>NW_025091288.1:599999-1799999 GCF_018340605.1 Aspergillus pseudoviridinutans | reverse complement strand
AGACTACATACGACCAGGCGTACCGGCACATATCAAAGCCGAAAATTTCGATTATTTTCCAATTGTGTCATTGGTCCCATTCGATAATCGCGTTCCGCTGGCAATTGATCTCCCTTGGGTCTGGGAGTACGAGAAGGGTCGCATGCAGAGGGAAGAGGTTACCATTGATGACACTCGGGCTCTGGAGAACTTACAGCAACGGATACGCAGCTTGAAAGAGTTTGACACTGAGCTAAGGCAGAACGGTGGGGACTTTTTTATCATGGACGATAGGGCAATGTTGGAAGAAGAGGGCCATCGACAGGATATATATCGAGGACCTAATGATTATACCCATGAGTCTTACCTTTCATATGACAGGCGTCCAGACCCCGACGTCTCGGGCGCTGGAGCCTTTCTAGCACCATGGCAAAGATTGATATTCTGCAAAGGTCTCTCGACCGCGGCCAATCCGGACAGCCCTCTGTTTCAGAACGGTCAATTTGTCGCGCTTCCCTACATTGCCTTGGATGATGTCAATCCACTTCCAAAATATTTGCGTCCTCTAGCCCGCGACCTAACAAGGGATGCTATTACGGAAGCTGTGAAGCTTCATCTGAATTGCTCCAGAAGAGTAGTCGGCCAATTGAATAACCCCTACATGGACGCCTCCAGCTGCTTTCACATCAGCTTTTACGAAATGATCAACTTCTGTGAAAAGGAGTCCTGGAAAATAGGTCACATGTACACAAAACTAGACGCCCTTCCTGGCAGAAAGGCTCCTCTTTTTCGCCGAAGTGCGTTCACCACACTTGTTGTCATCGAGGACCGCTACACTGACGCTGAGCTTTCTCGTCGTCCAACGTATACACCTCGATTCGGAACGATGCTGGTATTGTGCCCGTCCGGTTCCTTCGTGCGCCCACTCAAATATTATGTGGGTCAGGGCGAACATGCTGTCAATTGGGAAGAAGTTCTAAGCTGCAGGAGCATCCAAATCTGTGAGCTGGCGGTCATCCGAGAAGTGTACTCCTTGCTCACACGTCGATGGCTTCAGTTAAAAGAATATCTGGCAGAGCTTCTCCAGGAAGATTTCATGGAGCCGGATATCTATACAAAGCTTATCTTCGATGATGACAGGCTATCGAGATCAAAGATGTACTTCTGGATGCTGGCTTGTCTGCAGGAGTTCAACGTCAGCATCACAGATAATGTCAACCACTGGGAGCTGTACCGACAAGCCCGAGTTGACAATTTTACAAAATCGGACGCCGTGGATCCAAAGCCGATGATATACGAAGTGGATTCATTTTGTGGAGTTCTTAAAGAAATCAAGGTTCAAATGGACGAGCTGGCCGCTGCTGTCCGAGCTCGCCGAGATGGTCTTTTCAATGCAAGTGCGTTGGGCGAGAGTATGAACTCCACTCGCCTGGGGCAAAACGTGAAGCTTCTCACATACGTCAGTATCTTCTATCTCCCACTGGCATTTTGCGCAGCGCTATGGGCAATCCCCAATATTGATCAGAAAGGAACCAAGACCGCCTTCAGCATCACCGCGGTGGTGACGGGGTTGGTCAATTACCTCCTGGTCGCCAATCTGGAGAATGTTGTCTATTCTCTACAAAGCATCTATAACTCCTGGAGGAGAAAGCTGGTGCAGCAAATGAAAGATGATCCCGCCATTCACTGGAAAGTTCATGGCCAGCGTCTGGAAGAGTCATTGCCAGACCGGAGAATGGGTCCCTCAGAGTGGACGCTTTGGTGGTATCAGATCATCAAGCCTTTCCGGAGACATTCGAGGAAGGTAGAGGATTCTGAGGAGCTCGAGGTTTCATCAAGTTTCTCAGAAATCGAGTCCGGTTCAACTGGGGATGTATGAGCTCCTAGATGAAAACCCTCATTCAGTAGAGAGGGTTTGCGTCTCATCCTACAGTGGTCACTAGGCTTCACAAATATTTGCAAAAATAATACCAGCCAAAACTCTCACGTTGGCTAGCTGTGTCGGGGAGCTTGCTCATATCGTTGAGCGAGGTATATCCCTCTTCGTCACCAAGGTATCAAACGCCTTTATATGTCCATCTCCATTTTCGATTGGGAGGACCATTGGTCCTGCACGGCATCACAATATGCTTTCTACTGTCTCGGTCCGCTTTATCCTGTGCATMCAGTTCGCTCGCAGATACATTGGTCACAGACTCACAGTATAAAGACTTGGTCAGCCCAGTAATAATAACAATTTCTCTAGGTAGAGTGCGTACCGGTTTCTGAGCGCTCAGTTCTCCGATATCTGTTGCCTATGGCCCCTCCAACTATGTAGTCTTAGGAAGTGTAGTTCAACCAGCGGGCCCAATGTGACTACTTAAACCAATACCATTTCTTTCTTTGGCTTTTGCCGCACCCAATTTGAACTTCAAATTTAGTGGCAATCTCATTGCCACGAATGAAGTCATGTATATAAGCAGTGTTCACCAGGCAGATATTGGATATCACATTAATTAGACCATGATTAATGAACGACTGTGTCCTTGTAACGAGTGGAAAAAGTTTACATGAGAGGCACGGTATCCAGATAGGCTCAATATATGTACAGAAGTATGCCGTTAACTTGTCTATCAAAAGTATATACAGTATACGCAGTGCTATTAAATACCTTCCGCACCATCTGCATCGATCGGTTCAGGGATAGAGGTTATCCGACCGGACGAACCAAAACGCAAGTCCGCCCAGAACCTTTTCGTCTCCTCTATATACCTCGTCTCCTCCAGTGGCACCTCCCAGTGCCTACTATGCGATGCTGCTATCTCAAGATACGGCGTCAGTGTTCGAGTCAAATTGGCTTTCGGGGTTCCCGGAAAGTGAACGAGAAGATCACCAGGATGAACCTGGAGATGCAGCGGATTATCAGGGTTGATATCTATCCCGTTCGGATGTCTCATGTAGGCATTGAACCAACGAAGGGGGCAGTACACGGTCGATCGAGCAAAGTACTCGTTCTCGGCCAGGACATTGCAGATCGCGGACTGTTCGAACCAGATAAGCCCGACGTTAGGCTTCACGACCGGGTAGGCGATGGCGGCAGAAAGCAATTCCACAGACCAGGGATGAACGCGAAGAAAAAAGACCCCGCTGTGCAGTCCATTCCAATCCCTGCTCACCAACAGGTGAGCGTTTGGCAATTCTGGTGGGGGAAGAAATGTCTCCAACGGCATGTCAGGATTCATCAGTACCGTGTCGCCATCGAACCAACTGTGCAGCGTGTTCCTCGTCAGTGTTCATGTCTGACTGGTTTGGTTTAGTGTTTCTCGTAAAACAGGCCAAGGTACTCACAAGAGCCACTGCAATCGCTGATCTGCCGGCTTTTCCAGTTCCCGCAGCAGGACTGACTGAAGAATGGCGAGTTTGTTCCAAATCCCATTCAATATTGGACTCCGGAGAACCGTAAGAGGGTACCCCAGTCGCCGATTGTGCTCCTTGTGTGTCTCCAAAGTTCTCTCGTATATCGACATGTTCCCATATATCATCGTCACCTTGCCTATCGTCGGGGCAGGCCGAAATGCCTCCGGGGCCGCAATTTTGTCTGTAGTCTGTCAGCACCATGTCAATCGTAGATAATTAATGCTTGCGCATGTTGAGAAACATACAGGAATTAGAAAACAGGCTCAGGAGCCCGAAGACACCGAGAAAGGCCAAAAGCACTTGTCCAACAGCGTTGAACTTGAATCGCTTGCTGCTAATCTCGTACGACTTGGCCATGGTGGGATCAGACCTGCATGATAATCTTTTCGCGCTTGTGACAGGTAATGAGTTCATATCCAAGAGAAGGATGAACGATCAAAATAGACTTGTAGCGGAAAGGTATGGTAGATTTCGGTCGGGCAAATATGCGCTGCTAATCGTACAGTGACCAGATCCAAACATTTGATTCAGGACCCCATGGGATCATACTGTCTGCAGTACTTAAAGCAATCTTCTTCAAGCTCCAGCATTTGAGCAGGGAGTGTTGCGTCCATTTGATTCCTGCATGGGTAGGCGCCGGCTGCGCGCCGAGCCATCAACTGGGCCAATGGTGTTGAGATGCTCAACAAGAAAGCCCATTTCGAAACCATCCCTACTTGGCGCGTCTCAGCTCACTGCCATGTAAAAGTGAACTAAGCCATGGGCCTTGTACATTAGTGAGATTGAGGGATCTTCCTGGTCCCTGCAGCCTGTCGCGTCACTAGACCGAGGAAGGAAGCCCAAGATAGGCCTAATCTTAGGTTTATTCAACGGCCGCCTGGGCTAAACGTACGACTAGACTAGTCGCGCTTATGAGCGAGCATTTTTGGCAAGACTATTTTGGGCTCAGTCGTTGCAAGCAGGGTGGGTTCATCATTCTTTTAATAAACTACGGGTGAACTTCTGTATCACTAGCCACGAACATAATACCGATAGAACCTCTACAAATAACTCACTTGTTTGATTGCAACAATATACACCTATTTTCACTTGACTTAACCACCCAGAGAATGAGAAGCTAAAACCTTCTCCGCTGACCGAGGGTTTTCAAGAACGTTACAGCGCTTATGCAAAGGCTGAGATTGGCTATTTGAAATAAAGGAGCATGTGCCCAAGGACATATGGGTCTACTAACGTGTTCCATGGAAAGGCAATCGCCTTGGGCAATATCTCCCATTTTTTAAATCCGACAGAACCATTATTCCGGGTCTAGGATCAAGTCAGCCATATCATATAGTTATGTACAGTGTACACTGTACACGTTACTTGCCAAGACAAGGTGGTAACATCGCTGAATTGCACATTGAATTAATCGATATAGAGAACGATCAGACACGTTAACAACTCCAGTTTGACAATTCAGCCCTAGCACCTGAGGATGAGTTTTGTGATTGAGGCTCTCCGCAGCTGGTCCTTAAACGTAGATATCTATCAACGGCCCAAGCCAATAGGCGTCTGCAGGGACTTGGAGCCAACCGCCAGAGCTTAATATAGCTCGTTCGTCGATCACCGTAGGAACTTCGGATCTACCGATGATAGGATGAGCTCGATCGCAGGGGCTGGTATCATGAGATGAAACCCGCCTAGCTGTAGATAGTTGACATGCAGCCTCGTTCGCGCCCCTCCGGCGACTAATTCTGTCTAAGTAGGATGGAAGCCAGGATTCTGGTAGTCCAGGGACAGAGTGCAACCTTAAATCATATAGTACCGTTTACGCAGGTTCCCCTTAAGGCGAGCCACGCCCATGACTCCGCCCGTATGATGTCGATTTTCCGTTAAACTGAGAACAAACAAGTCTGGAGGTCTCGAATCTTCTTTTGAAGATGAGGGTGGTCAACATACCAGCCACACAGACGTGGGCATCCACGTCTATCTCTACGACGACCCTCCCCATGCCGACCATATTCCCGCCACCGACAGGTTGTGCAAACTCCTGGACATGGGAGCCTCCCGGCTACAACTGGGTAAAGCCCAGTGGCCTCTTGATACAGAACTGCGAAACCGTGGTCAGCTCTTATTTCCCTTCCGGATTTGCGAACGTGGGAAGGACGGCGGCGACACAAGTCTATAACCCCGGAGCCTGTCCTGTGGGATATACCTCTGCTTTTGTCGCTGTTGGTGACCAGATAACCACTGCAGTATGCTGTTACTCGTGCGTGGTCACCCATTCATCCTCTGAGAAACATGGAGTTTGTTCTGAATGCTGATCTATGGCTCCAGTAATTTCGTGTACACTACCACGGAACCGAGCTATAGTGATGGACCGCCATCAATGTACGCCGGATGTACGAGCTACCTCCCTGAAAAAAGCTCGACATTCGTTTTCGCCCGAGGAGTAAGGGCCGACCTGGACGTACAGATTACCGGCTCCATGATCATGTGGGCACAACCTATCACAGTCGAATTTGTGGCTTCTGATCTGTCCCGGCTTGGAATCAAATATCCAACCGCTACATCCACTTCCAATCCCACAATCACGGCCTCAACAACTGACTCTTCAGCCTCGCCGCAATCCACTACGGCATCATCCACCACCTCGGAGGCGTCGGAGTCTTCCCTAACGATCGTCAACATCAACACCTCGCAGACCTCCCCGGGTGCCCAGGGCTCGGTTCACAACCCTTCTTCAACCCCCTCTGCTGGCTCCTTCTTATCAACGGGCGCAAAAGTCGGAATTGGCGTCGGTGCTGGAGTCGGCGCAATCCTCGTCTCGATCTTTCTCTTCCTATGGGTTTCGCGCCATCGCAAAGCAAAGGCCAACGGGGCTACCATGCATGTTGGCCCTGAGGATCATCCTCCATACTACTACAAGACCGAAGGTCTACGAGGAGGGTTCCCCGCGCCGGCCAGGAGTACGAAGCAAGCGCGTGGGCCACCGATGGAACTAGATAATGGGGGCTATTCTAATCACTCCGGCAAGAATCTGCCGGAACTTCAGGGTTGAGACTCTACTGTTTCTCTTCCTCGTGCCTTTTTCTTTCTCTGGCTTTTGCCGCATCCAATTTGAACAGGAATTTTAGTGGGCAATGTCATTGCCACGAATGAGATCATGTACATAAGTAGTGTTCACCAGGTAGATATTGGATATCACATTAGTTAGACCATAATTTGATTAATGAGGTTCAGATGAAGAGATTTGAGAATCCCATTGACATTTGTCACCACATTGCTGGTCCCTTTGCACCGATAGGCTTCGCCACCCAGACCAATAGACCAAACTATGATTCGGTGTCGGCGAAAGAATAGATGCTTTCAGGATCATTGCCTGCATAATTTCTTGTGCCACACTGACCCTGGATGTGGATTTATAACTTTTGGTAAATTGTGTAGACGCTGAGAGGTGGGAATGATTTCTCATCTGTTATACCCAATTTCAGTCTGATCCTCCTACTGTGCAAGCCTTAGCAGTGTTGGCATCAAGACATTGTAGAGATAGCTCTTCTATCCTCATCTTGCCAACCTCGTATTGATCAATATAATTCCTTATACTGTAGGAGCTAGTGTTGGACTCTGCACAGTGAGCCAGACCTTTCTCTTGCACTGTTGTGATCGAGTGGCATTTTGCTATTTCACTATATCACTTTTCCCTATTCTCATTGACTGAAGATCCTACTGTCTCCTAATATCGAAAGCAATTGATGCATAATGAACAGTGGATGTTGAGATCAACAACGGCTTCTTATAGAATACGATTGAGACAGCATTGAACATTAACGTCCAGGTTAACCAGGCCAGACTATCAGAATCCTTGTTAGTCATACTCTATACACTAGAAGTAATAGGTAATGTACTGTACCTGCCTAACATCATCATGTGAGCAACAGTAAACATCACCACCGGCACAATTTTCACCGAGGGCCCCTGGTAAAACGTTGCCCAAAGAGATAAGACCACCGTTGCCTTGTCCTTGACAGACAACAGTTTGGTGACTAGAACAAACTTTCCTATGGGGGCCACCATGACTCCCACACTCATCAGAATGTCTATTAGGATGGGCCAAAACGACCGCAGCAAAAGTGAAAAGAACCATAGGAGCCTTCATAATGGTGGATAAGTACTATAAGATAGATTATATGCTACAGGAATCCTAAAGAGATTTAACTAATGGTTAAGCATAAGAATTTATAGCCGGGAGGTGCGTAGGAAAGCGCCACTCAGTGGAATTTCTAGAATTTATAGACCGCACTTCTTTAAATTAACAACAGTGTGGGTCGTTGATAGCCTGTCCCCCTGGATGTCCAATCAAGAAGTAGGCTACTAGTGTAGGGATGTATCTTTTCTTAATACTTCATTAATCCACAAGGTTTCATTTCATTTCATTTTGGTTGAAATTACTCCAAAGAACCTACTCTAAACACATTAGGGGGGAGAGTGTGCTTTATTTTGACTGCAAGTATTCGGCACATAGGCATGATGAGAGATGTAGATCTTAGGGGAGGCTCAATTCCTTGCATCTCTGTGTTCCAAGCATGCAAGGCGATGTCGAGCGCCACTATATGATGAAAGTAGAGTGATACATTCTTAACATGCAAGGAATAGGTTTGTTGCTATTTGCCGTGGACCTACAGAATCCCTTGTAGAGGGATATATACACTGTATTTTACCCCTTACTTTATTCAGCTGAGGATCTCTGTGACCTGATAAGTACTACTTTTATATAACAGTCCCCTATTAACTTCAGGAATACATCTCAACCATAGTTGCTACTTATTTCTGAGTCTGACCTTTCTAAATTTCTAGACTCTATGAAAGCAAATCAAGCACTAGTAATATAAAGATTTTCACTGTTCTCTCTGAAGTAATATTTGCTACGTTTATGGTAGTAGGGCCTATGGAGAGTAATACTAAACTTAGCAACCAAGTTGGAAAGTGATAGGTATAGATCTAAGAAATGCTTTACCATGAATTTAGAAGTACAGGTTACAGTGCTGACTGGAGTGAAATATGGATAGCTTGAGAGGTTCCTTAAAGAACATCCGCTGACTATGTTGTTCTAGTGAGCCATCATGGTAGAAGCAACAACGGAGGTTGTGGGGAAAATCAGAGATGTAAGAACAGAGGATCATGCTACTACAGCAGTAACTGATAACTTTTTCTTGCTAGCATGTTCTCTAAAGACATGCTACTGCAGTCTGCCCTATCAACCTGCTGCCGATTACCCGACCAAATACGAGACCCCGCAGCTGCACAGTTGATCCAGAAATATATAAACACTAAATCCCATCTCCTGTAGAGTTCCCATAACCCCATCCAGGAACGTCCTCTCTACAACAAGATACACCTTGACAAGCAACGCAATCTTCCCCATGGAAGGCGGCTGCGCATGCGGCCTCATCCGCTACCGTCTTGAATCCCATCCCTTAATCGTCAACTGTTGCCACTGCACCTCCTGCCAGCGCGAGACCGGCACCGCATTCGCCATGAACGCAGTAATCGAATCTACCCTTGTCACGCTCCTCCCCTCTGCACATCCAACTGTCCCTGCGTCCGCGGAGGGCCCGGCAAAACCAGCCCGCCCTGCCCCGGCAATCCCGCATGAAAACCAGACAGTTGAGCCAGAAATGATCCCCACGCCGTCTGAATCAGGCAGGGGCCAAAAGATCGCGCGCTGCCCTCAGTGCTATGTGGCTGTTTGGTCGAACTATGGTGGCCTGGGACCGTATTGTCGGTATGTGCGGGTAGGGACGCTGGATGAGGCGTGGAGGGTTGCGCCGGATGCGCATATTTATACGGCGAGTAAGAGGGATTTTGTGAGGTTGGACGATAGAGTACCGCAGTTTAGGGGGTATTATCGCCGTGAGGAGGTGTGGAGCGAAGAGAGCCTCGAGAGGTGGGCGGCGATTTGGCCGGAGATCGTGAAGTATAAGGAGGGGTTGGCTTGATATTGTATGTACGCAGGCATTGACTTATTCTATACTCAAGTACCTTGTAGTATTGCGGAAGAAATGGATAGGCACGGCTAAGTTAAACTATAGTCTGTACAACATAGAGATATAATATAATACAACGCGGCCAATACTAGAGCATGTCTCTGAAAGATGCTGGGATAATGCTTCATGTACTGATGGCTGTTAATACTGATATGGACGCCTTCCACACTCTACATTCATTTAAAGCACGAAAATTGATCGGCCGCTCAGTTAGTTTGCCCGAGGCAGTCCAGTAGCTTCACATTTATAGTTTAACTGCTGCATGAGGGCCTTGTTTTCCCTTACCATACCATCGGTCAGCCAGGTCTACCAGCTACCTTCTGGCTGCAGAACCCCTGTCTCATTGCTTTTCCTTGGTGCTACTTGGGGGGAAGGGATGGAACACACTGAAATGCTGTAATTTCTTTACATTATTATCTACCCCATATATACTTATCATGCTCATGCCCCAAACGCACAGCACAGCACATATTTAGGTACCTTAGCATTCACTCCTCCAAAGGCAATATCAGCCTGTCACCATAAGGTCCGCATTGCTGTCCTGAATGATATTGACGTTTTGATTAATCAAGCTCATTATATCATTTCCAGGATATCTTCACAATAGGTTGAGCCTCAGAGTATAGTCCTGAGGATTGCATAATCCCAGGATTGTTTATTCCCAGGTCTGTCATCTTAGGAATTAGCCAAACCTGGGAATGCAATACCTGGGTTTAGATTCCATGATAAGGAGATTTCTGGTTTAGGTCCTTCTGGAGTCTACTCTGTCCTGGGAATCAGTATCCTGGGAATCGGTAGCCTGGATCAACAATGTACTAGGATACACGAAATGTATTTGTTTATAAGAGCGTTACTGTACTTTTGTCGAGACTTTATTTCAACTAAAAAGACGCTATGTCTTCCACATCTGTGATCTTTCTGTGCTGTTCTCTGTCGATCATTCCTCTGGGAGAAAAGTGAGACCATGGGAAAAAAAATCCACAACCATCTGGGCTCTTAGTCAGGTGTGGGGATTATGTCTAGATTATAGGCTCCTTCGTCTTTAGTAGCTCAAAAATTTGGAAGTGGAGCCCTAATGCCAGTGGGACCAGTTAGTTACCAAGGAATATATCCAAACCTTTATCTGGTAAATCTTATCCATCACGACCTTCTAGTTCCAGAATGACACGTCCATCCCTTCTGTACCGAACAAAGCTCTGACCTGCTAGGCGGGACTCCTGGTATTGTCCCCACCGTTCGATCTCCGAATCTTTCATATCAACAGCTTGTTCAAGAATTGGACGCGTATCTTTAGTGACAACCTGGGAGACAACCTGCCAATACTCTCCCAGGAATGAGCTTTGCGTGTACTTCAAAAATACGACGGCAGTGATAAGAACGACGATAAAATGAGTCGCAATTATCACCACAGCAATAATGAATCCTGTCCAGCGCGTGGGTGTTAATGCCGCGGTGGTAGACGCAATGACTGCTCGTGCTGTAGTGTCAAGTCTGGGCAGAAGCTCGTAGTACACCATCTGGGAGCTCCGTGTGATTAACGTCTGGATGGCTAGCGCTGGACTCCCCGTAGCAATCAATGTGTCTTGAAACAGGTCCACATGAGCTAGATGAGCGTTATCGATGTAGAATGTGTTTTCCTTAGAGAGTAAGACTCCAGGGTTGGGCCGGGTAGAATTTTCGGGGAGATAACTTGCGAGAGGGATGGGCAAGGAAGTCAGAAAGGGCCAGACGGAAAATGTCGAGTTGATCCCCTTTTGCGGCACCCCGTCGTTGTATTCCTCCCACTGCGATCTTGGCGAGAGCGACAGTACGCCACGACGGTTTAGACTGTCGGGTGTTAATGAGGCTCTAAGCTGCTGTCGGCTTCCTGAGGTATTGAAGCCGTCGCTGCTCCATAAAAGCCGGGGCTCTAGACCGTCCCAGGAACTTTCCATGTCGACTACAAACGTCCTGGAGAACGTGTTCGTGATGCATGCGGTCATGCGTAGACTCTCGGTATTTGTGGATCCATTGCTGACTACAGCCCATGGCCCGTCACCGCGGATGGTACCAACCTCGTATTTCTTTTGGCTTCTGATGATCCATTCATTTGCGTCTTCGGAAAGAACATCTAGGATGTAGAACAGCCAGGACACAGTTTGGGGCACGAGTTGGTCCGCCGAGTTGATAATGCCCAGGCGAGTGGGACTACATAGACTAGATACCCCTTTGGTGGCGTTGCCGTGAGACAGGCCCGGTGGCACCACGCAGTTGAAGTCATAATAATGCGATGTGTTCGTTTCGTTAAGTGTTGGATAGACACTTCCATTTAGGCTCATTTGGCCGGCCAACCGCAGCACGGAATCTCCGTCCAGTGTGAGGTTGAATAGCGATGGCCGCATACAGATCACCCGATTGTCTGTCACTGGTGCCGGGCCATGATATCTGCGTAGATTTGTTCGTTGCGTCTCTGTTTCAAAAGGAAGAAAGGCTCGATAAGTGTGCCCAGTATCTTGAAACCCTGGACCTTCTGAGAAAGACTGCGATGCCTCAGCAAAGGTGTAACTAGCTGCTGGGGACGTCGACCACCAAGGCGAGGTAATCTCTCCATTATATCGGAAGAGTAGGATATCGGTGGAATTGTTTGAGTTGATAAAGACGCCATCAGCCAGGTCAGAAATAAGAAGCGTAGAAAGGAATTGCGACGCTATAGTGACTATGATTTCAAGAAATGCAAGTATGCAGACACAGAATGAGAGGATGCTCCTTCTTGGTAGTAGTCTGGGCGGAAAGAGAAAAACGTGGGGAGAAGTACTGGCGGCCCGAATAATGGAGAAGAAGGGTGCGTGGAGCAGTGGAGTGCCGATCGCTTCAAGAATAACACTAGCAATCATTGCCGTAGCTTGACTCGCTTGGAGAGCGATAATTATCCTGATAAGCGCCGTACATATTGTGATGAGCTTGGATATCCAGCGTGCGTTGATGATCTGAATCCACGGCGCCTGCGGCTGACCCCCAGATACCGCTGCTGTCGACTCCTTCCATATTAGGGCTAAGAGAGCCACTGAAGGTAGAAGGAGCGCAGAACCAAGATATAAAGTCAAAATTCCAATGGTTCCGATGCGCCCCCAAAGGGTTCTTTTTCTCAATTTGTGCTGCCCATAATGAGGCGCGTCAGGGTCGTTTTCCATAGCCGCATTCTGGGCAGAGAGGGGGACATATTCGGTCACCCTGTTGCCTGCGTAGCCCGTCATGACTTCGGTGGGCTGAGCCTTTTAAGCTCCGGCAACGCTTACAAAAATATGTATTGAATATGACGTCCCGAGCTGTTGCTCCAGGGAAGGTCAGGAAGGGTCAGAAATCTATTGAATGATGTGTAAGTGATAGAATTAAGCTGAGATGTGCTGGTCCAACACAGGATTCCTGTCATATGATCGCATCCAATTTCCAGCGGTGGCTTGCAGCTCACACGTGTCTAAGCTGACCCATCATATTTTTAAGTGCTTTTTGATCCTATCAGAACTCTTTCAATTCCTTTGGGTATATATACGCCCTAAGTTGCCTTTAGCCGTTGAGTTCTCACGACTACGAGCTTCGAACAGCTTGTTCGCGAAGATTTGGTTCAAGGAAAAGCAGAAGAGCTGAGCGTTTGCATGACTCGCCAATATCTCACTGCTCTAAGCTCCAGACCGGCATCGCTCTCTCATCCCACAGAATCAGAATACATCACCATGTCCCTTGCGGCTCAGGAAGCGATCTGGCTGATACTTCTGTCGTCTGAGCTCTCCATGCTAGAAGGAGTTGACTTCGGCTGTTCCTTACAACAAGCGCCTAAAAAGTCCAGGGTAATCGACAATAAAACCATCCTCGTCTGTGGTAAGCTCCGCCATAAATCCTGAAGTCAAGCCCTCGTAGCGATACAATTTGTTCGGCTGGAGACATGTATACCGTTGCTCCACCGCGACCGGCTTAAGAGCTGGAACCGGTATATACACAATACGGAGGACTTGCACTGCGCCTTGTTTCAGTTGTAAGCGACGGATCGGGAGTGTATTGGTAAATGGTGTTGCGGAAATATCAATATCAATGCATCCATCAAGACCAGTCATGTGGGTTCCACTAGCATCGAACCACTTTCCTTTGCCGTCAGCACTCAGAACCTGTTTCTGATCGGCTGCCGTGTCCTTTATCTCAAGCTCCCTCACGGCCCAGTTGGCGTCGAGAACTATTCGATAGAATATCCCGTATTTTGCGCCATTTTGAGTCCCGACCACCACGCTCTGGGCGACCAAGCCGCTGGTTGTCGTCCTGATGTGAAGATGTTCGATTCCGTTTCGGTCCATGGGCTCCCATCGTGCTGCCTTGTCCAGGTCAGCCATTATGAAAGTGAAACTCGGCCTGGAGCTCCGTTGGTATTGCGTGCACCTGATAAGTAAGGGGATGGAGCATGGGTGAAAGTGCTCAGTCCGGTAGCGCTTTTCTCTGACACTTGAGGTTGGTAACCATGTGACGCGATATATGCTTGTCAATTGGATGGTACCCGGGACATCTCATGATGACTAAGCGAGGGAGCTAAGGCACAGGGGACGGCGTCATGTTCCAACACTGACACTCAACTTCCTAGGTAGCCCTCTGAGAGTTGTATTAGGAAGAATATTGTAGATAATACGAGGTAAGTCCATTCTTGCCCCAATAATTCTAATAAGCAGAAAACCATCTATCTCTCTGCCGGGCTCAATGCCACCGGAGGTGATAGACCTTGCGGAAGCGGGGTGCGGGGGAGACAGCGACGGGGACGTGACGAACATCATCGTGGAAACCCCTGGAGCGGCTATTGCAACGAGCTGTTAAGCCGGTGCATTATAGCCAGGAACAGGAAAAAGAAGCCACGGAGAGAGCAATCTGGACCTGCCAAATGTGGTGCACAGCCTGTGCGAAGCAAATCAAGTTGTCCAGCACCAAGTCTTAAACATATACGAAGCAAACAAGGCTCTACAGCACCAGGTCTCCAGGCTAGCCAATGATGAGCTTGGAAAGGAAGAAGTAGAATCCTGCAGACGCGAAGCGGGATACCAGAATGCGGTCTTAGGGCTACGGCCCAAGCTGAGGGGTATCAAGCAACTCATATCTCATGAACTGCTGGCGGCGAAGACTACGTGCAGATGGAAGAAAATGGATAGGCATGGATAAGTTAAACTATACTCTGTACAACCTAGAGGATATAATAAACAGTAAGCTAATACTAGCAGAAGTCTGCGGGAGACAGTGCTTTGTTAATCTACCATATCTGACCAAGATATGGCAGTCTGACACAGGGCATCACTACTGACAGTAACATAGCTGGGTGCTTTCAACTGGTACATAAGACCAAGAAAGCAGTGGCAACAGCCTGTGTGAGTTGTCTGTTGATACCCTTCTTTGAGTACGACGTATTCTTCAAACAAAGACATTCAAACCTCGAAACCACTAGCTCAATTCGCAATAGGAAGACCTTATTATCCATATTCGAGTATCAATAAGCTCTGCCTGCTTTGATCTATTGACATGTATATACCTCGAAGCGAACAAAGAACATATCCAATATATAGGCTGCCTCGCCTCATCTCCATCCCTAACCCAAATCAACACCTCAATCAAATCATATATTCGCCGTACCAGATCCAATCACCATGAAATTCACCCTCTTGACACCCGCCCTCCTCATCCTGAGCGTCGACCCCCTCTCGGTCGTGGCACATCCAAATCCAAACCCACCCACCGTCCTCCGTAAATGCATGCCCCTCCTCAGCGACATCGGCGAAGACGAAGCATGGTTCATTGCGAACCTGCAGTGCAATTATGCTGTAAGTCCATCATCCATTTTCCTTATCAATACTGAGTTGACTTGTCTTAGTGCCAGAAAAATGGATTCAATGGGGGTGGGTGTGATAGGGCTGCATAGTAAGTTTACCTTTCTCCTTAAGCAGAGGCGTGTTTTGCTGATGGGTTGCAGTGAGTGTCACTGTTCTTGAGCACTGTGTATTATCTAGGTTTGAGTGCGTTGATAATGAGTCGGTTACTTTTTGGGTGATATGGAGATCTTGTTAGATGTTAGAGATGTTGGATCTAATATACAACTACAAAGAGATGGGTACACAGCCACTTTCTCAAGACCAACTATTGCCTAAAGAGGTATCAATAGTTATTCTAGTCTCAATAACATTAGCATAGGCATGTTAATATCCAGACAAAGAATGTAAATATCTATAGTATTCTTCTTTCTACCTGTTTGAGTCTATCAACTGATCCTCCGTTTTCCTCTCACCAATGATAGAACGTGATAGGTTGGTTCTAAGACATCGACATTATAGAGTGCTTGTCCTTGTTAGGTTATTTATTTAATACTGATTATGACACATAGAATAAATATAACCTACTTCCGTACACAGAGGAGTGCTTATTTCCTACACACACGCATAACACTATGTGGGGGACAGAACATTGAGTTGTAAGTCCAGGCCCCTTTTACTATTGTGCGCCTGGCTTGGCAACTTTAATCTTAGCCTAGGTTACATTGCTTGACTTTCTTAGCGACTAGACTAGGCAATGAGGCTGAATTGTGAGTCAGTAGCAGTAGTGCTACTAGCTTGTGCAGCGGAGTCAATCCTGGAGCTAATAACTATATAAGCTTGCAGTCCCCGCACTAGTCGAACCACCATTTGTATCTCGATCAAGATGGATCTCCAAACGCAGCTGGAGCCAAGGCTCCTCTTACAAAAGGCACCACCCGCCATCGCTCGTCATTTTCAAGATCTGATCAAATCTGAAAGCGCGGATATCTACGCAATCAACACACATCTGCTTTCTCAAGTCCACGGTGAATCCATCCCCCTGATCATCTACGAGATCTGGTTCCCTCTGGCGATAAAGCATGCCCCTGAACTCCTCCATGGCGCACTCACGGATCGCATCTCCTGCGGCGTCCGCAAGACAAGTATGCACGCCCTACGACGCATGTTCCACAGTAGGAAATGGAAGGAGACGTGGGATTCCCTCGGTGGCGCGGCCGGCATCAAAGAGATCATTGACAATCTCGCGCTGAGCGAAGTGAAACAGCTGGCATTAGTTATTACCGCCATTGGATACCAGGGCTCTTGCGAGGTGATCTGGACTTCCGTGGAGAAGCTGCTTCATCTCGTGGCCGAGTCGGATCGCATCACTGGTCGGTCGATATCGCCTACTCTTGCCCCGTTAATCCAGCTTTGCAGCGAGAGTTACGTGCTTGCGTATCTGGAGCGACAAGGCCCACGGGGCGACTTGCGTCTGGCAGAAATAGGGCGTTTCCATTTGGATCTCCTGCGGAGGATGAGCGTGGGAACGGTTGAAGTCTCGGAAGATCTGCGCGTTCAAGTCTTCTCGTCCCAGATGAAAGACCTCGTGCGCTCGCAGCAGGAGTATGAACCAGTACATCTCCCCCCAGATATGCCTGCCGACGTTCACCCTGGCATGGCGTTTTGTCTCGACATGGTTCACGCCGTTTCCGCAAACGCTAGCTTCAAAAACCGGATAGGTACAACTGTAGCGATCTCGATCCAGGCTACGCTGAAACTGGCGACGAAAAAAGGGTGTTCCTTGGACCATGTACTGAAGTTTCTCAAACACGTCTTGCCGGCTTATTTTGAGCATCGTGAGAAGGGCAGGCCAGATCCACTTCGGCACGAGATCCTCAGATGGTGGTCTATTGCTCGCGCGGAAAATATTCCCTTTAAAGAGTCCTTCTGGCTTAAGCGTCTCTTGTTCAACAATGATGCAAAGTTCTTCTCCCTCCATCTGGAACTGCTGGAAGACTTCCTACTTCAAATGCTGCGGCAGCAAGCCGATCGCAAATTGAATGTTCGCAGCGATCCCAGAGAATTTTACAAGAACCTGAATGACTATTTATGTGAAATCCCAGCGGACGTAAAACTGGCCTTCATAAAACTCATTTGTCGCAAATTGCCCGCCATCGATGTGGATCTCGATACATGGCCCCCTTCGGAGCGGGAAAGCCAACTCCTCCCATACTGGAAAGTGGAGATCCTGCAACGTCTGCCGACGTCTGATGCAAAATGGCTTTTCAGTCGCATGTTGGCGATCCACGGTTGCGAGGAGTTTCTTCCAGACCCGGACTACGCCTCTCCGAATGGAAACCGAATGACATGGACAGAACAGTGCTTGTTGAAGATAGACTGGGAAACCGACGAGGACGCCAGTGGTCAGCTCCCTGTTGCCCGTACAGGTTTGTCCACCCTGATCTTCATATCATGCAATGCTGACAGGTGCAGTGCTGGCGGAGTCGAAACGTCGGGCAACGCGGGAACGAGACCCTCAAGGAAGATTGGCCTGGGCCAACGCCACTCTGCAATTCGCGATCGCGAGCAAGTCCTTGGATATCTTTCAAGAAACTGTGGAATGGAGCAAGCGATTCCTTCGAGATCCAGTTGTCTTTCCGGGACTATTGGATATCCTTTTCAGCAGGAAGACGGCGCCCATCCTTTCCTGCACGGGCATTCCAGTCCCGAGAAGGCCAAAAACTCTTTCCGAAATTAAAGCAGTTGTGGAGCAGAGTAACGAGATTCTCCGGTTGTACCTGGACATCGTACACCGTATTGTCCGCGAGCCGCATTACCAGAAGAGTTTGACCAGCGGCATCCCCTATCTCTTTAGCGGAATAATATCCCAGAGAATCGAGAATTTTGAGAATTTTGATATGGCTAGTCAAGGCACTGAACTCGAACGCGTCGACGCCCTGTTTTACTCTCTGCTACCTATTATTCTCGAATTTGAGGGCCTGGCAAACAACGAGGACACCAATAAGTTCACTTGGAGCGGCTTTGGTGGTGCAGTTTCTCGGATTGACCGCCTTTATGACGTGCACGAAGCTATTGTTCCATTCCTGGATCGTATGGCGTACGAACGGAATCAGTTCTGGGTCAAGAAAAGGAGGGATGACGACCCCAAAATCATGGATTTACCCCTAGCCTTCCCGCAAGGCCTTCCCCTGGAATATCTCCTCCCTGGTCTGGAACTGACCCACCTTGCCAACGAGTATCCGAACGAAATGTATTACGTGGGCTCCAGGCTTGCTGAGGTTCTGGTGCCTCAGACGGGCGTGATGCTAAGCGTCGTCCCTGCCAGTGTTGCTAAGAAGAATTACCCCATTGACAGTCTTGCTTACGCAATACAAGCCGTCATAGAAGATCCCTCCGTTGCAGTGAAGGAAATGGAGCTCTTGCAGATCTGGAAAAGATACTCTGATGCCTTGCGCCGCCATCCAGATCAGTTGGAGATCTTCAAGGAATGGCTTGCTGACTTGGCCCGTCGAGAACGCTTATGGAACGCGGCCAATATAATCGACCCACCGCTGCCTCCGACAAAGTTTTCGATATCCACATATTTTGAACAACGTTCTGATCTTGATAATGTGGTCGAATGGKATCCTCTGCCGGTACCTGCTCCTGTGGACAGCTCAAGCACGGAAACTGAGTCAGAGGAGAAGAAGGTTGAACACACGATCCTCATCTGCCGCATGGATGCCGCAGATCGAATCATCAGGAAAAAGATTCAGCCTGAGGAGGATCCGTTGCGGATTTGGTCTCACACTGGCTGCTCTGTGCCGCTCCTAGAGCGTGAAACTGTCGCGCTTTCTGCACTCTTGTACCTCGACACTCTCAATCAGCAGACGAAGCGAATTCTACGCCGTCCCTGGCCGGAAAATGTCTCCTCGCCTCGCTACCCCGCCATCTTCCTCGCAGACGAGTTTCTGACTGCGTTTGAAACGAGAGGCAACAGGGCCATCTATGCAGCGACAAATGCTCTGAAGAAATGCGTAAAGTTCGTTTCCGCGCAACTACTCCGTGATGTTGTCGTCTCGTTGCTCGAGATGCTCACGGAAAATCCGGACAAAAATCAACCAAACTACTCCACAATCCTATCGGTCACGATGAACTTGATCAAGCTGCTGCAAGAGACAGACCAGCCTCAACTGGCTATCGATGTTGTGCTCCGAATCCTCAAGTTTTTCCCAGACGCATCATCGTACCATCGGCAAATGAGACTGTCGACGCTGGGGGCACGACTCCTGCCGCAGGACGCCTCCCTAATGGTCAACAGGTTCGCCAGCTTCGTCTGCAAAGTCGGTAAACCTGAGGCCGGACAGTCCGATGGTCTTGGTTCATCGACAAAGAACCCGCCCTATGTTAAGATCACGACAATCAAGATGCTCGCCCAACTCCTCGCCGACGCAGCCTTTGTCGATATATCCACCTGTATTCGCATACTTCAAAATATCTTCGATTCAAATAGCCACATTGATGTCCGCACTGAAGTTGTCATGGCAGTTCTGCGACGGTTCCACCGCGTGGCAGACGTCACGCCGGTATTTACTGTACTCGCCTCCATGGCGAGCGCCGCTTCTGGCCCGAGCGAACGAGAAACTATATCGGAGGCCGACTGGCTTGCCGCCGAAAATGGAGAGAGACCTCTTCCAGAAGTCGCCCCCGTATGCGATCGCCCCTTGTTCGGTTGCTTCCTCAGAACCGCTTCCTACTTCCCTAAACAGTCCCGCAAAGAATATGTGCACAAGGTACTCCTCCCGCTATTGGAAGAATCAGCTCGGCAGCACACTCGCTGGATTCGATGTTTCCTGTCACAAGTCCACCTTACTCCTGAAGAAGACAATGCCATCACGTCCCTCAGTAAGATCTGGACCTTTGATCCATCCGCCGTCGGCTCCCTCTTCAATACCTGGAGACAATATCTCCCAAAATCTTACCTTCGCCAACACAGGTGCTGGGCCCTCGCTTACATCCAGTACCCTTACGTGGAAACGATAAACAAGAAGCTTTCTGCGAAAAATAAGGGGTGGCGGGGCAGCGCGGAGGGAAAGCACTGGCTCACTCTAGAGTCGCACCTGCGTAGCCGCAGGCCCTTCGCCGCAATAGACAAAGGTATCGCTGCGGGGGGACAAACGCAGGTGGAGGGTGACATAACAGCCTCCGATCTCGTGGACGAGTACATCTATCGCGCGGGAGTAGTGACTCGGCACCCGGTGAGATTTGATGAGAAGCTCGGTCGGTTCGTCGTTTCCGTAGAAACGAGTTTGGAGTCATTGAAGATTTTGAAGGGAAGGATGAGGTGTGTATCTGATCCTGGGAGGTATGACTTGCTGCAGGGCATGATGGAGCGGATTGTCGCGGATATCGAGTCGTTGAGGACGGCACAGTGGATGGAAGATCCATACAGGTCGCCTGCTATCCTGCCGTCGAGGTTGGCAATCGAGGTGCTGCTTCTGCCGTCGCCGACATACAATCCTCGCACAAACCATCCGGGAATGGAGTTCGGGAGGAGACTTATGGACCTTCTGAAAAAGTTTGCCGACAATCCTCTGTTGCTGGTTGAGTTTGACGCTGTCAAGGCGCAGTTGGACGAAGTGAAAAAGAAGGACCTCGAATCCTTTGCCCTTCTCTTTGGGAACGATGGCGAGGAAGACCAGGAAACACTGTATCGGCGCTTGAAAGTAGACATTGCCCGGCGCACTTTGGAGAAGATCAAGTCAGGGGATCTGCGGCAGAACGAACAGTTGATGGCAATGATCCGCAGGTGGAAGGCGAGCAGCAGTGACTGGGTGAGACAKGTCGGATGGAGTTTTGATGGAACTTTCTGAGAACATGGTGCACTGGAAATATGATTCCCGCTATCAATATCAGCACCAAGGAAATGCTATCCACGATTCTATTGAAACAACATAAATTCTCAACGGACCACGTAGAAGCCTTTCATAGTAATCTGTCGGTCTCGCATCGCCGCTGTAGGAGATCTCACTCCGAGCCAATGCAGTGGGACACGTTCAACGACCTTCTGGCCACGCGCCCGTATGTTTTCAACTCCCTCTTTGGTACGGTCAATAACTCCGGCTTCTCTTCGACTATCCGGTCCCCAAGCTGGATACTCCAGCACATTCTGGGCGTATGCCGTGTCGCACGCATCCGCCAACATGGCCGCTTCTGCAGCGGCATTTCGGGCTTCCAGCAATTCCTCCTCACTCGTTCCGCGTGGTGGCGGCACATCAGGCCGAAGAAAACCAAGTACGCGTACCTCGACCCGGGGTTGAGACGGGAGTTGGAGCTCCTCGAGGAAGCGAAGCGTGGTCACTCGCTTCGTGACCTGGGACATGTTCACACGCGCTTGCTGAGAGGGATCCAAATTGCGGATGGCAAGGATGGCCTGGTACCATTGAGGACCCGGGGATTCGCTAGTCCCATTTGCGGCTAGAAGTCGTGCCCAGCCGAAGAAGAAACCATGTAACCGGTCCAAAATCAGATCGGGGACCTTACTGAGTCGAATCCATTGCATGTCATAGGCCCCTTGCACGGCTTCAGCTCGCGCCTTGAAGCTCATGGGATACGGCGGACTTGGTCCTGTCTCTAAAGAGATCGATTCCTGCTGACCGCCGGCCATTGCCGCCGAAGGGCTCTGATTACTGTGGTCATCGCCTGACCGCATCGACACGCCAACTCCGCATGCTGTCTCAGCAGCAGTCCGTTTCACCCATGAGGGCTTGTATGGTTGAATTTTCGATTGCACAAGCGATGTGCCCGGGCTGATGACGCTCTGCGCCGCTGTCTGCGCGTATAGCCCCAGCACCATCGCACCCACCTCCAACGGTAGGGTAGCCAAGCTAGCGCCACGAATCGAGCTCGGAGCAAGCGAGGTGGAAAGGATGCGAAACACTGGGCTCGTACAAAGAACCTTTTTTTTCGGCCCCTGACACAGTACAACCTGAAAGTACCCATCGCCGGCCTCAGCAGGGATCCGTGCGACGGCCGTCTCGCGCAGGCGATGTGTGTCGCGCACACGCGACGGTGCCTTTTTCAGAAACTTGGCAATGTCACGCTGCCATGCCCGCTCGTCGTTTGGCTCGACTTGGTCGGAGCGCAAGGCCAGAGTGGGAGTGATGTCCAGCCAGTCATCCGTCAGTCTGAACAGAGCCTTGGCGCGCATCCCCGTTTTCCCTGTCCAGCCCTTGTTCTGGAGCCACAAGGAACGATCGGGAGGTAGAGGGGCGTCAGAGAAGATAGAGATCGTGACAGATGTAGTACTGCCCCGATAGAAGACCACACCGGGTGAGTGGCGTAATATGGTAAAATGCTTATTGGACTCCGCAGGGCGGTTGAGGAGTCCACCCAGAAAATGCCGGGCTTCACCAAATGCTTTTTGCACAGTTACTGGAGCCGACGACTGAGTAGTTCTGCATTCCGATGCAGGAACCATGTCCGTTGCAGCGCGCCGGACAGAGGTGGAAGTCCCAGCATTGCTATTGAAGCTCCTCTCGCAGCGACCAGAATAGGGGTCAGCAATAGTGTTAGCGGATGCTTTGGACCTCAACGGTGGGCGCGGAAGCATCGGAGGTGAAACATACGCCGACGAGACCGTCGTTACACCCCTAATGGTCGGACTGGGAGGTTGTGATGAACATCTCTCGCCATCATTTGTATAGCTTTGATGGAGATGGGGATTGGAGACTGGTTTTCGACGAATACGGAACTGAGGAGGATCCGGTGGATGCAGAAATAATTCATCAGCGGGAGTCATTGTGTTGAAGTATAGGAGATATGCAGTAGTTAATTTCAATATAGAAGCAGAACCATGTTGATCGATCGATGAATGTTTGGATCCTGTAATCCTGTCGAATCATTTGATGGAGGAAGGACAAAGTGGATGACGCCTATCCGATGAGGGATGCAGCGGATTGGATAAGCATTGCTTAGTAATCAGGCATAACATCCAGACTCGTGCAGGGAATAGGATCCAATTTCCTTTTTTGGATGCTTTCTTTATTCACTGCGATTCGGACAAGATCCTACCCATGCGGGGTGGCCCCGATGCAGATCGCCCCATACTAGTCAGAAAAGGGGAGCTTGTTGTCATTCTCAATATGTGAATCCACGCAAAAAGAATATCTACAGCCCTGACGCATACTGCTTCCGTCCGGAGAGATGGGAAACTGGTGAGTTAGATCACATTCAGTGGGCTTATTTTCCTTTCAGCGGAGGTCCACGGCAGTGCCTCGGGGAGGATTTCGCCCTGATGGAGGTTTCATACACTATCGTGAGGCTATTGCAGACCTTTGCATCCATCATCCTCCCAAAAGGGGAGCCGATCGAGGCCGTTGGACGCGAAAGACAGCGCCTCACTCTTGTTCTTTCAAGTGCCGATGGTTGTAGGGTACATATTCGTTCCTCCTAACAGGGTCCTGGCTTAGGGAAATGATTTAGCTTGTAGCATGCTTACGACTCTGACACCGCAGCAAACTGTATCCTTGCAATTTTATGATACTGTAAAGTACATGTTGAGGGATCATATCCTTGTACAGACACCTCGACAAAATCTCTATTGTGCAGACTTATTTTCCTGAAGTGAAATAACCTTTACATCTTCCTGTTGAAAGAAATTTCTTGAGGCTGACGCTAGTACGTCGTTGAATGAAGAGCCGTAAGTGGTTGTCTTACAGCACTCTCTTACTGTCAGTCACTGGGCCCTGTCCAAAGTCCACAATACGCCAGAGCACTGATCCCTGGCGGTCCGGCGGGAAGCGTGTGCGCGGGGCGAGGCCGGGACAGGTATAATACCAAAGATTCCCTTGCGTAGAATGGCATTACCTGTCTATATCTTAAGAAACCTTATGGCACTACGTCTGACTAGTTGACTAGGTATCTTATCCATAAGATCATATTATTCGACGTAGGAGGCATAAGTTGATACATAAGTGATCACCATCCAGAAAGCCAGGTACGCAGCAATACTTTCATCTCATGTAGATTGTCAAGTCACCGAGGCAATCGTCCATGTCAACCACTGGAGCCTGCACGTAGTGACTGACCATCTTGCGTACGCGCGACGAATCCGGATCAGTGGTGTAGGGGCTGGAGCTGTCAGTTTGTGCGTTCGGCGGAAAGAGCGGTTCAAACATACCAAACCCAGGTTACCTGACCATTCCTCACACGCTGTTCCCACTTTGCGACATCTGGCTCGGAAGGCCTGACGGTGTTCCAAATCATCGCCGCGGGCCACTGAACATCGGCAATGATCTGCTTCACGGGCACGTTGGGGCTGACACAAAAGACGAGAGTGGATTCGTCGACTGCGAGAAACCCCTTTGGATCGTCCAGCGGGGTGATGCCGATGCTTCTAAGCAGTGCGATATCGACCTCGTCGTATGCAGGGTCCTGCGCAAAACATCTTATCCCCTCGTTCCTGTTGCCTTGTCTCGCCTTCAGTGCTTGCACCATGGTTGCAACGGCAGCATGCTGGGTGTGAGAGCGTGCAGCGCTGCGGGAGCTCAAGCGGCCCAAAGTGCCCAGTCCAAAGCAGACGATCTTGGTGATCGGGCGAGAAAGACTCAGAGTGGCCAGTTGCTTCTGCAGAGCCTCGCAGGCCTCGCTCGTCTGCCACACTTCGCGCTGTTTGTCGAATGCTTTGCGCACTTCCTGCAGAGAATTCTCGGGTTTCTTATCATTTCTGGTGTAGCATATGGCAACGGGAGGTTGGTCACGAAGGATCTCATCTGGCATGAAAGGGTTGACGGTGGTCATAGCTTGGATGCTACAATAGGAGATGCGGTACGAGTTCCTGGACTCTGTCAGTTATTGCTTTACCTTAGGGCAACCAGCAGATCTTACGCCCAATCTGCACACCAGGCTGGAACCTTGAGGCTATGTTTCTGAGGAACGCCATCCAGATCTGCAATGTGCACCTCCTCACGTCCCTGATCGATCTGACGACTGAGGTCTTGGAGAACATCGCGAGGGAAGAGAGGCTGTCCCGATGCATACGCCTTGAGAATACGGCGAACCTTCTCTTCTGCGGTGGCCCGCTGTTCCTCCTCCATTGCCATAGTGCTGGTTAACGAGGACATAGTGGATGAGAGAAGAGAAAAGTCTCTACGTCAGGTGTGATTACTTGTTGAGAGGGCGGTGGGAAATAATCACTCTTGACCGTGAATATCCTTAGTCTTCACTCACTGTCCTGAAGAACAATGATAGTAGTTGGTCTGGCTGCTCTGAGACTCATTTAAATAACCAACCCGTTCATTCACAAAGGTATGGTGTGGAGGCTTTATCCTCTGTAGCTCAAAAATAGCCATATTCCTTGATGTTGGATCGATCAGGACAGTCTCCATCAGATGTTTGCTCCTCTCTATTTTCTTACTATCTGGGCTACACAAGACCATTGCTCGCATGGGCCTCACCGCCATCGTCGACTCAACGATCCAGGCTGTGTACTCTTGTTCCAACAGGCTAATCGTGTCACAGCATCCTCATTGGTTCGGGAAGAGAAGACCATCCTATTAATATCCGAAACTGTGTGATTTACCTGGAAGAAACCCAACTAAACTACTATATTGGGTAATATTAGGGATATTTTTATCCCAATCAGCCGAACTGTTGGTTGGTTTCATGCAAATTAACTGTGATTCCTGTCGATCTCCCTTCTTCCCTTTTCGTACATCTGGATGCACGCTAATCCTTCATGCATGTCATATCCGAACTTGCCAAAGACCCCATAAACACCGACGATTCCAACAAATCCTCCTCATCTGATTGGACCTGTCTGCCATCTATTAAGGGTCAAAAATCTGGCCCTCATTCATATCGCCAGCCACGGAAATTCGGGCTGGACCGTCCTCCGACGTGGCGAGCCGATGAGTTGGCAGCGAACATGTGGTGCAGTACCTCGGGTTTGAGTTTCATTGGCCTTGTCAATCTTTTCGGCCCCTGCATATGACACGCCGTGTCATTTGCTTATGAATCTTGGGGCTGCGTGACTGAAGGATTGGACGTGTCTTCATCCACGCGTGCCTTCTACGTATATATGTGTGCCTTGTCATCGCCCTGGAAACGCTTCATTTGTCAAGGTGCCAGTATTCCACTTACTTTGGTGTTGGTAGGGCTTGAATAGTATCTTCCGAAGATAAGCATCAAACCTGCTCGTGAATTGTTTCTATCAGGACAAATCACTATTCACGAATAAGGCAATTCCCTCTATGCCGTCGTGCCTGCATTACGTCCCAATAACGGCAGAAATTCCGCGCCATGTCTCGCGGCATCTAATTCCTGGGCTGACCCAAGCATCCGGAAACCAGTACCGATAGATACTCCAAACTGGCAATTGTTATTGATTGCATGTGCCGAGGCCTGCCAAGGCGAAGTACTCACGTTCTCACAGTGATCGTGACCCCTTTACTACCTTAATGATTGCATTGCTGTATACAGAATCCACATCGTTGGTTCGAGATGAGCACGTCTAAACTTGAAGATCATACCTAAGGTTCTACACTCATGAAACATGGAATTCAGAGCGGGTGATGACTACTAAATTTCTAGAGGATCTCTCTTGGTAGGCTGCAATGTACCTGGCTTCGTAAACCAGAATCATACTCCCTTCAATTTAAGCGAAAAGTGATACTTGTAATCAGTCTTCTATAGGTTGAAAATATGGTTTAACAAATTATCTAAGACCCGTCATTATGGCAGTCCAGCCTCTAACCGTAACCAAGCTTGATGTTTAGACGAGCGTCAGGGGGTGAGACTGAGTCTGTGTCGCAGTCACTTCCAATAGCATAAAACTGTCCCGTCTTTTGTTCATCACTCGTCAAATCTTCAAGTGTCTACTTCACATCAACTTTATCTCAGGTCTGAGATACCGGTCTTTGTCCACCAAAAGTCACACTCTCTTCGACTCCATTCGTCCTCCACCAGCTGCGCCGCAACACCCGTACCACTTCCCCCAGCACGTTCATCATTTCCTTCTCCAAAGACCATAATTTTGCGTCCAGATGTCACTGAGGCGTCGTAGGGTTTCCACACTGTGCGATTCTCATACCGTCCCCCTACCGTATTCGGATCCCCAGCCACAATAAACGATGTCATGTACGCATGAAACATCCCCGCTATCTCCTCCTGACTCTTCGAAATCCCTCGCACCTCCGGATTAAATGTCTCATATGCCATCTGATCACCGTGGTTGGCGCCCCCTTGGACCGTCTTATTCAGCGCCCACCGATACAGAAAAACGGGCTCCTCCTGTCCCGCCGAGGCGAGAGTTGCCGTCTGCCTCACCGGACAGGCGTACGCGTAATGACCATACGCGGCTTCGACGCGCTTGTACTGCGCACCGACGGGTATGCTCCTAGTTTCGAGATACGGGGAGGACGGGTCCACCGCGGGGTCTGGGTAGAGCCCGTCGATGGTTTTGATATCCTCGTCCGAGTATGCGGGGAGCAAGGTGCGGAAGAAGCTTGTGAACTCGGAGGACTGCGACATCGCGGACGGGACGTAGTATGTTCCTTCGTTTGTGTTGAAACCCGTCAGGATGGGCATTTTGTTCCATTTCCCGGAGCCCCAGGCGTCGATTGGGCGGCGCTTGATGAGGTCGCCGTCGATGACGGGTTGGAAGGCCCAGCGGACGGAGGGGTTGTATCGGTCGAAGATGGTGAAGGAGGCGTTGATGACTGTTGATGAGGGTTTACTGCGCAAGCAGTTCATTATCTCCGATTGTGGTCTGTCGTTGCAGCCAGCTTCTGTTATGAATTCTTGGAATTGGGTTTCATGTAGCTGGGCGTCGTATGGGTGCACGGCGCGGGAGGTTGCTGCACCAGACTCGATGACGGCTCGGTGGAAGAGGGAGGTTCCGAGGTCGTAGTTCATGATATGGTGTGCGATCTACGATTGATATCAGCGTTGGTCTTCGAATATCTCGTGAGGCAGCATACCGAGTGTGCTCCTGCGGACAGGCCGATTAGGGTCACTTGTGAGGGGTCCCCTCCAAACTCTGCGATATTCTCCTGGACCCATTTGAAAGCAAGGATCTGATCGTGCAGCCCGAGATTGAGTATGCCCTCCTGGGCTGACACTGTCGAGGGGAGGAATCCCAGCGCGCCGATACTAGAACGATCCCTCAGCTGAGTCTATTGGATCAACCCTTCTACCGAACGACTCACCGATAGTTGAAGCTTACTGCAACGAATGGTTTCTCGGACCATCCCACCATTGATGCAGTATTATGCATTGAAGCTTTTCTAGTCAGACTTGTCCATGCTTGTTTGAGAGTGGCTTACCTGTGCCACGGTTGTATGCCCCGCCATGCACGTACACTGCTACAGGTAATTTACCCTTTACTCCGTGAGGCCGAAACACGTTCACCGTCAGGCAATCCTCCGAACTGGTGGCGTCACCAGGAACTTTCAATAGTTGTTTACCAGGGCATCTGCTGGATCAGCATGCATTCTGAATTCGATAATGATGGATCCTTACCGTGGACCGAACCGACTCGCGTCAATGATATCGTTCGAAGGGCCCACTGCGACTGCTCTGTGGAATCTCCTGTCTCCAGTCGGAGGTAGAGCATAAGGAAGCCCTCGGAATGCATCAACTGGTTGCTGCAGGGAATCGGACAGTCTCGTTCCCACGACGATACCTTGGCGGAGTTGGACGCTTGGTCGAGTGATAAGTTTATCCAGTACAGCATCGGGGAGCCATGACAAAACCCGGCTCTGTATTGAGAAATGTATATACCCCTGCTGCAGGAATAAGTGCAGGATGACAGGCAAAACAGCCAGGAGGAGGAGTCTGTGAGAGGAAAACATGTCGGCAGTCCACCAAAATTCAGAGACAGATGACTCCTTCAATATCAACCTTTTATCAATTCAGCAGCGCAATTGCTACGATATCCTTGTCAGCCTGTCGCTCTCCACTTCCCCGCTTTGATGCTGATAGTGAGGCCCAAGATGCTCGCCTCCTCACCAGAATATGCCTCCACGCCTCCAATGTGGAACTACCCCACACGGCTTATCTTTGACAGCATTATTAGCGTCTCCAACAGCGGTCATGATACGAGGTCGATCAGTGGGGTTATCATTCCTTCCTTTCAAGACTTTGATAGCATAGATAAATTGCGGACAACGTCCGTCTTTGTGTCTACCAGCAAGTCCTGTTCATCATGCTGATTGGTGATAGCGCCATAACGGTATCAGGCGGCCTATGGTCGGCTAGATTTCCACTTGGAGTATCGATATGCTGATGCAGATAGAGTTGCCACTGAATCCTTCTGGCAGGGGTCTCTTGGAGCTTGGAGAAACGCATTATCATGCAGTCAACTCCTGTACTTCGAAGCGGGGTTACTTGATATAAGTACGAAGACCGCAGCGGACAGCTACCGAGACTCAGTAAGCGTTTTGGAGTATATCGTTACTTCATCAAAATGCCGCTAGAGGAGAAGAAGACTGACGAGAGCAAGAACGAAGCAATCCTAGCAACCGTCTCCGGCAAGGAGCAGGATGACATTGAGAATGGTCAAATTACTTCGCTGGACGAGGCCGAAATTTTTCTGCGCGAGCATGGCATTTCCCACTCCCAGCTCCAGGAGATGCTCGATGACCCCGCCAAGTCCCGGAAGATTAGAAGACGAGTTGATTTGATTCTTCTGCCTCTTCTCTGTGGTACATATACTTTACAATATATCGATAAGCAGGTGAGTTTCCCCTACACGCGATCCAAAGAGACTGCTTACTAAATGGCATAGGCTCTCGGCTACAGTGCAGTCTTTGATCTTTTTAAAAGTGCCCACATTGATAGTAATGAGTATAGCTGGCTCGCCAGCATTTTTTACTTTGGTATTCTTGCTCGACCCCAACGGTCACACTATGGCTGATGATACAGGCTTTCTCTTCTGGGAGTATCCTGCAAATTTGATTGCCCAGCGACTTCCTGTCGGAACTGTCATCTCATGCTTTGTGTAGGATTGGCTCCCTGATGTCAATTGTCTATTTTGACGCACTGACATTTGCTAGTATTGCATGGGGAGCCATTCTCATGATAACGGCCGCCTGCAACAATTTCATCGGCATGGCTATCTGCCGCTTTCTTCTCGGTTGCTTTGAAGGTATTATCCTTGATATGCGTGTGTCTACACTGGCAGCTGCAACAGCTAACGTCTTAGCCCCGATTACTCCCTGCTTCATGATGATTGTTGCCATGTGGTATCTCCGGCAGGAACAGCCCTTTCGAGCTGGATGTTTCTACTGCTGCAATGGCATTGGATCAATGGTGGGCAGCTCTTCCTGGATCTTCTTTAACGTATCTGACAGTCCTAGCTCGGCGGCCTGATAAGCTTTGCTATCGGCCAGCTAAACGGGTTTCCTGTCTGGAGAGCAGTGTTTCTCATTTGTGGCGGCGTGACGGTGCTCTGGGGAGGCATTCTATTGCTTTTCCTTCCAAACAGCATTCTCTCCGCCAAGCGATTCACAATCGAGGAAAAGATACTGCTTATTGGAAGAGGAAAGCAGAACCAGACGGTGTGTGCTTGTGTGTGATGCACGGAATCTGTTAACTGATTTGTCCAGGGCATTCTCAACCGCTCGATAAAGTGGTACCAGATCCGAGAAGCCTTCATCGATCCCCAAGTCTGGCTCGCGTTCTTTTTTGTATTGCTCAACGAGACCTGTAACGGGGGTGTGGCTAATGTACGTCTTCACTTCTCCGTACCGCGATCCATGCTCATTATCTTCAGTTTGGCAAACTTATCATCAAAGGACTGGTATCCAGTCCTCTCCTGGCAACAGCCCTCGGCATCCCACAAGGAGCCTTCCAGGTCTTCTTTATCCTTTCAGGGACCTACCTCTCCTCGCGATTCAAGAACATCCGCACAATCATCATGGTCATCTACCTCCTACCCACCTTGATAGGCGTGTGTCTACTCTGGCAGCTACCCCGAACCAATCGCTACGGGGTCCTCTTCGGCTACTACATCGTAAGTCAACGACCCCTTGTCCGAGTCTACTGAATAGTGACCAAGCAGATCGGATCATACGTCACATCCCTCGTCCTCTGCCTGCAAATGCCCTCGAGCAACACAGGCGGCTACACCAAACGAGTCACCGCAACGGCCCTCGTCTTCCTCGCGTACTGCGTGGGAAACATCGTCGGTCCTCATGCCTTTCTGGATAAAGAAGCACCCGTCTACGAGACCGGATGCAAGCTCATTCTGGCGTGTGTGTTGGGCGAGATGGCGTGCGCAGTAGCCTTGCGGGTATTGTTGATCAGACGGAATAAGCGGCGAGACGCTGAGGGCGTGGCCGCGCCGGAGGGAGACGCAGATGAGCAGGTTCTGGCGGATTTGACGGATTTCGAGGTATGTATGTTGCGTGTGAGCTGTGGTGCACTGGCTGATGGTGGTAGAATCCTCGCTTTCGATATGTTTTGTAACCTCTGCCCGGTCAGGACGGAGAGAGGAGCGGTATCTAGTCTCTCTCAATGTTTGAAGTTCGTTGCTCGGCCTGTTGCGGCTGGGTAGATATAAGCGAGGTCATATCCAATGACTATATCTCACGTCTGTATCTATCCTGCAGCCTAACCATTCTCACTGCAGAAATGGTTGCTTCAAGCAACCACGCCAACCCTCACTAGTTATTTCTCAGCCTTGTCTTCATTCTGCAGCCCCCAACCTTCTTGATATAAAGTAGCTTCTTCACCAGAGCATACAACAACCAACTAAACCAATTGCTGCTGGAGGTGCTGGGTTCCAGCTGCTTGTCAGATAGAGCCTAGACTTTGCTTGATTTTGGTTTCAGGTATGTGGATATTGATTAAGACTTGAAACGGTATTGCTGTATGACAACAACGAAGACAAGATATGGAAATACAGACACGCGCCAACCTCCAGAGAATCGACAGTGCAACAAACTCCGTACTCCATACCGCTAATGCGAGCTGGGACAGGCTAATTATGGACGTAGTCGACAGTAAGCTCGCTATCGCTGACAATAGTCGAGTGTGTCAAAATCTTCCCATTCTGCTGCATATCGATGAGGGTAGCATTGTTAAGCCCATACGATTGCCCGCCAGCATTCGCCTGGGCGCCGCTAAACACCACGCGTCCAAAATCAGCCAGCGGCACCATCGTCGACCCGGACTGAAAGTCCTCGACGATCCATTCCGCATTCTGGCCCGCCAGCGTGGCAGTTGGCGTCGGCGCCTTCAGCGTGGTCGACACCGTCCTCCCACTAGTCTKGTTCTCAATGATGGCGACGCCCTCGCTGGGCGAGGTGCTCTGCACCTTGACGACGACGACATCGCCGTGGTTGACCGCGAGGTCGAAGCCGTGCGCGTTGTCCGGGAACCACTCGTACCACGCGTCGTAGTTGTGTGTCCCGTCGGGGTCCACGTAGAAGTCCACACCCGTTTGCAGGATCGCGTTCGCGTACGTGTCGCCGTCGATGCCGACCCAGGCCGAGCTGGCTTGCTGGCCTGTCGCGCCGGCGACGGCCGTCGCTTCGGGGACGGTGATGGTCGCTGACACGGCGGTGTAGCTTGCTGAGACGGGTGGCTGCTCGAGCACAGCGCCGGACCAGTTCTTGCTGTAGGCGACTTTGGAGTCGGTGGCTCGGTGCTTTGCATTGGGGTCCGCGTCAGCAGCGCTAGCTCCGGTGCCGTCCATGGGGTGGGACTGCCTGGCTAGGGCCCGGGCGCGGATACGCTCAAGGGACCGGCTGCTTGGGGCAGACAGGGCACTGCCGGCCAGCAGGGTGGCAGCGAGGATGCTGGTTTGGAACTTCATGTCGGCGAGGGAAGGTAATTACGTTGGTCACTCAAGAGGGCAAACGATGCTCTTTCCCGTCGTAGTCTGCTGCGGGTGTGGCTTTCTGGCTCTTTAATACCCCGGCGGATAGAGTCGCATGCGGTTCGGCCAGTCCAGCAGACCGAAAGTAACCCTAATCTTTATCGCCAGACTGACCTGAAAGTACCCGCAAGCATTCCAAGGCTACTCCAATGATCATGTCACGGACGGAATCAATTATGATCGACTACCAGGACGGGATGACACTTGAGAATCAAGGTCTGCTTGATCCGCGTGCGTCACTGAGCAATGGTTCAGGCTGGATCAGCGCTGGCATGTCCGCTGCAAAGTAAACAGTCAATATAGTCTGTTGACTTGATCCATTGCCGAGCCGCCTCGTTTCCCATCAGCATTCTGCCCACTTTACGGACGTCGTATGGACGATCAGGCGGACGGACGATCAGAAGCAAATTGTCAGTAGACCTCAATATTATCATCCTCCTGCGCAATGATGAAAATAATGACGCCATGCAAGTGCCTATGCTGTGTGACAGTCCACGTAAACTGACGAGAGCATCAGGTACCAAACCCGCTGAAAGCGGTTTGGCCGCATTCCTCCCGCCGCAAGGGGTATTCGCAACTGCAAACATTGAAGCATGCCTTTCCCGGCTGATACTGTCCTGTGGACTCTGTATCAGGCATCCCTGGCTAAAGAATGCAAGGTCCATACGCATGGCCGACCGAAAGCGTCCCACCAATGAACCCTTGATCCGAGGATGGACAGATGGCTGTCCAGGCCGATGATATTCCACTTTCGATAGTTTAAGGTTCGCTTCCATGACGGGATGACGTCCTTGGTGCTTGACTGAAGCTTGCTGAAGTAGATTCCGCAGTAAAGTGTTCCTTGCAGCTGAGACATGATCAGTAGCGGCCGTCATGTGTCCTGCAAAGGTATCAGCGATGTTCCGAACCGTTCATCGAGAGGGCCTGGATGACAGCCGAATAATGCAAGTAAATGAAATAGCAACAAATCACTAATTAAGTTGTTGAGCCGCAGTATGAGAACTGTATATGCAGTTTTAATGCTTCTCCGTCTATCAAAATCAACCGCAAAACTTAGCAACCCAGCCAGCCCAGAAGTATCCACATGCCTTAAAGTCTGTAAACGAAAAAATCACATAGGAAGCCTCGCCATCTCCTGTAAACTCCAATACTTCCGCATATTCTCCGCCCCCAGTGTCCTCACCTCGTCATCCAAATGCTTCCACAACACATCCCCAAACCCATCCATGAGCCGCTTCATCTCCTCCCGCTGCAGATCTACCTCGCCGCTGCGGCACTTCGTCAAATACGCCTCCAGCTTCTCCAGGCCCTTGTGGATCTGCTTGTGCTGCGTGAGGAGCTCCAGTTCGCGCCGGAACTCGGGCATCTTTTTCGCGAGCACGGGGAAGATGTGCTGCTCTTCGATGGAGTGGTGGAAGTCGAGCTGTGAGCAGAAGCCGAGCCCGGCCATGATGAGCTGCCGCGGGGAGAGCCCGCCGGGCTTTTTGCCTGTGCTGGTGCAGGCGTCTTGGAGTTGGTTCCAGGTTAGGCGGAAGTGGTTGTGCTGTAGTTGTTGTTAGTGGGGCGGAAATGGAATAATTGGGTAGGGCGCGTACGAATTGGTTCATTTGCTCCGCCATTCGGTTGTAGGTTCGAAAGTCTTTTGGTGAGAGCGGGGGTAACGGTTCATTGTTTCCGTCCGGTTGACTACTAGAGTCGGGGGATGCTTGATGCTTCTTGTGGCTCATTACTGAGAATGGTCGACACCAGGTTCCTACAGGAAAAGTTGTTCTATGAAGACGTGGAACTGCACGTAGGCGGAGAAAGGATGGACACTGGAAGATTCGAAGTGTTTTCATTGACGTCAAGGGATCTAATCAGCGTATATGCGAGAAGCAGTTCATATACTCGTAGAAGAGCTTTTCTTCCTTGCTCTGTGTATATCCCTCCGAGGTGGGGATGGAAGAAGTCGCTGCGAATCAGAATTACCGGCAAACAAGCAGTGCGCATTACAAATACCTGACAAATGACCTATTTCATCGCTGGACATGGAAAAAGTTCCATACTTTGATGACTTCTACCAGATCGAAAGATCAGATCTTCAACAGCTCAGACTACCGCTTTTCTACAGAGACCACAGACGAGCACCAAGTATCTAATTATCGAAGCGTACATTCAGAATGCTAAACTATACTAATTACAAGGAATGTCCCAGATCCTCAATGGATGTTTGCCATCTCAACGTCAGGAAAACTGAACATTGCAAGACACACATCTAGTACGTCACTGGTCAAAGAGATAAATCTCCACTCAATATCAGCACTTCTTCGGCACAACCACAGTCATGAAAGGGCTGGATTGCAATTTGACATCCGTGCTAGGCAAGGTCGACTAGACCAACGGGCTGGAGCAGCCGTAGGTAGACACTGTGGAGAGATGAAGATTAAATGGTAGCATTAGGTAAAGTATCTCTGCAAGACTGACGGGGTAAGTGAACAGAAACATAAGTCGTCTGCAGGGTCAGTAAGAATCTGGATATCAAAACAGCTTAAGTGAAGGTCGTAACTCCGTAGTATTAATACAAGGCTATAGCTCTCGGTCACGCAGGCTCTTGGGTGGGCGGAAGTTCCCCTTGCGGAGTTCCTGCCACGCAAGATCGAAGCGCGCACCAAAGTACCAAGCGAATCCAATCTGATGGTTGTTAGCAAGCAACGACAACGGCAAGGAGCGACAAGACGTACCATTACAATAGAAACGAAAACCACAATCACTCCCATGAGAGCCATCATAAAGAAGACGTCTTTGCGGGTTTCGGCCTCCAGTCTGGCCTTCTCCTGTTCAGCTTCAGACTTTTGGCCCAAGACACGCCGGTTGGCCTCTTCGGCCGATTGCGATGGGAAGATAGTCTCGATGAATTTTTCAATCTGCGACTGTTAGCATTTAGACAAATGGTGATGAATAGAGGATACGCACCTTCGCACACGCAATGCCGATCTGGAGGAAATTGGGATCCTTCGGGGTGTTCTTCTTGTGAATCTCACGAGCGTATCTACGGAAGGCCTCGTAGAGAATCCGCAGGTTCTGCGTCGACTCCATCATCAACTGGCAAGCCTCACCCTTCGTGATTTTGATGTTACGTTCAAACATCGTCGGGTTACGGAAGCACAGGGAAAGGGTAGCAATGGCCATGGACTGAGGGATGGCGCAGAAGTTGAAGACGCTCTGCTCGCGCAGACCAGCAAGGTAGAAGAGACACTCCTCCGCATGTCCCAGTGCGTTAAGAACCATCTCGGAGCTGCAGTTCAGTGCAGCCTCACGGTTCTCCGGCTTGAAGAGATCCTCAAAGTCGGTGACGTGCTTGGACCAAATTTCTTTGGGCCAGAACTGTCGACCGTCGTCGAAATCCTCACGGACATCGCGAATGATGTTGGTCTTCTGCAAGAAAAGTCCCATGGACTTGTACAACTCGGGGCGCTTAAGCAAGGCCGGGTTACCGAACTCGGCCTCAACAAAGAGGCGAGTCAACCCTTCTCCGACCAGGCCAGCAACATACCAGCAATACAGGTCGTATTCCTCGACCGTCTTGACGCTTGCATCGTCCAGCGCGGCTTTGCGACAATAATCAGCCATGCCATTGCCCATCTTGTCCGTGATATCCTTGATAATGGCCTTGTAGGCAGGCTTCAATTTCTTGAACTCGGTGATGACATTGTGGAACTGAACCAGCAGCTCACGGTCCTTCTCTTCAGGCCGGTTACCATTGAAGGTCCAGCCATCCTGCTCGAGGATGTCTTTGAATCCGCGAAGAAGCGGTTCCTTGGTCTCCAAAGGAATCGAGGTGTCATCCTCGATCGTGTCCAGCCCACGGAGTGTCAGGTAGAAAATGCATATGGGAAGCAGGAGCTCAGGGTGAACCTCCTTGATCACCGCGCTGAAGCTCCGGCTCGTCAGATCCAGGAACTTGAAGCATGTCTTCGCTGTTTCTGACTCCTTCGATTCATCACGTTCATGAACAGGATTGTGCCAGATCTTCCTATCAGCAAGGACGAAAGGGAGTCCGTAAGCAATGGCACATAGACACTAAAGGCAAGGAGAGGTGCTCATAGCTATAGGCCAAGACCAACCATTGAAGTATCGACCTCAATTCTGAGGGATGGAAGATGTAGTAGAAAGCATTTGCTGCAACGCCCATGGTGAGGTATTTGTAGGGAAGAGGAGGACACGGAAAAGGAGAGGACGGAAAGGCGGATGTTGGCGAGAGAGGAAAAAAAAATAGTGGGAATGTGGGGAACACAGCAAGCGAATCAAGAAGAGCTATTGACACATTTAAGATGTAAGGTACAAACGGAGAAGCGAAGAAAGAAGAATCGGATCTCACTGGCAGGGAAGGTGGAGGAGATCGTGAGACCTAGGAGTGAAGAAAACAGAGAAGAAGAAAAGATGGGAGATTATTCTATCGAAAAAGGGGAACGCAAGAGTCCTGGGTTCATATACAAGGAGTGGCTGAGGCGCTGGAGAGCCGGAGGGCCTGAGGTTGTTAAGGGGAAATTCGCGAGAACTGACCGTCTCTTGGCGTGGGCGGCAGAGCAGGCTACTATCATTACGCCTTTATTACACCGTCGAGAATCGAGTTTAGTGTTGGTTTCCTGTTACTTACCCCGCTGCCTTGTGTGGCTGGTGGTGATCGTGACAGTACCTTACATATAATACCCCGACAGGTGATTCCCCCCGCCATGACGAAACTGCCGTCGGAGAGCATCATCAGGCAGATAAAAATTATTATCGTCCTCGGTCGGCCAACTAGTCTGGCAGGTTACAATCTGTTTTCCTCCTGATTTTCTCTGGAAAACTTGTCATCATTTGCGACCTCGGGGACGAAACCCGTATCACTTTTCTGGTTTGGTTTGACGGCAAGTCATCATGGTCGCAGACACTACCTACTACGATGCTTTGGGCGTGCCACCCACGGCCACAGAACTCGAGATTAAGAAGGCCTATCGGAAACTGGCCATTGTGACTCACCCTGGTGCGATTACTCCTATGTCTTCATGAGTTCTTGCTATTGATTCTGACTTCTTGACTAGATAAGAACCCCGGCGATGAGACTGCGCATGAGAGATTCCAGGCGGTGTGTATTCTTCCACTCATGGCAGCGTGATAGATACTAATCTCTCGGTACGATCAGATTGGAGAAGCCTACCAAGTCCTCAGCAATGAGGAGCTACGAAAGCGTTATGATAAATACGGAAAGGAAGATGCAGTTCCAGGCGGCGGTTTCGGTGAGTTGATCAGATGTGATCGAGCTGTCGGATCGGACCATACTGATAAGCGATGAAGAGGACCCGGCCGAATTCTTCAGCATGATCTTTGGTGGCAGCGCGTTTGTGGATCTGATTGGTGAAATCTCGTTGATGAAGGACCTGACCGCGACCATGGACATCACTATGCTGGAAATGGAGGAGGACGAACTGCTCCAAGCCGCGGAGGAGAAACTCAATATCCACGATGAGGAGGTCAAGGCCGCCGCCGCGACAGGGGAAGCGAGCCATGCCGCTGGCACCGCAGCCCCAGCCCCAGCTCCAGCTCCAGCCGCAGCCGCCCAACCATCAGAGAAGTCGGCGCCAACCTCCGGAACGAGTACACCCCGTCGCTACATGGGACAACAGGCTATCATGGACAAGTCGGAAGAGGAGGCTCGGATGGAGGCAGCCGGTCTGTCTCAGGAGGAGAAGGAACTGCGCAAGAAGGAGAAAAAGAAGGGCCTGACTCGGGAACAGCAAGAGCGCCTGGCTGCTTACGAACTGGAGCGAAAGAAGGCTCGTGAGGAGCGAGTCAACACCCTGGCAACCAAGTTGGTCGACAAGCTAAGCGTTTGGACGGAAACCGACAAGGGCCCCGATGTAACCCGTGCTTTTGAGGAGAAAATTCGCCTTGAGGTGGAGAACCTGAAGATGGAATCGTTCGGTCTGGAGATTCTGCATGCCATTGGTGCTACCTACACATCAAAAGCTACCTCGTTCATCAAGTCTCAAAAGTTCCTCGGTATCTCCGGTTTCTTCTCTCGACTGAAGGACAAGGGCACTCTGGCCAAGGAGACCTGGACTACAATCTCGACAGCTATCGATGCGCAGATGACCATGGAGGAGATGGCAAAGCTGGAAGAGAAGGGCGGAGAGGACTGGACCGACGAGAAGAAGGCAGAGTACGAGAAGAAGGTCACCGGCAAGATTCTGGCGGCCGCATGGCGGGGCAGCAAGTTTGAAATTCAGAGCGTACTGCGCGACGTCTGTGATCAAGTTCTGGGTGACAAGCGCATCAAGTTAGAGAAGCGGCTTGAGCGCGCACACGCCTTGGTTATTGCCGGCAATATCTATTCAAAGGTAAGCTCTTCCCGTTGGAGCTCTAGCACATCACAGGAAGCTAAGTGAACAACTATAGGCAGAGCGTGATCCTGAAGAAGAAGGAGACTACATGGCCTTTGAGCAGCTCATGGCCGAAGCCATGTCGAAGAAGGGCAAGGACGAGAAGAAAAAGAAGAAGGAAAAGTCGAAGCATGAGCATCATCACCACGAGGAAGAAACCACCGCATAGATACCTAGTCTTGTTTATATCCTTGCCATGAGGCCCGTTCTGCTGAGCTTGTGGGTTACCGCTGTCTATCTACTCTCCTCTATTCGATTCTGTCCTTCGGGTGCTTGGATACGTGCCTTTACGCCTTCATGACCCGCTCGGGACTTTACATATTAGCACGTACAGTATATTAAATTTTAATAATAGATTGGGGTGTTGACGGTGAATTGTTCCACTAGATATCTGCTGGCCGCTAAATCGAACGACCATGTGATATATAGCCTGTTCAGCCTCGTGATACCAGCTATTGATTGTCGTCTACATCTCTTGAAGAAATTGCTATCTGTTGACCGGAAACAGAGTCCCGTACGATCATTAACCAGCTGCTTATAATCTAAAGCCTGATTCTAATCCAACAAGAACCTCGGCTTGTGATTATGTTTCTGAAGCAGGGATCATGCCACTTCCCAGTTTCCATTTGCTGATAATGCACAGGGTGAGCACGCGAGCAATTACCCAAATAAGCCGAGGACTATCTGTTACAAATGATCAACATCCGGATCTCCTGGCAAAGTAGTCTCCAAGACCCGTATCTGATCCTTGTCCCTCAATAACTTCAACTTGACTGGTGGCCGGCAACGCGCTACTCCCTAAACGAAGCTTCGTCGGCCCACTCGAGCGTAGGGCGAGATACTTACCCTCCGACTGGCGATGCCCCCTCAGCCCCCTCGCGTACAATGCTACATCGGAGTAGACCCCTGTACTCCACTCAAAAGCCGATATACCGATTACCAGGCCATCTCTGACGCTCTGTACTTCTGTACTCCGTCGCCTGCACGATGTCCTGGCCGACAGAAGCAGAACCCCGCCGATCACCTATCTAGATCCACCATGGGCCGACACACGCATATAAACAGGCACAGCTCCCAGATTTGCAATCATGAGAGGCAGTACGGAGTAGTCTGCTATTGCTACTGACTTGATCCCCATGCCTCAATTCCTTCATTCACCCGTCTCGGCATTCGCCTTTCTGGCGGCCGTGGGAGGAGTCTCTGCTGCCCCGACTTCCAGCTACTCTGCAGGTGTACCTGCTCCGACGGGTGCGACGTTCGCGTCGGGCTTCGATATTACGACTAGCTGGGGTAACCTCAGTCCATACAAGGATGCGCCCGGATTCAATGCGACAAACGGCATTCCCCGAGGCTGCGAGCTATCACAGGTCCATGTCCTGCACCGGCATGCCCAGCGGTACCCTGTTTCTGCCTTGCTAGATGGCGGGGGCATGGAAGCGTTCGCTCAAAAGGTGAAGAACTATAGCAAACTGCACGGTGACAAAGTCGGCAAAGGGCCGCTGGCTTTCCTCAACGACTGGGAGTATCTGCTCGGCGAAGATACCTTGCAGGTCACTGGTGCCGCGACGGAGGCGACCTCCGGAGCCAGTATCTGGGCGAAATACGGGAGGCTGCTTTATCGCGCTGGCCCCGGAGTCGCGGCATGGGATCCTTCCCTGAATGTATATCCCAACGGGACTGCAAGACCAAAACCGATTTTCAGGACGACGTCGCAGGCTAGGATCTTGGAAAGTGCTCGATGGTGGCTGAGTGAGTGATTCCCTGGAGACTCCGCGTCTCTGTCTCCTAGTTCTCATACTGACTGATACAGGCGGCTTCTTTGGCAACACTGGCGCAAACAACTCTTACGCCGAGTACGACCTCGTGATCATCCCCGAGGGAAACGGTCTCAACAACACCCTGGCCTCAGATCATTCCTGTCCAGGCGATGAATCAGAGGGGTAACACTCATACCCCCAGCTACCATATCCAGAACCCTTACTAACTAGAACCCAGCACCAACTCCGCCACGAGATTCATCCCCGGATTCACCAAACTCGCTCTATCCCGCCTCTCCCCCTTCCTCCCCAAAGACTTCAACCTCACCCCGTTCGACATCACCTCAATGATGAACCTCTGCCCCTACGAAACCGCCGCCGTCGGCTCCTCCTCCTTCTGCTCCCTCTTCACCGAGCAAGAATGGCGCGACTACGCCTACAACGTGGACCTCCAGTTCTACGGGAACTACGGCTTTGGCGCCCCCAGCGGCCGCGCCCAAGGCATCGGGTACGTCCTCGAGCTAGCGTCCCGGCTCGCCGGACGCCTCATCCAAACCAGCGACACAAGCATCAACTATACCTACGACAATAACGCAGCGCAATTCCCGCTCCACCAGCCCCTGTACATGGACATGTCGCACGACGACGTCATCGTCGCTGTCCTTGCGGCGCTGGGGCTCAAGTACTTCCAGTATGGGAAGGAGGGTCTGCCGGATGTAATTGAGCATGCGCCGGAGCGGACATTCAGACTTAATGAGATCACACCGTTCGGGGCGCGGTTCATCTCTGAGGTGTGGACGTGTCCGGCTGAGCGGGAGGTGTCGTTTAAAGAGTTGGATGCGACGCTGTATAGGAATCCAGTGGTGCAGGGTACGGACTATATCCGGTTTGTGTTGAATGGGGCGCCGGTGTCGATGGAGGGGTTGGTGGGCTGTGAGCGTGCGGAGAATGGGTTCTGTGCTTTGAGGGATTTTCTGGGTGGTGTGCCGAAGTTGAAGGAGGAGGCGATGTATCAGTTTGCTTGTTTTGGGAACTATACGACTGGGCATCAGGTTGGGGACGGACGGCCTGTGTAGCTGCTTTGGTTCAAATGCTAGTGCCTGGTGTAAACGAGACGACCGTGATTAGAGCTGTACCATGGATGGTCCTATTCAGGTACCAGTCAGGCATTCACTGGAGAATCTATGGATCGATGCTGTGCAGACCTCTATGCTGCTCATTATGACCTCAGAATAGCTACCTGACGGACTTCTGTGGCCGCTCCCCTTCGCACCTACTATCTCTCATTCTACACTCAGCGGTCACTACTACATCTTAACACACAATCGTTAACCAGTCACTCGTTCAACGTACAAGATGGAGTTCCAGTCTCGCGTCGCCCAATACTCCTTTGACGACATGATGATCGATGATGCAAGCGCATCCCTAGACAGCTGCATGGGCAAGCACCCTTGCGATCTCAACGCATCATTCAATGAGGCACTCGACTCCCCCAGTCCACCATCCACAGAGGACATATCAGACACAGAAACAGAACCAGCGACAGAGGTTATAGAAGAGATGGAGCGCATAAGAGCGCTGCCCTCCCGTCTAGAAGTTAACTTCACCACGCCGATAGACGGCTTTGACCCGTTGCAACGCAGGCTATCCAGGCTTGCACACAGAACTCGCCACAGTGTTCTATATTTCCTGTCTCTCTACGGGATTTCCATTCAATATGCCTTGTATCCCACTGAGGAGAGCGGGATTCAGGGCGTACACGACGCTCTACCGGTTGTGCTCCTGGTCGCGAGAGAGGATATGCCAATGTCAATGTGGAGGAAAGGTGTGAAGCGCGTGTATGAGTATCTTGTGGACGTTGGGGGCTTCCCAGCCATCGAGATCCCCGTGTCGGAACAAGAGGCTCGATCCGAAGATGGGGAAGACGAGCGGATGAGCCGTGAGTGCAAGGTGTATCTTGCAAGGCTAGTTGCTCGAGGGTTCTGATGCTATGACTGCTTTGTCGAGAAAGAGGCCTTGCTATCATTTATGGGAAAGGAGACCGACTGCTTTGCCGATTTTGTCCAAGCTATTCAAGAGTTTGGCTTGCAGAGAAAGTCGCCAACACGATGCGACGTACCACGAGGCGCTTTGTCTATCGACCAATGTTTGGTATATCAAGCGTTGCTTGTTGCTTGTGAGGCATGCACTAATTGTGTATGGATAAATATCCTGCAACGATGTTAGAGCCTAACCATGCCGCCATGTTAGGACAGATTTGCTCATATGAAGAAACCAAATGTACATGGCAGAGAGATGGAGAGAAGCAATGCAAACAAATGAGTATATCGTCTGGATTAGGTTGCTCTATATCACAAATGCTCCCTCAGTGGACATATCCAAGAGACAATAAACATATCGCGCATCGGGTATCTAACAATATACCGGAGAGTGCAAGCAGCAGGATAGACAGAGTGCCAATGTATCTTCGCTTAAAAGAAAGAAGGTAATGATCAAAGTAGAAGGCTGATGAAGGCGGCTGAAGGGTCAAAAGAGCCACGGCCGTGATAAAGAATAGGAAGGGACCTTAGTACGCCACAAATGCAATAGATATGGTAGAAATTGGACAGTAGATATGGAAATGAACAGAAAAGAGCAGGAAAAGGTGACGAAACAACGGGGAAAGAACGAACGGGCCTGCCCGTCAAGGGTGTTGCGACAACGAGACCATGCTCAGTAGCCGATACCCTCATTGTCAAGCATCTCGATTAGAGATTCCAACTCCTGAGATACCAACAAAGGATCCGGAGGTTCAGCGACAGGACTCAACAGCGCCCGAGCTCTTTCTCCCTCCTCAAGGAGCTCGTCTGGCGAGAGGACTCGTCCGCCAAGCTGTACGTCGTTGACATGCACGCTATATTCGAGAGCCTTCTTGCCTTCTTTGATCAGCTCCTCTGTCCAGCCGAGACATCGTTTGAGGCTTTGATTTATTTTCTGACTGTCCGCCAGCAATTCCTGGTGTTTCGCAAGGTCGATGAAGAATCGCTTCTCATCTTTTACCCGATGTCTCGCATCGTGCTCAGCAAGCGAATCAGGGCTGAGAACACCCTCGTCCACAGTGGAATCCTCATCACTGTAATCCGACAGTTCCTCCGGAGAGCGAATAGACGAAAGTTCGCTTGCTTCCTCGTCCAACTCGTTCGTTATCGATAACGAAGTTCCGGAGAAGGAGCGTGTAGATGGTGCCATGGACAAACGGCCGGAGCGACTCAGACGACGATATCTTCGCAATTCCGCATTTTGTTTGCGCATCTCCCGCTCTAGGGTACGATTGATCGCAAGTAGAGATGAGTTGCTGATTTCCAAGTCAAGGATTTTTCTCTCAATTCGCGCATTGAGAACAACGTCGTTGTTTGCCTGTCCGGTATCCGACTTCACCGGACTCTGTGCGGCTGCTGAAAGATGGGTATCCACCGAAGTAATAGATCCATTGCTGAGAATTCGAGGCCTGAGCCCCGGTATCGACTCGGATGCGGCACATTCCGCATCTACCGGCGATTCGGCCGTTGATACGATAATTGGACTTGGCTTTAGGCCTTCCTTGGGATGAACGCCGCTGCTGGCGGAATCGAGACTTGATGACTTTATGTGCCTGACGGCTGGAATAGGTGGTCTTGCGGGAAATGCGCCCGAGAAAGAGCTATGAGCTTGAGAGCTAGCCTCAGAAATGTCATCACGCTGCGAGCTGACTTGTGAAGTAGCGTCCGAAAGTCTCGCCGTAGAGTCAACGAGCTTAGCTGGCCGTAACCGGGGCGAAGCAGCCGGGTGAACTTTTGGTGCCAACGCAGGACGAGACGAGCCTATCGAGCGCCGCTTGACCACCGGAGCTGTGATATTTGCCTCCTCGCCTTGAGTTTCCTGCTCGTGTTCTCCATTGGCATAGACAAACGTTGCCGGCGAGGATGGTTTACTTTGTGGTTTGAGTCGGATGTCCACCTCGGAAGAATTCGGAGACCGCGCATCGTAGGCATGAAAAAACATTCGTGAAGAGGAAGAGTCGGAATAAGAATTCGGTCGTGGAGTATTAGGATGTTCTGTTGTCAGGGTCTTTGCTCGATTGCCTCTGGACGGTTCCAACCTCCCGTTCGAGCGAGCGGGACTCCGCTCGGTTCTGCATCCCCCTGAGCTCGCAACATAGGCGACACCCGCATGCGAATACTGTATTTGCGGCGAGGACTGTACGCTGGATGGTGCATTGCTCGGGGAAGGGAATCCATCGCGTCTGCTGTTGCGCGAACCTGATCGAGGGGTGATGTTTGCACTGAGGAAGGAGGCGGTCTCGGCATCGGGAGTCGAGGAGGGGTGTTCAGAGGGGGCGAGTCTCTTGGGAGTGCGATACCCACCGGGATTAGCGAGCTTCGGCGTCAAGGGAGATTTGCTGGTTCGATTGAAGGCAGCACTGAGGGTTGGCGTGAAAGGTTTGGCAAGAGGGCCATTGTTTTGTTTATCGGAGGCCATAGTTGCGGGACTTGAGGGGCGGAAAAGAGGAGGACGACTTATGGCATTGCGACACTCCACGAGGATCTGCAAGCATGGTGGCACTCGGCCAGCAGATAGAGCGACCTCAGTGGCGTGAGTAGATTGCAGAGATGCGAGGGCCCCAGTATCGATAAGCAGAGTGGGAAAAATTATAGATTGAGGGGATAGATAAATATTGGCAAGGCAAGGGTGACGATAATAATAACAATCATTCTTAGTCTAGACTAGCACATCCCCCAAAACAGTCTAGTGCGTCTCGTGCTTTCACCGCAACTGTTGCTCCAGTCGAACTCGGCGCATTCCTGGCAGGCGAGTCAGGAAATCCCCGATTATTCAGATCGATAATAATGATGATCGACTAAATCTATCTGCATATCTGTCAGCCGCTTGGGATTCACGGCTTCGGTGAACTGGTGTTATCATGTTTTTCGTGCTCCGGTTATTGTTCGCGCATGGGCTGATCACCGTCCACCAAGACGGTTACTGGGTCAGACCTGCTCGATGACCTCATGAAGAATGTGGATTGACTTGTTTTGAACGGATATTGTTGCTAGCGGTTGGAAATCAGACGGTGAGAACGGCAGTTAGCTGAGGATCATGTTGGACAATTTGTCAACTATTGCCTAATAGTCTTCTATATGACAAGAGAAGTTGTTGATGCCACAGTTTGCTTTAAGATCAACTGCTTCAAAGATTTCACCCTCTGAAATCATCACAGTAGGATATTTGCACCCCTCGTTGTAGAAAGGTGAAAGATTAGGAAAGCTGCTGCATGCAAGACGAGGCTACAACCACAATTTTATGGTTCGAGGACATGACGGGATCATTCCGCACCCAGGCTGAAGAAACAACAGCTGCAAAGTCAGATCGGCTCCCTGCTTGGCGCTGGACTTCTTATGAGATAGCCTCGCGTATCTGTAACACGACGAGAAGCAAGGGGTTGCCTCGTCAGCGAAGTTCAAACGGCGCCGTTGAACCAATCGGTGTCTACTGATGTGACTCGCATTGGCGGCAGCGACAACCTTGAATGACCGACCTAATAGGCTTTGAACTTGCATGACAATGTGACGGGCCTGATACTTTATGGCGGCCCTATGGAAAGGCGCTTTTCTTGCACGGCTTTGGAATGTGTCATGTAAAGAAAAGACGCCTTTGCCGTGAGTCGTGAGGTTCGTGAGACGACTCTTTTGTCGCCTTTCTTTTTCGTCCGATTACCTTTGGCGTGTTCGATATGACCACTGGGGATTCCTCAGTGGTACACTGGACAGCTTCCTTAATAGTTTCCCTTGAGAGGCAATAATCAACGTGATCATTGAATGCTTTATCCTCCGCGACCTGAGGCCTTGAACAGATTGGACAATCCCAGAATTGTGGTTGATTTTCTGACTTAGGAAGTATGGCTGTGACGCCTCCTTTGTTCGTTTGCTCCGTGTCGGAAATTTCCTGGCTGAGCTGCTCCAGCTCGTTGATGTCGTCTTGCCTTTCCTGGCGTGCAGCTTGCTCGAAAGCTTCCTCGGCACCGATTTGCTGTTCTGTCATTGCATCAGGCTTTCTCCCAGCGACAGGCATCGACTGCGGTGCCGCGCCAAAGAAGTTAATATCCACTTTCTTCGTGCTAATCAGGTTGGTACAGCGGAGACCAAGAAGCCGGAGTTTCATATTTGGGATCTCCTTTTCCAGCTTCGCTAGCATAGGAAGTGAGAACGCGTAAAGATCTTTGGCGGAAGAAACTGCTTTGGGTGGCTGACATTGTCTGGAAAGCACTTCAAATGTGGCCAGCTTGACCTTGAGAACTAACGTACGACCTTTGCACTCTGTACGAGCCAAATCCTTCTCAAGTTCCTGCGCCGTATCCCAGAGTTTCTCTCGGAGTAATTGTTTGTCGCCGATTTCACTGAACGTGCGCTCTGTACCGACACTCTTTCGTTCATAGTTCTCCACGGGCTGAACCTGCGTTCTGCCCAAGCCGAGAAAGCACTGAATCAGGAAGTGGAATGCTTTTTCTCCAAACAATCGAGTCAGAAGGGCACGCTGAGGGTAAATGTCACCGCATGTTTTTATGCCGATTGCATCGAGTTCACGTTCAAACACGCGACCGACACCGTTCACTTTCCGGACCGGGAGAGTTCTCATGAACTCCATAATAGCTTCTCTCTCATTTTGAACACGGAACTGTCCATTCGGCTTATTGCGATTGGAACAGATCTTCGCGATCTTCGCGTTGGCCGCGATCCCTGCAGAGACTGAGATCTTTGTGGTTTCCAAGATCTCCGCTCGCATACGACTAACAGCCTCTTCCGGATCTAGATTGTTTTCTGTGCAATAAGAAGTGATGTTGAGATATGCCTCGTCAATGCTTGCGCTCTCGAAAAGAGGATCGTACTGCGCGAAAATAGCACGAATCTCCTGCGCTTTGGCCGTGTATTTCTCATAGTTCTGAGGAAGGCAAATCAGCTGCGGACAGAGCTTCTTGGCCACAAAGGATGCCATTCCACTGCGACATCCGTACTTTCGAGCCTCGTAGTTACAAGTCGTCAGGACTCCCTTGCCGACAGCCATGGGCACCGTTTTGAGTTCAGGCCGGTCAAGCTCTTCAACAGCTGCGAAGAATGCATCACAGTCAACGTGTACCACGTATTGAGACAGATCTCTCGTCAGTTCCAATTCCGCAATCAGCTCGTCGGCCTTTCTCAGGTCATGCGACAGGTCCAGTGTCTCTAGGCGAGCCTTTTCTTTCAATATGCGCTCGATTTTGGCCGTTAGAATCTTATCCCGGATCTGCTCGTGATGGAAGAATTTGGAGCCCTTAGATGCATCATATATGATCTCAGATACCTTTGTATCTTTAGCTTCTGTTTATTTCATATGGAGAACTGCATATTCTATACCTTTCGCTGGTCAACAGCATCCTGACCCGCCTTCGTCAGAGATGGTCCTAATAAGTGGTACTTCAAGGTTTCATCTTTGTCGGACGCCTCTTTCGAAGGTTCCTGACCGTTTCCATCAGGCTCCTCATCATTGGATGCCATATTTATCTCAGTGATCTTTCTGACGGTGATATGAAAGTGGTGTCGCGAGGATTTCCTAACCAGGCAGCTATTGAGACGCCTGAGCACGTGATCTCGCGTTCCAGCTCGTGTTGTTTGACGTGGTTCTCGGCGTCATCAGGACTGTTTCGTAGAGCGGTCCGCTATCTCCGTGCGTCCAGCCTGCGTCTGCTGCCCTTCATGTGGATATTGGATTCAGAAGGCGATCTCTTAGAGGGTATTCATACTTTTTATCGCCAACTTTGGTTCCGGTCTTGACTGACTCTTACGTAGGGAAGCGCGTGTGGCTGCGGCCTGGGAAGAAGTATCTCTTCGGTCGGATAAGGCAAGATGGTGGTATGGCCACTCTTTGGAAGTTCTATACGCAGTGCAACAACATGTACTAACGAAGCATTTTCACAGTTCGGCATGCCATTCAGCATTCTTCGATATCCCGAAAACACATGGTCATTGAGGTGTCACCGGTCAAACCTGGCGATGGAGTGAGATGTCCCCTTGCAATCATAATCTCCGCCGCTCTGCTAATTCGGCGCAGTCGCATATTTACACGAAATCAGAAATCACCATTCACGACCAGAACTCCAAATGTGGGACCACAGTCGATGGGGAGTCAATAAAAGGTGGAAATAAGAAATTGACTGGGGTCGAACATATCATCAAGCTAGGAAGATACCAGCATGCGCTGCGGTAAGCACTCCTGCTGAGATGAAGAGAAGAACGGCTCATTTGTGGATTGTGCTCAGGATCAAGTGGCAGCCTACGGTCCTCAGTTTCTCATTCTCCTCGAAAGAACTCAAAGCGAAAGATCCCCTGGCGCACGTCCGCTCGCGTCTCGAGGATCTGGATATCAAAACAATTATTCCCTATGTTGTCGGTCATACCACGCACGTTGTCCAAAGCAAGCGCAATACGGCCAAAGGTCTACAGGCGCTGGTGAACGGGAAATACATAGTACAGGACTCATACATCGATGCGCTGGTGTATGCTGCAACCCCGACTGATTTGGAGAATCTGGAGTCATTGTCGCCTCTGGAAACCGATTTCGACGCTGCGTGGCCGGACCCGACAGAGCATCTCCCACCTCCGGGGAAAGAAGCCGTCCCCCGGCCCGCTGAGGCATTTGCACCGAGGGCCGACAGAATCAACATCTTTGAGGACTATACTTTCGTTTTCTGGGATGCCTCGCAATTCAGCAACCTGCAGGATCCGATCACCAACGGGCATGGAAAAGCCCTGCTATACCCGTTAGAAAATGGAGTAACTACTGCTGAGGAGATTGTCCAGTTTATGAGGAATGCAGCTGGGCAGAAAGGCCTTGGTGGGGAGAGAGATGGCCCTGGAGGGGTAGTCCTTGTTCGATTTCGATCCAAGGGAGAATGGGAGAATTGGTCAATTGAACTGAGCAACCAAGTCGCTCTAATGACAGACCAGCGAGTTATTGAGCAGAACGAATTCCTTGACGCCATTCTGGCAAATGATGCGTCCTCTCTGTGTCAGCCTTTGCCCGAAACGGAGTCGAGCCCTGAGGTTAGGCGAACGCCAGCATCACAACCCCCAGCGACTCCCAACGACTACGTCGAGGTGATAGGTGATTCCCAAGCGGTCGAGGAGCCAAGTGAGCCAGCTAGAAAGAAGGCTAAATCTTCGAGGATTCGGCCCATCAGCAGCAAAGTGAAATCCTTTGACGATGAATTTGATATATCATCGATTCCCACCTACACGCAAAACGAACGGGCTGATTTGGGTGAGTCGCAGCCATTTCAGGACGTACCGCCTTCATCCGAAATCCCTTCGCAACAGCCCAGCATTCTCGACAATGAAGAAGATCTAGTTTCTAGTCTCTTGCCCGGTGCTACAGCAATGAAACGTCGACGAGCCGAGACAGTACAGCGCAGCCTTGGAGAGTCACAAAGCCTTCCTAAAACAGAAGAACCTCGCAAACCCAAACGACAAAAGTTGGACGTGCTCGAGGCGGCGCGGCAGCACCGGGAGGCGGAAGAGGACGCCCAGCGCAAGCGCCGTCAAGAGGAAGAGGCATCTCTTCAAGACTCTCTCAGAGATACGGACGTCGAGAAACTCAAAAACTTGGCCATAGTGGAAGAGATGGAAATCAAGCCCCGTCCTGGTGTCGCGGAGGACAGTCGATGGGATGAGCGATGGAATGGACGCAAGAACTTCAAAAAATTCCGCCGGAAAGGTGAGCCGGGTCAACCTCGGCAACGCATTCGGACGGTCATTGTTCCCTTGGAGGAAGTGACACGGAAGGACTTTGGCATCGGCGATCATTACTGGGTCACCAGCCATGCGACATCCGATCCTAGGCCATCAGAGAGCCAGCGCGAGCGGTCTCTAAGCCGAGATGGGTCGTCTCGTGCCCAGTCCCAGTCCCAATCTGCTTCTGTATCTGTGTCCAGGGTCGAGTCTGCGACGTCAGTACCTCGAAGTCAGAAACGACTTCGAGAAGAACGTGATTCGGATAGTGATGATGAGCCTCGATTTAGATTTCGTCGCCGGCGATAACGGCGTTGCAATTTGCTGTAAAATATATATCAAAACTTGTGGATACAAATACAGAGCTGCCGAAGGCCTCTTAGTAGTTGGGGTGGTTATTCCTGTCACTGAAAAGTCTAGACTTGGCTCACGTAGAAATTGCGGGTCTGCCCACAACAATAGTCTGTGGCTCCCTTGACGAATGTAATGTTAGTTGTAAACGGATTGGAGGACTCTGATTTCCCAATCTCCAAAAAGAGGCTAGAGGTAAAATTGATCAAATTCCTACGGATCCTAAGTCACTAGTCTACTCACTAGCCATCATAGTTGAGTTGAGACTTTTGGCAGGCTGATCTAACTAGTGGGACGATGGATCCAGAGTGATCTGAGGCCAACCCATTTGGGCGGTGGAACAGACAATAGAAGAAATGGAGTTGAATCATCAAAATATCGATATAGATAATAGCTGAATTTCATCAATTCAGCTCACTATGTATCAGTGATATGATGAAGAGATATATTAACGAGGATAATCTTCGCCAGCAAGTTATCTGGCATAGTTGAAAGTTTGACGCGGTGGTTTAAATGGGCTTTTCCAAGTATCTGGTGATGTCTGCTAGTAGTAAAAATAGCATACTCTCACATCACTGTACTAGTAGTACTTTACATTATTGTTCATTGCATATCAATATTAACAAGCTAATTATATCATTACAGGAAAATTAGCCTCGTTTACAGCAGATGATCTATCTGCCTTGGATAATAATGAGTTGTTTACCCTGTCCGCCTTGAATGATCATGACAGCCTGAGAGAAATTCTGCCGGTCACACCCCCCCATTGATGTATCTCTCTATCTATCCACTACGTATCATCCCCCTACTGATTTCCCTCCCATCCCGGGATTGATCAACTGTCGCGCTGCAAGTTTTAATTCTTACTATTGCCCTTTTCTGTCTCAAGTTTTTCTTCCACCTTTTCTTTTTCCCCAGCGCCTGGTTGCGTCCCTTGATTCCCTTTGCCGTCTCTTCTTATCTTTCTACGATTCTGCCTCCCATTCTCTTACGATCCTCTTCCTTGACTACATCCTCAAATAATAATTCACGGCTATCTCTCCGACGCTGCCCAACGACCTGACTGCTCGATTATTGCTTCCCCTCTTTCTTGTTCTGCATGACTGGTGCAAAGGAAATACTCTCTCGCAGCATTATCGCTGCCATGCCATACATTGGCTGCTGTTGACGCTACCTGACTTTATCACTTGCTGGTATCCTCTCCTTCTGGTCCTTTCCTTTGCGGTTGTTGCTTCCTTCGAGGTCTTCTGTATCTTCGCCGCACAACCTCATGTTTGACAAACGGCACGTTGTCGACGGTCGCTGACAGATTTACTGATCTCTGCGAGACTGCAGACCTTCACCATTCCTCACGATTTACGACTCTCGCTTTGCCCCTCTGGCGTTGGGTGACTTCTTTTCCGCTTCCTCGTCCTGCTCCAAATGTCCTCTGAGTTGTTCTCATCCCCATCATCGCCCCACATGATCTCAACCATCCCTCCTCCTCGTCCTATCTCTGTCAACTCCCTGGAGAGGATTCCAGCGATCCCTACCCTTCCATACTCCAAGGAAGCAAGTCGAAGCGCCAGCGCTGGATTTGAGATCCACAATGACCCGATTCCTTCCACCACTGAACCTGGTCAGCTGGACTGCCAGACTACAAATCCTACGGCGGCGGAATTGCAGGTAAAGTCGATCGGATCCCAGCCGTATCGGTCCGGGGTGAGCTTCCATGATCTCCCGGCCGAAGTTCACGAGGCCATTCTTGACCATCTATTCGGGGAACGTGTTTCGGCGCTTACGATGGGGGCTCCTGGGAAGTCTGCCCGTAATTGGAGCAGGTGTCTACGCCATCCCAGGAGAAAGGTGCTCTCCGATCTTGCCCTTATATCGCCAGTGTGGAGGATTCTCGTGCAAGATCGAATCTACAGACATAGTCAGTCATGCTCTGCCACTGCTCTCATTTTTTGGCTACTAACCCCGCCTGACAGTCAAGATCAAGGGCACCACGGACGAATTGGCGGAGAGCGCAAGTTGGTTCAGTGCACATCCCCATCTGGCCAAGTATGTCCGTCAGGTCGAGGTCTGGGTGCCGGTCTGGGGCAACCGGGCAGCCAGGAGTGTCACGGTCTATCAGCCGCGCCGGCGGTTCCATGACGAGCACATAGCCGTGATGGATGTGACAGCTCTTCTGCATGCCACTATGACGTGGGAGAATCCTGATACATTCCATCCACGAGGCCACACCTTCTACTTGTCCAGTCATAATGCCACCCTGGAGGACATTTTCCACCATGTAAAGGCGTGCTTTCCTGAGGCGCGGATTCTCACCCTTGAAGGGGGTCATTGCAAGAAACCGCCTATGATCCGTCATTTTAGGAACGATCCATACGGGCTGGCTGGAAAGGAGCGCCTTCCGGTGTTGCCGAACATACAGATTTTTGTTATGCGAGGAGCATGGAATATCATGCGAGACTACCAGCACTGGCGCAACCTATCGCAGGCGTTGCCGGGCTTGCAAGAGTGGCACTGTGCGTACGCGAAACCGAAGATCGAAGGCTACGACACCATTGCCAAGGTTCTGGTCAACCCGCCGCCCTCCCTACTTCACCTCAACATCAGCCTGGAAGGCTTTTCGAACAAGGAAAACACACACTCTTCCTGGTTCAGCGATGGGGCGCAACCGCCACACCTGTGTCGGTTGTTGGGAGAACTCGCCCCCAGACTCATGTCATTAACCTTTACGGGCAAGGTCTGTGCATGTTTTTTCCAGGCAACCAGCAACAAGTCGCCGCCGTGGCCCAAAACATCAAACCTCCGATACCTAGATCTGGCAGTCAAGACATGCTGCCGTGAAAAGAAGGCCGGCTCGGTCTTCCCATTCTTTGAGGACTTTTCCGGCATCGGGAATATGAACTTCATCCGCTCCTTCGAAAAGCTGGTCGTGGGAGCGGTCCAGAGCCTCGGAGTCCATCCATCTTTGAATCAGATTCGCATCCGGTTCATCGATCTCGACTCGGCCTGTCCCCTGCTGAACCCGTACTTTCAGCTTTCGGGGAACTTATGCAGCGGCCTCTGGAGCGACCGGATTCTGTATGCGTTGAATGAGTTCCGGCCGCAGGCGCGATTCGTCGAGCTCAGAGACGGCATCTACCCGCAGTATGGGCCAAATTCGCAGATCGTCGGGGCCGTTCTGCCTCGCGCGCGGCCCTTGAGTATACATGCCTGCGCGTACAGGATCATCGCGGACGCTGGGAAGCCTTGACCTTGGGATTCTGTCTCAATGATTCATGCGAGGCCAGAATCCTAGACTTCCAGACTCCCGGAGTCGAAGACACGTTGTGGTTCGATCTATACTTTACCCGATGCCTGTGAGCCATGTGATTAGAAATTTTGTTCAGAGTACAATACCCTTGCGTTCATCTAATGGATGGCGGAATAAGCTTAATGAATCAATGGAATGAAAATGAAAGCCGAGTGCCTGGCGGTGTAATACTCATATGTACCTTACCCACTAATATACATGCCGACACCAGTCATAGAATAAAACCATTCAAGCCGAGCCAGTGCCTACGCCCCCCACGTCCTCCACAATAATCCCCAGAATCCAAACATTAACCACAAAGAAAAACAAACTCGCCAGGAACAGCCCCGGGACGAAACTCGACAAGCCCAGGAACTCGAGGTTATACCCCTGTTGCAGCCAGAGGGCCTATATTCGTCAGCATCAGCAGGGCAGGATAGAAATAGAGTGAGGACGCACCTGAGCAATAACCCACAACAGCCCAACCAGGACCCCCTTCCTGGGATTCTTCATCAAAGATGAAGACGGGAGGTAGAACGGGAGGAAGACGAGGTACCAGAGGAAATACTATGAATATCAGCATTGTTTCCATGGCGAGTAGGACAAGAAAAGAGGTAAATACCTGACTCGTGCAAACCTTGTTAAACGTCACAAACGCAAACGTCTGCGCGAGCATCGTCCCCGCCAGACTCTTCTTCCCCAGGACCAGGGGGATGACGACCACCGCGAGGAGAAGCTGCGGGATGAAAGCGAGGGACTCGAAGGCGGTGCGGGCGCCGCCAGCGGCGGAGAGGTAGAGGAGGGTGCTGTAGGGGGAGAAGTTGTGGCGGTGGTCGATGCGGGTGAGGTGGTGGAGGTAGGTGTGGTGGGCGAAGGGGAGGCCGTAGAGGATGTACATTGAGACGTTGAGGGCGGAGAAGGTAGCCAGCGCGACGAGGGTGAGGTGGACGCGGGCGGGGGTGAGGAAGTTGATAGCCTTTGACAGGATGTCCTGGTTCCTTTCTTTCTCCCGCGCAGCTCTAGCTCTAGCTGGAGCCGGGGTCGGAGACGAACCGTCCCTCTCCGCATCCATCCACCACAGCACCGCCGGCCCATAAATAAACGGGTAAATCTTGAAATGCACGCCCAGCCCCAGAATCACACCTGCGAGAGTCACCCTCTGGCTCAGCACCGCCCACAACAACCCCACAACCAGAACCCCCAGCAACCCCTCTGAGCTGCCGCGGGTACTGATATTCGCAACCATGGGGTTCAGCAACCAGACGCTCGCGTACTTCAGCGCCCGCGGCTGACTCATCCCATACGCCGACACCAGCACTCTGGCGATCAGCCACCCGGCGACGACATCCGCGAGCGCAAACAGGGCCTTCCCGAACGAGAAGAAGCCCGGGATGTCCCATGTCGTCGGGAGGAGAAGCCAGGCGAGCAGCGGCGTGTAGCGGTACGTGTCTCGCGCGTAGGGGGATGCGCCGCGTGAGACGTACCGCGCTGCGTCGGTGAAGACGAGGTAGTCGATGTCGGTGTATTTGATGGGTGAGTGGGCGTCTTGCCAGGCGCCGTAGACCAGTAGGACGGCGCGCAGGGCGATAGACGCGCCGATGACTTTTGTGGGGGAGCTGAGGAAGCTTGTCATGGTGGCTTTGGAAAACTCCCAGGATGTCCCAGACTTGGATGATAGGTTGGTGTCTGGATAGACGGTAGGCGCAAGCAGCTAGCAACGCCAAGGATGTTGAAAATCTTTAGCAATTATTCCATGGACGAGTTCATGCGTCCACTATGCTAGAAGTGACCTTTATAATCCAACCATGGTCAATTAATGCTAATTCTGCTCTGGTCTTTACATGACCATAAGGAAGTGGATTAATTGGGTTGATGTTTTGCTGGCCATCTGCAATGGATGGCTGACTCAGCACGATGCTAAGCGGCGGCCAATCATATCACAGATCTTAAATTGTCTAGACAAGACATATAGCAGGAAAGGTACGATAGAAAAATACACAACAACAATATGCATCAAGAATTGGTATTTGCATATGTTCATATCCAAGATCATCATCAAATATGCGCCTTGCCCAGCTCGTGTACGTCATTTCATAATTCCCACACATCGCCAGAATATTCCGGCAAGTCCACAACCTGAGGTATACATATGAACGAAAGTGCCAGATCGTTTATACAAAAGATTGGATATCAAGAGAAGAGTACATTAAAGTAAGATAAAAGACAATCAAGAATCCTCAGAATGATATAAGGGTCCTCCTTATGGTTGAGCAAGCGAGTAAAAGGGCACGGATGGATGCATATAATAAGTTGAATCCGTCATAGGACTGCCGTAGAAGCCAGGTGCATTGCCGCCGCACTTCATGTCGTTCGGGTTTTCCATCTCTGAGAATCCCGACAAGATGGTTGGATCGCTCCAACTGAGGAAATCCCAAAGTTGCTGGCCAGCCGTGTCGTCCATGAATGGCAGTGCCAGCGGATCTACCATTCCACCGTCATTCGCAATCGCGACACCTCGGACTGGTTCAGTCTGTGCTGAGACTACTCCAGGCATCATTCCCGACATAGTGCTTTCACGCCCCTGGGCGCAGCTTCCACTTGGTAGATCGCTCGCTGTGTCTCCCATATCAGATCCTCGTTTGCTGGCTTCGAGTATCCTTGAGACGGCTTCCAGCGTTCGCTTGGCCGTGGGACTCCAGAGCTGCAGCCGTGCCAATACCATCATCGCCGTCTCAACCTGCGCCTGACACGACCGGACAGACGCTCTGGGATCACTCGCGGTGGCATCATTGAGGAACAGACCCAGAAGAGGAACCATTGTTGCCTGGTAGATGAGCCAAGTAGCGTTCCAGCCCGACATTTGATGCGACTGGGCCGTAGAGGAGATATCTTGAATAGTGGCTTCCGCAATCTCTCTGCATCTCTCAACGGCGGTTCTTTCCTCCGACCTCAGCGCAATGTAGGGAACTCGCCGCATAGCATAGCTCAGCAGGGTCGGTCGGTACAGGAGCATGCGCTGGTTATAATAGCGCCATCGCATCACGGTTCGCGTGTTCAAAATCGATTCGGAGCATGGCTCATGGTCTTTGAGGATGGAGGGCAAATTTTCGTACCAGTCCAACAGCTGATTGTCCAACTGGGACATCTCGGCATGTTTCGTCAATGGTGCAACAGCCAGGACCTCTTGTATCTGTGTAGCGATCTTGCAGAACCGGATGTTTTCGAGCAGGGGAAGGATATAGAGAACGTTTCCCTATTGGAGGTTAGAATCGACGGGATGTTTCAGAGGCAGCAGACATACGGTTTCTCTGTGGTTTGGCAGCTTCACTGTAATGGTGGGACCAAGACGACCCATGCTGGGTCGACCCAGAGTCATTCCGCCCCATGTATCCATACAGAACAATGACCACCATGTTCGGCGTTTCAGATCCATGGCGGAGATTTTCTGTTTGTTCGACGCATCCTGACTGTATGAGAACTCCTTATGCAAACCCAAGGCGGCCGCCATGCGGAGCGCAGCTCCCATGAGTGAGTACGCCAGATTTGGCTCACTGGTATAKTGCAAGTAATACCCGCCGATCAATCCGAGCGTCTGGATAGTTTCCAGGTGAGAGGATCCTAATGAATCCAGGCTTAGATAGCTTTTAGAGCGCTGGAAGTAAATCTTGTGAGACATGTCGTCGGACGGGCATGCTGCTATGCTTCCCAAGGCAAAGACAATGTTTACAAGACCGAGCCAGCGGTCGTCCCTGCGGTGTCCGGAAAGGTATGTCTCGCGAAAAGCTTGTTCGTCCAACATGKGCACAAACGGCTGGAACCAGGTGAAGTACGCGTCGAGAAGTTGCATATCGGTCGCTTGCATATGAGCCTGGGGCGGTGTAACCGGATGCTGCTGAGACGAATGGATGTGCCAGTTCTGATGCGCGGCTGCTGTTGAGTAATCTTGCATCGAATCTCGGTGAGCAGCGCTCGCTGGTGTCCGAGAGAAATAGGAAAGAGAGCCTGGATCAAGCCAAACAATGACTTTCAAGACAGCGTGTATAGAGGACACGCCTAGGTATGAGGAAGGCTGTTTAGCTGAGAGGGATAGAGCATTTACATCGTCTGAAATTCCATTCGTTATGTCGCTGGTGCTCTGGTTTCGGCTGTCGCTTGGATCTTCTGGCATCGTCTGCAAGGATTCCAAGTTGCCATCTTCGTTGGACATGGGGGAAACGTGCGCTTCAACTGACGCAGAGGTGGCAGGAGAAGCCGGATGTTGAGCCTGCACCTGCGACGGGCCCTTACCCGAGAGCTCCAGAAGCTTCTCACGGGATAGACTGACAAGGGCCTCGGGGGAGGTGCTGGGAAATAACTTCTCCAGAACGCTCCGATACTCGTCTAGAGTGGTCGACAGTTTTTCCACATGCCTGTAGCGTTCAGCTCACTTGTCCCGACTACTCCGGGGAAAGGATGGAAAGCTCAGGACAGAGCTCACAGGAAAAATAAAGAAGGGGAAGAACGCACCTCCGGGAAGGACGGGGATCTGAATAATGGCACTGATCGGCCTTCTTGTACCATCTACACGCCTCACATGGTTTCTCACCATCGCATTTGATCTTGCGATGTCGGCAGGAGGTGCAGGCCCGAAGGGTGGTGACTCTCCGTCCAACAGACTGCTGGCGCTCCCGACCCTTGGCCGGGGTTGAGGCGCCAGCGTTCTCAAAACCCTCAAAGGTGTGAAACATGGTAAGGGGCGAGCTGTGGCTCAATTCAAATCAGACCTTGAGCAAGCGAAAAAGCACCACGCGGCTGAGACATGCTAGGGTCTAATCAGCCCGAGAAGGCCATCTGTGTAGACGGGACGACTTTTTTTGGTGCAGGTGTGGTGTAGAGGCTACGAGGATCCAGGCCGTCGTCGAAAATACGGAGAAAACTGGGGAATGCGAAAGTAGAGAGTAGAGAAGAAAAACAATATCGATAACGATATAGATAAATTAAAAGGGGATCACGGCACAATGGTCCTGCAGGTGATAAAGCTGAAGCGAGGTGGTATGATTCTGTTGGTGGAGAAAGTAATCAATTATAAGAAGGTGAGAGAGGAAGGTAGAGAAGGAGTTCAGATGCAGATTCAGAATTAACTGGCGGGAGGCTTGAGGGACGGTGAAAGGATTCGGAAGGGCGAACGAAGCACACTGGGCGTGGAAGAGAGAGAAGACGTATAGAAATACTGCAAATCCTGTTGGCAATAATATCTCTATTTTTCTCCAAAAGATATTATTTTGCTATGCCTTGTCATCATTACTTATCATGATCATTTTAGGACTCGACTCCGAGTGTTTTAAAGTACTGCAAGTTGCAAGTCCTACAGCACTCCTAATAGAACCGAAGGAGTAGTCCCTGAAAGATCGTCGCCATCAACTGGGCTGGTCCGCTGTCTGCATCCTCCCCCGCATTCCGGGGTCTACCGTTTACCTGCTTTGTACCTACATTTGTACTCACGAGTCACCACTGTCTCTAGATTCTTCTCACTTCGCTGATCCTGTCTTCCATAATTCCATTTGCCTTGTTCTCTTGGGAGGCAAAGTGGGGGAGGGGCGAAAGGGGAAAGAGGACGAAAAATAATTCAATTTTACTTTGTTTCTCTTGTTGCTTTTGCGAAAGGCGAACAGTTAGACCTGGTCAAGGTACCTTAGCGGCTTTTCGGTGCTGCCGGCAGCTGGAAGGCGCCCGGCCACCCATGATTCATCACTGATTGGTAGATCCAAACATCCATTCCAATCACTCCCCATGTCTTCCATTAATTTTCTCTAGTCCCTGTTGGACGCGTACGATGAGTTAGTTCATCACCGCCCTGTATGCGAACTTTAATAGATTCAGGACAAAGCGAGTTGTTGAGCCCAGGATTCCAGTCAAGCAAAAACAGTCTTCCTCACCGACCTTCTCTTGCGCCGGTCTGGCCCTTGTGCAGTATATCTCTCATGCTCTGGTCCTGCTGACTTAATACCAGGAACAGCAGGAAGGTGATATCTATACTAGGGCTTAATAGGGAGTACTTGAACCAGGAATCCCCAAGTTCTACTTGAGTACATGGCAGGCCATCTCTGATAGCGCCGGGGCCTCCTCGGCTGCCTATGAGCTTCTACCGGAGCGCTATGCGGCATAAGTAAGTATATCACAATAATAGTGAGCATGGCGCTGGGTTGAGAACCTCATCACTCTGAAACCCGACGACGACCTGTTATTTGACGAACAATACATCCATGCAGGAGTGAGGTTCATTTCCCCGCAAAAGAAGGACCGCGGGGCCCCATTACTCGTTGCAGACAAGTAGCAATGATCAAATCATCTGATGCTCTTCTCAATTCCAGATATCGGGTGGCAAAAGAGTCGTCTTTCGCACAGGCTGGTATGAGCAGGGAGTGACGGGCACTCATCAAGAGGATAGAGAATGATCCCTGCAGTGTCTGCACCCATTTTAGTGCAATTCAATATCAATATCGGAGGGTTAGCCTTACGGACCATAGCCCCAACTCCAGGAATCAAGGATAGCGTCTATCATCTTGTGGCTTGTCCTTCACCGGGAGCCGTCGGCTGACAGCCAACCATGACGAGCTCCTTCTGTCCGAATACCTAAAATACTACGATGCTTTCTGAGCAAAAAGTCTATTACGAAGTGAACTCAGGTACAGATCTGGCGTATCATTAGCAGATTCATGCACCTTGCTATCGCAGACCCCGCTCAGCTCGTGCAGATTCGGTGTCGTTGAACCAAATCAGAGACTCGATGGCAAGCCATGACCATTGTGCCGACTGTAAGGAACTCAAGGCTGTGACTGTGCACTAAGAAGTGTGGCTACCTTGATCCGGAACCAGAAGGCTGCAGACTTGGCCGACCCTTGAGATCCTTGGAGTTTCGGTGGCTAAATTGGCTACCCAAGTACCGAGGTGCCTAATCTTCCTTTGATACTAAAGACAGTGCTCACTGGGAATACCGAAAGCTCTAAAGATTCAAATCGGGAGTTCGAACTGACCAGGACTTGAGAGACCAAGATCAGAGGCCAGTAATACTGTAATTTGCAGGATTCGCCTGGACTTTCAGAAGCCCCCGGCCATCTGGATTGTTAGAGTTCATTTCTTGTCGATCTTAGTAGCCAAACTCGTCTTAGGAAGTCTATCTGGTCTAGCGACCGCAATGATTACGAAGAACGGATAAACGTGAACTCTGAGTCTGAGTATGGTCAGACGAACCGACGCCAATGCCCACCACGTTGAGACATTTCAGTGCTCCTTCATCTACTTCTGATCACACGCTTTTCTTGTAAACAGGTGGCACATCGAAAGTCTCGGCTTGGCATGGATCAACCATCTTGAGATGAAGGACTGATTTGCTGGCACCCTGATTCTTCTCATGTCTGTGGGGACATAGAACAATTCCATCAATGGATGACCCAAATGAAGAGGGGTTGCTCGGCTACTGATAATCTGATACTATTGGTATTTTAGAACGTCGGACCATCTTTAGCGGCGTGCCAATGTTCGATTCTCAAGCCACGATGACTGGAATCCTGCGACGAGGGCGTCTGCTAGTGCTAGCGGCAAAAAGGAGATGTAAATTAAATGAGGGGCGAATATTACCAGTGCCAGTCTCAATCGCCCAAAACACATCTCGTTTGAGAGAAATCATTAAGGACAGATATATGGAGTAGGTTATATTTCGCTGCTTCGTAGCAGACGCCTGAGGAGCGTCTTTTTTCTGTGCCTGACCCGGATGCAACTTGCGGTAACCTAATTGATGGAAAAGAATTCCGTGGTCAGGAGGAAGTATGAGCGTACCGGGCCACCAGGCCGGAAATTGAGGCACACAGTCGAGGCTGATGGCAGAATATGGACTTTGAAGGCACGAAAATAACGCATTCAAAGTATGGAAGAGCGCAATCATTTATTATTTGAATGAATGATGAAGCCATATGTCGTCTCAGACACCGCTCAGATGAAGAGACTGGGGCCCTTCAGCAATCTCAAAGCGTCCGTATGGGATTGGAGCCGACCGAAGCCAGTGTGTGCCGTGCAAAGAGAGCTAGACGGAGGTGTTTCCGTTCCTAAAAGGGAACAAAGTGCGGAGACGAGTTCTTGGCGAGACTGACGGTTCTGACGGTTCTGATCTGTGGGCCGTACTAAGTCCCCATAGTGTCAGTCCAGAACGTTGTCCCGTACAGAAGACAGTTGAGATTGTTACATTGGACAGTCTTGTCTGTCTCGTTTGATGAACCTAGATCCGATGTGGCCCAAGCCTTATTTCTGCTGTACAACACTGGAAGGAGGACGTTGAACTTGCGCTCACGAACAATGAAGAGAATTGGTAAGAGTCAAGCCTGGGGCATGGAGCAGGACTTGGCTAACCAAATTTGGAATGGAGAGGCCTCCGAGAGGGTATTACCCAATTTGGCCGGCCTGCCACGTGAGAGGCGGAGAGATCTCCGTGTATCTCCTCATACTCCGAGCTCATTGAGACGTTGAGATGTTACTGTAGATAGGGAGCGCTGACTCTAAATTGGCGGCATATCCCGCTAATGGAGGGATGAGGAATCAGAGGATCCCATTCATTCCTTCTCAATCGAGGCCGGATTCTCCTGGACAACGTCAAGTATCAGTTCCGGTCCGTGAGGGAGCTCTTTTTTATTCCTCCAGAACCGTCAGAATGTCGAAATTACAACAATTTCCTTTATCTAAGGGATGGAGCTTCAGAGATAGTGAAGACACATCGGAGGATGCGTGGATGCCGGTCCCTGTTGTCCCTTCCGTCGTCCATCAGGATCTTCAAGCAAATAACAAGTATGGCAACCTTTCAGTCGGCAATAATTGATCGAGCTGACCATTGTTTCTCCTGGGATTACAGGCTGAAGGATCCCTATATTGGATTCAACGAGCTCGAGGCGAGATGGGTCAATGAGAAATCATGGACCTACAAAACCGTTTTTCAGAAACCAGCTGCTCCTGCTGGGTCTTGCGTCGTTCTAGCATTCGACGGCCTGGACACATTCGCCAAGGTCAAACTTGACGGCAACGTCATTCTCGAGAGCGACAACATGTTCCTTGCTCATCGCGTCGATGTCACCAAGGCTCTGGAAGCCGAGGGTGACCACGTTCTAGAAATCGACTTTGACTGTGCCTTTCTGCGTGCAAAAGAGCTTCGCAAGCAGGATCCCGAGCACAACTGGGCATCCTTCAATGGTGACCCTTCCAGACTAAGCGTAAGGAAAGCTCAGTACCATTGGGGCTGGGACTGGGGCCCGGTTCTCATGACCGCTGGTATCTGGAGAGAAGTGCGACTTGAGGTTTACTCCGCAAGAGTCGCAGATCTTTGGACCGAAGTGGAACTGGCTTCGGACCATCAGAGTGCTCGGGTTACTGCTTTGGCTGAAGTAGAGTCTGTGGACTCTGGTTCACATAATGCTTGTTTCACTCTCAGCTTGCATGGCCAAGAAATCGCCAGGGAGGAAATTGGTGTGACTGAGAATGGCACCGCCAAGGTCACCTTCGATGTCAAGGAGCCCTCACTCTGGTGGCCCCATGGCTACGGTGAGGCCACCCTGTACGAAGTATCCGTGTCCCTGCGCAGGGAACAGGAGGAACTTCACCAAGTTTCCAAGAAGTTCGGGATCAGAACCGCGGAGGTTATTCAGCAGCCTGACAAGCACGGAAAGTCCTTCTTCTTCCGTATCAATGGCGTCGATATCTTCTGCGGCGGTTCTTGTTGGATCCCAGCCGATAATCTCCTTCCCAGCATTACTGCTGAGCGATACCGCAAATGGATTGAGCTCATGGTTCATGGCCGTCAAGTGATGATCAGGTAAGCCGTGATCGTTAGCCTCGTCATCCCCATGGGGATGCATCGCTAACAGCTAGCAGAGTATGGGGTGGCGGTAACTATGAGGACAACAGCTTCTACGACGCGTGCGACGAACTCGGCGTCATGGTTTGGCAAGACTTTATGTTTGGCTGCGGAAACTACCCTACCTGGCCCAACCTGCTTGAGTCCATCCGAAAGGAATCTGTCTACAACGTGCGTAGGCTGCGTCACCACCCATCTATCGTCATTTGGGTTGGCAACAATGAAGATTACCAGGTCCAGGAGCAGGCAGGTCTCACTTACAACTATGAGGATAAGGACCCCGAAAGCTGGCTCAAGACAGATTTCCCTGCCCGTTACATCTATGAGAAACTCCTTCCAGACGTGGTTCAAGAATTCTGTCCCAGTACTTTCTATCACCCTGGTAGTCCTTGGGGCGATGGGAAGACCACGTCCGACCCCACCGTTGGTGACATGCATCAATGGAACGGTACGTTCACTGATTGCCACTTGCACTGATCTTTACTAATTCTGGCAACAGTATGGCACGGCACACAGGAGAAATACCAGATCTTCGATACCCTCGGCGGGCGGTTCAACAGCGAGTTCGGAATGGAAGCATTCCCACACATGTCAACTATCAACTACTTTGTTGAGAACGAGGCGGACAAGTATCCCCAATCGCATGTCCTTGATTTCCATAACAAAGCCGACGGCCATGAGCGCAGAATAGCTACATACCTTGTTGAAAATCTGAGGACGGCGACAGACCTGGAGGTAGGCAAAGCTGCTGCCCTCGTAATCATACGTGATTTCATGACTGACTCAAAATGCAGACACACATTTACCTTACACAAGTCGTACAAGCAGAGACAATGATGTTCGGATACCGGGGATGGCGTCGCCAATGGGGTGACGAGAGACACTGTGGTGGTGCTCTCCTCTGGCAGTTGAACGACTGTTGGCCTACAATCTCCTGGGCTATCGTTGACTACTTCTTGCGGCCCAAGCCTGCATTCTACGCTGTGGCACGAGTGCTGAATCCTATCGCGGTTGGTGTCCGTAGAGAACATCATGACTGGAGTGTGACCCACGCACAGCCTCCCAAGACGAGCAAGTTCGAACTCTGGGTTGCCAGCAGCCGACAACAAGAGGTTCAAGGCACAGTGGAACTTCGGTTCCTTTCCGTCAACACCGGGCTTGAAGTTCGGGAGCGCATCGTGCACGAGAACGTCAGCATAGTCCCCAATGGCACAACCAACCTCATTGTGGACGGTCTCATTGACCACAAAGTCCACTCCGAACCTCATGTCCTTGCTGCTCGGATCTGGGTCGACGGCCAGCTCGTGGCAAGGGACGTGGACTGGCCCCAACCATTCAAGTACCTTGATCTGTCGGATCGGGGCCTTGAGGTCAAGAAGGTCTCTGAATCGGAGGATGAGCAGACACTGCTCATCAGCACGCAAAAGCCAGTTAAGTGCCTGGTCTTCGAGGAGCGTGAGGGTGTTAGAATCAGTGACAGTGCGATGGACATTGTGCCTGGTGACGACCAGAGAGTGACCATCAAGGGCCTGAAGGCGGGTGACGCTCCTCTAAAGTACAAGTTCCTTGGACAGTAGAAGTCGAATTGAATTTGGAGGACTCGCACGACCCACATATTGCGAGGCATTGCATTGCCCATTCAGAGAAAGTACTCTTACGATCAACACTGTGCATTCACCTCATACATAATCTAGCCACGAGAATAGAATATAATATTTTAAGCCAAACACTCTGAAGCAAAAGTTCGGGTGTCCTGATTCCTGAACCGGATCTTATCAGATAACAATCACCCCAATATGGTTAAGCCTGGCGGAGGAATGACGACCATGACCGTCAGCCAGCGACAATTTGTACAATCACCTAAAAAGCACCAAGCTCCAGCAACACCACTCCATGGCAGGTAACAAGCGATCCTGGGAAGGCAATCTTGTGAACATCGAGAAGACACAGACAAACATGGCGGCAGCACCAATCGACCAGTCTTCTACACAGATTTTCTCCATGTTCGAGACCTTCCGCGACGAGCTCGATCAGCACCACGACCGCCGAGAACGAGTGATCAAGACGAGCAGAGATATTACAGCATTGAGCAAGAAGATGTTCGTTCCCTGTCTGTCCCTGTCTGGTCCTTCCCGTTTGCATACATTCGCACTCAAGCTCAATTCACATATGCTAACGTTTCCAACTACCAGCATCTTTTCATTACAACGGTTAGTCTACCTACCCTCACGTCATACTAATATGGAACACCATTGACAACCTCTCAGCATTCGCACAATAAAAGCCCCCATCCCCGCCCCAATCGCCAAAGAGACCAAAACCCGCTTCGACCAAATCTCCACCCTCTTCCAGAACGTCATCCCCGATGTCACAGGCCTCAACAGCTGGCGCTACCAGCGCCAACTCAGCGGCGCCATCCAGGAATTCATCGAGGCCCTCTCCTTCAACCACTACCTACAGACCCAAACCCTCATCTCCCACGCCGAAGTCGTCGCCGCCCTTCCCGCCGAGATCCTCGTCACCGAAGAAGATTACCTGTTGGGCCTATTCGATCTAACGGGTGAAATGATGCGGTTTGCGATTACGTCTCTGTCGACGGGCGGGCAGGCAGATAGCGGTGGCGATGATTTGGCGGCGCGGGATATTGCTGGCGCTGGCGCGAATCAGAACCTGCCGAAGCTGCCGGCCACGCAGGCGGGTATTGTGGTTGACTTGAGGGAGATGCGGGCGTCGTTTGAGTTGCTGAGCGTGCCGCGGCGGCATGCGAATAATATGTATCGGGATATGGGAAAGAAGGTGGATGTTATGCAGAATAGTGTGGAGAAGGTTGAGCGGGCTGCGTATGGGATCTTGGTGCGTGGTAGTGAGCGGCCGTCGGGGTGGACGCCGGATCTGTCGGGGCCGGTTGATATGGAGGTTTATTGATTACGCACTGTATCAACGGTGCAACATATGTGGAATGCATCGCATGTCCTCATCTTTAAAAACGATCGCCGGGTTACGATGTACGTAATACCAACAGTCATGACATTGTCAATCTCATAAAAGCGTGTGCATCGTCAAGTAAAAATAAGCCTAAGCATGTACGGAGACTACGGCCCTCCCCCCATTCAAAGCATATACCCATCGAAAACGCCCAATGGCCCATTCCCAATTCCACATCCATATCCATGAATCCTAATCCACCAGTCCAGGACTACTGTGCTCTACACAGCCGGGAACCTCGGATCCTCATCCTCCGTCAAGATACCCTGAGAAATAAGCTCCTCCGGCTGCGGTCTACGCTGCAGCTTCTGGTCAAGGTTATCAGCAAGCATGTGCTTCTCGAGCTCCTTTGCCTGCGCCTGCAGCGCGGGCGCGGCGTTGATATGCGGAAGGATGTTGCCTATCATGGGACAATCAGCTTTCTCTATCTATACTTCAATCGAGCATGTCGTTCCACTCAATCTCCGCTGGAGAGGGTTCAAGTAAAAGGAAAACACACGTTCAACGAGCTCATCCCGCTCAGGACGATGTTCGAGGTGTTTCTTCAGGCTGTCTGTTGTACGCTGGCGCGCGAGTTCTGCTTTGGCTGCCTGGAGAGATCTACGCAGGTCCGGTAGGACGCTTAGTATCCGTGCATGGCCATGTAGGATACGGGGCGTGGTAGTTGGTAGTCACTTACGGCGCCACGGTAGTATCGAGCAGGATATGTCTTTCTTTAAGATCCTGGGCGTCGGGTCGAGTCTGGAGGTGTTTCTCGAGGGAATTGCGACGTTCCATGGACGAGGCTGAGAGGGGACTCTCGTCGATTTCGGCGTTGGGAATGATGATATTGTCCATGATAGCGATAGCGATAACGGGGTGTTGATACGAGAGGACTGAGATATATACTTGCGGAGTCTCAACCGTGACTACTTTCAGGACAACGCGGTTACGAATTCAGAGAGACTGTGCTGAAAGGGGGTAAGAGCAGACAGCAGGCTAATAAGTAGCGATGAAGCAGAAGATGATGAAGTCTGAAGTGATGATAGTGTTGACACAGAAGAATGGTAGGTCAAGTGATGATGCGGAGGACAGTTCCACGGGACCTTTTGAGGTAAGTCGGCGGGGCAACAGAAGTCAAACAAGTATCGGCCAATGTACCCCGCATACATCAAACGGAAGACGTCGCATCAAAAAGTCTGATTTGTATGCTATTTTTTCCTCACTGAATTTAAAAATGAAGACTGGGATACACTCATCCACTCTGACAAAAAAAGAAGATAGATCACACATGTCAATTTGCTGACCCTCGATACTGCCTCCTTTCTCCGAAACAATTCTGAGAGTGGCATCATACTGTCCAACGAAATCAAGCAACGAAACAACAACTGCCATCTGCGTGCTTCCAGCATGGACGTGTTGAAGGGGAAGAATTAGATCTTTGGACCGTGAGGCGTTGGAAAGAATGATGGGTCCTGGAGTACCACCTGCAAAGTGGAAAACAATTGAAGACATCAGCGTGTTTCGCACTGTAAAAGAGAAAGTCAACGGCATATAGGAAATCATCAGATCCCCGCAGCTCGACTCGAGACCATTTCTGATGCTTCAAACCCTTTTGATTGTAGTTTCCATGCAGAAATGGGGCTATCGGATCGGGACCGTGCTGTGCTCGATTCACGATCGTCTGCCTTATTCCTGTACATGCATGCCACACGCCCGGGAGAACCCGTCTGTCTCATCCATAGGCCTCGAAATCCGACCAGTAGGAAGTACAGCAAATGCAGATAATTCCATTCTCTGCTTCGAATAACAACCGTAGAGGTCTATTTTGAGAAACTTGCAGAAGTCCGGTTCGCCAGTCCGACGATTGACGAACCTTTGCCTTCCCATCAAGGAACCCAGAGTTTGCCTCGACCGCGATTGTTACCACGAGAAGGTCCTCGGGATGCTCCGCGACGACCGCGAGATGCGCCAGCAAGGCCACGAGCGGCTCCAGATTGAGTGCTCAAGTCGACTGTAGGCTGTTGCTTGCTAGTGGGACCTAAGGACCGACTGAAAGAATCGGGATCAATGGGCTGTGTGGGGATCTCAACCGTACCCTCCACGGGAGCTGCGACCACTTTGGGAGCAGTGGTTTTACGGCTGGTGGTTGCGCGCGAACCGCCGCCTCTTGATACTCCTTTTCCACGGCCGCGAGGCACGAACACCAACTCATCCTCGTCGCTTTCGTCCTCGTATGAGAGCAACGATTTCGGTTCAGACACCTGCGTCTTTTCAACGTACTTGCAACGGTTCTTGTACTCTCGTTCTTCATACTGGATCGACGTTCGCAATTGATGGATGTTCTTAACGGCAATGCCGAACTTCTGAGCCCACAATCCCGTCACGCGATCATTTGTGACGAGAATGCAAGTCTTCGCTGCATTAGTGGCGTCGGGACCACAGTGCAAGCGCCATAGAATGGCACTGAGAAGCGGACGAAGCACTACGGGAACTGTAGGAACCACAGATCCCGAGGCAGTGCGCCGATGTCCGGTCTCATTCTTCAATGTGGCCTCGTTTTGTACTCCACCGTTTGCAACGGCGCGCAGATTGGAGTCCTCCGGGCTTGTGCGCGAACTTCTCGACGAGGGTGATGAGGCAGGATTACTGTGCGTACCCGCAGAGGGAATCGACGCGGCGTCTGATTCGGTCTTGAAGTTTAGCTTGTTGAGAAGCATCTGCGACAGATCATCGGGGGCCGCGCCATTTTTCTTGTTGCTGCTCTTCATCTTCTCTACTGGCCTCTCCAGGGGCAACTGCTCCTCCGCGTCATCTCCGTTGATCGCCTCGGGTTCCTCCTCAAACTCCGGTAGGAAGAACTTCTCCGCCTCTTCCCAATTTTCGTACTGCTCCATCGGGCCTTGGAGAACGACGCTATCGGCAGGAATATTATCTTTGCCGGAAGTGACTCGATCGAGAAAGCGGACAGCCTCACGGGAATTGATGGCGATCTGGGATCCGGCTCTTTTCAACGCATGCAGGCGTTCAAGGGCTGGAAAGCAGCAGAAAACCTAATGAGCGAGCGGGACGGAGGACGGCGTCTCGGAAATCAATGTACTTACTGTAAAGAGGGACGATGAGGGTAATGGCGCCGCTTGTGGTCCATCTTTTTATTTCGCTGATGTTGGTGGTTAGGGCCGTTTCGTCCACGGCACAATGGAAGACCTTGCGTCCGGCCGACATGGCTCTCAATGAGTGAAGGGCGACCGGGCGCTTTGATGGGAAAAATCGAACAATCAAGGCAGGACAGCGCAGTCCTACACTAGACAGCTAGCTTTGACGACCGCGACTAGGCCGCAGTGCGATGTTAGCGGGATGCGAGATCTCCCGAAGGAGGTTTGGGTAGTTAGACGGAGGCGGAGGACTTTGGGAATGTGGGGGCATGGATGAACTTGATGCAAGTAATAGAGCCAGCCAGCAAGGACAACCAAGATGTATGCAAGTTATACTCACAAGAGAACACTTTTTCACAAGTAAAGCTCATCAGCAGCATCTTGTGGTTCTGGATAATAATGAATGTGAACGGTAGTGAGCCCAAGAGAGGGAGTGTAACTGCATCCTACAGCGGCGGATCAACTCGAAGCCGCGGAGAATTAGTCGATCAGAGCCTTTGACTAAGCACTAAGGCGCTACCTTGTAGACGGTGATCCAGAAGGAAACCGCCATCCTTACCCAACTCTTTGAGCTAACGATTTCAAATGAATAGGACTATGTATATTATTTTCACTGTATTACATTCTATCGCACAGCAGAGAAGCTCTAAGTTATTGGTGTGTGCTAGCGCTGTAACGCAAGCCGATATGTATTCAAGGCAAGAGAACAGAAATGCTGTCATACAAATCCTTAAGAAATCGTATCATGGCCACAATAGAAAATGGGTTTCTCAGGTCGCCTTCTTAATTAGGCCCTCCGAGTCTTTGACTCGCTGTGCCCATTCACTAATCGAGAAGAGTCAACGTCTGAATCATAGCCACAAGGGAAAAAAGAGAAAGCTACTTACGTCCAGCTCCCGTCATAAACCCTCCGAAGACTGGGATCTCCATACTCTGCTACATTCAAAGCGGTTTCAATGATACAGGCCGTCACGCCGGTGCCGCATGAGGTGATGATGGACTTGGTTTCATCAATTTCGTGTTTCTGAAAGACCTTGCGCAGCTCTTCAGGAGAAAGATAGGTCTTTGTTTCAGGGTTAAGAAGTTCCTGGAATGGCAAGCTCTTGGAGCCAGGGATGTGTCCCGAAGACAACCCTGGGCGCGGTTCGGGATCAGTACCCGCCCATCGCCCGTAAGATCGAGCATCCAGGATCTCGACCTCCTTTGATCCTTCCTTTCGGTGTTCCTTGGCGATCTCCTTCAACTCCCGGTAGGGAATCACCAGCTTAGAGTCGAATTGCGGGAGTGGGTAGCTGGTCTTCTCCACAGGCGCTGGCTCCCCAGTCTCTGTCGGATAGCCTTCACGAACCCACAGCTTGTAGTTGTTGAGGACATGAACCCTGGGATGCCCAAACACCCGTAAGGTCCAGCCAACACGAGGGGCGCTGAAGATGCCAAGCTCTTCCGTATCGTAAACCACAATCTCGTCGTCGCGTCGAATGCCAAGCTGGCTCATCGCCTCCGCAAACGTTTCCACAGTAGGAAGCATATGCGGGTAGGGAGATTCGGGGTCCTTGATCGCGTCTAGATCAAAGAATCGTGCCTGAGGAATGTGATGCTTTCGAAAAGCATCAATGCCTGTGCGGTCCTCGGGGTCATTGACCATAAACCACGCGGCACATAGAGGGATTACACGGGGAGAAGTGGAGATCTTCGTGGTCGGATTCTTCTTCAAAGCTTCATGGAGTTCCCTGGGTGACACGAGGTATGAAGAGAATGAGATCTGGCGATTCTGGGTCTGTTGCCGTAGCTGCTGAGAGACAGCCATGGTAGAGCGCATCAAGCGAGTCGGTGAAGGAATGCTACGGAGAGTCGCAAAAGCCATGCTCGCGGCGGGTTCTCAGAGGGAATAATCGATAAACTAATTCACATACCGAATGACGAATATCGTGAGCAACTTGTGTCAGTAAACCTCAACAGACTGAGAAGAGGGAAGTGTCGGATAGCGGGGGAGTCTTTTCCATCCGGTTAACTAACTTATCTAGTTGTGCGGAGTCAGCCATTGCTTCTCCGCCATGTGAAAGAGGTAAACAACTCCGCGCTTATCGTCGCAACTCCGCTAAGGTACCTGCAAGCTGCGTATCCTCTAGCCTAGTTGGACACAACCTTTGTGCAACAAAGAAGACATATCAAGATGAAAGTTACTATCAAAGAATGGAATGCAGTCGCTACCTGGCGCTGGGATATGCCCGAGGACGACGTCTGTGGTATATGCCGTGTCCAATTTGATGGAACATGCCCAACCTGCAAATTTCCGGGAGACGACTGCTCGCTTTGTGAGTTATCTTTCTACTCAGCTTTGGCGACGGGGACATAATGCTGATCCATAACTCTACGTCCTGCAGTACTCGGAAAATGCGGCCACTCCTTTCATATGGTGCGATTGTGGATCCTTTTGTCCTCATTCTATGAAGCCGCTAACTAGACCACTTTCCTGAACAGCATTGCCTTATGACTTGGATCCAACAAGAGACTTCGAAAGGATTGTGTCCGATGTGCAGACAAAGTGCGTATACTCTTGCTCCTGTTCTTGACCTAAGCCTAATATGCTGTATAGAGTTTGAATGGAAGCAAAACGACGAGTGAGAATGATGATATTGTCGACATTTTTAAGCCTTCTGGTTCTATGGCAAACGGAGTGTTAGGAGTTCTGATGTACATGATACCCTTGTTATTTCCTTTGTCTCTTTCCTCATGACAGCAAACGCTGCTCTACTCATTTGATGCGATTTCGAAAAGCGTGCCTTGCAAGTCACCTGACTTTATCGATAAGGAGCCGACGCCCCAGCCATGTGACGATGATGAGCCATTCCGTAGCTTCAGATAGATCCTCGTTGATCAGGCCAAATCAGACCACCTCAATATCAGAAGCCAAGGATGTAGCTGCGCTGCTGGATATGTCTTTGCCAACACAAACCACATTACCCTCTCAATACTCATCCTCTCCTCAGCAGAACTCCCGAGGATTCTCCGGTCCCAAAACACTATCACGACCACAAAGCTTTGATCGACCTCCTACCGCGCAACGAGTCAGCCACTCCCCGGAGCAGCAAACACCTTACGATGTAGCTGGCGAGACTTCATCTCTACGTCCCGGGGATGAGGACCATCGTGAGACGAGTTCCGTTGCGCAGCCATCATTTCAACCCTTCTTCACGCTCATAGAGGATGCAAACACCTCCGAATACTATCACCCAGCAGTCCACTACATCTTCTCCGACGACGACACAGACATCGTAACGGAAGCAGCTCTACGCGCCCTAGAAAGAGAGCAAGATAACTCTCCCGATCCCTCAAAAGGCAAGGCAAAGTCAGCGAACAATCAACCGCCGGCGCAGCAGCAGGACGCAGCGGGAAACGAAACTGCCTTCACGGAGGACGACGAGCCCCCCAGCCCAAAGAAGGAGCCCCTCCTGCCCCCTCCGACCCCCGGTGTTCGCGATAACTACATAATCCTCGACATGGAGCTTGTGAATCCCGATGATGCGAAACACTTGAGCTTGGATCCGGCACGCGGAGCCGGCACGGCCGGTATGAGGTCCATATCCACCTCGCCGGTCGCTCAGGGTACACTCCTGCACCAGCAGTCGCCTCCCCCACCACCTACGTTCCCCCCGGCCCAGCCTCAATTCAACGTTGTATCCGCACATAGCCTGACACCAGCGTGGCAAGTGCTCAGCACGCAAGTCGTACCAGCACCGACATTCGACAGTAATGCTTCAGGTGAGCAACCTTCAACTGGTGGCTTGATGCTCAAGATCTGCGGAACATCTGGTTTGCCTGTGACTACGTTTGGAAAGGACAGAGACAAGGAGAGAGGAAGTCAACGACTGGAAGATATGATGGAGCAGTTTGGGAAACGCCTGGGCGAGCTCAGGCAGGTTATCGAGGCTGGACAGCAGGTTCAGCCTACCCAGGATGCCCTGTTTGAAGGAGAAGAAGTGCTAGGGGGTGTAGATGCCAATGCTGTTTTGGATTCGAGCCCTCGCGAACAAATGGATGGCCATAGCAATACCAAGAATGAGACAGGCGACGACAGCAATATCTGAAGTATGTCGCCGAACGATTTAATGCAATGAAGAACAGCGTGATGGATCCGTATATTAGCTTCTCCCCTTAGATGCGTTTATCGTGTCCTGATCGACCTCCTTTGATACAAATACCTCAAACGTGTTTTTGGCGTGGTCAAGTCCCGGACATGTCAATGTCACATTCCCACCTAGAATAGTTTACATTTGAGATTGAGGTAACACCAATCAAGCAAACCGTTTCACTGAGGTCAGAACTTGGAAAGCTGGGTATCTATTGAGATCAATTTTAAACGCATGGAATCCACGCAAATTGCAGGATTGCAAAACAATAGACCAAGTAAGGCCCGAGAAATCGATGAGTACAAAAAAACAAAAAAACAAGAAACAATGCACGGGTAGCCAAGGTTCTGTACACAAACTATCGATCGAATATCCACCCAGACGCCGAAAAGTAGAAAATCGCACCTCTCAAACAGGAAACGCCGTCAAGATTCATGCAACTAGGGGTATCAGAGCAAGAATGACAGAGCAACGGCTATCTGCACTGGATGCCCATACTACAAGAAGAAAGTTTCAGTCGGAGGCTTGGCCTCTGAGCCTCCGTCCGCGCGATCCGGGCAGAGGAACATTTTCTCTGCCTTCCATCATACCAGCCATTTTCTTTGTCAGCATCTTCTGAGGCAACTTGTTATCAGTCACACCAAAGCTGGAGCAGTGTCTTTTGGCGGGCGGTGCGTCAGCTTCCCCAATTTCTGACGGGTTGTCGGTAGACATAGATACTCGGCTGTTTGCTGCTATGGAAGTTTTGGACTGAGTGGCGGTTGAATCATCATCAGTGTCACACACTAGTTGCTTTGCGACGATGTTTGCGTCGACTTCCCTAAGACCAGTGTTGGAAGGAGTCGCGGTAGTGGAAGGAGGTTGCTGGGCTCCTACCTCGTCCTCAACATCGTGGTAGACGAAGCCTTTTAATGGAGTTCCCCGGGTAGAACTGTCCACAGAAGAAACAGAAACGCTCGGCTCGGCGTTGCTAAATGGCAGGACCTCAAGTTCCTTGGAGGTTCTCATCCTTTTGACCAAGGCATCATGCGTCTCGGTTCGAGGCAAGGTCGTTGGATACTCATAACGTCTCTTTTGAGGAGTGACGCCGGTCGGCATATACTCTTGAAGAGGGCGCTCTCGAATGTTGGTGCGAAGCTCCGACAAGGGTTTCTGAACTTCGTCGGACAGAGGCAGAGTCAATTCCTGAAGGTTGTCCATTTGCCGATTCGCGTCCTCCTGTAAACAGGTGATTCGGTCACGAGAACCGGCTATGTGTTCTTCATATGCGGCGTAGGATTGTTGAGCATTGGACGCCATGCTCTGTAAGCTAGTCATGTGGGCGTCGCAATACTGGCCATTCTGTGCTCGTGCCTTGGCGACGAAATCATCCAATGCGCCCATCTGTCTGCTCATGTCCTTCATCTGGGCATCCACGATGCGGACGGTCTCCTCGTGGACTGACTCGGTTACTTTCTGGATGGATGCGTTGCGTTGGTCAAATGCCTGCGAAATCAGTATTGACACATCACTGATTAAGCGGTGGTTTCTTACCTCCCAATCACTCTGCATCTTGGTCTTGAATTCATCACGAGACGCAATGACATCTTTGGCAAATTGTTCCGACTTGAACACCCATTCATCGACCTGCCGATCATAGTGCGCCGTTGATTGTTCTAAGGAGTCACCCGAAGACATGATGTCAGTCCGCAAACCCTCAACTCTGCCCTTCAATCGACCGAATTGTCTCTGGCGAGATTCTTCAATCAATGATCTGATTTGTGACATGAGGTTATCTCGTTCCGCTTCGGCGTGGGCATTTTCCTCTTCCAGGGTTTGAGCCAAATGTGCCGAGGCCCTGCGATTCGCCTCCACAGCCTGCTGATTAGCCTCCTGCAGTTGTAGGCGAAGCTGATTGATCTCAGCTCTTTGGCTATTGACGTGGGCTACCATGTCCTCAAACATGGTTTTCAAATCTTTCCCGAGAGTGCTGTAAGATGCGTGGAGCTATGTCTGTTAGCACATGGCACTTGGTTGCAACACGACAATCCAGCTTACCTGGGCATGAAACTCTGAAAACTCGCCGATGACCTCCTTCGAGATACGGGCTGCCGCCGCTGACAGACCATTCAAACCCTCTCCAACCCTGCCTTTCACTTCCTCGCGCAGAACCTTAATCTCTTCGAGGACATTGTTCATCTGATCATGGGAGTCGGAGGTCTGAGCCTGTGCCTCTCGCAGCGCTTTGTCGAAAGAGAGGTTGAAACTGCGAAGTTCTTCTCCAGTTGACTGGAATTGGGTCAATTCGTCCTCGACAAAAGTATTGATCTTCGTGGCGAAGTGCTCGGCGAGTTTCGAGTGTCGGTCTAAGAACGTCCCAACCCTACTGTCGACCATGCTTGTCACATCAGCAACTTCGTCTACGGAAGTCTCCCATTTCTCCCGATTTGTTGCCTCGAGATCTGCTTTCCGTTGTAGTTTCGCATGCAACCCTTCCACATCACCAACAGTCCTTTCCAACGTCGATACCAAATCCGACCCAATATCACGCAGCTGGGCTTCCGTATCCTGATGGGCTTTGCGTAACATTTCTTCCTCTTCGAGAGTGGCTCTTGTATCCTTCAAAACAATTTCCGTTTTCTCGAGGATGTCAGTGGTCTCATTCAACGCAGAACGTGTAGCCTCGTGATCTTTCTTGAGGTTGTTAAAGTTGCTGGTTAATGTAAAGAGCTCTTGAACCTTGTTCCGTAGGCTAGACTCCATGGACTCGATCTTGGCTCTTTGTTCCTCATTGACAATTCTTCGGGATTCGCTCTCCATTGTCATCTGTTCATAGGCATCGGGTGTCATGTAAACTCCGTTCCTATGTCTTGTGGCGATAAGTTCCCCTTTGAGCTTCTCAATTTCTAGTGTGAACTCTCGAAGAAGAGTCTTTTTCGCCATATAGTTGATCTGAGGTTTATTGCGGATGTTCTTAGCTCGGAATGCGTAGTCTAGCGTAGATATGGTCTCTTCCAGATTGCTACGGGAGGGCGAGATTGTTGCAATTATGCATGTTTTTGTTCGCCCGCCGAGAGAGTCTTGCAATAACCGCGTGAGTTTTGATTCTCTGCTTGAAGTTAGCTTCCTCTTCTCCAAACAGGCCTTCAAGAAGTGCCGCGTACCTGTATGGGATGTGGGGGCTTTTATCCACCAGCGCATTGATCACACGACCAAGGGTGAGCAGGCTTTTATTGATCAAACCAGCCTCCGTAGCTCGCTTGTTCTCAGCACCGCTGCGCTGGATATTCTCACTACCAGCCAGGTCGACCAGGTTGAGCTTTCCAGAACTGATGTAGTCATCCCCGTTCTCAGTGGTCCGTTTGGTATAGACCGTGATTGTGAAGATCGTGTGGCTTCGAGAGCTCAGGTCGTTGCATTTCGTGGCAGCGACTTGGCGCTTATGACTGCCAAGCTGAAGTAATTTAATACCAGCAGTTGCCGAGTCAATCCACGTTTCTTCCATCCCTTGTACAAGTGTGCTGCCGCTGGTGCCCTTTTTCTCGTTCTCGAATATCTTCAACTTCGGGTTTTCCTCGGCTGAAAGCAAGTCGCGCAACTCTTCGTTGTAAAGCTCAATGAAAGAGCATTTTACCGTGCTTTCCGTGTCCTCGAGCTTGTGGAAGAGCGAGTACAAAACACGTGGAATAATCCCAGCATTGTCGGATAGTATCCCAAGAGTGTCTGTCATATCACCTGACATAGTGTATGTCTTGCCCGTTCCTGTCTGCCCGTACGCGAAGACAGTACAGTTGTAACCGGCGAGCATCTGGTTCCATTAGCTGGTCAACTTCTTGCAAATTTTCACATGGCTCGTAGTAAATAGCTGACCTCATTCACAATTGGAAGAACAACATCCTCGTACACAGTGACCTGATCAGCTGCGGCCGAGAAGACTTTGTCGAAAGTGTAAGCTTTATTCGAAACTGCATTTGGGCCCATTGACAGCTCCACAGTCTTTCCCTTGGCTCCCTCGGTCGATACTACCACCCCGCTATTTTCCTTGATTTCGCGATCATTACGCCCACGGCATCGTACAACCACGTGAATACTTGTGTCCTCATTAATCTCGCGCTCATAATCTCTCTGGTTCCTTATCGCAGTGATGTTGACCGTGTCGCTCGGCGACTTCAGACGAGACGCGTTCGGGGCGGAAGCTTTTGCCGGGATCGCGGAGGATGTTCTTCTCTCAGTCGCTGTTGAGGTCGGGCGCCGTGTTGCTTGTCGCGTACCCGTCCTCCTGGTGGGCAGGCCGGAGGCAGGCCGTTGGGGGCCGGCCATGGTGAAAGGTCGACGAGCAAATTGTTCCGATAATTCAAAACAAGGGAACAATGGCTATCGGAGATGAGTACGCTAGCAATCTAGCAAGAAAAATGTTCGGTGGTTGCTGGATGTCGGCAAGTTGTCTGTCTCTATAGAGATCAAAGTAATCTGGCCAACGTTTGTTGTGGCTCGACGGAGACTGGAAAAGGAAAATGTAAACAAACCCGCATGTTGCGCACGTACCAGTATATGGTCTGTGCACCAGGGGGTCATCCGCCCCTCTCACATGATCCGATGTGGTCATCGCCTATCTATCTGCATACATATCTGGAACCCTATCTACTCTTCATCATCGTATTCTGTCATCTCAATCACATCTGGACACCTGAAGTATTATTTAGTGATTTCCATTACATTGCCTATCTGTGGAAAGACGTTCTGTACATGTACAAGTGGCTCCCCGCCATTCACATGTCTACCTCATGATGAGAATCAGTCCCTAATCACCATGACCGCCCCGAGAGCTCCCACGCAGGCCCAGATATCCCCTGGGAAGGGACTGGGCTTCATCAGCATGTTCCCTCTGTTACTCTTCTTTGCTATGGAGCTAATCATGAATAGCGCTTGGTGCTTCCCTCCACAATGTTTTAACTCGTGTAAAATCACATCCACACGTCTACCCCGCGGTCGATCTTGCTTACTCCTCCTCTGATCCCCTGCGGAAGCCAGTCATTCTACAGCTACCTTCAAATGGCCTTCGCCTGCGGTTTGATGGGCCTGATCAAAGGCTACGGCTGATTGAGGTGCTAGACTTTTCGAAAATCACTTTGGTTTACAAAAATCAAGAAGTAATGAAGGGCGTGAAACCACAAGAACAAGCCGCTTCGCAACAAGGTCCTAGTTTTCGTCATATCTACAATCGCCTCTTCGGGCCCTCCTACCCTGGCGAATATACACCTCCTAGTGATGGTCATTCATCATATGGGACATATGTGCTCTCCTATCCAGGAGTTGCGTTCTCGTTCCCTCTACAGAACTCAGCCTGGTCAGAGCAATGTGACTTTGTAGCACTCCTTTCTTCATCCGCAGCTTTGCCAGCGACGTCCATGGCTATATTCCAGGGCGCCTCATGGCCGGAGGCTCGGAATAAGTTATTCTCGCAGCTGCCGCAATATCCTCGGTCTCCAGCGCTGAGTGGCAAGAACCGTGATCTCGTCTCGGACGAGATTGAAGAGTTCATCATCTTCGGCGCTGGCAAAATGGAGGTAATCCGCAGATCCAGCCCTCCTACTTGTATCACGTTGTCGGAGACGACTCCACAGGATCTCATCGCTGAATTTGGACCACCTGATGCTATCTATCGAAAGAATGACCGGAGAATATCCATTCACCGGGCAGCCGGTGGTAATAATAGTGCAGCAGATGCGCTGCACATGAGCCCTTCCCCAGGTAGGGGGATCGATGTCACTGACACGGATCAATCTTCGAGCAACAGCGTCACTGATGACTCAGATGAGGAGATTTCCCCCCTCAATAGTATTGACCCTTCGTCGCTCCCTACTGAATGCTTCTTTAACTATTTCCATCACGGTTTCGATGCCTTTATCTCGTACCCCACTGTCGTCGGCCCTGCGTTTCCGGGATCTGATTTGTCCGACGTATCGCCCCCACCACCTTCTTCTCAACTCGTCGTCACTAAGATCATACTGCACGGAAATGTTCCAGGCTCATATCCCTTCAACCGTCATCGACGTAGTCGTTGGACGATCAGTCTCGATCCGGCAGGTGATGTCGTGACATCCGAGACCCCGTACGACGCGATTTCCGAGAAGTTGAGGGAGGTCTGGAAAGGATCTTATGCAAGCACTGCAGAGGAGCGGGCTCTACAACGGCCCATGGTGCTGAATCGCGGCTGGGGGGACAGTCCTGAAAGTAGTGTCGAGTTCCTCGGCGGTTGGGAGGAAACTACAGGCAGAGGACAAAGAAATGGTCATGATGGTCACGATGGGGGTTTGGGTAATACAGAATTATTCGGTTTTCCCGGGTTACTATTCGAAGTGATGAAGAATGGGGCTGTGAGCTGCTTGACAGTATATTGATTGCTGCTTGGGATGGTATAGAACTGGAGTCTGGAGTTCGCCTATCAAACTCGACATCACTTCATGAGTCACGACACATGAGTCACGACGTTGCCAATTAGATGATACCTTAATTATTTGCTCAATGGGAGTACATTTTTATAAAAGATAATGGTCTTATTTCCCAAGAGAATCTGTCATCTGGGTAACTTTGCAAAAGATCGACATAGTAAGGTATAGAGTTCCAGGCACTAAAGCTCTAGTGTTATCTCCGGTCGGCCCCAATCGGTCGAGGATGGGTCTCCACAATTATTTTTCATCCGTCTCCGCTCATAACTCCAACCCAAATCTTCAACGCGACCAACCTCAACCTCACCTCCGAGGCGGGATATGCTTCAGCGGTAGTATGCCGGAATTGCCTCGGTCGCTCACTCGGTCCTGGTCGTCTACGCTGAAACTCCCCAAGTCAACATTCCCCGCACGCGTGACGCCGGCCGACCAGACAAAATACCTACAGCGATGCACCGACGAGCTCTACGCCTGGCAGCGCCGTGAAAGGCCCGCCGACCGACCATTTGTATTGCACGATGGACCGCCCTACGCGAATGGCGACCTTCACGTTGGGCATGCTCTCAACAAGATATTGAAGGATATAATCTGCCGAGTGCAGCTGGCTAAAGGGAAGCGCGTTCGGTATGTGCCCGGATGGGATTGCCATGGACTACCCATTGAGCTCAAGGCGCTTGAGCTTCAAAAAGAACTTGGGAGCACCGGGGGATCCATCGGTGCGGCTGCTATTCGAAAAGCTGCACGTAAGCTGGCAGGGCGGACAGTCAAAGAACAGATGAAAGGCTTTCGAAGCTTTGGCGTGATGGCCGACTGGGAGGGCCATTGGAAGACTATGGACAAGGAATTCGAGAAAAGACAACTTGGTGTTTTTCGTGAGATGGTGGATAAGGGATTGATCTATAGAAGGTTCAAACCTGTCTACTGGTCGCCGTCTACCGGAACAGCGCTTGCGGAAGCCGAATTGGAATACAAAGACGACCATGTTTCCACCGCTGCCCTGGTCAAATTCCCTCTTGTCTCAGTCCCACCACAATTGGCTCAAGACCCTCTGGTACAGCTTAAGGACCTCAGTGCCGTCATTTGGACTACGACGCCTTGGACACTTCCCGCCAACGCTGTAATCGCTGTTCACGAATCCTTGGATTATACGATCGTTCAGTCGGATACTCACGGTCAGCTTCTTGTCGCTCAATCGCGGTTTGAGTACCTGGAACATATGCTGAAGGAGGATCTGACTGTTATCATTCCATCTATCCGTGGCTCAGAGTTAGCCGAGCAGACAAAGTATCGACCGCTTTTCAAGTCAACTGACGCGGAGCCGCAGCCGATCATAGCTGCGGATTTTGTCACTGCCGACTCTGGTTCTGGACTTGTGCATAGTGCCCCTGGTCATGGTATGGACGACTATGAAGCTTGTGTTCCTCGTGGCATTCCTGCCTTTGCTCCCGTTGATGACCATGGTAAATTCACCGACAAGGCCATGCCCAGTGACCCAGCAAGGCTAAGTGGGAAAAGTGTCCTTGGAGAAGGGACTGCCGCTGTGCTCGAGTATATTGAGTCGCAAGGCTACCTGCTGGCAAAACATCAGTACGAGCATAAGTATCCTTACGATTGGAGGTCGAAGCTTCCGATCATCATCCGAGCAACTGAACAATGGTTTGCGGATGTGGCAGACATCCGTAACAGCGCATTAAAAGCTTTGGACGACGTCAGATTTGTTCCCAGTTCCGGAAAGCAACGCCTGGAGAACTTTGTCAAGAACCGTAGCGAATGGTGCATTTCACGCCAACGTGCCTGGGGTGTCCCAATTCCCGCCCTCTATAACCGGGCCACAGGTGATGCTGTGCTCACTCGGGACAGCGTCTCGCATATCATGTCTGTGATCGAGGAACGTGGCATAGACGCATGGTGGACTGACGATATGAATGACCCTGCGTGGATTCCGCCGACACTGCGAGAAGAGTCTGGACCCGGCTACAGGCGCGGCACTGATACCATGGATGTGTGGTTCGATAGCGGTACGAGTTGGACAGAGATCGACACCCCTCCTCGCGATGGATACCCGGCGGATGTTTACCTAGAAGGCACCGACCAGCACCGCGGCTGGTTCCAATCCGGGCTTCTCACATACATTTCCCATCAGCTTGCCTCAGGGCAGACTGGTACTCCTCGAGCACCATTCAAGAATCTCGTCACTCATGGATTTACTCTCGACGAAGAAGGCCGCAAGATGAGTAAGTCCATCGGGAATGTGATTCATCCACAGTCAATCATGGACGGGACTCTTTTGCCCCCTCTTAAGCCGAGGAAAGGCAAAGGGAAGCAGCAAGAAAACAAAGAGCCAGTATATGATGCTCTCGGACCTGATGCGCTTCGAATGTGGGCTGCAAGCAGTGACTATACACGGGATGTCGTGATAGGAAAACAAGTGCTTCAGACCGTCAACACCAGCTTGCACAAATTCCGTGTGACCTTCAAACTTCTTTTGGGTGCTCTGTCAGATTTCCGGCCACAGCACCAGCTTCCATACAGCCAGTTGCAGCAAGTGGACCGCATGGCGCTTTTGCACCTGTCCGAGATGGTCCTCAGTTGTCAAAAAGCATGCGAGAATTTCGAATTCTACAAGGCTGTGAACGCAATGAACCGGTGGGCCAACCTTCAATTTTCAGCATTCTACATGGAGGCGATCAAGGACCGTCTCTATACCTGTGGGGAGAATAGCACCAGCAGACGCGCCGCTCAGACGACCTTGTTCCACATCTATAATTACCTTCAGGAAATACTGGCTCCCATCACGCCCTTACTTGTGGAAGAGACCTGGGAACATACCCCGGAAGCCATCAAGTTGCAATGCGAGCACCCATTGAAGCGTGTAGCCTCGACGCCTCCTGTCGACTGGTTGGACCAGTCTCTTGAGGCCGATTATCAGGATATCGCTGGGGTCGGTTCGGTTATCAAGGCTCTGCAGGAGCAAGCGAGAGGCAAGAAGCAACTAGGCTCTTCTCTTCAGTCCTTTGTTCATATCATATTACCTGAGGACAATTCGGCCGGATCCGCCCTGCAACACAATCTGGCAGAGCTCAATGATATGTTCGTTGTCTCTTCAGTCACGCTCGGCGCACACGGAGAGCCTGTCCCGCCTGCAATTCTTGACGCAGAGTGGCATTACAGCGACGTGTATGAACTTCCCAGTGGAGGGAAGGGAACTGTGTACATCTACACGCCACAAGCGGATAAGTGTCCTCGTTGCTGGCGCTATGTTGTCCCAGAACCTCAGGCTGATGGCGCTCTGTGCAATCGTTGCGAGGGCGTTGTGCGAGACCTTGATGCGTCAACTCCTGGCGAGACTGTTACCAATGGCGCTGCCTAATTTCTCTCCTGACCGTTCCGTCTGATTTCTTATTCGTCTGCTCGCGCTCTTAAATGAAACTAGCTATGTACTATGGTTTCCCGAGCTCGATTATGTACAGTGACCCCCCTCCATTCTGGTTCCAAATTTAGGTAGTATTACAACGGATGTGGACCACACATCACGTCGGGGATTGAAATGATACCTAGTCTACAAGAGTTACCTAAATTGGATCTTGATGTTCTTAGTTACAGCACGCAAGGGTGTCTTGAGAGGAAACTAGGCAGCAGTGGCATGACGCCGCGACTTCGCCGTGGCCAAGACCTTAAGCAGTTGTAGCTCAGGTAATCAACCATCTTGTGACCAGAATCTCATACTTATCCAAAATCCAGCTGCTTGCGGCCTGCATTAGCTCTAGAACCTTGGCGTTTGTAGGTATCAATGAGTGTTATTGGGTATGAAATGTTTTGCTGCACGAGTAGAAGAACTTCCCAGTTTTGATGACGCCACCATCGAGGTCAGCATGACGACTGTCCCCCGTAGCCCGCAAATCAATTCCCACAGAGTACGAACGCGGGCAAAATGACGACAATCGTACTACGAAAGCTCCTCTTTAAATTGATGTTAGCGGGGTGTGAATCTCGTTTTGACGTGTCGATCATCGAACTTGGTTATCCAGTGCCAGATCGGATCGGATATTGATCATCCCTCTTTGGAGCTATAAAGAGCGGAAGCGCCATAATTCTCGAAACTGAAGAACACAGTTGGAGGCATTACCGCGAATTTGCACTATTCAAGATGTTCGACTCGATGTTGTCTCATACGAAGGTTCCCTTGCCTACTGCGACCTCATCGGTAGCTCCAATACCTACCGTCATCCCCGGCGATACTCCTATCTTCCAGGAAATTGGAACCACTGGCAAGCGGACATTATGGTATGCATCTATTTGACGGATTTCGCCAAAGTCATGGCTAATAGGCTCAGGGTGGTTACGGTTCTCATGGGACTTTCGTCGCTGGTCTTCTATACACTTAGTGCTCGGGTGCCGTTGGTATGTACTAAAACTGTGGTAATCGAGGATCGAGACTCACATATCGCAGTCGAAGCGCGTCTTCCACACATTGGTCGCCATCATGACCACCGTCTCATTCATCGTCTACCTTGCCCTCGCAACGGGAAGCGGCATGGCCTGGAAACACGACTCTTTCAAGCACACCCACAAGCATGTCCCCGACACCACGCAGGATTACTTCCGCCAGGTTATGTGGCTACGCTACGTAAACTGGTTCATCACCGAGCCACTCAGCCTGATCAACCTGGCGTTGGTATCGGGCCTTCCTGGCGCGCATCTACTCGTCGCTATTGCAGCTGATTATGTTATGCTGGGCTCCGGACTGCTTGGCACCTTCGTGGGCCACACGCCGCGCAGATGGGTCTGGTTTACTGTCAGCGCTCTGGGATACCTGACTACGGTTTACCATATTGCAATCAATGGAGGCAAGGCGGCGAATAACAAGGATGCTCAGACTAGACGGTTCTTTGCGTCTTTGTCGGGTGTCTCTTTGATTGTCAAAGTGCTCTACCCAATGTATGTGACACCTTTTCTGAGAGAATGTGAAAGTGAGTAGCTGACATATTTAGTGCTCTCGCGGCTGGTGGCCTGGCTTTGAAGATGAACGTTGATACCGAGACCATTATCTTCGCCATATACGACATCTTCACTCAGGGCTTACTTGGGTACTGGTTGATCCTCGCACACGACAGCGCTCAGGGAATGTAAGTAGATGTCTCGCATGATACTCATACCTGACGTATGTCTGACTAATTCTTCTCAGATCTCTCTATGTTGACGGATTCTGGTCGAATGGCATCGGAAACGAAGGAGCTATTCGAATCAGCGAGGAAGAAGGAGCGTAAAGCTTGAATGCTTCGTGAATCAAATGAGCCGTGGGTTCAGCACCAATTGCACAGAAGTGCGACGAATGCTTATTACGAGGGCCTCACTAGTGAGGGCAAGAAAGGCGGGCTAGGTTTTTGAGAGCGTACATCAGTGTCTGTTTCTCTCATTGAGGAATTGCTATTTTGTGTGGAATGTATCCGCGATTAATCGCTTCAACTGTTACCTGGCTTTGATGATCATTGATGGTAATAAGAATGTATAATACATTTGATAGGTCGAGCAGATCGGGTTCTTTAATCTCTCATTTCAAGTTTACCTAGGTAGGGTTATGGAAATTCTGCATGGAGATGAACTCGGTCCACCCGTTCATACGCGCCGTATACTGGTGCTCCAACAGCTGCTGCGCCCACATCGACGACGCCCCGATATACCGCACCTTGCCCGACTTGACAACATCATGCAGCGCCTCCATCGTCTCCTTCACAGGGGATCAAACCGGTGGATCTGCAGCAGATCAACATACGGCAGATGCAGCCTCTTCAGACTCCAGTTGTATTTTTTGATCGCTTTGCCGAGAATCACCTCCGAGTCGCCGTTCGAGTAGACATAGTTGTGTTCCCAATCGGGAAAGAGGACCGACGCTTATCTGAGTAGCTTAAATCCGCGTTCGCTTAAGAGGCATACTCAGTATTTCACTCAACATCCTCTCATCTCCTGTCTAGACTATCGCTGCAATTATCAATTGACACTCTCGCTGCCAAGTCCGCTTCCCTAGTCGGCGACAGTTTGGTTGATAATTTGAAAATCACACTATATCCACTCGGGAGGGATGGATCCATTCGGCCGACTTCCTTGGTTCGTCCTACAAAATATTCTTTCGAATCTCACAGATTTGCCCTCGCTGTATAGATTGCATAATGCATCTCGTGTTGTCGCGGCATTCCTCCACGAGAATACCGATCTGTTCGCTGTGATTGTGGATGCGATTATCGGAAACCCTGCTCGCGAAAGGGGCCTGCTCCCACATGTTCAGCATGCAGTCAGGCTCTTGGTCCTTATCTGGACCCAAGCCTTAGATTTACAGCCCCGGCAGGCGAATGACGAAGCTGCAGAGCCAGTGGAGGCGTCATATACACACATTCTAAGCACCCTTCAATATGTTAGAGAACGGTTCCCCCAGAGAGAGCTTCCAATGGAGAAGACAATATCCAGGTCAACAACGTCAGCTATTCTTTGTCAACTCCTTGCCCTGATGAACCGTTTACAACGCATAGCTCATGCATGCTTTCATTTAATGATAGCTAGGTGCTTGAAGTTGCGGGTGGAGCAACTGCCCAAAAAGACTAAGTATATCAATACGAGGAGTGTAGTTGACCGGAGTCAACGCCCTCAGGGAATTCCTTATGTTCCTCTTGATATCGGACCAGCAACATGGTTTGAGGAGCAACGCTTACTTCACAGTTTACTCTGTATTGTTCTTTTCTATGAACTTCAGAAGACACACGCGGAATGTTCAGTTATAATAACAGACAGTCAGCCAGCACAGATATTGCTGGATGACAATGTGGAAGGGTTCTGGAAAACAATATTATGGATGTACAATAACGGGCAGGTCGAGCAGATAACAACTCTTCTTCAATGGCTAGATGAACAGGCAGGTGGGCGTGGAATGTTATGCTCCTGGTTGCTCTCCGGTTCAATTCCGGAGCAATTCAGTCATTGCTGCAGTCATTATACATCAATGACAGATGAGCAATGGGACAAGGCAGAACTGGATATGTCTGGTAGCCGATCTTCCCAAGGCACACAGTGTTTATGGCAATGCAAAACGCATAATTTATCGCCTCTTAGATGCGTACGCTATTCCGCCTTTCGCCCATATGGTCTTGTATTCTGGGATAGCATCAGATTGGACGCCCTGGGATTTCCAGGAACGAACAATTTGCGCGAATTGTTTTTCGCCTTGTCGTCCATACTTTCAGAAGAGGAGTGGGACGAAATATTAAGGCTGCAGCCCGTGACGCCACGGTACGACGAATTCGGGTATAGTGACTGACTTACGAACTGACTTATGTATAACTAATTGGGGAGAACGCTTAACAACCAGTTAAAATCTAAGAAATCTAAAACAAAAGATTGCCTCTGTGCCTCACCTTGAGAAATTGGCATTTCCTGCCAGTTAAGACCATAAGATACTCAGGATAGTGAGGGCCGTAGCGCCGTAGGTCCAAACCCTCACCCCAGTCGCGCGAGCTCAGGGCGGCACTGCTCACCTACTAAAACAAGAAGGGCAATGGCCCTGGTGGCCGTAGTTTCTGCTCGGAGGTAGAGATAACCGTTCGTGTTAATGATTAGCCTTTCTTCCCTGATACATCTCTTCATCTGTGACTCGCTTCTTCACAGAGTTCTTTTTCCGGAACGGGTTGCGCAGAGGAAGCTGTTTAAGGCTCTCAGACCCACGGAACGGCATCTCCCCAACTTTCTTCCCGCCCTTTAGCTCGATAACCTTCAACTCCCTGAGCGGGTCGATCCTTCGAGCGGGCACCGGCTCCGTCGATACATCGCGCGGGTAATGGATTGCCACCTTCCTCATCGGCCAGGGGAGGTAGAAGCCGGCGTCAACGCAGAAATCTTTGAAATTTATGCATTTGAGATGCTTAGGGTCAAACCAGTGAATGAATGGGTCAGCGTCGACGACGAAGCCGGTCAAGGTCAAGGTCTTGATGGAGAGGCGGTTCAGCGTACGGCCCATGACCATGGCGCGGACTTTGGCTTTCTCGATGGCGGTCTTGTCGAGGTACTCGCCGACTCCAATTTTGGGGTCGAGGGTCCCATCGCCTGCGTGACCGCTGTTGGGGCCATATTAGTCTCGCTCTGGAATCAATCGAGGGGTAGCTAGCTTACTAGTAGACCGGCTCGCTGTGATGTGATTCATCGAGCATCCAGCCGCCCTTGATGTAGGGCCATCTCTTACTAGCCCTGCGGCGGATCCGAGGCTCAAGCGCCATCCCCAGCTCTAACTCCTCGAGATCGGTATTGAGCCAGGCGGCCTGCCAGATATACTTCTGGTACGACTGCATCATCCCCGTGATTGTCAGCACGCGCAGGTTGCGAAACTGGCAAAGCGGGGCCATTTCTTCAATGCTGAGCATGTTCTCCTCGACGTCCTGACCCTCTTTGACGGGCCAGAAGACGTCGATTCCTAATGCGGTCAGGTCCTTTGGGAGGTGGTTCCAGGTTGCTCCGCCGCGGAAGTATATGAGAGGTCTTGCTGGTGTTCCTGGCTCCTGGGGGGTGGGGGTAGCCAGAACGGACTCGATCTTCTCGTTCCTCCTGCTACTTGCCATATTAAAGGGAGTGCGGAAGCGCCGACGGCGGGTTTCTGATGAAATACTCGGGGCTCGTGTTGGCGAGCGAGATTGAGAGCGCGAGCGCGAGCTTTTGCTAAAGTCAAAGAGACGGCTCTGAGAGAGGGAACTTCGAGCGTTGGAGAACGAGTTGAAACTCAGCGCATCGCTCATGCTAAAGCGACGGCGTTGCTTCTTTTCAACCTCTACTTCCTTCGCAACGTCCTCGATAGGCGGGAGTTTTGCAGGAGCCAGGTTGAAAGGGAACCTCAAATGTAAAGTTGAACTGCGATCTAGAGTATCATGTTAACAACGCATGAGCATTCATTGCTAGAACGAAAGTTGCAATATGTTGGTAGACTTGGGCAGGGAGGCGGAGGAGCTTACTGGCTTCGATGCTGTCGTTGATGGGCTGGTTGAACCGCTCTGCGTCTCTCCAGAAAGCTTCGCCAAGGAGTGTTGCTTTCCAGTGCGAAGAGAAGTCTTCGATTCTGTTTGTTTCCATTCCAGCAGTGAGATGTGCTCATTCAGGCTTGGTCTTGAGGGCTACCTCAAGATCAAGATGAGATCTGGGATGGAAAGTGATCAGATAGATGGCACAATTCAAGGAAGGCCGGAGGAGAGATCTTTGTACTGGCAAGTTTGGGACGAAGGATAGAAACAAAAACAGCTTCTGACCTTGATCAGTGTTCCTGTGAGGCGCGCGCTATGGTAGTGAATGCCATTTGTGTTCTGTGTCAGGGCAATAGGAGACCCTTCTGCCATTCCCAAATTATAAACCATTGCATCAGTTTGTCAGTCGAGGCTGTATCACATTCGGGCCTTGCTTGATCCACGGCGGACATAGACATCTGAGAGAGACAACGAGTTGAACTGTACTCGATCGTGTTCCATGCAGACCTTTTACTACTACAGAAGAGCTCCGACACAACTAGTTGTAATCCTGAGAGGAGGCCTCGGCCAGTTGACGCTCAGCCAAGTCTTAGAACCTCGTCTCAGTCAAGGAGTCAAGACCCTAGTCTCAATTACATGGTCAACAGCCGCGCCCGCAAGTCCTTTGAGAAGCTCCATAGCCTCAGCGTGGGTAGCAGGCTGACCTCGGGTCGTGTTAGTATACCTCTGCAAGACTAAACCACATCTTTCCTATCATGAGGCATGACGCAGTGACAGGGTATAACAGACCATTTCTAGCAATATGCCGCTCGTATTGTATGGCAGCATCGTAGGAAGCAGCAGCAGCAACCACATCACATCCTTTTCTGCCTCCGTTTCCACCGTATAGTTGGTCGTAGGCCTGGTCCTGCTCACTGTCAGAGCCTGGAAGAATATATAAGGTTAGTCAGCTGCGATGACAACATGGAATCTGGATAGAATGGCAGCACTACTGAACAAGCCCATGATGTCAGGATTATAGGGATTGGGAATGAAACGAAAACTGCAAGATCGGTTTAGACGGTTGTGTCGAAGGAGATATCGAAGGAAAAGGGGGAGAAGAAGGGTTAGACAGGAAAATTATGGTTTATATGTCGATCCTTCAGAGGTTATGGCGGGATAGAGGATGGGATGATAGAGATATATATCTTCAATTAAACGAAAAATGACCATACCACGGCACACTTCCTTACAACTTCAAGAGCTGTCAAAGTCAGAAATGCAAGCCATCTATTCCTCAGGCTATTGCATACGTTCGAAACCAAACAGGAGAGGGTGATCCAACCCTTGAGCGTCCATGGGTTGCTATTACACCACATCATAGCAAGTGATACGTAAAGCGTCTAGTTTCTGTGGATCAATATCGGTTCCACATCTAAAAGCAGGCAGCTTGATGTGAGAAATCCAGATCCTCGCAGTTGTAGTATCGGACCACGTGCTATCGTGCTGTCTTCCACTGTCGAAACAATCTACGAACATGGTGAGCCCTTGTTGGCAGGTAAGTATGCTTCGGTTCTAGGAAAGGAACCAATGACTTTGATCACCACTACTCGTACAAGGCAATGATCCAGCACTTAAGATGGTTCCTCATGTTTGTTCACGGAAAGAAGCTAGTGGTCATGACTGGCGAATGGGTAGCTTTATTGACTCCACGCTATTTTGCTTTTGTTTTCCCTTCCCGTGATAAATACATCCATGGACACCATAAGTAGCGTAGCCGAGCGTGATCGAAATCAAGTCCTGTCTAGCATCCCCGTTCTTCCAGCCAAAAAAGAAAAAGTTGGAACCCGTAGGAAAATAGTCCGATCAAAAACAGTCATGCAAATTTATCCCGTCACAGCACTAAATTAGTACTTCTTGCCCTGGCGCAGGACATCACTGAACTCCTCCAGAGGGCTCCGGATGAGCTTAGTCTCCTTCCACAGGTTGGGGGTGAGGAAGCCGTAGGTGTTGACGACGGCAAGGAAGGTAGCCTTGAGGGTGTTCTCGAGGGTCTTGGTGGAACCCGAGGACGAGGTGTAGGCGTCCTGGACACCGGCAAGCTGGAGGAGACGCTTGACAGCGGGGGAGGCAACGAGACCGGTACCACGGGGAGCGGGGATAAGCTATAATTGCGGTTAGACATGTGATATTCTGCAATACATAACTATCGCATTCGATCGTAACGTACTCTGACGGAGACGGAACCACACTTGGCGCTCTGCTTGACGGGCAGAGAGTGAGGCTCACCGAGGTTGGTACCCCAGTAACCTCTCCGGACGGGCAGAACGCTGAGCTTGGCAATGATGATGGCGGCGCGGATGGCGGTAGCGACTTCCTTGGAGGTCTTGATACCGAGACCAATGTGACCCTCGGAGTCACCGATGACAACGACGGCCTTGAAACGAGTACGCTGACCGGCACGAGTCTGCTTCTGGACGGGCTTGATCTATAGTTTCATAACCGTCAGCAACTGCCAATTACGCCCCAGTACATCGCGCAGATTCCGCCCAATCCAATCAATTCGAGAACACCATTTTCTTTCCCATAATCCACGAGTTTATCATGCACAATTGCTCTCAAAAGAATTCGCAAATGGAATTGTTCGTTTCGTACCTTCATGACCTCATCCTTGAGCTTAGGCAGGAAGAAGTCGACAATCTGGTACTCCTTGACGGGCAGAGAGTGCAGGTAGATCTGCTCCATGCTGGTGATCTTGCCGGCCTTGACGAGACGGCCAAGCTTGGTGACGGGCTGCCATTCCTTCTCCTGCTCCTTTGCGCCGCCGCGACGACCACGACGACCACGGCCACGGCCACGGTCACCACCACGGTCACCGCGCGAGCCAAATCCTCCACGTCCACGGGGAGCGTCAGCCATTTTGTATGTTGATGGCGATTGAGAATGAACCGGGGGGAGAGGTGTAACGGACGGGAGGTGTCGTTCGGAGGGGTTGTCGACGTCGAGGTTGACTTTGCTCGCTATCCACAGCTGTTTTGGGCCCTACGGAAATTTCGCTGGCGGGTGTGCTAAGCGAGCCAACAAGCCCTACGAGCGGTAACCCTATGCCCTAGCGGGTAGTCCCAATACGGTAAGCTGATCAGACCCGCATCATGTGACGGGTGGACTGCCCCCCCTTATGATGTTTGTGATGTTTTTCTCCAATAGTTTGCGGGCGTGGCGCTGATTTGTCCATGTTTTCCTGTTTTTGAGCACTGTAGTTACTAAATCTCCATCCTCTTATCGGCGAGAGTCTCGATACTTATCATCTGCTCCCCCATGATTTTCTTTTCCTTGGAGTTCTCATTGTCGCCTTCTTCTTCTTCTTCTTCTCTTTTTTAAAAGAGGATCTTTCTTTGTGAATTCATTCTAACACCATCGGTATTAACTGAACTCCCAAATAACTATTTTACGTCGGAAATGTTGCGGTGGTACGTCTCCATACAAACGGCATCGCCGTTCAATTGACGGAGCTAAGATCTATTCTAGGTATCAGACCAAGTTGGCTAAGCAGCCCATCCTCACGGCCAGCGTAACAAGTGCTGTATGATCCCTCCCTGCGGCGCTCGAAATGGTTTCGGTTGACAGAAGAATAGGTGCTTTTTGGTTGCGGAGATATTCTGGCGCAGCAAGCTGTTGATCGCAAGGGCTTCAATAAGCACGACATGGCAAGAACTGGACGAATGGCGCTGTATGGAGGAGGTGAGTTCCTGGACACGGAATACGAACACCCCGTCTTCCTCGATTCTTAGTCACGAGTCTGTTGCTAACAAGGATATCTAGCGATCTTCGGACCGGCCGCGACCACATGGTTCGCCTTCCTTCAACGAAACGTCGTTCTGAAGAGCMACAAAGCTACGATAGTTGCGCGCGTTATCGCAGACCAAGCCCTCTTTACTCCTACCCACCTAACCTGTTTCCTGACATCAATGGCAATCATGGAAGGCACGGACCCCATCGAGAAATGGCGTACCAGCTTTCTTCCCAGTTACAAGGCGAACCTCACTATCTGGCCTCTCGTTCAGGGCGTCAATTTCTCAATTGTGCCTCTAGAGTATCGGGTCTTGGTAGTCAACGTGGTTGCTTTAGGTGAGTTGTGTCCAGCTCAATCTTCTCGCTTTCACTCCGCTAATATGTCTGGATTAGGCTGGAACTGCATATTGAGTTTGATCAGCAGCGGCGAGAGATAATGTTCTTATCATTTGCAGCATTGCGCGTCACGATACCCCTTTCTGTACAAGTAGCATTTATCTTTTGGTCGGTTTCTTTTCTCTTGCTGGTTTGATGGAGGGTTCTTTCACTCATCGTATGGGCGCAGTGTTTTAGATTTTCCTTGTACAATCGCGGCAATATCTGCTTACGATCCTTACGATGCTTGGATTATGAGGCTGGTCGTTATGGGGTTCTTTAAGGATTTATAATGCCCCCTCTCAAAAGGTCATGGGGCATCCTGCGAACTTCCTATTTTACCTTAGATTCGGTTCTCTTTTGCCTTAGAATAGAATGAGTGTAGATGATCTATACTAGATCGACGTCTAGATTCACTAGGATATCACTTGATATCAAAATTGGCTTGGAAATAAGTTGGAAGTTCTTACAACAACTCTTTGTTAGCTTTGTTAGGGTTCAGGTCTGGGCGCCAGCCTATTAAAGGCCTAGAAAGGGGGCGAGTCCCAAAAGGGTAAAGTGCCACTTTCAAGCTGCGGCATCTCCAAACGCTTCAAAACTTCATCATTTATTATTTTCGCAAGACTGCATCACCGCCAACACACGACTACCGCTGTGATTCTGCCTGGAGCAGACAACAAACGACTGCGTGATCCCCGCGCATAAACCTATTCTCCTCCACCGTCTACCCTCTCGGACTTTCGCCTCTGGATCGCTCCTTCCTCGCGACCCCGTCAAAAATTGACTCTCACACCAAGACTTTTCTTCGCCCCTCCGACAACTCACGTATCTCTCTCTCCCCCCATCTTCCCCGAGCTCAAAGATCGTTCGACTGAGCCTCTTACGAATTTTCTTTCTTCTCTCAGATTCATAAAACCACAACCATAATGGCTGAAGTCTCAGAGAACGGTCCTGTACCGGTGAACGACGAGAACACCGCTCCTGGCGCCGCTACCGAACAGAAGGAGCAGACCGAGAAGACCGAGCAGACAAATGGCGATGCTGTTACAGTGTTCCATGACCCCGAAAATTTCAACGTGAAGCATCCACTCATGCACGAATGGACTCTCTGGTTCACGAAGCCCCCAAGTGGCAAGGTACGTGCGATAGCCTGCGGTGTAAGGGGACCAGCTAACACCGTTTGATTTGCAGGGCGACAACTGGAACGACCTGTTGAAAGAGGTCGTGACTTTCAACTCGGTTGAGGAATTCTGGGGTATCTACGTACGTCATTTCATTATCGATATACCCGACTGATGACCTATACTGACTAGGTATACTGGATAGAACAACATCACACCGACTTCTGAATTGGGCCTCAAGGCGGACTACCATCTCTTCAAGAAGGGCATCAGGCCAGAGTGGGAAGACCCCCAGAACAAGCACGGTGGCAAGTGGTCATACTCCTTCAAAGACAAGCGCTCCGTACCGATCGATGACCTTTGGCTGCACGCTCAACTGGCAGCTATCGGCGAGACGCTCGAGAACGATGGCGACAACGAGGTTATGGGTGTGGTCGTGAACGTGCGCAAGGGATTTTACCGTGTTGGTCTGTGGACACGGACGGTCGGCAAGAGCATTCCCGGCGACAAGAACAACGGCCGGACACCCGCTCAAGGGAAGGAGATCCTGGAAAACATCGGTCGGCGCTTCAAGGAGGTGCTACGCCTGAAGGAAGCCGATGTAGTCGAGTTCTCGGGACACACGGACAGCGCGCACAGCGGTAGCACTAGAGCCAAGGCCAAGTACACCGTTTAAACGGCCATGTGCATGGATACTCATATCGACTTACGATTGACAAGAGGAACGTCTCTTCGGCGTTAATGAGATGATTCTGTAATTACGGACGATGACGAATGAAGTGATAGCTTGAGGGACAGAATATCCGGGGAGACGACCCCCCACGTCTGGATTTTCAGCATTTTTCCTTCGATGGCTTTCTTGTGGCAACTGGCGATGTGTATCGTATCTTATCCTCAAAACGCATTTCTGACGAGCTTATACCATTATCTCCCTGGGTCCATGGAAGGAAGAAAAAATTGATAAAAAAAAGCGTCTTTGTTTTGCATTTTGTACTCAAAGTGCCGTCCTGATTTCGAACAGTTTATAGATCCTCGATACCGAATATGTCAGTAATGATTTTATTATCATACTTCTTCCCTTCTAAAAAATTCTTGCAATGAGTTTTCTCACCGGGTAATTTCCTGGAGATGGAACATTATAGGAGTCGCAAGAGACAGTATCTCGACTGCAAGAAGTAAAGGTAATGATGCCGGAGACAGGCATCAGGAAGCCTGGTATTCTAAGTATGAATTCTGACTGGTCTCCAGAACTGCTTCTCCACGAAAGAGTTCGTCTGCCAGTCCTATTTTCTTCCTCCTTCTCCATCTCGGTATATTTTCCTCCATCGCCGTCAACCTATTCTGACCCCATTACTGGTCGTCCTGGTCTGTTGTGCCGTTGTTACTATTCTTCACTCTCCATCGCTGTGGCCCTTGGTCCGATCATGGGCCAAATATCGTATCCCCATACCCTTCCTTTCCTTGCCCTTTTCCGTCGTCCTTCAACCCTGATATATACGCTCCCAGAGTGCAGGCTGTTCTTCTTTGTTCTCTCATCTCCAGGGTAGATTCTTAAATTCTTAAACCAAGGCCGATTACTACTTGTTCACTATCTGAGGTCGTCTAAGCTTGGTTAGTGTATGGGTAGGTTTTCAGGTTCACATTAGTTTGTACTGATTGCCAACGTTCAGACAGTCTCGGTAGCAAGTGTAGATTGCTAAGTTCTACACTGTCTCTGGGTTTATTGACTAGATTGACGTGTATGTACGGTCTTGCGTGTGCTTTTCTCAGTTCGCGTTAATAGAATGGTGCTTGTTTGCCGGAGACAATATATATCTCCACGGCGGAGACCATTCGGAAGACACCATCAGGATTTGGGAACCTTTAATTTTCTATCTGTTTGAATGCTCTTATGCCATGTATAAAGGGGATTCAGGTATATGGCAATATATAAGATATGTGCAGGGAATTGTGAGTGTCATCGTGTTGGAGGAAACTTAGCGCTCCTTGGCTGCCTTGTCAAAACCGTCTTACAGTCCTGTATCCAGATTTCTGTCTAGTCTCTGACTCGGTGTTGTTACATACGAGAACGGATGTGATCATGTTAATCAATTCCTCAGTATCCAAGGAAAGCCAGGCTCATGCAAGGGAGTTGATGAAACGTATACTCTGCCGAGTGCGCTGGATGGATTCGGGCATTACGATGATTGGGGCCGATATGCACATATGGACCTTGCTAAGGAACCAAGAGCAAAGCATGTCCTGCTCAAGTTCTTTTCCTTTCGAGTACAGGTAGTGAAAGTTGCACTTCAACTGATGTGATTACCACAGCCCCGATGTCGGACAGTGGCCGGTATAAAATAATGACTCACAGGGGTTTACTCCAACTACTCCAAACACTGGCGATATTGAGAGAAGCCTGCAGCATGCCAAAAAGCGCCCACCGCCCTTTGAACTGTGGGTGAGATCGTTGTCGAAGCAGACATAGAGCTAGAAACACTTGAGCAACAGGCGAACCCAAGCTGGTTGCAGGGCAGCATGCTCCGTACTACAGAGCCGAAGACTTGAACTCTAGATGTTGGCCACCCACAAGCGGCATGAATAAAGACTGCTAGCAAGGACTCACGATCAACATTTGATGATCTTGATCGCGGTGGAGGTTCGAAGTGTGGACCCATGAAACTGAACTGTTATCATTGTCAATAACTGTGCTCCGTACCCGTGCTCCGAACAGAGTCGACAGATGCACATTGTGATGCATTCCATGTCTTCAGTATACCACTCTGAGCTCATGAATAAACTGTAGCGTTATGCGGCCAGGTGCGCAGTCAAGTCGTGAACCGCCTTGTAGAGGTCAACAGGACAGTCGACGCCGACTGTCGCCAAGAACTCTGCTCTGGAGACCGAAGATCTATAGTGCTGGGTCTATAGCTGACGCGTAGATCACTTTGCAGTTTGCATCAGAGTGGACATCGCAAAATGCCACATGGTGTGCAAGGTTGTGTCCGATGCTCAAGGCTAAAGTAAAACAGCACCCCATCATCCTTACACTCCGATCCAATCAACGCAATGTTATCGCTTAGAGATCGGCATGTACTGCTCTACTCTGCCGTTGAATTAGACTCATAGCCAAGAAGTCAAGAAAGCCCAAAGTCTTGGGATTCTTGGAGTCTTGACGACCGAAAGCACGCCATCGATCATCGTGCCGGTGTCGGTGTGTACATGCTACTGGGTTCTCAGCACGCAGTTTTGACTCTACACTGGCACCATATGATTCCCCAGAGAGCCAATTGGTCTAATCTCAACATACGAGACTACCAGCTGGTTGCTGTCTCGACATAAAGTTGGCTTGCGCCGCCTCCCTTCTCGCTGATAGGCAGCCAGCACGCCMTTCGGGGTGGAAGATGGCCACCGCCTCCCTTGACTCGCTGCAGTCACCAAAGTGGAAACACACCGAGGAGAATATTCGGGTGAGATATCACGAGGAGTCCTTGCATTGGGTGGAAGTGATGGCTACTATGTAGCTAAAGTTCGATCAGGCGCGGAGCGATGACGGAACGGGTCCGCGGACTCGAGGGCGAAGTCGGAGCGAGAGCGGGCTGGCAGATAAGGCTTGAATACTTAACCCGCCAGGTCGCTGCCTCTGGCCAGGGCACTGGGGCTTGTTCTGGGCTCTTGATGATTTTAGTGTTAAATTGTTTATTTTTTGTTTGTTTCTTCGCAAACGATGGGAAAACATCCTGGACCAATTGCTCAACTGACCTTCTCTCTGCTTGGTGGTTGACCAGGGCGAGTTGGACTTGAACAAAGACATCCAACCAACCACCACCCACTGACATTATGATAATAATAATTAGGAGTCTAGGTACTACTGGCAACGCTTAGCAATGATCAGACCCCCTTTTCATTGTCTTTCTGACTGCGCGGTCTGAACCGATCGGAGCCCCGATGGAACTCCAGCTCCACCCCTTGACGCCTCAACCAGGATTGCTGGCTACTCAGACGCCGAACAAGATTGACAGAACGAGACGGACTGCACGGCCTCGTCCCAACAAGAATCGGTACAACTGTCCAATGTCGAAATACTGACATGAATGCTAAAGTGGCGACAATGACCATTGGCCGTTAAAGGCCATTGAATGGGGCATGATACGAGATGATCAATGATCCTCTCTCCGCAACCTGGGGTAACGTTGCAAGCGGGAGACCAACGGGTTATGGAGTTGATTATGGAGCATTGAAGCATGAACTATCTGAGATAGTTTCACAAGTTACAGGATCTTCCCCCCAGCTGGAAACCAGCTATGAGAAGTCCAGACCTGAGACCTGAGACCTGACCACTTACAACCGGTGCATAACGAACCAGCTCCCAGTATCTCGAGCCGAGTCGAGCGACTCACTCGGTTATCAATGGATGCTGACAGGGAGAAATGTGTCTTGGGAAATGATTAGCATGCGGGGTGCCCCGACGTTACACACGCGCGCACAATCAAGTGGTGTCATGGTGATCCATCATCCGACGTATAGGGGCGGGGGAAATGCGAGATTCGACGGAGACACTGGCCGTGGAAACCGTCAACCCCAGACCTCGGACGAGTCCAAAATGAACATGAGACCTTTGAAAGCTTCGATTGGAGGATTGCGCTCCCTCATTGGATGCTACGAATGGGAGTTGCCGTGCTTATCATCCAGGGTGGAAGGAAACCCTGCTGCTGGCCCCGGTCAGCGACATTTATGTTACCTAATTACCGGATGCGGAATGTCCCCCGGTGGCAATAACAGTCCAATCATCCGACGAACAGGAATGGCGATTTCGAATTTCGACGCACGCACTTTTTAGTCGGATAAGCCACGGCACAGAAACAACCGAGGCCAGTTTCTGCGAGACAGTGATATCCGGGCTTCAAGTTGGTGAAGTACCTTATTCAAAGGTGTTAGGAAAAAGAAGAGAAGAAAAATCAGGCAGAACCATGAATTGAATTTACTATTAAGAAAATCCCGTGGTTTTTTCCCCTTTTTTACCTTTTCCTTTTGGCTACTGTGTGAAAACTTTTTGATTGCGGATATTTCTTTACTGATAACGGATGTACGGTTGCGAGCAACTTGCACAGTGGGCCATAGCCACGAGGGGGGAACAAATATTTCGTGTGGTTCCACCGGTAAGCTCCGACTGGATTTACAATCTGATTGGGTGAACCAACTTGTGCCACCGGTCTTCGAGAAAAGATCAAGAGCGACGCCCAGTTCCCGCAGCCAATCAGATGGCGCGTTGGCTGATGCTTGACACAGCTTGTCATATCTTCGCCTCATAAAACGAGGATTATGAGGTTACATTGGCCGGCCGGCCAAGACATTTCGGCCTTTCCCTTTCTCAGTTTCGCCTGCCACACTGTTCCAATTTCCGGTGTCCAGCGTCCGCAGATTCTCAGACACACAAGCGACGGGGACACTTTTCTAATCTCCGCCGATCGCGCAATTGAGGGTTCGCGGCTCGCCTGATTCAGTGAATCAGAGATAAGACCGGTCCCGCATTGGCCCTCATTTCTCTCCCTCCAGCGCGAGTATAAGGTCGGTCTCCTCCCCTCCTCTGCTTCCTCTTTCGCTCGATACTCGTGAGGACACAACAAGCCTTTCAACTCCCTTCCCTCCCACACGGCTCGGGCAGTCATTGCTTGGATCCTCTTTGCAAAATGTCTACCAGAGATCACGAGGTTGAGGCTACTCAGTAAGTCTCGCTTGCCAGCACACTCTTACACGTTTTCCCCATATCTCCTCTCCCGCTGTCACGTGTGTCAATTTTCTGACTCCATTTGTCTTCACTAGACCTCATCTGCAGGACAATGTCGTTTCCGAGGTTGTTCTGGACGAGAAGGATCCGTATGCCGTGGAAAAGGCTTCCCTAGACACCCCCGATGGTGAGGAGCCTACTGCGGAGGAGGCCAAGAACCTCCGTCATGTCGCCGAAAACTTGCCCGTCTCCGCCTGGCTTGTGGCTATTGTCGAGTTGTGCGAGCGTTTCACGTACTACGGCATGTCGGGTATGTTCCAGAACTATGTGAACAACCCTCTGGACGGTAGCAAGGGACGCGGTGCTCTCGGTCTGGGTCACCAGGGTGCTACCGGTCTGACTACTTTCTTCCAGTTCTGGTGCTATGGTGAGACATGTCATACCTGAGCTTCAAACGGTGACCGATATACTGACATCATTGGGTCTAGTTACTCCTATTCTTGGTGCCATCATTGCTGATCAGTACCTCGGAAAATACAAGACCATTGTGCTCTTTTGCGGCGTGTACCTGGTCGGTCTCCTGATCCTGGTCTTCACTTCGATCCCTACTGCTCTCGAGCACGGTGCTGGCCTTGGTGGTTTCGTTGTCGCCATTCTGGTCATCGGTCTGGGAACTGGTGGTATCAAGAGTAACGTTGCTCCCCTGATTGCCGATCAGTACAAGCGCAAGAAGATGGCTGTCTCGACTACCAAGAAGGGTGAGCGGGTCGTCATCGATCCTGCTCTGACCATCCAGCGTATCTACATGATCTTCTACGGTTGCATCAACCTCGGCTCTCTGTCTCTGCTGGCTACTCCTTACATGGAGCGGGACGTTGGCTTCTGGTCCGGATACCTGCTGTGTCTGTGCATGTTCGCCTGTGGTACCCTGGTGCTCATTGTTGGGCGCAAATACTACGTTGTTCGGCCCCCTCAGGGCTCGATCATCACCGATGCCTTCAAGGCTATCGGAATTATGATCGTCAACCGCAATATGGATGCGCCCAAACCCACCTGGCAGGCTGCCAATGGTGGCAACAGGCCCAACCTGCCTTGGGACGACCACTTTATTGATGAGCTCAAGCGTGCTCTTGTTGCTTGCCGTGTCTTCTGCTTCTTCCCCATCTACTGGGTTGTCTATGGCCAGTTCTCTGGTAACTTCGTCACCCAGGCCGCGCAGATGGAGGGCCACGGTATTCCCAACGATCTGATGCAGAACTTTGATCCCATCTCGATTATTATCTTCATCCCCATCCTGGAGACCCTGGTCTATCCTCTGCTGCGCCGGTTCCACATCCGCTTCCGTCCCATCACTCGTATCTCCCTGGGTTTCATCGTCGCCTCTCTTGCCATGATGTACGCCGCTATTGTGCAGCACCTCATCTACGCTGCCGGTCCTTGCTACGACCAGCCTCTCTGTGACGCCTCTAAAATCGACGGCACCGCCCAAGGCAACCACGTCCACATTGCCATCCAGACCCCTGCCTACATGTTCATCGGTATCTCGGAGATTTTCGCCTCCGTGTCCGGTCTGGAGTACGCCTACACCAAGGCTCCCCCTTCAATGAAGTCGTTCGTGCAGTCCATGTATCTGCTCACCAACGCCTTCGGTTCCGCCCTGGCTGAGGCCCTGACCCCTGCCGCCTTTGATCCCGCCATCCTCTGGATGTTCGTCGGTCTGGCCTGTGCTTCGTTCGCGGTCGGTATCATCTTCTGGCTCGTGTTCCACCACCTCAACGCCCAGGAGGACKACATGAACAAGCTCGACGCCGACGACCCGGATACTCCTCCTCCCCGCGTGCACGAGGACAAGAACTAGACCGGTTTAGGTCTTTGATATCCCCTTTTATTTCTCTGCTGTATACTAATATTTCTCTTCTTAATGTTCGGATAACCGCAGGACGTGGTCTACTTTTTGACTCGCGCGGGCACGCGTAACGGCACCTGCTGAGCAGATCTGAGCGATGAGATAGATGTAAATAAAATGAGACACGTTTCTGATGACATCTTCCACCTCATATTCTGTAATAAGTAGCTCTCCGCATTCTTCCTTTCCATGCTCCTGCTGTACTACAGTCCAACACGTGGCAAGCAAGCACGCGACCGCAGACACCAGACACCAGACAGTTACACCGAGACCATGCCAGTGGAAGTTCAAGTGGGCCCACCGGTGACCGTTCCTACAATCCGTCAACAAAATAAATATGACAGAAAACAATAACAAATCAGCTCCTGGGTCCATTGATAAGCACTCGATAGCCCGTAGTACCCAAGGAACTGATTACTGATTATTCAAGTCCAATACAGCTAGACCATCCCACTCTCTCAGAGGTTAGTCCTTCGTGAAATGGTTATGGAACCAGGGCGACTTAGGTCTTAACCGATTAAGCTTAGCTCGGCGCAGGGACATGGGTCGGTGGACTCGGTGGATAGGGGTTTCGGAGGTCGAGGCCTGTTCTGGTTAGGGGATTATTTGGTCGGGGTGGGCCGATGGGTGCAATGCAGAAAAAAAGATGGTTGGCGTGCCGTTTTCCGTTGGATTTGATGGAATTGATAATAAGCAAGAGAGAAGAAGTAGTGTGTGTGGATGTAATGAGGTTGCCTGACTTTGTTGGGGAGATAAATTCCGTTGAAGTTTGGCTAGCTTGTAGGTTGTTACTTTATTGGAGGGATGCCTTTGTTTTGAGCATGTTCAGTGTGTAACTGTCAGCTGTCAAGTCACTAGGGCAAAAAGGTTTCTAGACGACCATTTCTAGCCTAGTAGGAATGAAAGGCATGTTCTGATTGACAGTAACTCTGCATGCTGATATGCAGTCTGGTGTCTCACTGCACTTGGGACTTAGGTATAGGTACTCCGTACTAGTAGATGGAAAAAGGAATCCTCCAGAGTACAGATCATCCAGATACAGCGGCTTTCTTGCAAACMTAGTGACTTGCATGACTTGCACCGAATCAATTGTGTAGCACTGAAGTCAAGTTAGATTCAAGTCTTTCTGACTTTTCTCAAGTACGTAGAGATTAGACTATTCTATTCTGAAGGCTGTTTGACAAGATGCATTTTTGACAGGTTGACGAGTACGCCTCTCTTCGGCTGCTCCTGATGGAATGTCGAAATTGGACACAGCTGCACCAAGCCAACAACAGGCAACACATCTGATGTTGATCCAACACTAAATGGAGGTTCGGGAAGGCTTCGTTTAGGTTTTTTGTAGCAGACCATGAGAGCAGGCAAATGTTCTGAGCTTGCATTGTCGAAACTCATCGGCAGAAGTTATTCAATGACACCACCCTTAGCACCTCACGTCACAGGATTCAGATCAAGCTAACAACCTCGAAGGGAAAGCCTCGCTGACTTCAGGACCTCCATTGGGAGAATGTGTCACAGCCTGGATTAAAGTACGCAATACATCTGACTGATCCATTCACTGCAGCGATCAACACATAGCGCAGCAATGGTGCCACTCTGCGCGGATCCGCCGTTGTTGTTTCTCATCATCTTCAATGCGCGGTGGTCCGTTGAAATGCGCGATGATCCAGTTCTGGTCCTGTACTGACAAAAGATTCGGCGGCGTCGCTATATCGAAACGATGTTCCACTCCACTCTCCGTTTCATGTTTGTTGATGAATTCAAGTGCATTGATGGCGCTGATTAGATATCTCCCTGTTATGCTACCGGTTCATCCTTGAAGGCCTTCGCCCAAATACTCTCCCGGATAAGTCGTATGCGGTCCATCGAGCGCCAAAAGACACGCCCGCGTCGGTCGCCGTGATACCTCACGCAGTCAGAGTACACCGGCAGAAAGACGTCATCCTAGTCGTGGTTCGATCCAAGGCGTAGCGCGACGACCCGTCCACCACGAGCCTCATCGCCAGCCTTGAAGACAACTCACGTTCTGTGGGTGTACGAGGAGAAGTGGGTATCCTCCCAAAAAGCGTTGGACTTTGTGAACGTTCTCGCGATGGTTCCTTTAAGATGCAAGATCACCATATTAGCTTGATAATTCGCACCTCGAGCACAACACCGCTTATAGTGAATGCTCGCGGCCCGGGCTGATATCCTCTCTTTGAGGACAGCCATGAAGAAGCCGAGTGCATTACCACTTGCCCGTTCGCTCACTGTAAAGGATCTCAGACACCAGGAATGAAAGCGTCTCGCAGACGCTATCAACTGGACTGACTGCTCATGAAAGACCGCTTTCCACTTTGCTCCTGCGAATGGTGACCTCTGCACACTCAAAACGCTGCTTATCCGCAACAGACCTTTCGTCCGATCCCAATTTGTGGAGGGAATTGGCCGAAGCAGGAGCGACCTATGAGAATGAGACAATGAACCAGAATCTTGAGTCTCCTACAGAGCAGCATATCATAGAACTAGAGTTCGAATACCGGACTTCTTGACGTCCCGTCCTTCTCCGAAAGCACTTCGTTTATATGGATGAGCCTAAGGAGATCAACTTGACGATTGGAGGACCCCGTCGGCGGGAAATTAAGAATTTCTATTTTCCCAACGTCTCCGTATCGGAGTGGGACCTGGAAAATGACAGGGAAACAACCCTCGTTCGTCTCGAAGAGCAGGTGGATCGTAAGGGACGACCTCCCCTACACCATGCCGCGGAGGACGGACAATTTGATGCAGTGACGCTGCTTTTCAAGTACGATTGTATCAATGTGCAATCGAGGGACAATTTTGGCAGAAGAGCCATGACTTGGTATCGGATAACAACGTCTATGACGTTTTTACCTCAGAATTGAAGTAATAGCATGGTTGACATTTTAAAAAGACATCGATATAGTCTATTGTTCTCATGCCTCATTATTCAGGAAGGAACAAGATTAGCCTAGTCAAGCCAGCGAACAAGCCAGAGCATTGAGGCTGTGTGCTAAGCCATTTTGACAACTGGCGATCGTTGCTAATTATAAGCTGACCCAGACAGAATGATAAGTTGATGGCCACTCATCCGTGAGTATTTAAAACAAATCAGGTTGTGTTTTAGGGACCGAGCCCACATGCTGCCAAATGGGTGGGCCTAATCCTTGCCACGATAAGACATGCAGTTTGCATATGATCTGGCGAAAATGATAGCAGAGAAGAACCCGGGCAGTTATAACATAATTCCATTGGCAATACGGAACTTTCGATGTTTATTCCCGTATATTTGAGTTATTTTGATGCTGTGGGGTAACAGCGTGCAACGGGTGCAAGGGGACTGATGTGGGATGCTGGGGAGATCGGGCTATTCTTACCAAAGAATTGCACCAGACTATCCGCCATCTATAGCTTAAGGTAGTTTCCCTCGTATCGAACGATAGAACCAGCAAGGGCTATTGGTCGGTAGACACGACCTAACTTAGGTATCAGTCCAGGTAATAATTAAGCGGAACCACCAATATCGCAAGTTTTCTAGAAACAATTGCTGAGGCTCTGATGGTGCTCTTGACCACATGTATGCATAACGATGACGTGCAGACTCAACGCCTCCATAGCCGAAAGTTCTCGGTGGAATTGAAGTGCAATCCGTACCATTGTTGAGGATTCCAACGAACCAGCTCTCCAGCTGTCTTGCACCGCGGGCAGGCCGGAAATGGAAATCCTCGGATGCGCGGGAAGTGTCAGCAGCATACTGCACAGCCTGAGAGGTAAACGAGACGGTCAATTGATGAGCAGGCAACCATATTACCGAATTTGAGAATGAGGACCAGAGAGTAGTTGAATAGCTTCAAGTAAGTAGACAGATTTACGCAGAGAGGCCCTTCTATCAAGCTCGTCAAAAGGTGAAACCATGGCCTAAATATCCATCACCACTAGCTCCGACCGTGATGTTTCACAACTATTGATTTGGTCTCTCGAAACGTGAGCCAGGGAGAAAAGGGGACTTGACGATAACCCGCTCTGGTCTGTGCATCATCCAGCAGCCCCTGTATGATTATTATTATCATTCATCACCATCAATAAATTTCAAAACAAATCAAAAGTAGTTGCCACGAAGCTAGCTTCCAGCATCAGCCACATTCGCACAAACAATATTCAAGAACGAGGGGTAAGCGAACAAGGACAGTAGTAGAAGTAACATCCTTAACAACCACCATTCATGTCTGTTTTTCTATGAATAGTTGTTGATCGAGCTCCTGTAGGACCCATAAGCGCCTGATCGTCATCACTTTTCTTCTCTTAATATTATTGCCGTCCTGCGGGTCCAGAACTTTGCCTACTGTCAGCTCCGAAGGAATTCAGAGCCAACCCTTAGCGCATTTGACAGAGCGCTTCTGCTTGCCTTTCCGCCTGCGACTGTCCGCCTCAGCCGCGTGTCTGTCATTTCGTCCCTTTCCTCAATCGTTCATTCTTTTTTGCCTTCGACATATTCAGCCCTCCCACTTCTCTTTTGTTATACTCGTTTTCCATTCTTTAATTCTTCCTCGTCACTCCGTTACTGTACGCTGCTTTAGTGACAGTCGGCGAATTCGGGTTAAGCTCTTGTCCTACGCGCATTTGGACAACCTCCTGAATTCCAGAACCGCAGTCGCCCTTGCACCAGAGGAGACGAAGAACAGAGACCGGATCATAATACAACCCATATCGGGTTTCAAAAGAGGAATAGGAGCTTATTTGTTCAACTCTTGTGTTTGCGTATAATAAAATTCTGACATAATTACATCATGAGTGTATGTTCTGAAGCTACCCCTTTGCCTTGCAATTCCCCAAGCACAAAAATCTTATTCTGACTTCTTCGCCGTATGAAAGTACAACACCAACTCTCAGGGTGGCTATGGCCAGTACAACCCTTATGGTGGCCAGCAGCAGAACAATGCTTACGGCGGGCAACAACAAGGCTACGGCCAGTCCCCCTACCAGCAAGCCAACAACTTGGAGCAGGGTAATGGTAGCTATGGTAGGACTCCCCATAGCCTCAGGTCAGGCGTATGTCTCTAATGCACGCTGCCTCCTACAGAAATGTCCGCTATGGGTGGTTACGGCGGCCAGCAGCAGCAGCCATCTGGCCCGACCGCATTGCTGAACAAATGCAAAGAAATCAACGATGGTATTGCCGACCTGCGATCCAAGAGGGAGAGCCAGCTCGCCGCCGCCCAGAACGCTTTGCTCGACTCCAGTACCGGAAAGGAAGATCAGGCCTCCCGTCAGACACTCGATTACATCGAAGACGAGATCAACAACGGTTTCCGTTACCTCCGGGACCTCCTGAAAAAGGTCAAGCAGACACCTGGCTCTGGAGACACCCGTGTTCAGACTCAGATCGATGTAACCAGCCGGAACTTGCGTCGGGAGATTGAGCAGTACCAGAGGGCCCAGTCGGATTTCCAGAAGCGGTTGCGCGAGCAGGTGCGCCGACGATACGAGATCGCAAACCCAGAGGCTTCTCCCGAGGAGATCGAACAGGGTGTTGACAATGTTCTGATGGGCCAAGAGCAGAGCTTCCAGGTATGAGAGGATCGCTTATTCCAAATATCTGCGACAGGTGCTGATTTGCTTCTGAAAGGTTACCGGTAGCAGAACGAGACAGGCCAATGACGCCAGACAAGCTGCTTTGGAGCGGTCCGCCGCTATCCGAAAGATCGAACAGGATATGATCGAGCTGGGCCGTTTGTACCAGGAGGTTGCAGAGCTGGTGCATCAACAAGATGCTGCTGTTGAGCAGATCAACCAAGGCGCTGAAGATGTTGTCGACAATGTCCAGAATGCGAACACCCAGATTGATCACGCCATCAAGAGCGCACGCAATGCCAGAAAGTGGAAGTGGTATGCGCTGCTCATCGTCAGTACGTAGCATCCTTGTCCTCTCTGTGAAAGCATCAAGCTGACTTCCGTTACCCTAGTTCTGATCATTGCCATCGTTGTCGGTGTTGCTGTTGGTGTCACCCAGGCCAACAAGAAGTAAAATGGCCGTCCTTGAAAGATGCTTGCACCAAACGGCTTGCAGAATACGTTTGTCGGCTGCTTATGATCTACTCCGCGCTCGGAAATCTGCGTCGCTACATCAGGCTTCTCGATATTCCCTTATCTCGTCCTCTGCACTATCCTTTCGCCTTACGTGGTCCATGCAATGCGGAAGCGAATAGTCGATAATTTCGGCGTGGCATCATAATCCGATGCCTGTTTCCGCTTCACTCATCCATGCGAGCTGCACAAAGACCGTTCATTTCCCCCCCTCCGAGATTTCCTAGTGTACTTTCTTATACCACTCAGTCGCGTTCTCCTCTGTTTTAATCCTGTCTGATACTTGTCTCCTTGTTTTGAAAAGCACGGCAGCTTGCGACTTCCTTCTCCATATCACCTTGGCTCCCTCCCTTGCGCTTTTTGTATCTCTGGGTCGTGTATATCTGCTTCGTGTCCGATGATATGCGACTTATGGTCCGTCGCTGCTCTTGACTAGGATACGCATGATGCTGTCGTACATGTACATAATAGATTTTTTTCTCCTCGTTTTTACTGCCATTGGTCCTAGAATCTATGTAATAATCGAACTCTAATTCATTACGAAAGTGTAGATATGTACAGAGAACCTTACCCAGTCACCAAATTGGGTCTATTTCCAACCCACGACATCTGTAATAGACACCAGACCTCACATAATCAGACAGTCAGCCGGCATTAACATGGCCATGGCATATTACTGCCCTAAGCCTGGGACTGTCTAGCCTTCTCCCGCTCCTCCTCCTCCGGCGTCCTCGTCCGCAACTGCAAAGCATGGATTCCCCCCTCCCGACTTATCTCATCCTTAAGTAGAGCGTAGACCATCCGATGCCGTGCAGGCTGCATCTTCGACTGGAAAGCAGAGGATGTGATCGTGACACTGTACACACACGTATTAGCTCACCCCCATCCCTCCCTTCTTTCCTGACAATATATTAGGGTGCCGTCGCAGACGTACTGGAAATGCGTCTCTTTCGACGTTACGCCTTGCATCGGGGCGTGGTGCGCGTGCAGGTGCGAGTCATTGCGGATTACGAGGGTTGAGGGGGAGAAGGCGGCCGTTATCTATGTAGAGCGTTGGGTTAGCGGTTTATCTTCAAGGAAAGMGGGGCTTGCGTCAATATGCTGCGTACTTTTTCGCGGATCGTATCTTCCATCGGTGTCGTGGAGGTGGATGACATTCTGGATGGAAATGTGCTTCTGAGCGGGGAGAAGAGGCGGCGGGGGAGCAGGCCTGGTCGGCTGCGGAGGGGGAGCATTGACGGGTAATCCTTGTTCGGGACTTTGAAAGGTGAAGATGGCTGTTAGAGAGGTGTCTCTTGCAGAAGATATTGGTCTTGTTTGGGGTTGTAAATTGTATGGTCTGCTCCGGTCTGGGCCTGTGATGCCGAGATGCTGTTTTGGGGTTAGCGTCTGGGGACAGCGGTTTGCGCCGCAATGTCCATTGAGGTGGATTTCGGATGGAATCATCTGCTTCACGGTTATACTAATTCCTCGAGTCGATTTTGCAGGAATTGAACCTTGCCCAATGTATGAACTTCTCTTCCATTTGCCTGCATTGTCGTTCCTGGAGTTATGTATGCTAACTGGTAAAATGACAGTTTAGAGCCAAACCGCAGAGCTCCGGAGCACCTCCGTTTATGACATCAATCCACCGCGCAGCAATTGGTCTTGAGCATTCAGATCTCGCAATTACCCACACGTCGTTTGATACCGCAAGAGGAGGAGGAGGTACATGAGGCACTCTTGAGGATAAAATCCGCCATGCAAGGACGCAATCTGGTGTTATTGCTTTCTCGGGGCTCTCCGTCCTTTCGGGCCGTCGGAGCAGCATTTGCTCGCAAGTCCTTTAATAGCTGTCTTCGGAACGCGACAACGCCAGCTTCGCTTCGTTCCTTGTCAACATTACCGAATCTCCCTCTCTTCCGTGCGCTCAAAGACCATGACTCCTCCAGCCTCGCCGTCGTTCATAGCGCATCTTCGCGATCTTTCACGTATGGTAACTTGGTTGCGGACGTGCTGCAGGCGAAAGAACGCCTGCTAGCGTCTGTCGGGGGAAGGAAGGATTCGATATCGGGGGAAAGGGTTGCATTCCTTGCGGAGAATAGCTACGATTACGTAGGTACTGTTTCTCTACTCTGTCCCCGGCGGATCTTACACATGTGTCCTGGGTGAATGACCCGTACCTTGGCTCATTGGCTGATCCTGACCTGCAGTAACACTCCTCTCTATCCTTGCGAGCAATGCCATTGCTCTCCCTCTTTCTCCTGCGTTTCCTGCCGGTGAACTGAAGTATATCCTCGACAACTCCCAGGCCAAGGTGTTGGTCGCTACTCAGAAGTATGCGGATAAGGCGCACGATCTGGTCAAGGCTGGGTTGAATACAGAGCCCGTATTAGATATCAAGGAGAAGATCCAGGTGGGTGCGACGAGCTCGCATCCTGTCTGTTTGGAGAATCTCGACGGGGAGAGATCGCTTGGGGGGATGATGCTTTATACGTCTGGGACTACGAACCGGCCGGTAGGCATTGGCCTTTGCGTTACCTTCCGTTTAAAACCTGATGGGCTGGAAGAACTTCTAGACTGACTGTCAATTAGAAAGGCGTGCTCATTCCACAATCAGCACTCACCGCACAAGCTTCTTCGCTATTAGAGGCGTGGAAATATACACCTGAAGATCGATTGCTTCATCTTCTTCCGCTGCATCACATCCATGGGACTGTCAATGCGATTGTAACACCTATACTTGCCGGGTCTTCTATTGAATTCATGTTTCCGTTCAATACAGACGCCGTGTGGAACAGGCTTGCAGCGCCATTTTTACCAAACAGCACCACTAAGAGTAAGATTACATTCCTTACAGCTGTGCCGACAATCTACAATCGACTGCTCTCGAGCTTTCCCAGCCTACGTCCCGAAATTCAGGAAGCTGCGAAGAAGGGCATCTCCCCCGAGAATCTCCGCTTGAACATCTCTGGCTCCGCCGCTCTCCCGACACCGACCAAGCAAGCCTGGCAGGATCTCAGCAATGGAAACGTCCTCCTTGAGCGCTTTGGCATGACTGAGGTCGGTATGGCCATCAGCTGCGGACTCGACTTCGCAGACCGCGTGGATGGAAGTGTCGGCTGGCCGCTGCCGTCTGTGGAGGCTAGGCTGGTCGACACCGAGACGAACGAAGTCATCAAGCCTGGGGAGGAGCTCGATGCCAACGGCCGTGAGCGGGAAGGTGAAATTCAACTTCGTGGGCCGACGATCTTCCGCGAATACTGGGCTAATGAGAAGGCCACAAAGGAGGCCTTCGTGGATAGCGAAGATGGGAAAGACAAGTGGTTCAAAACAGGCGATGTTGCTACCCGCCGAGTAGTCCCGAGCGCCGGCAAGGGGACCAGCGGCGAATGGGCCAGAGGTCCAATGTATTTCATTCAAGGTCGACTGAGCGTCGATATCATCAAAACGGGTGGGGAGAAAGTCAGCGCGTTGGAGGTTGAGAGAGAGTTACTCTCACTGTAAGCTCACCTATTCCACTCACCCGTACATTAAGACTAACTTGTTCGATCAGCCCTCAAGTTGCCGAAGCCGCCGTTGTTGGTCTTCCATCCGAGCAATGGGGTCAAAAGGTCGCTGCGGTAGTCGTTCTGGACTCCGAAGTAGCAGCTAAGACAGGTCGCAACGGCAAGCCCTGGGGTCCTATGGACATGCGGCGCGCCCTTAAAGACCGGCTAGCGAGCTACAAGCTGCCCCAAGAGATGAAGGTCCTCGACGGGCCAATTCCGAGAAATGCCATGGGAAAGGGTGAGTGATTTTGACCTCCTCATTTGGTACTCGACAAACTAACTGTGGATGCGTGCAGTAAACAAGAAGACACTCGTCAAGGAGGTCTTTGGATTGTAATCACGAGATCGTACGTCTACTCCTGTATAATAAGCTGCTCGACAAATATGTAAATTCACCCATGTCCAAGGTCGGACTGACTGCGATCGTTCCGAGTAAGCTGAAATTATACACACCATCATGATGCTATAATGACGGAAAGGAAGTCTGGCGCCTGCTGAGTCGGGTAAGGGTTTTGCAATCTTGAGATAGTCTTCGAAGCCAGGCTATTCATCAGACATAATGTTTCTCATGTCAAACCTCTTGTCTTGCAAATCGGCTCGTTCCATACTCCGCTCGTTCCCAAGATCCTTTCTCCCAAAGGATAACAGAAAGTCCGCTTCAGCAAATCCTCCTCTAATCGATGAGAATGACCTCTTTCGCATCGTTCCAGGGTGTGACCTTTATGCTGGTCTCAATACTGGATGCGATCGCTTGAAATAACGGGAGTAGCATGCAATGATGCAATATCTTCATATTTCGGATCTCTGTCCCGCAGCAGTATGGCCAGGCACATTCCGGACTCAGTGGGATATGCCAAAAGAATAAACCGTGGGTCCTACCTACCCTTCTGGTGTGATACGTCCCCTCAAAGCGCCAATGTATAAGTTCAGAGCTGTACCTATGAGCAGACAAAGATTTGTCCACTGACTGACTTCGTCACCCTTGGTTGATGCAATTGCAACAATGTCCCGAACACTTGCAGCCACCGCGCTGGTACTCCTTCCCCTTGTGACTGCGCAGCAGATCGGTTCCGTCGCTGAGAACCACCCGCAGCTCACAACATACAGATGCAGTTCTCAGAGTGGCTGCGTTGCACAAAGCACCTCAGTAGTGCTCGACATCGGCGCACACTGGATACACCAAAGTGGAACGCAGACATCCTGCACAACCAGCAGCGGCCTTGACCCGTCCCTCTGCCCGGACAAGGTGACCTGCAGCCAGAATTGCGTGGTCGAAGGCATCACCGACTACAGCAGCTTCGGCGTGCAGACCACGGGCGACGCCATGACGCTCCGCCAGTACCAGGAGCAAAACGGCCAGATAACGACCCTGAGGCCGCGCGTGTACCTCCTAGCCGAGGACGGCATCAACTACAGCAAGCTGCAGCTCCTCAACCAAGAAATCGCCTTCGATGTCGACGCCTCCAAGCTCCCCTGCGGCATGAACGGCGCCCTCTACCTCTCCGAGATGGACGCCTCCGGCGGCCGCAGCGCCCTCAATCCCGCCGGCGCAGCCTACGGCACAGGCTACTGCGACGCGCAGTGCTTCAACCCCGGCCCCTGGATCAACGGCGAGGCCAACACCGCCGGCGCAGGCGCCTGCTGCCAGGAGATGGACCTCTGGGAGGCCAACGCCCGCGCCACACTCTTCTCCCCGCACCCGTGCAACACAGCCGGGCTGTACGCGTGCACCGGCGCCGAATGCACCTCCATCTGCGACGGATACGGCTGCACCTACAACCCCTACGAGCTTGGCGCAAAGGATTACTACGGCTATGGTCTCACTGTGGACACCGGCAAGCCGATAACCGTCGTCACGCAGTTCGTGACGGCCGACAACACTGCGACAAGCACGCTGACCGAGATCCGCCGGCTGTACGTACAGGACGGCAAGGTCATCCAGAATACGGCCGTCGCGATGACGGAGGCATTTTGCTCGTGGGCGAGCACGTTTGAGGCGCTGGGTGGGTTGCAGCGTATGGGCGAGGCGCTGGGTCGGGGCATGGTGCCTGTGTTCAGTATCTGGGATGATCCAACACTGTGGATGCATTGGCTTGATAGTGGCGATGCCGGGCCGTGCAGTAGCACCGAGGGTGATCCTGCTTTCATACAGGCCAACTATCCCAATACGGCGGTGACTTTTTCGAAGATCAGGTGGGGTGATATTGGTAGTACGTACTCTGCTTAGGTACTGGTGTATGTATACAGTCACTTCGACTGCCAATTTGTGCATATATAGTTCTCTAGAAGCCTGTACATACAGACCCGCATAACTCAATGCCATAAGGTCCTAGCAAGATTACTGGGTTATTGTAGATATGCAAAGCACTCAGACGTAGCAGATATTCTTGGTGAAGAGCTTCGGGAGCTCTCTATATTCTTCAAGGTCGCTATATGATGAATATAAACCACAGTTCTATAATTGTACACAAGCCTGACTCCTTGCGTCGCCCGAAAGAGGCGAGGTATCCACAAAAGAAATTTTCTAAAATACAGTTTCCTTCAACTCTCCGACTTCGAGGAAGACGTGAAGCGCTAACGCCACTCACCAACCCGCTCAAAATGCTTGACCACTCGCGTGGCCTCCATGACGACCAGCATGCGAGCCAGATCAACCGAGGTAATCTTAGCTTCAACAACACTGAGGATGTTGGCATCCGGTACGTTGTGCGTAAGAATCTGGCAGCGGACTCCTAAAGACGTGATGACGCCAGCGTATCCTTGGCCGAACTCCGTGCCTGCCATGGACGTAGAGCTGTATGGCTTGTGGAGGAGGCATGAGAACGTCTCGGGTAATGCGCATTCAGCAAAGTAGAATGCGCGGAAGAGGAGCAGGCACGACCAGAATTGCTTGGAGGCGGAGTCGCAGTCCCTGATGCGGTTGCGTTTCCAGCGTGATCTGGAGATATACTTGTCGATATAGTCCTTGGAGAAAGGGAGAACAGAGGCATCCTTGATGGCGTCTAGTGGACGCCCGTGTTCGTACTCGAAGCGCAGCGCGGCTTCGATCTGGTAGTGTGCGAGGAGATCAATGTATCGCCGAAGTGGGCTTGTGGATTTGATGTAGGCGTCCAGGCCGAGGGGAATATGTGGGATGGGGGTCGATGAGGAGATACCCTTGGGGGCTGTGAGGTGCAGCCATCCTTCTCCTCCGTATTCAGCCATGTTTTCGTTCGTTAGTCTCGGGTATTCGGGGTGATAGCATGTTCCGTCGTAGACTGCTGGGATGTTGCGCTCTGCGCACCATTTCCCAGAGATCCAACAAGCGAAATTCATCAAGGTCGAGATGAGATTTCGCTTTGTGAGGTCCGGTACTTCGTGGGGGTCGATGTCCTGCGAGCGCAACTGGATGATTGGATCGCCCAAGTAGTACCGGCCTGTGCTGATATCCATGTTGTAGGGTTTCATGGGCGCCGTCCCTGCGAAGACAGAGACAGAATTATCCGCAGGCGACGGCCACTCCATGGCCCCGTTTTTGAGCCGGTATTCACGAAATGCCAGCATCAGTTTACGCAAGGTATGGAAAGCGCGCTCGTCTTCTGGTGCTAGCGAGCTCTGCAACTCTTCCCGAGAGTGCGGCTGCGTAATAGTGCCCCCCACTGTCAGGGTATCCGACGATCCAGTGGTTGGTTCAAAAAGACCACGCAGTTTGTCGTGCGTGATATAGATTACGTTTCTGACAATGCCATTGGCGATTTTCGTTTCCAGGACTTCACCCTGCAAATTCATCTTGGCACTGAATGTGAGCGTAGGGCGACCAGGAGCCAAACTGAAATGGCTCTGAGTCAATGAGCTGGGCAGCATCGGGTATGTGCGCTCCGGAACGTATAAGGTCTGATTACGCGCGGCAGCGTAATCCATGATTGAGCTGTCAGGCTCGACAAATGCGGAGGGATTGGCAATGTGGACGTGTATCCAGAAAGTGTCATTCGAGCTTGGAATAGGCTCCAAAGACACTCCATCATCGATCTCTTGCGCGTCAGGATTGTCCACGCAGTAGACTGGCAGATTACCGAAGTCAGTCCGCAGGCTCTGCATTCTATCTGATAGCCCTTCCGATTTGAGCTTCTCGCACACTTGCTTGACATCCTCCCACATAGCATCTGACCTGCGCGAGACACCGTGTCCGGGAAGAGCTAAACTTTGGTCTAGTAATCGCAAATTTTCCCACGGAGATAACACCCCTAATTCCTGTAAGAAGAGCTTGACGGTCGCTGCGTTCAGCTCGAGAGTGGTATACATTCCAGTAGCGCGCATGATGTGGGAACCAGCCGACCTCAATGGTCCGGAGTTCATTCTCCTAGGAGGTATGCACCATAGCAACAGATATTCTATGATCATTCGATCGGTGTCATTGAACTTCTCGGTGAGCATTTCGCGATACACCATGGGCTTTCCATCCTGTCCAGGTGCGAACCGGTGTGCCGTCGGACCAACGCTCGCCATGATCGTCGGCGACCGCACTTTCCTGCTCACCCGTATGAGACGCTGGGCTTTTTGCAGGAACTGTTGCAGAGGATGGTCCTTGATATTGGACTTCTCGTCTCCTATTACCCTGCCTGTCGCAGACCGGACGAGGTATTCTTGATGTTCATGTACCCATTTGGTGACAGTGTCGAGGAGTCTGGCAACTCGTTTCGGTTGCACCAGGTAATGATTTGTGAACAGCGAACTTCGATCATTCTCAATAATAAACGAGTTCCGGCGGATAGCCTGATGCACAGCGAATAAGATAGCATCGTCCAAGACCTCCTCCTCTATGCCCAAGGCTTTACATGCCAGTTCTTCCAGGGTGTATTCTAGCTTCTCTTCCTCGTCTGCGACAATTTCATGCATGTTATCAAGGAGATGCGCATTGTCTCGGTAGACATCTTGGATCTTTGCTTCAAAGTCACTGATCCTTTGCAAGAGAGCGGCACCAACAGGTCTCGGCACTCCACCTTCAATGGCTGACTGCATTTCAAAGCTCAGTTGAGCCATCGTGTCCGGAAAATGTGGCAGAAGGGGAGCGACCAATTCTGGAGGAGCGAATCCCTTCACAACATAGTCCAGATCTTTGCTGTGAGCAATTCGCCATTTCCCTCGCTCTGTATAGAACTGTTGCTGCTTGTGAACCGATCGGACGTAGATTGCAAAGCTCAAAATGCCGTCAACACTTCGAGAGAAGCAAGAGTTAGTGAGTCCAAGCACTAGAGAAGGAGAAACTAGGCATTACTCACGTAGAAAGAGCCACCAAGTCCCCTGGCTGGAGGAATTCATCTACTCCCTCTCCTTCGTCCCCGATATTGTGAAATTCCAAGCTCTCCTCGTCTGCCTCGCGTACCACATCACTACCAGCATCAAACGCCTCCTTGCTGTCGTTGAGCATGTTTCCCACCCAAGGAGCCGAGGGATCTAATGTGCTCGCCGTCCCGGGTCCTCGGACCGGGTCCAAGATGTTCGGGTGCGTCTCCTGCCATTTGCGCAGATAGTTCCGAATGTCTTTGTTCTCCTCGAACTCTGTTTTTAAAAGGATATCCTCGATGGAGGTAGTCTGTTGCGTATCCTGCCCAGCGGAGGAAGTCTATCAGAAATTCTATCAGAGCAAGCAAATGACGTATTCTCAGTTAGTACTCACTTTAACATTCGTAGTCAGCGTCCGTCGAGCGAGGCATGGACAATTTGGTATGCGCCCCAAGCGACCAGTTAAGAGGTTTCGCTTCAGCAGATGGCTCGCCCCGATGACCCCACGGGAAATGTACGTCTTTTGCACCAACAAAGACATCTCCAGGAATCAAGACATAGTACAACCGAAATCTCCCCTGGAGATTCAAGAAGTGTCGGGCCATCATTTGCTTGCCGTCGAAAACTTGTTGCATTTTGCCGGCATTTATGAGCTCACCGCCCTGGCGGTCGGAGTATGGTCCCAGGCTCCCAGCCAATACTTCATCATTTCCCAGTTGATGCACTTCGTTCTCGCATATTGGACGGAGTATCTTCGCTGCCGATTCTGCTCGGATTTCTATTTTTATCAAATAATTTACAAAGAAATCCGTGGTCCTCCCAGAGGTTCAACCCTGCCCGACCTACGAGGCTCCTCCTTACACCCATCTGGTCTTCTGCTATACAATGGTCCAAGGCGTCATACTTTTTCCAATGGGACCGCATCCAATAGGGACAGTATGGTAGTGTATGATGCTCACTGAAGACCAGCAGCGCGATTTTAGGCAAGGGACTTCGATGAAAGGCTCGATCCTAGGCTGGCCATGCAAATGTCACCATCCCACGGGACGACTTCGTTGTCTCAATATTCAAATTCTCAATTTTGTGTCACGGCACAAAGGGTATGCAGTCCGTCGCAAAACAGGGAAATGATGGCCAAGGCTCTAAGATGCTTGCCAATCATTTCCCCTACGGCCTAACCGAACTGTCTATCGCTATGTTCTTATGGCGTTTTCTTAGTACTAGCTACTATTATCTATCGATCCAACGGCACCGCGTCATCTGCGCCGGGCCTGCCACGGATGCAAATTCCCCGCGATTTCCCCGTTTTGGGCAACGGGTCGTGACTCGTGAGTCGAGAGAAAGTTCAACGTTGGGCCGAAAGCTACTGTAATTCTCCACACGGCCTCGCTTAAGCCATCCGATGGGGTAGGCCACATATTAAGCAATAGTTCACTCGTTAATACGACAGGGATACATCAAGGACGGTGACCCATCAAAGCAAGCTTCCATTACCAGATAGGTTGTGCAGTCCAGCGTAATGCAAGTCTGCCATCCCAGTGATCAATGGCGGACCTTCGGAAGCCTGCAATGAACTAGTTTGTTATGCCGCGATGCAGAGAACTGTTTTCGGAGTGATCAACCGCTTGATGATCAGTATGGCTGTCTTGGCAACCTTCGGGGATACTCCATCTGTTCTTGCATGGCTCTGTCCTCACCATGGCCGGTCTTCGGCTAAATCAATACGTGATTCGACCACTCAAGTCATTGTGACCCAACTGAAGCTGTGCCCTGTTGATCACGAAGCTAGATTCCAGCATCCTCCTAATACTCCGTGCGGATAAGGTGCAAGCATCAACTAACGTGGGATTGACGTTCTCCGTTATGTCGCATCCGCTGACATATTGATTGGATATTCTGCAATGTCTTCTTGCAGACATAACGCGCTCGCCTTCTGATTGCGAGACCTCTATAATGGGGGAGATTTGTTCCTTCACGTGTAGAAGGACTAGATCAAGAAAAGTCCAACACTAGAGCCTTCAAAGATGTCAACCCTGCTTTGTTGCCGAGGATATTCATTTGTCTATCCGGTCACCCCGTGGGTTCTCGCATTGCTTTCTGAAAATGGATGGACGGCGAGTCTTCCATTGCCTTTTTTAGAATAGAAGTTCCCTTTGCTTTCCAAGACCGAGCCCCTTTCCACGCCCCTTTGTCAATTAATATGTATAAATACATGAATCATTGTGCATTGTTTGCCATGATGCTTTCCCCAGAGACTCTGGATTGGTGTTCTATAAGTTGTTTTAAGCCTACAATCCGCCATCATGACTCTAAGTCAGCCATGGCGCACAGCTGTAGCAATATCCGCGGTGGCTCTTGCTCGCCTTGCGGCTGCAGATATCTGCTCGGTGATCAAGCAAGAGGGCATAGAGATTGAACAGCCGCTGAGTCTCGACTACTCCAAGGACCTGACGAAATATTGGTCTGCTGCCTGTGGAGACCTGAAGCCGACATGTATTGTCGCTCCTTCGAGCGCTCTGGAGATGTCGGCGATTGTGAAGCAACTGCACAATTTTGACGACCTCTTCGCCGTGAAGTCAGGCGGGCATATGCCCAACAATGGCTTCGCCAGCATTCAAGATGGCCTGCTCATCTCGACCAAGAATCTTGATCATGTCATCTACAATCCCGAAGACCAGACTGCTATCGTCGGTCCTGGACTTTCGTGGGAAGATGCTCAGAAAGGCCTCGATGGTACTGGTCGGGCACTCGTCGGTGGACGTCTTGGTGGCGTGGGCGTCGGAGGATATATGCTCGGAGGCAAGTTGCAGCCCCTTGCGATGGTTGACATTTCACTGATTCAGCTAGGCGGGTTGAGCTTTCTGAGTTCGCAGTATGGCTGGGCAGCCAACAATGTAGTCAGCTTTGAAGTGGTTCTTGCCAATGGAACCGTGGTCAATGCCAACGCGAAGGAAAATACTGGTAAGCAGAGCGGAATGCACGATTCGCTACCAAACTGACCTGAGGGTAGATCTCTTCGCGGCTCTTAAGGGAGGCGGTAACAACTTTGGCATTGTTACTGCATACACTCTCCAGACGCATCCTCAAGACCATAAGGTAAACCGTGTCCAGTCTTATTTATATGAGATAATCTAAATAGCACAGGTATGGGGTGGAAACTATGTCTTTACACCCGATAAGACGCCTCAAGTCTTGAGCGCTCTTCGTGATTTCACCGAGCATTATCCCGATGACAAGGCCGCTATCATTGTGACTTGTGAGCATGGCTTGTTGATCCACACCTGGATCATGTTCCTCTTCTATGATGGACCTGAGCCACCAGAGGGTGTTTTTACAAATTTTACGGCAATCGGACCGACCGATACTACTAGAACCTGGGACAGCTACTATGACTTGGTTAGTAACCCTGCCGTCAGTCATCAGGAGTAGCCTATCTCATATTGAAACAGCTTAAAAACAACGATATCTTCATTCTCCAGTAAGTTGATCTTCCTAGTACTCGTGTCGGCTACTGACTTTACTTGCAGTGGCCAACGGTATACTATTGCTACTGAGACTACTCCTCTGCCGAACAAGACCGTCGGCGCAGAGGTCATGCAAACATACTACGACCACTGGTTTAATGTGACGAACACTGTACTTGAAGTGCCCAACATGCTCGGGTCCATTGCATTCCAGCCAATGCCTCGAAGTATCACTAGCAAAGCCAAGGCTAGAGGAGGAGTAAGTCCCAACAGCATTCGTAGCATCTAGAAAATGCGCTAACAGCCCGGAAGGATCTTCTCGACTTTCCCACAGATCAAGACTATATTATCATTGAGCTAGACTTCTCCTATGGTTTTGCGGCAGACGACTCTAAGATTGATGCTGCCAATCAGAATCTCTATAACGGCTTTGATAACATTATCAGCGACAACATTGACAAGGGACTCTTGCCTGATGTTTACCGACCACTTTTCATGAACGATGCGTACTTCCGACAGGACTATTGGGGTCGTATTCGCACCAGGGAGCAGGCATTGCAAACCAGAATTAAGTATGATCCAGATGGATTCTTCCAGAGGAGAACTAGTGGAGGATTCAGGCTCCATTGACAGTGTGCTAGCTTTGATCCATTTTGGACTATTCTTTTGTATATATAGCTTGGATTCAAGGCTCCTCGGCCTGGACTTTGCTACCAGCTGAACGCTTAGGATATGTGCTGAAGGAATAAACAGCACAGAAAGCAAATACCAGCGCAATATCCAATATCCTAAGCATTTCTGTCACTTGACGGTTGAGACTGAACTCGTCGACCATGTATTCACCCTTGCAACCAGAGAGACATATCTTCCTACAAAGGACTCCTCTGTCCATCCATTAGAAGCCACTGAACCTGCTCAACAGACTGACATCGAATCTGGATCACATGAGATAGGGATACGATCATTCCCTTCTGCAGTCATACGATCTTTGCACGCTCTCACCRGAGCAATGAGCCTAGCGACGCTGAGCCATCAAATCGCTGGCAAGGACCGGAAGTGAAACATCAAGCTTGATGATATGGACGAGGAGTGTGCTTTCTTAGTGATGCATCATCAACTTCGCGCACTGTTAATCGCCGTCGAAATTGTTATGCCATTTTATCAGACGTCCATCAATGCACCGCCCTTTCAGTCATTCTATCAGTCAAAGTCGGGCCGGGGTGTAGCAGTGCTCTACCGCAGATTCACTTAGAAAGTTCTGCTTAGGAATTTAAGTCATGCACCTGTCGTAGTAGGTATCAGCATACTAAAGGGCCCCAGTTCTAGCCAAACAGTGCTCGGGACCATTTCCCGGCTTGAGAAGATCGGGCGAATCGACAGGGAGAAAGGCCAGCGTCTTCGTGTTTCGTTATGCTCCGTTCAGTTCTTTTTGCTTCTTCTATTACATTTCCTTCCTTTGTTTATGCCCTGTCGCAGTTTTAGACAACAAAAATAGATACTACCCCTCGCCATGAAAGAGCTCAATCAAGCTCCCCCAAAACATCGCTGTGATTGGCTTCTAGACAATGCAGAGTCAAGCCATGAAACGAGACATTTTCATTTCTCTCTCACAATAGATCTCCCAAGAGCCTCAGGAACCGCTCCCCTTGTCGCTGTGTCAGGTTGAATTAAGCTCACCGGGCTGTTGGCTGAGATTCGCCCGGCGGAAGACAATGCCCTCTCTCCAAGCGCCGGGGTGGAGAACAGAGCGTGTACATCCTGTCCCCATCCTCCCGTCGACTCTGGGTCCCAAATCTAGGGCTGAAAGGCTAGAGTCATAATGGGGTTTCGCGCACCGCCACTTATTTCATATATCTCAGTCCGTGGTCTAGATCGGGACGATGATGGCGTCCAACGTCGACGAGTAGTGCTCCGGGCGCTTGTACGGATCGACGCTTTTGACGCCTCGCGCGCATGGGAAACCGCCCGTCTGGGACAATGGGGCTGGGTCTAGATTCTTGGAGATGCTAAATTTATTCATGGTGATCGTTTGTTGAGTCTTTGAGGTTGAGGATGCTTTGTTTCGGGGAGGGCAGCGTTGTTATAAAAGGGTTATTGCCTGCCGTGGGTGGATGAGGATATCAGATCAGTTCTTTGTCTTTACTTGTTGCATCGTATCATTTCTTCAGAGATATAATCTACATTCCTTTGGATTTTCATATTTCATTTGGGTTCTATATTATACATTCCTTCCGCGACTGGTCGTGTTCTCCATTTCAACAGATATCTACTATAACAGTCACATACCACACTCCTTCGACACCATAGACATATAACGTTTGTTCAATCTTACACAATCAAAATGGGAAAATACGGCGCACTAGGTGCAACCTTCCAAATCGCCCGGATCGTCCAGGCCTGCTCCCTCATCACCATCATAGGCCTAACTGCCAACTTCATCGCCGAGATCGTCTCCAAGAACGCAACGCCGCCGAGCATCTTCATCGGCACAATCACCGTGGTACGTTAGCCCTCTACCCACATCCCTCATCTCACAGAGCTAACAGAGGTTGCTTAGACCTGCATAGCCGTCATCTACTGCGTCATCTCCTTCATCCTCTTCATAGATGACATCCTCCCGTTCCTCGCGAGCGCCATCATGGACGCACTGGCGCTTGTCGCCGTCATCGTCGTCGCGGTTATCATCGGGAAGCCACTCTCGTACCTCGAGTGCGATGTGATCGGGGATCTGACGAGTGATGGATCGTCTGCGTATGCCTTTGCCACGAGTCTGGATAACTATCTGGACCATCTGAGCGGCAATGTCGATTACAAGAACTGGATTGCGGCGTCTAGGGGCGTCTGTCTGGAGGCGAAGTCGATCTGGGGGTTGAGCATTGCTTTGTGGTGAGTTTCTTCCTTTTATGCCCCTGCCCTCTTTCTCGAAAGATCCAGCTGACGGAATCGATGCTGTAGTATTCTGTTCTTCTTTTCGGCGGTCTGCTGCGTCTGTCTCTGGCGGCAGAAGAAGGCGACTGGTGGTGAKAAGCTGGAAGGATGAAAGCCTCTTGCTTCGCGATGAGGTTAAAGGCGTTCTTGACAAGGACAAAAACAGCGGTATGACCGGGTTGGAAATAATGGCTAATATGATTGATGTGTCTTTTCTGTTCTTTCTGTTCTTGACTTAGAGTTTCCGTTGCATGGCTTCCTAGCGCTAATATTTGAAGTATCTGCCTGTTACATATATATCAGCATCATTACCAATAACCAGAGACCAAAGATATACCTCTTCTGCATTCAAGCACAAACCCACTCGAAACCACTCTAGGGTATCTAGACATCACAGCCTCCCACTCAATCCCAAGTAAATGAGACAACACGTCACCCCGAACTAACAGGCGGAATAATCGCGACCTCGTCTCCAGCCCCAATCACTACCTCACCGTCGGCCTCAACATCCACATACTCCTCTCCCAGACTCACCCCACAGCTAACCAGCACCTTGTCCCTGATACCGGGGTATCGTTCCTCCAGGACATCAAAGAGCCTGGACAGTGGGAGAGGAGCGGGGAGCGTCTCGGTTGCTTTATTTGTGTAGGATGACGCGCTGGAGAAGTAGTGGATCTGGAAGGCTGGTTGTGTTTCTTGGGCGGTCATCCTCGGAGGGTTGTGCTGTGTTGCTAAGGTAATTCGTTTAAGGTGGCGGGTGAGATGGCAGGTAAATGCTCGCTGGGATTGTCGGCAAAGACGTCAAATGGGAAACAGCTTGATGCTCTTTCGCTCTATTTTGCGGTTATGGCTTGCAGAGTGATGAAGATTAGAGATGGAATTGGTGCGGGGTAACTCTTATCGCGACTCCACACCTCTGCATCACAAGTATCTACGAGGTCTAAGAGAGCACAGCGGGGCCGCCAAAGGCTTATAGACAAAAATACACGGATCAGAAAGATGTGGAGGCAACTATTCCAGTCGCTGCTACAAGATGTGATGTGATTAGAAGTCCGATCCTTGGGTCATTATATATATGAATTAGCTACAATGTATTTATTTGGTCTCAGTAAGCGCCCTGAAAGCACTCATAAGATCGCTCTTGAGATCCTCCCAGTTCTCCAACCCTACACTGATCCGAAGCAATCGACGATCTATCGTCGCGTCGCTCATTGTCCGCCACTCGATCAACGTCTCTACCCCTCCAAGACTGGTAGCGTGCTGGAAGAACGAAAGCTTGCTAGGGAGCTTCCGCGCATAATCCTCCTCCTTCATGGTGATGGAGAAAACAGGCCCGAAGCCATTGGGCATCTGTTTCAGTAGCCACTCCTCATCCTCTTTCTGGAGACTCGCGTGGAAGACTTGTTCGAGAGCAGCCTGCGTGACAGCTTCATCGCTACCCGGTACCGGATTCTGCGCGTGCAATGCCTTGTCCAACCACGAGACCAAGTTCGCCGCGTTCGAGCTCTGGCGCTGGACGCGAACCTCGAGGGTGCGCAGACTGCGGACACCGAGCCAACTCTCCATGTTACCCATCACGCTGCCCAAGAATAATCGATCCTGGAAGAGTTTTTTCGCCCAATCCTTGCGTTGCGTTGCAAGGACACCGCAGAGCACGTCACTGTGCCCGCCAAAGTATTTGGACCCGGAATGCATGACCAGATCGGCACCCCAGATGAAGGGGTCTTGTAGGCCTGGCGGTGCGAATGTGCTGTCGACAACCAGGTACGCGCCTCTGGAATGGGCCTTGTCCGCGTATGCGGCGATGTTGAAAGCAGTTCCGTGCGGGTTTACGGGCGTCTCCAAGAGGATAACGTCCCCGGCCTCCAACTGCTCGGCGGGGCAGTTGAGATCTAGCTTCTGGAGTCCGGTCAGGCGGCTGAACATTTCGATCACACCGTGGCACCCATGGTAGCCATTACCGATGGCAATTCGCCGAGGATTCAGCAAAACAAGCGCGGCATTCAGGGCGGATAGTCCCGAGGAATAGCTGATCGCTTCGCCGTTGAGGAGCGACGATAAAATGACTTCGAAACGGGTCGGATTGGGTGCGGAGAGCCGTGAATAGACATGACTAGTCCTTTCTTGATCATACTAGAGTACGAATTGACAATGTCAAAACAAGACCAAATTTGCACGGAAAGGATTAATCAAACTGTTGTGACGTACGCCGCTGAGATCTGTGAGGGGTACCAGTTCGTCCGGATTGTCGGAGTATCGGAAGGTCGTAGAGACATGCAGCGGGGGAGCAACGTCAGTAACTACATTAAGCTCATCATCCGCGTGTAGGGAGCGCGTAGAAGCGCCAATTGCTTGATTGGAATGAGGCATTGTGATGTTTCTTAATTACAGCATATTGTGAAGACAGAAAAGAAGACCGTCCCGTCGCGCAGCGGGGGAGTCAAATGGCCAACTGTCAGCGAACCCCACAGCAGGACCCGCACGTGATGTCAAAGCGGGCTGGCTGTGGATCTGTATTGCGTGATAGCCAGATAAGAGAACGAATGAACCGGCCGATAATAGATGGAAAAAGGGGTATATCGCGATAATGGCAACTGGTACGTCGACTCAATAATGTACATATGGCGAAAGACTTCGTAACCCATGAGTAATCGACCAAACCGGATCACCGCCGAAGGGAGCCTATCTTTGATGGCTCACGGACTGTTCCCGGTACTGCAGCTTGGAAAGCTGAACGATCTATTGATATTGTTAGCGTCGAACGCGACTCTGATACACATGAGAGCATACCAGCTTCGGAGTCAAAGGCAATCGTTATATCGTCATGTTCACTGGGATACTCTAGCATATCCAAACAAACAAAGTCCGAAGCGGGATCATCTTCGGTTTTCGGGAGCGCAAACTTGGCGTCAACAAGCCTAATACAGAATTTGCCCGATCTTCCAAAACTTTCGAGCGTATCCGTGCCCTTGAGTACAAAGTTCATGCATCGTCCATGGTTGAAATCGGCCAAGAAAGCGACCAGCTGTACGACTTTCTCTTGTTGAACGATTTGAATGCGAGCCAGACTCGCTTCCCACTTTTTGTAGATCGGGACTACCATTCTGCGCCGGGAGATCATAAACGAGGAAGCAATGCTAATATCTGTAGTGAGCACGGGCAGGTGGCTACCTGGTCGATGGCGTAGAAGTACATACCTGTCAAATAAGACGTTGAACCCCGTTACAGCTGCTTGGAAAGTATGAAGATCTAGAAAGAATTAGCACATTGCTGTGCCTAGAGGACTATCAGAGGGCATACCTTTCAGAGACGCAAATTCAAACCGTCGAACCATGGGCTTAACCATGGCAATCTGCATGAAGTTGGCTATTTTGTCTGGCACCTCTGCAGGCACCAGATTTTCGGCTATTGAGACTGTCAAGTCCTGTTGCGCTGGTCTATATAAACTGAGACTCGTCCTGTTGTTGACGTCCAAACCTAATTTTAGTTCACCAGGACCTAGAAGGAAAGTCAGTGGATCTCTAGCATCGTTGGCACGACTTGCGCATACCTAAATTCAGGCGATCTGTTACAGAACCCCACTCCGTTGCGATAAAAGCTCGCAAGTGCTCGGATAAGATGGTAGGGCCGTACCCATGGTCCACATAAGCACGTTCTTGGTCAATCACTGACACGTTACCGGCGGGAAACTCAAGATGAGCCTTGACGGGCTGGCCATTGAACTTGTCCGCGGGTTGCTCGATACTGTAGGCTCGTAAAGGTATATCTGGTATCTTGAATTCCCGTTCATTCGTGGTCATCCCCAAGAGCAGGGCATGCATGGTGTTCCGGCCCTCGGCTTCTTGGAACGTCATCACCATGGACCGACTTCGTCCGTCTTCTTTCACCTTAAGCATGAGCGCGGGGGCTCCATCTTCTCCTCTGAGCAGTCCGAAAATAATCGGAGCACCATGCCCAATAGTATGGCGGACACTGCTCAATGTCTTCACCTTGGGACTGGTAAGTACTGCCAGCCGAAAGCCTCGATGAGCGCTCCGAGAGCCCGTGCCTTCGGTAACCGTTGCTGAACGCTCAAATAACCGTAGCCGACAGCGCTCCACAGATTCCGCAGGAAAAGCCTTGGGAGTCCCCGAGTCCATATACTGGAAGTTCTTTAACGTGTATTCGAAGATGACGGTTTCGCCAGCTTCCGGCTGAAGGCTTGCCTCAGTTTTTAGCGTATATTGGACAATGTTCCAGAGATTCTTGAAATCGTCATCTTGAAACGAGACATCTAACTCGAAGCCACGCGGCAGTCTAACCCGCATGGAATGCGACTTGACATGCCATTCCACGTCATCCCAGGTTGGCCCTTTCTTTCTGTCCGACTGGATCATGACATTGACCAATTCACTTTGGCTTGTAATTGCTGCAAATACGTACCAGTCTCCGCGGTCACGTAGTATAGACAAAGCACATGGTATTGAAAGTTGCTCCTGCGAGTCGTCTTCCTTTGAACTGATGCAAGCCTCCACAAACATACTTCCATAGCTGAAATGGCGGCTCGTATCACCGAGCGGCATCATCTGAACAGTGCTTGGACCCTTTCCGGAGTTGTCCACCAAGACAGACCTTGTTGCTGCTCCAGACAGTACTGCGGAGACGTCAGGGGCGAAAACCGGGTACCTCACCCACACATTCGTGTCAGCTTGGACAGCCGCATCGCCTTCAGCAGCAAGTTCAGAAAGAATATTGTTTCTCTTGATTGACATCGCCAGAGAGCGCAAGTGACTCATAATCGCTTGGTGCAGGGAGAGACAATCTTCCAGACGTTTATTACCAGTCGTGCTTGCCACAGCAAGAAGTGCATCAATCCCCCTAGTACCATATCGAGACAGTTCACTGTGCTGTGGTACGATGTTCTCACTGATCCACAAGGCTTTGCCAAGGTCCACCACTGCTTGTTTGGCGTTGACCAGGGAGCTCCCCTGGGATGTCCTTCCCCCAGAACCGGAAGAGCGAGATCGGGCGTAAGCTTCAAGCTTCTTCTTCCCACGCAGGAACCACCATACCGCTGCCCTTACCCACTCAGCTAGAGGAATTTCCATCGAAGGCTTCACACTCTCTGCTGCAGCGCGTATTAAAGGAGAATACTGTGCCACGTACGCCTTGAGATCCGTGAAGGCAGCATCACCTACTTGGTTGGCTAGGGATCGTAGGGAAGCTTTCGGTAACTGTGCCCCGTGAGTTGCGTCGCGCTCGTCTCGGCTGACTGGACGATTTTGTACAGGGTCCCGAGGAATCGACTGCGGCTTGGGAGGCGAAAGACTCCGTAGTTCAGGGCCAGAGGTGAGAGCAGCAGGTAGGTTCAGTTCAATAGGACTCGTTCCTCCCTGCTTGTGTGTGCTTGAGATCGCGGGACTTCGAAGGGTCAACGCCGGGAGATGAGGCTCAGTCTCCGAAATAGGCGGTGTTTCATACAGCGACTTGGGGCTCTCGGGTGAGACTGCGGCGGATTTCTTCTCAGTGCGTGATCCATCCTCTTCTGGCGAGGAGGGATAGTCGTGATAACCATGCTGCAGAGCAAGACCCTCCTCAGCTTGCATCTTCGCCCGGACACGCTGAGCAAACGAGTTGGACTCAGGTGATGCTCGGAATGAAAGGCGAGAACCGGCACCACCAAGGTTCAATGTCAGCAGGAATTCAGAGTCTTGGGGGCTCTGAATGAGTAATGGCTTCCAGTCCGCTGTGTTCATTCCTTCGCTTGTGTCCTTCCGTTGAGGTGTTCTCGCCTGCGATACACCATCCGTGGCTCCGAAGGAAGTGTCGACCTGGAGTTGAGGGCCCCTCGAATCATACTCAGTCCGACGCCCGCGGTTCAACGATATTTCCATCGTAGGAGTCTCAGTCTCGTCACCACCCTCCCCTATCACCTCTGGATCTTTATCGGAGAATCGAACCTTGAGGCCCTTTCGCGCACGGGTCTTCCGCGGAGGGGAGGGAAAGCTCGTCGGAGGGTAGATCTCGGTTGCGGAAGCAGGATTAGAAATTGGAGAAGAAGCGTTCAGAACATCTTGAGCTGAAGGCCATCGATGTGAGACGTCCAGGCGGGGCTTTTGAGGCCCTCGAGCCGTTCCATTGGCTGAATGTGTAGCATGCGATACAGATTTTGAACGAACCGGAGAGAGAAAGGCTTCAATTTGTTGGTCAGTCGTGGACCGCTTGACGTTCTTCTCCTTCTCTTTCTCCTTCGAAAATAGTTTCTCTCTCCAATGAGGCTTCTTGATGGCGACCGGCTTGGGCTCTTTTTCCAAGAAAGCAAAAGGATCCTTTGTAGACATTTTTATCGTTTCTAGACTCGGTAGATCGCGCGGGATGATACTAGAATGCTATAAGCATTGCAGATACCAGCACAACAGAAGCTATAAAGTCCGTGAGTATACCATTCCCCACCGCATCCGCTTCTAGTGACTCTCGAGCGCAGGCCGCAGATCAACAGGGGTCGGTCAGATAAGTGAAGAACAACAATGTTGCAAGAGTAACCAATCGTGTGGGGAAATTGCGATAAGGAGGAATAGGGTGGACAAGCCCAAGTTCCACGAGACTTCACAAGTAGCTCCTGTAGAGTATTTTTTATTCCAGAGGAGAGAGTTGGCAATAATAAGCTGCAAATGGCTGGCTAGTCACAAATAAACAGGTGCTACTCGTGGAGGGAGGCGCGATTGCGTTTCGTTATCTGGTGGAGTAGGGGACCAGCGATCTACCAACACCAATTAAATAAGCGTTCAGAAGTGACGAGCGAGAGGCGCCAGGGAAGAAGAAGGGGCTTTCAGAACATTTTGCAAGATCCTCTGAGCACTTACCTTTGAGATCAGAGTAAGAGCCGAAGCAATTCGATGAAAGCAAGTAAATTCCTATCTTCAAATTGAAGAGCGAATGACAATTTGGCTTTGTTCAAATGGAACAGTCACGTAGGCTGCCAAGCTGGACCAGCAGCTCCTTGTCTACTATCCAGTGGATTTTCCAACTCTAATACGGAGGCCTAAAAGATAGGGGAAGAAAGAAGAGAAAGAGAGGAAGGAATAAGACAGGTTAGATAACAGGAGGAAGAAGGACAATTGTCACAGCAGTAGTCCACTTGACATGGTACCACTCCATGGTATTAAACCTCCTTGAGCGCTTGTGTCGTCAACCGAGGATGGGTACCTGGGTTTCTCCGCAATGCGCCCCAGCGGTACTACGTAGATGCACTCTACTTCAATCGGAAGGACCTGAAGGAATCAATCCTGAATAATTCCTAAAATTCTCTCATTTCCCTGAAGACGTCTACTTCAATAACAGCGCAGCGAAGAAGATTGAGATCATTGATCAGACGATTTGTATAGATCTGACATTTGAACCATTGCACAACGCGCAAAGGCAAGATAACAGCGAGAACAAAGTCAGACAGACCTGTAAGGTAGTCCTACCACATACTCCATAGATAGAGGCTCCTAAAAGGTCATGAGGATTGAGGTAAGTTCTCCATACAATATTATTAATTTATTTGAACTTTGAAGGAGCAAGCGATACAAAGTACTACAATCCATTTGGTAAGCTGTACCCTATCGTAGCATTAAGTCTGGGACGCATGAGACATTGATTCAAATCCAAGTGCTGATAAAAACAACCCCCCCCTGGGCTCTCCAAGGGAACACATAGACATAGTCTGCGTCCAAGGCCAATCAAAATGATCTCTGCGATGTCCCCACCAGCGCATTCCGTTGTTCAAGAGCTCAAACCTTCATCTTGAAACGACGCTAATCCTATTGAAGCTGGGCCCCGCAATACCCTAGGCTCTTTCTGGTCAGACTTGGTGGCTGCTCGTGGGTCATTGACAAGCGCCCTATGATCCTCGATCCTTGAGCCGTGTTTTGGAAAAAGGCGCCCAGCCACCCCATGCTAGCATGCTAGGGGGGGGGTTCAACTAACGCTCGGAGGACCAAAGTGCCACTGACACGGTTCCCAAGCAGTTATCATTCTTGGATCTCCAGGCACACTTCCAAAGATCGGTTGAACAAGGTATGGATACAACACTTGGAATACTCAGCTATGAACCTTGGATAACGTAGAGGGTAGACTTTAGCCGAGTAGCCAGGGACTATCTATCTGTTAGGCCTGAGTTTACCTAGGCTTTCGCTAGCGTGCCTGAGGTGCCTTACAACTTCAAACTATTTTTGGAGGAAGCGCGCCATGTGTACCATACAAGGCTATCATATTCCCAATTATCATTAATGGAATTATTTATCAGTTTTCTACTTCGCGCTGAAAGACAAGGCCGGATACGCCCTTCAAGGCTTCGACCCCTTCTTAGGTCAATAATGATCGGCACTGATGCGCGTGCTGTGATCTTCATCAAGCATGTCGATGAAATGATCTCATTCCACGTCAGCTACTGTAGCGCATAAGCTGAAGACACGTCGGGTAACTATTGCTGTATCGCCTGCTATGACTTGTGAGAAGCGAGTGTATTTCTTGCTGTTTTCCATAATGCTAATTCCGTCATCTTGCAGACAGCAATAGTAAGAGTTATTTCGCTAGATACGACGGTCGCCAACTAGATATATTACTGTTTTGATAGGCTGACTCGATGAGAATGTCAACTCGCCTCGGAATGCAGCATTATTATAGGATCCAGCTTTGCTGCCGTATAGCTATGAATTCTGCATTTCTTCATGACTAATAGACTAGTATTTATTGATTCCTAATTTTCGCAAGAGTGACAGCTAATAAATTGGTCTGGCTGATGCTACCTACACCAGAAGTATTAATTATGTTAATGTAGCCAACGCAACCACTAGCCTAGACCGAGATAGCACTATGCTAACTACTGCTAAGTTCGTGCCTAAATTCAACTGAATCGTCTACCAACCCCAATACTGTAAACGGTTTCTTTAGCTGTATTTACCTAAAGAACTTTCTGGGTGAAGATATCAATCAGACAGTATGCACTATATGATATTAGCTTTTATACACTATTCGCTCCACGACTCATCGGTTCTCGTGCTTATGCCGATGTCCTTCCGCCGTGGACGGTAAGTTGTCGAGTGTCGAATTTCCCGAAGTAGCGGTAGTACAGAGGTATCTTAGCCAAGCTCTCAGCATTCAACGTCACTGTTTCGGGATGAGTCGAGCATATCAAATCGAGGGCCGAAGGCTTAATGCAGCTAATTTCTCTCTCAATACGCCGAACTATGGTCAGTCAATGTTCAGACCTCGAGCTCGGTTTTCCCTTTCCGTCCTTCCGGTACACATGAGGTTCCTCTCACCATTAGCAGTGTTCAATAGTCTACACTTAAATCTGGATAACCCTAAGAGTGCTCATTGTGTCTCAGCTAATAGTGAGGATTGGTGATCTAGAACGAGGTGTTCCAGAATAATCATATATGTTGCAAGGATCGTTATTTTCCCCGAATTTCTTCCGAACACCATTGACTGGCGAACAGTGATATGGCAGAGCTCATCCTTTAAGATTATTCTACCCTTCAATAAGTGTAACGATCGACGGGAAATACGATGTTGCCTATAAAGATTCCTAGCCTCTGCGATATATATCTCCGCTGCCACGTCCAAATCTCGAGGTCAGACATCGTACCCAGATCATGAGAATTTGCCGATTTGATAGATGAATTGGCACAGGGACAGCATTGACCTCTGCCTTTGCTCATATGTTGGAGCTGCGACCATTTCTTGCCAGTCAGTCAAGGCCAAGGAGAAGAGAAGGGGTAGGAGGTTGAAAACAATATAGGTACTACTACAAAATGCTATAAATCGTGAGAGCCCTTGAAAAGGAAAATCCTCCAATTTAGGTAAGCTTCAAGTACGTGCCATTCCTGCAAATTTTATTATTATAGTTTCGTATGTATTCATGAATGTGGCTGGCCAGCTGCCACCGCTAGCCGGCCTGGTCTCCCTGAGGACCCTGAAATGAGATCAGCAGAACGAAACGGAACGGCTAATGTTTCATTTACCTCAACGCTGTCTAGCTCGTCCTCTTCACAAAGTACTGCAAAGAACTAGTCTCAGTCTCTGTCTCGGGTTTCATTGAATGGTCTCAAGGGCTATCATCCTCCTGGGAATGCCTCTCGAGAGAACGAAGAATCAAACTCAACAGCCTGATATCACTGCTCGTCCAAGGTGCAAGAACATTTTACTGACTTCGAAGCTACTCACTGATTTGTTACCGTGGTCTCTTATGCAGGACCTGACCTTCGAAAACACCTTCCCTGTTCATCACAAAATCTCCCGAGCTGAGAAGCTGAGAAACAAGATTTCAGTCGAGGAGGTATGGCTCGAACTTCTGATGCAGGAACTGCAACGCGCGTTCAACTGGTTCAACATAGCAATCTCGTCGCCAGACTCCCCATATTATTCCTGCACTTGAGTCGATATGATGTGGTTTTTCCGAGTCGACAGCGATCATCTCACATACTAAAAGCTTATAAACTTAATGGCATACGAGGATTCTCCATTTGTGTTGGACCGCCTAATTTTGCACGAGTCGTACGCGAGTCCATCAACATCTTCATGAACTTCGGGCCATTCTCATCGTTTATGCTGCAAGGAAGGGTCATTGACCGGGTAATCCACAGCCAAGTACGCCCTGAGTTCCTCCAGCGGATTATCATACCATGCATGAACTTGTCCGATGATAACGACGTGGTAGACCATACAGTACACACCTTCTTGAGTCCCACCTACAAGGAGTCACTGGTGGGAAACTAGGTCTGCAATCTTTCTAGATGGCTGGCTGAAAGCACTCGGAGTTCATACAAAGCTCAAGTGAGTCGAAGAATTATTCAAGAACTGACGGTCATTGTGTGTCTCATCATAGCGATCAGCCTTTCACGAGACCCTGGGTTCTCCTTTGATCGTGATGTAATCCAGGACACAATATACCAACCTTTCTCCTTACACACTGCGTCGATATCTATATATACCAATGGTACTACCTGTGGACGCAAGGAGTGGCGCTTGAAGACGGTTCCCATCAGCCCTTCGCAAACCCTCTTCAAGTAGGGGATCGAACAACAAGTACTCCTGGACTCCAAATGAGCCCCGTCCAGATGTATTGCATGAATACCGAAGACTTCGGCTGAGAAGATGCTGTACCACTGGAGATCCTCGTTGATGGTGCTGTGCCTTCAGCATGTACTCAACTGTGTATTCTGGTGTCCTCTAAAATCGCACAAATCTGACAAGGGCAAATGCATCAAAATGGATAGTAATTCAAGCGTAACAATACATGATATGATGTGTGCTGCCTATAACTGCACCTTCTTGTTGAGGACCTCCATATCAGAAAATTTACTTTACTGTGGTCCGCAAACACCAGAGCTGGTGATTTAGGTGTCCAAAATACCATGTGCGACGCAGACGAAGAGGCATATATGATGGCTGTGAGATTACATATACCGCTGATTATCTGAAGAATCGAAAATCTATCTGATTTGCGTTGTTAGATTATTCCTTGATCAAAATTCGCATATTTCAAAGGCATCGATGTTTGTCATCCTACAACCTACAATTGTAAGAGTCCTTAGAATTTACATGAACCATTATGAATTTGCGTTTGATAATGGAAGGGTAATGATGATGTTACGAAGGGACGCGGCTGAGACAGTTTCAGTAGCTGTTGTCCAGTAGAATATCAAGGTTTAGCAGGTGGTGTCGAGCGCATCTGCCGGTCAATGATAGTCATTGTTATCATTGGTGTTGAAAGTGCCAGAATTGGTGCCCGCAGGTCTCCTCTCACTCCTATTCTGTGTTGTGTGTCAGAGTATTGGATTATTAGCGAAAGCTCTCCGACTCTCCCTAGCCTGGTCGGCGAGACGGTGGCTGTCTCTGTTTCCAAGTTTAGAATGCCACCTCTTATGATCCACCCCGAAAGCAACAAAGTCAGCAAACATGGCGCAGCAAGCCGCCAATAGGTCCAGGCAGGAGGACCTGCTCCTACTCAGTACCCAGCGCCGGGGCTCGCATTCCAACTTTTTTTCTTTTCATGTTTCTTGTCAATCGCTTCTCTTGTCTTGTCTATAGCCGATATTCTCCGTGTTTACGTTTTTCGCTTGTTCGAACTTTTTTTCGTCTCCTCCCCTCCGTCCCCGCGCTATCCCCTCCAAAGCTACGGTCGACATCCCCTAAACAGCGAAGGAGATTCGACAGTACCCAGCCCGGGGAGAAAAGCGAAGTGTCCCAGCTCTAGGCAACTAACCACCCGTCGCTGAATGACGTTTATTGGCTCTTTTGGATTATTACCGGCTTTCAATTGCCTTCTTCGCTCCGCCATAGCGCGTTCCAACCCTGACTGACCTCAAAGAAGTCTTTCATGAGGGCTTAGTCGGTGGGCGTATATCATCCGAGGCGCGTTTGGGTCCTGCTTCGACATCGTGGATTGAATCGCGGACGAGGGGGCTGACCTCCCCGAGGAGGTCATCCCAATCGCACGAGCTGGTCGTGATGTGTGCAGGAAACGATGCGGACCGGCATGGCACTTGGAGTCCTACGTTTACATCTCATCAACGTGCAGACAAATTCTCCCGTAAAGATCGTCCTTTTCAGAACCGGATCCTGGGAACATCTAGACGACGGCGGCAATGGCACATTCTGAGAACTACAAATCATGACATAGCGGGCCTGTTGGTGATGTTGTTATTGACGCTTGTATCGTCGGCTCGCGCTGCGTTACTTAACTTCGAAAATTGTTTAGATGCGTCCATCATCCAGTCGCATCCTTTACAATTGCAGTTTGTTCCATTGGATGTGTCCGTCATTTTCGATCTGGAGGACCCTCTTTATACTCTCAACGTCACGATATATGGCAATGTGTCTGGAACTGCCGATCGGTCATCGTCCTATCCATCTCCTGATGATCCCCGGTGGTCGAACCCGAACGATACTGTCGGGAAGATCGCTGATCTCGACAAAGCTAACAACAAATGGAGTACTCTTCGGACCGATGTGGACGTAGTCAGCTTCTCCCCATATAATGATTTCTCCAGATTCTGCGATGCCGTTACCCAAGGGGGACCTTGCCCTTTGGGACCGGTCTTTTACGCGAATGCGTGAGTCTCCCCCCCACCCTTCTTGAGCGCCTCGACGCATCACATCTCCTCTTCTGTTCCTGAGTGTTCCGCTCTTACTGACTTGAGTTTTACTACAGGTCTAACTTGTCCGCGCTGCGCGCTTTCTCGATCCAGCACGACATGCAATCGGCGTACCGCTTTTCCACCCTCTCATCAACTTTCAAAATCATGTCGGGCGACGCAGCGGCTACACTGCTCGGATGTATAACCGTGGACATCACACCGGACCTTGGAACGTCTTTAAAGAATGCTCTAGCCTACGTCCCCCTCATCATCCTTGTGCTGGTCGGAATCGCCACAATATCTGCGGCAATGTACAGCCCCTGGGGCACGACGAATTTCTTCCACTGGACAAGCAATTATGGCCGGGATGAGGATGTTCTGCGGCTTGTGACGCCGGGGTTTGGGGACTGCATACAGTATATACAGTTTGCAGTTTTGACGGGTGCGCTCTCTTTGAATTACCCTGGATACTATCAGCCAGTGATCAGCCAAGTCGCCTGGTCTACCCTTATGTTCAACCAGAGCTTTGTCCATCCAGGTCATGGGCGAGATCCTGTAATTGATGGGGTCTACGCCGTCAATGCTACCTATGGGCTTGAGAGATTAGATCAGTATGTCGGCTTGGCCACAGCAAGTGACATCTGGCCCGGGATGATCATCTGGTTGCTGGTGATCCTGGGCATAGTCACCGTTTTGATCCAGCTTGCATTCGCTCTCCGTTGGCTTCACCGCGAACTGGCGAATATCCCGGAGGAGGATCTCCGTTCGAAAAATATGCCGTTCACTGTGGGGAATGTGGTTCGGATAGTTTTTAACTTTCTGTTCCTCCCCGTGGTGTCATTATCCTTCTTCCAGCTGGTGATTGCTGCCGACTCTCCAGCATACTCTGTGGCGCTCGCTGTTGTGGTCATTCTCGCATTATTCGCTTTTTCCATCTGGACCGTCAGATTGATCGTGAGCACGCGCCCCAAGTCACACCTTTTCGATGACCTACCAACGGTGCTATTGTATGGACCTCTCTACAATACTTTCTGTGACGATGCGGCAGCATTCGCCGCTGTACCGATCTTCATCACTTTTGCTCGTGGTGTCGCAATTGGTGCTCTCCAACCATCCGGCATAGCCCAAATAGTTCTCCTCGCCATCTGTGAAGTTGTATATGTTCTCACTCTCGTGGCCTTCCGACCATTTCCACATCCCACATCCATGAACCTTTATCATGCTTGTTTCGCCATCGTGAGATTCCTCACGGTACTTCTCAGCGTCGTTTTCGTCCCTTCTCTTGGAGTATCGCAGGCCGCGCGCGGGTGGATTGGATACATCATACTCCTACTCCACGCTTTGGTACTTGTCTTTGGATTTTTCCTAAACGCACTGCAGACTTTGATCGAAGTGATTGCTCGACTCGCTGGGGCTGGCGGTTACGAGGGTGGCGCCACCCGCGGAGGACTTGTCAAGGTATTCGGCATGCGCCAACTCTCGCGACGCCTACCGAGACGTGATACTGCGGGGACACGTCAAAGCATGGCCTCCGACGCTGTCATGCTTGCGCACACGGACGATCGGATGTCCGCGCAATTCGATGGCTCAAGACCAAGGAGCCTTTCAGGCAGCTCTGCGCTGCTCTTGAACAGAGCAACCGCAAGTGACGGCAGGGCCAGTGGAATCTTCGAATCAGGAAGTGCACATGGAGGGACGCATAGCCGTGCCAACAGTAGTGGATTGTATACTCCTACTACCCTTGGGGGTTTCCAGGGCGCTGGCTACCAGACGACAGGAAGCAACTCACCCAAAAGCGGTCTCATCTACGCCATGCAACCACATGACCCATATTATAGACCCCCTCGGCCCCGTAGGAATCACGAACGAGGTGCATCTTTCGAAAAGGGCAGGGCAGTCTCCCGCACAGTTTCAAGGTCGGGTAATTTGGGCGATATGGAGGACGATCTCATTGAGGGTCCCTCAATCTCCGGAAGGGGTACACCTGTGCCTGCGTATATCCCGGCACCCAAGGACGATCTTGACTACGATGACTCAAGACCGTCCCGGAAGGACTATGCCGTCCGTGAAGTAGACTTCTACTACCGAGTGCGAGGCCCTCCACTTTCCCAATCTGGGACAAGAAAGTTGAAAACCGGGCCCGCAGATCCCACGGGCCCCGTTTCCTCCGCTACAGGCTTTTTCCGAAATCTCTTCAGGGGAAAAACAAAGGAGAAAGGCAAGGGATTTGAAGTCGTCCGCAGCGCGAGAGCTCCTCCCCCTGGCCTCTTTCCCGAGAGAGATAGTTTCAATGAGCCGTACAGGGATGAGCCCGAGGAGCAGCCATCCCCTGGTCATGGACGCCAGGCTACGGAGAACGATGTCGAGGAATCTGGCTCAGAATACGACGCCAATTCACCGTCTAGGCGGCCTTCCATCAGCTTACCGCAACTTGACATCGGCGGTGCTATCGAGCTTCCTAGCCGGCTAGGGTCGCGGCGTAGCTCGTTAGCACCCTCCGTGGCACGGCGGGATTCTGTCAATGCATTAGATCTGGAGAAGGACGCCCCGTCTCAGTCACTACCCGTGGTCGAGGAAGCCGTCTCGACGGGGGTTTCAACACCCGAACTTCAGCGCGACAGTACGCGCTTTCCGACTAGTCAACTCCAGCCCTCTTCCGGTGCCGGTCGCCTGCCGTTCAGCGCCAACAGCTCGCCTTCGCGGGATCGGAATCTCTCAATCGCTTCCACGACTGCATCGAGATCGTCCAGTCGCCGAGTCGGTCATGATGGCAGTGGTAAACCCGAACGTCCATCGAGCGTGGGTTATGTTGCTCAGCACCGCACCTCGGATTACATACACCAGGCTAGTCCGGACGAGCCCACCTTCGCAGGAAGTGCGGCTGAATTAGTGGACGAAGCTCATCACGAAGGAGTGCATTAAGTTCGTCCATTGTTAATGTCACTCACCTTCGACATCCGACTCACGAATCTCCTTTCTTCTTCGCCCTCGTCCCCTTTCGCATCTCTTCCACTCGAAAAATAATACGTATCGGCGTTTGTGATAATACCGGATTTTTTCGTTCCTTTTCCTTTCTCTCTTTTCCTTTTGCTTTTTGCACATCGCCTTGAGGACAGCGGCATTTAGCGAAATTTGACCTTTTCTCCGGCTTTTTTGACGGTGGCCTCGACATACGACGAAGCTACAGGGCATCTTGTTAGACCAGTCTAATTTTGTTTCAAGCCTCTCGTTTGTGATTTATGGCGGCCCAGTGCAACAGAAGGCCCACACGATTGTACATTTGGGGGTTTCTTTTCCTGTATGACATCCTAGGCAATAGTTTATTTTAACTATATTGAATGGTAACAAGATGCTTGTGAATCTACTTTTCTATTTGGTCCCAATGCATTCACATGCTCCTGGCCACTGTCAGCGATGTCGTCGGTTGACTCGGATTTGAACCCGAAGACAACAAAGTGATGTGTCACGCTACAACTCTAAACAAAACACAACAGTTTCCTATCGCCACAACGAGTATCTGGTGACACCAACGCCTGTATGTGAGCAACAATCATTCTCGTCGATCATCCATTGGTCCCATGCGATTTCAACGGTCAGTTATTTACATGACATGTCATAATAAATCCTAGAAGCGTTGAGATCAAGCATATATGCGAATGCAGCAACATCCCAGTGGCGCCGCCGTTTGTAAGCTTGCAAGGAGCCCCGCGGTGATTCCTCGGGTTGGAGTGATTAGGCACGTCCGCGTTGCTTTCCGCACCGAGTCTTTTCTCTAGTTTTGTGCTTTGTGCGCCCCCTTTTTTTTTTGTCAGCTTGTTGCTACAAATGACCTTGAAATCTTTTCTCTGATGGTCTGCTCAACCTCGGTGTTATTGTCCTGTCTGTTGTCTCGCAGTTGCTGGCTTACTGTCACGAGACCCTTGATAGTCGGCCATTAAGGCCTGGCACCATCAGATTCTCGCAACCTCCTCGCCTCGCAAAGATAACGAATTTGCCCTTCTCATTGCGCTACATCTTTCTTCCTCTCTCCTGAAGTGTCGAATATATACGACACTTTGAAAGTAACTGGATCAGTCTACTATCTCCATACCAAGCCGCATCGTCAGATATCGCACAGCTGCCCGCACCCATCCTGGAATTTCCACGCCACACAGTCGATGACGGTCCGTCGTCCAAACGGCGGAGACTGGTCTCCTCTTCAACTGTAGGGAGTCCAAGCTTAAGGTCCTCTTCCTCTACGTTTCCAAGGTTTATGTCTTCGTCGTCGAGTACCGCTTCCTCCGTTTCTTCTACACCCGCAGCAGCACCACCCTCCTCATTCTTCATTCCTCGTCCTACCGGCGCTGTCCCCAGGCCTCATGCTAGCTCAGAAAGCTTGAGAACCTCGAGTGCTGGCGCTGCTTTTGATAAACGGTCGGAACGGCGACGGTCAACTCTCTCTGGGTTAGATCGGAAGAGAAGGCTGAACAATTTCGAGGGGGATGGGTGGCCGCATCGCACAGGGTCCCATAGGATGATGGAAGCAGGATCGAGTAGCCGGGTAGCAGTGGATAGCAGGTCTATTCAGCCGCCATCGTCGCATGCGGCAAGGACTCCTGCAGTTCCTGGTTCCTCGTTCGCCACACCGATTGAACTATCGTCTTCGCCACCGCAGCCGTTACCTGAAAGACCGGACAATACGCACCGAACTTCCTGGTCGCAAGGCGCCAATGGATATATGGAGTATATACGGCCTCGATGGCAACCTGATTCGGAGGTTACGAACTGCCCGATATGCGGAACAGCGTTCAGTTTCTGGTACAGGAAGCACCACTGTCGGAAGTGTGGACGGGTGGTTTGTGCATCTTGTTCTCCTCATCGAATTACAATTCCTAGGCAGTTTATCGTCCGTCCTCCGGAGCCGAATCGCTCGCCTGCAGCGACTTTGATACCCTCGCGGGCAGCACAGGTCATCAATCTGGATGGAGACGATACAGCGCAATCACCGGCGGCGATTAACCCAGCCCTCGGCGGTGGCGAGGAGGTACGACTTTGCAACCCGTGTGTGCCGGACCCGAATCCAGAACCGCTGCGGGGGTACACTGCGGTGCGAGGAGGTGGTGAACACGGGACGAACTGGGGCAGAGGCCCACTGAGTCATGCTCGGCACCGGCCTTATCACTCAATGTCGACATCTACGAGACAGTTTCCTTATGATGCATTTGTAAGTCTCGTCCACTCGAAAAGTCGAGCGATAAACACTGACAAGATCTCGCCTTCCCAGACGGAGCCTTCTTCTTCACGATTGAATCGGCGATCAATAAACTCGAATGATTACGCAGGCTTGAGCAGTGCTCTAGGCGGCGTGTTCAGTTCCAGCTTACAAGAGAGACCAATGCGATATGGATCATTGTCCAGTTCGCAGTATTCTAACCGACATGTTAGTTCCTCGGCGCGACCCTACCTGGGCTACTTTCCAGCACACCGCCATTTACCTCCACCGGCACCCGGAGGGACTAGTGCATCTACTGGGGGATCGTTCAGCACAACTGGTGACGATCAGGATTTTCACCGGCGCGTCTTCTATCCATCCAGGCGTCATGTTGACGAGAGCGATATTTGTCCCATCTGTAGCGACGAACTTCCACCGCTGGGCGAGAATGGTAACGAGGATGCCCGGGAAGCTCATATCCGTGAGTGCATCGAGAGCCATGGGCGTGCCGCGCGGTCAGCGTCTCGAGGAGGCAGTCCAGTAGCTGCGTCTCCAGTTCCAGTTCGCATGCTTGCATTCACTGCTACGGAGAAGGATTGTCTAGGACACGACGGCGCCGTGCAAGAATGCACGATCTGTATGGAAGACTACGAGGTGGGCCAGCTGCTGGTACGCTTGGAGTGTCTATGCAAATTTCACAAGAGGTGCATTGTAGAATGGTTTGAGCGCAAAAAGGAGTGCCCGGTGCACAAGGTGGCCTGAAGATCCGACCAGTATGCCACGCATCCTGCCTCCACAAGTCTTTCCCATGTTACGAATTGCATCCCTCACCGTTTTGGAGTCGATGCTCTCTGGTATAGCATCGATGACGGTCATTTTACGATTTTTGATACTCAGCAGCATGTCTATTTTGGTGGGTATTGTCGTTTTCATTTCCTAGAACTAGCGTTTCCTATGTCGAGATGTCAGGTTTGGCTTTTGCTGGAGAGTTATTATGTTGAAGTTGGATGATTCAGGCTATGGCGTTTATGGTTCTACGGATTCTTTGTCGAGCTTCCTCTACTCTTATATCCCAATTAAGTATTTGCTAGAATATCGACTCATTTTCGGATGATCGTCGGTCAGCCGCCAGATTCTCCTCGAAAATTAGACCACTCAGTATGTATCAGATATCGAACCTTGTAAAGGTCTGATAGAGATAAGCTGTTTTATGGAAGATACAAGATGCTCTGAACGACGGAGTAGATAAAACGTGGAAGAGTCGACGGATAATGGTACCTAATAATATGACTGTATGAGTCCCGAATCGTGACAAATCAACTTCTGATTTCCTTGGGCAGACCTGCTCCATCCAACGACCGTCAAACTGACGTCCTCTACAGGGTTCTTCCCATCGAACAACACCATCTCCCTTTTGCCAATTTATTTAGCTGCTGTAAGCTTGGAGCAAATGTTTAGATTGATACTGCGAAAGGCTGGATCGTGATCTCCATCTCCCGGCAAATCTCCACTGATCGGTCATCGGTGGCCCGACTGACCGTTTTCCCGACTGCCTGCAAGGCAGCTTGACTGTCACTCCGATTGCAGCTATCATTTATCCGATTTGAATCATCCCAGGTAAGCTGAGACAATCTTTCTTTGGTCACCGTCGATTGAAAGACTCTGAATTTGCGCGCATAATTTCCAACGCAACGATGCAGAGTTACCTACTGACACTGCTACGGGCATCCGCAGAGTCCGCGCTTGCTTGCACTCGCAGCCCCGCACGCAATGGACATCGATCCGCGTCTACGTGTCGGTCGTGACAAGAACGGCCCGGAAGGATCGCAGATCGGCCGCTCATACGTTCCAGCTATTGCGTCAAGACAAGGAGAGAACACTCCTACCACCACTCGCTCGACGACGCATCCTCCCGGCGACTACCCCGACCCGCCGTCGTCCCACTTCTCCCCGAGCGAACATGTACACTCCGGGTCCTCCGCCTCAGGTAGCCACAACCAATACGCTGCATCGAATACGCAATCGACCTCGCCTCATGGCTATTATCCCAGCGGGACGCTGGGTGGAAGCGCGTCGACCGACCCTAATGATCCATACGGGGATCTGAAGCGGCCGCGCGCTTGCGAGGCATGCAGGCAGCTCAAAGTTCGATGCGAGCCGGACCCGAGCAATCCGAACGGATCGTGCAAACGGTGTGCGAAAGCTGGGAGGACGTGTGTTGTGACGGCGCCGACTCGCAAGCGCCAGAAGAAGACAGATAGTCGGGTTGCCGAGCTGGAGAGGAAAATCGATGCGTTGACGGCGAGTCTGCAGGCGTCGCAGGGTCCCGAGCTGCTACCGCAGACGAGGGCCGCGGGCGAACCGCGGGAGGAACATCAGGGAAGACGGTGGCTTGGAGGCGGACAGACTGCGCCAAGTGGGCCGACATATTTGAGTCCTCCTGTAGATCTGGCGGGCAGCAAACGACATTCCAGTGGGGAGGTCAAGGAGCCGAGGGATCCTGGGTCTACAGCAGTATACCCTCGCGCGCCTAGCCCCATCAAGGAGCAAACGAGGGAGAATGCGCCCTCGAGACAATGGCGTGGTCCGTGGTCATGTTCGGACTCTGCTTCCAGAGCGGACGCAGGGACTTCTGAGTTTGTTGATATAATCGACCGGGGACTCGTCACCCTCGCGGTAGCTTCGGAGGCTTTCAATAGATATGTGACTCATATGGCGCCTCAAATGCCATTTGTGGTTTTCCCTCCCGGCACGACGATGAGCGATGTTCGAAAATCGAAGCCGGTGCTGCTTCACGCTATTATCGCGGTCTCTATCGGCGCCATAGAGCCCGATGCTCAGCTCGCGTTGCTGGAAGACTTCTACAAGACTATCGCGGAGCGAATCGTGGTCAAGGGTGAAAAGTCCTTTGACCTGGTGCAGGCTTTGGTAGTCTCTTGCAACTGGTACACTCCACCTGACCATTTTGAGAGGCTCAAATTCTACCAATTGACTCACATGGCCGTCACCCTGGCGATGGATCTTGGGATGAACAGGAAGCTGTTGGTTCGAAACAAGCCTTTACCTATGTTCAAAGAGCTGGTTATGAAGAAGCCACCTTCAATGAATCTTGATTCTCCAGAGACGCGACGGACATGGCTTGGTTGTTATTTCATGGCTGTCCAGTAAGTCTCTCCGTCAAGGAGATTATACTAGTACCCTTGCTGACCTTCTGGCAGAGTGGCTATTTCTTTAAGGCGTGTCCTGCTCGTCCGATGGCAGCCATATATGGACGAATGCGTGGCAATTCTGGAAAATTCTCCCGACGCCTTGCCGTCAGATAAAGCAGTGATACAGTGGGCGAAACTTGCACACATGACAGAGGATATCAATTTCCAGTTGTCCTCCGATGATACCGTCTATGTACCCTTCACAGATCCGAAGGTCCAGTACACGGTGAAGGTGTTTGAAAAGCAACTGGAACAGTGGAAGAGGGAAACTGCGCCGGAAATTTATACTCGTAAGTTTGGTGGCCCCGCTGTACATTAACCACCTTAGCTGACCAACGTACAGCTATCATGAAACAGTCTGAGCACATTGTGAATATCTACATATACGAAAACTCAATGTTGACGGAGACCGGTGACGACCGGAAGAAAACAGGGGAAGAGTATACCAACGCAGCTCATATGCATGCACTAAGCGTCTGTTTGACGTCCATCCATCAAGTGCTAGATGCCATTTGTTCCATCGATATCAAGGACCTGATCTCCTTACCGACCGGCTGCTTGGCAAGAGTATCATTTGCGGCAGTCTCCCTCATCAAGCTATATTCTGTCATTTCATTTCCCGGGAGCCAAATAGGACAGGTCATTGATCCATCCAGTCTCAAAGTTGAATACTACCTCAACAAAGTGACTGACCACTACTCCGCGGCAGGAGAGCTTCCTGGGGGCCGAACACCGGGCAAATTCTCTGTCGTCCTCGCCATGCTTCGGAATTGGTTTGTTAAGCGCAAGGACCACAATCGAGCGCTGAGAGAAGCATTTGGAGGAGGACCAGTCGGTTGTAGCACAATGGATCTCTCAGAGTCCCAGGAAGGAGACAAGCCCCAGTCGGTACGATTTGCCTCCATAACCCCGCTGATCCATGGCAACTCGCAATAAGCAGAATAAAACTGACACCTCGAACAGGGCCAAACCCCCCTTCACCTCCTCAGCGAAGTCGCCAACAGCCGCTCCGCTACAGACCATCCTTCCTCCCACCACCGACCAAGTTACGCCTCCCAGTCCTCCGCAGAACCCATCACCCAGACACCATCCTCCGATTTGACCGCGCAAACCGTCCCGTCTAGTACCGCTACCGACTCAGACCCTTGGACCCAGTACCCGTCCGTCCCCCTTTCATCCGCAACAACCCAGGCCCAACAGCAAGCCCAAGCGCGCCAGTTCTACTCGCCTTTCAACTCGAATTACCACGATATGTCGTCTTACCCTGACGGCGGCAATATGATGATGTCGCCGATGAACCAGGGAGTCTTCGTACCCGAGTTAGGGATGCAGGTTGGGTTCGACGCGGGAAATATATTCGCGCTGGAGCACCTGCTGAGCGATGGGCTGTTCAATCTTCCATTACCGGCTGATGCGGGAATGGGTTATTATTGATCTTGAGGGTTTACAGTGGTTATTCAGATGAAAAGTAAAAGAACAGGTTTCTAGATATCCCCTGTTCTTGGTTATTGTTTGGTCCAGCGTACTCCGTGTAAATATCAATATTGGTTTCTCTTTTGTTTATATCTCAGGCCAGTTATATCCAGGGCATTTTCCTCCTTAATCTTGCCAGCTAGCGTACATGACTCTTCAATGATTCGCCTTGCTCTCTTCTGTTTTGTGTACTCACAGGTAGATGCAGAGTTCGGGAACTGGGATGTCTGTGGAATGTGATGCGCTGAGTTTGAATTGCTTTGGAATAAGTGCAGAATGTAGTGTGAACACGGTGAAGAAACCCCACATGGAAGCCCCACACGGGAGCGATCCAATTCCCAGAACAGTTAGGAGATTGCCCCACCTAATATGGGGCGATTCTTATCATCTGATTCTTAAGAGGAAATTATTGCGGCCAGAAACGCGGTGCATCGAATCACCGATGTGGACGGCTTGTGGTGCATTACCGCATTGCGTAGATCATGTGGAGCTCAGTCAAGTATGCCCATGAAGCCTTGCAGGGGAGTAACTCCGTACTCGGAGACCGAAAGTGAGTTTGTGGGTATTATTAAGATTGTAGGTTGGGCACCGGTAGGAGAGGCGCTAGTTTCGACGCGTAAGTGAAAACTTGCGCGTTCGGCGGTAGATCGAGCGACCTGTTTATGTCGATCTAGTACTGAGTATCAAGATGTGGGCGGGAAAACTCCCAGAAATGTCTCGTCAAGTTGCGGTGAAACCCCAATCGTGGCTGAGTTTTTGCACCTCAAATGCCCACGGCCAACCGTTTTCTGCCTCTGTTTTGCGAAGCAGAGCAAGAAGGCAATTCTGTGCCAGAGGATCAAGGATCCATGAACCGCCTAAAAAGAATTAGCAGCTCGTTACCGCCCGGGAACTTTTCCGGACATTGTCCGCTGGAATGACTTACAGGCACGGAGCGCGTGGCAGGCCATGATGCGTACTGATGGGTCATCGTCGGTTGAGAGGGCAATACCAAAGATAATGCCGAGATTCGTCAGAATATCATCCTGGTGGGTTTCAGCAATCATGCTAAATTAGGCAACCTGTGGAAGACAGACCTTGATCCTCCTCACGATATGCTCTGGGGGGTTGCCAGCATGCATCATGTGTAGTTCATGCTCCAATAGTAGAGCCTTTGCCATACAAATATGCTGTATCGCGGTAGCTACGCTCGCGTTAACAGTCAGCTCGGAACGTCAGTTTCTCATCAAGCTGACAAGTCTTGAGCTTACCATGTAAAGGCGTCGTATACCAAATCACGGGAAACGGCCTGTGATTATGCGGGTCGGCATGAGAGAAATGTAATGGCTGGAAAGTTTCCGGCTTCTCTAACTCCCATATTCGGATTTTTCTTCTCAATTCGACACCATCCACCGAGTCTAAGCGCATTTGATGATTCGCGCCATAGCAATAATTGATGGTTTCAGCTAGAAGCCACGTAGCCCTATGCGTCCAATCTCGTTGGGCCAGGGGATTCTTGCTCTCCCACATTTGGCAAAGGCTTTGTTCAAAGGGACTGAGCGTCAACCGTAGGGGGTTGTGGTGCGAAAGTGCAAACTGAATATCCTGCATCAGAAAGACCCAAAATGATGCCTCCGCAAGACCTCCGGAGATTGCACAGTCGACCTGAGAGCTGAAATAAACTGAACCGGCTAGGAGGTGTCGCTGCTGATCGGTGGAGGGAGCGTGAGCTGTAAAGGCGTGCCAATGCATTAGTGATTCGATCCATGTAATTTCTCGTTTATCCCTCGCACGCACAAGAAATCTGCTCAAAGAAGCGTAATATCACCGTCGAGGCGAGAACAACCTCTATGCTGATGCTGAAGTTTCTGTTCTCTAGCGCGGGAAGAAGGATCGCGATACATCTTTCGTGATATTCATCTGCGATATTCGGGGGTACTGAGTTCTTCGTGTGGGAGAGATGACGAGCCGCTATCGCCAAACATGCGTAGAGAAGGAGTGGACAGGAGGGTGCCCGTTCCACAACGTCTACTGAAAAATGCGTTTCATGGTCGCTCACATCCAGCTAGATAACTGTAGTCAGCCAGATGGTTCACCAGATCGAGACAATAGGACAGTACCCAAGCACCCAAGGAGTTTCGGAAATGACGTAGAAGGAAGGCTTCATTAAGACTTGCCAATTTCTGACGGCTGACCAGAGCATCTGGGGGCAGAAAAGAATCGGTCACTTCGGGAGTAAATTGCCCTGCAATTCCCGACCAGCGTGGAATAGTTGGGGAAGGAGACGGGTTCAGGTTCACAGCGTTGACGATCGCCGACGAAGGGAGTGCTGCACCAGACGAGGGTCGACTTTCAGGCACCACCTCAAGGAAAGATGTTGGCGTCTCTACCGGAATAACATGGTAATCAGCAGCCGTGCGATCGGTCTCGTCTTCAAAATCGACTGAATGATTGTAAGACACCCCATCAGTGTCAGTGCTGGCCCATTCCTCGTTTCAAACCCGAGAATCATGAGAGCTTCGGGTTGGACGTACCTTCTGGGGGAGTTTTGACCCAAACCTGGTCGTCAGGAAAAGTCAAGTCACTCTCTCCATAGCGAGGTGGACCCTTTGGCCTCAGAGATGGGTTTTGTCCGTGTCGGAAAGTGACCTCCTCCGGTTTTGTTGGTGCTGGAATACACTTCCGCCCTGATCGCTGACAACGTAGACATTCCGTACCAGTTTTATCACCTAGAGTTCGTTGTCAGATATCTAGATCAGGCCTCTTAGACTAGTCGTGCAGTTCAAGCGTAATAGTGATATTTACATTTCAGATGGCGCTGTCGACAAGTGAGACTTTAAGAGACATCGCAACACGTTAGCGACGGCCAAGAAAAAAAAAAAAAAAAAAATAGCGCGACTGTTAAGCAAAGACACCAAGAGACATGTTACAAGGAACATTGACTGACCATCCCCTCATCACGTTGTCCTCAGGATGGTCATCGACAGGCAACTATAACAGCCATGGATGAGATGAAACCATCTACCGGAGTCTGAACCGATCCGTGAGGTGAGAAAAGGCGTGGGAAAGAAGTGGAAGATTGAGAAGCAAGGGAAAAGATGCGAGAAAGAAGAGAGCACTAATATGCGGCTAGAGACTGGCCACCCTAGCGACAATAAGTGATGATGCTGATGAATGGTCGAATAAAGCCTGTGTGGTCTGTTGGTTCGTGCAAAGCGGACCAAGCGGACCAAGATACTCTGCGGGTCAACGCCGAATGAGAGGGAAAATTGCAGCACATAAGGACTTGGCCTAGCGAGTGACGCCGATTTAAAGAAACGAGGAAGCATGGCTGTCAATCATAGTTCTGCAAAGGTGCAAAGGCAAACACAGGGATGTTGTTAGGCCAAGTGACTTCACTACCACATCGTTCCAGGATCGCAGTACGTAGTGTGTGATGAAGCCCATGAAGAACGTCCAGACTGCTACAGGCCGGCGGACTCCTTCTCCAACCGGAATAGCGACATACTCAAGCTTCAAGGCCGGATTGGAGCGCTGCAGAGCCGATGGCGTTCTCTCCGACAAGCGCATGGCGATTGACATGACCGCCTCTGATCACTGCCGAAACGAGAAAATACTCCCAAGCCTATTATTAGGGAGGACCCATCCTCCCCCAACGGTGCAATTAGGCTCAAAGTAAGCGAAGCAGAGTCTCGGTACTTGTGATGATTCACTCCTTCCGAGCCTCCGTATGGTTACTCCATCCTTCAACTTCAGGGGGGGGTGCCCCTTTGGCCGGCCGAGTAAACTATCATCCCTGACTCCTCCACAGTGAACCTTGGTTTGCCATCGAGGTAGTATCAGCGGCCCCACTGTCTTCGTGGAATAGAACCTAGTGCCAAATATCCTTTGATCTGGACTCTAGCGATGTACATCATCCCCGCTAGTCGTGGGGGTTCACGACTGGCATATTGTTCCGGACGGGCACACCTTAAGGCTAAAAACGAGTAAACGGCCCTTTAAGACGAAACGAGCTCAGTTTCTATGCGGCAAGAAACTGCCTTACTATCCGATAGCTTCATCTCATCCGTCAATAAGCCCATGACATTGACATGCTCATCAGACTTAAACCCTTCAACCCAGGCCTACGTCAGGAATGACTGAGCTTTTCATGTGATGGGGCTTGACAAACGCACCTCTAATCTTTACGGCCAGAGCTCACGTGACGGGAGTCTGATCCCATCCTCGAGTTGTTGTTAAATGCTCTTCGACTCAATTCAGCAGAAAAAAGGACTTGGCGATGATTCAAGTACAAAACAGACTCTGTGACGCTTCCGAAACAGCATCTCCGCCACTAACGTCTCAGATGGCCGGGCGAGAGGAAGGAGGAAGTTCGACAGCACTGTGCTAGTAGCCTGAGTCCCGTGCGTCTTTTGGTTTCATATATTCGTTTTGTGTTTCGAATCGAGGCTCCATTTCTAGCCAGACTAGAACGGCTAGTTAAATTGACAAAGCCTTCAGCTGTGGCCTTACCAGGCAAGAGAATAATCGAAGTTCTCAGGTGATGTTGTGATGTTGACGCTGTGGTGATGCTAACAGCAATGGGGCTTGTAAACACACATGAATTCACATGATACCCACGTGACATTCCACTTTTCTATGGGAAAGTATGACCTTGATCCTTGGGCTTGGCCCTGTTTACTTTACCATCATCCCAAACATACTCCGTAGAAGGTTGCGACTTCGCAATCATTTCCAAGCAGTACCAAGCATTTTATCCCTGTCCCCGCATCGAAAAGATGTTGGAGACCTCATAGGCTAGATTTTAGCCGCTACCACTTACATTGCAGAAAACAGACTGTCAGGTTGTTCCCGATCAGGCCGCCGTTTGTGGTCCACTTCCACTTGTAGTAAAAGAATTGTATGAGATTCTACAGTCCTATGGGTCACCGAAATATAAGGATCTTCACCGCGATTGTCGATCAATTCTGTATTCGGTGTGCTTTTGCGGCTGATTTTAGCCATGGAAGATTGCCAACTAAAAAGTAGGCCAAACTTTCGCGCGGCAGTGCAGTAGCACATGAACGCTAGATATCCCTGATCGAGACTTGAAGAATGAATGTGTTTTTACCACTGGAGGGCCCTATTACAGAGTGAGTGGCTCCAATTGGTCGTACACTAACCCGCCTCCCCGTAACGTCTTGACTCTGACCGGCTTCGTCGTCGACGCTGACCATTCATCCGCTGGTTCAATCGTACACATTTCAAATGCATAAATTTTAAGGACTATTGCGTCGATGATGGCTTCTCTCTTCCCTGGCTGATGGAGGTGGCGATCCATTACCCGGACGATATCTTAACGGAGATGGTGCCCTCTCGCATCATCAACCCTCATCATGGAGTACCTTCAAATTGATCAAACTATAGGGCAGGAGGAAAGGTGAGGAGATGCTATTCCATGGTTCCTAACATCGGCTATTCAGCTTTACCAGAGAAGGATTATGGTCAACCGCAGGGTTGCGATATCTGATCTGTCACCTCGACGCTCGTGAACGGTCAGAGTCGGTCTCGCTTGTCGACGTAGGCTGAGCGTCCCGCATCTCTCCCATTTCTGCAAAAATCTCCAACTCCAACTAATAGTAAGGTTGAAGCGTATTATTCAGTGCAAGCTAGCCTGCAGGGATTACCTGAGGCTAGTGGATATGTTACATTACTCTTCTGCCAGGTGGAGGGTGGAGACGAGACCGGAGAACAAAAATGGAGGAAGAGCCTTGTGTCCAGTTTCGCTCCCTACGGTGCAAGCCGCCATCCCTACTGCTCTTGATTGATTGGCGGGCCTGTCATCCAATGAATCCACGATGAGGGACCTGAATTTATAAGCAACCTAAGACTAACTATTCTACATGTGGTTGATTTGATAAGATTTGTCGGCTATATCCGCATCCCAGCCGTCCCTCTGTGTCAATCCTGCGACGAAATCGCCCCTGACGGTGGGTACAGAGGGGCGAGTATGGAAGCTTTTCGTTTGATCAGCCCTGGCTTGACAAACCTAAAGGGGCGTTCAAATGCATCATCTCGCAGGAATTCTATCATCAAGCTCTCTCGGTTTGCATCGGAGGGGCTAATTACTCACTAGAGACTACTAAGCATCTTTCAGTTGGCCATCATGATCTGTTAGCAGCTTCTCACCGTGCTGCTCTCCGTTGGCGTCCATGCCAACTCTTCGCCGTGCGAGACGCCTGCACTGTTCTCACGGGTCAAGCAGCGTATCAGTCTATCTACCGGCCGTCACAGACCGTTCCAAATCTCAACGGCATTTGAGTAGCGCCCTAAGCAATATGGAACGGTTGGAAGGAGCATCGAGCATTAAGCATCGCAGGAGTCACTAGGACGGCCCTAGTCATAGAGAACGCATTGTACCTGCTGTGCATGTATTCGACACCTGAGGACTTACTTCTTGTTCAGCTGGACGGTCGTAGGACGATTACAAAGCTCGGAAACTTCTACTAGTCACGGGGAAATTCCAGCGCGGCTAGGCTTCCGAACCTTTCTGAGAGAACTAGACAAGGGGTGGGCATATTCTGGAGAGTCCAATCGCATTGCATGAGCCGTCTGTCTGCGCATTGCTTGCATTTGCTCTTAGTTTATGACCTAGTTTGGCCCCTATGACTTTGATTCTTACAGCGTGGCCCAAGTATGCCATGAATTACACACTATGCAAGGGAAGGGCTTGACTTAGAGAACAGGCATAGCCCATTTACCTATACTTTTGTTTGTTTGCCTTGGATAGTTGCTCGGTGGTAAGGCTGGGGTGATCCTGCGGGGCATATCATAGTCCACTTCGCAACATTAACACTAACACCTTATGTTGGAGCTTGATGCACGCACTATCTATGAATCTACATGCTACACTAGCCAGCCCATGCAAAAGCCGGAGGTACGATGTGACAGCGTGGTTTTATCAGTTCATATAATTGGCCTTGCAATATTGGCTAATCAGAATGACAAGAGGGCACGCCACACACCGCACATTGGGGTTCAACTGTCGGACATAGCCGTCGTCCTGTACGGACTATGGAGTACGAGACCTCCCCATAGATCCTAGCTAAGCTTCTTCCCTGCCAATCAAGCAACGAAGTCACACTATTTTGAAGTCGCCATACGCGAAAGAAGTCTTCCGCGATGCACATCTCGTCTGTCGTCACAGTCTGAAGATCTGGTTCCCTCCAAAGCAATCAGAGGACAGTTTTGGACAGGGAACTGACAGGAACACACTCTCGAGGTCATGCCCCGAGTGTCGAGGGAATAAACACTTGGAGCCAAGCTCGTCTGTAAATAAGCACGGCATTATGCATTGTTGATGAAGAGTTCAAATAATGGAAGCTATAGTATATGTTTGTACCGATGGGGCGTTCTCAGGATACCTATGGATTAGTGCCGTGCTTCTTGAACATCGCTCCAATATGGGCTAAGATGGTGTATCTATGTATCTTGGGACTGGCCCCAGGAAATTCATAATTGACTGAGGTCGGAGGTGAAAGTTGCGACTGGTCCTCAAGCGTAAGGATATGATATATCTGATGGAAGGGCCCACCGGCCCACTGAGGAGATTTCCGGCTTCGGACCGAGGCCTTAGTGACTAAGGTAGCGGGGGGATGCTCTTCTGTTTTCTGTCTTCTTATTCAGTCCATCTGATAACAAGATAAGCTAGAGGACAATTACTATGTCGTGATAACCATGGTAGAAAGCAACGCAGCCGGAGCTGAGCATGCGGGGGAAACAGAGGGGCGGAATCAGGTGACCCATGCCCTGTTTACCTCCGACGTCACTGGGTACCTTAGACACCTTATTAGCTTACTGCACTGCGGATAGCTGCCAAGTGCTAATCACTCACTGTCAAGTCGTCATCCATCGCGATAATCCAGTCTCATATATTATCAGAGCCTACCTTAATCTTGGGAGCAATATAGATATAAGTCTTCTCTTCTTGGTCGGCAATGCTTGGTACTCTATTCTCAATCTCACCTTGATTCGCTCTCCAAACTACTAAGATCCACACTGCAGCTCATTTCAAGTTTTGGACAGGCAACAATCAAGTTACAGTTCTGCAGGCATGCAATAAATGCATTAAATTAAACCACTCAATTTAATCAAGGACAACGGTACGTCACCTTAATCCTGACCTCTGCTTTTGTTCAGCTTCTCATCTGCAATGTGTAGCTATGTCTCTAAATCGAGTTTCTTATCTCGAGTCGTGGGGCCAAACTCGGGCTTCATCGCGTCAGCAACAGCATCCAGGCCAAGAAGATGGCGATTCTGACTCTGTGGACGGGCGCAATGTCGACCTCCCGGAGGAATCGATTTCGTCCTCCTTCCAGTCAACGTACAGTTATCGTCTGAATTTCAATCCGTATGCTGGGCCCGGTTGGACCCAGCCCCCCGATGAAGGTGCCCATGACGAGCTCACGTCTGGTCGTGAAACTCCTACGCTGAAAATCCAACCGAAACCGCTGGACGAGAGTGACCATGGAGGATATGTTCCACAAGTTTCCTCGCAATTGCCGGATGAAGACTATCCATTGCAAACCATTGGAGCGTTCGAAGTCAGTAGTACACGACGAATTTGTATGAAGCCAGTTGAACCTTGTTTGTTCACGATCCGAGCAAATACTAATGAGATACTTTAGGCCAGGTAATCATTGCGGTCATCTATTGCTTCCTCGCAGCAGGTGTTGTGTTCGGATTTGCGGCATTGAAACCTGTCTTGATCCGGGAAGGGGTCTATCGCAATCTGTGTTCGCGCGACGAGCTCTCTAAGAACCTGGAAGTCTGTTACGGACAGGAGCTGCGGTACGGATCATGATCTCCGTCTCTTGACTAAGCTGACGCGAAACAGCCTGAATCTCATGTTTACAATCGCCGCGGTGGCGACCAATGTATCCGCCTTGCCAGTTGGCACTGTCCTTGATACATACGGTCCTCGTGTCTGTGGTATCATTGGCAGCATTTGTCTGACTTTCGGCGCCTTACTACTCAGTTTCGCTGGCAATCTCCCTTTTGATGTGTACATTCCCGGATACCTCTTTCTATCGCTCGGAGGTCCCTTCATCTTTATCTCGTCATTCCAGCTGTCTAACACATTCCCTACTCGCTCTGGATTGATCCTATCGATGCTCACAGGCGCATTTGATGCGTCCAGCGCCTTGTTTTTAGTCTTCCGACTCGCCAACGAGCGCACCAATGGATCGTTTACCAGCCACAAGTTTTTCATGGTTTATCTCATCGTTCCTGCCTTCATCCTCGCCGCGCAACTTCTCATCATGCCAGCGACATCCTACAAAACGGCCGGCGAGCTAGTCCAACAGGCAGAAGCCTACATCGTCGACGAAGCCAACGATCGCGTCGACGAGCGCATCGGCAACCGTTCTGAAGGCGAGCGTCAGCGCAACGACCGCCGCGTGCACCGCCAAGACGTCGTCAACAAGATCCAAGATCTCCTTGGCGACAGCAACATCAGTGACGTCCCAGGGGTCCCAGGTCTCGACGAGCTCTCTCGAACAACTCTTCCCCCAGTGGACGAGCCCCAAGACCGCATCGTCGGCAAAACCCCACCCCGTAACACCACTGCAAGCGGCGTCTGGGGCGCTCTCCACGGCCGCTCCGCTCTCCAACAAATCACCACCCCCTGGTTCGTCCTCATCACCCTCTTCACGATCCTCCAGATGCTCCGCATAAACTACTTCGTCGCCTCCATCCGCGCACAGTACGACTACCTCCTCACCCCAGCCCTCTCCAAACAGCTAAACAGCGCCTTCGACGTCCTCCTCCCCGTCGGCGGGCTCCTCTCCGTCCCCTTCATCGGCACCATCCTCGACAACCTGACAACCCCACAGGTCCTCCTTATCCTCGCCTCCACCGCCACCCTCATCGGCATCCTAGGCTGCATCCCGCACAGCCTCCCCGCCGGGTACGCCAACATCGCCCTCTTCGTCATCTACCGGCCATTCTACTACACCGCCGTCTCCGACTACGCAGCCAAGGTCTTTGGCTTCCAGACCTTCGGGAAGGTCTACGGGCTTATCATCTGTCTAGCCGGACTCGGCAATTTTCTTCAGGCAGGGCTCGACGCGCTGACATTTAAGCTTTTCGGCCGTAATCCGGTCCCGGTGAATCTCGTGCTTACGGCGTCGACGGCCGTGATCGGGGCCGCGCTGGTGGGGTTCGTCTGGTGGCAGGCGAAGCGGATGGATGCGTCTCGGGCTCAGTCTATGGCTGGTAAGGCCGCGGACGCTGGCAGAACGGAGAGCGCGATGGTGAGTCGCTCAGATGCCGTGGATTACACTGGCGTGGCAGCGAGGGACTGGGAGTGGGAGCGCGACCGGCAGCGGGAGCGGGAACCGTTGCTGCGTCGTGGGCCGCAGCACTTGGGTGCACATGGGGAGGCGTCGTCGTATGGGATTTCGAGCGGACCGTGATGCATCCTCTCCCGTTTTTGCATATTTGGACTTTACTTACTGGCTGCTGCTACTGATGATCATGAGACGCTTTACAATTTGTGTAGATTGGTGTGTATATTACCTATGTCCATTATAGAATACATCGATCTGTCTTGAGCCCGGCGCCTAAAGTCATGACCATCATAAATCATATACAACTCCATAAACACGTATACCAATTGTCCAAATCCAAGAGAGCTGAACGCACCCGCAACGAATCACAACGCCGAAATAAAGACAATATCCTGTCGTCACAAACGTCCCGCGACTTCAAGCCACAGGGTATACCCCGCTCGGTCACAGGCCGTGTCATACCAGAGCATGAACTCCAGTATGGCTTTCAGCTCAGACCAGCAGTAGATCCCATTATGCGACGCCGCTTGGCCCAGGGTATGTACGAACCAGTCCCGTTCTGGGCGGTTCTCGGCCGCGATGCCGCCGAGGGTGAGGACCCAGAGGAGGGCGACTTGGGCTTGCGGGTGGGTCCAGAGGGAGGGTGCGTCGGGGGTTTGCAGGGTTTCTTGGAGGAGCTTTGCAATACGGGGAAGAGGCGAGCTTGGTGATGGGATCGGGAAGGTGACGCCGACGGCGTAGATGAGGGCGGCTAGACGGCAGGCTTCGTAGATGGTTGCGTGATGCGGGGTGGGGAACCAGCTGGCGAGAGAGCGGGCAGAGGGGAGGTTGAGGAGGTGGTGCTGGACGAGATTGCGCTGGTCACAAATGAGAGACAGGTCGGGGTTCGGATGGGACGCCTGCATGTGCTCGATGACAATGTTCGTGTAGACCCGGAGAGCCTGAAAGACGTCTGCCATCTCTAGGGTAAAGCCGATCTGACGCAATCGACCGAATCCGAGCTCCACGTCAAGAGAGGTATATCCTAGTAACTCTTGTAACGTGAGGCCTTGTCGCGGCTCATGGAACGGTATGTATTCGAATACAGGCGGCGAAAGCAGATGGCTTGCGGTCAGAAGCGAGGAGCTGATTGGCAAGTTAGCTCAAAGTCAAGCTATCATGTGAGTCGGAGATGCGCCTACAAGGATAAAGTGGTGGCCAACCCCGGCAGCTTGATATTTTTCAAGCCGCCCCGTAATTTGATCAGCTCGACCAAGCCCCGCACGTGGACAAGATTTGGTGGCAAGCTAGCGTAGACGTCGAGCCATTGTAGATGCGTCAGGGGCGGTGTGAATGGGGTCTTTTGATGTCGTCCGCGATCGTTGTCATCGGCGATGCTGTGAGCCATGCACATGACAGTTATTACGATAGAATCGCTAAGGATGCGACTGTGATCCGGATCACTGAAAGCCTTGTTGGCCAGTTTGATGGTTTCATATTCACACTGCTGTAGGAGTCGCTGATCGCGAGGGCTGAATGCCCCGTCTGGAATCTGCCTATTGATCCATCGGCAACGTTGGTGTGATAGCGAGCCATACAAAATGGCAGTGAACAGAACAGGATCGGACAATGATAGCGGAAGCCAGTTTTTAGTGGCAGAGACGTCGCGGTCCGAGGGAGTGGGGGGAGTCAGCTCGGGCCAGAGAACGTCTATTACTGCCAAATTGTCAGCACTCCGAGTTCAAGGATATATCAAGGGTACTAACAGTATCTTTCACACGAATGAACGGCTTCGGGAGCATAATGCGACGGGTAGGTGTGGAAAGGATCGAACAGGTTACTGCCCATGCCCTTGATGGCGTAGCCAGCCAGAGAGCTATTTTCTTGGCCCGGAAAACATGTAATTTCTCGATTCGCAAGATCCACCACCGATTGACGCGGGTTGGACTCGCAATGGCCATCGGCGTCGTCCTCCAGCGGTTCGTGGGTGCGCGAGGAAGCTATCTGTGGAAGCGGGACGTGAGAAGCGGACCGAGCGGACCGGGCGGAGAGGGACAGGCTGCGAGAGGTGACAGACTCGGGGGACTCGCGCGACGACCCGGCAGACGGCGAGGAGGATGAAGGGAACGATGTTTCTTCAGTATCGATTTCAAGAATCTGCGACGCTGGATCGCGGGGCTCCCCGCGATTCGAATTCGAGTCCGAGGATTCTCCTCCCAACGAACGGTCCTTGGTTTGGTCGGAAATCCATTTTCCCACATGCGCCCTCACCAGGCGCTGTATCTTCAGCTTCTCATTTTCCGAAGTCGGACGGGCATTGACGAAGTGGATCGACTCCTTTGCGCGCCCTTTCGCAGCACCTTTACTTAAAGACATCGCCACCACCATGTCCCATCACCCGTGGAGCCTTACGGTCGTGATGATATTGCAGCGCGGGATGGCAATGACCGCATCCTGCGGCTTCGATTGCGAATAAGGACCAGTTTCCACGGGCTTTGCGCTTGTAGAAGAAAAGAGCGAGGATGGGAGCAGCGATCGCGCAGCTATCTGCGATTATGAGGCGGAAAGTCGAAAGCGGGATATCATGGATAGGGGCGCGATGTGATCGACAGTCGTAGTCAGCCGAGGCGTTGGCGATTAACGTGCTCGAAATAGGGGGACGCAAATGTTGTAGAGGCGATAGGAGAATCAAAGTCCCAAGTCGAAAACGGCGAAATCGTGATGATAGTTGACAGGGCAATGAACTGCGAGTCTATCTCTCCTTGTCTTGCGGAACCCGTGACCGTAACCGGCGATTATCCGTTATCCCCGATGCTGGACACGGTGGAGACCTGAGCTGAGGATTCGCGGGGATGAACAAGTGGAAATGGAGGTTTGTGGCTGTGGCGGATTGATTTGGACAAGAAGCGGATTATCCGTGGTTTTGAGCAGAGACTTTCTTGGGAACGTGCAGTGGTGACGAAATCATGGTGCTCGTGGCTTGCCAGAGCCTGAGAGAAGCTTCACAGAAGTCGCTGGACCTGGTCTAGATTTCTTCTTCATGGGGATAGAACGGCGATCTCGATTCTCGATGGTCTCGATTGCCGAATTACAGCCGACTCGACCGAATCGATCGCGTCGCAACAATTAATTGCTCAAGAGTGAGTCGGAAAACCCCCCTGGATGCTGCTTTAACCCCATTTCCTCAGCATTCCTGAGCCGATGGATCCAGTATGTAGACTCGACAATCAATTTACTCTGTACTCGGCGAAAGCCACCACGACCACAGCAGTGACAGTACCAACCTTAATATTCAATGTCGGACAAAGAACCCACTGGCCAGCAACTTCCAACAAGTTTGATACCGTCAGATGCGTATCCTCGTCATAACCGTATTTGCGATGAATGATGAACATGTCCCAGAATCAATATCTACATGACGTTATTGCCCTAGAGATAGTCCACGAGACCTCCTGTTGTTATTGTATATTATGTACTCCATCCCCTTTCTCATACCCAATTCAACGCCATCTAAATCATTACTCCGACCAGGATCCTTGCTTCAATGAATTTCTTGAAGATTTCAGAATTGAAGAACGCCTGGCGCTCTGCTGCCCAGTTTCAGTCGGTATGAGATGAAGCTCGATGGTTCAATTTAATCTCTCTAGAATGCTCAACTAGCTAAGATACAATGAGGGTGCTGGAATGCGGACTGACAATTATAATCCATTATATGCATCAGTAACAAGTATTTCCTCAGTATGAGCAGGACCTTACCTGCGCTTAACCGCGTAGCGGCCAGCCTGTCATTGACCATCTCGTGCAAGAGGCCTATAGCGACCTCGTGGTTGGGACCCGGCATTCCTTGACCATGCTGCCTGCAGACATCGACCTCTGAAATATCCACGAGGCAATGCCAGCCAGCTTGGGGGGTGTTCCGCCGGGCACTGTCAGACTCATGGCAGTATGATTGGACCGAAACTGGGGCTTTCTAACGAAGAGGATTGTTCGTCCTGAATCCGTTAAACCAATTGGTTTTCTTTCTACTTAGGATTCTATAAACCGCGCTATTGTCATGCTCATGCTCTCATCTGGTTCATTTTGTGCTTTGGACCATCGTACCAGAAAGAGTAATCCGCATTATCTGTGGTCATGAGGTCCTGCTCTTCCCAAAAAAACATATCCTAAGCGTGTCTCCGTCGTCTACGCGAGCAACACCCTTGACTGGCGATGCAGAACTCTTGACGAACTCTTTTGCATTATCCATTTAAGTGGAACGCATTCGTGGTTGTGTTCATCGCCACGCCCAAGCCACTAAAGTGTATTGGTGACTAGTCAAGGCGTTGGGTCGCTGTTTTTATCTGAGATGGTACTTGCGCTTTGTGTTGGACTGGGGTTTGGCTGATGTAGGTCATTGCTCCCATGTTGAACACGTCGTCGTTGTCAGGCTTGCGATCATCTTGAACAAGCCCGTGATAGTCTCACGAGCAAATCCTCAAGCATCTTGTTAAATTTATTCATCTCAATAGCGATTGCCCTGAGGAGTTCTCTTTCGGTATGTTTGTCGTCTTGCACATACGTGCGGATGTAAGACAGTATAGCCCATACAACGGCAGTCAGATCCCGATGGTGGCTATTATCCGGTTTATGTCCACTTGAGCCATTGTTACGTACTTGTGGGTAGTTATGAAAGGGTGAGTAAGAATCAGGTATCGGGTGCGGTGCCTGCCTTTGCAAAGATGACACAAAACATGGCCAATCGAAGAGATCTTAGGCAGTTCCCCAGGACCTTTAGTACTGGGCCGTTTAAGTTGAGCCCAGCCTCCATAATGTACAGCCCTGCTCGCGCACAACTAAGGCCCACATCGAGCCGATTAGGATCGCCTAAGAACTGGAGGCGGGACATTAAAGTGATCCCGAAAACTCCCGCGGGAGATCCACGTCCTTGGAAGCTGTAAACAGTGTGGATACGCTCGCCTTGGAGCCGGTGGTTGGAGCAGAAGCTCTGTTGGTCCGTTCTTCTTTGCGATGCACGATGAGATGGTACAGTATCGTCCAAAAACATGGGCAACCAAATCCCGATGGTGGCTGTGATCTCGATTGTGTTAAGCTGCTGAGCCATTGTTACGTACTTTTCAAATACCGGTGCATCTGACTGCATACCCGGTTTGAATATACTCTTTCAGGGCAAGGCCGTTCCCCAGGTACTGGGTCTCCCTTCATCATGGCCAGTGCCATAGATTCAACCAGTTTAGGCATGACCACAGCCTATCACCCAAACGGCGGTCATCCGGTAGTACCCATGGCCCCGGGACCCAGATAAATGATCGGGTCAGTTTTCCGGCTAAACTTCAACACTGCCTATAGACCAATTAGCTGGCACACTTCGGTGGAGCGGCATAGCCTTACCTGAAGGGTTCGGACAGGGTCGGACAGGGTCGGACAGTGTAGGTCCAAACTCGTTTTCGGACGGTAGCCCGGAGGCAACGTAGTCCATCGATGCTGGCAACGATGGCACCAACCTTGGTCGGCGTTGTGTAGAGCGGTAGTCATTTTACCGCTCTGGATGTTAGAATAACGGGAGTACGTCTATACCCACGGTTTTTGATGCATCCCTTAAAGATGTAGAAGATAGTTTGCTGATATGTACATGGGCAGTGGACAGCTAGGTGGTTGAGGGTATCATACTCTCCAGACCCCGAGAGATTCCAGCTCAGAGAGGGAAGGTAAGGCTAGTGAATGATACATAGTCATGACAAGATAGAGAAGGCAAGAAACAGGAAATTGAGATGGATCTTCACTCATTAAGTGTCTCTATAGAGCATTGAATGTGGTATCATTCACTCCATCTGAGATAGACATACTCTGGCAGGAGAAACCTACACCTTCTACCATTTCATTCACTATAGCTATTATCTCTACAATTTTTCCAGATGGACTCATTAGATGAAGAATCATACTTGTTATCCCATATTAGTCTTCTTCAGTTGCCATCATGATGACACCTAAGAAGCAACTGCTGGAGACCTGCACATAATTTACATCCGTTCCTACCCCAGAAGTAGGGTTTATCAAGTACATGCAAAGTAGAAGGGGTTATTGCAAGTAATATTTCCTGGCGTCCATCAATTACCCTGTTCATGATGCAGCTCATGCGGAATAGCGCAGAAAAGTCTTCTAGTAAATATTAACATGAATGCCTATAATTGAAATTGACGTTTAGCGCAAAAGGGCTGATTCTGCCTACAAGTACACACTATACTTCAAGCTCATGGCTCAAAAGAGTGAAGAGTCCGGGGCTGAACCTGCACAATATGGATGAGAAGGGTTTCCTCATTGGAGTGCTATCGAAAGGTGAAGAATCTTTTCACGACGCTGGCATGAGAAAGGGGCCTCCCAACAATGAATCCGGGATGGAAATACGGAGCTGATTACTACAGTTGCCTGTATTTGAGAAGATGGGACAGCTCTTCCACCTGGTTGATTTACCAGGCTGTTTCTCAAGATATGCAAAATATGTTGCTTCAGGATTTTAGCCCTGATGATCATTACTGCTCTTTTACATCTTCTCCTAGTGGTTGGACCAACGATGAGCTAGGATATGCGTGGCTTACAACTTTATTCCAAGAGGGCGTGAAGATGTGAAGGTGTTGGCGACTTCTAATCTTGATGGCCATGGCTCCCACGTCAGTATGAAGTTTATTAACTTCTTTGATGCCAACAAGTCCCTTCTGGCTGTCTATCCACCTCATTCAACTCATAATTTGCAGCCTCTTGATATCAGTCTTTTCAGCTCTCTTTCTCGACCATACAGCCGCGAATTGGAGCAATTTATGCATGAATATCAAGGATTAAGTCATATTACAAAGCGAGATTTCTTTCAGGTGTTTTAGTCAAGCTGAAATAAAGCTTTTTCAAGCAAAAATATCAACAGTGCATGGGAGTCTGTTGGTTTAAAGCCTTAGAACCCAGCGGTTGTTTTAGCACGCTTCACCAGGAAACAAGATGAAAGACCCCTTCTAGTGAGCCTACGCAATCTGTCTTGGAAGGCAGACGACTGCATCGCATTAAGAAGCTTCTGGAGCAAGTTATTCCTAATATCTATGATGTCAAGTGCGGCTTCTATGCAGCTTCAGAATGATATCAGACATGTTCAAAGCTGTGCCAAGGTTGATGCTTGCGCCCTGCTGAGCTGATCATACAAAGTCCTAGTATGTTGTCCTGGAAGGGACGCATCGATCTCTCCTATGTACTTGCCAAAAGGATTTTGTAGGAACTGCTCCTTTCGTGCCTGATTGACCGTAGTTCGTATTTGCCTTCACACAGTGGATCTTGCGCGTTGGGTAGCCCAAAGCTGGTGGATCTGGCTGGGCTCCGTTCTGGGTGGTGTAGTGGCTCGCTGCCTTAGCCATTTGAACTCCTTGGTTCTGTAAATAATTTGCTATCCACCTGATCGTGAGTTGGATGTCAATCTGCATCACCTGCTCGATTTGTCTAATGATCTGCTGTATGACTTGCTGTAGAAGTGCAGGGATGCTGTCAATGTGATCTGACCGCGATCTCACCTACCCCGCTTTCTCGACATGGTCGAAGTGAAGCCCCTTTGAGGCTTTGATATATACGGTATACCCCATAACTGTGGGCACAACACAAAACACACGTCAACTTTCTCTTTGGACATACGCCGTACGTTATGAGCGCAACAAACTTTACGGACGAAGCTCACAAGGCTCTGCTAGATTCGAACGATCTGGCATCAAAATATGCTCACCCTCAGATCCTGCCCATCCATCTGGCTGTCTCGCTCCTCAGTCCTTCGCTACCTGGGTCTAAGGACCAACAAGCGTATGTAGCTAGCGTGCCGCTCTTCAAGCAAGTTGTCGAGCTGGCGCACGGCGATCCAGAACTGCTTCACCGCTCGCTATTCAAGTTGCTGATACGACAACCGACCCAAGATCAAATCACAGAGCACGTCAGTCTTTCTCCTGCTCTCGCCAAGGTAATACGGTCCGCAAGCGAGCTTTCCAAGACTCAGAATAGGAGAGATGGCTATGCCGCCATTGAGCACCTAATCCTGGCTGTGACTCAGGACTCGCAAGTCCAGCAGGCCCTGGCAGATGCAAACATCCCAAATGCTAAGCTGATCGACCATGCTGTACAGCAGATTTGCGGCTCCAAGCAGATAGACTTGACGACTGCGTATTCAGAGAGTGAAAATAAAAATAGAAATCTGAGCAAATTCACTATCGATATGATAGCGCAGGTGAGAGAAGGCAAGATTGAACCTGTGCTCAGCCATTATGAGGAAACTAGACAGGTCATCCAGATTCTGAGCAGGCGGACGAAGAATAACCCTATTCTGATCGGCGAATCGGGCGTCGGAAAGACTACGCTTGTGGCGGGTCTTGCACATTTGATCTGTAATGCAGAGGCCCCTGCAAGCCTGTTGCATTGCAGACTACTCTCTCTTGACATGGGTTCACTTATTGCTGGATGCAAGTATCCTGGAGAATTTGAAGAAAGGATGATGGGTGTCCTGAAGGAGGTTGAGGAGTCAAAAGATACGATCATCCTCTTCATCGATGATATCCACTTTATCATGGATGCTCCCTCCAGCAGTGATGGAGGAATGGGCGCTGCAAAGCTGCTCAAATTAATGCTAGCTAGCGGGAAACTCCACCGCTGCATTGGAGCCACGACAAATATGGAATACCGGAAGTACATGGAGAAGGATCAGGTTTTCCGTCGATTTCAGCAAGTGCTGGTGACAGAGCCGTCAGTGTCAGAGACCATTTATATCCTCAGGTGTCTCAAAGCCAAATATGAAGTGCACCACGCTGTAATTATCCATGATGGTGCCGTCGTCGCTGCTGCCAAGCTTGCCGCTCGCTATCTTATAGATCGACGACTTCCCGACTCAGCCATTGACCTCATCGACGAGGCCGCAGCTGCGGTGCGAATTGCTCGGGAGACTCAACCGCAGCCTCTCGGCAACTTGGAAAGGAAGCTGCAACGACTCCAGGTTGAAATCCACGCCTTAAATAAGGGAAAAGATGAAGCTTCAAAAGCACAGTTGGAAGTTGCTAAGCAGGAAGCTGTGAACTGTGCAAAGGACCTGCAGCCGCTACGTGAGAAATATGAGAGTGAGAAAAAGCGAAGCAAGGAAATACAGGATGCCAAGATGAAACTTGACTCACTTATTGCCACGAGAGACGCGGCAGAACAATCTGGAGACCTCCAAACCGCTGCAGACATGGTGTACTACGCCATTCCAGAGTTGAAGGAACGGATCGAGAGGATGGAGGCGGAGAGGACAGAAGCCTGTGCGGAGCAACGCGCTCACCAGGGAGAAGTCGATGAGGCCTGGTTCCCTGCTGATGCTGTTGGCCCTGCCCAAATCCATGAGCTCGTCGCCAGATGGACCGGAATTGCACTCACGAGTGTTGTGATATGAGGGCTCGCGTCGACGCTGTACAATCTCCTCAGAGGTATAGCTTCCATAGCTTCCTTTATCTAGTATTGCTTGTTTGTCTGGGTAAGCCGCTGTGGCTAGACAATTTGCCATGCGGTTGGGTGCATCGTACCGATGCTATCATCCAACCTGAACTTCTGGACCTCGTAGGCTACATCAACAAGCTTCAATTCTTGCCAGTTTGGCGTGCTGGCCGATTGCTCGAAGAAGGCTCCTGCTGATGTAAAAATATCCATCCATTGCTCGACGGTGAGTGTCCCTTTTCCACACTCCAACTGTCAACCTTGTTCCGCTGGGGAAAGATGTTATCTGTTGAAAAGCTCCCGGGGCGCTACTTTCGGGGGTTTTCGCCTCGGGCTTCAAGTCAGACTCTCGATGACCGACAACGAAGGCGATTTTGGCTGCTTTACGGAAATCTTTTTCCGAAATGTACCCTTGCCTGATGGATTCGTCGAGTGCTCTATGCATTTCGAGGACAACTACTGCCTTTTTGGGTGTCAGTTTCTCGTCGGGATAGCTTTTGGTCGTCATTTCCTAGGCTGGTTGAAATCCCGCTTCGTCTCGTACTTCAGCCAAAAAATGCTGATGCTAATTGCAAACACGCATAGCGATTTGTTTTATGCGAACTAGGAGAAAAGTTCAACGTCAAGATACGCTTTTTGAAGTGGCTGTGATGGCTGTAGGATGGATGATTCTCGTAAGAGGGGAAGGATAGGTTAAAGCGAAAGGGAGTGATGAATTGTATATCAAATTCCTCAAGCATATAGACCCTTGAGTTTTTATATAAGAATAGTAATAATCAACCTTCCTAGAATACATAAATATCGAATTAATGACATCTATACCCATTCAGACGCCGGCAAAGTTCTTAATGTCTCAGCATCTACCTCTTTGCATCTGTTCGCAGCTTTACAGCGTGTCAGATATTGTTAATTTTCTAATCCTGGGATACTGCATTACTCTATCTTTCATCCAAATTCTATTATAGAACTACTGAAACCGGCAATTTCCTGGCGATTTTGAATAGTATGCCTCCAGCCCTGAGATTGCTGGCTTACAGCCCGTGGCTCGTCCACAGGCGACTGGCTGGCAATTTACTTGAGAGTCCAGGCAAGGGGGTTAGTCGTAGCGCAGCTGCCTTAGTGAATCTTGTCTCTTGCTCTTCAAGCAGAAGATTGACTCGCAAATATTGATTGGCTTACAGCCTATATTAAATAGAAGTAGGATATAGGCTAGCTACACCAGAATTGCCGCAATCAATCAATATCAAGCAGCTGGTACTTTCCCCCCTCTCCAGTCTCCGCATCATAATACTCCTCCAACGCGTTCTCAACAGCAGCCATATACCCCAAAACCTTCTCTTCCTGCCACCGTCTTCCAACAACCTGCACCGCAGTCGGAAGACCCGCCATCTTGGCCGCATCATAGTGCTTCCACGCCCCGCGGGCAATGGCATGATTTGCGCCAAGCTGGTTCAGAACGGTTTTGTACGGGGCGCGGAGCGCATCCTTCTTCGCGTCGACGTGCGAGACCGGCAATACACCCGCGGAGTAATCGAGCAGGTTCCACAGGAAGGTATAGCCGCAGGAGGAGACGGCGTCGTGCATAGCCTTGTGCGGGAGAGCAGGTGTAGCGTTCACAGGGCACAGGATGAAATCGTATTGCTGGGACTCGGCGTCCCACCAGGCGTGCCAGGTGGCGCGGAAGGCCTCGCGGCGGGCGACGAGCTTCCACTGCTCGGCTGCGGATTTGTGCTCAAAGCTGCGGATTAGCGCGGCCCATTTGGTATCGCGCTTGATATAGCGGACGTAGAGGTAGTAGAGGTAGCGAAGGGGACGGGGCAGTTTGGCGATGCGGGTCAGTTGTGCAGCGCCCGGGTCGGAAGGTTCGAAGCTGTAGCGGTGGGAGTTGAAGGTGGTGCAGCCGTCGGAGTTGAGGAGTTGAGAGGCAAGCGTCAGACCCGTGAAGGGGTCGGCGGATGCCGGGGGCGTGATCTCAGAGACTGTGTGGCCGGCTGCTGTGAGCGCAGCGACGGTGGTGGCGACGGCGCGGCTGATGGCGGGCGTGGGAGGGACGACTCCTAGGGACGGTCAGCTTTGTCGAAGTTTGCGTGAGGTGAAACATACCATCTGAAGACATCAGTCCGATGCGCAGCTGTTTTGTCTGCGCTTCCTTCTCCTCTGCGTCCCGCCAAGCGATGGGATGGACAGTATTGTCATACTTCCATGGCTGCATGCCGATGATCGCTCGTGTAAAGTAGGCGAGATCGTTCAATGTCCGGGCCATTGGACTAAAGACACTGGCCACTCCTTCCTGGCCCGCCATGCTGGTGCTAACACCAGCCTTGGGCCAGCGGCCTGTACTGCACCGTAAGGAGTAGATGCCGCTCCAGGCCGCAGGAACTCGCACCGATCCAGCAACATCAGACCCAATACCGATACGGCCACCAAGGGCAAGTATAGCACCCTCGCCTCCGGTTGAACCACCTGGTGAGTACTCAGGAACATGTGGGTTCAAACACCGACCCCAGAGACCATTGAAAGATTCAAACGACAGAAGCGTCACCGGGAGTGCAGTCTTGGCGTACGGGACAGCACCTATTTCACGTCAGGATCGGTAACTCCGGAAAAATAATAAGTTGCAGCCATACCAGCATCCTTCAACAACTTCACCATTGGCCCATCCTCGGCCGAAGGCTTCCCAGCCATCCGCGCATACCCAACAGACGTGTCAAAACCCTTGACCTGCACTGAATCCTTGAGGGAGACGGGTATCCCGGCCAGCGGACCTTTGAGATTGACTTCCGTCTGAACCCATGTCTCCGCTTCGGGCAGCAGCAGCTCAGTCACGCAGTTTGTGCGTTCCTGGGCCTTCACTGCCACCTTGCCGTATGTACGGAGAACATCTGTTGGCGAAAGGGAGGAGTTGTGGACAGCCTCAACCAGCTCTTCAATTGGCTTGTTGATAATACTCTTATCTGTCGCCGTGAACGCAGTGTGGTAGTCTGGGGAGAGGGAAGCGAAACGGGCGGCCCGTTCCTTTTGCTTCTGGTCCCTGATAAATAGTTAGACTGTGCTGTATTGTTGGTGATGTTGCGCTTGAACTTACCGGACCCGGCGGTAGGTGAAGTAGTCAAATGGTGGTAGCATAACGAAGATCTCAATCGCACCGAGGTTGATGAAGAAACACTGCCTCGAAGCGCAAGAAGGAGAATATGAATATAGATAAATGGCGCAGGGGCTAACCGTTGCTATTTATTGCGGGGAAAGCTTGGACACTAATGCGGAGAAAGCGATAAGGCCCGCTGATAAGCGCGTTGTCCAAGCTCGGTTTGTCCGCGGTCAGGATATCAACAACCAGCCGCAAGAACGATTCCTATCACGATGATGAGATTGCTGATACAATTGTAGCGTTTTTTACTGTAGCTTGTTACCAAAAAATGGAGTTTATTCTTGTTATGTTGGCAATTTGTTGAAAAAGATGGCGATGCGATGAGTAGAAGTAGAGGGCACGTGACCTACAACAAGTGCCGACAACCGAGTGTCTGGCCCAATCAGGAAAGTCCATGCGGAATTGGGTCGACCAGCGAACAAAAGACCGCGATATATCTATAAGCTATCTCTCGCTTATCAGTTTGATACTCTGTAGAAGTCACTGAAAGCTAGGAGTGTAGATAAGGTTACTCCTAAGCATACAGCAGACTCCCAAGACTTCCCGAGAAACGAGGTCGAGTCACCTGAACTGCTGGCTGAGACTTCTCATCTTTTTTATCAGGCATAAATACGCGCTTTATCCGACTTTGCGGGCAATGAAATGGGTAAGAGAGAAGCTGTGAGATTTATTCTCATTGCCACTTAGATACGAGCTTATATGACAAACATGGTTTGTTCACATATTGAAGGTTCAAATATTCCAACTCCAGAATACCAAGACTGACATGATTTCGTGTATACTCGGGTATTCGCACTGCATAGAGCACATTGGCCCAGTGCAAAGCACGGTAACGAGACCGGCTCATTCAGTCAGATTTAAGATTGCAATGGGACTATCTGCCCCTTCCACCTTGGCATATACTGGATCATTCGCTCGGGGCGATATGCATCAAGTCTGCGGTCCGGTGGAGTTGTTGCTATCATTTCGATATGATCGCAATCGATGAGTTGGCGGCCGTGGAGGATTATTCTTCAGGCTGGACAGTGCACATTGACCTGGCACCTCTCATCCTCTCGGTCCCCTATCGCGATTGTCTTGTAACCAGTGGTGCGCATGGAGCCACAGGAGGACCACGATAATACCGGCCACGAGACTCGAAATGGCCAAGAAAATGACAAAGCCACATACTATCGATCGTCGTTTCTTTCGGTACTGTGCTTGGATCCAGTTGTCCCTTTATTTCGTTAGTGCTATGTGACCCTTCCACGTAAAACCAACAGTCATGATGCGAAAGTACTTACGGGTGGGCCGTGCTCTTGTTTTGAGCTGCAGCTTTTGCTTCCTCGTCCAGATGAACCGCGCGTGAAAAGCGCTTCCAGAACAACGGATCCCTCACAAGCGCCATTATTCGAGATGCTTAGTGCGAGTCGGACATTGAGATTCGACAACTTTGGTGAACGTTGTATGTGGGACTAAATCCTTCGGGCTGGCGAAGCTGCGACAAGTCACGACGGGGTGAGGATGAACCAGTGCCCCGTCGACTGAAACCGAAGGACTCGAGCGCAGTGGTCAAGATGAAATATTGAAGAAGTGTAGGGTGATGTTAAGGACAATCAGACCAAACCGACGAAGATAACGAAAGGTTGATCTTGGATGAGAAGGGAACAATAAGAGAAAAATCAAAACAGAAAACAAGGCAGTTGCAAGGCAGTTGCAAGGAATCCCGCCTTGAAAATCAAAATATGCCATCCAAGTTTGACCGGGCATTGCAAAGCATGCATCCATTCACCGTGCCCAGTCTGGCATTCCAGTGGCCTCCGTTGGAATGGCACGAGAGGCAGAAGAAGGCTGGAATGGTCTCAATCCGCGTTATAAGGGGAGACACTACTCACTTTCCGGCCAATTAGAGTCTACCTTATGGCAGTGCTATAGACCCCCACCAATTATAAGCAACCTTTTGTTTGCGTTTTAAAGGCCTCTCTTCCTTGACAAATCCACCTGCTAGGCAACGACAAAGAATCATGGAAGGTAAAATTCGCATGTCATCTAATAATAGATAGATTGAGTTATCACACGATTGTCTTTCGGTTGCATGATTCTAACTTTGTCGTGTCGTACAGGCTTTCTAGTCTGGCCGCAAAAGCAGTTCATCGAGAGCATGGAATATAAGCATAGGAAAGCTATAAAAACGCAGTTTTCAGTTAAAAAGTCTAGAGCCCATGATCTATGAAGAGAACATGTGCGAACGCGCAGATTGTCGAGCCAAGTCCAAGATGCGCCTCGTCAAAGCCACATAGTTCATTGCCGGTTTCTGCAATCTTGGCTGATTCTCGAAAAGACTGAGGATGCATGAGGATGCATGAGGATGGTCAGATGGTTTGCTCCTGGTAGCAATTCAGTAGCATGACAAATAAGTAGCTGTTTATTAGCTGATTGGCTTCACTTTCAGCAGGATGAGAAGTAGTACGGTGTCTCTTGTATCCTGAACTTCTGAGAGGGAGATAGAGGTCGGTAGTTTGAAGACTGAAAAACATGCATCTGGAACGAAACTGCAGATGGTGAGAGTACTTGCAGATATGCAGAACACCACCAAAGTCCAGTATCGAGTACCTGCAGAATAACCAGCGTTGGAAAACTGCTTTATCATTCAGTTCTAATTTGCTGATCGCCTCTAGCACTGCCTTTGTTGACTATTAATTGATTATACACAGTGGAGCAAGATAATAGTGGGACGGCCAGACCATGGTCCAGCGGCGAGAACCGACCCATCAGCGGTCCATGAGAGGTGCCTGGTCATACCTTGATAGTCTTCAACAACCAAATCAATAATTCTACTAACTCCAGTGAGTGTTGATGCAATGTTACACCCTCAGACCACTGCCTCTGCCTGCAGTCATGGTGTCATGTCACATGCGGGGCTGTCAGGTTGTCAGGAGTTCAGGCCACAATCTGACTTCCTAAGGCGCGGGAAAGACCAAAACAGCATCGTGCATCGTTGACTTTGCACCGTTGCAGCGCTCCGTCTTCCAGCTTCGCCATCGTTCAATCATCGGTGACCTTCCGCGTCTAATTGCAGATGAGGCGGATTGAGTTGGCTTCTTGCCAGCAAACGAAATCGCTTTGGGGCCTTGGGCCACCCCGCAGTGGAGCGGAGCAGAGGTGCCTGACCGCTCCTGTTGCCTATCTATCTATCTGCGCACCTACTGCGGTCCCTTTGTCCTGACCTTGGTTCTCTCGAGCTCTGCTCCATCTCATATACTCCCTTCCATCTGAATCTGGGCCATTGAGGAACGAAATCCGTTGCTGCGTTCAGATGCACGTCACTTTCTCGCCTTGGCCATCAACTCCGCCCGGTCATGTCCTCCGCACACGATGCAGATGCGGGCGCCAATTTCTGGGGAGTGTTGATCAACGCCGACAAGAGTCCTGCCCCGTTACTCGAACAGCTATGTCTGGGGATCGCACAGTTGATGGTCAATCTGATGTTACTCCTCGTTCATATCATGCAGGTGGCTAATGTCTTCTAGACCACCTTTGACGAATACGCTACCACCGACCTCACCCCGGATCGACTGGCCGCCTTTTATCGTAAAGTCGGCGGCAACTATGACATCCTCTTCCTCGAGACAAAGTCCTCCGCCCTGTCATTCATATATCAGCGTCTCGGGTGTTTCCACAGCATTCAGCCCACGAATGATCCGTTTAAACCGCCGTCCATTCCAGCATTGCAACCTAACGGCTTTGTGAGATGGCAGACGATCCAGCTGCTCCTGGATCCTGACGAACATGCACGCTATTTGCAAAATGCCGTTGCGCTGTGGGACATTGAGAACCCTAATGGAGGAACTTTTCCAAAGACCATCCCCCGAGACGCTTTCCCGTCGGAACCAGACCCGGAGATGGTGGACTGGCATGAGGGAGTCAGCCGGCGATTTGAATTCGACTACTACAGGAAAAATTTGCGATCCTCTCCGCCCAACTTCCACACATACCAATGGCAATTCAGCCAAAAGGACGCATCCCCTGAGCAAGAGGACCACACCTCGAGTCACCGGCCTCCAACACCACAGCCCCGGCGACACACGGAGCCAGAGGAACCGCCTCGGAGGAGTCGCCATAACAGACAGCGTAATGGCGAGCTCCCTACGACCGCAGCTCGAAGAGTCAAATCCACCTATTTTCCCCGTGCAGAGGAGGGGCCTGAATTCGCGTCTCGCCGAGCGCCATCGCCGCCCTTTCGACCAAGACCAGCCACAAAATCAAGAGGCCGAGAACGACCGCACTCCTTCGTCTATCCAGCAAGCACAAAACCCCACCACGGCCAAGACACCTCGGACGCCTCGTCGGAAGACTCAGGATCCCCAACGCATGGGCAACCGCCGAGATCAGGACGACACAGCCATTCGCGGAACCTATCACCGCCCCGCTCCTCCCACGCTCGACGCCACTCGCACGAGCCATACGCCCGCAGACCCGAAGAAGACGTATCCCCAGACTCCCCACGCAGACACACCCACCGCGACGCCCATACCGCACACACGGGCCGGCTGTACGACTCCGACGGCGCGCGGAAACCCCGCCAGTCAAGAGCGTACAACGAGGAACCACCCCCCAGCCGATCCGCGGGCGTCCGATTCCGCGAACACATCTTCCACGAGCAACCCCCCGTCACGCCCTCGCAGGAGGTACCCCTCTACACGCACGTCCACCCCCGCTATATGAACGGGATCAGCGAGAACTATGTCTCGCATCCGCACCACGCCCGCCCCATGGACTCCTACGTCATGGACGACGGCCGCCGACACAGCTACCGCGACCCGACTTCAAACGGCTCGTCGGGCGCCCACCCCGGGGTCGAGCGCACCCGCTCCTATGCGGGGCGATCATCCCGGGTTCCAGGCTGGGCTAGTCCGCCGCAGGGCGGTACCCGATGCGTCCCCATTCCGATGGTAGACGTGGACTACCCGTCCCCGTCGGGGCGGAGGTCAACCATGTACGAGCGATAGTCGCTAGTCTTGCTGTGTCCACTGGTGTGTACTTCTTATGACGTAATGAGTAACGATGTTATGTGTCTCTTTTATTTCTTTTTGTCGTCTCATCTCTCAGTTACGGTTGCTATCATGGCGAGAACGGCGTCTGGATTGATTTTCATGTTCTCTTTTATATGCATGTGCATACGCATATCCTACGAAATCAGATCGATCTCGTGGCTCTCATTTCCTTGCTTAGTTTATACCACCGGTGTGACTGGTTACGGTGGAGGATTAGACACACTTATGAGAGATGATATTACGAGGTTAGAGGCTAGCCTGGTTATGGCAAGCCTAGAGGCGCTGATCAATCTGCTGTTCTGGATTTATTACCACTAGTATTATTTGCGTAGGTATATCCGTAGACTGGAGCTGGTCTATATAGAACCAGTCAACTGCAAGTTATGTATGTACACCTTTCTCAGTCTCAGGCAAGGGACGCCCGCTGGAAAGTAAACCCATACTGCTCAAACACCTTGCACTTGTCCGTGCCCTGCGGGTTCTGCGTCCAGGTAGGCGGCATATCGAGCAGGCTGACATTACGCTGCTCTGGGTGATACGGAGGAACATAATACCCGTTCTTTCCGAAGATTTCGTACGTCGCGGCGTAGGCGGGCCCACGGACGCGGAGCATCTCCGGGTCGGGGTTCGGGTTGCGGGTTCGAAAGAAGGAGCCGAAGACGTCGTCGAGGAGCTGCGAGTGGAGGAGGTCCGTGGTGTCGTAGTACGGGTCTACGTTGCGGGACTTGCTGTTGAGGGTTCCCCAGACGGGGAGGACGTCGGCGGAGTGGCAGGTGGCGTTGTAGTCGGTGTTTGGGGAGCAGATGGCCGGGACGCCGGCTTTGCTTTGGATGTGGCCGTGGGTGATTTCGACMTCGTAGAGGGCTGGGAAGGCGGTGGCGCCGCCGTTGGCGAGAAGATGGGCTTGCGGGCAGGTCCATTCGCTGTGGGTCAGTGCTTGGGCGGCGACGTTGCGGACTGTGTCTGGGTCGGAGGGATTGAGCGGGAAGGCGTTGGATGCAGCGAGAGACTTGGCTAGGTCGGTGGGGTATGCAACGCCGAAGAGGAGGTTGAGGTTTGTGGTGGTGGCCTCGATTTGTGGGACGGAGTTGGCCACGTAGAGGCTGGCTTCGTCGGTGACGGTGGTGAACATGGTTGGGACACGGTTGGGAAGAGTGTTGTCGGCAAGCAGGGTGTAGAACTGGTCGTCGATCACGCCGCTTCCCGAGTCGTCGACCATGGGCATCAGGGGCTCAATGGAGGCTAGCAGTGTCGACACGTGGAGGAAACCGTTGGCGACTTGCTTGTTCACAGCCGCCATGGCGGACTGGAACTCGGTCCTGTTGTCGAGGAAGGCCGATGCAGGCACCGAGCGCAGACAGGACAGCAGCTTCTCTTCGGAGACGGTTTGGTTGCCCTGTCCGCAGCCGACAGCCTTGGCGACCCCCGGCGCGACAATTTTCTCATATACCTCGCGGGTATACCATGGCAGATCCAGCGGGGCAGACTGAACGATCGCACCGGAGAATAAGCCTTTGGCTGCGCTGGACGATAGCAAGGCAGTCACACTCTGGCCGCCTGCTGACTGACCGAAGATCGTAATTCGGGACTTGTCGCCACCGAACGCTTCAATGTACTCGTTAATCCATTCAAGGGCGAGAATTTGGTCGCGGATGCCATAGCTCCCTGTCGTGAGACTGCCAGTCGCGAGCCAGCCCAGAGCGCCGAGACGGTAGTTGACCGTCACCACAACAACGTCGTTGCGACTTGCAAAGTTGCCCCCGTCGTAGTCGATCATGGACGCACTACCTTTGGTAAACGCACCTCCGTAGAAGTAGACGGCCACTGGTTTGCGCAGAGGGTTGCGGGCCCCATGCGCAGGAAGCACAGGGGTGTAGATGTTGAGATACAAACAGTCCTCGGAGATGCCACCGTTGCCCAGGGTACCAAAGCCGGAGACTGACTGGACGCAAGAGTCGGAGAATTTGGTAGCATCAAGCTTCTTGGGACCACTGTACGGCTGAGGCGGTGCAAATCTCAGGTCTTTGACAGGGGGGTTGGCAAAAGGAACACCCACGAATCGGAATGAACGTGCGTCGCGATATCCAGTGAAAGTGTAATCTTGATGCATTACCGAGATCTTGGATGACTCGACAACAGCTCTGTTCGTGTCTGTGGTGGGAGGGACCTTGGACGTACAAAGTGCGGGCAGCTGCATATGGCAAGGGATGCTCACAGTCTCCTTGCGGCTGAGAGAATAGGCAGAGCAGTCCTCTGGGGATGATTTTGAAACCCATACCTGGTCGCTCCTCTGGAGATCGCCATTATGAATGAGATAATTGAACTGATACTGAAGTTCGGTCCGGTTTGTTTCGGTCGCATCCTGCAGTGAGTACAGGCTTTCCCCGATGGCAGCACACTGCACCTGCGCCTGACCGTAGCTCAATCGACCATAAATCAGAACCGCGGCCGTACCGTTGTTTTCAGAGCCCAGATTATTGTACTTCAACGTTTGCAAAGTACTCAGAGAATTGATCTGAGGGGGACCTCCTGGAGCTTTGCACCCATTATTGGGAGGCGAAGGTGCTGCAGATACCAGCGAGCAAAAAAGCAGTCGAACAGCCAAAGATTTCAGCTGCATCTTGGCTTGGGGTCAAGGTCAAGGTCGCTATCCAGGGAGGAAGATGACAAGGGGAACCAGGCAGCTACCTCTTTTAAAGTGGTTTTTTGCAGCCCCGGCCAAGCTGCTAATCAAGGAACGGCAACCCTGACTGTGCTGGCCATGCAGAGAGGCGTCATTCGGATACCTCGGAAAGGAAAGGTGCAGGTGCCAAGGACGTGAGATACGTCCAAATGGAATAGGATGTTATTCGCCAACAAAGGGAGAAACTGGGGAATGATGGATGCGGAGAAATCCGACAAAGTGCGGAGTGCGCTAACATGGTTGACGGCCCTGGTTCTCGATATTAAATGGAAACTCCGTAATTCGCCAAGGTAGACTTGCCAGGCTTTGACCGTGGAGAGGAGGAGATTGTAGCCGAGGCGGACAGGGTAAGCCGGTAGGGTGACTTGTGAATGGCCATGTCGGCATCGCTGTTGGTTAGAGCGAGCAAACGGTTTAGACTTTAGATAATAACCAACCAAGCCACTTGCAATCGACCAATAAGCGAGTCTCACGTAAATCAAACCGATCAATTCTGTAAGCGATGGGGATCAATCGTGGACGAGGTTGAAGGAGTGTTGGTGTTGGTGTTTACTTGGGTCCTGGGATGGTTTTCGACGACTCTATCAGGCACCAAGGCTCATCCAAGGTTTTCCACTTCGGGTTAGCTCACTCGAGGCCAGCCCTAAGTTCTGAGACTCTGACAATGAGGAATTTGAAGCCATTCTAATCAATTGGGCAGACGATCATCGATTGTAGGGTGGGCACGAGTATCCGGAATTAGATGAAAGTCGTGATCGCTTGGGATAAACACATGTACTGCTGGCACGCATGGCTACTTACTCCATATAGATTCTGAACGATCCGAGCTATGCCACACGACCGTGACGCCCTTTCCCCTGGTCCTTGACTACGATGAAGGGAACGAACGGCTGCTTCCTAGGACTGAATCTGTTGTCTGGGATGGATGTCTTGGTTAATTTGAGCCTTTTGCTGAAGAAGCTCTATTGGCGCACCTCCAGTTATCAATTTCACTAACGGGGAAAGGAAAAGATAGTTTCTCCCTCGCCCGATAGAAGGGGAGATTTCTATGTTGCCTGGCGCGGAAGTAAAGACCGAGACAGCAGAGCAAGCTGTAGCAAGCGAGCGAGCATGTTAGCAGGAAACAGCAATGACTTGAAGATGCCTCAGGCTGTTTAGTTCTTGCCTTATATGCCAGGCGACCAGCTACCACACCTGATTAGGCAAGGCACTGGACAACAGGGAATATTCTCCTACGGAGCCGGTACACCCTTCTCCACTAGCGCTGTGGTTCGCTTCCGTTCCGGGGCTCCAGACATGACAACGAGCTAAATCGCTCAACCCAACGCTGTGTCAACGGCATGGAAGTGACAATAGATGATGCGTTACCTCACCACGCCCACATCGGGCCCAGTGACTGTCTTTACAGACGGGCTTGTTCCTGAGCATGAGTCAAATGAAGGAAGCGCTGGAGAAGTTCAAAGCACTCCAGTGTAAAACCGAGCCGGCGAAGATTCTCCGACTGGTCCCTGTGGCTGCAAGTGACACAGGGGTCAGGGTGATCCTTAAAGGCAGCAAGGAATACAAGATGGGATACGCACACCATGTTGGTTGGACGAGACATGATCACCCAGATTAAGGTTGAGTTTGAAGACCACCCGGTCCACGGAGAAAGCGTCAAGGTCGCTGATCAGTTTTTTTGGACCAATGTCCGCGGCGTCTTTGTTGCCGGGGATGCAGCGACTCCAATGAAGGTTGTCTCTCAGGCGATTGGTAACGGTAAGCAAATCCCTGTCTTCGTCTTTTCGGTACCTCGTGTCAGCAGTTGATCTAATCTACTGCGACAGGTTCCGCCGTTGCTGCTGGTATCGCGGTGCAGTTGGTTAACGACGATCATGGAGATTCTCTTGGTGGAAAAAGAAGACAGTTGACCTGACGGTTTGCATCTAGTGATATTACCGTGGGTTTCACTAATAGGGTCATCTCTACATAAGCAATTTGTGAACCGTGTAAGCAGCCAAGTATGCATAAACAATCAAGTTGCAAATTTCTAGAAACCCACGTGGCAGACCGTTACTTGGGCACCGTGAGCGCATAATAGATTCTTTAGGGCACATGGATAGGACAGAAAGAGGTATATACGGAGTTTCTATATTGCGGTGTTTTGGGTGGAGCTGGTATGCCTCGGTAGAGCAGAACTGAACATTCTCTTTCTCTGAATGCTTTTTAAAGGTACTACATGTACGAATAGCATCGATATAATATGATAACTATCCTTCTTCCCCTAGCGATAAACCCCGCCTGCTGAACGGATGCCCAAACATGGTAAACCCCAGCGGCCGTTCAATAACCGCATACACAAAGCTCCTCCCCAACCCGGCCCGTTCGTACAAGTCTACATTTCCCCCTCGGCATACCCAGTCCGGCATCTTGGAGCTGTGCTTAAACACTCAAATCAGCTGTAGGCTGATCATTTTCTGGTCCTAGTAAGCGGGCCATCGTAGCAACTGGATATGATTTGAGGCAAATCATGTCTGTAAGCMGAGGGAAACATTGAGTACTTAATCTAAGGAAGTGTTGTGTCAGAGAAGGGGCCCATAACTTCGAAAGCTAGCTATGGTCACAAGTTAACTAATCGCTGTTGGCGGAAGAGAGCCAGATTATATTTAATTATCTGCCAGTTGAATGTTTATTTAAAAACACGTTGATGGCTGCGTTTGCCATCTGACTCAGATTGTGATCCTGCGCGCATTCCTAGAATGTTCTCGAGCCCCGTCACTCGGCAGTCGACTGGCATCCCACTGTGGCCACATGAAGTAGATACCCCATACGGATACCCCCATACGGAGTAAATATGCTCCTTATCGCGCCTTCTTTGGACTATGAATCATCATTGTCGCTCCAGGCGGGACCGGAAATAACCGTGCGGAAAGCCAGTTGTTTCTTTGGGGTGGAGTGGAATGCAACGTCATAGCATCAGCAATTTCCTTTTGCGGACATGCCTCGGTCCGGCCGCCCGAATCCGATGCTGACATCGCTCTTGCTGGAGGGGGGCGAGATCTGGAATAGAAATAATCTCCCCCATCCGGAGCGATCTTCGTAAAGAAATTTAGAAGCATATCTTGTAGTAAATATGGCTCTGCACGCTGCATCGTGAATACTCGTTCTCAGCGTAGCGCACAAGCATCTTGACGACATGACAATAACCAAAGCAGTCCGCATCGTCGAGGTTGGACCCCGCGATGGCCTCCAGAATATCAAAGAGCCTGTTCCAACATCCGTGAAGCTCGAGTTAATCCAGCGACTACGCGCGACGGGCCTGCGGACTATTGAGTTGACATCCGTGGTCTCGCCAAAGGCGATCCCGCAGTTGGCGGACTGTCGCGATGTACTGGGGAGCGAATCAGTCAGACAAATGCAACGTCAAACTGGCCTTCGGCTGCCTGTTCTCGTGCCCAACATCAAAGGACTGGATATTGCGATCGAGCATGGAGTCAAGGAGGTTGCGGTGTTCGTCAGTGCGACGGAAGGGTTCAGTAAAGCCAATATCAACTGCACGGTACAGCAGGGAATAGAGAGAGCAAAGGCCGTAGCGGAGAAAGCGATTGAGTATGGGATTACCGTCCGAGGGTAGGTTTAGATTTCTTCGCCTGTTCCTTCGCAAGACGCATTGCTGATCTTGAAAGGTATGTCTCTTGTATTTTTTCTGACCCCTTCGATGGACCTACTGAACCATCGGCCGTGCTGCACTGCGTTCAAGAGTTGCTAGACATGGGCTGCTACGAAGTCAGCCTAGGAGACACACTCGGTGTCGGGAGCCCCGACAAAGTCCGCAGTCTGCTCTACTACCTAGCCGACCACAACATCCCGCTCGACAAAATGGCGGGCCACTTCCATGATACCTACGGCCAGGCGGTCGCCAATGTCTGGGAAGCGTACAACTGCGGCGTGCGCGTGTTCGATAGCAGCGTGGGCGGTCTGGGCGGATGCCCCTATGCGCCAGGGGCCAAAGGGAACGTCGCCACGGAGGATCTGGTGTACATGTTTGAAACGGCAGGCATCGATACGGGTGTTGACCTGCTGAAGCTCGTCGAGACGGGAGTGTGGATATCTCAACGGCTGTCCAAGACTAACGCCAGTCGTGCTGGAACCGCGCTGGCTGTGAAGCATGGCCTTGTCCCCTCCAGACGATCGTCGTCCTCCCGAACAACCAGGAAAACGATATCTTGGACTCTGACCAAAGATCCAAACGGCTTGTTAGCCTACTGCTCCAGCGTGAACATCATCGACCGATCGGAAAGGGGCAGCGCGCATACCTCCTCCTCGGGCTCATTGAAGACATCACAGCCGACCCCTCCGTCTGCCGACTCATCATCACAGGAACAGGACGGTCCTTCTGCACAGGCATGGATCTCAACAAGAACTGTACACCTGTAGTACAAGACGGAAACCCGGTGAGGCTCAATTTATCCGTCCCACGCGGTTATTCGACGCGCGATCGACCAGTCGACAAAGGTAACGATCGCTTGCATCAACGGCTCGGCGTTTAGCGGGGGTGCAGGTCTCGCGTCTGCCTGCGATATTCATATAAATATCAAAACTGCAAATATGATTCTGAGCGAGATGAACCATAGTATTTTCGCTTGGATTAGTCTCAAGTACGCGCGCGATTCATGAACGGGTGACGTTTACGCGGCAGGCGATGCTTTGGCTCCTCCAGTGAAGTCAATCGAATTGAACGAGCTGGGGTTATCTCGAAGTTACAGTTAGTTGAAAGGGCTTGCAGCAGCGGTTGGATAATGTGTCGAACCCGTCGAGGGGTTCGTCGCCAGGTGGGTCGAGGAAATCCAAGGAGTGGATTCGACTCGGGTGGGCTCGTGTGGGGAGGAAAAGAGATTTGATGAGATGATGAGCCGGATATTGAACGTGCTCATGGTCATGGCTGAGAGAAAAGGTGGACAGCATGCGTATACGCAATAACGGCCAGGGATGAAGCTGTGGATGTTGCCATAGGCAGCATGCTAGATTACCAGCACTAACCAACATATATAGAACATAACGATAGATCATAGGTGTCAGGCAAGAAATTTTCGCATTTGGAGTATATACTCATATTACATTTCTTAAGGCTCCTCGGAATTGTGAATCGTATGTGAGCTTGTCTATTCCAACTGATAAACCTTCCAATGGCAATACATAAGGTAGTCTCACAGTAGACAGACTGGCAACCCATTCGGAGTCCTTGAATAGAGTCAAATCAGTTATTAGATCTCGACTATCTGGTGTAATATTAGTATGAAAAGCGGTAGCCTCAACGAATGCTACCTCTATATCTAAACATCAAGATGCTATGTATGCTTCAGAGGCAATCGACGCAAAAACAGAAGAAACGGACTAGAAAGACAGCTCGTCTTAGCTTCGCCCCAGTCACCGGCACTGCGTAGAAGTGCCAGCTGGTGCGCCACCGAGACAGGTACCATATCTACCTGAGGAGGTTATAGAGGTATTGTCCCAAATTTTGCAGTCCACGAAGAAGGGACGTGGATTGTTTTGATCCCAGTTTTCAGTCGCTGTACATGCACGGCATGTACCAGCAGCCGCCAGTTCTCGTCGACGGCGGTTCTTTTCTAGCTTGTGCCACATATTGGATGCAGATGCAAATGACTGGTAATGCTTGGAGCCAAACTCCAATCGCGGCTAATTAGCGAAGATGTCCGCCATTATGCCGTCTTTAGTGGGAAGTCGAAAGACAAGTATACCCGAAGTGGGAGAAAGAAGACGAAGAGGACGAAGAGGACGGAGAAGTGCTGTAGTCTTGAAAACGGCGTAAGTGGCAGATGTGACCGTGAGGTCTCAGGCAAGGAATGCATTGCTTCCAAAACAGAAGGAAGGTGCTGAGCAGTTTCCCCATTTTGCTTTTTGGAAATTCTCTCCTCTTGTCTTTTTATTTTGCTGAAGCGCCTGCATGAAGCATCTAGTTGTTTAGAATTTGTAATATGGACGGTCCGATTCCTGTAGATCGTGGCCCCTCAAGCTCCTGATGACGACGGTTTCCATCCTCGCCAGCGGCTGTCTCCAACTCTCTTCACAAAAGAATATCCGGTGTCGTTGCGCCGTACACTGAGCCGCATGCAGCTCCCTTATCTCTGGAGACCTCAGTCCCTTATTACGTGCCTGCATGATAAGTCGTCTAAGTTCCAGGAGGCCTCCTTCCACTGGGTCTAATCTCTTGTCCATATTTGTAAGCTTCCGCAAGATAGTCGCGATGAGTGTAGCATGGTTAAGAGATTCTCTCACCCTTCAACTCAAGTATGCCTCTAACCGGCGATTGATAGCTAGATATATGAGTGTCATTGTTATAACCCAGAAGATTGATAGTAGTAGTGAGCGCTATTTGTTTGACGGAGTTGGTGTGTCCATTGTGCGTTAAGTGGAAGGACGTTGGTGGTAAGATTCTCATCATTAGTCACGGATGAGAAGAGAGATCTATATCCGTCTGATGGAATAGAACAGGAATAAAGGGCATCTAATCTACAGGAGAGAAAGTCTCAGCGTAAAGCATCATCAATATGTTGTTAATCGGACACCTACCTCGTTGGCCAGGGCTGCAGCCTTGGACTGCTGACACGTCGCTTAGTGTGCGGTTCTCCTCTCTGGCGTTTGCAATCTGCACTTTGACAAGCCTCGCTTCATCAACGAGTCTCTGTAGAACCTCTATTCTTCACTTATATGGTTGGCTCTTTTCTGTGCCGTCTTCTGGTGGATCCGACTATCGCCCATAAGATGGGCAACACCAGTGTCCAGATGCCGATAGTACCTAACACAGTAATAACGTGAGTCATCGTGATGTGGTTAGTGGAAAGTTGGAGAAGCGCGAGAAAAACAGCGTAAGTGGTAGATGATTGACAGTGAGGCCTCAAGCTAGGAATGCATTGCTTCCAAAACGGAAGGAAGGTGCTGAGCAGTTTCCCCAAGCAAAGGGATGCTTGGGTAGAGTAGAGGTTATGGAGGGAGAGGCTTAGGTTAGGGAGACATATACACATTACACTGTTGTGAATGAGCTAAGGGGTTATCATTAGTGAATGTCTCATTTAACAAGCCAAATTATCCATGCAAGTAAGCAACAGCAGATAGGAGTGAATAATCAAGTAGTATCAAGGTAAGTGCATACAATGAGAACGATCTTTCCTATAGTCAGCCATTGCTTCGTACCCTTCCAATATCATCTTGCTCCGGGACCCATGACTTTTCAGCAAAGATGCATTCCTGTGGGTAAGCGCCTCGAGCGAGACGGCACTCTTCTGCTCGAAGTGAGAGCTGAGTGTTCCATCTGACTTGATTGCCTCCTTCTCAAAATCAGACGAATATTCAAAGAAATGTCTTTTCCACCTGGGATCATTTGGGTCGAGGCCTGATCCTAAGTCGAGCCATTTAGTAATGACTAAGGCAGTCCCTTTCCAATCGCAGTCAACAACTTCCACTTGGTAGTCGATACCGCAAATAGAACACTGGTAGATGTTCGGACTTGATGACTTTTGGCTCGCACGCTTGCAAGTGTCCCACTCTGACTGTATCAAATCCGCTATTGGCGCCCTATGAGCGTAGAGATGATTACATATCTTCAAGTTGGCAAGCGAACTCAGCGTGAAATCCTTTACCAAGCTCCAGCTCTGAATGCGAAGACACAAACGCGGCCCTTGGCATATCTGCGCGTCCACTGACAACAATGATGTGAGTGGCCATAGAGTGCTGGTCTGGACCTCGACGTATGCCAATGACTCGATCGGTATTCCATGCGTCGGGCCGCAGTAATGCCTTTTCATGGCAAGCTGTAAATGTATATGGAAGAAGTAATACCTCCATCCCCAGGGGCGAAAGTTCACTGGTTCCCTCAGCTGCTCCGATCTTTCTAGCTCGTCGTGCTTCGTGGTTGGATAACGCCGCATCGAAGCAGGTGGCCTGATATGCTTGCATTGATGAATGACAGAGCAGGCGTGGCAGTAAACATGACGAGGGAGATCCCGGGAAAGTTGCTGCAAAAATATTCGCCAGTGCTCAGTTTTTGGTTCAAGCCGACTTCTGTGTCCAAAGACGTCAAATAGTCTATGGCTACAAAGCGACAAGCAACACCGATCTGGAGCAGCAAGAAAGTCTGCTATCTCGTACAGAAGTTCGACTGGTAGCTTTTCCAGATGGGAGAGGTTTGTGGGCTGAAGTTCGACTGGTAGCTTTTCCAAATGGGAGCGACGCCAGCAAGGGAAAATCCAACCGAGAAACCGTCTTCTCACTCCCATAATGACCAATTTGTGCCAGTAGCAGCTGAGCAAGAAAATTTGCGTGTTCTGCGTCAAGGAGAGCTAGCGGAGGTGCTGAAATCTTCCCTGGTATGGCAGTTCAGACGTCATGTGCCATTGAACACAAAATTACACTGCTATTCGTCCTATGACAAGAATGGTTGTCTAGATGCCTTTTTTAGTCGATTGGTCTTACGGTTGACATTTGCTCATTCGGCCATGGTTGCGAGCGGAACAGATAACATTCGTTCATGGTTTCAAGTAGACTGCTACCAGATACCCGCTCATCAGCAGTCATGATTCATATCTAACTCAGGGAGAACTGAATGGTCGGGGTTTCAGCAGGCCATTGTATGGTTACAGATTTGTCTCTCTTCTGCTTCCCTGGTTGACCTCCTGCCAGACTCTCAGATACACTATCCAAAAGCGCAAGATGCTTGAAGACCTTCACACCATAAAAGATAAGCCTGGCAGGCCTTGACGGCCACTTGTCATCACCTGTCAACAATAATGCGTACTTAAGAACCAAAGGGAAGGCTGTTTTTTCCTTTTCTTCGAACCGAAGCTGATGGATGAGCAGTACCTACAATGACCTCCCGTTCTTCCAGTAACCCAAATTGTTAATCAGTTCCTATCTCTCCATGCTCACAGCCAGCCCTATTTGAGGATTCAAATGAACTATCAAAAGGGACAACATCTAGATACGCAAACAAGCAATAGCCCAGCATTTGCTTGTATATGAACTTGTACATGTACCCCTTCAATAACATCAACAGACCCTTGGATTTAATGATTGCGAGATCCTAAACGACAAATCCGAGTTTGAGTCATTTAAACCATTAAAGGTCATGTTGAATTCAGCAGTAACAGCCAGCCCTAACACATGGTGTGCAAGTGAATTGTATATCAAGATGGGTCGTCCTGCAGAGACACAAGTCTTTCCTATACTTTATTCGTGATTGACATCATCAAATATTATTCAATAGTCTCCACTAGATCCATAGTACAGAGTAGTACTACTTTTAGTTATAGCTTGGCCATTCTTGTTTCTCTCCACAATTGACTTTATCGGTATGACATCACCCTCCTGTCACCATATAAACCCAGCTTCGCCAACACACACTTCTTTCGATCTCAGCACTTTCTCATCCACTAAAACAAACAATCATTCAATCCTCCAAGAGACTGTATTCCGATTTCTACTGCACAACAGACGCTACTAGATTAGTGACATCATGGGCAACAAGCACGATCACGATACTCCAAAGCTGCATCGGTAAGCATTCGCATTGTATTCTCAACTGGCTGAACAGCTGTGAACTGACAAAACAGCATCGGAAAATGGATGCCCTCGAGCCACGCTGCCCACCAGGAATGGCTGGGCGGAGTCATCACACACGTTGACAAGAACAAGTCCCATAAATTGCACCCCGTTCTGCAAGAATTCAAAGAACTGATCGAATCCAATTCCCGCGTCTACTTGCTCCTCTCCGCGATGTTCGCCGAGATCCCTCGCAAACGACCGTACAGTACCGATCCGACAGGCTGCGCTCAGATCCGCGACTACCACCACCTCCTGGAAGTTTTGAACTACCTTCTGACCACTGCGCCTAGCTGGAACGACTTTTCTCATCGCGTTGGTCTTGTTGGTCTCCCCATCAATGCAGTGTTGGACTGGAGCATGGGTACGCCTAGCGGCTACGCCGCGTATCTGGATCCCGATATCAACAGGATGATCAAGAAGATTCTCAATGCGTGGGGAGACTACCTCAAGTCTCCCGAGTCTGCCTCGGTCCTCAACGACACTTCCAACGGCTGGTTCGGCTCCACGGCCAGATCCGATCTGGAGGAGGTCGGTAACGTTGGTGAGACAAGCCATTCCTTCGAGGATCTGTACGTTTGCGACCCTTCGGCAAAGTACCACGGATTCAAATCGTGGGATGACTTCTTCACTCGCGTTTTCCGCGAGGGCGTGAGACCCGTCGCGTCGCCTGAGGATGACACCGTCATCGCAAACGCATGCGAGGCGCAGCCCTACAAGGTAGCTCACAACGTTAAAGAGCGAGACAGGTTCTGGATCAAAGAGCAACCCTACTCAGTCCGGGATATGCTGAACCACGACAAGTTCACCCCGCAGTTTGTCGGCGGAACTGTCTACCAAGCGTTCTTGAGCGCGCTGAGCTACCACCGCTGGCATTCGCCCGTCAGCGGCAAGGTGGTGAAAGCATATGTCGTCGAAGGGACCTACTACTCCGAGCCGTTGTTTGAGGGAGTAGGGGATCCGTCGCCCCATCAGATCGACCTGAACGGCCAGGTCACCGCCCAGGAGTATAACAGCGCTACGGCGACGAGAGCACTGATCTTCATAGAGGCAGATCACCCGGCCATCGGCCTTATGTGCTTCATGGGTATCGGTATGTGCGAGGTTTCCACATGCGACATCACAGTCAAGGAGGGTCAGCATGTGAAGAAGGGCGACCAGCTAGGTATGTTCCACTTTGGAGGGTCGACGTATTGTCTGCTCTTCCGTAAGGGGGTCAAGGTGGAGGGATTTCCAGATCCTTCGAGAGGTCGCAACATGCCTGTCCGAAGTCATCTGGCAAAGGTTCAGTCTTAGCTGTTGAGTTGTATATAGCAGGTTTCGTTCAAAAGCCCGTATTGTGGGTTCGTGCTTCATGGAAAATTTGTACATACGTACCGGCAGCATGAATCGTACATATATTGACGACAATATCCTTGCAAAGATCTGCGGTCAGAACCCAGTGTTGACCTCACGCAATGCAAGGGCGATCATGACCCTTGCTCAGAGCGCACGCAATGTATGCAGCAACGTTGATCATGTTAAGTTATATCTGAAGGATGTTTAATCAATCTACAGACAGAACCCCCTTCTGATGCAAACACGAAACACGATGTTGATCGATATATCCGCAAGACATGGATCATCAACAACAGTCCACACTGCTGCAACTAACTCGAAGAACACGTACGACATGTCTTATATGGCTAGACATCTATATCACGATCAACAACAAAATATTGCCTGTAGTTATCATTCAGTACATATAAATGTCCTGCGATACCTCCATCCAATTCTCGCCACAGCCAATATCTCACTTCAAAATCCTCCTCTCTTAAGACTCTTATAAACAGTACTCACAATGCACTTTACAACTCTCATCACAACCACTTTGGTGCCCCTGACCATGGTCTCTGCTACGGCGTCGTCGGCATCAGCATCTCCCAGCTCGATTCTGGCGGCCCACTCCAGCCCGAGCTCCGCGCATGCACCAAGTCACCCTGCTCGGTTTGTTCGGCGCGTATTGCCGTCTTCTACGCTCCTGGCATCCTCTGTGTCATCGGCTACTCCTTCTGCTGTATTTCAGAACCTCATTGTAATTTCTGTTCTGCTAGCTAACGGTTTGTTAGACTCCTTCCTCAAAGTTATGGTGATTAAGATGTGAGAAAGATGCGCTGAAGTTGGATATACCTTGTGAGATTATGTCTCTTGGAAAGGCTCATGTAAGCTGGATGGAGAGATGAAGATTTGTGTGTTTAGCTGGGGTGAAATGTCCCTGGCATCTGTTCTAAAGTACCTTATTTCCCTGGTAGATATTAGGTCTCAGTGGAGGTGTTGACAGGAAACTGTGCCAAAGACTCCCCTGCGTGGATAGGTAGCCTCCCTCTGACTAAGATTACTGTCTTCTCAGATAGCAGAGTAGTATTGAGAGGGCTAGATAGCCTCTAGCAGTGCTCTCTTCTATCACTCAAGTCTAGCAGAATTCTATGTATCTGTATGTACGATTATAAACTCGCCTTCCCCCTCGACTCATATCTAATCAGCAAAACCACCAGCCCAGCAGCGACAAACAACCCCCCGCTCACATACACCGGCACACTGGTCTTCAGACTCGCGACGAGCGCGATCACCGGCGCCAGGATCCCGCCCACCCGATTCGCCGCCGCGGTCAATGCATTGCCCGTGCCCCGGTCCTTGGTCAGGAACATCTCGGGCGTGTACGCATAGAGAACTGCATAGAGAATATTACTCGTGAAGCTATACGCGCAGTTCCAGCCCAGTAGGGCAGAAGATGACATGGCCGTTGTAGAGGCCAGCAGAAACGCACCCGTCAGCACGGCAGATGCGCTGATGGCGCCCCGTCGGCCGAGGTAGGGTATCTCGACTAGCACGCCGCCGATCAGGGAACCGGGTAGGCCTGCCGCGGCGATGATTAGCGAGTTCCGGTAGGTCAGATACGTTGAGCCATCGCCGAATTCGGCGCCCTTGGTCTGCTGGATGTAGGGCAGAAAGGCGTTGTAGAGGGGAAATCCGAGGCCAATAAGGCCCCACACAACGATGAGAAGCGAGGTGGACCAAGCGCGGCCGGGCGTATCGAAAAGGGCTTTGACGTGAGTGAGAGTCAAATTATCCAGCCGCTGGCGGATAAGAACGTTTGTCCCGGCAGTAGTGGTCTGGTCTGCGGTGGTTGCAGGGGTGATGAGGTCGTCCACGGACAAGGAGGCAGAGGAGCCATTCCGGCGGGCGACTTCGTGGACGACGGACACGGCATCTTCGTAGCGGCCTTTGCCCATTAGAAACTTGGGCGATTCATACAAGGTGAAACAGGTCCAGCGGAGGAGACACATGACCAGGGCTATCCCGCCCATGGCGATAAGGAAGTACCGCCAGCCCATGTTGTTGGCGCGGGTGCAGGTCTCCTCACTGGGGCAGGTGAGGTTGCCTAGAATCGGCCAGGCGATCAGAGTGGCGAGCAACTGGGCGAGCGACCAGTACACGGACAACACGGTGAGCAGGTACTGGTGCGAGCCCGGGAGGAACTCGAGGAAGATGGCCGAGTCGACGGGGAGGTTCCCGCCCACGCCGATAGACCACAGCGCGGCGAAGACGCATACCGCTGCGAACGTGGGCGACGCGGCTGCCACGAGCCCGAATACTGCTGTCAGACCGATGGTAAGATTGAAGGCCCAGCGGCGGCCGAAGATGTCACAGCCGAAGCCCCAGAACAGGGCGCCTATTAGCAGGCCGATGTTCTGGGCCAGAGTCAGGAATGGCGGATTGGAGATGTGGAATTCCGATGTAACAGGGCCCAGGATGAGCGAGGTCACGATCGGCCAGAGATTGTCGCTTGCCCAGCCGAAGCCGATGACGATAAAGAGTTGCCATTGGTAGGCACCCATGCCAATACTCTGGATGGCAGTGTTGAGTGTCGCGGCGTTGAGCCGGTAATCGGTGAGTTTGTCTTGACCGTCTGCCATTTTGATTCACGAGGTGAATTTGATGAATTTATTGCATCAAATATGATGACGAAAGAAGGAAAAAAAGATGAAGACTGAAGGACATTTTCTGCAAGATAGATGAAGATTCAGCCCCGCGTCAAATACGGATGACGTGATTGGAGCCTTGTCTGAGATCAACAAAATTCTGCATTTAGAAGATATGGATGCTTTCTCGACCTTAGTGTGCTTGGTATCGCCATTTCATGTTAAATAATCCAAGGAAGGAAAAGAAGGGAGAAAGAGGAGAGACGAGTGAGCAGTTCCAGAATCCAGAACAGAATCTAAAAATGAATTATTTGTTAATATGAGTGAACTCTGATATACTCATGAAGCCATAAGCATAGTGATAATTCTTATAGTATTAGTTCTTATACTATTAACTTTTTTCCCCCATTGCTATGAGAATCTGATGTTTGATATTCTTCATTCATCTCAGGTCTTCCTACAGCTATACAGATTGCAGACCCTAGGGCATGGCGGAGCGATTCAATCGACAAGTGGAGTCATCCCTCAGGACCCTCACCACTCCAGAAACAAAAGTGGATTAAATTGATTCAAGTTCATCTACTCATTCTGATCATAGACCAGCATCTCTCAGATTACCTTGATCGATATATAGCATAGAATCTAAAGTTCATAATGCCATTCATGGATCCTAACGACATCAACATTCTCGCTCACTTCCTCGCCTTCAACCAAATCCCCTCACCTTCCCCTCCACCACCAGCAGATGTCCTCGTCCTCTGCGTCTCCGCCATCCTCCCCATAGCAGAGAAAGTATTCACACATCTTGAGAACAACCCAACAGCAATCAAAACCCTTGTTCTCTGCGGCGGAATCGGCCATTCCACCCCTCATCTCTACGAAGCGATCGCCAACGATCCACGCTACGCGCATCTCCTCCCGGAGATTGACGGACTGCCAGAAGCACAGGTGCTCCATCGCATTTTTACGCGGTGTTTTGATGCACCGCGGATCCAGAAATCATGTCATGTCTTGATAGAAGACCGATCCACGAACTGCGGCGCTAATGCAGTTGAAACGAAGAGGGTTCTTGAGGAGAATGGCATTCATCCCCAAAGTATGCTGATTGTGCAGGATCCGACCATGTCTCGGCGGACGGTGGCATCCTTTGAGAAGGCATTTTCTGGCGCGGGGTCCCTGCGGTTGACCAGCTGGCCGACTTTTGTTCCCAAGGTTAGGCTTGAAGGGGGGAAGCTGGTGTATGATGAGTCGATTGGGATTGACGTCTCGCGGTTGTGGAGGTTACCGCGGTTTCTGGGGTTGCTGATGGGGGAGGTTCCACGTCTTAGAGATGACAAAGAGGGGTATGGCCCCCGAGGGAAAGGGTTTATTGTGCATGTTGATATTCCGGATGAAGTAGAGGAAGCGTGGAGGAGGATTAAGGATGTGGAGATGGAGTTGGAGAGACGGTAGTGTCTGGGACATAAGACAAGTTGAAGTCTGGCGTCTGGAGGCATCTTTGTCTGTGTTTCAGTTGAACTGCCATTCGAACCACTGGAGTGTATATAAATCTGAAGTAATTCTAGACTTGAACTTATTTCTCCAACACTCCATCACTGGTGCGCAGAACGGCCGACTCAACGTTTTACCGATATTAGGCCACAGCGGTCAGTATGGCTGACACTTCCTTATAGGATATAATAATTCTAGTCATATTATAACTATCTCTGCTAATTATAGTCCTGAGTTCCTTAGTTATATATAACTATTTCTTATTATACTCACCCTTTAGGGTTACTATTTATATCTTAGGTAACACATACAGGTCACCCCTACCTGTGTTAAAGGATATAATCTAAAGTCATACAGGCTTAGCTGACTACTTATCAGGGGAAGATTAGAACCTAGGAAAATCCTTAAAATGGTTCAGCAGCCTCGCAGGACGTAGGTATGGTTCATGATGATGGATCTTCGCTAACTCAGTGTCAAGGATAAAGATTCGAAGCACAGTGCTGTGGGGCATCAGTGACGTTATATTAAACGGGGAGAATAGCAGATGGTACGGTTTCCTCTCTTCTATGGGGACCTAATGCTTCCATGCGGATTGCAATTGGCTATTTGTCAGGTTCGAAAGATTCGAGGGTAACCCAGGGGATGATATCAAGCTGGTCTCATTATCAGAGCGTCTACCTCTGAAGGGCTGGACATGACCTTGCTTCACGGCGGTCAAACACATACAAAGATACCACATTATCCCAGGGATTGTTGCGCCAGTTGAGACCTAGGCTATTTCTGTCCGTCAGGTCTGCTGATTTACATTCAGGATTTCCTACCTCTCTCACAGTAGATAGATGTCTATACATCATCTTTTTCCCTCTCTCGATGAGAAGCCAATCAAGATGCCTTCTTTATTTCAAGGTCATTTGGGCCTTTTCTATGACACAGTAAGGACCTCAATTTCTGACGGAGATCTCCGTTCAGTGAAGAGAGTAAATGGCTTCCAAGGCAACCTCCGTCAACAGAACTGATGCAATGGAAATCTCCAGTAAAATGAAGCCTACAGTGAATTTCAAGGCAGTCTTGAGCCTGAGGCAGTCTAATAGTTATGGGTATGTAATCTCACAGATCTGACACTTCACTCACTAACCATCGTTCATCTCTCTCCCCAGCTATCGTGCCCAGAGTCTCGATAGCACGACTTAACGCCAAAATGGCCGTCGAAATCCTGGATTTCCCCGTCGAGATACTCGAAATGATCTTCTTCGAAGCCATCCGTCCGTGGGAAGATGACATTGATGATATTATGGACTATGAGACTGGCCTCTGTATTGCTCTCACGTGCAAAAGATTCAACCTCGTTGTTCGACATGTGTTGTACCGCCGAATCGAGCTGGGCACGCCAGATCTTGATCCCGTCAGCAAACCGGCTGAAGGACTGTTGCAGACTCTGTCCTTGTACCCTGATTTGCAACCCACATGCCAGTCCTTTCAAATTTACCTCGGACAAGAAGCCTTTCAGCAAAAGACATTCAAAACAATCAGCAAACTGGTGTCTTTGCTTCATCGCGTGCGCGTCTTCGAAGTTTCCTGGAGCAACGGTGGTCATCCGTTGGCATGGCTGCTACTCCTGAAAGCCATACAGATGAACACTCTGGAGGAGATTCGAGCTGATGACTACTTTGTACCCAGTGAAGAGGCATTGGAGATACGAAGGCGAGATGTCTGGGCCGTGAGTATGGCTGCTCTTGGGGACAATATTCCTGGAAATGTTGCCGATTTTCTCGACACTCAGGTGAGTTGAGGCCATCTGTTTGTTTCCATCCACTTGAATTGCCCTATACACGCGCATCTTTACAACTTCAATAAAGCTGACAGTGCAAAGAGTGAAAACGGAACACGCCCTGTTATCAAGACCGTGAAATTCAACGATTTCAGCCAGTCCCCACGACTACTGCAGGAGATCCTTACCTGGTTCACCGGACTCGAGCATTTTGCCTTTACATTCAATCGCACGTATGATGGGAACTACACATGGAACTACGTCAACCTCGGAGCGGCACTCGACCGTCACAAGGAGACGTTGAAGTCAATTCTGATCCGCCAGTGTGACCTTGACTGGGTTGGTCTCTTCGACCTGACAAGCTACACCAATCTTAGAGTTCTCGAACTCACATTCCACGACACCGTAGTTCCATCACCCGAAGCTGCCGCGACCAGACTCCTTGCGCCGAATTTGAAGCTATTAGTGTTCGACTTCTGGACGGTCGTCCGCGAGAAGGCCAAATACAACCTTATTGAAAAGCGCGACGAAGAGTGGTTAGTGCAATTCGGAGAACATGCGTCCAAAGTACGAAAGTCTCTCCCCAGGGTGCACGCCAAAATTGCCGCCTACGCGTTTCAAGGCACCGAGAGGGAGCTTTGGGACTCCCGCTGCACGTTTGAGGATCTTGACAATATCCAGGACCAGCTGCAGGGCTACGGCATTGATTTTACGTTCGACGACCCTCCTGTCTCAAAAGAAGAATTCCAGGAATGGATACGAGACAAGGATGAAATGGACTTGCTTGGGGGACTTTGGAGATACATGAACCGCTACGCTGCATACCACTCAGACAAATCAGATTCCGGATTTGAATCTGATACACTGGATACCGGCGAACATGACGAAGTGGCCCAGGAATCTACAGACAAATCGGATACAGAGGAGGCGGAAGAAGAGACCCCAAACTTGATCACGTTGTCCAGCATTAATGTATCAAATCTTGACGAACTTGCGCTTTTCAGCTTTCTGTGTCATGATATTATTGAAATTTGTTGTCCTCTCCATGAAACTAGGCGCAAGATGTCTAATTTGGCTATTGGGAACGTGTAAAGTCCATACTATGTGAAATACAAATATTTGTACTTAGTAGACAAGAACCCTGTTCTCTTTTTACTCTTATCATTCTTCTTTATTCAGGGAGGGCAACACGAAATTCTGCACCTTTAAGAAAAGTATAGTATGCACTTGAAGTCCAGGTCGGTTGACTGTATGACATAATAGAGAATCCTCTGTTGTCGAGTCAGTTATCGAAAGGGAAGTGTATGGATGTTTAGAGGGTGAAGGCATCATTTATGTGGCAGAGAAACGTTGTTCATTAGGTTTCTGGCTTAAAGAAGACATGTTGATCTTGTTGCGAGCCTCTGGTTGAGGACTTGAAAGTTATCCTGCAAAGCCATCACTTCCATATAGACTAACACAGCCTAGTAATAGTTCAGGAATTCAATGGGCGTGATAACAAGGTGGTCTTAATATCAGAGTACTATCTCTAACAGAAGGGATTTGACATTTACTTTATGCAGACCAGGTTAAACACATATAAAGCCGACACATTATCCTAAGAATTATTGCGCATGTCAAGTTTCTTTCCTGTATACTTTTGAGCTAGACCTGCTGATTTCATACATTCAGAACTTCTCCTAGACAAGTTATTGTATCCTGGGACTATCCAAGAGAGCGAGAACGCTTCCTTTAAACAGCGAACGAGCAGATAAATTTGCTAATCATGTTTCGAGATTCGTTACACTCCTTTATCTCTGCTGCAATTCTATACCAATTATCGGCAATATGTCAATATTGAATTCAAACAGGAATCAATCACTTGCGATACCAAAATGACCTGTGGCTGCGCGGTTGGGATATATGACATCATCGCAATCAATACTTAGATCAGTCCTAGGACAAGATCTGAAATACTCATTCTGATATCCACTAAAGTAAGATCATCCACAACGGTAGCTGTCATCTACGCCAAATAAACAATACTACTTGCATGATGTACCTTAATCGCCACCAACCCCACATGACACGCGCGATGATATCAACCATGGAAGTTGCGTCAGCCAGCAGCGCACCATGGTCTCATTGGCAGTTATTCCCCGGCGCTGCTGTCTGGATATCCATCCCGGCTGCTGGGTCAGGGCTGACGTATGGTGCCTGTGCATGTTCCTGTTGGTATATAAATCATGCTGGTAGACTCTAGCTGACAGGACTACTACCACCTACTCCCTACCAACAATCCAAAGCAATTTCCACCTGAATCTAAATACTCCTCCACTACCTCACATCAAAATGTCTGAAGATCAGAAACAGAACCGTATGCTCTCGCCCCTCTGCCTCTTGCGCAAGATTCAGGCTGATTAAGACTGACAGCTGGCCTCCTCGGTGGTCTTGGGACTACTCTAGGCAACACCGTTGGCGGCCTCACAAACACCGTCGGTAACACTGTCGGTGGCCTTGGACAAACTGTTGGTGGCGCGACCAAGGGACTCGGAGAGACAGTCGGCGGAGCCACCCAAGGACTCGGAGACACTGTGTCTGGTGCTGGGCAGGGACTGGGACAGACGACAAACAGTGCAGGCAACAGCACGAAGGATACTTTGGCAAGCATTGGAGGAGAGAGGAAGAAGTAATGTTACGATGTACGATGGTCGCTTCTGATTTGTATGTTTCTTCTGATTTACTTCATGAATAATGAGAGAGCTTGCTTGTTCAACGGCTATTAAGCGTACTATATATAAATGATGATTGACGGACCAACAGAACCTATGCACGCAATATCTCTAATCTCTTTCACTGTCTCTGTATTTGATATGGCGAAAGCAAACCTGACATCAATTGGATTGATTGGGTGCGTGATAAAAATAGTTCTGGCTTGACATAACAGAATGGATTTGTCGGCCGAATTGACTTTTCAGTGTACCGGCTAACCGATGATGACTCAGTCGGCAATCTCGAAGAAGACAATGAAGTGTAAATTGGGTCATATAGAGCTCATCTCAGTGAACAATGAACAGTGAACAGAATGTTAAGCGTTAACCTTCGGAGCCTCTGAAATCTGCGTCGTGGTGTATATGTACAGCATTCTTTGCTGGATTGAGTTTTGGTCCCTCACAGCGGTGGCGGCCATCCTTACTTCGATCCATCATCTTCAACTTCCTCGAAAATTGACAGGAGTATATTCATCAGCATAATGAGCTGCACCAATACAAATTCTCAAACACAAACCCAGCTTACAAAACATGATGTGGGCTGGAGGAGGATTGTCCGCAACTTTACCCCTTCGTACGCACCTTCTCCCATTACAAGCGAAGAAACGACTAACTCCGAATAGATGGTTCTCGGTTACTATGGGCACAGGCATTGTATCAATTCTTTTAAATACACTCCCCTACAATGCTCCATGGCTATACTGGATCTCCGTCGTCATCTTCGCTATCAATGTCCTCCTCTTCGTCACAGGATGTATCATCAGCTTATTGCGATATACACTGTATCCGGAGATCTTCGGCGCCATGATCATCCATCCCGTGCAGTCAATGTTTATTGGGACATTTCCAATGGGCTTGACTACGATTATCAATATGTTTTGTTTCGTTTGCGTCCCGGCGTGGGGTGAATGGGCCAGAAACTTTGCCTGGGGACTATGGATCTTCGACGCGATATTGTCGGTGGTGACGGCGCTGTCATTGCCCTTCTTGCTGTACGTCTTCACTCCGTTCCAAAAATATCAGAATATGTGAACTCAGAATCGCAGCATGGCCCATGGAAACGAAACGCAACTTTCCTCCATGACTGCCGTCTGGCTGCTCCCAATCGTAAGCTGCATCGTTGCAGCTTCCTCAGGCGCAATCGTCGCCGATGTTCTCCCCAACCCTCAACATGCCTTATGGACGGTGCTCGTCAGCTATGTCCTCTGGGGAATTGGCGTGCCCCTCGCCATGATGGTCATGGTAATCTACCTCCAGCGCCTGACCCTCCACAAGCTGCCACCCAAGGCCGTCATCGTCAGCGTTTTCCTGCCCCTGGGACCGTTAGGTCAGGGCGGTTATGGGTGAGTTTTTTATCCATCATTTTCGCCACTTCACATACTAATCTCACGAACAGAGCAATGAAACTAGGCAAATCCGCTCAAAACATTTTCGCGCAGACACATACACTGGAGGCCTCGTCCGGCCCGACCTTCTACACGCTGGGCTTCCTCGTCGCGCTCATTCTTTGGTCGTTCGGACTAGTTTGGCTGTTCTTCGCGTCTGCTTCTATCGCTAGATGCCGCAGCTTTCCTTTTAATATCGGCTGGTGGGGGTTCACATTCCCGCTCGGAGTCTTTGCGGCCAGTACCTGTCAAATGGGTCGAGAGCTGCCATCAGAGTTTTTCAAAGTGCTCGGAACGGTACGCCCTCCATTCGTCTATTGAAGAGAGCAAGTCACTGACTTATGGCAGATTATTTCGCTCTGTGTGGTGGTTTTATGGATGGTGGTGAGTATTGGGACGTTAAAAGGCGTTGTGTCAGGGAAGCTGTTCTTTGCGCCATGTTTGGGAGATTTGAAGCTGAAGGAGGAGGATAAGGATGTTGCGAAGGCTGCCTGATATATGTATTATTTCTGGTTATATAGGAGACATGTAGATTGATAGAAAGTATGCTAATAAACAATTATCTATCATGAACAGATCTCGATCAATAATAATATATTATAAACTTAATCTCCAAGAAATAAAATATTGGGTGKGAGGAAATAATGGGCCTGATATTTAATTTTTGATCGAGATAATTATTATTATTATCCATCGATTTTCCACATTTTATTATTTTATTGATTTAATTTTTCCTCTCCTCTTTATTTTTATTATTATTTTAGCTCCGTAGTTCTCGATCTCTATGGGGTAGTGCCAGCAACATCGGACTGCCTGATATCTTGACATGACAGACTGCTTCCTTCAAACCACAGCTGTCTACTCCGTATTCAACGCAATTGCTCTCTCTCTTGCACTTGGACAAGGCATATAATCCTGGGTGACTCATCTTCGCGACGACTGGTGATTTGAGAAGGGCCAAGTAGACACGAAATCACGTGATGTGGAGCCCCCCCAAAAATCCAAAATCCAGAAAATGGAAAATAAAAAATAAAAAAAAGAACAACGCCGACAGTCCATCTCGCGATCCCCAAACATCCATCGTCTTGGCCGTTGTTCAGCGTTGATTTCATCAGAATCCCCTTCTGCTCCTCATTGCTGTTGTTTTTCTGCTTTCTTTCTTGCCCCAATACCGCCTTGTGCTCTTGCTGTGCTGGGTTATTCATCCTGACAGCCTTTTCTCGTGTATTATTATTCCTCTCAACTTGCCTAATCACTGCGCCACTGGGTCGAACCCGCCAGCCGTAGTGACGGCCTGAGGCCACAACGATTCTCAGCCATAATCAGACCAGACAAGAGTTGGCAGAACCTAACCACCACCTAAGTTTGTTTTTATTGAAACCAATTGTTTCTTCTTGACATACGTTCACTTGCTGGGACTCTATCTGTGAACCAATCCTGATTAATCATCTGTGGTTGATTCCCCTGTGATCATCATCACCAAGCCGCGTCATTGTTATCATTGGTTCGAGACGCGCTGGTCACATGTCCTGCTGAGAGACAGCGTCCTAGGCCCATCTCGATACAGCGGACTCCTCGTCTGGGATTCCAGAGGAAAAATTCAAGCAAGATGATGGGATACGGGGGCCAGCAGTATCATCATCAGCGTCAATCACAGCAAAATCCCCATCCCCAGCAGCAGCACCATCTGCAATCGCCTTCGCTGAGCGGGGCCGCTGCGCAATCAGCCCATGGCAGCAATGGCATTGCTGCCAACGGTTCCCTGCTCCGGGGCCAGCAGCAGTCAGAGCTGGCGACTAATTCGCCCGATCTGAGGAAGATGACTCCCTCGTCGACGGGGTCGATGGTCGGGTTCACCGCGGGAGGTGGCTATGGCACCTACGGTCATTATGCGCCTCAGGGTACCTCGGATCTTTTGTCTAGGCATACCGACTCCGTCGGTCAATTGAAAGACCCGTATCTCTCGCAGATACAAAGTCTGCAGAGGAACATGAATCCCATGGCAAACTTTCGTGCGCACCCGGCCATGAACCCTCAAGCCGCCATGTCGCCACATGCTCAAGCTATGAGTATTTCGTCTCCGCAGCAGTCTTACGAGAGGTTGCAACAACATCCCCATATGCAGCATCGACAGACATCCCATACACATCCGTCTGTGACTTCGCCTGCTGCTGCGTCGCCCATGCTTGCAACTACTCAACCTCAGCAAACTCAGCAGCAATACCAGCAAGCGCAACAGCAGCAGCAACCACAGTATCCGCAATCCTCACAGCAGACCCCGTATCAACAGGCCCACGCGCAACCGTCTCCATACCAACAGCATCAGTCGTCTCCGTTTCAACAGCAACAGGCGCAGGCATCGCCATACCAGCAGACGCAGCAGACTTATCAGCAGCAGCAAGCTCAGCAGACTTATCAACAGCAACAGCAAGCTCAGCAGTCACGGTATCAGGCGCAGCAGCCGCAGCAGCATCAGTTCCAACAGTATCCGTATCAGCGGTACCAGCAGGCTCAACAGGCCCAACAGGCGCATGCACAGCAAGCACAACAGACACAGGTACAGCCAACACAGCCGGCACAGCATGTCCAGCAGCAGCCTCAGCAGACTCAGCAGCACAACCGCCAGGAAGCAACACAGACGCAGCAGTCTCAACAACCGCACGAACAAGCAGTGCAGCAAGCTTTGCAGCAGCATCGCCAGACTCAGCAGCAAGCCCAGCAACATCAGAGGCAGTCTCAGCAGCCGAATCCCTACGCCCAGCAGGTACAGCAGCATACGCATCAGTTCCATCAGCAGCAACAGCAAAAGCAAGCGACGCCATCAATCCCACCAGCTACTTTGAGCGGAGGAGCAAAGCCTGCAGCTCAAGAACCCAAAAAGGAGGAAACGAAACCGACGAAGAAGCGTGGTAGGCAGTCCAAAGCCGCTGCCGCTGCCGCTTCTGCGTCGCCTGCGGCCACTGCAGGCAAGATCAACGGAACGACGAAACCAACACAACCCACCTATCGTCCCGAGGCTCCATCACCGATTCAGTTTGTGCCTCAGCATCCGCATCTTCCGCAGACTCAGGCCCATACTCAGGCTCATACTCTTGCTCACACTCAGGCGCAGGCGCAGGCGCAGGCTCAACCCTATCCTCAAGTCCAGCCTCAGCCCCAGTTTCAACCACAAGCTCAGGTGCATAATCAGTTGCAGAACCCCGCAGCTGTCCAAGGCAAGACCCAGGGCCAAGGCCAAAGCCAAGGTCAACCGCAGGCCCAAGGCCAGGCTCAGAGCCAACAGCAAGGTCCGGCGGGTCCAGCGGGCGTGGCGGACCCAGCTGCTCCAGGTGCTTCACAGCAACCTGCTCCTACACCCCGGAAACGCGGCCGTCCACGGAAGAATCCCTTGCCCGATGGAACACAGCCTCCAAAGCCGAAGCCTAAGAAATCCGCTTCGTCCGCTGCGGGTGCGCCCGCGCCTGCCGCCGCTGGCGGTGCCCCGGCCGGCACGGTCGTTCTCGGACCCGGTCCCAACGCTGCCCCTGGCGCAGCTACCGCTCCGGGTCCTGCCCCGGTTCCTGGCCCCKATGGTACTATCCCTGCTGTTCCTGTGAAACGAGGCCGCGGACGTCCCCGTAAGTCAGAGACAGCCGCAGGCACAGCCCCCAAACCCAAAACACCGCGCAAGCCATCCACCACGAAACCGGGCGGCACTGGCCGGCCACGCGGTCGTCCTCGCAAGGCCGATGTGGAAGCACGGAAGCGAGCCGAAGCCGAAGCTCAGGCCAAAGCCGAGGCAGAGGGGCAAGCCCAAGGACAGGGACAAGGACAGGGGCAGGGGCAGGGACAGGGACAGGGACAGGTTCCGGCGCAGGTTCCGGCGCAGGTTCAAGCTCAGGCTCAAGCTCAGGCACAGCCGCTGCCACAGGCGCAGTCGCAGGCCCCAGCTCAATCTCAAATGCAGATTCCCGTCCAGCCTCAGCACCACGTCCAGCCGTCACCTCAACCTCAGCCGCAGCATCTCCAGCATCAGGCGTCTCCGCACCTGCACGCTCACGCGCATGCCCTCGCGAACCCGCATCAGCATGGTCACCAGCAACAACATCCCCACCAACAACACCAGCCGTCCGATCCCATGATGTTAAACCCGCCCCAGAAGCGCGGCCCGCCCATGGACGCGAATGACCCGCGCAAGCGCGCCTACCTCATACCTCATCAGCTGGCGCAGATGACGCCGCAGATGCATCCACAGATGCACCCACAAATGCCCCCGCACATGTCGCCGCACATGTCGCCGCATATGCCCCAGCAGATGTAATCTGTTCCTTCAGTTTAAGCCTGTTTCGCGTTTCGATATCATTTTCTTCGGCCCGGCTTTTTTTTATTGTCACTTGTGAATTCGTCTTCGCTTCCCTTCCTCGAACTACCTGTCTGTTCCATGTCTTCTTTCGTGATGATATTCTGCCCATGTCTATGGATTGTTTAAACGGCATGCATCTATTCATACGTTTTCCCAGGCCCCAGTTTCAGTCATGTAATTCAATTTGTTAGTAGTTAGGTTAAGTGGCTAGTAATATACCTCTGATATCGCCCTCAATCCATTTCGCTCCATCTGATGCTCCATACATTTACGCCAGTAACAGACTTAACCAGAAAAAAAGCATATCCAATATGTAATAGGATCAACCCCAAACGCCATCCGCCTCTCCTCCATTACCGTTGCCGTTACCGTTGCCATTGCCATTACCATTACCATCGCCATTCCCATTCCCACCCGGCATGAAACTCGTACTCGAATTCGCAACAGTCGGCGTAGACGACGCAGGCAACCCCGCCACATCGGGCAAATCACCCACCTCAACGCCCATGGTGGGCGCAATGCGCCGCATAAAGCTATCGCAGAGGACGAACGCCCTCCGACTCGCGGCATTGACGGACCCCATGGCATGCAGCCAGCGGAGGGATTTCTTGGTGCAGCGGATGACGGCCGCGGTGTCGGGGGCGGGGCCGAAGGTTGCGGCGTTGGGGACGGGGGTGGAGGGGAGGGGGGCGGAGGATGACAACCCCAGTAAAAGGGCGGTGGTTGCTTGCATTATGTAGTGGAGGATGCTCCACCAGGGGGAGAAGCGGAGGAGCCAGGCGGGGTCGGGGGTTTCGGGGAGGATGGAGATGAGGGTGCAGGCGGAGCGGAGGCAGGAGGCGGAGAGGTTTGTGCGGTGGCTGCTGCTGGTGGTGTTGCCGCTTAAGGTCCCGCTGGTGGTGCTGGGCCCGCTGCTGATGCTGGGGCCGCTGTTGGGGTCGTTGGTGGTGGTGGCGGTGGAGGTTGAGCGGGTGGTGGATTTCAGGTTGGGGTTGAGGGCTGCGTCTGGGGAGGGGGAAGGGGAGGCAGGGGAGGAGGGTTCCTTTGAGGAAGGGTCCTTGGAGGACTTGGGCTGTGTATGGGTGAGACAGGGTCGGCTGATGGTTATCCGGGCGCTATAGTAGGCGAATGCGAGGCAGACGCGTTCGCGCATGAAGGAGTCGTCGGGGAAGTGTAGGGTGTCGTGTGGGTGCGGTTGCGAGGTGAAGCGGTAGACTGGGGGTAACTGGGCGAGCCAGGTGTCCAGCTTTGCGGAGTATTTGCGCACGCGCTGTTCGAATTGGGAGGATGTGTCGCGGAGACCTTGGATGCTGTAGACCTTGTTGATGACAGCCTGCGTGATGGTGCAGAGGTCGACCAAGCAATGAAAGAAGAGCGAGGGGCTGGGCTCGCAGTCGGCAAGCCACTGCGTTTTCGACTGGGCTTCTTCGTCTGTCTCCAGAAGGGTGAGCTTGAGATGACTGGTCCGGAGTGATGGATTCTGGAAGAGCCGGAAAACGTGCGGTTTCTCGAAGTTTTCTTCTTCAAAGGGGATGGGGAGCGGCGCCGCGCTGAGGCCTTCGCTGACGCAGGAGGCGCGTCCCGTCGTGGCCGTCAGGAGATGCTCGACTAGGTAGATGGACCACCATAGCCGGCTGCGGGCTTCTTTGGACGCGTGATGCGTCCGATCGTCCTCAAACCGCAGGTTGATGCCGAGCGACAGCGCGGAGCGGAAGGCCATGCCGGCAAAGTTGGAGGCACGGTTGATTTGGCCCAAGACTAGCAGATACAGGGCCACCAAGATCTCCACCTGGATCTGCTGTAGATCTGTATGTTCAAACAGCGCGGTCTCGCCCAGACACAGTTTCCGCGCGCGGTTAAAGTAGACGAGGTCGTCCCAGTCCTCATCGTTTCCGACGCCGACTGCATCGTTCAACAAGAGACAATACCGGCAACCCAAGGCAAAGATCATGTTCAATATCGCCAGCCATCGTTTTGGCGGCTTGGACGGTTGACTGAAGAACTGCCGGTACTGGGTCACAAAGATAGTCTTCCGGATCACCTCGAATGCCGGATGCATCGACTCCATGTACGCCGCGAAGAACCGGTCCGCGAGTTCCTTCGGCGGCAAGTCATACGGGTCGACATCGTCCATGAGCCGGATGTTCAGATCATCGAGGTGGTAGCTCATCGTCGCGATGGGAACATCGTTCTTTTGCTGCGGCTGTTCTTGCTCGTCCAGACCCAGAGTCTCAAAGTTACCGTCGAACATGCGGCTGCGGTTCTCGGCTTCGTCCTCCAGCTTCTGCATCCAGGTCACCTCGGAGTTTTTCCCAAAGTACCCGGTCGCTCGCGTCTTGTGGCTTCGGTTCAGATCCTCTTCGACCAGATCGATGGCGTTGAGCGACCCGGCCGACGAGCTAGAACTGTCCGATAGCGCGCCGTCATTCTCGTTGTCCCCGTTGGTTGTCTTCAGAGTCCTCCTAATACGTCGCGCACAGTTCGCATCCACCTCCGTCTCCAAGTCCCGCAGTAAACTCTCATACCGTTTGACTCGGTGGGACAAAACCTCCAACTGCTTCTGATCCCGCACCCGCTTCACATCCAGATAGGAACAGGTGACATTGTGCTCGTGGCACTGTCGACAGACCGGTTTGTTGCCATCGCACTTGATCTTGCGCTGTCGGCAAGGCTCGCAGGCTCGCGCCGACCGGCGACGCTGCGAATGGATGCTGTACGGCGCAGCTCGGGGGATCGGTACCTTGGCCACACCCGTACCCGCAACCGCGCCAGTACCGTCCCTTCCAGACGAAGAGTTGGAGGACCGATGCGGATAAGGAGGTGGTCTTTCGTATTGATTGGGATATAGATAGTAGCCCGATTGTGGTGTACCAGGGCTCATGGGCAGCCCTTGCCAGTGTAAAGCGGATGAGAGACCATTCGGAGCGGGTTGGTCGGGTTCAAAGCTGACGCCGTTGGTCTCGGTAGGATTCAGTTCGACGGAGGGATAGATCTCGGAAAAGTCTTCCATGGCAGATACAAGGAAGAGCAGGCGCTAGGCTAGGGATTCATTCGCACCAGAGAGGTTCCTAGTTTCGGACAATCCATGCGGATAGCGTCGCGGCTTGTCAAGGCTTGTGGAGGTAAGCGGCGAGTTTCTTTCAAGTAATCAAAAAATATATCCTGGTCAGAATGGCGAGCAACCTAGCTGAGGAGCACAGCTTCAGACAGCTTGAGGATGGATGAACTCATAAGGGCAGTTCTCGCCACAGCGTTGTGACATGGGAGGGCGTTGGTGGTCATCCGCAGAAAGAGAATGGGTGACGTCAAGGGCGCCCTCCGTGCGTGTCCTCCTTAATACAAAAAGTCAATACTCGGACTCCGTCTGTTGTACCGTTGTACCGGCGGTAAACGCATCTAATTAGTCGGTCATTCGGTTGCTTTTGCGATGATCGTCGATTGCCCAATATAGATGATTCCTCTGTTTTCCTCGTGATGCTGCCCTTGGCTCACTCACCCCTGTTACTGCGGACGGAGTAGTGATGTATCAACTATCACAGCCAGATCGACGTCAACACTCACTCGGCTTACGTCGTTCAGGGACAATCTCATCCTTTCCTAGACTCAGGCTCTCGTAGCGATCCAGCATATCGAAGAGTCCCAGTCCCGGATAATCCTGTAGCCCATGTTCCCCCTCCCCAGGCCCATGGTACCGCTCATCCTCGTTCAGCTTCTGTAGCCCCTCGGCATACTCATCCCAGCGCGTCTGCTCCTTGATCGGCGTCTCCTCATCAAACAGATCCTTGAGCTCGTCCGACACCGCACTCGACTGGCGAATCCGGCGTCCCTGCGATTTGGCCCGGACGGACTGTCGGAACAGATGGAACAGGCTCCGACCAAGGTACGACCGACTCGCGATGATCGAAAAGGAGCTGGCGAGCGATAGAAAGTCCGAGTCCAGGATATCAAAGGACTCCTGCTCCAGCATGGCGAACAGGGCCAGATTGATCGCGTACATGGCGAAGTGATGCGCCCGGCTCATGCCGTACTCGCGCCGATGGAGCCGTGTCAGCGACGAGATGCCCCGAGCGGCCGACTGCGTGATCTCCCAGGCGTTGTATTTGCTAATGGGACTCTGTAGCGGCGGGCTCTCAGGGGTCTTGGGCGCATCCGACGCGAGACTCGAGGTGTCGTCGTCGGAAGAACTGCACGAGAACAGGTTGATGACCAGGGTGAAGTACCGCAGTCTCAGCAGGATGATATGCGGAGGTGGCCGTCGTCCGGGATCGAAGACGTCCGGTAAGGCGTTATGCCAGCGACGCAGCCGCTCGTACAGATCGTCCTTTGTCTGACGCCGATACGCGGCCGACGCATTGCTCTGGTCGTCGGCGAACAGGACCCGGGAGATGTCGCGCGCGATCTCGCACAGATTGCACGACTCGTCAAAGTACTGGTTGAGGTAGGCCGGTCGAGCAGCTCGGTGAGACGGATACGGCGTCCACAGGCTGACTCTGTCATCCTCTCGACCGATGCGGTCCACGTTGACTTTGGCTATGAGACTGGGCCGGAGAAAGCCAGTATGCACCACCCTATTCATGTCAGAATTCCGTTCACCTGGGTCGGGGTTCAGAGTTGGAAATTAAACTTACGTGTCGATCTGAAACAACCCCCAGGCAGTCCGCTTGATGGAGACATCCATCTCTGGCGTGGTCTGGTCAATCTTCAAGCATTTCGGCCCAAAGAGACCAAGCGACTCGCCGGCCCGGATGGCCTGATGCAGCATGATGTATCCAAGGTCATCGTTCCCGGAGATGGAGTATCTATCGCATCAGCAGAGCAGGACATTTACAAGACAGGAGGGCACACCTTTCATACAACAGCAACGTCCCCTGGAGGTACGCCAGGCTGAGTTTCTGGGATTCTTCCTCCCTCAGACGCTCCGCTTCAGACAAAAAGTCCGCGCCCTTGGTCACCAAGTCGCCCGGCACGACGTACGCCTCGGAGAACTCGGAGAAATGCTACTCTCGTCAGCAGCCACAGCAATCCTGGAACGAAAAGACACTTACACAAGCATTCGCCAACAACGCATTCACCAAAAACGGACTACAAAAGTCCGAATCCTCCCTTCCCCGCGCCATATGCGCCAGGAAGACATCGCGGTCCAGAAACGCATGGAACGGATAATCCCACGTAAAATACAACGAAACAAGATGCGAAACCAGATCCGCATCCTCGGTGACGCTCGTCCACGGCTTGGCCGGCACCTTGCACGGCGCCTCATCACACAAATAATGGATATCCATGACCTTACGCCGGAAGCTCGGGCCCGCGCCCTCGACGTCGATCGTCCGCCGCACATCCTCGAGCTTCTGCACCGCCTGGCCCTCCCCGTCCAGCCGGATGAGCGTCTCGTCGATGAACGCGCGGATCTCCTCCGCCGTGGCGTTCTTGCGGATGATCTCCAGCAGCTTGAGCGCGTGCGGCTCGTCCGCGGTGCGGATCACCCGGAACAGATCGTTGAGCATATCCCGGTGGTAGTTCAGTTCCTCGGCGGTGCGTTTCTGCGCGACGCGCCGCCGCTGGTCGAGCGATTCGTCGAAGATGCAGACCCGGTTGAAGGCGCGGCAGTTGTCGCAGGGGGGGACCCCGGAGCACTGTTTGCAGGTCAGCCACCAGCCATGTCGATGTCGAGGCGGAACTGTCTTCGGTCCAGACGACCAAAAGGAGACGTACGGGCCTGGGGCCTGGGGTGAACTACCTTTCGCTTTGACTTCTTACATGCCAGACATGCCGTCGATACACGTTTCTTCCACGGACTCGTCGGCGACACTTGGCCTCCCTGGCGGTTACTATCTGATGTCGGCGAGGTCGGCGAGGTCTGTAAACGGCCGGGGACGATCTGCTGAGGTGTTGAGGTTGGATCATTCATGTCGAGGCATGCGTTGGCAAGGGTAGAAGACGGCAGGATGCAGTGTCAGAAACGAACTCGATCTCTGGGCCTCGCCTAGAGTCATGCGACCATCGTCGACATAGGACGTTCAAGCCAGCCTCAATTTGCCTGCATTCGCCTCCACATGACGTCCCGACAACGACGTGACCGAGCACCAGGAACTCGATCCCGAGGACCATGGGGTACCATTATCGCCCCAAGCTTGAAGTCATTCGGGATCCGTCTCCTACGCCTCTCGGTGGGATTGGCCTTGTGCCATCAGAGATTCCCTTAGAGTGTCGGAGATTGCAGGCGTAGAATGCACTAAGAAAGTCGACAAGGTAGACTACAATTGAGACTACATCTAACCACGGAAATGTGCAAGTTTTGATTTGCCATTATGATGTCCAGTTAGCGGACGACACCTATAAGAGATAGTCCTCAATGAATCACCCTCGCTCAGAAACTCCATTCAACCAGGAGTGGCTTCACAAGCGACACAATTAAATAACAGTAAGAAGAGAAGAACACCGACGAATTGCTGCACTGCCAAATAAAGATTTTTGCACACACCACAAGAACCATGCGTAACGCGTAGGCATAATGTGCTTTCCTGGCAATTTCAGTCAACCAGACATCTCGACGAACCACCCAAAATAGCCGCAGAAGTCAACCCGCTTCTAACACAGTTCTATTAACCCACGCAGCCCGACGCAACTCCCCTCTCCACGATGGCGGCAGCCGGGCATGCGAGGCGAATTAAAAATGGCCAAGAGTAGAAGAGAATGCAATGAAACTCGTTTCATTTAGTGCTCCAGGATTCTCAAGCTTCCCTGGACCACGCAGTTCTCCAGCACCGAGCCAGGGGGAATGTCGATCGTGCTGCCCTCGGTTGCGACGATGATGACTGTTCCCTTCAGGGTGACATTGCGGCCGAGGTTGACAGCACCGGTAATTGTGAGGTGGTCCAGCTCGACGATGCGAGGAATGCTGGGGATGCGCTTCTGGAAATCCGACACCTTCTTGAAGTCCGATCCAAGCTTGATGACGGGGACACCGCCGAAGCGGTTGGGGTCCATGACGAGCTGACCGTGCTCAAGACGGTAGAGATCCGACTTGACCAGCAAGAGATCGGAGCAAGTCTTGACGGGCAGGAAACGGCGACGGGGAACGTTGACACCGTGAGCGTTCTTGAAGTGGCGGATGGCCGCACCGACGGCGGTCTCCAGCTGGTAGATGGCCTGGTCGGCCTCGCCCTTCTTGTCGGCGGGGATGGACTTCTCGTTGGCAATGATCTCCATCTCCAACTCGTTCTCCTCGACAACACGCTTGATGGCGCGGAGGTTCATCCAGATGTTGTTGGTGTTGAAGTACTTGAACTTCTTGATGGACTTGAACTCGTTGACGTGCTCCTTGGGCACCTGTGCGATTTCGAGCAGGCGGGCCTTGCCCTCGTAGTCAATAATGGTACCACCCTTGACGTCAGCCTTGGTCTTGTCGGTCAACTCCATGATGTACTCGGCATTGGTGTCCGCCATGTGCTGCAGGATGCGGAGATCCACCACGGCACCCAGGTTGTCGGCATTGGAGAGGAAGATGTACTCAACACCGCGGTCGAGCAGCTGGTCCAGAGTGCCCGAGTTGTACAGCGACTCGAAAACGTCACCGTGACCGGGAGGGTACCAGTCCTGCAGAGGAGCGTCAAAGCTCTTGGGGGCGGGAAGGAGAGAGTCCTTGATGATACGAGGGTAGCGGGACTGGTTGAAGGTGATGATGTCGACGTTGTGGCCTTGGTACTTCTTGATGATGGACTGGGTGTCCTGGTCGGTGTTGAATGAGTTCATCAGAACGAAGGGCACGTTGACGTTGTAGGTGCGGTTCAAGTGCTCAATCTGACGAACGGACAAATCCAAGAAGGACATGCCCTCACGGACTTCAATGACGGACTTGGGGCCAACGCAACCCATGGAAGTACCCAGACCGCCGTTGAGCTTGACGACTGCCAGCTTGTTCAGGAACTCCACCGAAGCCTCGGCGCCCAGATCATTGTAGTCGACAACCTGATTGGGCGCAGGAGGGTTGATGCGGTCCCAGTTGACGACATTGCCCTTGGCCTTGTCGTTGAGGAATCTGCGGAAGAGAGCGAAGAAGTTGTCCATCTCGGCTTCGAAGCGCTTCTTCTCGTCGGGGTCGGGAACGGTCTCGGCGAGGGCGTTCAGAGCATTACGCATCTGAGAAGCAGCGACGCTGGTGGAGGCATTCTCGAAGGCCTGAGCACGAGGAAATTGGGTCAGTTTGTTTGCAGAAGAAAAAAGGAGAGGCATGTTGCTATGGCTATCGCTGCAGCTATCAAATTGAAAATGATAAGGGAACTTGATGGATGGGGATAATGGTTGTAGCAAAGCTGATAAAAGGGGCAAGGATACAAAACGAGAGAGCTTGTTGTGGTAAACAATGCATGAACTGTCACAAAGTTGAAGGAAAGACAGGGTGAGGTATTTAAGAACTGTAGGTGGTTGTGGCTGAAACTAGGCAAGCCCAGCTCTCCAGCACCTCCTTCCAACACAAAACTGAATTGCGATTCTAGAGCACTTGGAAAGCTTTTTCGTGCCACGTTCTGATTCTGCGACCAGAGGAAATGCGACTGCAAGGTGATCAACTTACCATGTGAGACTGGGACTTTGCGTGGTGCTTTCCGAACGAGCCATCGTTAGAGGCCTCGTTGGCGGGAGCTCTGAGGTGAGTAGGCAAAGCTTTGGCTGCCATTGTGGGTGATGATTTTGCGTGCGAATTCTAGAGGTAGGGAAGTGAAGGCGTAGATATCCACTCGAAGAACAGAGCTTATCGATGTGGGTAAAGTCCGCTCACTAAGTACTCAAGCAGACCGAGTTAGTGACGATAGGCTTTGGGTGGGAAAGTCGAGGGTCAAAAGGGCGGGAAAAGTAAAGCGAGAGAGGACACGAAGCTTGATTTAAGCGGGAAAACAGGTATGGAAAGGATCAGGAGGGGGTTTTTGTTAAGAATCCCAGACAAAAGTTGCCACGGGAGAGTGTCGATCGATTGACAGAGGGGCAGCAGGATGTCGACAAGCTGCCGTCATTGGCAATACAGCAAGCAGGTAATCTTGGGAGGGGTAGAGGTACTGTGAAGGTACCTTGGGAAAGACAGGGGAGCACATACATTGTTTTTTTTTTTTTTTCCCGGGTTGAGGGACTGTAGCAGTAGAGTAGTTGACAGAGGAAGAGAGAAACAAGAGAGAAGAGATGAGAAGAAGAGGGATGCTGGTTAACTAATATAAATGCCTCTACCTATCGAAGAACGGTCAAGCTTGCTGCCAACTTGGTCGCAGCTCTTGTTGCCGTGCTATTATTACTAGGTACTACTATTTATTAGCTATGCGGGACGATGACGATGATGTTCCTTTTTCCCCTCTCAGTGGGGGTACAGTAAGACACTGTACGGATTCTGTCCGTTTCCCAGTACAGGAGACAGGAATGGACGAATTATGTGCTTTGATTGGTTGAACAAGCTGCAATCTCCGAGTGTCAGGGGCGTTGGTACAGCAACGTATGGTACGGTACTGTATTTTGGACGTTCCCTGTACTTTGCGTATACACCGCTATCTTTCTTTATTTGGTCTCCCAATTATTCTTAGAAGCATTTTCTGCCTAAGGTATCTCTGCAAACAGAAACTCGACTTGTCAATTGTCAACCATCGCCAAGTATGAGAGAAGCTCAAAGTCATCCGACCCCTGATAACTGACAATTGCAGCGACATTGAAACCGGCTGAACTCTGTCGTATTCTAGACCTCAGCCAGGTATTAAGCTCCCCCTTTTCAGGGTTCACAAACCCATCGCACTCTTTGCCCCACAGACCTCGTCACCTTATCCAGGAATATCTATTCCGTACCTATGCCAACATTGCCATGCATACATCCACGATATCACAACTATAGGGTACATTGAGATACACAGCTCCGTAGAAAAGGTAGCAGTAACGCACTCTCTCGTCCTATCTCTTTCAGAGTTCAAAAAGTCCTGCCGGTGATCGGATCACCCCGTCCTCGCACTCACTCCCAGTCCTGTCTCAATCTCTTGGCAGCTGGCATTCTGTCCGTGGCGAACAGACCATCCCAATCGGTCCTTACGGTCTAAGTATCCGTATCCAATCCATAGTCTGGTAGCGACTAGATATCATCGATTGCTAAATTTACCTCCTCGCTGTCTCCGTTAAAAAGTACATAGAAATTATTCTCTGGTACAATCCACATCAAGCCCAAATCAAGCCACAGCGCCAGAATAGAATCCTGAAAGCCATGGAAATCAATAGCCTATGGGCCATCCTCCCCTGTCTCACAGCCCACACTCCACAGCCCTGTCTCACTACCAGAAAGTGAAATCCATCGGTACACGATCTAGAACCCCCACGGAAGAACAGCGAAGATTCTTCTTCTAGCTGTGCTCTAGGAAGTCTATAGTTACATTCTTCATTTGTTCTGCGGATCACAGATTGCCGGTGTCACTATCACTGTCACTATCACTGTCACTGGCCTCCTAAGATGGGCGTGCTGCTTATTGACCGACCGTCAAAGCTCAGGTCCCTATCTGCTACCACAGACGCAGAATTCTCTGTACGCTGCAAACCACAATAACTTAAGGTTACACACTTCAGTTCTGTAGGTAGTAGAGAGTTGTCGATACGAGGTGGATGAGACAGGTCGTTTGCCTTTATCCATGTCGGCTATCTTTTCCACTGTTACACCGCCATCGGGACTGGCATCCGAGGGCATTCAGTGCACGTTATCATGACTACATCTTTTTCATCTCCAAGGTTCACGGATAAATGCCGACGTCAATACATCCAGACGCTACCAGGGATATCATCACATAAACCAAGTAAGGAAAAAGAATAATAAAAAGTAGGCCATCCACATATCCCACCTTGCCTCTCAAATCTATATACCCTATGCCCCACTCACGCTCCTCTTGCTGAGGAAGCTTCGTCGGCCCGGCTTCTTCGAGTCAGGACTGTCCATTAGCTCCGACGACGCATCATTGTTGGAGTGCGCAGTTCCAGGTCGCAGGCTCGATTCTGGCTGCGAGAAACTGCTTCTGATGCACACGACCCCGCTGCCGACCTTGACCTGCTTCTCTTGTCCGGCCACCGAGCCCTGGTCGTCCACAAAGAACAGAGCCTCGCCCAGCGTGCTGTCCGAGCCAAATGTCGCGTGGTCGACGACGCGGATCTGGTACTGCGCATCCGCCGTGGTGTTGTGCACTCGGCAAGTCTCGTGCGAGGCGTCAAACTGCACCGGCCCGCCGCCGCTGGCCTTGATGGCCTTGGTCTTGAGCACCTCCTTGGCGCCCTTGGGACCGAGCGCCTTGATTATGACTCGGACGTTGGATGACGGAGGGTAGTCGCTGGCAGAGACTACAGTGATCGTCGCCGTGCCAGACTCTCCCTTGCCCGCTCCGCCACCAATGCCGAGTCGGTCACCAAAGTGCGACACCACGCTTCGGGTCCGTGCGTGCTGTAATGAGTTGGGAGTCGAGCTTGGCGGTGTCGCACCGTCGACCAAGATGGCGGATGGTGTCGGGTTTGTCTCCGTCTTCGAGACTTCTTCTGCTTCCTCCGGGATCTCACCGCTCGACGAATCATCCCCCTTGAACCGTGACATGATGCCATGCTTCAAGAAAGATGCACCCTTGATGACATTGCCGCCGACAAAGCCGACTCCCTTGACGGGGGCACCCACGATCTTGCCAGGGGTTGCGAAAGTACCGGAGAACGTGGAGGATCCTTGACGGGACCGCATGACATAGTTTGACTTGAAGAGCAGGTTCAGACGGATGGCTCCCGACTTGCCGTCGAGCGTTAAGGTAACTTCCTGGCTGTGGAAGGGCTCCAACATCTCAAGGTTGATGTTGGCACCGCCTAGGTAGTCGGCCTTCTCACCAAAGTCCCAATCGTACACGTCCACGCGGAATTTAGCGCCAATTCGAGATTTGATAGGGACCTCGAAGAATTCGTTCCATGCAGGGTGAAGCGTCTTCTTCTGCACCTTGGTCTTGAAAACTTCCTTGTCACCCAATCTGAATTTGCAGTAAGGATCGCTGAAGCCATTGCGGTCTGCAGAGGGAAGATCGGCGGCATCCAGAACATTCACACGAAGGTTCCCCATGTTGTTAATACTCTCCGACGGGTCAAGCTTCATCTTCACAGGAATGTACCTGGCACTGACTGTCACCTTGTTCACCTCCCCGTCCTGCGACCGGAGAACAAGTTCAGTGGGCGTGTACTACAGGTGGTCAGTTAACTGTCCCCAACAAAAAACAGGCTTGATCGGCAGTGAATATACCAAAATACGCTGCAGCGTCGGAAGTGTATCGCCAGTCAGTTTGGCAACTGTGTGTTCTTCGTTGTCGTCCTTGGTATCGTTCTTGTCCACCAGGCGAAGAGTGATCTTGGAGAATTCCAGTTCACGTACGAAAGCCTCTCCAACTACTACTGGTCAGCCTCTTTCTCTTGAAGTAGCCTCAGGGGACAAACCATCAACTAGCTTGGCAGCTTTTGTGCGGATCTTGGTTGTCGAGTATGACGGGAACATGTGGTCGTCCATCAGCACCTCCAACTGCACATGCGAACGAGCAAGTTGAACTTCGTGGAACTTGAACACCAAGAAACCAGACTCTGTGAATATGTAAGCAACCCGCCTCGTAGATCAGTATAACGAAAGGAAAAAGGGCAATGGAAAATACCATATTTGGAAATATCCTCAGCGGCAATGTATGTCTTCGGCACTTCCTTGATAGACCTGACGGACATGACTTCGGAGTCCTTGGCGGTTGAGGAGAAGCTACCGCTGCGGTCGGGTACTTTGAGATCATCACCATTAGTCCCAGTACCGTTTGTCGTAGTGCCGTTTGTCGCAGTACCGTTTGTGGCAGCACCATTTTGGCCATTGGAGGAGATTCTTGATGTCTTGGAATCAACACTAGGGTTCTTGGAATGGTGGCTTCTGCGCTTAGAGTCGATACTCTTCCTCGCCGCTGGGACATCGAGACCTTCCATCTCCTCGGCTTCCTCTTCTTCCTCATCCTCAGGGTTAACCACAGGCACAGCCGGGTAGAATGCGACGGTGTAGTTGAGGACACCCTTTTCACGTTGGCCCAAGCGAAGAGGACTTGAGATGAGCTGCTTCTCGTCGTCGGTCTCGTACTCGCCGTTCTCATTCTCATGGACGTAGTCAGAAGCGTTGATATCAAATGAGCCCAGGCTACGGTCAGCATTGATCGTCTCCTCATCCATAACCTCCAAAGTAAGCTTCTCACGGGCGCTGTGAATAGGGACATACACCACCTCATCCCAATCAGGGTTGAGATTGTTTCGGAAAGTAACTGTACGACCCTTCATAACTCCAGACAGCAGAACCCTGACGTATGGATCAGACTTGCCCATCTTCTCTAGGTTCCGAAGATCAGTTGCACTCTTGAAGTGGAAGCGCATCACACCAATAGGATCAATGTAACCAGCACTTCCAGTGATGCCACCGATAGCAACTGGTTTCCACTGCAAGGTCAACTTGGCCCGCCCAGTCTTAGCTCCCTGAAGATGGAACCAGTTCTGGCCCTTCTCCATCATCTTGAGCATATCATTCAGCTTGATTTGGTATGAACCAAGGATAGGATCCGTTCTGAGATCGCGGTCGTCCTTGATGATCAGTCCCAGGCGAGCCGACTTTCTGTCCGTGATCAAGAATTCCTTAGAGTTGTCCTGGAAAATAGGATTATTCGTGCGCTTTAGTTTCTTCGTGATGTGGATTTCCTTTCCGTTCAAGAGAAGAACGCCGTAAGGGTTAAGCTGGCCGACTATACTCTTCGCTGCATCAAGATCCTTGGCCTGCTCAACGGTAAACCGGGCAATACCAGTGTTCAGCTCCGGTGGGGGCTCAGTCTGGCCGTTCTCCAGCTTGCGGCCTTCCAGCACGGGGAAGAATCGAATATCGGCATGGATTGCGCCGCGCGGTCTGCCGCTGGCCATGACTTCGAGGCAGAGGCTTTCGTGCTCTGGCTGCTCTTCAAGCCTGTCCAATGGGAAAGTAGCAGTGCCGAGTTCTTTATCCTTCCGGTACTCATTCCAGTCGTATGGGATGATTGTGAGCGACTCTGCAAAGGACGTGATAATAACATAGATCGTTTCCCCCCATCTGGGATTATCCGTATCGTGAATGGTCTTCGTGCGACCCAGTTCGACGCGGTTGTTGAGATACACGACAGCGTAAGGGTCGGGGGTTCCTGCAAACTTATCTGGGTTCTTCAACTGCTCAGCGCCATGGAGTGTCACAGCGACCACGCCGATAGCCTGGTCCACAGGGTTGCCAGCCAGCATCTTGGCAATTTCGATCGGGAAGACGTTAGGAGCGTACATCATGGGTCCCAGATTGCCGTGTATCTGCTCTTTGATGAAATTCTCAAGACCGGGAATGAAGTTAATGTCGAAGCCAAGAGTGTCGCCTCCCAGGGGTTTGCAGACATAGTCGATCTCAGGTCGCTCCAAGAAGCAGACATCAACACGCTCGATGTGAGGGAAAGGAATCTGAAGCTTCACCTTGACCCTCATGAGACCGCTGCAAGCCATGTCCTCAACAATGACGTCTAGACCTTTGCTCACAACACCTTTGCCAAGTCTGACTTCCAAGACGACCTTAGGGTTGATCTTGTTCTTCAGCTGACGGGCAGTCAAATCCAAGACGTCGTTTGGCGTGAAACTGAATTTCCAATCCATAATGACAGTGTCGACTTCGGTTTTAGGATAGGTCTTGACGTGCTCCAATCGCGGAGGCTTGCTACCCAGGATAAAAGTCTTCAATCGCAAACTATCGAGCATGGCAGGAGTCGAAGTGCTGAGAACCTGGTCCACCGAGTTTATGATCGAGTCGCACAAGACGGGCGCATAAATGGGCCAGAACTTGACCAGGAAACTGTTGATCCATTCCAAGCTCTCGGTGTCGGTTTCCAGGCGTTGCTTGGCCATTTCACGGCTGACGTCGTCCCGAAAATTCCGTCGCACGCGCCGAATCGATGTCCGATAGTACGTACCGCACGCAGCCATGACAATGAAGATCCAGCCCAGTCCGCCGCCCAAGACAGCAACAAGCCAGGAGGCTAAACACGCAAAGATAATCACGCCGGCATTGTGAAACCAGTCTTAGATTGCCATCAGAATGACGGTCATGGAGAGGACATGGGCATGGGATAAGATTCTCTCACCTCCGAAGAACTTATCATCCAATTTGCTTTCCAGAAAGTCCTGGTGATCTAACAGTGTACCCTCTGCCTTTTCTTCCTCGGTCTGTGGCTTTTCGAACTGCGGAGCCCATCCTGTCCGGTCGCGAGCCCATCGCAAATCATCGGTGATGTCGGCGCCTTCTTTTTTGTCCTCCTCGGTTTTCAAGGTTTCTTCCTTGATGAGGTCTGTCGCCGATCTTGGAGGGGGCAAGTCATATTGGTCGGGAGTTCCATCGTCCTGTGGGGCGGTTGTCAACATTAGGCGTTTGATCGTAGAATGAGGGTGGTGCTAGGAGCCTGAAGTGTACTCACAACGTCCGTAACGATAGCCTTCGCTTTGGGCTTTTTGTCATGGTGAAAACCTGGGGGTGCTCGCTATGGGGAATTGAGAGGGAGATTAGCAATCATTTACCTACAACAACCATGACAAAGTTAAGGGTAAAACTCACTGCTGCTGCTGCTGCGGCTTTCTCTTCGGGGGAAGCGTCAGGGTTGAATTGATACGCGGGCAAGCCAGCTTTTCTTGTTTCCTCGACCAATACCTTCTCCACCGCTTCTGGTCGGAGGTTAGATTGAGGGTCTTTGGAGGCCTCTTGCGCAGTCTCAATGGCTCCCTGCTGCCTCAATTCACTCTTTTGGTCCTCTACGTTCTGCGAGGCCATGGCTGCCTCCGGTCCGGGGAACAAAGCAGAAGGCTCGGGTGAAGAATTCACCTATCCACAAACCGTTAGAGAACCGCCAATGGTGGCCTTCTTCTCTTGGAGACCTGGAAGATGAGGACAAGTTGTACTGATGAGCAAGGATAAGCGAGGGAAAAGAAAATGAGAGAGAAAAAGGATCAACGGAAAATACACAATCTAAGGCAATAGTGTGTATTTCGGTTCAAGAGAGTTCGGGGGGCGCTCAAGTGCGAGCATTGGTTTTTGGCGCTTAATTTCGATGGTTGCCTTCAGGGATCTCCGCAGCGGGGAGGCCGAAGTGCCAACAATGACGAGCTGAGATGGAGATACACTTAGGTAGTGGGACTTGCTGCGTACCTTGGAACTGAGGCACCCACTCCCGAGAACGGATGAGAGAAGGAGACAGTATTCTTAGTATAGGCTGGTCGAAGGTCGATGAGATGGGTTTATGATGAAATAACGGGAATAGAGAAGAGTTCAATCAGATCAGGGTAACGTAGCCGAGGATGAGTTGATTTGGAGCCACTTGCGTCAAAAGTGAGAGCAGGCAGTATACGGAGTATGGTGGAGGGGCATGGATCAGCGCGAGAGAACCATCATGGGGATTGAAGGGTACAAAGGCCGGTGATGGATGCCAATTGATTGGATGTGATGATCAAGTTATAGAGGAATTTGATATGGAGTATTCTCGAAGTAAAAGGCAGAGAGATGGCTATCTATTAGTCGACAGACTCTGGAGCACGGAGGACAAGAAAAGGGATCAGGCCAGCTAGCTTCGGGTCGTGACGTATCTGTCTACCTACCGTCCAGAAAAAGGAGGATGAGGTTCGGCGATCGATCTACTAAGTTCCTAGTTCCTAAGTACCTTAGTACTGTCTTTTCTCTTGCCCTCCTCATTCGTTATTCTTTCTTCTCCTGAACGAATCATTTTTTGTGGAGACTTGAGACTATCGGCGATTAGCGTGAATTACGACAGCAGACAGCACTTCGGCCTACAAACGATCTACGGAGTTTCGTTTCCTCCGATAATATTCCACTGGATTACGAGTGGTATTAGTCCTTCTTATACTGCGAAATACCAGTTTCAATATGGTACTTTAATATACACCAAAATATTCAGCCGTATTTTAGGTAGCCGAATTCTTAAGCCGAGGCACGTCGGCCTGGTCGAGCTGCAAACGGCCTGAAGGAGCTCTTAGTAGAATGATTGCACCGCCACATCATCGTATCCAAGCTAAGCCCAAGGTAGAAACACTAGAAGGTTAAGTCGATAGTGCGCCACATCACAGTCCTCTAGTCTGGTATGACTGACTAAGGTACGGAGTATGGTAAAGAACCTTGGATAGATACCCTACCTACCTACCGCATCATCTGTCAGGAAAATCATCCTCCAATTGCCTCCCTAGTTCAGTATTAGATACCGTCTCTTACCAATCAGGCAGCTACATTAACGGTTGAGCGCTATCGAAACCCCTCACTGTAAATCAAATCCGCACTTTGGTTTCTTGCGACAACTTCAAGTTATCGATGTGACTGAGGGATGCCTGGCTTTCAGCGTCACGTACAAAGCCATACTATCATATTTGACCTTGTCATCTCCAGATCCGAATTTCACAGAGAGCAAAAGTTGGCAACCCTCGGAGTAAAGTTCTGAATGAAGTAGCGGCACTCTCCTGTTGCCCAGTTATCTTCCGTCACCAGCCACACTTCCTCAAGGAGTATACAGGTCGACTGTATGACCCCGAAAACTAGGCCCATCTTGATTTTTGCCAATTGCCACGCAAGTTGACATCAAAGATAATACCTGGCTAGTGCCTTTGCTTACACGTAGGCTGCACCGTACATGCATTGAGCTGAAATCGATGTACAGAGTCTACTACGCCGTGGAAAATGATATACATTCGAGGTAGGTAAAGCATGTCATGGCTGAAACTTTGTCCACGCCATCCCAATCCTTCCTGTACCTCAAAAAATATTTTCAGGACATCAAACCACTGCAGTGACTATTTTGTTCAATCCTAGACACCACTAGGAGTCCACGTCGAGGATTGACTACCACTATCGATTTCAGTCCATTGAAAAAGGCTCATGCTTACACTAGTCAACCTTAAACGGACCAGTTGATAACTTGATACTACTAGGAAGCTAGGAACCATTGACTGTCTCACAGCCACCCACGGTTCTCGGTGATGATGTGGGGGAGATCTAGCACAACCATAGTTCCCTGTCAGCCTGAGGCACTCATTCACTCGAGGCCATTCACGGGTGTGATGAAATTGCGATCATGCGTAAGTTAGTAAACCTGAAAATTGAGGGCTTGAGCCTGGGCCCTCTGGTGGGATGAATCATGGAATTCTACAGAATAACCGAAGACGGGTACCCTGATTCCAGGTCCATGCGCCCGGATTAACTTTGCAAGTTCAAGCTAGTCATGCGGCTAGCATTTGTCTCGATACCTAGTCTACATGCTTCGTAGCGAGCCAGTGCGCAGATAGGCCTTACTCAGTACTATGGAAGTCCTGCACTATGTACAGTAGGACAGGAATGCCTTCCCTTGATGGCTTCGCTTGAGGTGACAGAGCGCTTTATGTAGTATTCATGGGCAGCAACTTGCTGCCTTTTTCTCTTATGAATAAGACTGTCTCGCCAAAGTAATGTGATGATGATGTCAAGCTTGTCGATCTGAGTGGATGCAGCAGTTCGGCTTGATGAATAAGTGCCTGTTGGCCTTCCCATGCTTCAACAGCAATGGTCTTGCTTCGGACACTAGCTTAGATGCGATTGACAAAAGCACTCGGATGATCATGGAGTACTGGCAACTAGTCGATGTCAATAATATACTTCTACTAATGATACCTTCAAGAATCAAGTGAGCTAGACCAGGGCTGTCTGATGCAAAGCCAGAGCCAGAAGGATCTCCGATTCATAGCATATCATTACAAGCCACTAGACGAAATCATATTTTGAACTCTGATCTCATTCTAACTTTGAACGAGTTGCTCATATCAAGAGAACAGGAGACCTTAAAACCTTGACCAGTCCCGAGACTTAAGAACGCCAACGCTATGCAGACACAAATGACCTGGCGCAAGATGATCGCGCTATAAATATGAAGGAAGAAAACAGAAGAAATGACCGGGATATCAGTCGTGGGAGGACGTCCATTGACGACAAGCTCGTGCAACAAGCTAAAATCCGAGAGACTTTTGCAGCCAAGGATCGAAATACTCGCAGGTCTCCGGACTCACAGCACCGCCAGGGACGCAGAGCTTGAAGACAGGGCATGGACCGCAGGGTGCTTCGGTCATGCCGTTCGTGACCAGCTTGTCGCCCACATCCTCCACGTCACCCTCTGGTTTCCGATTCTTTTCCATTTTCACAGCTGCGGGGTTCTTGACCGATTTGTAGAATTGACCGTTGTTCAGCGCAACGAGCTTCTTGTCATAGCAGAGCATCTCCAACAACTGTATGATGCTCTCCTCTCCGAGCCGGACGGGTGTGATCCCACTTTCGTTCACTGCAGCAGTAATCATCGCGACCGTCGGATAGCCCTCATAGCCGGCAGGATAAGGGAGATATTTCTTTTCACCCGATTCTTGCTTTACCGAGGCACGCCCGTCGGCCGTTTTCAAGCGCTTGTTCCCAGTAGCCGGAACCTCATACCAGCTCTTCCGGCTAACCGTATACTCGATGAAGCCAGCGACCGTACTGATAAAGTTCGCGTCCAGTACTCCGTCAGTAAACCAAGCACCACCCGTCACATCCTCACTCGGAGCAAGGCCGGCCAGCATATACATCTTCCGACTCGGAAACTTGACATTGTGGACACTCTTAATGTAATTCTTCCCTTCCAGTGATTTGAGGCAACGATCTAAGATAGATTTGTGTAAGTTGGTCCGGTTCTGTATCGCACGGACCCAGATGCCGTTGCGTCCTGTCGAGTGGATGACATTGTAGACTAGACTTTCGTCGGGGCTGAGATTCTGGAGCCTATGCAAGAAAAGAATAGGATGTTAGCAGCGGTCCCCATGGACTTGGTAGTATCCAACAAGTGACCTACTTCTCAGCGTCTTCCCGAGAAATGATCTTCCATGCCAAACGATCATTTTTGCCGTGAAGGAGGCGAAATAGTTTTTGGTCAACGAGCAACTGTGTGCATTGCAGCAGAAGTGGTAGGTTATTCCTTTCGATGACACCTAAGCCCAGCAGGTCTTGTTGATAGAACAGATGATCAGAGTCGTATCTCTTCAGGCATTCGTCGTAAAGTTTAGATGCAAGCTCGTTGATGGAGCTGCCAGAGGGCCCTGCGGAGGCCATTTTTCGAGCCGTCGGTCACAGAGAGAGAGAGAAATATCACCGAACAGCATTGAAAGCGAGCATTGTCGAATAAGGATAAAATAATCGAACTCCGATAAGCGACGCCAACGGAAGACAACCGGCCAGAGCAACGCAAGGTAGCACGCGCAAGAACAGTTGCACGTCCTCGGCAGAGTCAAAATATTGTAGCAGCGTGACTAACCACTACGTAGGAAAAGCCGGCGGAGATGTTATTTTTTTTGTTCGGCGGTCTTCCCCTCAGCCCAGAAGGGTTTAGGGCCAGTAGAGCTCCAGAAGGCTTGGCATGAACTTTGCCTCAGGCATCCAATGATTTCCTCGGAAATTTCCAGAAGCTCCAGCGGGTAGAGCTCATTAATATGGGCCCAGCTCTCTCTCGCTTTGTCCGTCATCTGCTTATTTCCTACCGCATATCTCCAACCAGTTCCAGAATACCCGTCCTTGACAAAAATATTGCAGTATGGCTGACGCTTTGAAGGCAGAGGGCAACAAGGCCTTCTCTGCTAAGGACTATCCTACCGCTATGTACGTATATATATATGCTACCCCGCTCATCTGAATGAGGCTGCACAGGGTTCACGAGAAAGAAAACTAACCGTTCTCTAAACTGGAACAGTGAGAAGTTCACACAGGCTATTGAGATTGAGCCTACCAACCACATTCTATACTCCAACCGGTCAGCTGTCTACTCTGCGCAGTCAGATTACCAGAAAGCTCTGGATGATGCCAACAAGGCCATTGAAATCAAGCCAGACTGGTCCAAGGGTTACAGCCGTAAAGGAGCCGCTTGCCGTGGTCTCGGAGACCTCTTGGGTGCTCACGATGCCTACGAAGAAGCTCTGAAGCTCGACCCCAGCAACGACCAGGCTAAGTCCGGTCTCAACGCTGTGAAGAGGGCCATCGATGGCGAAGCTCGGGCCGACGGTGTCGACCCTACCGCTGGATTGGGTGGGATTTTCAACGACCCTCAGATGTTCCAGAAATTAGCCAGCAACCCCAAGACTTCCCACCTTCTTGCGGACACCGACTTTATGTCGAAACTTCAGCGCCTTCAGCAAAACCCCAACAGCATGGGCCCGCAGGAGATCCAGGATCCCCGTTTCTTACAGGTTATGAGTGTGTTGCTGGGTATCGACATGAGCTTTGGAGCTCCCCCGGAGACCGCTGGCTCCTCTCAGGTTGCGGAAGCTGAGGAGGACGTGCCGATGCCCGATGTGAAGCCTGCTGCTGCCGAAAAGAAGAAGGAACCCGAACTAGCACCCCAGCCTGAGCCTGAGCCCCAGGATGAGGAGACTATTGCGAAGAAGAAGGCCCAGGAAGCTGGTGACGCCGAGAAGAAGATCGGCAACGACTTCTACAAGAAGAAGCAATTCGATGAGGCTATTGAGCACTACACCAAGGCTTGGGAGCTCAACAAAGACATTACATACCTGAACAACATCGGTGCGGCCAAGTTCGAGAAGGGCGATCTCCAGGGTGCCATCGAAATCTGTCAGAAGGCCGTTGAAGAAGGTCGCGCACTTCGGGCTGATTTCAAGGTCATCGCCAAGTAAGTTTTGCAGTCTTCGTCTTCTTCCTTTTCTCAGCTAACCATTTCTCTTCCATAGGGCCTTCGCAAGAATCGGTTCCGCTTATGAGAAGCTCGGTGATTACACACAAGCTATTGAATACTACCACAAATCCCTCACTGAACACCGCACTCCCGACGCTCTCACCAAGCTCCGCAACGCAGAAAAGGCCAAGGAGAAGGCCGAAAAAGAGGCGTATATTGACCCCGCCGAGGCAGAAAAGGCTCGCGAGCTCGGCCAGAAGAAGTTCCAGGAGGCGGACTGGCCCGGTGCTGTTGAAGCTTTTACTGAGATGACCAAGCGTGCTCCTCACGACCCCAGAGGATTCTCGAACCGTGCCGCTGCCCTCATCAAGCTTATGGCTTTCCCTCAGGCCGTTCAGGATTGCGACGAGGCTATCCGCCGTGATCCCAAGTTCATCCGCGCCTATATTCGTAAATCGCAAGCTCTGGTTGCCATGAAGGAATACAGCAAGGCCTTGGATGCCTGCACGGAAGCCGCAGAGCAAGACGACGGAACMCACACCCGTGAGATCGACCAGCAGCAACAAAAGTGTCTGGAGGCTCAGTTCAGTGCTCGTGCTGGCGAGACGGAGGAGCAGACCATGGAGAGAATCCAGAACGACCCCGAGGTAAGCCACTTCAGCCCTTTCCATTAGTGGCGCAGTAGTTCTAACGTGACGCACACAGATCATGTCGATCCTTCAGGACCCAGTCATGCAGAGCATTCTCCAGCAGGCCAAGGGCGACCCTGCTGCCCTGCAAGAACACATGAAGAACGTCCAGGTTCGGACGAAGATCCAGAAACTCATGGCGGCTGGTGTCATTCGTCTCGGTCGGTAAACGATTCGGGCTCTCGTCACGGAGATATGATGGAAATGACCTGCAGATACTCTTTTGCGAGCTTCAAAATTGTCCTTGCAACGGCTTACATTCCTTCAGAATTTGCAATGAGGTGATGATGCATGTTTGTTGTACGCTCTATTTAATAATGATATGTTATGAACATACCAGTGCTTCTTACAGTGTCTGTAACTCGAAGAATTACACCAAGTATGGCTAAGCTCAACCTACAGGGCCGCCTAGTATTGTATTACATCAGCCGCTATCTCGTGGATTGGAAGGAGACAGTCTGTTCTTCTTGCTATCTCGCATGTCATAAAGGGTACCGTTTCATGAAGGTACATCTGATGGGTATATGTACGGTGAAATAACAACATCGCATAGTGAACGCCAGAACAGAAAAACAAGAAATAATAGCAGAGACCGACTACTTGCCCAAGTTTGACTTGCAATGTGGGCAATACCAAGTTCCCACCGGCTCCCTTGTCAAACCAACACACTTCCAATGGAACCATTCGTAGGGACAATTGTCGTTATCACACGCGACCATGTCTCCATGACTGACACTGCGGCAGGTACAGTAGACCTTGGTATCCTCGTTGCCCTCCTCTTCCTCATCCTCCTCGTCAATGTCCTCGTCCATGCGTCTAGAATCACTGGCGTTGGAATCCGACGCCTCGGCACTGCTGAGGAGCGACTCGTCCTCATCTTCATCGCCGCCCGCCGCGGACGGGGACTTCTTGGTCGCACCGCTGAGCTTGACACGACCACTCGCGCTGGAAGAGCGTTTCGTCGCTTTACCATGGGCCTTGATCTTCTTGAGTTGTTGATGAGGCGCGACTTTCTTAGTGGCGGCCTTCTTGATTGCGCCCGTTGCCCGCGGCCCGGCGCTGCCTGCGCGACTGGAAGCCGGTGTGCCTGGCTTGGGCGTGCCGGGGCCAATGGATGACTGCCGGAGATTCGACGACGCAGCGGGAAGAGTACCCAACGATGCGTTGAGCCGGCGACGCTTGTTCTCCACCGCTCCTGCCGATGATTCGCGTTGCCGTTGTTGGAAGTGGGTTGTGCCAGACGGGGTTGCCGGAGCTGAGCTGCGCGCCATGCCTTGCGTGGCTAACGCGGCTGAACTTGTAGACCGGGCAAGCGACTGGCTGAGCCGTTGCGAGATGCCTAGTAAAGAGTTCGTGTTGCCTGATGTGGGTTGGAGAGGTGAAGAAGTAGTATCGGCGGCCGTTGCATCGGGAAAGAAGATCTTCGGCGGATCGCGGTACTGGTCTTTGCTGTTGAAAAGGGAGGGCAGAGGCGGATCATTCGGGAGTACACCATCGTTTTGTAGATCGCGTATCTTGACGTCCAGTTTCTTGATTTGGCGATCGAGCAGGATACATGCTTTCTCGCTCAGATGTATCTTCTCGTCCTGTAACTGCTGTGCCCTGTCCAGATTCTGTAGAATCACCTTCGAGTACTGCTCTTCTTTAGGGTTCGGCGTGAGACTGCCATTGAGTTTGATGAATTTCTGTAGACTGCTATCGCGAGAGTTGATGGTTGCGCGACAATCCTGGATGATCTTGTCCTTGGCCTGGATCTCTTCCATCAAGTGGTTGATTTCAGCTGGAAGATTCGCTACATCGTGAACAAACTGCTCCAACACGGAGGCACAGTCCTCAGAACCATGTGCCATGTGTGCTGTATTGTAGAGCCCGGTTTTGATGCACCTATGCTGCGGAATTCGCGCAGCCCAAGTCGTTTTATGATCGATTGGGATCAGTACAACGTTCAGAGGTTGGTGGCCGGGAGGTGGCGACTGCGGCCAAGAGCGTTACTGCCTGCGGAAATGAACCATGATCTGAAATTTGCTGACTAAGCTCTGCCTTACTGGGCGAGCGGTTCTTTTTGCTTCTTATCTCCGTGTAGTGCTCCTACACTCCCAAACTTCCATCGTCGGTACGATTCCGACTGCGGGTTTGCTATTTTTGGCGCATACACCTTTGTCAAGCATGCAGTCCCTTTGTCTTTGTTGTCTTAATTGCAGTGTTGGCCGCTGAATCCCTTAGATTGTTTGCTGTAGATCTTCTTGTCTGTCCTTTCCCTCAGCTAAATTCATGCGCTTGGTACAGCAAATCATGATTCATCTGTATAGACCCAACCAACGAACCATGATTCTCTTTGTGCGCAACATACAAGGCGACGCCATAGGATATATAAACCACTTGATATCTGTACATCAAGATATTCTCTCGCCACTCTTCTTCGTTCATTATCAGATGCAAAAGTTTGGCCGTATGACGTCGCGTGCTCCTTGACAACTGCATAGAGGTGCAAACAGTGCAAACCCCTTCTTATTTCGTTGATTCCCCGCGCTGTATGACTGTCCGGCAACGGACTTTTTGCCAGCGCTATCAGATCTTTAGTGACTCTGTGACGCATATCACAAGTTGAGATCTCATCTAGGCGCTGAGTTGCTGAGCACCGAAGATAATTGAGGTGTGCAGGGTCAATACAGTTTGTCCACGATGGGTCAAGCAACGACCCCTCCATACCCGGAGGGCATTTTCTCTCTTCTGGATACAGATTTGTATAAGCTGACAATGCAATGCGCTATTCTGAAATACTTTCCTGATGTTCGTAAGTTTTTGTCTCCGGTCATACAGCATAGAATTGCTTTGACCGAATTTCCTGGGCAGATGTTACATATGGCTTCACGAACCGTACCCCGCAAATGAAGTTGACGCGGGGTGCTTATAAATGGCTCCTGGAACAAATGGACAGTATGTGAATCTGCTCTACTCAGCCTGTGATATCTTGGTATTGACACCTCGTCCTGGATAGGACTTGCCAATGTCCGTGTGACCGATGAGGAGTTGGCTTTCCTGAAGAAGCAATGCCCATACTTCAACCATGCCTACCTTCGATACCTGACTACGTTCCAACTCAAGCCTCCGGAGCAGATTGACATCAAGTTCACACCTGTACAAGACACGGGTAGCGATGAAGACTTGGGAGATATTGAATATATGGTCAAGGGGCTTTGGGTTGAGACTATCCTTTACGAGATCCCACTCCTCGCCTTGACAAGTCAGGCGTACTTCATGTTCACCGACAAGGATTGGGATCACAGCAATCAAGAGGAGAAGGCCTTCCGCAAGGGGTGCACTTTGCTCGAGAACGGATGCATATTCTCCGAATTCGGCTCCCGACGTCGACGCGATTACCATACTCAGGACTTGGTCATGCAGGGGCTATGCCGGGCTGCTGAAGAGGGAAAGCGACAGGGTTGGAAGGGCGTCTTGTCAGGAACCAGCAATGTGCACTTTGCGATGAAGTATGGCGTGACTCCCATTGGTACCGTGGCCCACGAGTGGTTCATGGCCATCGCTGCCATCACGGACGATTACGAGAATGCGAACGAGCTGGCTCTCCGCTACTGGCTCGGATGCTTCGGCGAAGGGGTATGTATCAGTTCCTTCTCAGACGACGCAGACAAGTCATTCATTATTGTATTAGGTCCTCGGCATCGCCCTCACCGATACATTCGGTACCCCGGCTTTCCTTGATGCCTTCCGGAAGCCGATCCCTCACCACACCAGCGCAGGTGTCGGTGCCGTCTCCACGACTGCATCGGGAGCGAACACAACAAGCGAGTCACAGCCTCAGAGCGAGGCCGAGACCAAGCCACCTATTACCGCTCCCCTTCACGAGAACGACTCCCAGCATTCTCCCAAGACATATGCGCAAGTCTTCACAGGCGTTCGTCAGGACTCCGGCGACCCAGCCTACTTCGTCAAGATGGTCCGCGACTTCTACGACAAAGAGGGAATCAAAGAGAAGAAGACTGTCGTGTTTTCAGATTCGCTGAACATCGAGCACTGTCTGGAGTACAAAACCATTGCCGAGGAGGCCGGGTTCGCCCCCGTCTTCGGTGTCGGGACTTTCTTCACCAGTGAGTTCGGTCCCGTCTAGTTTCACGTCAGCAGCTCCGCTAACTCTTCGACTTACAGACGATTTTACGAATAAATCCGACGGCAAGAAATCGAAGCCGCTCAACATCGTCATCAAGATCGCTACGGCCAACGGCCGCCCAGCCGTCAAGTTAAGCGACAACATGGGCAAGAATACGGGCGACAAAAGTATGGTGCAAGAGGTGAAGAAGAGGCTAGGGTACATCGAGCAATACTGGGAGGAAGGGGATGAGAGCAATCGCTGGGCAAAGCAGAGGTAGCATATGCTCCTACTGTTGTTTAACGAGCTGAAGCAGCTCTTGTACATCTTGTACATCGAAATACGAACCATGGGATAGACTCGACCTAGATTTAGATTATTCATTGATGGCTACCTGATTGTGTATATTTCTTATACAACAGCGACGAACATGCTTTTTTTGGATGATGCTCGATCTACAGCTACATTCAATGGAACGATCCTATGCATAGTAAAAATAATTTGTATTGGTAATCTTGTACAATTTAGAAGCGAACGGTGGATATCACAAAAGCAGCCTAATCCGATACACCGGCTCGAAAGTAAGTCAACCAAAGAAAATCGTCATCGTGCAGGACGTCATTAAGATGAATCAAGTGCCAGACCCAGATCCGTGTCTAAATCGCCAGTGATACCGCAATGACTATGGCCTACCGAGCCTGTCCCGGAATAATCTGCATTTAGCTCTGGGCCTCCTAGGAGTTCGTCTGTCCAGTCCACGTCTAGTTCCTGGACTGAGGAGATATTCGTGTCTAGAGGCAGGAAATCAGGGAAGGAGTCGATGTCAATGCGCAGCAGATCCGCAGGAATGAATGAGCTGATTGTTTGAGGCGAAGGGAAGTTGTTGAGGTGGTCGTCAAAATCATTTGTAGGCGTAGGTTGTTGTTGCCGGTTCGTATTTTCCGGTTCATTGTAAGGTCGGGAGATAGAGGTTGCAATGCTGTGTCTCTTCGTTTGTAAGGACTCAGCGCGGTGTTCTTTGCGCTGCGCATCCAACTCGGACCTTTGCTGGGGGTTTGCTCCCACGAAGGACCCTCGCCGATCCGATGAACTATTTTCTGGCGAAAAAGCCGTATGCATGTTTGCATCGAAGCTTCGTCTCCGTAACGGCGGCTCTGGGGGTTGGAGCTGGTCGATGCTAACATTGCTGTATTCCATGATCTTGAGGAAAGTGCCAACACTATCGGACTGCACTTTGACTGCGGCTTCAATGTTGGCGACTTCCATGTCCGCGGCGGGGTAGAGATCTCTCAGGCCCCGAAGAACCTGGATGCATCTCTGAAAGTGGTGAAGGCTAGTTTCTCGGAGGGTGGGGTTGTTGGACATGATATTCGACAGGTGTGCCACGGCTGCTGGTATGATCACAGTGACGCCAGATTGAGGTAGGAAGCGAGTCAGATTTAACTGATTGAGCCCCTGTATAATGTGTGTGATTCCTAAAGCTGCATCGTGCATCTTCGATCGCGCAGTTTGCGTTATTTCAGCGCGCGATTTATCCGGATCCCGGCCATAAGCCCACGGCCTGTGCAGCGCGCTTATGGTCGCATGATAGAGCATTCGTAGCATGGCACCATGAAGTAGAAGAACGTCTTCTCCGTCCGTGAAGTTGGTTTTGGATGCGGGAATGTATTGCGCATCCTTCGGCAGGGCGCTGAGCCACGAGTCCAGTCTTTGGCTGCATCGAGCCAGCTCAGATTCCGAGGCCTGCCGCGGAATAAGTGTAATGGTGGTTCTATTGGTCACACCAAACTGGCACTGAGATGTTGTGTATTGCGCGAATAATACCCGGCCAATGCTCTGGCAAAGCTTAGCTTTTTCAATGAACATAGTCGCTAGTCGTTTCTGGTGGGACACATCCTCCAGTTGACGGCAGCGAAATATCTCAATCACGGACGGATGAAAGGGCTCAAAGTCAAAGTCGTCCAGTCGCAACATCGGAACGCTACTGGTTCCTTCATTGATCTGGGTTGGTCGCCTCAACCCCATGGCAATAAGACGGTCTCGACAGTACAAGCTCCACCACAGGCGGACCCGTAACCGTTTCATTCTGGGATCCATGTCGGATGCGGTGGGGTCTCTGTTCAATCCAATAGAGTGGGCCTGCGTGTTGCATATTCCTATCCAATCCCAAATGTCTCTTTGTGGGTTGTTGACGTGGTCCGACCAATACGTCATTAAGAGGAGCGTCTGCAAGATGGCGATTCGATCTTCTTCACAGTCGAGCGAATAGAGCAACTGATGTAAAGAATTAGATATGGCCTTGACCTTTTCCTGACAGAGTACATACCCTTAATCGTTCATAGAAAGCATTCCGTGCACTCTTTCGTGTCGTATAACCAGCATCTTGCAGATGTTTAAAGTCCACGAATGCCGTGGCAACAAACATCACGGCTTGGAACAAGAGGAGGCTTATGTTCCCTTCGGGGTCATTTTCTGCGACACATCGCAGGAACTCTTGCAGATTCAGGACCGGCATGAAACTGTGCACCCATTGAATATAGCATCTTAGTAGCTCATTCCGCAGTCCGCTCTCGGGAATCGAAAGTGCGCCTCGAAATCTCAGAAACTCCAGGTCTTCCGATGATATCCGACTAGGTAGAGGCTTTAGGAAACGCGGTTCGTCATCAAGGATTGCGATGAGAGGGTCAAAATCCGGATCAATAAGATCTTGTACTGTGGAGACCATGTTGGCCAGCGGAAGGGTATGTTGAACGGCGGGGTTCCCAGCTGTTCGTCGACCTAGCGACGGTTTGGAGTCAAAGAGCCATGGCGCCCGGGCATCGTACCCAAGAAGGCTGCCCTTTTTGGTGTTGGGGTTCTCTGCATCAATGTCTACGTTAGACAGCTTGCGCTTGGTGGTTACCATCCTGAGGGAGGTAATTTGGATACGGCTGCACCTGCAGCAAAACGATGCAATCTGATATACATGGACCGGATCTGAGCGGCCCAAGAAGACTCAAGAAGGGAATCGATGCGCTTGTCTGGTTCTAGGTCTGCACATGATCACATCGTGGACAGCTATCTCCCCGGCCACTGGAGTAAAGCCGTCTTCGGAGTTTGTGCGGGGTTTTTGCGGGGACTTTGACACCTTCTGGCGTCTTGGCGATATCAAATGGGCATTATTGGTCTAGACTGATGGAATCATTCTTCAATGGAGCTCTAGAAAAATGATAGCAGAGGATACAGGACTATGCGTCCCAATGCTTGTGCGATAATATTTGCTGGCAGCTCTCTGACAGAGGCGTTGGAATACCTCAGGAGCGTTGGGATCAGGCGCTAGAAAATAACCTGAGGCACCATCACTCTTCATTCAGGATTTTCAGGATTCTGATTTATTCTGATTTTGAAGAAAGGCACTGAAGACACGAAGATGTCAGTCTACTCATGGTCCTGGTCACAATCAGGGAGCAATGCCGCTTTTCTCCAGCAAAGTCCCCTTGTCGTTTCTACGGACATGCGACCTCCATCTTACTTTCCCGGGAACAGAGGATCAGACCAAAAAGGTGACAAGCGCCCAAAGGCGCAAAATGTCATGTAATAGTAGATCCCATGTAGTTAGACGGAGACGGGGGGGAGAAGCGACTGATCAGCGTCGGAAAAGAGAACCGCGCTGCTCGAGGATCATGTTTCGATAACGTATTTGCTCTCCTTTTGATGCAAATTTGCTACTTGTGAATGATTAATCCTTTGAGTGACCAAGCAAGATCAGACAGCACAGCCCTCGCACCACCATGTCTATCAGAACGCCATTTCATATTCAATGTAGAAGCTGGGTAATCCGAGTATCCACCCAAAATATGTATGCCCACAAAAGCGCAAAATATAGTACATGTAGCCATTAAATCAAGGCCGGGACGAAATATCTTAACAGAAAAGTGTCCTCATTCGTGTCATGATCGAGTGGTTGTCGAAAACTCTGAGGCCTATACCAAAGGTTCAAGCCGCGGATGTCCAGAATTTCATCTGAGTTTGTTCACAGACTGTTCCAGTCAGTTTCTGTCCCGAGAATGGTGTTGAGAGCTGCGCTAGGGATCAAACGCATGAGATGTATGATTCGACTTACGGAGGGAGGAGGAACTCGCTGAGGCTGCTGTGAAGGAACGCAACGCCGGCCTAAGGATTTGAAGCGTTAGCCGTGATCCTTCCAAGGAAGCTTCGGAAAGAATAAGATAAGAGGCACTTACACCAAAGACCAGAAGGCTTCTGACGATGGTGGCATTCTCAGGCGCGGTCAGCTCTTCATATGCAGCTCCGAGGAAGCCCTTCTGGGGGCGACCGGAGCTGGCAGCAACGACACGCTGGTTGGGAGCCATGATATGAGCTGAAGATGAGGATGGATATTTGTAGTGTAATAGCTCAGAGTAGCTTATTATGGCGATCAAGGAACAGACGTTAAGATGATAGATAATTGATGGACTGCGGAGGAAACGCCGCCCCGAGAAATCTTTCAATTACTCGGTCCTTGGCATTGCTAATTGCGTCTCTAGCTTGTCCCGGCACCCGTACCTCCTCCAAAGTAGCTTGCGCGACCAATTGTAAGAAAAGTGATTGCAAGAATACATACTCGAAAGAGAGCCTGATAGTCATCTTCGGGGGCTGAAAGTAATTTTCCTCTTGCTATATTGCTGGTGCCTCCAAGCTTGCTGCCCCATCCTTTGCAGGAAAGTCTTCTGTACCCTCCTGCGCGCCGGGCACCTCGCAACCATGACGAGCATCGACGACCTCTTTAAGGTACAGGTTCCTCAACGTATTATCATTAGATCGAAGCTAATTGCAATAAGAAACCTCTTTCGGCAGCGAGCGCCAAGCGCAAGCTAGAGGTTGCACAAGATCCGAGTATGCTCCCATACGTCCCAGGGCCTAGCCATCCTACAAGTCCGTTTGCTCATGCGCAATGTCAGATGAGCTTTACAAAGCAGCGAAGTTAGACGCGAATGGTGATGTCAAGTCGAAAGGAAAAGCACCGATGGTGGAGGAAGACGTTGAGGACGACGGCGAGGCCGGTCCGGAACTACCACCTGATTTCGATGCCGAGGATATCCCAGACGACGAAGAAGGGCGATTCTTCGGGGGAGGAATGGAGCGCAAAACAGCCCAGGCAATGCAATACATCGACCAACAGGATGAAGGAGAGGCAGCGGTATGGAAGGATCTGAGACAGCAATGTCAACCTAGACCCAGCACTAACGCTGCTTTAGCCCGAGAAATTCGATTCTGCCTGGTTGCGACGGCTGGCGCTCACCTTTGAAAGGAAAATATCGAAAAACGCCGAGCTCCGCGGCAAGTTTGAGAATGATCCCCAGAAGTGAGTTGACTGGGCCTCACTGCTTGATGAGACGAATAGTGCTCACGATGTGCCCAGATTCATGACTTCGGAAGCCGATCTAGACACGGAGATCAAAGGACTCTCAATCTTATCTGAACACCCCGAATTATATGCAGAATTCGCCAAGTTGGGATGTGTGGGCTCTCTAATATCATTGCTGTCCCATGAGAACGCAGATATTGCCATTGACGCAATCCAGATCATCAACGAGTTGACGGATGAAGATGTAGAGGCTGAACAGGAACAGTGGGATGCTCTCGTCAATGCATTGGTATGTGCTGCCTTTGCTTCACGGAACGACTGCTGACGATATAGTTGGATGCCGACCTCATTGAGCTTCTGACTCAAAATCTGTCACGGTTGGATGAAGCATCTGAAGCTGATAGAGCAGGCGTATACTATGTGCTAAGTATGCTCCTCTCTGATTTATATTTTGTTAAAGCATGACGCTAACTTTCGTAACCAGACGTCCTGGAAAACCTGGCTTCTCAAAACACAATCGCGGAAAAGATTGGTCAAGAGTCGACCGTGTTATCGTGGCTTCTCTCTCGCATACAGCAGAAAGAAAATCCAGTCAGTCAAAATAAGCAGTACTCCGCAGAGGTTTTGGCCATTCTGTTACAATCATCTCCCAAAACCCGAGCAAAATTCATTGGCCTTGATGGTGTCGATATTCTACTTCAACTACTCAGCCACTACCGCAAACGCGACCCTGAAAAGGACTCGGACGAGGAGGAGTATGTGGAGAATCTTTTCGACTGTCTGATATGTCTTGTCGACGAAGATTCTGGCAAGGAGAAATTTCTGGAAGGCGAAGGCATTGAGCTTGCTCAGATTATGCTGAAGGAAGGCAAATTTAGTAAGCAACGTGCCTTGCGAGTCCTTGACCATGCTCTGGGTGGATTGGGAGGCGGCCCTGCGTGCGAGCGTCTAGTCGAAGTTGCAGGTCTGAGAACAATTTTTGGAATGTTCATGCGAAAGGTAGGCGTCTTCTCTAACTAGACCCTCACCGGCTGTAACTAACTCCAAACAGCAAGAAAGCCAGACAATCGAACATCTGTTGGGAATCTTTGCTTCTTTGTTACGCCTCTTACCAGGAGGTTCGGCTCCACGCATTCGTACCCTTGCCAAATTCATGGAAAAGGACTACGAAAAGATTGTGAAGCTCGTGAAGCTAAGACGGGACTATGCTTCAAGGGTGTCGCCTGTTGAACAAGCCATTGAGGAGGAACGGAAGAACTACACAGACGAAGAGCAAGAAGTCATGGCTGCAGAATGGCTCTCTAGACGCTTTGACGCGGGTCTTTTCTCTCTGCAGGTTTGTTTGACATCACTCACCTTTGTAGAACTGATTGACTAACATTCATTTCACCCACAGTTAATTGATGTTTTACTGGCGTGGCTGGTGGCTGAGGATGATGGAGCAAAACAGAAAATCATTTCACTATTAGCAGATAGGGATGAGGATCTGTCCATTATCAAGGCGACGTTGAAAGGTAAGCAGGATTCACTGGAAGAAATTCCCTTCTTACGTACTAACTTCTTTTCAATCAGAGCAAATGGAGGGACTTGCAGATGATGAGCCTGGGCAAAAGGACCATAAGGAAATGCTCGGGACCTTACTACAATTCTTATAGAATGCAGCGTATCAATGCATGTCATGAATAGTAAAGACGAAATTTCGGGAGATTCGAGCGATGATAATCGCCATCTTCACATACCATGGTCCATTCGTAGGCCAATAGAAGTAGCAATATCACGTGGCGCAATTGCCTATTCTGTTCTAGTCAAGGACTAGCGCCAAGTCGGGGTCGAGGCGCTAGTGGCGGCTCTCTGCTCAAGATCCATCAGCAGCCGGAGAATCGAAGCGTCCAGCTTTGCTCCATCCAACATCCTCTGCTGCAGGGGATCTCTCACTTTCCATCAATAAAACTGGGATCCCGACTTAGTGAACCCTCTTAAGTGTCGCTTTTCAGGCACACTTACGCCGGTCTCACTGCTCGTCGCAGCAGTTGATCAACACGGAAGTGGGATCTTTTCTTGTTTGAGCGCGTCGCTCCCTCCCTGCGCTCAACACATTTTTCATTAATCGCCCGTCTCAAACCGATCCGATTCCTGTCAAAATGGCCGAATACGACGATGCGTACGAGGAGGAGTTCTACGATGAGATGGAGGAGGGGATCACGTCGGAGGACTGCTGGACGGTTATCTCCTCCTTCTTCGACACGAAGGGTTTGGTATCGCAGCAGCTGGACTCTTTCGATGAGTTCATCTCATCAACGATGCAGGAGCTGGTAGAGGAACAAGGCCAGGTCACCCTCGACCAGACGCTGCCTCCTTCGGATGATGAAGTCGACCCCGTCGTTCTCCGTCGGTACGAGCTCAAGTTCGGAACGGTCATGCTCTCACGACCTTCGGTTACTGAAGGTGATGGTGCGACTACCATCATGTTGCCTCAGGAGGCTCGTCTGCGAAATCTCACCTACGCCAGCCCGCTCTACCTCGGTATCACTAAGCGAATCATGGAAGGTCGGGAACGGCTGATTGCGGATCGTGATGAGGACGACACAGTGCCAGATGCGGACGAGGACAGAAAGGCCCGTGGGACATATTTGCAGTGGGAACAGAAAGAACTCCCCGCTGATCAGGCCAAGGAGGAGACGGTGTTCATCGGAAAGATGCCCATCATGCTCAAGTCCAAGTACTGTATCCTAAAGGATCTGAGCGAGCAGGCGCTTTACAACTGGAACGAATGCCCCTACGACTCTGGTGGTTATTTCATCATCAACGGAAGTGAGAAGGTTTTGATTGCTCAAGAGCGAAGCGCCGGAAACACAGTGCAGGTCTTCAAAAAAGCGCCACCAAGTCCTACACCCTACGTTGCCGAGATTCGAAGTGCGGTCGAGAAGGGTTCCCGACTACTCTCGCAATTGTCTCTTAAGCTTTTTGCTAAAGGAGACAGCGCCAAGGGTGGATTTGGTCCTACGATCAGATCGACTCTCCCCTATGTTAAGACGGATATTCCCATCGTCGTTGTTTTCAGAGCACTGGGTGTGGTTTCGGACGAGGATATTCTCAACCATATTTGTTACGACAGAAATGATACACCCATGCTCGAGATGCTGAAGCCCTGCATTGAGGAAGGTTTCGTCATCCAGGACCGCGAGGTTGCCTTGGACTTTATCGCCAAACGTGGATCTTCTCAGTCCAGCATGAACCACGAGCGTCGTGTTCGATACGCACGAGAGATTATGCAGAAGGAGTTACTTCCCCATATTTCTCAGAGCGAAGGCAGCGAGACGCGCAAGGCCTTCTTCTTGGGTTACATGGTTCACAGACTCTTGCAGTGTGCTCTCGGTCGTCGCGATGTTGATGATCGTGATCACTTCGGAAAGAAGAGACTTGACCTTGCCGGCCCTCTGCTTGCCAATCTTTTCCGAGTTTTGTTCACGAGAGTCACTCGGGATCTCCAGCGGTATGTCCAGAGATGTGTGGAAACTAATCGTGAAATCTACTTGAACATCGGTATCAAGGCCAGTACCTTGACTGGAGGTCTGAAATATGCCCTCGCCACCGGTAACTGGGGAGAACAGAAAAAGGCAGCAAGTTCGAAGGCAGGTGTCTCACAGGTGTTGTCACGTTACACCTATGCCTCCACCTTGTCACATCTTCGCCGTACCAACACACCAATTGGTCGTGATGGTAAGATCGCGAAGCCTCGTCAGCTTCACAACACCCATTGGGGGCTGGTTTGTCCTGCGGAAACTCCTGAAGGTCAAGCTTGTGGTCTGGTCAAGAACCTGGCTCTCATGTGTTATATCACTGTCGGTACACCCAGCGAGCCCATCATCGATTTCATGATCCAGCGCAACATGGAAGTTCTTGAGGAGTTTGAGCCTCAAGTGACACCCAATGCAACGAAGGTTTTCGTGAACGGTGTTTGGGTCGGTGTCCACCGAGATCCCGCGCACTTGGTCAATACCATGCTCTCTCTGCGTCGGCGCAACATGATCTCTCACGAGGTCAGCTTGATTCGAGACATTCGCGAGCGTGAATTCAAGATTTTCACAGACGCCGGGCGTGTGTGTCGACCGCTTTTCGTCGTTGACAACGACCCAAAGAGCGAGAACTGCGGCTCGCTGGTGCTCAACAAGGAACATATCCGCAAGCTAGAGCAAGATAAAGAACTCCCCGCGGACCTTGATCCCGAAGATCGCAGGGAACGCTATTTCGGTTGGGATGGTTTGGTCAAGTCAGGAGTTGTCGAGTATGTCGACGCCGAGGAAGAAGAGACTATCATGATCGTCATGACCCCAGAAGACCTCGAAATTTCCAAGCAGCTTCAGGCTGGTTACGCTCTTCCGGAGGAAGATGATCCCAACAAGCGTGTCCGGTCGATCCTGAGTCAAAAGGCACACACTTGGACGCACTGCGAGATTCACCCCAGTATGATTCTTGGTGTCTGTGCCAGTATCATTCCCTTCCCGGACCACAACCAGTCTCCTCGTAATACCTACCAGTCTGCGATGGGTAAACAAGCTATGGGTGTGTTCTTGACCAACTTTGACCAACGGATGGAGACGATGGCAAATATTCTCTACTACCCGCAGAAACCATTGGCCACAACGCGGTCCATGGAATTCCTTCGATTCCGTGAGCTACCAGCTGGGCAGAATGCTATCGTTGCCATTGCTTGCTACTCCGGATACAACCAAGAAGATTCGGTCATCATGAACCAGAGCAGCATCGATCGCGGTCTTTTCCGCAGTCTCTTCTACCGCACATACACCGATACTGAAAAAATGGTTGGTCTCACTGTTGTCGAGCGCTTTGAGAAGCCCATGCGCTCGGATACAATCGGTATGAGAAAGGGCACCTACGATAAGCTCGATGAGGACGGTATTATCGCCCCTGGTGTGCGTGTCTCTGGAGAAGATATTATCATCGGAAAGACGGCCCCGTTGGCGCCAGAAGCGGAGGAACTCGGCCAGCGAACCAAGGCACATACCAAGCTGGACGTGTCGACGCCACTGAGAAGCACCGAAAATGGTATTGTGGATCAAGTCCTTGTCTCTACCAGCAATGATGACCTCAAGTTCGTCAAGGTGCGCATGAGGACGACAAAGGTTCCTCAGATCGGAGACAAGTTTGCGTCTCGTCACGGACAGAAGGGTACAATTGGTATTACCTACCGGCAGGAAGACATGCCGTTTACACGCGAGGGTGTTTCTCCCGATCTTATCATCAACCCGCACGCCATTCCGTCTCGTATGACAATTGCTCACTTGATCGAGTGCCAGCTCAGTAAAGTGTCGGCGCTACGTKGGTTCGAAGGTGATGCAACACCTTTTACTGATGTTACTGTCGACTCAATCTCTCGGCTGCTTCGGGAGCACGGTTACCAGTCTCGTGGCTTCGAAGTGATGTACAATGGGCACACTGGACGCAAGATGGTTGCGCAGGTGTTCCTGGGACCAACGTACTATCAGCGTCTGCGCCACATGGTCGACGACAAGATCCACGCGCGTGCCCGCGGACCGACCCAGATTCTGACCCGGCAGCCTGTGGAAGGTAGAGCCCGTGATGGTGGTCTACGTTTCGGAGAGATGGAACGTGATTGTATGATTGCGCACGGTGCCAGCGCCTTCCTGAAGGAGCGTCTGTTTGACGTCTCCGACCCGTTCCGTGTCCACATCTGCGACGACTGTGGACTCATGACCCCGATTGCGTAAGTTCTTTCTAACCCTTTGCAGATAGGCTGTCTGCATAATAATAAGCACTAGCTAACCCATAATTTCTCGTGGCAGGAAACTGAAGAAGGGGCTCTTCGAGTGTCGACTGTGTAACAACAAGCACAGGATCTCGCAGGTGCATATCCCGTATGCAGCCAAGCTTCTGTTCCAAGAATTGGCCGCAATGAATATCGCCGCTCGCATGTTTACCAACCGTTCTGGCGTGTCCGTGCGGTAAGGAAGGCAAGCACGCAAGTTGAGTGGACAGACACAAGAGGGTTTTGTACAATCTCCGTTCCTTTCTTTCTTACGACATGACCAAAACTATATTCGCTTTCGTCCCAGTCGCCCTTCTAATTATCTACGCGTTTTCATATTCAACTCCCTTCCCATTTTTTTGTGATCTCACCGGAGAGAGAACAGATTGATATTTTTTTTTTCCCTTTTGGCATTTCTCTGGCGTACAAAGGATGCAAGACGGACTGTCACTTATCTCGACTTGATACTACTGTGATTTACATGCGACCGCTCTGAAAAATGGGCCTGAAGGGGAAGTGAGTGCCTTGGTTCTTGTTCTCTTTATGTACTCAGCGAAAACTAGAATCACTTGGACAATGTTGAACCGCTTTTGTCATCTCGAGTTGTAGCCTGGTAGTCATACGCAGCTGTTATTACAGGGCAAGAACGACGATGATGATGAGGAGGACATATTGTCTTCCCCTCTTTCCATGCATGATGAATTGTCCTGAACCTTAAAGGATGCTATTTATCTGTATGTCTATCCTGCAGGAAGCGAAGTAGCTGATAATGTGCATAAGGGCAGTCCGTGTGGTTGCCGAAGGGAGGCCTGTCACAAGCCTTGATTGGTGAGGGCCTCATCACAGTGGATAACAGGCGCCAAATCCAGGGAGGTGGTTGGTTGGCGGCTCTGCTATGTGGTTGGCTACTGGAAGATTCTTGAGCCCCTCCTACTTGTATATAAACCAATCACCTTTATTGTTTACCCGCCAGCGAGAAGAAGTCTCCACTCTGGCAGCTGAAGATGGGCAAATGGATGTGTTCATTGGCTGCGGCAGTTCATATCATCTCCACCGCCAGTCATGTTCTTAGAATAGCTTGCAGGTAATGCCATCCAACTTGCTCGTCTTACAGAACACCAACAGTAACCAGGAATCTACTGGATGTCTGGAGACTGAGAGAGCCTTAAAGGTGCCGCAGCCGCTGGTCTGCTTGACGAGCCTTCTCTTCCCCTTCTCTTTCTTTCTTTCTTCTCTTCAGCAAGCTTCTGTTGGTTTGAGCTGCCTTTAATTTGGAAGTATCCTGTGCACTGGTTGCACTGCTTTTCGTCGTTATTATTGTTGTTACTGCTGCTTGTTCTATACTACTAATTACTTTTTCCCCACTATATCAAGAAAACCCTCAAGTCTTCCCTTCCCCATTTTACTCAATCAGACGAGCTGTGCTCTCTGATGATCTTGTTTATTCTCCTTTGCTCAGGATACTTCTAGATTATACAATCTTCTTCCCACGGTTCTCAATCCTCGTCGCCGGCCGACGTTGTTCATTGTTAGCCGTTTCCAGCTCAAACTACTTGCTCGGGTCTTGTCAAAGAACTGGTTTCTTCTCTTTGTCAAGGTCTTCTTACACTTTTAATCTTTTCTGATTCTAATTCTGCTGTGGACTGGTTCCCGTCAGCCTTGAAAGAGAAAGAAGCGCACTCGTTGTGAGCGTTGCACCGCCTGCCAACCAACAAGCAACCAGCCAACCAACCAACAGCTTCGATTGAATAGACTCTGGCAGTCTGTTACTCGAGGCACTGATTCAACGATTTATATCGACTTGCTCTTCAACTTTCCATATAATTTAATCTTTAGTTTCACGTCAATCATCTACCGCCACAATGACCGCTGTTCAACTCAAGTTCTCTCTCCGGACTTCCTCCAACGTCAAGACTGTCCATCTGCTCGGCTCCTGGGATAACTACTCCCGTCAAATCCCCCTTTCCCGGGATGATTCCAAGCCGGGCTCGTGGGTTGGCAAGTTCCGCTTCCAGACGTCGATGCTCAAGCTGGGTGGTCGGTACTGGTACTACGTAAGTATTCGTCGCTGTGGATTGATAAGGAAGGGAGACTAAATCCTCGGTCTAGTATATCATGGATGGATACCATGTCTCTCATGATCCCGCTGTCGAATACACCGTTGAGCCCACCACTGGCCGCAAACTCAACATCCTGGATGTGCCCGGTGGCAAGAGCTCCAACCCTGCTCCCAAGACACGACGGGGCTCCAACGACGTCGTCAAGGGCCGAGCTCTGTCTCCATCCAAGATCCACCACCCCAAGCCTTCCAAGCCCTACGCCTCTCGACAGATCCGGGAGACCGACTTTGCTCCCACCATGGAGGACCTGACCAGGCGCTTTGCCGGCTCCCGCATGTCCGACGAGTACTCTTACTCCAACAGCCCGCCCAGCTCCGTCGGCTCTTCCCTATCGTCTCGGTCTTCGGGCAGCACCTCGCCGTCGTCCTTGTCCTCTATGAGTGACCCAGCCTCCCCGATCTGCCGCTGTGAACGGTACGGCATCACTCGCAAGGGTGACCGCGTCAAGCTCGACTGCGGTGGTAGTCGCTGCGGCTACGTCACCGAGTCTTCGGAGGCCAGCTGCTCCGAGTCTGACAGCGACGAGGAATACCGCCGGGCTCGTACTGCCGTGCGCCGTCAAGGCATCGTTGTGCGCAGATAAATACGTTGATTCTTCTCAGTTCCCCGTATCTCTCCCCCATGTGCTCCTGAGAGGACCTCCCCATCACAGAGACGGGAGATCGACTATTTCCTGCGCCTCGGTCAATGCAACGATACCGTTTCCGATTGGTCTCGGCATTTTTCGAGCAATTCGATTTGTTTAAGCAAAACTATAGTCACTCCTTTGGCATGAATTATGTGATGAATCTTTTCCAGCAGAGAAGAATGAAAGGAAAAAAGAAAAGAAAAAAAAAAAGAATTTCAAAAAAGGAGACGGTCAACCGGACCAGGGCCTCACCGTTGACGGCACGAGGGCAACCGGACTCGCTCCGTCCTTGTGACCTCACCGTGAGGAGGGAAAGGATGTATGGGCGATTGACAATTATCCGCTCCGTATCTCATTCGTCTTGCACGGATGAGTTATGGCCAGGCGGAACGAACGTTGATGACTTGTGATCTGGACGGCTGTTCTCTAGAGGCATGCAGCTTGCTACTACATACCATAACCTAGCGCCAAAATATAACGCTGTCCAGATAAATGAGATTACGACGAAATGATATATTGATGGAATATCCAATCTACTTTTATAGCCCATATTGTAGCTCTAAGCAGGCAGGTTCCGGGTATGGAATCGAACTCGGATGCGTTCCCTTTCCGCACACCATCACTTAGAGTCGCCAGTAAACCTGGAGGCAGGCGTCTGTTACTTTCCTTAGTCTCATCATACACGGTCAAGGCCCGTTCTGTCGAATAGGATGCAGACAATGTCAATGACCCTCGAACCCCAACTAATAATAACCTACAATCAAGCCAACGGCAGCAGAATCACCAGATATCCACCTCCCGCCCTCGATTTCTCTAATGGAAATCAGTATCCCATCCGTAAGTACTCCCCTGCCTTCACTAATCAACCCTTCTGAGGGATGGCAGCAATCAACATCCACGACGGAGCCTTCATGTTAGTCACTCCTGCATTGTTTCCATCCCTAGATCCAAGATCCAAGACTGCCTGGCCAGAGGCTGGATCGTCTTCCCCTTGTCGCCTCCACATAAACCAAACGGAAAGGGCGCTGTGTGTATTGGCAGAGCAGCTAGGGCACGACGTCCCCCGTCCACCCCGCCCAATCTTCACATTCTACGCCGCAGTGCGCTTCGCGCATCTCTTGGACGACGCCTCCTCCGTATATCCTTGGAAGACTCCCCGCTCTAGATGAATCCTTCCTTCACTGTTCCCACCAGCAATGGCGTAAGTTTAGAGGGCCAGTCTGAGACGCGGCTATCCAGTGGTCAGGTCCGGACTTCGACTTCACCAGGCCGCAGGACGCGTTTGCGTTGACGCAGATTGCGAACGGCGGGGTGCTGAGGCGTGTTACGGTTACCCGTGTCATGACTATGGACGGGGCTTCAAGGCGATTGATCGGATGGTTCCGATTGAGCTTAATTGAGTGTTGTTGGGAGGTTGAAAGAGAAGGGGGTGGAGTGGGATGACGGAGGTGCTGGGGAGGAGCATACGCTTGCGATGGGGATCCAGGTTTGTCCGATGACTTGGGGGCTGCAGAGGGAGGAGTTTGACTTTTTGGAGAGAAGATTGCGAGGGATGTGTAGGTCGACGAGTGTTTGATGGCTATCTATCTATACTGGACTGACCAGATAATTATACATGAAATGAAATACCCGAAATGAGAACGCTGGCAACGAACGTGCCAAAGCGTAATGATAGAAAGCAGCGCCCATGAAATGCGAACTCCATCCCATGCAAGCTGTGTATGACTTTTTTCCACCAAAGCACGTCTATATCAATCCAAATCCAAGTATACAGAGCTCGAAGGTGTTCATATTCCATGCGGCATCGCGTTATCCATAATGTCGGTCAAAGCTCGCCCGGGTCCAAGCCGATTGGGAACAAAAAGAAAGAGTCGAGTGGGCGTCATGGTGAGAGAAAGGAAAAGGACCAGGTCCAGCCGGGACGAATGTATCGGACAAAGAGGCCAAGTATTGTTGGTGCGTCATCGTTTCAATCAATGAATGCCAGCCTTCAAGGCTGACAACGTCGGACAGTGATGACAGCTCCAGGCTGCCAAGCGAAAACAGTAGATGGGAAAGCAAACAATCGCACACAGTGCGCCGAGATTGGCTCGCAGAGCACAGAAGAGAAGTTATTGAAACTAGCATTGCGTTCAACGCAAGTCGCTCGGGGGTACCCAGATGAAGAACCACAGTATATTCATCCTTTCGGCGATGATCAATATCCCTTGGAGTACCCCGTCGCAGAACGATTACCACCAGTAGGCCCATTCCGTCTCATAGAATGTTTCTCACAGGCGTATCCGACCAACACCGTCTTTACTTGCACGGTGTGGCCCCGTTGACCATATGCTTGACACGGATCGACCGCGTGTTCAAAGTAAAGACACCCGCACACCGAATAACGTTCCACAAGCTGGTAGCACATTTCGGTAGGTCGTAATGATAGAATAGCGACTATATGCGTTTGGTGGATGACGACGTCCGGCGTAGACACGTGCCAATGAAGAAAATGCCGTTTGAATGAATGCTCCAAGAGAAAGAAGACAAGAAAGGATTCAATGTATTAAAGTTTGTCGATGCCATCCAAGGACAAACAAAGGTTTGCTCCGTTGGGAAGAGATTATATATATGAAGTTGAAGGACTCAGGCGACCTCACGAAGGTCATGACAATGGTCAAAAATAGGACGAAACGAAATGGGAAGCCGGGTTTCGTCAAGGCTGCATAGCCTATTCAATCTGCAAGCAACCCGAAGCAAGTGCGGACCGAATTTGATGCAAGGTATCCATTTAGGTCTTAGCTGGGAATTTTGCAGTTGTAATGAATATCGGTTTAATCCGAGAAGACAAGTAGTGAACAGCAATGCAAAAGACGATGGAAATGGAGATCCAGGACTAGGTCACTAGGCACAGTCGACACCAAACCATATCCGACTTTCCGCAGGTCATTCCCGCGGACAAGACCGAGGGCCATAGTTGATCAGTGGGGTTCCATTGCGCTGAAGGTTCGCACTTGGCTAGTCCTGCTAAACAGCCGGACCGGTTGGCCATGTCGCAGAACGTTGTACCGACGGCGATGACAGCTGATGCCGAGTTCCAAGTTTGGATATCCACCGTGACGGGACCGTTGAAGACTAGGAGGCTCTAAAAACCCTCAAGGTTGCTTCAAGCGGAGCTGGGCACTCCTTAGTGCAACATCATTGGTCTGTCTCCAACCGCGATCTCGTGCTTGCAGGGGCTTTCAGCTCGTGGTGCCATGGATTTTAGAGGCCTTAAGGCCTTATTGGACCATTGCTGATATAGGTTGAAGTTATTTCTACTTTGCAATGATCGGGTAGCCAGTAAACATCGTCAACCATTCTATTTTTTGTTCTGCTAAAGACTCATCGAGTTAGTCACTCCGTTAGCCTTCAAAGAAAAAGGTCTTCTTTTTTTTCCTGGTTGACAAATTTGCTCAAGGTGGTGCAAGATATGGATTGATGACAGTGTGATTAAAAGCGACTCCGCAGGTTCAGCTTGCAGTTGAGCCTCGATATTAGCAGAACTATCGGTGAGCAGGGCCATGCAGGATGATGCATGGGCTTGAAGAATTGGTAGGAGTTGGACAAATCAAGTGCTTCTCCCTCAGCCCTGTCCGTTGAGTCACAGACCACTGCCCGCCAGATGGGACTAGCCTCAGGGATGTCCGACCAGCTCTTGGCCCTTGCAGCATTCTCCAAAGACAGGAATAATCCGCAAGGCTGACCCGACGAAAGGGCGGGGGTTCATTATCCTACCTGAAGGGCTGGACCGTTGAGGCCCCCACATGATCTGACCTGACTCATCCTCTCGCACATGACATCATCCAATCAGTGGAGTTGCGAATCTGCCAGTTTAGGACTCCGGGCAGTATTCAGTGACCGAATTAGTGACCTGGTAACTAGAAGCTGGTAGAATCATCGTTGCATAAGCTCCTCCTCAGCTGATGTCGTTCAGTGGTGCTCTTCGGGCTCACTGTTCTAAGATCTAGACCGCTGTTCATTGATCCTGCCGTTGACGCCGAAGCGTTGTATAGTTGGCCTGTATCTTATAAGAGGGGTACATAGGGCTCCTTTGAAGGGTCCCAATTCGGAGGGATCATCATCGACTATGGTAGAGTCGGCGTTAGCAGAAGGATGCATGCTAATAACTTCAGTTTCTGGAGCCTTGCATAACTGACGAGGGGAACATCAAATTGATCCAAGGTCGGTCGAATTTCGATAATCAATGGTAAGTCACGGATGATCTTTCGATGATATGACGATGGAAAGGTACGGCCAGTGATGGTTAGTGGAACAAGTTAAGATGAACTGGAAAGTTGTGGCCGAGTTATTGCGGGAGAGAGTTATTGCTCCTGATGCCTGGGGAATTCAATGCTTTGTCCTGACTATCCGGTGACTGTCATTGCTACTATCCTTTTCTTGACCTCCATGAGAGATCGATCATATGGACATAAGGTCCAAGTAAATGAAAAGCTAGGGATCCCACAAGTACACCTACATGTACATGCTAGACAAGAACGATGCACAAACCACCTCTATTAAATAGACCCCAGAGCACCGAAACTCAAGCCTCGTGCCAATCCGAACCGTAACATCTTGAGGACTTCCTCTCCCTTGATATCCTCCGGTAAAGCAGCTCGCCAGTCCCATCCGCGCTCGTGAGATCCGGTTTGGGATCCATCCCCGGGGCGAGGAACCAAGACAGCTGAGCCGGTCACAGATCCCGAGCCAGACATGGTTCGGTTCCGAGCACTCTCGATCATATCACTGCCAATTAAGGAAAATGTGCTGGATGCGGTGAGCGAAGATACAGATTTTTTCAAAAGTGCCCGCGGTGATGGCGGCAGAACGTAGGATTCGGCGGAGGATCGACCGCCAGACGATGCACGCTCAGAAGAGTGATACTCGATGAGCGCGGAGCGGAAGCATTCTTCGCACTGGGAGTAAACGCGGGGCGTGACCGTTTCCAGATCTTCAATGGCAGAAAGAATAGTAAACTGTTGAGACATCGAAAGAACCGGAGTGTTTTCTATCACGATGTCAGCCTCGGAGGTCACCCGTCAAAACAACTATAACTTACGATCAATAAATGGCAGTGCCTCTCCCAAAAGTGTCAGAAGTCCATCCACTTGCACCGCAGAGTCACGAGCAGGATCATAAAGTCCACCGTAGATACTATCTGCGGCGCTACTGATTACTGCAACCAGAGCCTGGGCCGCTGCCCTACGTCTGGCTAAGGGCTTGAACCGAGGTCGCTGTCCCTCCTTGAGCCCGATCGCTTCATCTCGTATCTCATAGAACCGCCGTAGAGTAGCATATCCGCTGAAGTAAAATTGGAGAATGCTTGCAGCGTCCTCGTCGGAACCTGCAATCGCTGAAAGGCAGGTCTTTGGATCTCTGATCAATGCCTCAAGCTGCTCATCGAGATCTGCGGATGCGGGATATGCGCGCGATTGAACCAGACTGTACGAGATGAGTAGGTCGACAACCGACTTCACTTTCCGACGGCTGTGTGCACGAGCGTAACACACCAATGCCAGACCGTACTCATCAGATTTTTCCACCGTTTGATCACCAAATCGCTGCCAGATGGTTAGTTTAAAAATCAAGAAACACAACAAGGGTGGGACTTGAACACAGGCGTACTTCAGATACTCTCCTTCCTTCCTTGTCCAGACCAAGCTCAGAGCAAAGTAATACCACTTTGTCCAACTGCTCAACATTATCAAGAGGGATCTTGTCAAGTAACTCCGAAACACTCTTCTGCAATTTCTCCGCGTCATCTAGACGGCTCACAACCTCCAGAGCAAGCTCCCAGCCGTCGCGGACGCCGGACGTGTGCTCAATTGTACGTCGTTTGAACAAGCTGAGCGCATAGCTGCTTAGAACGTCATCCTTGCGAATTCCTTTGTTCGGCTGATTGCCGTTCTGCCCGTACGATAGGACCATCAGGTCATTCTCACTGAGACCCGGGAGCGGCTTCGCTCCTCTCTCTGTATCGAGCCAACCACCAATCGAGGCGACCTCTGCCACAGCGGAGGCGATACACAAAGACCATGTCTGAATCAGCTCAAGCACACTGTCAACGTTGCCCTCGAAAACAGACGCCAGGCCGACCTCAAGACTACTGAGTGGATTGACCCTGAAACTCGAATCCGCCATTTCCTCATTGATAGCGCTACGGAAGGCAAGATCCAGGCGCTGAAGATAGACATTCACAGAATCTTCGTTGGCATCGCGGAAAGCCTGCGATCTGAACATGCCGCTGCGGAGGACATCGCCCTTCCCTTGCGCCGCCTCCTCATCATCCTCACCGTCCCACCAAACCGTAAGCGCAATGGTGGCCTCGATCCAGTCTTGCGCGAGGTCCAGAATGGCGTTGGCATCACCTAGAATGATGCGATACAAGCATCTCAAACTTTGATAGATCGTCCAAGGCACGCGGCTTTCTGCCATGCGCGCAGACTTGGTAAAAGAGAAGTCTGCTTTTGCTGTACTAGGCTTCAGCCCAAAGTTAACTGCCTGAAAGCGATTGTCCGTGACCGGAGGCTCGACCGATTGCTGCTCTCCCCCTTCCGCAAATTCCTCTAGATCTGTTACGGCGGCAGTGACGCGTTTCCTGTACAACGCCCATTCGGCGCCTTTGACATCCCAGTCATCGTACTGGATACTGGGAGATGACTCTAAAATTTGAAGAACCTTATTGACACATCTTTGGATATTTTGCAGCTGTGCTCCACGATAGCCTGATTGTGGTAAGCCATCCTCCAAAGCTGATCTGGCATAATTGAAATCCGCCGATCGCAGTATATCTGCCGCCTCCGAGAAGCGCCCACGTAGCACCGCTGCATTGACGATCTCCCAGAAATTAGAAGACGAGGTGGGATTAGGCTCAATTTCCTTCAAAGCTCGCAGTTCGTCGCGCTGAGAAGAATGATAGGCTTCAAGCCAGTCCAAAAGAACCTTAGGTAGCGGCGTAGGTGTAGCCGGTTTCGAGGCCGCGACGACTAGACTCCGGGGAGCGGCAAACCCTAGATTATTGTTGAGACTTCCTTGCTTGGGGGCCGACAGGGGCGGGTGATGGAGTTGAAGCAGTAAAGAGCCGAGAAAGCTGGCCTTGGCAACGTCAGGAGCACCATCCCCAGGTCCAATGTCAGTCCCTGCGCCAGCTGCTGTGGGAACACGGCTTCCCTCCATGGATAGCTTCCATGAGTCTGTAAGCCTGCTGCACACCTCGGAGAGAATAATTTGAAGGTCTCTGTTCGTAAACTCAGATTGTCTCACTTCGTCGTACATTCGACACATTTCGTCCTCGGTGCTGATGATCACGTCACTTGGCTCGTTGACCACCGCGGGCCCGGCTCGGGAGGCGAAGTTCCGTACGATCGAAGGCATCGCGGAGTCCTTCTTTGGCGACAGTTTACCTTTGCGCAATGGTGATTGTTGAGCCCATCTTTCGTCGAGCTTCGGTCGTTTTGCATTGCTGGGGTTTGAGTATATTGACTTCCGTTGACCATGCGACGCAGACTGTGCTTGTGTGGAATTGCCAAACTGCGAATCTAAGAAGCTCAATCGGTGTGCGGCATTGCCCGTGTCCATGTCATCCTCCTCCTGGGCATCCTCTTCCTCCTCGGGTATCATTTGTTCGTCATCGGCATTGGTCTCTGCATCCATTTGCGAAGTAAAGGCATTAGACATTCCGAAACCGGTTGATTCGCCGAATCGAGTATTGTTCGTCATGCTGAAAAGAGACTGCGACTGCGAGAAGGATTTCCCTGATCCAGCATTTTTGGCTCGGGGCGCTGGCTGACGGAAAGATCCAACTGAGGAATTGAAGATGCTGTCATTGAAATCGACCCCTCCGGATTTGGTGAAAAGGGACTGGGGAGAATCCAGTTGCGATCTTGAGCTCATCTGAGAGCTTCCGTATATGGTGGATGGAGGAGGGCCTCGAGGAGTGAAGGACTTGGCTGCGGATGGCGGAGCATCTCCAGGAGTCGCCGAGACGTCGCTGAAAAAGCTTCGAGATTTGTCTGGTGTCGACGGACTCGATCCATAAGGTACATGGAAGCTCATATTGATGGTTGATGAGTTATTAATTGGTAGGGAGAAAGAGAAGTAATGGCACTTTTTAGCAACGGTACCAATACTAGCGACACTGAGCAGCGGAGAATGAAATCTTTCTGGAGATTCCTGTTGGTATCCCAGCTCGTAGAGAGCAATTCCTGCGGAAAAGGTTGGAGAATAGACGCGCAGTAGCTGCCAGTCGGGTGGCAGACTGAAAAGCGAGCTAAGGAGGACAAAAATCAGCAGCGATCATCACCCTGCCATCAACACTTTGCAGTGTTTCTCGTCCTTCACCATTATTGCTCTCTATATGACTGACGCGCGCTGGGTCTTGGCGCCGGTTGCCATGTCATGTGATATCATGTGACTAGAACATAGTCACGTGTAAGGTTTCACTTGGCATGTCATGTGATTGGCTGTGCCGACATGCGAGATTGGCCTAACCGCTTGGGGTTGATCGTATTCGCTGGGTATTGTGATTGGTTAACATACAAGCAGGGCCTCTTTTAAGGTTGAGTTTAATATGTTAGGTACACTGGTAGAGAGTCTTAGCCCCGTAATAAGCCATGGAACCGCTGGTATTGCTGGCAACGGAGCAGCCGATGACGATCATTCGGGCAATCAACTGGGCATTGCCTCCCTTGGGTTAACCAGAAACGGAAACGATCCTTCAGATCGAGCATGAATAGCGGCATAGACCAAACTTTGGTACGGAGTGAACAATGGCTCAACTCAAGAACGCTTCGTGTTCGCTAACCGGCCAGCAGACTATAAAGATACCAGGTCTTCTTGGGTAATTCAGATCTTTTCCCAGGATCATACCGTCCGCCAAAATGAGTCACTCCAAAGACACCTATGGCACTGACGATGCCACCCTCGCGGATTCGTGCAGTGCTTATCAGACCACAATGACTGACAGCAAGTCTCTTGGTTCAGTTCCTTCGAACAGAGACAGCTCCTGCCGTCTTTATCATATATATCACACACTCTTCCGCCATGATTATAACGTTCACAATGCCGACAAGGAACAACTATACCACGTCCACAATTCGACGTGGACACCGAAGACACCCGATCTCAGCGTTCATGCGGGCACTAGTGCAGAAGCACCAGTACTGGCAGTCTGCAAATTCCTGCATCTCTCAAGGCATCTCAAAGTCGGATTGGGAAATCCTGAAACACCAAATTCAGTCGACTGGGAAGATCTCGTGGCTCTCAGTCATCTTCATGCCAGATATCAGTTTCAAATGTCTCTCAACTCCGAGTATGGGGTAGAACGGCGAACATTCATTTGGAAGAGCACGCACTCGGTAGGAGTTGGGGATACAAAGCCTTCGAGGTTTTCTTGGCGCAACTACAAGCTTGTCGATGAGGCGACTGATCGGCTCGTTGCCGTGTTTACGAGCAGCGTTTGGGGTTGTAAGAAGTCTGGGAAGCTTGAGATCTATGCAAATTATGGGCAGGAATTCGACCTGATGGTCATCATCACCGCTCTTGCTCTGTATGAGAAACAGCGGCGACGAGACAATAGATCCTCATCAGGAGGCGGAGGCGGAGGCGGCGGCAGTTGAGAAAAGGGCTCAGCTATTTTGAAATTCTTGCATCGGAAAGGTGATTCTGTTTCTCTTCACATATTCGTCGCTTCGGTGTCTTTTCTCCCTTCTTGTTGCGATGAGCAGAGATACCATATACGCTGCATTCTCGGTCGATTCCCATTTTGTTACTTATTAGATTCGGCTGGGCATACCGAACAATAGGCATTATTTCTTTGACGTTCAGAAATTAATGAAAAAAAAAAAAAAATAAAAATAAAAAAAATAAAAATTATAATAATAATAATAATAATAAAAAGTAAACACGTAGTAGAACCCCGTTGACTGAAGAAGCGATAAGGTTGGATGACATAATCAGTTGGGGGCTTCTTTTGTGTTGCCTAATGTGGGACGTTCTTTTGATGTACAAACTGCCAACGCCATGCACAGAGTGCCCTCCGAGAGATGGCTCTTCGAAGACCTCATCGTAAATCAAGACATGGCTGTGTAGAGTGCAAACGACGCAGGGTCAAAGTACGGAGACGCACACCACTTAGCTGAGCTGCAAAATGTCACTAACGATTCTCAGTGCGATGAAGCTCGCCCAGCGTGCTCCAACTGCGTCAAACGGAGGGCGCAATGCGAGTACGACTCCAGCGGCTCATTTTTGTGGGCAAATGGGAGGTCGCAGTCCCGCTCGAGGTCGAACAAATCTGCCTCCGAGGGGCCTCCGGAGCAACAGTCGCTCCACGACACCGCCGTTTCCTTTGGCATTCTCGGGAAGCTGGGTGGACACGGCGCGGCAACTCAGTATTCACTTACAGGCCTCAACTTGTGTGATTTGGAATTGATGATGCAGTGGTGCAATGAGACCTATAGGTCATTTTCCCGCAATGAGCAAACAGACCGCATTTGGCGCGGCTGTGTCCCCGAAGAGGCGCTGTCATACCCGTTTCTCATGCATGGGATACTCGCTATCTCTGCGCTTCATATTGGGCGGACCAGGGCTGACCATCGCCGTGCTGACTACGTCAGCATTGCTGTCGCGCATCAGGACCAAGCATTGGCCTTGTTTCGTGAGCGGCTACATGACATTAACCCCTCCAATGCCAAAGCCATGTTTGCGTTTGCGAGTATTGTGGCCGTTTACGCATTTGGCTATCCTCATCCGCCAGATGCGAAAGACCCATGGGACTACATCGACGATCTGCTTCAGCTGCTCATACTGTCGCGGGGCGTGCACGAGGTGCTGAGTACCGCATCTTCTTCGATAAAGGACAGCGATTTTGGACCGATTGTACAGTTTGACGAATACGAAGTCAACCTTCCCGATGATATACTATTTGCTTTAGAAAAGCTCCAAGACGCAAACAAGTCGATTGGAGAGACGGATTCCACGCACGATACGTTTATTTATGAAGACACCATTGGCAAATGGGCAGATATGACGGGCGCGGTGTACAGCGGCCTAACCTCCATTGCTGTCGCCTGCAGGTGGGCGATCAGGTTGCAACCGAGATACGTGGATTGTCTGCGGGAGCGTAAGCCCCTAGCTCTGGTCATTCTGGCATACTACTGCGCAATCCTCCATCGCCTCCGACACAATTGGTGTCTCGACGAGTGGGGTCCTCGGGTTTCAAAGGCGCTCTGGCTTGTTCTAGATGAGCGTTGGCGCCCGTTGATATACTGGCCTATGAGAGATATCTTTGGCCAGGCATTCGAACCGAATTTAACCTGACCCCCTCAATGTTGAAAGCACGATTCTGTCTGCATCTGGCATTTACGGCACCGTCCACAAGCGAATAATCGTGCATGTGAAGATGATAAAAAACAAGAAGGCAAAGGACCGCCGCTCTAGCAGAATGACAGGTTGGAAGGAAAACGACATGGCGGTATAAACTCGAAGAAACGGACAATCCATGAAGCGTCATTGCGGCAAGGCTAGAGAGCTACTCAATGTGCTAAACAGGAAGAGAAGCCTCACAGACCTGGAGACCCCCCTTGGCTGTCATTAATTTCCCGCGGCCCAACAGACAATTGATCTCGCTGGGGTGGATGACCAGAAAAATAGTCATCACGAACCACATCAGAAGTCCGTCAAGTACATATATGAACACTTCGCTCTGCAGCAATGAACCATCCCAGCCTTGAAGATATTCGGCAACTCGGAACACGGATCGAACCAAGATCAGAATGCTTGATGCATATAGTGCGCCCATATGTTTCTTCCATGGAATGTACTCGGCGACGGACTCTGGGGTTGAATGAGCAGCGATCCGACGCTGGAAAACGAAAGCGCTTATCACAAAGAAACCGAAAAAGATGATCTGGACAAAGAGACCACCAACGATGACATTTTCGCCCGTGCTCTGGTTGCTCGTGACTAAGATTCCTGCCCCTGTCATGAAACGGATTGTCAGTGTTTGGCTCTCATCTAAGGGCATAGGGCATCAATCAACGAAAATCATACCTGACGCTTGCATCAAGAAGCTGAGAATGTCTCCGGCAACAAATATCTTGGTCATCCAGGTTACCCGAATGATTGCAAACTTCTCCCCTTTGACGAGAAGGATAATTCGACCCAGTTCCATGTATATACTGGCAGCAAACAGCGCAGGGGCGACCAGCAACAATGTACTCTGCATGATATACGGACCCAGTGTCCAGTGTGGCGATTGGGATGCTGACAAGCAGCGTCCAATGTATCCTATCAATTCGACTTGATGGAAGTCAGACATTCAGCCAGTGAGAGTCATCCTGCGGGAGCAGATCAGAACTTACAATAGCCTCCTATGACCAGAGGAATAAAAAACCATGTTCTTGTTCGAAAGAGATGAAAGGTGTGGAGCAGAGTAACGATGCCGAAGAGGATGACGAATATCACTCCTGCCGCCATGGAGGGATAGTACTCGTAGGCTACCCAGCCTTCATATGCTCGCTTTAACAACATGGTGATCTTATATGTAAGAATGGCAAGCACAGCAGAGAGGAATGGGTCCAGAAACAGAATGTTTGTTTGGGGGGAATTCCAAGCCAAGATGTAGTCAATTCTGAGAGAACGATCCCCATCTAAGGAGATCTTTACATCTTATATAGCTATGGCAGCCGCCTCCTCAATAAACTTCAGATTCATCGAATTTGGCTCATCCCAAGACCACGTCGAAAACCCACTATCGAGCGAATGCATTGTTCGTATATCTCGTACTAATCCCCCTTTTCGGTAATAGCGATGATCTTTTCTGGTGCCAAGATATCCACCGTTCCAGCCGTCTCGTTTACCGCAGGCTCTCGTATTTCTTACTCCACAAGGATAAGCTTAACAGAAGTCGCAAAGCAGAGAGGCGATTGTTCCCCGATCGACCCATGTATCCAACCGAATAAGTGGATATGAATTGCTTTTTATGGACACGATAAATTGTACTCCGTGCTAAAACTAATTCACTACAATTTCGACTGCGCCCCCATCTCGTTGGACAGTACATATCGGTATCTCGCCTTGTTAGCATCCATATCAGCCAGAGCGGCATTGATATCGTGCATCGGCCGCTCCTGAATCCACGGCAACACCTTCTTCTCCGCCGCCAGCTGCAGCATCTGCCGAATATCATCCGGAGACCCGATATTCGAGCCCGTCACTTTCACCCCCTTCTGAATCAACGACCATGCCGTCAACGGCGGAAGCGGCGACTCCGGCGCTCCAACCTGAACGAACGTCCCATCCACCTTGAGCAACCGCAGATACTGCGCAAGAGGCATATCCGGCGCGTCAACGGTGCAGATAATCAGATCGAGGGAGCGCGCATGCGTCCGCGCCCATTTCTTCTCCTCGTCCGTCGCGATGAACGCATCTGCCCCGAGCCCCTCCACCGCATCGCGACGCTTGCTCGACGTCCGCGAAATCGCAACGACGCGGTCACAGCCCATCGCCTTGGCAAACAGAATCCCCATATGTCCCAGCCCGCCAATCCCGACGATCCCAACAGCCTTCCCGGGGCCAGCGGCATACTTGCGCAACGGCGCGAAAACAGTCACGCCGCCGCAGAGCAGCGGCGCCGCGGCAGCGGAGGGCAGTGCGTCGGGGATCTTGAACGCAAAGTGCGCAGGACCGCGCCAGAACTCCGCGAACCCGCCGTAGGCTTTGCTTTTGTCCGCATACCGGCTGTTGTAGGTGCCTATGATGCGGGGGCAGTAGTTCTCGTGGCCGTCGGCGCAGGCGTCGCAGTCTGCGCGGAGGCAGGACATGCTCTGGGCGCCGATGCCGACGCGGTCGCCGACTTTGATTGAGCGGGAGGCCGGGGAGGAGGCGAGGGTCGGGACGCTGCTGCCGATGCGGACGACGGTGCCGATTATCTCGTGGCCGACGACGCAGGGGTAGTCGGCTGGGCCCCAGCCGGAGCGGAGGGTGTGGATGTCTGTTCCGCAGATGCCGCAGTGGGAGATTTTGACTTCAATGTCGGTTTCGGTGAAGGGTTTGGGTTCGAAGGTGGTGAAACTTAGGGGGCTGGTGGCGTCGCGGGCGACCCAGCCATGGAATGTTTTTGATGGTGATGAGGACATAGTTCAATGGGTTGGACATATGATAGGCCTCTTTAGTATGAACCACAAGCGTTGATGTCGTGTATATATACTCCGCAGTGTCCAAATGCTTACGTAGGGTGTTGAAATGAGTTGTTAAAGGGTTGGTGCTGAAAGAGGATGAAAACGCTCAACCATTGAAAGGAAGGTGAAGAGCCAGATAAAAGTCACAAGAGTGATTGTTTCATTATGCCAGCGGTTGTTAATCTGAAAGTGGACGGTCTGGCAATAAATAATGCGGAGATTGACCTACTGTGGTTCGAAGCTCCAGTTGCCGAGGTTTGTGGGGAAGCTTTCGGGCACAAGATGAGATGCCGACGGACCTCTTCAAGTGTCTACACTAGTGGCACTCTCGAGGTAAATTCGAAAAGCGTATATTATGGAATTATTGTGATTGATAGTAGATGGTTCGCTCCAGAACAGTACAGAGTTGGTAGCGATTACGTGCGCCATGTGTAAGAATCCCGCCCTTGAGTAGGTGTGTAAAAAAGAATGTATGTACAGATAAACTGCTTGGGGGTATCAACAAAACCGAACGCCATTCCAAACAAGGCCATCGATCCCGTCATCGCGATGGCATTCCCATCAGCTCTCCGAGCTCGTCGCTGGTCAATGTGCTTCTCCGTCGGTCGCGGGTGGCTTTCTTGGAGCTTTTCACCCCTCGAGTTCTCTTTCGGCTTTCTGACTCCTTGCGAGCTTCCTCTGCGGCTCGCGCTTCGCTTTCGGCAGCTGCTAGCTTCTGTGATACGCTCAATTGCGTCTCATCCTCGGGACCCTGTGGCCTTCAAGTCAGACCTCAACTACTTCTAATATCACTTGTTCTCGGCCCTTACCTGATGTGACGTCTTGGGATCTACCCTTTTCTTCGACGGTCTTCGGGTCACAGCCTCGGATTTGTGAGCTTTGACCACCAAGGTCTCGTCTTCTTGGCCAGTCGCTACACATGGCGAGCCTTGGAGTCCAGGTGTAAAGGACACTTTCCGAGGCCCAGAAACGATATTATCACTCCGTTCCTTCAGAGCGCGACTGGTAGGTTTGCGAGGTTTCCGTTCGCGAGGCGAGGCTATTTTGCCGGTGGCAGTGTCGCCAGTCTCGTGTCGGTCTGCATGATATTTGGCCACCTTGACTGGGATCTCCGCCTCTTCCTCGGCCTGTTGGTCTTCATAAATGGGAGACTGCATGGTTGTATCAATCCCACTATCGGCTGTGGATGTATGCATCGAGTCAACGCTGAGGTCGAGTTTCAACCCCAGCCGGAGCTCCTCTGCTCGCACCGAATCACCTCCGTCGGCAATTCTCTTGTGCCAGCCATCCATGAGGGTAACGGCCTGTTTCCATCGAGTCTCCATCTTCTCCCATCCTTCTCGTAGACGCTTGATTTCCTCGTCGCGGACTTCGACCTCTTCCAGAGGTACAAAGGACGGGTTAGTGAGCAATGTCCTCAGGTGCTCGAGCACTCTGTCCATTTGAACCGATAGTTCCTCGCAAGATGAAGGAAGTGTAGTGACGGGTCCCTGGGACGACTTCATGCCCCGTGTGCTTGTCGATGCATTCGGATACTGCTCGTCTTCTTCTTCTATCTGTGACAACCCTTGTAGATCCATCAGGGTCTGAACAGTATTGCGCGCAAGCACAATCAGCGTATCATTTTCGTCGCTCAAGCTCTGGCACAACTCCGTCAAAAATTCGTTCGTTTCCTGCTTCAAGCTGTACCCGGGATCATTGAGTCCTTCTCCACCGGCGAGGGACCTAGATTTGGACATTCGATCGACCGCGGGGTTGATGTTGATTGTCGTCACCCCCAGTCCTTCCCGTCTTCCTCTCTGTCGCTCAGCCAAGTGTGATTTCAATTTCTGCATCTCCAGGTCGCGCTTGCGGACGTCATTGGCGCACTGTGCGCGAATTTGTTGCACAGTGGTCTTCATGCGTTGTATCTGCTCTTTTAGTCCTCTAATCGTCGCTTCAGTGCTGGACAGGTTCGTTTTCAGGGCACGCTCTTGGGCTTCCGCCAGAGCCAGCGACCGGGCCAATTCCGACGTTTTCGTTTTCAACTTTTCCTGTAGGCAACTTTAGTTGCTGCTCTCGGGTATTGGTACAAATCCAACATACAATCTCAAGCGTTTTCTGAGAGTCCTCCGCGCGCAATGTCCGAATCGTGGTGGCGAGGTTCTCCCGATGCTCTGCTTCCCGCTGTTGACGCTGGTCAGACATACAGCTCAAATAGAATACAAACTCCCAATTCACATACGTCTCTTCTCAAGACCAAATCATTCACCAAGTTGATGATCCTCGCCATTGTACCATCGATTCCTCCATCGTCATTCTCCGGTTGAGCGAAGTCGATCGCTTTGCCGCTTTTCAGCAGGCCCCGAGCAAGGAGCACATTATTAATATAAGTTGATGCCGCCTGTAGATTATGCGGCTCCATGGCTTGACCTGCAAGCTTTATCGAATATTCGGAGCCAGCGACGATGGCGACGTGATGATTGATTAATGTCAACGAGGACCGTTATTTTCCAATGTGCAGGGATTATTCCAAAAGTGGAAGAAAGTAAACACCGCCATCGCTGGGGCTGTCCGGTCCGACCACAAGCGCAGCGGACTCGAAAATGGCCACGCGCACTTCCCGTTGCCAGGCTGATGATGCGCGTCTCTCTTCCGCGTCAGGCGGTGTGGGATGTGGATTTTAGTGGAAGATGGCCGTTCCTCGAGGTAAGTCGATTTTTTCGATATTGTTGCTAAGGTTGTTCAGATGAGTGCTGGGATGAGTCTACTAAGCATGATAATGATGTTTGTGTTCAGTGGCTGGATCTTTGTCAATAGATCGTGGCTTGAGTGATGCCGCATTATTGCAGCAAAACGGCCAGAAACTATATCAGCAAGGCAATTTCCAAGCTGCCCTTGAGGTCTTCACAGAGGTAATTTCCACCTCACGGTATCTCTGTCGAGTCTTATACGAATGATTTTATTAAAACTTCCTTTTGGACTAGGCCCTGAAAGCCGGCCATGGCGATGTCCTCAGTGTTTATGATAACCGTGCTGCCACCTATACCAAGTTAGCCAAGTATGACCTGGCTTTAAGGGATGCCAGGGCCATGATAAAAACTGACAAACTAGACGCCCGGGTAGGATCGCAAATCCCACATTGCAGATGTCAAAAAAGCACCCCTATTGACCATTGACAGGGCTATCTTCGATGTGCAAAGGTTCTGCTGTCGGATGGTAAACCTGACAAGGCCCTTGACGTCTACGCTTATGCCTTAAAGACTTTGCCGACATGCGACCCCCGTCGTCAGGTAGGTTATTTTTCACCTAACTCATGCCTTACTCGAGCCACCTTGTCTGGACTTGCGTATTGACCGTTGCGTAGCTTGTAGAACAACTTCATGACAAGTTGTGGAGCAAAGCACATGCAAAGTGCCATGATCCGTTCAGCGTACTGCCATTGGAGGTAGCGATGATGATTGTGAACCATTTCGACTTCAAGCAGATTGTGTGAGTGGATCAAGACGCATACTCTACTGCACAGCTCTGAGTACTTTTCCCAGGGCTATTCTCCGCGTATCAAAAAAGTGGGATCGATTTCTGTCGTCCATACGAAGTCTTTGGATGCGTATAGATCTGTCGGATGCTCGTGGCAAAATCCACTGGCCTTCGGTCCGGGCGTACATCCGTCGATCAAAAGCGATGCTCACACATGCCATCGTCAGGAATGTTTCGACGCCGTCCACGCACAGAGTTTTGGAATTCTTCAGCAGGTGCCCGAACCTAGAGCATCTTGAGATATGGGCTCAGTCCAAGCCTGATGTCCTCTACGATCTGTACAAGGGCTCCAAACGATTAAAATCTTTGATCATATCCGGCCACACAGCCCTACCGCAGGAGATCATTGGCAAATTCCTTCAGACTTTGCCTCTTTTGGAGCGACTCGAAGTTCATGATGCCAAGCCATCTAACTTGGCTCGGGTGGAGTGGCCAGAGCAACTCCCAAGTCTCAAAAGTATCACTTTTGGTGCCATGGTCGCCGCTGCTGCACCGGACGTGCAGGCTCCTGCTCTTCATCTTCCGGTATGCCTGGCGCGCCTTTTTGTCTTTCACGTGCAATACAATGAGTCTAATGCCATACAGCAGGGTCTTTCGACATGTCTTCCCAATTTGGAAGAGCTTCGGCTCAGCTGGAACCCACGAATCTTCACTCCTTATCATCTAAGTTTTGATGTACATGAGCTTTCACAGCTGCGTCGGCTGGACTTGAGCGGCGTGTACGTTGGAGCCGAATTTGGTCTGCCGTCTAGCCTTGAATATCTTCGCATCCGTGGAGGCACAGGGCTCGTTGGAGGTGCCCTCGTCCAAAGGGAATTTCCCTTTGTGTACGAGGAACCCTTTGAGCTTCCGAATCTTCATACGCTCATTCTCAACGACGTGCCTTGGGCCACAGGCTACACTATTCAGCACTTCTGCAGCATCGCCAAAGCGCCTTTGAGAGTCCTCCATCTCGACAGCTGCTTCCGCATCACCGGTGCGCAGATTTCGGAACTGGTCCGCATGGACAGCCTGAGCGACTTACAGGAACTCAACATTTCGCACATTGCTGGTACTGATGACAAGGCGGCTGCCGTTATAATTAGCGCACTACCCAGTCTCAAGGTCGTGTATCTCTCATATACAAGGATCTCCGGCTGCGCAATAAAAGCTTTTGCCGATGCAAGGAGCTCCGACGACAACGTAGCGAAAGTGAAGCGGATATACGCCAAATTCTGTGACGAAGTATCATCAGATGCGGTCGCCTATGGAAGAGCTCGGGGCGTTGAAATAATAGCATAGTGTGCGACGAGCCGTCCCCGAGTATTACGCATATTCTATTTCGGGCTTTGGAGAACATGTATTATTAGATGATCATTTAGACAAACAGAGCGGGTCTCAATCGAACACAATGAGAATCATATTGGATGGAGTTCGGTAACACTATCTAGGCAGGACAAAGCCATAGCAGAGGACAGGGGCTCGACCGCGCTCAAACAGTCACAATTGTGTAACTCTAACAATTTACGAAGAACAACTAAACACCCCTCTCTTTGCACCACCTCTCGACCTCCCTCGCCAGTTTCTCCCTCTGATCGCGCACCATTTCCATCATAGGCTCTACCTGCTTCTGTACCGTCGCATCATACGCAAGATGACCATTCGAGACAACTCCCGCCGCCTTTTGCGGCGCCAGATAAGTATCGTAGATCGAAACCATCAGATCCATCACCGCAGACAACTGGTTCGGAAGCCACTACATCCACATTAGCTAGATTCTCTTCCACATGTAACTAGGAAAAAGCACGAACCGTGACGATAGGACTACCACCGGTAGCAGTGGGATGCGGTGTCCGCTTGATGATATACTCCCTGGCAAAGAGCCAGTGGCGCCAGCGGAAGCTGCGGACGTGGTTCAGCGTCTTGAGGAGCAGGACCGTGGTCTCTGTGTCTTGGACGGCGAAGCTACGGACGTCGACTTCGGCGGCCTTGGAATTGATGTAGGCGAGGAATTCGCGGTGGGGGAGGGGCCTGTAGGCGCGGAACTCGTGCAGGATCTTAGTGAGGGGTGTTGAGGGCATGGGGATTTGGAGGAGATGGTCGAGCAGGGGGATCTGGGTCAAGTTAGTTGAGATTGCAGATGGAGGGGTCAGGTGGCGTACCATGCTGTCGTTGGCGCCGCTTTCTCCTCGGAAGTAGAGGGGCTTGTTGTCCAGGACGCCGTCGTAGACGACGCCGTTGGGGAACATGGATTGGGAGGTAATGCCGAAGATGAAGACTCGGAAGGAGAGGTATTCGGCAGGCTTGGAGTTGGCCCACATGTCTGATATTGTTAGCCCGTGACTCGGGTCTGTGAGTGCGGATGAATGACGGTGAAGAGTGGCTTACCCTCCATGGAGGCTTCAATCTTCTCCATCGATGCGAGGATCTCTCGGAAGCCATCGTTGACAACGGAGCGAGAGCCACCTTTCTCAAGGGTATCGACAACCTTGAGGGCGCCACTGATCAGGCCATTGGACTCCTTGACCATGTCGACATGAGTGAGGATAAAGCCTGCCTCGGAGCTCTTGGGGTCGAGGCCGCGCTCAAAGGCCCTCACCAGGCGGAGGTTGTCATACGCCAAGCCCTTGGATGGGTCCGCAAGGTGGTAGTTGAAGAGCGAATAAGCAGCAGCATAGGACATGAATGGAGGGATGTCCAACCTGAACAAGGGTGTCAGTGATATAACATAAAGACACACAGAAGGAAGACATACAGCTGAGCACAGCGGTACATGGGACGGGCAACGGCCTTGGGCAGCTTGTCCCGTCCCAGCCCATACCCGTTCTCAGGGGCCTTGCACCAGTTCTCCCAGCATGGCTCAAGCAGATAGGCCGAAGCAAGGAAAGAGTAATCTCTGAACACTGCAGTGACAGTGTAAAGGTCTGGGGAGCCATCAGCAGTAACAAGCTTGTCGACCTCGTCAGTCAGGTCAGGAAGCTCGGTCTCGACAACAGGGCCCAGTTCATACTTGGCCAGCAGACCGGGAGTACCATCCTGCCTGACGACGGGCATACGGTCCAGCAAGTCCATCAACGGCTTGAAGACATCAGGCAGCGTGGCAGGAGAGGTGCAGTATGGTAGAAAGCCAGTGGAGGTGGTGATGGTGAAGGGGTCCAAGGACCGGGGAAGGGTAGCAGGGTCATCATGGATATGAGGGAACCGCTTCAGGGTTGTGGTAGAGGTTGGAGGGACTTTTGTTTGGGTCATGGTGGAAGTTGGCAGAAGGAAAATGTGTCTATGTGTCTATAGGGAAGGCAAGGGTGGCTTGATATAGTGGAAGACTATTAGGAAGCAGAGGGGGATCTATGATATCCAACAAATGAAAGAAAGCGGCAGTAGAAAAAGTCAACTAGAGCAAGACGAGGCCTCTTCAGGACTTGGAATCCAGAGAAACAGACGGGAGATTTGGCAGGAAAGGAGGCGATTCTTATAATATCAGAGGCCGGTATTATTTCCGGCCACGGGCATGCTATTACGAAATTCGCGTGGAGACATCGACTCTGCGCGTGAAACCATGTTAGCATCATCTGCAAGCGTTAATACATCAAATATTAAGCTGATACAAAGATATCTGATGCAAACTTCACCATCTTTTGGCTGATCGAAGCATCTCATTGCCTCAACAACATCTCTATACAAACAGCTGTCAGAGAGGGCACGATAAAGTCACGGGAGCACGCTAAGCCCGATTTGGCGGAGTAGATGCTCCGCTCAAGATGCATTTTTCGTTCCCCGCGCTTTAGGGGAAGCCTTCAGATGGCATCTAAGCATTATACCATGTTTCTGAAGTCAGTTATCATCAAAGATACTGGGAAATTCATGCTCGTTGCTGGGATAATGCCATGGAACACTCCTTGTCATGTACACTGCCTGCTCTATATCTCAATAGATGCCAAGATCTGTTGTTACATAAAACATCCTCCCATTGGCTACTTCTGCCGTCATCCGGCCAAATTAGCCTTTTTTAGTGACGTTAGCGCGATAAGAGGCCGGAATCAATCCGGCCTCCGAAGATAGCCGAAGATCACACGTGATTCATACAGATAAGGTTGGAGATGCGCTCACGTGGACTGTTGGCATGAAAATGAAATATGAAGACCATATGGAGCTACGGGAGCATCCAGGTTTGTCGGATCGCGTGACTGACTGTTAGTCTATGTCAGATCTCCTTGAGGAACATATTTCTCACCGTACAATTCACCAGCAAATCAACAGCCTCGTTATCAATGTAAGCTCATGGGAAGTTGTTAGCTTCTGAGCAATGAACTCGAGAGTCGAGACCACCCCTTCTTGGTTACCAGCACCCATTATACGGGGAGGGTTATGCGCCAAAGTAGCGATTGACTGGTGACTTATCCTGGCAAAATCTTCCTTGGAGTTCACCCGCGAGGGATTGGTACAATTGAAGACGATTCGTCGAATGTAAGCAAGGTTCCGATGCGATGATCATGGGTTGAAACAAGCGCCTAGATGGCATGCCCTTCCTGATGACTTGCGCCGTGCACATTGAAGGACCACAAAATGTACTTTAATGCGTTTGACCCCAGTCGATCAGTCGTGCGGCCATTGTATCTGAAACAGCCACAATTACATAACTACTGGGAAGGAGTAGCTCGCATATTCACTTGAAAGGCCCACCCTGTTGTAAAAAGCATAAGGTAGGCATCGAAGGATTGACCGATATTATATAGATAAAAGGTCTTGTCGATAATCATGCTACCATAAGGGCCGATTCCCTTGAAGTAAGTTGCCCAGGCCGACACGATTGGCACGGTGTTCATGCTCTCAAAGTACCAGACTCTGAATGCTCATGGCAGACGCCGTTGACCAGTCTGCTTTCTTGGAGCATTCCTCATATGAAGCAGAGATGATTTGCATTGAGACAAGTCTATGCAGAATATGTCTAGTAAACCCGTAATCGGCATAATGTACACTTCGTGACTAATTTACACAGTTCACTTCAAAAACGTCGAAGTGGTATATAGTTGGTTCTTGCAAAAGTCGTTAGCTATGACCAGAGAGCCGAACATCAGAACTTACTGCACCCAAGATCATATGTCAAAGCAGCATAGACCCAGATATATGTATTCGCTCAACCTACTTATGACCCGATTGTATGGTATCAATGTCACCCGCTCGACCCTTGAGTATCTGTGCTCGGAGACACTTTTTGAAGCTTCCTGTACTCCTCTTCCAGAGCTTTCTGCATCTCAAACTCGGCTTGTCGCTCCAATCGAATCCGCTGCTTTTCCATATCTCGTTCAACGCCTTTGTGCATTTGCTATCAAGACAACAGAGAATTAGCCTCTATACTTGAGGGATACCGAGAAGTCTCCTAGCTTACCGCTTTCTCTTGCTCTTGGGACCAGTGCACAAAGTAAACGATCCCCGCAGTACCAAGACTGGTGAGCGCTAGTGTCACCTTGGAAGCTCGAGACATTGTAGTGTCCTCTAAGAATTGCACCACGTAAACGGCGCAATTGCGATCTGACAATGCCTGGCAATCTAAAAAGCCATTATCGGTAATAATCATCAACGGCAGCGGTGTGGGATGGCAGAACCTCCGACCGCCTTGCGGGTCATTCGTGGCGTATGCGGTTCGGGGATCGAGCTGTCCATCACCAGCTCCACAACTCTACCTAATCTATCCTGAGCTCTGTCTCCTTTATTTGACTATTGTCGCGGTATCTAAAGACACTTCGGCACAATGGTGAGCTACGTGTGCTCTTGTGATTTGAAGTATGGCGGAGACGCTAACATAGTTGATCTAGTCCGCCCAGAACTCAGCAGGCATTCAGACCCTCCTCGATGTAGGTCATGCTGGTGTGATTGCTGTTGGACTTAGACTAATGCTCCCCTATTAGGCTGAGAGAGAGGCTCAGAAGATTGTACAGCAAGGTTTGTTTCCTATCCTTTCGTCTTTATGATTGTTAAAGTTTTGTATTTCATGAGACCTTGCTAACCTCCTGCGACTCCAGCCAGAGAATGTATGCCCGCATGAACTTCGCCCTCGATTGCCATATCTGACTATGGGTACAAATAGATCGCACAAAGCGGATAAGGGACGCAAAGGCAGAGGCTCAGAAGGAAATTGACGAGTACAGACAACAGAAGGAGGAGGAATTCAAGAAGTTTGAGGCTGAGGTGAGTCTTGATTCTGACGATAGGTTCTGATGCATCCAATGCAGCGGGGTCTGCAACCCCAGCGACCTCATAATTGTGGCTGACTATTGAACAATTCCGCAGCACTCGAGCGGATACAAGAAGGCCGAGGAGGATGCCAACAAAGAGGCAGAGGGCAAGCTTCAAGAGATTCAAGCTGCAGGCAAGGAGAAGGGCGGCAAGGTTGTTGATGACCTGATCAATGCAGTCGTTGATGTGAAGCCTCAGGCGTCAGACAAGATAAAGGCATAGAAGTTTGGTACATCAATGTCTGCTGTCTTTAATCCCGTGCGCAGTGGTTGCATCTGTTCGGTTTTTTGCTTGCTTTAGGGTCTTGAACATAGCTTCTGTGTTGCTGTTCGCATTAGATATCAAATATCCCTGTTTCTCCCAAGATTTCCTGCGCTTAGCAAGAACGATAGAAAAGATGGGTGCCTTATCATAGTGAGCTCGATTGATGGTTGCAGATCAAGCGGGTATTCTAGAGTCAGCGTCCATCACCTAACATTCACCTGACATTCCATCAGCGAAAGTCTGGCAATATGTGCAGATATGCGCACATCCATATTAGCCCGTTGTCGGTCTCAGCGCCTGTGATTACTTGACAAGCATGTACGGAGTATATGGTAAATTCTGCCTGAGGCATGAATCGCCGATCCACTTGCGTCATAAGGACCGCGGCATCTAAATCACAAGTAAACTTGTCCTTCACTCCTCTTTCTTTGGAACTATTAAAACAAAAAACAGATTTTGGTGGATGAACATGGGACATGTTGGCGCACAATTGGATGCGTCTGCACAAGTAAGGGTTCTTCGCAGCCTTTGTAGGTTTCGATCATCTGGTTCTTCCTATCGGAGTTTCCACTCTTTACCACGCAGGAGCAATTCGCATAAGCATACAGGTCCATATACTCTTGATCCTCGACTAGAAGACCTTGGGAAGGTTATACGAGACGAATATGCGGTAATCAGATATCATTACGGTACGACTTATGATTCCCCATCCTTCCTGTGTCCAAAAGTTGGCTTATTGATCGATCTTGGTCGTCGCATCAGAAACCCCAAAGCATCCCGTTGTCCTTGCGCATGGGCTTTTAGGTTTTGATGAATTGCGCCTTGCTGGCCCTCTCCTTCCTGGAGTTCAGTACTGGCGCGGAATTAAGGAAGCTTTGACCCTGAAAGGAGTCGAAGTCATCACTGCAACTGTACCTCCTTCCGCGTCCATTGAGATGCGTGCGGAGGAGCTGGTGAAGGATATAGATGAGGGCGCCCAGGGGAAAGCTGTAAATATTATTGCGTATGTATTTTCCGCTTTAAAGGTTCAAGAGTAGCTTTCAGACTGACCCGTATACAGACATAGTATGGTAAGATAACCCTTAACGTATTTTAGGGGTCGAGGTGTTCACAGTCGTCTTACAGGGGTGAGATACTCGATAATCAGATGAGACTTCTTTGATGATTTTGTTGACCATGACAAGGGGTCTTGATGCTCGGTACATGATAAGTCGTCTAAGACCGAAGAAGTTCAAGGTCTTGTCTTTGACAACAATTGCAAGTCCTCATCGAGGTATGTTGTGCCTTGGAATGATTCATGACTGTTTGCTTAGATGATTCAGGCTCTGCGGTTGCAGATTATGTGCTTGAGCGGATTGGCGGTTCGTTCCATCATTATTACCCTATGCAGAAAACCAAACTCATACCTATAAACCTGCAGACGAACGACTACCCCAGTTATATTATGCTCTCGGAAAACTCAAGGTTGAAACTGGAGCCTTTTCTCAGTTGACGCGCAAGTACATGGAAGATACGTTCAATCCAGCGACGCCTGACGTTGAGGATGTCCGGTGAGTGGTCTGCAGTAAATCAAGGGCAGCAAGGCTGAGTGTTGTACAGTTACTTCAGCTACGGCGCAGCGATGCAACCAAGCTTTTGGTCTATGTTCCGCTTGTCCCATCGCGTTCTCCAAGAGGTGGAAGGATATAACGATGGGCTAGTCAGCGTCGCTAGCAGCAAATGGGGAAAGTACAAAGGCACCCTTGAAGGGGTGAGCCACCTGGACCTGATCAACTGGTCCAACAGGTTGAAGTGGCTTGCGGGTGAGATAACTGGAAATAGGCAAAGGTCTGTAAAATCTCTCCCTGGCCTTGGATTCGTCCCACTGATATGAGCTGGTTCCAATTGTAGGTTCAACGCCATCGCGTTCTACCTTGACATTGCAGGTAGGATGCGTCAAATTTCTCGCGCGACCAACTTATTTCTGTGGCTGACCATCCATGTTAGATATGCTTGCTAAGGAAGGCCTTTGATGACGCTTAGTTTGGTTGTTGACGAGAAATCTTGATGCCTAGTGATCAGCGACTGGAAGCTACTGGATGATGCTCGTTTTTGTCCCTTTCTGGAAACTCGGCGATACCCGATTAGACTAGCGATTTCTACCTTATGACACGGCAATTGCATTGTGCATATCATGGCAAACATACTAGGTATAGGTACATGTCTTGACGTCGTCCAATAATGATCGGCCTTCTGCACAGCTTTCTGAATCAGCGGTAACGTCGAGGGTGGCGGTGCAGCTCTATTTCCGTGGAATGCGAGTGGCTTTGCTCGAACCCCGGCCTAGGCCCAGAAGAACAGCAGATCAGGAGAACCACAATAAGCCAATAAGGAGGTAAAGGGGGATGAGGAGTTGTAGAAGACAACAATAAGACGACAGCCACTTCTTCGTCTTTCGATTGTTTCAATTTGTGATGATGAAAGTGAGACCCTGTCAGAGTGTCAGGAAGAGTCACTAAGAGTGGCCCCACGCCCGCCTTTTGCTCTTCGTATTGGAAGAACGTCATATTTCCCACCCTCAGATACCCGTTAACTAGTTAGTTAGTCCATGCCGGACTCCCGTGCTCTTTTCTCCGTCTTACACTTGATCTCTATGACACTGGTGTGGATCTAATTTTTTATAAGATCAGATTGTACAGTAATTCCATATTTGTATCGGCCGGTTGGGGTTTCGACGGAGACTGCACGGTGTCGCTTCAACTACATCAGCAACCACCATTTCCACTATCATCTTCATCAAGAAGGCAACTCTCGGCTGCTGATATCGAGTGCCTGCTATGTCTGTAACCATCCATTTGGACAGGAATCATGCTCATTTCACCAATCTCGACTTCCTAACGGGTAGAGTTGTGCTCCACCTCCCCTCAGAAGCTCCGATAGGAGGCATTCAAGTGAAACTTGAGGGAGAAAGCAGAACTCGACTTTCAGGCCCACGGCATCCACACAGTGAACAGTCGGATAAGAAACGGACGGAGCTTGAAGTTCATAAGGTTCGTCTATTCGAAACAGTAAATCAAAAATATCAGTTCGACTAACCGATTTGACAGATCTTGTACAAGGTTGAGACGCTCTTCCCAACTCCGGCTATTTTCAACCAGAAAACTCAGAATACGTCGTACACTTTTGCTGCTGGGACGTACGAGTATCCCTTCCGATTCAAAGTGAGTATATGGCCGCTATCTGAGGCGACGACGTCGGCTGACACGATTCAAGTTCCCTTTCAACAATTCATGCAGCTCACACAATAGTATGCTCACCAACCTGAACTTTACCGGGTTGAAGGTTGAGGTGGCCAAGGATACAAATCGGCACGTTAAGAAAACCTTGCCTCCTTCTTTGAGTGGTTTTCCAGGCATGGCAGAGATCAAATATTATGTGAAGGCAACAGTCATTCGCCCACAGTTCTACAAGGAGAATCTGAGAGCCGTATGTACCAGTCTTTGGCAGTAGTGAATATAGTGGATATCGTCATGAATAGCTGCTGACTTTTTACCAGATCACGCCGTTGAATTTCCTCCCAATTGAGCCTCCACGGACTGGAAGGCCTAACGAAGAGACGTATGCTAGACGTCACCATCAATTCAGCAAAGTTCCCGAAAAGATCAGAACCAAGAGTCTATTCTCCAAAGCTTCCTCCTCATCGCTCCGGGATGTGGGAGGAGAACCTGTCCGTGTCTCTGCAGATGCAAGACTGCCGAACCCATCCATTCTTACTTGTAATGAGCCAATACCTCTGAGGTTGCTGGTGAGGAAGGTCTCCGAGTCATTCGAGACGATCTTCCTTCAGATGCTGCAAATTGAGCTGATTAGTTATACCCACGTCCTGGCCCATGATCTTCGGCGCACGGAAGGCGGCAGCTGGGTTCTCCTCAGCCGCAGTAATATGTCTATTCCTCTTGGCAGAGGAGGGGATCCCGCTGGTACAGAATGGACACTTGATCCCTCCATGTGGAACCGCATAGCGTTGCCCAGTTCAGTTGCGCCATCCTTTGAGACTTGTAATATATCACGAAATTATGAACTCGAGGTACGGATCGGCTTGAGTCACGGGAGTATCGGAGACATGAAGGTATGTTTGGATCTGGTCACTGTGCTCAATGTTCCTGCTTTGCTGACATTCGAAGCCCCAACTCATCGTACTTCCCTTGAGAATGCCAGTCAAAGTGTATTCTGGAATAGCTCCTCCACAAGCACTGCTAGATGCCATGGCTACTACTGGTCAAGCGACATCCTCTAAACCTGCGCCGATGACCGGCCACCCTATGGATGATACAGTCGAGCGTCCACCAGTACCTCCCCGGCCAACGGGTCCGGTCATGCCCACCAGTGTAGAGGATGTCTATGACGAAGCACCCCCCAGCTATGAAGACGCGATGGCTGAAACTCTAAGCCCTGTGGATGGCCCCCGCCGCGAGTATAACCCACCAGATGCTTCTTCTTCCAGCAGAACCATTGAACCTGGAGCTGATTCGACATCGTCAGTATTCCGGAGAAAGGAACGTGAGGCCACATCGCCGTACGGCCACCCTACAGCCAACTCGTCGTCGGAATCGTTTGACATGCTTCCTTCCACCCCTCCGGAGTCTCATTCCGGCTCACCTCCCACGTCCCCGGTTGCACGCCAGCAGAGTGTGCTCAAGATGCACAAGGCGCTTCCTCCAGACGATGAAAGCCCGCCTCAATATCAGCAGGTTGCTGAAAGCCCTACATCAGCGCCGCAAAACCGCAATGATAGAGGACAATCTCAACCTGGATTTCGTCCGATCAATCTTGGAGTACCCAACAGAAAGCCTGTACCTCGGAGTCCAAGCACGGGAGGCTCACGAGCCTAGACTTGTCGTAGTAGACGACGACGACGACGACGACGACGACGTCCAGTCTTTCGCATCAGGAAACGACCTTTTTCCGCGTCTTCGCCCACAACAGCACTATCGCAACAGTTAACAACCATGTCCCGACAGGTTTCCTGTGATCTGCCTTCAAGAGAAAAAAAGACAATAGAATCATATACGACTAATGGCCACCTCCACCAACAGCATACGATGCATCTGAAGGATATTTGGCTTCCCTAAAGCCAGCATACCCCTCGTTAAAACTCTACATAATCTTTGATACCACCCCATATTTGTCCTGAGGTGCATGATTACTCTTCTACAATGTTATTTATATTTTACCGCTACTGGTAATAAAGATACTCTCGAGACAGAAGCCACCTCATGCACGTTACGTGCAATGCGTTTGTGCTTTGTATTCAGATCCTTTCAAGCTTCATTGTAGCAAAGGGCCTTCACACGACAAAGTTGATATTGCTTTACTCAAACAATCCATCACTTAAAATGCCTTCCCACAGCGAGTTTACAACAACTATAACATTAGGAATTTAATCTTTGTCTTGGGGTTTTCTTTGAGAGACTGAGGATATGTTATGGGTTGGTGCCTCAGGCGTCTTAGGACCAAACGGGATTAGCGGTCAAAGCCTCAAAGAAAGAGCTCTCTCCGCGAGCTGTCAAGCTAGCTCGCCATGTTGTTTTCAGCTGTGCCGTCTCGATCTTTTCTCCAGTAATCGCATCTTCTTTTCGCAGATAACAGTATGTGTATCGTCTTTGCTTTCTACTTTCGTCTGTAACTCTGTCAGTCTCAACCGGCTTCTTTACGCCGCTTGTGCTCTACCTCCTCCCAATTTTTTCGCGTCACCGACTCTGACCACTTGCGATTGAACGGCATCATCCTCCAGAGTAAAGGATAGCACGAATTAGTGGCGCTTCCAAATGACATATCCCTAGACAAATCAACGCCCCGCTATCTCTAGAAGCTGAAGGTGTTCAAGTACCCCCACGATGCGTCTCCACCTTAACATTCAGCGTCACGGTCTACCCGTGACGCGCATTCTTTGGACGACGTCACCGCCGTCAATGTACGGTCAAGCGACGCCTAGCTCCTCCGTAATACCTGCTGCCGCTTCTGCTATTGCATCGACGCGTGCGCCGAATGCGCTATACTCAAGCGGCGGATATACCATCGCGCAGCTGCTGGAGGATGTCAATGAGGTGGTCCCGTTGGAAACGGAGCCGGCGATTTTTGACAGCGAATCGAGCGGCCAGTGGGGCTTGGAGGATTATGCTGTTGAAGTGGGTGGCTCCGAGTGTCTGCATTTCATGGAGGTGGATGGGCTCCTCAGAGATGGTGATGAAGTAGTGTAAGTTGGTAGATCCGGCATCACCCTGCTGCTTGTGCGTGTCCACTGTCATTGCTTGGTGCTGATTTTGAGTCGTCAGAATCCGCGCCCTTCAAATCGCAGATCTCAGAGCGAGACGGCTCTCCGGTCGCCACCAGATTTCGAGCGACGGCAAACATCTTATCGATGGGGTCCCGTTTGGCCGGCCTTTCCTCAAACGGCAAACGTCCTCCAGACCGGCGATTGCGATCCCACCAAGGAAGAAACGGCGCACTATGCTTGCGACTTGGGACGGTGATGTGGGCTATGGTGATGATGAGGTACAATGGACTATTCCTGGACGAGTAAGCTCAATGAAGGAGCTCTCGAGACTCAAGGCTCATGACGATGATGGCATTCACGATGAATATACGGATTATCATCATGACGACGATTATGAAGACTACCATGAGAGTCAAGAGGAATCCGGCGACGGGACAGTCATCCGTCATCCCCTCAGTGAGGGCGAGGATGACGAAGCTTCGGAAAGTGACGCGGACGATTCAGACTTCGAGGCCGAAGACTTGGCGGAAGAGCTGGAGGCTCTTGAGAAAGACCGGGAGACCGTTGGCTTGCCATCAGTGGAAGTACCAGAAAAAAAGCCCACCGGGCCTGGAGGCTATCCCCTGCGGACCAGGGCCAGTATCCTACGCACTACTTCCGGGCGCCACGCCGACCATCAAGCTGCGATAAAAAGCCCATCTGAAGCAGGTTCTTCGCGACGAGACTCCAGAGCTGTGCGGTTCAAGGGGACCCAGCGGCAGGCGTCACCTTGTCCCTCTCAGAGTGAGGGCGATTCTCACTTGAGTAAGGCCGAACAGACTTCCGAGGACTCGCCCTCTATATACAAGAGCTTCAGCAGCAGTTCTTCGAGTGACACCGATGATTCGACATCTGACGAGGAAGGCTCGACTTCTCCTTCCGAAACGACGACTTCTGCTTCGGAGGTGTCCTCGTCTGAGTCCGAGGCAGAAGATGTTGAGTCTGAAGATGACGACTCGTCCTCCGAGTCAGACGAATCCACAACATCCGAATCGGAGGACGAGTCCCTTTCCAGTCCCGCTTGGAACAGACAACTACAGCCCAAGGTGAACCCTCCAGGTCACGGTTCCCTCAGGACTAAGAAGAGCAATCAACGCAACAAATTGCGACGGAGGCTCTCGAAGCTCAAGGAGCTTGGCGCTCTGCCTTCCGAAGCCGACTTTGCAGCCCTCCGAGAATGGGAAGCAAAGAATGGGGTCTGGTACGAGCCACCTGAGCACAAGCCGAATGAGAAGCGCCGAACGAACGAAGAAGAACAGGAGGAGTTTGAAGCAAAAAGGCAAAAGTTGCTCCATGCTCTGGCAACAGGCGGAGTAGACGTCGACGCAATCATGGAGAAAGAGAATGAGCCCCTGGAGGCAAAGACGACGGACGAGCCAGCGGAGGAGGATGCTGAGTTCAACGGTTCCGTTTTGGAACCTGCTAACAAACGACGTACTTTGGATGTCGCAAGCTCCAGACGGTTGCTTTTTGGGTCTTTAGGGGTGCGAGCACCACGGTCCAAGGAAGATGAAGAAGCCACTCGAAAGAAACTCGCAGGAAAAGTCAACAACTTCCGTGCCAAGATTTCAGAAGAGCAATCTCCCGCTGAGGAAAGCGATAGTGAAGCGGAATCAAACTGGCAAGACAAGCTGGTTCTCAAAGCTACTGAATGTGTTTTCGATGATATTGAGCTTTCTACACCTCCTTTCCCATTTGAACAGCGCTGGGATGCTGAGGCTCATCAAATTATAAAGAAGCGCAAGGGCTGGGGGCGCAAGAGGAAGAGAAGACAGCAATTGCAGGTCTATGAGGCAGACGAGTATGAAGATTACGCGGAGGACTATAATGGACACTATACCGAAGAGGACATTCAGCTCACTTACGATGATCCAGAGCAGCAGCTGAGCACCGAGCTCACGAACGGAGTCGAGCCAGCGGGTGAAGAGGCATCAGAAAACACACAGGACGATCTCCCTCCTCTACCAGCGGATCTGAGCTCTGTCCAGGATCTGACGGAAGGCGATTTGAAGCAAGGATCAGTAATCGCTTTCAAACAGCTTATTGTGTCCAAGGAGACGAACTGGCAACCTACTGTGTCCGATTATCTTGTGGCGAGGATAGACGACGTCTTCGAAGACAGTGTACTCAAGCTGCAGCTTGCCAAGCGCGACCGGCGACAAGTCGAGCAACCCGACGAGGATGACGAAGAAGATKGCACTCGAGGATATGACAAATTCGAAATGCCCGGCATGGACGATGATCAAGCGGAAGACGACGGTTTCCGAGAGATATCCTTCGCCGATCTGTTTGATGCAAAGCTCGTTCAAGCTGCGGATGCGGCAGACGTTGGGGGTGCCGACAAAGTCAGCAAGTCAGTACATTGATCCTCTTTCCACTGCTCGAGTTGTCTGGCGTGCATGCGCTCACCCAAACCAAGCTCCTCCGCAGCTGAGGGCTCCTTTCTTCAGAATTCCAAGACCACCGGCGAGGATGAAACGATGCGTGAGGCTGAGGCAGTCAATGATAGCAATAGGAACTCTCCCCAACCATCTGTCAGTTCGCATGTTCGTGAGGATCTTCAAACGCCTGCAGACGAAACCGTCGAGGCAGTTGATCATACCGCAGAAGGGAGCGGAGGTAGTGGTCCAAAAGAAGACGCCAGCCCTGTTATACAATCACCACAATTCGTTGGATTTCACTCTCCTCAAGCTGGGACGCGACCATCGCTCCCCGAACCGAGCCCTGAGCAGGAGACTCGCGAAGTCACCTCTGCTGGTACTCAGAATGCAGATGGGGGCGATGATAGTGGAGAACAACCCAATTCCCTTCCACATGCCACAGAGGCCCCCTCAACTCCGCGGTCTACTGTTCCTCCCAACGCCTTCAATGACGCTCCTCCAGCGACCGGTTCAGAAGGCGACCTGCAATTGCTCAGCAGCCCGGACAATCTCGTTAATTTCAACCGTTTGCTTGAACAGCTCTTCCAGGGCAAGCGGCCGACTCCGGGCTCTCCAGCTCCGAAGAATGAGCCAGACCACAATCCGGGGATGCCACAGTCACGGGCATCATCGCCTTCTAGTTCTTTTGTGCCTAACCCGAACTACGAAATCGACAAGGCCCATGAAGAGCGCCTGCGACGAGGCTCGCAGAAAGCCAAGGGCGATACTGTGACAGAAGAAGACGAATCGGCAGTGGACTCTGCACCGCCAAAGTCCCAGTTATCCACTCCCATATCCTGCAGAAGCCCTACAAGCGCACAGCCGCAGAGGTCTCCTACGCCTCAGGACCAATCCCACATGAGTTCAATCCAAGAAAACAGCAACTGGCTGACCCGACACGACGAGGCGTCTGGCACTCAGCCTCCCACAGCTTCGCAGCTCTCGAATATAGTCGATCTGACTCAGTCGAGTCCGCCGGTCTCGCCTGGCGGAAGTGATGAGGACTTTGCCAAATCACATCGACTGCCGCGGGGCCCTGGGTGGGTGCAGAAGAATGTTCCGAGTACCCAGAGACGCACCAGGCTTTCTTCGTCCGGAGTCAGACGCAGACACTGAATGACATGAGCATCTAGCCACCCAGCCAGAAATATGAATGGTGAAAGAAGGATTGTAAATACCTATTTGCTGTGAATGTGTATTTTGTTTGTTGTCCATATGTTGCTATGTTAGGCGCTGAAGGAGTTGAAGTGTACATAATAATGTCTTTCCTGGTTGTACCTATTCTACCACTCATAGCCATCTAATCTCTCAAACGCATGATTGCTGCGGCACTTGTTCAGTACCTTAATTTCTGCTCTGGCTATTTCTTTCTCTGCGTCGTGGCGTAACGGTTTGATTGACATGAAGCGACTAGGCCAGTAGATATATATCAAGTCTGAAGTAGAGCCGGAAGAGAAACAACTTCCGCAACAAGTAGTCAAGCACAAATACAGTTGTTGATACACTCATATGACTCAATTTACCTTTAGATTCCCTTTAACCGTGGATCCGGATTTGCTGAGTGTAAGTATTCAGGTGTCTATCTCTCTGTTCACTGCAACTCGCAAACGACCATACCGCATTGATGTAATGTTTTTCCCTGTGTGGTGCTTTGCTTAAGATAGGTAGGCAATTGCATTATACAATAAAGTACAAAAGGGCGAGAATCATGAATATAAACTGAATCAAAAATGATGTCAAATCTGGCGGGTACTGTCGCTCTTTCTCATAGCAACTGGAAAGTTATAAACGCATGTAGCCCTTTATCTTATCTATCCGATCTATGGATACGGCAGTTGTTGGATGTTTCCGTTTTCACCTCTGGTAATCACATCCATAGTAGGACCATTGATGTTATGACCGGTAGAGCCGGAACTGATATCATATAGGACCACATTGTTCTCCATAAGAAGCAGCTAGACTGTTGGATCCAATCCTGTTCTCGTTTTGATGGTAGAATGGTGGATGACAATTTGAGTGCTGTGATTGGTCACAGCCAGCATATGTCACTACGTCATCGTCCATCACCGCGACGGAGGAGCAGCAGCAGCAATGTTGCATGTATAGATGGATAGATGAATAGATGGCGTATCGACTTCATACCTCTAGTCTATTCAAATGGAAGAAAGGGAATGAATAATCATCTGCGTATATCCCCTACCAAGGTTAAATGAATCTTCCTAGCAAGAATAATACTCTCGATCTACTCCGTGTAAATCAAGTGTCCAAGAGGATTCCTTATGCATTTACCCCTCCCCCGCGGGTCACGCAATTTATCTAGGCTCCAAGTTCCTCGTTCTTCTCTATCCTCTTCTACTCGTCTACTATCATCCTTTTCTTCCAATCGAGCCGGCCGCTGTGCCTGTGGTTGTCGCAATTCCGCCTCGTGCTCCTGCTCCTGCTGTGTTCATCCATCCTCTCTGTCTCCTTTAACAAAAGCTAGTAGATCATTTTCTACCACCACTTCGCGCTCACTATCCCGCACATCACCATCCAGAATGGCTCAGGAATATAAACTCAAGGACATCTCGTCCCTAGCGGACATCAAGAACGTGGACAAGGTCGAATCGGAGGTCGAAGGTGTCGAGGGCGGCAAGGTCCTGGTCCTCCGATTCAATGGCCAGGTGCATGCGATGAGCCCCAGATGTACCCATTACGGAGCTCCACTGAAGCTGGGTGTCGTTGCTCCTGATGGTCGAATCACCTGTCCGTGGCATGGAGGTATGTTGGTCCTAGTAAGGGAGTTAGGCTGATTGGATGCTGATCATCGTGGGCAGCCTGTTTCAATATTGGCAGCGGTGATGTCGAAGATGCACCTGCTCCCAACGCATTGAACAAGTTCGAGCTTGTGGAGAAGAACGGTGCGGTCTATATCAAAGGTGATGAGGCTGCGATCAAATCCGGACAGAGAGATCCGGTGTTGAAATGCAGCCCTTCCACTGGGGAGAAGGTGGTCATTGTTGGCGGGTGAGTCTTGATTTTTACAGTGTCACGGGGCTACAGGGCTGACGAGGCGATGCTACACAGTGGAAGCGGTACGTTTGGGCTCATCCAGGCCCTCCGTGAACTGAAATACAAGGGAGCGATCACAATCATCTCCAGAGAACCGAACCTCATAATCGACAGGACAAAGCTGTCCAAGGCACTCATTCCCGATGCTGAGAAGATCCAGTGGCGCCCGAAGGAGTGGTACGAGGCCGCGTCCATCGAGACCGTCTTCGACGAGGTGACGTCCGTCGACTTTATCGGCAAGTCCGTCTCCACAAAGTCTGGCAAATCCTTCCCATACACCAAGCTGGTCCTTGCTACCGGTGGTGTGCCGCGCACACTGCCCATGGAAGGCTTCAAGGACCTCGGAAACATCTTCCTGCTGCGCTTCGTGACCGATGTGCAGAACATCCTCAAGGCAGTTGGGGATAAGAACAAGAAGATCGTCATTGTGGGTAGCTCGTTCATCGGTATGGAAGTCGGCAACGCCCTCTCCAAGGAGAACGAGGTGACCATCATCGGCCAAGAAGCCGCCCCCATGGAGCGCATCATGGGCGTCGAAGTCGGCCGGATCTTCCAGCGCAACCTGGAGAAGAACGGCGTCAAGTTCAAGATGTCCATCGGCGTCGAGAAGGCAACCCCCTCAGCGGCCGACCCCAGCAAAGTGGGCGCCGTCCACCTCAAAGACGGCACCGTGCTGCCTGCAGACCTGGTCATCCTGGGCGTAGGCGTCCGCCCCGCCACCGATTTCCTGCAGGACAACCCAGCCGTCCAGCTCGAGAAGGACGGCTCCATCAGGACGGACGAATACTTTGCCGTCCCCGGCCAGAACAACGACGTCTTCGCCATCGGCGACATCGCCACGTACCCCTACCGCGGGCCTGGCGCAGACCCGGTAAAGGGCACCCCCACCCGCATCGAGCACTGGAACGTCGCGCAGAATGCAGGCCGCGGCGTCGGCCGCGCGATCGTCCACACCCTCAACACAGGCTCGCTGCAGTCCCTGCGCCCCAAAGCGTTCATCCCCATCTTCTGGTCCGCCGTGGGTGCGCAGCTGCGCTACTGCGGGAATGCCCCGAATGGCTGGGATGGACTGGTGCTCAAGGGCGAGCCGGAGAATGCCAAGTTCGCAGCGTACTACTGTAAGGGTGAGACGGTGGTGGCGGTCGCGACCATGGGCATGGATCCCATTATGAGTAAGAGCGCCGAGTTGATGCGTCGGGGCAACATGCCATCCAAGTCGCAGATCGAGAGTGGAGTGGATGTGTTGACAGTTGATGTGCCGCAGGAGGTGACGATGTAATCCGTGGTCGTGCAGGTCGTACATATTACCGTGGTTTGATAAATAATCAGGTGCTTCAAGATTGTGTATTGTGTAGCTCATCCAAGCCATCTATCAAGTTCCAATGCCAGTACGGCTCAGACTTGGTTCGGAGAGCTTTTCTGTATTTCACTAGCAGATACCATGACAACGCTGAATGAATTTTGATTTCTCCCTTCTAACGCCGGACAAGCATTGAATATATAACAGGGAAAGACGCCGTGCGTCTATGGTAAATGACAAGAAAACTAGGTAGTTATCGTTGGTCTGGATCATTTATCTTCCTTTTTCTTCTTCGATTTCGAGGACTTGGATTTCTTCTCCTTCTCCGTCTTGCGTTCCTTCTTCTTGCTCGGTGATTCTTCCAAGGCCCCCGTATCTGCATCGGCAGTGCTAACCTGCGTCTCCGGAGCAGCCGAGGACGAACCTGCTAATGCGCCGGACATGGCGCTCGAGGGTTCCCATTGGCCCTGTGGTCGTCGAGGAGTCATAGAAGAGTAATTCCCATTGCGCTCGTCTTCGAGGACTTGGGCTTCCTCTTCGGGCGACAGCATTGTACCCTCGATGCTTAGGAAGCCCCGCTCGCGATCGGAGCCGGGGATGACGTCGATATCGACGACTCTGAACCGGACTGTGCCGCGGACGCGGTGGCCCGAGACGGACTGGAAGTAGCCTTCCGCGGCGGCCTCGTCGTCCTCGGCGGAGCCGTTGTTAAGGTCCATGGTTTCGGAGAAGGGGTTGGCGTCGGAGGCGAGCGAGATGGGCTTGAAGTGTTCCTTTTCCGGGTCGAAGTGAGACGAGGGCTCCGAGTCGTCTTCGTCTTCGGTCGACGAGAAGACCTTCTTCTTCGGCTTTTCTCCGCTGTTGAATCCGTCTTCTTCTTCTTCGCCGGGTGGCACCCATTTCCAGTTCGAGGGGAGTCTCTTGCGCTCGATTCCGACGGAGAATAGGTTCAGGACCACGGCGCCGAGGAAGCCCTCGGATTGGACGTTGACCCAGCCCTCGAGGATCTGGCCGCGCTGCGGGCGGAAGACTAGGAATGTGGCTGTCAGGTAGACGTACAGGACGCCGTACTCGTCTGCCGTCTTTGCGAGCGTCAATGGCTGCGGGTTGTCTTGGGGATCAGAGGAGGAGGAAGAGGCGCTAGGCGGTTCACTCGATATCGAGGCGTTGGAGTAGGCCAGGATCACACCCTGTAGAGGGGGGTAATATGTGAGGAGGAGGGGCGAGAGGTGCTCTGCCAGCAGAGAGGCCAGCGCATGGGTGGGCGAGATGGAGATGGGCGATAGCGGAAGGTAGAGTGTTGCGGTGGTCAGAACATAAGGCGAGTCGGACGTTGATGGTGCGTCCTCGGACGACTTTTGCTTGCTCTTCTCTTTGCTCTTGGAGGACTTCTTGCTTGTCGTCTCCTGGACTGTTGTCTCGTCGGCGATCAGGTTGGAGTCGTGCTTCCGCTTCTTCTTTGAGGACTGGTCCTTGTGCTTGTGTTTGCGCTTGCGCTCAGGCTCTGCCACTGCTGCAGGCGCAGGGCTCGAGTCTACATCCATTGCATCGACAGCCATTGTGCAATGGGAACGCCCCCAGTCTTATATAGTGGAGTGTTGAAGATCGACTTGCGGAGGTCGAGAACTTTTTTTCTTTCGCTTTTTTTACTTTCTTCCCTGTTGGGGAGAATTTGGTAGGCGGTAAGCTAGGCGGTGAATTGTGATGACAGCGAACCATATCATAACTCCAGCGCCAGAGTAAACATCACAGCCCAGCTTTCTATAGAGTCGTCGCTTAATTGGATACGGTGCTTTATTGCTTGATGGACAGGCTGTATCTGCAGTCATGTCGTCCCTTTTGTCTTTTGTTGGGTGGGCTGTGCTTCCAAATGTAGGTACCTCCGTGCAGATGAATGATCACATATCCACCTCTTATCTTCATACTCTTGTTAACACGGTTGCGTTGCTTGCAGTATGTGACTTCGATAATTCAGAATGTCTACTATGGAATCACAATCCGCGCCGGGGAACCGCGACCTCAGCCGCCATCACCGCGTTATGCTCGGCATCGCCGTCGGATCTTCATCCTAGTTGTCACGAGCTATCTCCTATACACACTCTACGAAACATTTCATCAAGTTCAGGTCGCCGGCGATTTCTACCGGGCTCTCGGTGTCTCTCCCTTGGCCGATGAGAGGACTATCAAGTCGCGGTTTCGGCGGCTGGCGGCTCAACATCACCCGGACAAGCTGGGCTACGGGGATGGTGGCCCATCCGATGATTACTTTGTGTACCTGAAGCTGGCACAGGATACATTATTGGACCCTGCCAAGCGATTCGCATACGACCGGTTTGGTCCAGATATGCTGTCCTGGGGTGATCGGAAGACGATGCAGGACTTTCTGTTTGCTGGGCTACAGCGATCGGTACCACAGTATGTGGTTGGATTCCTGACAATCATTGTTCTAAATTTTGCTTGGTGGTCAAACTGGGGTCGCTATGTAAGCCATTAACTGGGCATTCTTTCCTGCGGCAATGGAATCAGTCTACTAACTCAAATCAGTGGCGTTTCTTCACCTTTGCTGCGCTCATCACGCTCGAAGCAGCCCTGGTCACTCGCCCTAAAGCTATTTTCATGCCTGGTTTCTATATTCCACAGGGCATCCGAAGCTTGCTGGGGATCTCCCCCACTTTCTATCTCTTGCCCTTCCAGATCTTGACGCTCGCGCAGCGCGCTTCGGTCACTCTACATATATTCATCTCCCAGCTAACGCCGCCAGAAGTGAGCAAGGGATCGTCGTCTGCGCCAGGGGAGCGTATCCATCCGCAGACGATGCAACGGCTCGCGCAGCTGGCTCAACTCTCCCGCGCTACGGACGGTGAGGCAACACGGCTTCTTCAGCTGGGCCTGGCTCCCTTCCGTGGGGACCGGGAAGGAACCGCTACGTTGCGAAAGGGAATGAAGGAGGGTCTGGTGCTGAGCAGTGTGAGGGCCAGTCCGGAAGTTCAGCAGGCTATAGCGCAGGTAATGGAGCGCAATAGGCCGGACAAGAATGGCAAGGCTGATTGAATTGGCCTCTCGAACGTTATACAGCTGTCATTTGCATTGATACCAGCGTTGAATATATTTTTGGAGCCTAAGCAACGCTTTTCAGCGCACGTAGATAGATATTGCATTTGTACATTAAAACGTAGACATCTTGATCAAACAACATCAAGTCTCAGGAAACATCATCACCACCTCTAAATAATTATCTCAGCCCTTTCCAAACCTTTCTACGGAGTAGCGATAGACTGACTGGTGGAAGCATCCTGATACGCGGTTCGCAAAGCCGCTTGTGCATTTCATCAATTTCCATGGATTTATGGGATTTTTCGCATTTCCCGAGGGCTGGGCGGTTAGTAACTTAGTCTGAGCTGGGATTGCGCAATTACGATTACGGATGCGAATGGAAATTTCGTTTCACCCTCGAGTGGATTTTTCTTTCTGCGATCGTGGATTCGTTCCGAATGTGGCGAGCCGGTCGGGCGCTGATTTTCTTGGTTCTCGAGCAGTTTCGTTACTTGCCCTTCTTGGCCACAAAGTAAGATTGTATCGAAGTGGTCTGTGGGACGATGAGGATCCTGTTCATCATCGATGGAATCGCTCAATTCGTCGATCTAGTGCTGTTCAGGCCAGTCGCTGTAACAAGTACTCGAGGACTTTAGATGCATCAGGTGAGTAAAAATGGTGGTGTCTTGTCAAGTGATGAGGTGGTGATGGTGACGCTTTACGGAGTAGCATGATGATGATGATGCTTGTGATCCATCCAGTATGGGCCCTTACCATGTAAAAGTCAATACGGCCATAGGACCATCACAATCCACATTCGGCGAAGATTCTTATGGATATTGGATGGAATCCGGCAAGACGGAAGCTGTGGAATTCAGAGTCTAGGTAACCGGGTTGATGCGGGATAGATACCAATCCATCCATAAGATTGCACTATTTCGAGTAACACCATTCCTAGGTATAGTGTACTAGTCTCTCGAATTATCAGGCAAAAGATCGAATATAGAAATGAATATGAGATACGAATATAGTACAGTGCTATATATTGCATTCAATGAGATGCCTGTCATGGAGGAGGGGTTACAAGGCGCAGCTCTTGAGCATGGTATATTACTTTAGGGTGAATAACGATCATCTCCGAACGCGTACGGCGACCTAAACGGAGTAATTCGATGATCAGAGTATTGTTACCCCGTTGACAATAGAGAAAGTTAATGACAGAGATCTGTGTCAATGAGTCCTCTAGAAGTACAAATAGGCAATTTCAATTTCGCCCATAGCAGTAGAAATTGTAAGATAACGCAAATGAAGATACCTACCTCATACCATTACCCTATACTGAAAGCATGCCTCTATAAGGGCCAAATAGGATGTGCATTACTAATTACAGCGTGACCTGTATGATACTGTCATTTACGTAGATTTTATCTCAATTTCTTGCGTAATTGATTGGTATTAGACGCGTACAGGGGTAACATTACGACGCTCGAACGCCGGTCTGACATTCCCATACTCTCTGTCATCCATCGGCCTCCTTCACCCTGACAATCGACCTGACTCTGACCGCACCGAACGAAAGTCTGGCTGAGTTCCCCTAAAGTAGACGAGTGAAGAAGAAAAACACACACACAAATCAACCAACAATGAAACCACCACACAGCGCCTCGACATCCCCATCCCTTTCTTCCATCCCCCGACCATCTTTCCTTATTATTCCTCCCTCACCCTCCTCACCCTCTCTTTCTCTACTTCCCCCAATATCATCATCACCACCACCACTACCGCTTCCTCGGACTATGTCACCTCTGCTTCACCCTTGCTACCGACCTCAGCCCTGCCAGACTTTTGCCTCGCCCTGACCAAGTGTCGCCCTCCGCCTTCGAACGTCTTGTGGAACCAACTAACTCAACCCAACCTACGCAATTTGTCCATCTGACACTCACGTCACGATCACATTTACATCTCAATCACCCCGTGTCGCACATTTAATCGGCACCTGCTACTTTTGCTCTTGACGGGTTTAGCAATAGCCTTTGTCAAGAGTAAAGTAAAAAGAAAATAACTGTTTTACCTCCCAAGAGAAAGACAATCATCTCTCTATTCAGACGAAAACAATGGCGGCTGCTACATCCGCCACAAACGGTCGTTCCAACCGCTCTGCGGCCCCCAAGGCAATCGTCGTCCTCAGGTTGTCGCCGGAACTGCTCAGTCGCTTTGCTAGTCCGGATGTTAAGGGAAAAGCGACCAAGAAAAATAGCGCCAGCGCCAGTCCACCCGTCAAGGAGAAGGAGCCCTCATCTCCTGCCTCGTCCTCTGCAGACCCTCCCATCCCGCCATCGTCCGTCGACAATGCTTCAGATGCCGCGTCAACTCCTGCTCCTGGGACATCCGCCGCAGATACCCCTCGTCGCAACGGTTTACTGGCTCCTAAGTCGGGAACCAAGCGAAGCGCCGGCCAGGCGACCGAATCTTTCTCTAGACCTAGGGGAAAGCCAGGTCCGAAGAAGAAGCCCAGACTGTACGTTCTTGTTCCTGTCGCCGTTCATTTGTCTTTACCATCTTGCTAACTCCTACGTTCTACAGTGACGATGGAACTGGCGATTCTGTCAAAGTAACCTCCTCCCGGTTGGGGCCCAAGGCCAACATGGGTGCCATCAACGCCGGTCTTCGCGCCTTGGATCGATCTGGAGCCCCTTGTCGCAAATGGGAACGGAAGGCCCTCCAGCTGAAGAGCTTCACAGGTGTCCAGTGGCAATTGCCGTCATGGCGAGCTCCTCGACCACAAAAGACAGAGACAAACGGCGAGATGAAAGAAGCCGCTCTCGATACTGGTGATAGTGACAGCAAGGCCAACCAGAGTGCTAGCGGTGCGCCCAGCGAGAAAAGCAACTCCGGCGATACGGAGCTCACTCCGGTGCCTCCTAATATTACCGAAGCATCTTCGCCAGCAATTGCTATGACTGCATAGTTTCGTCCAGCTGAAGTTTACTATGCTCCTCAATCCACCCTTTACTCTTCTTGTACAATATTACTATGACTCCGCTTTTTTCCATTTTCTTTGACGACTTCAAGCGTGTGGTTTTGTGTCTTGGAACGCCGCTTTGCTCGGCGTTGGCGTTTTTGTGTCAGTCACACATCGTTACTGGTTTTCTTCTATTTTCGTCTCGTGGTAATGTGCAGTATTGCGGCATGGCGTCAAACATTTCGCTGGATGACAGAGGTGTACTCTCGATTCTTCATCTGATGTGCTAGTCTTGCTCGATTAATCTTTGTCTATGTACCACTAGGGTTTCCAAAGGAGGATATTAGGATATGGCCTTTTGCACTGCATATGTCAGGTATACAGGAGTCTGTCGGATGATTGAGTCTGTTTGAGTATATTGGGCATGGGCAATTCCATGCATTAGAGAAAAGAGAAAATAATTTCAACGTGTCATGCATTCTACATATTGGGGATTGTGAGGATAATTTAATCAGCCGTCCTCGTTCGTTCTGCCTCTTCATCAGTGGATAACGCCCGTCATTGCTGGCATCATTCTTTCTATAGATCTTGGTATTCTGACTGGATGCGCGTACAGTATCGAAATAGCACTCTCACTGGCCTTCCGAAAGTTCGCATTCAGTATTGCTGGCTATTTAAAGACAAACTGACAGGAAGATGTTCTGACAGTGAGGGAAGCCACTGTCAGATCAGCTGCTAGAATCAGCCAGGATTGTCAATCAAAAAGAGGAGGGGCCTTATTGCTGGTGCTTATTACTTATGTATGTACTCGTACATAATTTGAATGAAACGACTGAAACGGATGTGCTTAGTACCATGAGTGGTATGATGCGTACTGGTCATGTCGGCGACACTGTGATGCATATATACCATCGTAGGATCGTCCAAGGTGGTGCACAGCCGACCTCAGTAGAGCCAGTAATGCCAGGATTGATGAATCAACCACTTGTCTGGTGACCAGATCGCTGCGAGTATGTACTTTTTTATTATTGCCCATGTAGCATATACCACTACCTCCTCTTTATCTCATTCCAACCCCGAATGAGAAGCCCCCGTCCAGTCCCCATCCTTTCCCCGCAGTCCTAATTCTTCCTTCTCATGCCATCATGGTCTCGTGCGACTTCCCCTTCTTCGGTCGCTCCAAGCTCGTTCAGTAATTCTTCTCCCATCGAACAGGTAGCGATCACTGCTGCAGGTTGTCCTTTCTTACTTACTATTCTGTCACTCTAGCACGGCGTTCACGTTCTGGTTTTGATTGCTTTCTTTATTCAGAAGTACTGTGCTGGCTAGAACTGTATCGTCAACATTGACGCCATCCCCTATCTACTACGATTTTATTCCTGTCGACGAGCTGATTAATCGTGACTCTCCAACTGTTGTTGGCGTTGCTGCTACTTGTGCTTGATTCTGCCTCTACGGCGAACACAGTGTATCACGGAACCACAAGCGACAACAGGACAGAGCTAAAGAAGACAGAGAGTTTGGTGGCTGTCAAAAAGGATCAAAGACTAACTTATTACTCTATCAACCAAACGGTGATGATTTGATCGAGTATCGGCTGCTAACCGTGGAATGAGCGTGGTACTGCCTTGAAAGAAGCTCGCGTGAGGGCCGTCGGATGCCCCCCTCTTCACTAAAAGTACCCGCCTGGCCGTTGGCTTTTGCTCCATCCCGCGAAACGACGACAGCATGACCGATGCGCCTTTTCCCCCTGCCAGTGGAGCTCGAGGAGCTCCTCCTCTGTCAACTTCATATTCCGGTCCAAGCATCTCATCTATTCCACGCCGTTCTTCCTACGCCTCGGTCCTGTCCGGGACTGTCCTCTCGCCACCAAGCAACAGTAGTCCTCCTTCCCATCCTCTTATCTCTAACTCCACTTCATCATACACCCCACCCTTTTACCCCGACGGCCGACTACTGAGGCCTTCCTCCTCCGCCTTGGATGCAGATATGCAGTTAAACTCCCCCTGGAGGACGACGCCTGGCGATTCGCTTCCTCCTTATTCTCGGAAGTTTGCCAACCTTCCTCGCTACGATACATTATTTCAGAACCCCGGCAGCTTCTCCGATCCCTCATTATTTACTCCATCCTATCTCCGCAACTCCCGATACATCGCTCGTCTCGAGGCCGCTCGCCGAACAAAGCTCGCTTCTCAACGAGATGTTCCACCTTCCGCTTCTACTTCAAACCCTCTCTCGACTTCCTCTAGCCATGCAAGCTTGCCTCGTATAGCTCCTTCCCATCGTGGGATGACGTATGATATCATCGAAAGAGAACCGCCGAGCGACGACGATCATCTCATGCCACTCCCCTCACGATGGAGCGATAGTGATAAATACTCCGGTCTAGAGCTCACAAACGGGGGGCTTGAGATCCGGTATCCAGGTCCGGCTAACAAGCACGACCATGAGGCCGCTGCTGTCCGTGCGGATCACCCCATGCCCCCGCAGTGTGGCATTTATTACTTTGAGATTACGATTCTATCAAAACCCAAGGAAGGGTATGTACTACGCGTGGAATTGATGAGGTGATAACTTCCGGGCTTGATGAGGATGTGCTGACAGCGTGTGCAGGATGATAGGAATCGGGTTCTCGAGCAGCAAAGCGTCCGTTGAGAGGCTTCCCGGGTGGGAGCAAGAATCTTGGGCATACCACGGCGACGATGGCAAATCATTTTTCGKGGAGAGTCAGGGTCAGGGACGACCGTACGGCCCGACGTTTGGTGCAAATGATACTGTCGGATGTGGTGTTAACTTTGCCACCGGGTGCGCTTTCTTCACCAAGAATGGCGTCTTCCTCGGTATGTTCGCAGGCCTTGATGTTCGTTTACTTGAAATGAAACAAACTAACTTGCTTGATAAGGAAATGCCTTTCGGGAATTAAGGAATTTGAAAGTCTATCCCTCTGTGGGGATGAAGAAGCAACCACCTGTGCACTTGGTCGCCAATTTCGGTCAGCAGCCGTTCATGTTCGACATTGACGGCATGGTCAAAGTATGTTCTATAGGTACCTCCGCTGGATGTTAGCATAAAGTCTGACTTCATTACGTAGAGAGAGAAGTTCTCCATTCATTCGGAGATTTACGCAACAAGCACGGCCAACCTACAACCGCCGCTTGATGAGAACGCTTTGCTTCAAGAATTAGTCGCACAGTTCCTGGCTCATGAAGGCTATGTCGATACCGCTCGGGCTTTCTCAGAAGAGGTTGCTGCAGAGTCAGCGGCTCTGGAGAATGGTGGAAAGGAATCCCTCACGAAGTATGAAGTGGAGGAAGGACTTGACGCGATCAACCGACAGAGTAAGATCACACACGTGCTTCTTTTGGGTGTCGATATATAAGTCAGACTGACAATCCGGCGGGTAGAAATTCGTGCTGCCATACTAGAGGGTGACATCGACAAGGCTCTCAAGTACACAAATGCCTACTATGGCAACGTCCTAGAGAGCTATCCTCACATTCAGTTCAAGCTACGGTGCCGGAAATTTCTGGAGATGATGCGTCGCTGCAATGAGCTCTCCTTGACAGCGTCGAAAAAAGGCAAAGCATCCAACGGACTTTCCGATGGCAGTGCGGTGTTCGACCAGGAGATGGAACTTGATGAGCAATTACAGGAAGGTGACGGCTGGGAAACCGAGGGCATGGATACCGAAGAATCCGAGAACTCGGGGAAGTTTCACGAGCTTCTCACCGAAGCGGTTCAATACGGGCAGCAGTTACGCATGGATTATCCAAATGACGAGCGAGGCGGCGACAAGAAGGTGCTGGATGACATCTTCTCGTTGGTTGCCTATCAGGATCCGAAACGATCAGTGCACGGCCACTACCTTGATCCTGCGGGACGCGTTGCTATTGCGGAAGAACTTAATTCTGCCATTCTAGGTCAGTTGTGCTTTTTCGTGTGCTTCAGTGCAGTCGATTGCTAACGCCGATTCTCTTACTAGTATCACTAGGGAAGCCATCTTCAGCTGCTCTGGAGCGGCTTTATCAACAGACAGAGGTGCTTGTCAACGAGATTAGCGAAGAGGGCGGCGCTGGGGCGTTTATCAATGTGCGAAGTGATTTTTTGCTTTAAAATGATTGCCAGCGATGTGACAAGAGCACCCGAATTCGTAATTTCTTGAGGGCTCATGGTGGCAGAGAATGAAACTACAACCTTTCCCCTCTAGTCTGGCGCATCTTGTCCGAACTGTGACCAAGAGACCCTGTGTTGGTGAAAGCAACATAGAATAGTCTACTCAAGGGATCAAGCGACCATGTCAACAGAAGCATTGACTTACGTAGTTATTTGGCCGCAAGAATATCAGGGCAACGTTGTAGTACTGAGTACTTGCACTATGTAGCGTAGAGTTGCGCAGGGATGTGAACGTGGTGGCTGGGTCTCAGTGACAATGCTCAGCGACTGCCGGTGTGTCTAATAATGAAAGACCAAAATTACCCGACCTCCTTGGCATGGGATGTGACTCAAAAGGGTTGTTTCAACTTTACTATGCCTGTTGGATACTGCATACAATTCTGTAAGAGGAATGGCTAAGATAGTCTTAGGTGTCGCACAGCAGAGGTGTGTACCTTAAGGTAGGTATCATGTCTTTGTAATAATACCGTACAATTTTCATGAACCTAAGGTAACCACTAATAGCCCGGTCAGGCAAGGTAAGACATAGTACCTTAATAATAACAATGGTTCACATGTTCCCTTTGTTCTCTCCGCCTTTATGCATAATCAACGACCCTGCTTTTCTTCAGTTCTTGCTGGGTATATCATCACTGTTATTATTTGCTTATAATAATCACGTAGTACCAGTAACTACACAAAAAGCATCACACCTACATATCGCCATATCTCTCTATGATATCTCTTTGCATGGTCTAATATCATCGTTCCCTCTGCCCCACCAACACCTCAGCTTCGATGAACTGGCGCTTCCGCTCCAAGTCATCGCTCCGTCAAGGGGTGCCAGCTCATTATCTATCCAGTCTAGAGATCAACTGACGAACTCCCTTGGGAAGGTCGCATTCCTTTCCTGATTTCCTCAGCCATGGAATCTCATCCCCGGCCGCATAGTCCGGTCCCTGCAGGGCAGGTTCCCTGCATTCCTACCCACTCCTCCTCGACTCCAGCTGTCCTTCGCTGTTGTTGTGGCCGTAATGACTGTGCGTTCCTCCATAATAATAATCTTGCCTTGGAGGGATTGGAGAAGGATCTTGAAACCGCTGCTCGATTGGGTCAGGTACGTTGGTGGTTTACTTTTCTCTTTCCGTTCCCTTTGTCTCCCGAAAAGAAGCTTTATACAAACGTCAGGCCTCCATCATAAGTGCCTGATATTTGGTTGTTGTGATTGCGCACATACCTCAGTTATTGTATATACGCATACTTTCGCACATTCTCCTGGTGTTTCCTTTACATTATTAAGCTTTTGACACTGGAATTCTCGTCCATATTACCTGTTCATATCGGGGATTAGGCGAAGATCCCTACAAAGCACAAGAGCATTTATTCTTACCCGTTGTGTCTACTGCTTAGTTGCTCGCCCTCCATGGCGTCTCAGGGATTGCGGTCCCCGATTCTCTCCCACTGTGTTATAGTCCGTCATGGCTGTCCAAGCAGATAAACCTGCAGCGGATCTCCCATCAATGAACCTGTCATCGCTAACCTTTGCTCTCCAGGCTCTACTCCACCGCCATGAATCGTACATGGCCGAGGCGGAGGAGGACCGCCGGCGGTTACTCGCCAACATTGAGAACCTAGAGCGTGAGAAGCGCCAGGTTGAGGCCGAGAATGCCCGCATCATCGAAGAGAACCGTGGTTTGTTGGAGCAGTTGGATGGTCTGAACAAGGCTGTCGCGCAATCGGACGCTCATGCCAAGTCGCTCGCGGCTACGCTAGAGTGTACAGAGGCCGAGCTGCGCAAAGTGACCATGTCGGCCGCCCGCGCCGCGGAACTTGAAGTCCAACTGGCCCAGATGGAGGCTGAGCAGTCGAAGCTACAGGAGACTTTACAGGTGGCCAAGGAAGATAACAAGTCAGCCGTGCAGCGATGGAAGAAGGCTGAATGTACCCTCCGAGATTTGCATGATCAAGTCGACCGAATCGAGAAAGAGGCCCGAGAGGAGCGTGAACGACACACCGAACTCATCCAGCGCATGGAGCGGAGAAGGGCAGTGGAGCGCGAGCTCGACGGTGCGGCTGGACGCTTAAAGGGCGCTGCTGCCGCGCAGGAGCTAGGTCGGAATCAAGGCAACCCTAACATCGTCTCACGCTTCGTTCGGGATATTCTCCAGGATAATGCGAATCTGCAGATGGGCATCATAGAGCTGAGGGAGATGCTCGAAAGCTCGAACCAGGAGGTGCAGAATCTGCGACATCAGATCCTGTCGCATCAGCCCTTGACTTCAACCGGTGAAGACGATGAGCGAGAGCCGCCATTGCCATCAACGACATTGGATCACGAACTAGAATCGAGAGAATCGCGCCGCGTATCGCAAGAATTCCATATTCATCATCATTACCATACCCCGTCCATCTCCGTCGGCTCCAAGAAGGACAAAAGTACCATCTTTCGTCGATCCAAGAAGAGACGGTCTCTGGGAGTCACCACAGGCATGCACTCGGCGTCGACCTCCCAGGCGTCCCGGAAATCCTCGCACCAGCACCAGTCGTCCGTCTCTTCGACCTCAACTATTTTGTCTCAGACATCTGTTTCAATTCCGCCAGCCGCGGGTTCCCGCCGTTGGTCACTGCGATCACCCGCAGCCGAATCCTCGTTAGCGAGCTCGCCACAGTCAGGGTATCGAGCGTCATCCATCTTTGACCGGGTGGAACGCGGCTTCGAATCGTCACAACCGACTAGTCCTGAAAGCACGGCCGTCTCGTCTCCGGTAATGGTCTCTCGCCACAAGAACGTTCCCTTTGATGTGCCCTTCCGGCCTCTGGATGGACTTGATGGCACAGAGAGAGTCGGTGACGATTCGATGCACATGGCATACGACTATTTTGGTGACCATACGAACTATGCAGAGCTGGACCGGATGCCGCTCCAGTCGGTGATACCCGAGGAGATGGAGGATTCCTTGTCTGCTCAGTATGCAGAGTCGGTCCCTGACCGGCCTCCCGCAATTTCTGACGATCTGTTCTCAACGCCGCACAGTCCCACCCTGCGCAGACGTCAATCCCATGACAGCCTCTTTTCAATTGCAGGCATGGACATTCATACACCCAGTCGGCGCCCTTCGCGAATCAGCGAGCATCTTCAATCCAGTTTGCCGATTCGTGCTCCTCGCCGCATCATATCGCCTAGCCCGGAGCTCTTCTCGCCTTCGCCCGTCATTTCAACCAGCACGGTCACGGCGGACCGAGAGCCACCAAAGACCTCCGAGCATTCCCCCAGAAAGTTCCTCGCTACCGTTGCAGGCCGAAACCGCGCCGCGGATACACAATCTGCTGTGTCCGCGGACAGCGGCTCGACCGAGTCCACTGTCACTCCGAACCGGAAGACTTCGCTGAGTCGTCGAGTGGGAGGCTGGGTGCGAGGTCGCTGGGGCATCGCTGCAGTCTCTGCAGACGGGAATGCTAAGCCTCAGGCCGAGTCGGATGCTTTGCCTCCAGAAAGTACCGCCTCGCCAGAACCTGCCCGTCCGTCTTCTGCCGGGGCGAGAAGGAGCAGGGCCAGCTTCGACGCTGTCCCAAATCTACGATACAGGTACCCCGGTGTCAACCAGTCCGGACCTATCATGGGCCTTCGGCCGCCCCCGCGAGCTCCTGTCTCATTGCATCCCGAGCAATTGGATGAGGGACTTTTGAGGGAGAGCTTGGCCGAGTAATTATCCTCGGAGCCCCACCAATCCTCGTTCTCTTCTGGTTTTCAGTTGTCTATCGTTTCTATACTCAGCTTTTCGATTATATTACTACATTTGAATCTCGTTATACGACCCGAATGATCCCTTCATTCTTTGCATCTAGCCACGGATCTGGAGTACCGTTCTTTTTATCACATTTTTCCTTACCTTTTTTGACGGTCTATATGATACCCCTACAGCTGCCCCTTTCTTATGTTTCGTTTGCTTCCTGGCTCTATGCTTAGCTACATGCCACAATTCAGGGCCTTACTTCAAACCGGTCTACCAGTTTGTAAATCACCTATCGATGGAGACATGCAGATTGCCGCAAGGCACAGGCCCTACTCTCATCTTAGAGGCTGGCAGTAATAGTATACATTTTCACCAGTGTAGGGATTGTATTCGTGACTGTGTCACACCAGATATCATCATTAATCATGTGAATTGTCTACCACCCAAGACGACCGCATGTCATACCACACGCCTCGATATCCGATACGTACGGATGGGAATGCTAGTCGAATGGAAGAAACCAGTTTGCGTCTCCGCAGAGGGAGACTGATACGGCATGCATTCCACCTGGAAATCGTTCGTTTCTGCGCAGAAACCTTTAGAAGGGGAACCTGCCTCAGTTGGACTTGATGAGGTACTCACCACAGGCATTTAGGAACGTCTGGAAGGTATCCTGGTTCCGGAGTGTCGCGGAGATGATGAATTCCCGGAGGTGGTAGTTTTCGAAGAGGTCGCGGAGGGTGGATAGGAGGAGGGGGACAAGGTCGACGTCGTAGATCTTTTTTAGTTAGTCAAGTCTGGTTGCACGATGTCTTGTATTCTCCGTGCCTGTACTGCGAGCCATTGAACCCACGGACCAGAGGATTATCATGATCATGTGCACTTACCAGGTCAGCACCGAGTGCAACGTCAAAGGCCAGATCACCCTTGCCTGACACTGCGGCAGTCTGTGCAGCGTCGCCCTCGCCCTTGCCCTCGCCCTCCTCCGGCTCGGACGGAGTCAAAGACAAGGGTGTCCCCCACTCCCAAATGGCAGGCTGAAAGACAGCAGGGTCGAGCTCATTCCGCCGCATACAATCGCGGATATTTTCGATGAGGGCCGGCTCGCGGTCCGTGGCGACGACGCTCTGCACGCCGAGATGTTTCGCGCAGAACATGGATAGAAAGCCCGTGCCGGCGCCGAGCTCGATGACCCGGTTCCCGCGCACGAGGGCCTGCCCGGCGGGCGTGGAGAGGAACGAGCCGAGATGCAGGGCTGCTTCCCAGGTGCGGAAGCCTGTTGTCCCTGCGGAGAGGATCAGACCGCGTGATTCGGAGGTGATGATTGTGCGGTTGCTCCTGTGTTCTTCTGACGGGGCTCCGTCTGCATTATCTGCATCTGAAGCTGGGACTGGGGCTGTGTATTTGACATAGGCCAGTTGCTGGGCTTGTTGGAGAGCTGATGGCTTTGGTTGGGTCACGAGCGTGCTCCAGCATTCCATGAGATCATCTGAGATCTCCTAGAAAAAGAGAGATGTTAGAATGCGAGCATGATTGTATGAAAGGATATGTCTACTGGTAGTCGATTTCAGAATTATTGCATACAAAGGGCTGTGTAAGCCGGGGCTACTCAACGGAACATGGTACAGGGGGTTTCATACATCCTCCTCAGGGTCTGAAATGGACTCTTCCAGTATAGACAAAATAATCTTTAGAACACGGGCCCGGTAGTTCAAGGGGGGAATCGGCCACAGAACCGCCTCGTTGAACATTCGTTCGTAGAGGGCTGACTGAGTGGCAGATTTGATCATAGTCCTGCCATCGGGGAATTCTAGCAGGTGGGGTTCGACCTGCTGAAAATATTGCGCGACCAGTTTGTCAATGGAGACGCATTTATCATTCTGACCATCACCGTCATCCTCAACGGAGGACGATGGAAGGGACATATTGCCTTTCACGATATCTTCTCATTACAAGAGGTACACTGCTTAAATAAGTATGGAGGCATACCTAATACAAAATGTATGGCTCGGTCGGGTCAGGTGCACGCTAAACCGCAACAGGCTAGCGGGTGCCCTAGCCGAGCCCACAGCTGGAACTGCACAACGAAACGGAAGCAAAATTGAATCGCATTTCGCGAAACCCGGCAACGACAGCAGCGACTTCGACAACACCCCCAAACCTCTCGTCCCTGTCGAGTTTCTGCTCCTTTTCTCGCTCGCAGATTCTCGCCGCTGGTGATTCAACTTTCTCGTCAATCCCACTCACCGCAATCATGGCCGATACTCCCGTTACCCTGCGGACTCGCAAGTTCATCCGCAACCCCCTGCTCGCCAGAAAGCAGATGGTCGTGTAAGGAGCCCTTTTCTTCCTCCCTATCACGCGCTTGAGAATTTCCAGGGAGAGGGTCCCTTCTGGTCAATATTTTTTTGAAAGTGATTTTGTGTGCTGGAAGAGAAGATTTTGAGTGTGGAATATGCGGAACGGCAAAAATTACAAAGGCAACAAATGGCGATGATAACGGAGATGATCGGTTCATTTATCACCTTTGGAATACTATGACGGGGGAAGGACCTGGAAATTCTCAACGCACAGAGCAAAGGACATTCTTTGTTGTGATGGTGATGATGAGTTTGATGATGATTCTAACATCGACTTACAGGGACGTCCTCCACCCCAACCGCGCTAATGTCTCCAAGGACGAGCTCCGCGAGAAGCTCGCCGAGCTGTACAAGGCCAACAAGGACCAGGTCTCCGTCTTCGGTTTCCGCACCCAGTACGGTGGTGGCAAGAGCACTGGCTTCGCCCTCGTCTACGACTCCCACGAGGCCCTGAAGAAGTTCGAGCCTCACTACCGCCTGGTTCGCATCGGTGCCGCTACTAAGATCGAGAAGGCCAGCAGACAGCAGCGTACGTTTGAGCCACCGCCCGCTCACCCCCTCGAGATTGAATTAGACATGCATACATGTCTTTCATATCTCTGGGGGTTACTCAGTCTAGCATTGCTAATCTCTCTTCCCGATTTATAGGCAAGCAACGGAAGAACCGTTCCAAGAAGTTCCGTGGTACCGCCAAGACCAAGGGACCCAAGAAGAGCAAGGACTAAATGCATTCGGCTTGATCCTGGTGAAAGGAGTTGGAGGTGGACTCGGATATGGGGGCGGACGACGCGGCCAGGGGCTGACCCTGCTGGATGTGATAATAGCGGTGGTTTCGGTGGCGCATACTGTTACGCCCTTTATCATGACCATGACGATACAGACAGGGAAAATTCGAGATTTGGGGTAATTCTCTGGGATGAAAATTCATTTTCCTTTTTTCTTTTTCTCTCTCTTTCCTCCTTCCTCTCTCTATCGCCTCTGGTTTCCTGAACCAGAACAGGCATCCTTCAATCATCTCTCTTACCAGCAGCTCCTACCGCAAGTCACTCAATTCAGAAGCCTCCAACATCGGGACTCGGTCGATGTACTATTTAAAAAAGCAACAAAAGATCTGCTCCGGTTATTCCTTGTCTCTGTTTTTGGTCTGCTTTTGGACGCTGGTAGATACTGGCTCGGCCGTAGGCTACTGCTGTTTCGCAAGAAATGCGTATTTGTCTCATGTTTCGTAGCTACTAGGGTTTAGCGCAATACTCAACGGCCGGTTACGTTTGGTCCTCGAACAAACCGACTTTTGGAATCATATACAACGTTACAACCCTGTGGTAATGATTGCAATCATCTCTTCTGTTACATATCATTCTTGCTTCAGCTACTGGTATGCGAAGTCGATCAACCAGACTAACATACATAGACTGGCGTGATGGATATGACATGTCTTTATACGACAAACAACATATTTTGGTGCTCAAACGTAGGCAATTATTGTCATTCCCAGCGGAGATCAGGCAGTCTAGCCACAGGCACTCTTTGTGCTACTCAGTCCGATTATAGATGGAATATGACAAATTATAACAGGTAAAAGGACATCTCAAAAGAGAGCAAAGCAAACTGCCGCCACATTGTGATCGAAAGAAGAGGAGAAAGAAAGGAATCTGCCACCCAGGCCGCTAGTTCCCTAACAAACATCAGACGCATGAAAAGAAGGAAGGTAGACACGAAAATCGCCCACCCTGGACCAATACTCTACAACCTCCAATATTAGTGTAACATCTCGATCTGTCCAAGTGCAGAAAAGCACAGTCAGGCGCAGGCAGCAAGGTTCGACAGATACTAGGATCGCCGCCAAATGGGCGAGAAGAAAAGATGTGAGAAATACAAATGAAATCAAGAAAATGAGAAGATCGCAAACCAGCCATCAGAGTCGAGAAGCAGAGACCAGCCTTTTCTGCGCCAGACTTCCCTATCCCAACGGGTCCCTTATTGGTTTGCAAATTAGAGACGAGGCCTACTTAGAATCCGCCCGGGTTACTCAAAGCTGAGACGGATGTTCGCTGCAGCTCGGCCGATGCCCGATATTCCGGTAGGACATCGGTCGCAAGGAGATCGAATGGTATGGTGCTATGAGTATCGGCATGCCTCGGGCGCGTGTAGGGAAGACCGTTCATCAGGGTGGCCGTGGATCCAGTATCGCCCGTCTCAGACCGGTTCTTGCTCTTTTCACTGCTGCTATATCCGTAGATATCTGAGCCACAGCCCATCATAGATATGAAACGTCCGTTGTCCCGGGAAAATGATCTTGTTGATCGGCCTTCGGTGGCCGCTCGGAAGTCATCGGCTGAATCAAGCGTCTCGAACGCATTGAGTGCTGTACCAGTAGAGGGACCAAGGTGTGAGGGCGTTCCGACCGACGTTATGGGCAGATAATCGAACATTATGTCCGGAGCACTTGACTGACTCCCCTTCCTTGTCTGGTTCAGGGAGTTACCACCAAAGTTCCCGTTCAAGCCAAGTTGCATGCTCGGAAGGCCACTACTCGAGATGGAGGCTCTTGCGGCTAGATGATGTCCATATCTATATTCCGGGGATAACAGCAATCCTGACATGGCTTCAGGAGTCGCGCTTGGAGAAGACATACCCATCTGGAGCTGGCTGCGGCCGGATACTTTTGGTAATGTCCGAGCGGCGCCTTGTCCATCCGACGGCGTGCATGTCATTGGAACGTCAGTCGATTGAGTCCCTTGAGCTGAGAACAAGAAGGGATATGAGGATGGGGTAAATGTATTCTCTGCATCTTGGGTAGGAAATGCTGCTCCGCTCTGGGCGTTATTCACCTGGACGTTAGAATTCCATGCCTTGGTGTTCCATGCAAGGCCGCAATAGTCAGGCAGGATACCTTGATGCGAGCTGGGGAACATGTATGATGACTGAGGATTGTATGCAGTCGGCTCATTCTCGTAGTTGGTCGTATGATCAAGACTGAAAGGCTGTCGACTAGGTGGATGCTGAGAGTTGAAGGTCCCTAGATCGTAACCAGATGACCGCGAGAAGGGCCCAAGCCGCACACCGAGGGTGTTCGTTGGTACTAGTCCAGAGTTTTGGACCATATGTGCATAAACTCCTAGTCTCTGGGGGGAAGAAACCGTAGCATTTAGCGCAGACGGCCACCCGGAATCTTTCGTTTGGAGCATTGATGAATTGACCTTGCAAATATCAGCTCGTCAACCTCAGTGAGAACGTATCCCTCGGGGGGGGGGGGGGGGGCTAGTGTCATCTTACCCTTAAGAACTGGCAATTATGATTGCCAGAGGCCCGGCAGTTCGAACATCCTTGTCCGTCACCAATATCCCCGCTGCATTTGATCTTCCTTTTGCGACATCGATTGCACTGCGAGTGTCAGGAAATGATTTCCTCTTTCTGTTCAAAGGCTACCGAAACTATACACTACTTACTGCGACTTGGGTACGGCGCCTGGTAGAGTTCMGACTTCTGCCGTTGATCTCTAGAGCAGGACTCACGGAACTTGTGCCTCTCTCCACCATCTCCTGTTGGCCATCGGGTCCAGTTGATGGTGATATTGAATGAGCCTCATGTCTGGATTGCTGATCAAGACCAACCTCATCCCCAGAGGGGTAGTAAGAATGGGCCATGACTTCGCCGATTAGTGTTGGATTGTTCCTGAGTCTGAGACTCACACATTCAAGTCAAGACAGGTCCGAGGGGGTTCAGGACGGCTCCTCTCATAAGTTAGCTGGGAACTTGGAGGAGGTCTATGAATTAGGGATGATTGTGTCCAGCATGTTCCGTCTGCCTCAGGTAGAGACTGGAAAAGTGACCGGGGAAAGATGAGAGGGGGGGTTGCCCTTCAATCGGAATCAAGGTCTGATTTAAGTCAATGTGTGGGCCATAATTATGAATGTCTGGGGTTTCCTTTTTCCTTTTTCTTTTTTTCTGAACAAAGGAAATTATCTTGGGCTCTTATTCCCACACCTTCTGACTGGACCATTCGAAGGGGAATCATAGATCAGTCATAAGCTTACCTCAAGTGTTCTCAGTGACTAGGCCAGGAGGATGGTCAGTTTGATACCTGAATCTTCAGTCTTTTGTTGTACCAGGAGAGCATATGCATTATTCCGTGTCGCATTTAGGTCCAACGACAAGTAGATTGGACTCCCCAGAAGCACGCTGATAGAAGGCCAGACAGACAGAATCAAAGGCGTTTTAGAGGTTCTGTTTCACAGAGTAACGTTGCACGAGACGAACATGACCTGATGGTAACCACAGAAGGGCCTAGTACTCTGGGCTGGAGGACTTTGAGCTCTCTGCGCAAGATCCCCAATCAATTGCCACCAAAAAGGAGCTCCACCGTAGTCTTCTCCTCCAGGAGCCTTGTCTCAGGAAGACTGTACTTCCTCTCTCCAAGCGCATATAAAGTGATACGCCAAATCAAGAGAGCGGACAGCCGCGGATTACGATGGCATGAACTCCGAAGAGTAGTATCTATCTAGTCTCCCGAGGTGGAAGAAAGAATAAAGAAGCATGTTTGCCCGTTGAAATAGTTGCTGGTTGGAAAGCCTATTGGTCAGGCTTTGCCAGTCTTTAGCATCAAACAAACATATTCTAGGAGGTCAAGACTCTGCCAGTACTTTTGACATCAGCCCCTAATCTGAGTCAAGTGTCAAGAATGGCTGCAGTCGCGAGCATTCACTTGAACACATATGGATGTGTTTGCGGATGTGGAAACGGTTGCCTTACGGACTCGCGCTACACGCAAACGCATAGTCCTAAGGAGCTCAGTTTGATGTCTCGGATAGCTCGATTCCTAGACACCCAGCTTGGTTCGGACCAATGCTTAGGCTTGCATCGACGTGATCGAGCCGCACAAGGCTAATAGGAGCTCAAGACCATGACTGAATGAATCAAGAAGCGAGACTTGGCAGGAATGGCAGACTTGGCATGATTTCCAAGTCAGTGGCGCTGTATGATTACCTAGGAGTGGCTGAGTAGTCCCCTTATGTCTGCAAGTGCTTCTCGAACACTGGACAGGTCGAAAACAAGAAGCGGAGTCTAAGGAAACAAGAAAGAGGGGACAGGGTTCTTAGACCACCAGAGAATCCAGAACACAATAACAAATCACAAAATGATTATGCAAAACTGGGCTTCTGTCAAACAAGAAAATAGCAGGGGCGTGGGGCCAGGGACAGTTTAGTATGCACGAAGTTCAGGGGTTCATGGAAGACAGTATCTTCTCAGACTGCCACAGCCTGCTAATGCCTGGCTGGCAACCCACACGAACAGAGTTTTGCACTGCAATCCATATCCTAACTGGAAAGGTCTCAATCTGAGATCCATGTTGGCATAGCCAAAGTCCTAATAGACTACTCCTCAAAGAAGCCAATAGTCTTGATTGCCATTTTTGGATTCGGCCTCCAACAACAGAATGTTTGCCCTGTCTTGCCTTATTTAGTGTTTGCTTTCGTTCAATCCAATTGACAGAACAGAACCATGCTCAAACATGTGTCCAACCTGGACTTGCCGACGCTGCACCGGCAGTTCATTCGCCAATGCGACGTGGTCGGGTAAAGTGACTTCATTTCCGGACGTTAGAATTAGAATCAAAAGGGGAATGCGAAAAGCTTGTGCATTGTCTCCTGTAGAAAATCAGGTCAAAATTGACCGCTGTTGGGATTAGGACCAGCCACAGGACAAGAGAAGTTAGTGAAACTTCTCCATGAAACTTCTCCATAGCTCCTTGTCCGCTCTCAAAAATTAGTCACAGCCTGTCCAAAAGTAGGAGTAGGTCCAACAACATCCACGTGCGTTTTTGAAAACGAGCATCCTGCCATTGCTGCTTTTCCGTTTTCAAGGAGCGACTCGTTGACGCTGTAGGATCTAGTACTGCAGGACATCCCGTTGTCATTCCTTCTTTTTCAACGCCTCTGCTGTGAAACTCGCACGGCAAAGAGGCAGAGCAGAGTGATACATCAGCATTGTCTTTGGAGATGGTAACCTGAAGAATAATGGCAATTCCATCATAGGACTAGATTGTCATTAGATTTCGTGTCAATAAATAATCCCAGTTGGAGCCAAACGACTGCGTCTCCAAGCCATCTGGATTGACAGGACTGAATTAGTTGCAGCAGCAAACAGTGACTGACTCTGACCCGCAAGTTGATTTGAATACCCGAGGACTTTCCCATCCAGCGGGGAACCCCCGACGATATGCTGCCGATTCAGATAGGCAACGGGTTACACAAGAAGGCACCGGATGAGGCCTCCGAAGGTGCAAGAACCTCGAAACGGTCGATTCTCATTGACGGGGAGTGAGGATTCGTTTCCAAGGCGCGTATGACAGTCAAAGCCTCCATCGACGTCTCATCGATCGTGAAGAACTAGGATTCGCTGCAATTATCGCAAAGGCGACAAGGTCCCATCCCCGGGTAATAGACTAATGTGTGGTGTGTGGTGTGTGGTAGATGGATTACAGTAGCTTGAGGGATCGACGCAGGTATGTGGTGTGGATTTACTTTCTTCGGGGGCGGGTCGTCCGCGAAAGTTGCACCTCACCTTAGTTTCACACGCGCCTTGCAAATCACCTCCAACTCGTCACTCATTCTACCTACCTGTACTATTTTCAGTCCCTCTCGCACACCGACTCTGATACTTGGGCCTTTAACTTATTTATTTGCCCCAGCTATCAACCATATCCTTGTCAGTTCTATCTGGTTTTCGTACGAATCTTCTACACCGTTTCCGTTTCCAGCTACCTGCCGAGCGAGCGCAGCGTCGATCTTTGCGACATCGACTGCAGCCGCTAGTAGAACATCATGAGCGTACTTTTGGAGACCTCTCTTGGCGATATTGTCATTGACCTTCTGGTTGATGAGTCTCCTAAGGCATGTGAAAAGTAGGTCGTCCCAACACCCCCATTCTTTGTTTGTGGTGATTTCCTTGGTCTGCGCCTGTTGTTACAATGTCGAGTGGCTGAACTAGAAACTAAGCAATCCATTTTCTGCCGATATAGCTTCCTGAAGCTATGCAAAGTCAAATATTACAATTTCTCGCCAGTTCATAGCGTTCAGAAAAATTTCACCTTCCAGACTGGTGATCCCCTCGGTCCCGATTCCCCGGAAAGCGATGGCGGGTCGTCGATATGGGGCTTGATGGAAGGCCCCGTCAAGAGAACATTTCCGCTGAAGCTGTCCCCAAACCTGAAGCACACCGAGCGCGGAACCGTCAGTATGGCAACAGTACCTTCCTCGCACGATCCCGACGAGCGCCTCGCTGCAAGTCAATTCATCGTCACGCTTGGGGACAACCTCGACTATCTGGATGGGAAAGCAGCGATCTTCGGGAAAGTTGTGGAGGGCTTCGATGTGCTTGAAAAGATCAACGGCGCCTTTATTGACGACCGAGGTCGCCCGCTGAAAGATATCCGTATCCGCCATACAGTCATCCTCGATGACCCTTACGATGACCCTCCTGGCTTAGTGGTGMCAGCTGAAAGTCCTTTGCCTTCAAAAGCACAACTAGCGACTGTAAGGATTGCTGATGATGAGGATCTTGATGACAACATGGATGAGGAGGCGATGGAAAAGCTGCGGCGAGAGCGCGAGGCAAGAGCGCAAGCATTGACGCTGGAAATGGTTGGTGATCTTCCATTCGCAGAGGTCAAGCCTCCCGAGAATGTGCTCTTTGTTTGCAAGCTGAATCCTGTTACTCAAGGTATTTGTCTTTCCCACAATTTTGTAGAATGGGTTGCCGCTAACTGTGAGTTCAGATGAGGATCTTCAACTGATCTTCAGTCGGTTCGGGCCGATTCTGTCCTGCGAAGTCATCAGAGATAAACGAACCGGTGACAGTCTACAGTATGCTTTTATCGAGTTCGAAAATCAGAAGGATTGCGAACAGGCTTACTTCAAGATGCAAGGAGTTCTGATCGACGATCATCGTATACATGTTGATTTTTCGCAGAGTGTGAGTCTGATTACGAGCACTTCTCTTTGAACAGTAGTCTCTAATAAGGACATTACAGGTATCAAAACTGTCAGAAAGCTGGCGAAATGCTACCATATCTAAACGCAGCCAAAGAGGCGGCTTCGGTGGCGTAGCTGAGCTTGAGAAGAAGCGGCAGTATCGGGCGACTGACAACGTCCGCGAGCGGGATGATTATGGCATGGTGTTTGATAAAGGTGAAGCTAGAAGACGGCCGGCTTCTCGAGAGCGACGGTACAGTCGAAGTCCCAAAAGAGGCTCTTATCGGGACAGAAAAGACAGTCGCAGCCCGAGACGGGACTCGCATCGGAACCGGTACCGGGGTAGATCTGACAGCCGAAGTCCTCAGCGAGAAGACTCCTATCGCGATAGAAATCGTGAGAGGCCCTACGATGACGAGCGGCGTGATCGTCGCGATGATGACCGATATCGAGAAAGGCGACGTCGCTGATTTCCGTTTTGGAAAGAGATGAAGTATTGGAAACCCTATACGAGTCGCCCTACATCAAGGGCAACCTTTGTCTTTAAGAATTGATGAGGGCACTTGATGTCTGGAGTTTTGTTCGTAATGCGGAATGTAATTTTAGTCTTCATATCAAATCAATTGGCCCGATCTATATTAACTCGCTCATCGACATGGAATTGTACCTTGACCTCGTAAGGGCCTCGTCCTCTTAGAAAACGTAGATACATCGTGTGGCACTAGAACTAGTACCTTCTTTTCTCCTATTATTTGTCTATTGGCCACTAGTTCGGTGAAACTGGGCCTGCGGATGGTTTGCCCCGCCCTGAAGGACCCAGAGGTCCAAAGAGCCATTCAGGGAGCTCGAATCGAGACAGTCAGAGCTGATATTTATATCATTCGTAGGACTGGGTCGGCCATGCCACCTAAAAATAATAGCAGAAGATCAAACTAATGGTTTCGTCTTCCTGGCGGTCAGGGGATGGTGAAATACTGAGGGGTAGATAGAAGTTAAAGACCGAACTTCCCAAGCTTCAGCTCAAGTTTCACCTACGCCCCGCACTCTCCTCGAAACAGACCCTCCTCTCTTTCTCTCCTTTTACTTCTCCTTCTCAACATACCCCTTCATCTGATACCCTTTGAGGATTTAATCAAATCATCAGTATGGCCGCAGCTATCAAAGAGACGGTCTCCAACTTCATGGAGAGATTCCATGGTCATCCAGAGAACGCTCCCCGTGAACCATCCGCTGAAGAGTTCCAGCAGCTTAGACAAAAGTACACTGATGCAGGCCAAGGACATGTCGTCGCATTCGTTGATGAATTACAAACTGTCGAAAAGTCCCAGCTCTTTCACCAGCTATCGAACTTCGACCCTACCCGAATTAATGAACTCGCCGATAAGGCTCTGAACCCTCCCAAAGCCGAAGATGGGCCGGCTTCGCTGGAACCTCTGCCGGACGTCGCCACTGCATCGATTCTCGACTCAGATCCCAAGGATATCGAACAATGGTATGAGGAGGGGCTCAAACTTGTGGCGGGTAACAAGGTTGCGGTCGTCCTGATGGCAGGTGGACAGGGAACCCGTCTGGGAAGCTCCGCGCCGAAGGGCTGCTTCGACATCGGGCTTCCTAGTCACAAGTCGCTTTTCCAGATCCAGGCGGAGAGGATCGCTAAGCTCCAGCTACTTGCTCAGAAGGTTTCAGGCAAGGAGGCTGTCATCCCTTGGTATGTCATGACAAGTGGACCTACCCGCAAGCCCACGGAGGAGTTCTTCGAACAGCACAAATACTTTGGATTGAACAAGAGCGATGTCATCATCTTTGAGCAAGGTGTTTTGCCATGCATCTCCAACGAGGGTAAGATCTTGATGGAGAGCAAGTTCAAAGTACGTTTCACAGTCGCATACTAAAGGTTTGCTGCGATTTTTGGTTTCTGACAGGGAAAATATAGGTCGCTGTTGCTCCTGATGGAAACGGTGGTATCTACCAGGCCCTTCTTACATCCGGTGTGCGAGAGGATATGCGCAAGCGGGGTATTGAGCATATTCACACCTACTGTGTCGATAACTGCCTTGTGAAGGTGGCAGATCCTGTGTTCATTGGTTTTGCCGCATCGAAACAGGTTGATGTCGCTACGAAGGTGGTCCGGAAGCGCAATGCCACGGAGTCGGTCGGTCTGATCCTGCAGAAGAACGGCAAGCCTGATGTGGTCGAGTACTCTGAGATCGACAAGGAGACGGCGGAGGCCAAGGATCCCAAACAGCCTGACGTGCTCAAGTTCCGTGCCGCTAACATCGTCAACCACTACTACTCCTTTAAATTCTTCGAGTCAATCGAAACTTGGGCACACAAACTGCCTCACCATGTTGCTAGAAAGAAGATTCCTTGCATCAAGGAGGATACTGGCGAGTTCTTCAAGCCGGAGAAGCCCAATGGTATCAAGCTGGAGCAGTTTGTCTTCGATGTCTTTCCCATGATTCCCTTGGAAAAGTTCGCTTGCATCGAGGTTCGTCGTGAGGATGAGTTCTCGCCATTGAAGAACGCGAAAGGCACTGGTGAGGATGACCCCGACACCAGCAAGCGGGATATTATGAGCCAGGGACAGCGCTGGATTGAGAAGGCGGGGGGTGTTGTCATTACTGAGGGCGATGCCGTTGGTGTTGAAGTATCTCCGTTGATCAGCTATGTGAGTTCCTCCCTTCCCCCTTCATTTCCAGTCACTTTGAAGAATCCTTGCGCTGATTAGGGCAAATTTCTATAGGGCGGAGAGGGTCTTGAATTCCTGAAAGGGCGCGAGATCAAAGCACCAGCTTTCATTGAGAAAGAAGAATAAAAGAGTCATGATGTTCTTGGTATCAGTTCCTGTCAGATTATTGATAGGTATATCTTCGTCATTTGCATCAGTATGTCATACACAACCGAAGCCGCTCGCTCGTATGCGGTCACGCTATCCGGTATGCTGGATCACTGACCGCAGCTGAGGAGCTTCTTACCTAGAGATTTGCATCCCTTCCCAGTTTCCATTAGCCGATATCACATATTGCATTACGAGAATGTCCCTAGTCTACTGTGCATCACGATTAATCCCCCAGGAATGGAGCACATCAGCTAACAGCTGTGTAATCTCAAAATCCTTAACCGAAAATAAATACAAGTAGTTACTTTACTCTGACAGACGTATCCGCGACGTATTCCTCTCAATATTAACAAAAGACAACCCAAAATATATACTTGTATTTCTCCATATAAAAGCGCAGAGAAGCTCTATCTAGCGTTGGCTAGGCAGAGCATCAGGAACGTGTGCCTCAGGCCGTGCGCAATCTGGGGAGTTTGCAACCTTACGCAATACGGGAAAGCCCGGGAGCTAAAGCTTTTCATGTTTTGCCCTGAGAAGAAAAAGCCCTGCGAAAAGAGCATAGTCGCTGTCTTGCTTGGCTAAATCGCTTGATTCAATTCAGTAACTACCTTTTTTTTACCTCTCTTTGTGCATTATCAGGGAATATAAGGTTCTTTCCATCTTTCTTTTCGTTCCTCTTGTGGTTTGGAGGGCTTGGAGTGCTGTGAGGATTCAGTTGAGCTTCATTGTAAGTTGAACCTTTTTTGTGTGTGTCTCTTTCGGTGTTGGTCGCTTTTTCTTTGTCAGCCCACTTTTTCGAGTCGAGAGAATAGTGGGCTGTTGGAAGCTCTGCGCATCCTCCAAGGTTCTCAAGCTGACAGCCAAAATAGACCTATTGAGAAGGAGATTGAAGATCGTCGGTTTCTGAAGAGTGAGTCTACTAAAATAAATTGTCTTCGCGACCCGGTCCTTGTTTGGCGTGCGTGGACTGGCTCGTCGCTGCTTATGTTCCCTTCGGAGGAGAGTGTCGCATTGTCGTTGACTTGCCAATCCCATATTGAGAGATTGGACAACGATGAGTTGGTCCGACAGCATACACTGCACTTTGTTTACGATAAAGTTTGAGATTGTCTTGGAAGCTTCGAAATGCTATGCATCATACACGGACACTATCAATGCGCAAAAGACGCCATCAGCAGCGGAGTTTCTGCAAAACGGCATCAGCGGAGCTGACGGAAGATTCATTATATAGCTTAAACTACCGGAAAGATGTTGCTGTCTCGTCGTGCCTGCTACAAGTGTGGCAACATTGGTCACTATGCTGGTTAGTGCAAAGCCGGAGGGAAGAATTTTGGACTAGGACGACTGTCGCTGACTGACGTAGAGGTCTGCTCCTCGTCCGAGCGTCTCTGCTACAACTGTAAGTGCTTTGAATTAAGGAGGGCGTTTTCAGAATACCTTGCTAATGTGTCAATTCCCGTCATTTAGGCAAGCAACCTGGTATGTACCTTGCGTGCTACCTGCCCCCGAAGCATTTGTCTGATCCCAAACCATAGGACATGAGTCCAGCAGCTGCCCGCGTCCTCGTACTACCGAGAGTAAGATCGTCCAATCTCAGGCTTTGAAAAGCGCAAGGATGTTGACTCATTGGTAATAGCCAAGCAGTGCTACAACTGCCAGGGACTAGGCCACGTTCAGGCCGATTGTCCTACTTTGCGTCTCAACAGTGGAGCTAACGGCCGCTGCTACAACTGCAACCAACCCGGCCATCTCGCTGTACGTCGCTGTCGACCATACTCTCTCTTCTACCTTTTGAATTCGGCTGATTTAGATGGTGCTCCAGCGCAACTGCCCCGCTCCTGCTTCTGGTGCCGGTCGTGGTGCCGGTGCTCCTCGCGGGGGATTTAACGGTGGATTCCGCGGTGGATATGGTGGTTACCCTCGTGCCGCTACTTGCTACAAGTGCGGCGGTCCCAACCACTTCGCTCGTGACTGCCAAGCTCACGCTATGAAGTGCTATGCTTGCGGCAAGCTTGTAAGTGCTGTCACATGCATGATCTCTTTGACCAAGGCGTTAGCTGACACTCTGAAGGGTCACATCTCCCGTGACTGCACCGCCCCCAACGGTGGTCCCCTGAGCTCTGCTGGCAAGGTCTGCTACAAGTGCTCTCAGGCCGGCCATATCTCTCGCGATTGCCCTACCAACGAGGCTGCTAACCAGCAGCCTGCTGAGTCGGCTACTGCTCCTGCTGCCGCTGCCGCTGCCCCCGCTCCTGCCGCTACAACTGCCGCCGCTGAGGCCAGCGCCGAAGCTGCTCCTGTTCCGGCCCCTGCTCCCACCGCCGCTGTCGCTTAAACGACCATCTTTATCTCGTTTACGAATCCCGCTTTAAGGGAAGCCCATTTCTACTCCTCCTTTTTGTATTAGGGTTTTGCGGAACTCGGTCTTGATATCTCCTTTTTTTCCTCTCACGTTTCTTCCATTGCATATATTATGCCCCCGATTTCAGGTTTCTCAGCACCGGCCTTTTTTATCACTATTATGTATACGACGAACAAAAGTTTCACGATGTCCCTAGGTTCCTGATGACTTGGATCCTACACATGGCTCAAGGTTCTCATGATTGGCGTCTATTGTTCTCCCCGGGTATCTTTCTCATTTGAATCATGTGGTGCGGCAAGGAAAGAAGGAGACGAGGCGAGGCGAAAGTTTAATTGAGCGCAGGAGAGACATTGGTGGACCGGAGTGAGCGTGTTGATATGTATAAGAAGGGTTGACAAGACGGTACGGACTATTTTTTAATGTGCTGAAGATTGTGAAAGACAAGGTCCCTGGCGTGGTGTGGCGACCTCATCTGCTCGTACTTACTGCCTCTCTTATGCTTATCCTGATGGATAGCCGAAAGAAGGAAAAAAAACCAAAATCCATCAAACAGATGAAACTTCATGAAAGTGCTGCTCTTCCTGCCTATACTACGCCTGTACGACCACGTTTTACTCCCAGTTGGCCTTGGACGACTCTTCCACTCCCACTGCAGCCTCAAGTCTTCAGGATGGTTTGCTCCGAGCCCTGCTCATCTTTTCTTCATCATTATTACTACTTGAGACCTGGCTGCTCTGTGTTGAGTTTGTTCTGGTCTTGTAGCCCCGTTTCCTGTTACGGTCAAAACCCGTGACGACCGGTCTACCTCGCGTCTTCTGCTTCCTCCCAGTCCTGTACCAGATCTCTTCTACTCTGGACTTCAGCTGATCCTACTATATATTGTTCCTGTTTTCATCTTATCGTTATCTTCTCCTAAGTAGCCATTACGAGCACTTGATAGGTCATCATGCCTGAATCGGAATCAGGGGATGAGTTTAACGATGATGTAGAGTCTTCTTCCCTTTTCCTGTCTTGCTTGCAGAAATACCAGGTCGCGTTATATGCGACCGATGTGCAAGGTCTCAACAGACGGTTAACTCTTAGTCATTCCAGGCCTTCATCGTCGATATCGACAGCATTCAGGCTCATGGTACACCTTATCCCACCGGTTCACATTTCCATTTGAGCTGACTGTGCTTGAAGGTATTGGCGCTGCAGATATCACTAAGCTCAAGGCAAATGGTTTCTATACTGTTGCTGTAATGCACCCCATTTGCTTCGTCTATGCTGTCGTGATGTCCTCATATGAACTCACTCTCTTCATAGTCGGTTCACTGTGCCACCCGGAAGACGCTTCTTAAGATAAAGGGTTTCAGCGAGGTCAAGGTTGAGAAGATCAAGGAGGCTATACAGAAATGCTTGGTAAGGACTACCATAAAACGTCTGCACTGACAGATACAGTGAGAAGCTCGTCTCACATTGCTTAGCCAGCTGCATCGGGTTTCATAACTGCTATGGAGTTAAGTCATCAACGCAAGCGAGTGGTCAAGATCTCAACGGGAAGCAAGCAGTTTGATTCAATTCTCGGAGGGTAAGTTACCGGGATTGTACMGGACTTGCACCTCTCTGACTTCTCCCTAGTGGTTTCCAGAGCATGAGTATCAGTGAAGTCTTTGGAGAATTCCGTTGCGGTAAAACGCAACTGTCTCACACAATGTCTGTCGTCGCCCAGCTTCCTAAGGAGATGGGTGGTGCAGATGGTAAGGTCGCCTATATCGACACTGAAGGCACCTTCAGACCAGAGCGCATTGCTCAGATCGCAGACAGATTTGGCGTCGACCCCGATTCTGCTCAGGAAAATATTTCTTACGCTCGAGCTCTGAACAGCGAGCATCAGCTGGAACTACTCAATACTTTGAGCAGAGAATTCGCTGGAGGCGAGTACAGATTGCTAATAATTGACAGTATCATGAACTGCTTCCGAGTGGATTACTGCGGACGAGGAGAACTCGCGGATCGTCAGCAAAAGCTGAACCAGTTCTTGATGCGACTTGCACATATGGCTGAAGGTTTGTAGTCGTCAATGCCCTTCATGATACTTTACAGAACTAACCCAGACGTGTTCTCTCTCAGAGTTCAACGTCTGTGTCTTGATGGTATGTTTACTTCCTCTTTGCAGCGAACTAAGTCTCACATCAATCTGTAGACAAACCAAGTCCAAAGCGACCCCGGTGCCAGCGCTCTATTTGCGGGAGCTGACGGCCGTAAGCCTGTTGGTGGTCATGTCCTTGCGCATGCATCCACAACACGAGTCCTTCTTCGGAAGGGTCGTGGTGAAGAACGTGTGGCAAAGATACAGGACTCTCCAGGTTTGTCTCTGCCAACGCTTTAACAGAGCTGGCCTGACCGTCTAAAGACTGCCCTGAGCGAGAGGCGACTTATGTGATTACCAACGGTGGTATTAATGATCCGGACAAGGTCTAAAATCTGAGAGTGGTGGTCTCCATGCAGAGGAGAAAAGAGCATACGAGTACAATACGGAATAACGCCCCCGGCGAGGGAGAGCGGCAAGTGAGATGGAAGACAGAAGCTTGTTAAAAATATTGTTTATTTCGGGAGTTTAAAGATGTATAAGATCAGATGTTATATTATTATGAGATGTCTATTTGTTCGAGTGGATCTACCATGTACCTTAGTTATGGGTTGTCGATCCTGTGATACTCCGCCTAGTCTCCGCCTTCCAAAAATTATTCTAATTTTCCGCTAGAGCAAAACTTCTCAGTAACCAAAGAGAAGGTATTTCTTCGCCGCGCAATTATTTCGTTCATAGCGACATCCGGTCGCCCATCTTTATCAGACTGCCAAAATGAAGAAGCAGTCTCTTGAAATAGCAGGTTACGCAATCCTGCCTGTTCAACTCCCCGAATCACGAGCGTTTCCAAAGCCTGCAACACATTACCTCTACCTCCGGCCTCACGAGCCTCGCATCCCCGATGCCGATTCTCCCCGTTCTCTTTTTGTCGTCAATGTGCCGATAGACACAACCGAGCTACATCTGCGCCACTTGTTCGGTACACAGCTCTCCGCGGGTCGAGTCGAAAAAGTTTCTTTCGAGGGAGTCCCGACGAAGAAAGGTTCCGTGGCCATTACACAGGGAAGCGTCTCGAAAAGTAGGAAGCGGAAGAGGGTTACGGTAGACGAACTGCAGGACCAACTCGACGACATTGCGTTACCATCAACATGGGACCGAGAATTGCAAAAGAGCGGTGCTCACGCCGTAGTAGTCTTCGCGGACAAGTCGAGCATGGAAGCCAGTCTGAAAGCTGCGACCAAAGCCGCAAAGAAGGGCGCGAAGATTGTTTGGGGAGAAGGCGTCGAGGATAGATTACCTCCGCTGGGGCTCCAGCGGTATCTCAACCACAGTCAAGCCTGCTACCCGGATCGGGCTGACCTGCTTCGCACGGTGAACGACTTCATGACTGTGTTTACGCAGGTTGCGGAGGCTCGTAAGCGTGAGGAGACTCGCAGAGCTCAGGAGCCGGACGAGGATGGGTTCATTACTGTCACGAGTGGGCCGAAGCTTACGTCTATTGCGCATGAAGAAGAGGCTCGAGCACTGGTTGAGAAGCAGAAGAAGAAGCAGGAGGGTCTGGAGGACTTCTACCGGTTCCAGTCGCGTGAGAAGAGGAAGGAGAGACAGAACCAGTTGCTGAAGAGGTTTGATGAGGACCGGAAGAAATTGGAAGAATTAAAGAGACGCAAGGGGAAGATTAGGGTGAGTCATTGCCCTCGCTCGTACTCTGGTACCTTTTGACTGACTACTCTGCAGCCTGAGTGATGTCCCCTGTTCAATATGTTCAACAAAATATCTCGTTTAGCATGGCGTTTAGGACGGTTGGATCCGAAAAGTTTTCTTTCACAAGATAGAGAGGGTAAAGGACTGAAGGTTGTTGAGTACATGTGAGTCAATCCTTCTCCTATTCTTTCATTTTCCGCTTGCCCAATTCAATGATGAGCACGCTGGGGCCAGAGTAGCAAGACTCATTTGGATGTCATGCAATGCCTTCAAAATCCAGCGATAAATGAAATCTTCTCACCTCTGAAGAATGGAGTCTTTTCTCCATATTGCGCTTGTTCCTCGGCACATCCATCACACTATGCTAACGCATTTTATCCGAATAGACGTATACATTCTTGAGGCTTTTCTGGTAAATATTCGATACCTTAGGACGTTCGAGAAGAAATACAACGCGGAACTTTAGATCCGCCATGCCGGCGATTGTTGAAGATTATTTCGTACTGGGCTTGGTTCATCCTTGCTCCTATACAAGTCTTACTATAGATACCTATCCACCCTTGTTTTGAGACCGAGCGACTCAAGACCCTGCCGTCATTCTCATCCCATGTAGACATGGTAAGCCAGCCACATGGGCGTTGCGCACAGACCAGTTGAACAGAAAGGCTTGGCAATGACATCTTCAACCCAACATCATATGACCGATGAAGGTGTGTGAAGCATTATCGCCAGCTACGTGCTTTCACTTGTAAGCTACGGACCATCCAATTAAATGAGATATAATGAGAGTGGCGTATCGTATTTCCGGTTGAATCATATAGGTGGTTGAGTGGAATATCAGCCCCAAGGAACGAGGACATATATTGAAGCTTGCACCTTGAGCCTACCATTATTCAGAACTGCAGCATTCAATATAAACTATCGGCGAGTGTTGGAGTGTTATTATAGCCTACTCAAGTCTCTCCGTCACATCATCATCAATGGCATCAACCGCAGCTAATGGCCCTGGGGCCGGGGGCTTCATGCAGCCATCTATTCCATCTCCTGTACCGTCATCTGTGTGGAGCGCAACAGCGACTCCGGTGCTCCCAAAGCCAAGGTCACATCCCCTCAAGGCAGGGTCGATGAAAGAGACGACCGTCATCAATCATATTGACACACAACTTTTGAAAATCAATCGGCGGCACGCCAAGAAGTTCAGCAGCACATACGACGACCAGTCCCAGCAAGACCCGGAAAGAGGCTACGAGAGCTTCCAGGAAGTAGCGAAGGATATCGAAGGACTCATTGATGTTCTCTGGGTTAGCGGAACACGTATGTCTTTGGCGAAATGATCGAATAAAACGAATTTTCCACTGACCGTTTCCCAGCATCGCTGCAAATACCGTACATGATATCTCTGGCGGTATTGGTCAACTCGTACCTCCCAGATTTTCCGTTCTCGCCAAAGCCGACTTTCCGCTTATTGAGAAAGCTGGACTCGGTCTTTACTTCTCTGCTGCTTGGGGAAGATGTTGAGTCCGGGGCTCCGCTTTCTGGGTTTGAAAATAACCGGAACCTCGTCTCCATGACGGAGAAAGTGCGGATCAAGAGTATTGCAGAGACATGTCGGGTTGCTGTTGTGGAAGCCAGGGAGAATGACAAGTTCAAATCGGGGGAGGACGACGAGGAGAACTCGAGTGATGATGAAGATGAGGATGAGGATGATGCTTATGGTACAGAAGAGTACGAAAGTATTGGGAGGTGGGAGATGGAAACTGCCAAGGTCTACGAGAGGACAATTGAGCTGCTCGGGGATGAATTGGGGAAAGCGGGCGAGTTCTGCGATAGTAATTTTGCAGCTGGTGAGTCGAAAGAAGCATAGGTGAATTGAAAGATATTGCACTTCGCTTCTCTAGACAGAATTCAAATTAGTAGACTGGTCTCAATATGTCCAATTCAACCTGGGGTCTTCTGGCCCTGTGAGTGCTCGATTGAATAGTACACAGTTCGTTTTTGGGAATGTACTCTTTGATTCTGATAATCTACGCTAAACAACGCTCGATATTGACACAAGCCGGCGCAGTCGTCTTTCTTCCTTCTCTTAGCTCAGTCGCTACCGCTGTTCTCCCATAATTCGAGGAAATCGCGTCTCAAAACTTGCCGGAGCTGGTGCCAGCAACGAAAAGAGTTATCTAGGAGACTGGACAAGACACTCCCCACTTCGTGAACAAAGCGAGATTTGAACGTTTCAGTATGGTTGGTTGAGAAAGCAGAAGGACCACTTCTATAAACCGTTTCAAAGATTCTAGCTGTTATGAGAGTATATACGACTGTCCCTGGAGCAAAGAGTACTCGAGGTTGATATTTCAAATCCCATCAGTATATTCTATCTTTCTTGGTATCCGTGTTGGGTGGTGTGATGACCGATCAAGTGTCGGCTTGTTGGCGCAACATTGTAGTATCCGTTCCATGGCTCGATTATTACATTATAAATGCGCTTCGGAGGGATGATCTGTCGGATGAAAGATGGAGTCTGAGTTCGTATGGTATGTAGACAAAATACTTTGAAGCTGTGACCAGTCGGCAGGGCGTCCAAGAAGCAACCTGAGGCAGCTTAAATTATGACAATACATAGTGATGTTCCATGTGTACCTTAGGCAGGTTGGTATGGAACGCATATCTAGGGTTTTCGGACAGAGGCATCCAAGACCAGGTGGGCATTTGCATGAGTTGAGGGTCGAAATATCTGCAAGGGGCCTTGCATCCTGGGGTCCGAGATTGGTATTCCACCCACTATCTACAGACTTAGTACGAGTTATTTAACGCAGATTGTGGCCTTGGAAAAGGATGTTCAACGTGAAAGGTGACTTCAGAATTGATTTTTTCTATCGAGAATGGAAAAATAAGCTATATCATGGACATTCTCTGAGCATCAAACTCAGCCTTCCGTACGGAGTGATGCTCACGGCTCAGTCAGGTAGTGGTCGGTACAGTATGCAAGGACGACAATCTTAGAAGCAGGGATGTCATGCGTCCACTACAGTTTGAACGGAATTCGAAGCCGAACGCTGTGCTTGTGTAATATCCCTTACTCATGCTCAAGTCCCTACTGCTACGTGACATTGATATTTGTGGTGTTCAATCAAAAGCTGAAGAGGCCATCGCGTACGTGTCAATCCTAAAATGACACGGGTCGCGTCGCGTACGCGTGCAACGAAGTAAGAATTGAGAAGGCTTCTCGAATGTTAAAGAACCGAATTATGACACAGCTTTGGGATTTGTTACTACTAATATCAATTGTGGAGTATAAATATGCAGGACTATGAATCCTTGTGCTGGAAACTCATGAGGCTGAAATCTGTAACTCCAAAGAACGCCAATCTCTGCTTCTTTGGCTGGACACGTACCTTACAGTGCCCAGAAGGCTAGGCCGTACAAGGAAACCAGAACGCATACCGAAATTTTACTGTTCAGGTAGCTTAAGTAAGGCAGCGTCGGACTGCAGGCTCCAGCCAATGATACAATCATACCAAAGTCTCCAATTATTTCATGGATGTGGTTGCTGGTGGAGTTCAGCTGGCTTCCTTCCCTCTCTTTTTTCACGTAGGTTGCACCTGAAAAGTGTACAGTAAGTATCTCAAAGATACCTAATGTCAGGTCTCATGGATAGGGCCCTGTTGTTCGCTTAGACACTACTGTGCCTGTGCCTCTTGGTAGGAACTACAGTTATCAATGGATTTACCTTGCTTCTTAATATACTGTGTATGTATTGACACACAGGTGCTGTACACATAAATATGAAGCCATCGACCATGGCTCTGGGGCATAAAAGTGGGTCCTTTTTCAGCCTTCCAAACTTCAAAGACCTCATTTCTCTCTCTTCGGGTATCGGCCCTGTCCAGAAACTCATGGCTGAAAGAGTTTGGTAAGTGGCCACATTCCTTGTCCTCGAGTTCTTAGAGCCTAAAGATATTCAGCCGTGACTGACTTGTACACAGTACAGGGACATAAGAATCTTTGACACTGATTGGTACCTACAGTTCTAAGCTGAGTCCACCTTTCCGCTTCTACGCTGTGGGCGGAGTCGAGGAAATTTAATCCCAAGCCATGACTGCTGTGGCTGTGAACGGTATCTAACCGATCTGCAAAATTTCCTCAGGTTCTCAACCAGTTCGAATGACCGACAGAGGCGGAGCCATAAAAACCAACACTTATGACGATAAGATCCATGGACGCGGATGGGACCTCGACGAGTCAGAGTGCAAGAACAAGATGAGATAAAACCTTTTGGGGTTCCTTAGTCCCAAACTGCATGTGCATCGGTTCAGATCCTTGCAGATTCTGTGCAGCAGCATTATTAATATTATTACCTTAAATCTCGACCAGTCTGTAATATTACTGTACAGGACTGGTTACAACTTGAAGTGAAATAAGGTAAGGACGAGTGTCTCAATTGTAGATGATATTCAACATCGCCGCTTGGTCTTCATCTACAGCCCGGATGGACTACTCCAAGCCAGCAGGCCGTCTTGAGTTCCCTGAGCCTTGAGCTGGAGAATTTAATGTGTAGACTAAACAACCCTCCTCAAGCTGCCCAATCCAGATTCAATCAACGACGTCGACACTATTAGTGTACCTAACGGATTATATAGCAGTTTACCTGAACCAAAGATTACTGGCCGATATCTTGACCACAGATATTGTGGAATGAACCATCAATAGAACTTTTCGTTCTGATCTGAATGTGTCCTTGCTTCCCAAGATATACTGTCGCATAGCCGAACTACCCATCTACGGAGTAGAAGAGTATTAGGCATCATGATACAGGGCCTGAGGGAGATAGTACCTAGTGGTCGGACCGTCGGAGTGAGGTAGGTACCTGAATTTCGGTATGCACTTTACGCCATATGAAACCGACTTTGTGGTAAATCCCGGTAAGGCCGCGATCCCACCATGAAATCCAGATCTACGAAGTGCGCTAGATGGTACCTGCTACCTAGATAGATACCTACAACCTAGGGCGGCAGGGCCCTATAGGTAATGACCTTAGGAGGCTAGAACTATCCTGGGCAGGTATCTACATTATTACGCTTGAAAGCCTGAACGCCTGAGCACAAACCCTATCTACCTTGGCATTGAGTGGTTAACAAAGACAAAGACGAGGCGCCTAGGTTGCAAAATAGATGCCACTACTAGGAAAATAGCATCGTAATTTAGAATGATGATCCCTCCCTTTTTTTTTATAATTATTTTTCAGTATTGTCAGTTTTAAAAGAAAGAGAGAAAAAGATTCGGCAAAATGCTGTCCCACACCTGGCATTATTGGTACTGTAAGATGATGCGCCCCTCATCTCTTTCCAATTCTCTCCCCAGGCATCCTGTCATGGTGGTCAAACCTGTAAGGTAGGGTATTATTATTACCTTACTAGCTATACCTAATTATTATTCTTTGAATCTTGTTTCGTTTGTCCGTTCGTCTAAGTAAGCTATTCTTTGCGTCTGCTGTTCGGGTCTGCCCTACCTGCCTGCGTTAGGTTGGTTGGTTGGTTGTAATTATTATCTCCAGGAATTCTTCCCAATTTTCCCTTTCCCTCTTCTTTTCCCTCTTCTCCCCTCCTTCATCGTCTGAAGAAGAATATCTGACTATTCTACCCCTCCTCTTCTCTTTTCTTCGTAATCCCTCTCCTTCCTTCTCCTGTTTCTTGTTCTTGTCGGAAAAGACGGAGTCGGTTTGCGGATAGTTCTGTTACCTCTTCTTGTGCCTTTTTCACTTTTTTCTTCACTTTTACTTCTCCACTTCGCCGGTCTTCATCGTCCTTGGTGTCTCGCGTCTCGTCGTTGTCTTAACGAGTAGTCTCGCCTTCGCGCCGCGCCAATCGATCGCATATCTTATTTTCTTTTTTGCCTCTGCGAAAAGAAGTCAAGTTTAAAGGCGCTTCTATTTGATATACCTGGTAAGCCATATTGAGTTTTCTTTGCGCATTACATCGCCCCGCACGGTCCCTATCGTGCCCTCTTCCCTCTCATATACCATCCCTACTGTTCAGAAGCGGTTGTGCACCTTTGAAGTCCAGACTTTCTGCTCTGTGGTCTACATTGTCACGGCTCAATTCCCTCGCCGTCACTCTTGAATACCGCGCGGGGGTCACGAGGTTCGTCTAAGAGTGTCTGTTGGCGCCGCCCACCACCCGCGCAAAACCGATTATTCTTTCGCCTCGACAGAGAGGAGCCCGATACATGTCGGACAGTCGGACCAACCCATAACATAACGTCTTTCGATCGTATCTTCGTCTTTGTCAAATATACAATCCATTGTTATGGCTTTTGGTCCGACGGAATACCTTCTGTCTGAATTGGCGGGGACGGTCGCAACCGGAGCGGACTTGAACCAACGTTGACGAAAGCGGCCGCAACCTGGCGGAGACGCTACTTCATGCTTCACAATACTCAGTCGGTTTCCTTTCGGTCGCTTCGCTTAGCAAATCAGCATTCCGACTTTTCCGTCCCTTTTTGGAGCTTCAGTCGCTGCAATTTTCGTCTTGGCGTTAGTGAATCAGTGAAGAGCGCTGCGCTGAGTTGAATAACGGGGATTCGTGCCTCAACATTGTATGACATGCTTTGGGAATCGGTCGCCGGTATCTCCCTCACGCTATACTTCAAATTCAGTCACTCGGCGCTCGTTTCTCGAATTCTGCGATCTCCTGCCTCACTTTGAAGGCGCTCGTCAAATTATTGGCTCAATCGCACTCCTGTTGTGATTTTCTGAAGCATTATACGTCATTGCGTCAATTCTATCTCGGCTTCTAAATCCTCATTTTACTAACCACTACTTGTGTATTCGTGACAGGGAGCGAATTAGTTTTCTTTCGAGTATAAACGAGCGTACGCTGTTCTCTCCTTAACGACTCCCAACGAATCTTCGGTTGAACGAGCCGTTTTCGGGATAGAAAGATTTTGTGCTTTGAACTTCAGTTTCGAGGTACGTGAAGTCGCCAACTCGACCTTCCTGCCGCTTCTGCGCCCTCACACCATCATCACATTCGATGGAAGCTATTTACGCGTTTTCCATTGGTACTAATGGCTATGTTTCCAGATAACGTTAACGTGATTCCTATCTTTACGAACATCGGAGATTAGTCAACATGTCTTTCCAAAACTTTGACTCTTTCCAAAACCAGCACCCGTCAGCCGACGCTGCTGCTGCTGCTCCAGGCGCTCCAGCAACTGCGGATACCACCATGACCGGCCAGGCTGACCCCACCACTGGCTCTTTCCAGGGCCCTGCCCCTGGCGAGCCCTCGGCTGCTCCTGTGGCTCAGCAAGGCAATGACGGAAAGACCACTCTCTGGTACGCTTGGCCTTGATCATCGCGCTTATGCGCATATTCGAAAAGTTGTGTGCCTTTTTTTTGCTGACCACGGTTCAGGATGGGCGAGCTTGAGCCTTGGATCGATGAGAACTTCATCCGCAACCTGTGGTTCCAGATGGGCGAGCAGGTCAATGTCAAGATGATCCGTGACAAGTTTTCTGGGTGAGTTTATGGGAAACTTTTTCCTCTCTTGAAGGCGATCCTAATGTTGGTAGTAGGAGCAATGCGGGATATTGCTTCGTCGACTTCGCTTCCCCTGCCGCTGCTGCCAAGGCCCTCTCTCTGAACGGGACCCCCATGCCCAACACCAACCGCGTGTTCAAGCTGAACTGGGCCACTGGCGGCGGTCTTGCTGATAGAAGGTGAGTAATGTACAATGTGAACCTGGGTCTAACGGAGATTAACATGTGCAGCCGTGACGACCGTGGTCCCGAGTACTCCATCTTTGTTGGTGATCTCGGCCCTGAAGTCAACGAATACGTCCTTGTTTCCCTGTTCCAGAACCGATTCCCGTCCTGCAAGTCCGCCAAGATCATGACCGATCCCATCAGCGGCATGTCTCGTGGCTATGGTTTCGTTCGCTTCTCCGACGAGAACGACCAGCAGCGTGCTTTGACCGAGATGCAGGGCGTTTACTGCGGCAACCGCCCCATGCGCATCTCCACCGCCACTCCTAAGAACAAGGGTCCTGGTGTTGTTCCCGGAGCCATGGGCATGCCTGGTCCCGCTGGCATGTATCCCCCAATGGGCGCTCCTCCCATGGGATTCTACGGTGCTCCTCAGCCTATGAACCAGTTCACTGACCCTAACAACACAACCGTCTTCGTCGGTGGACTCTCTGGTTATGTCACCGAGGATGAACTCCGCTCTTTCTTCCAGGGATTCGGCGAGATCACCTACGTCAAGATCCCTCCTGGAAAGGGTTGCGGCTTCGTTCAGTTCGTTCAGCGTCACGCCGCGGAGATGGCCATCAACCAGATGCAGGGATACCCCATCGGTAACTCCCGTGTGCGTCTCAGCTGGGGTCGCTCTCAGAACAACTCCGGCCCCGCTGGCAGCCCTTACCGCCCTGCTCCTCCCCCGCCTCCGATGTACCCCTCTATGGGCATGCCCCCAGCTCACCAGTACGGTGGTTTCGCGCCTATGAAGGTTGGTAGTCTCAATAATACTTCTGAAGCCCCTCGATCATCTGATGAAGCTCAGTTTGATTAACGAAGACTTGTACAGTAAAAAGCGTTCGTTATTCTGAAGCACCTGCAGGAGTTTTGCGTCATTCCAACGATGGGTCTTTTGTGTCATAACACGTTTGCTATTTATTACTGCGAAGGCTCCCCTCTATAGCTCTTGATGAGCATTCTCTCCTGTGCTACTCGTTTGATCTCGTATGAGCGCTTTATTCACCGCAAGATTGAGCTCTTTCTATTTAAACCTATCTCAATGTTCTTCATCATGCCATTACCCCTTTCTTGTTTCTCTTGTTGCTCACCCATGCCCCGATGTCCCCGTCTATTCTCGTCATATCCGGCCCCTAGGTTACGTTGCTCATGTAACAGCAATTCAAATTGTTTACGCGCTTTCACCCTTGCTCTTTTTCGTCTTTCCTCCTGTCTCCTATACTCTTCGGGCAGGCATTCTGCGAAAAGTTCATCTCTCATGTCTTTCTCATGAAGCAATCAAGTTCAATCGTATTCCGCTATGAGGATGCTACGCCATGCTTTTTGCTAGACAGATGGCCTGTACAACACCCTTGTTTGCCCTCCTGTTTCTTCAATTTAGGTTTCATGGAAGGTCAATTTTTTTCCCACTCATTTAACCCTTCCTTTTGTGCACAAGAGGTCTATTTTGACCATGAAGCCGGGTGCTTTACACAGGCAGTTCATCGTCGTTCCATTGTAGGCCCTACGGAGGATTCGTCGTTTGTCGATCGTGGCGTGCCTATGAAGCTCGCTCGGTGGCTCAATTGCATCATTGTTAAAGGGTTTGCGGCGCTCTGTTGCGCGAGTGCGAGCAGTCTCTGGGCGTTCCAAGTATATGCAAGCGTTCGTAACTTTTCTGGTTCTTTGCAACTCTTGGAGAGGCCTTCTGTTGCTTCGATATTCATCCGCTTGTGGCGTTACTCTCCTATCGTTTGTCTGCCCTTCACGGATGATTCCCCCTTTAGTGACTAGCTCGTTGAGTTTATGTGTAGCTGCCTCTTCACAAATCGGAATATCGAAATAGATAGCCTTCAATACGCTTATTGCTGCTTTATCCCTCTCACTACGCCTTATCACAGTCCCAGACTTTCTCCTATATCATGTTTCATCGCAAGAAATAAGGGCGCAAGTGTCTCGGTCCAGAGTGTTGTCAGTTGGCCTCTTTCCACGCCGTCCTTCCGATTTAGGAAATTCTATAGTTGCTTATTAGAGCAGGAGCACCCATTGGTACCTAAATATCGCGTGATTTTGTCTTCACCTTCACGTCTGCCTCCATTGACTATCGTCTTCGAGGTCAGCTACTCAGGACTTCTCTTTTTGTCCTTGGCCTGCACGTGCATGTGCTTTCATTTACTTCAGTATTCTCTACAAAACCCAGCTTCATGAGTCAGCTCTCACTTTTCCCGAGACTCGAAACCGCATAAGTTCAGGATGCGATACGAGAACTGGGATGTGCTGCTCTTCCCTGAGAGCTCCAAGGTGCCGATTCAGGAGTTCAGGACACAATGTTTCGTGACCCAAGAGGAAGGTTGGTGCCAATCCAGCCAGCAAGTACATCCCTCGCTCATGCCACTACAGTGGAGACTCCGTATATCAACAGCGCTGCCATCGTCAATCCTGGCTCTTACTTCATGCCGCGAGCTTCTGTAGTCCAACTGCCAGTCCTCACCACTTTCATCCCGAGCTTGGCTCAGAATACCCCGTTCCGAGTCTCGGTTCATAGCTGGGACAAACCTCGTCCCAGCCTTCTAATGGAGAGTTTGATGCAACCAGACGATGCCTTGCTCTTCGAGATTCGGATCTTCATTGATGGGTTATGTGTTTCGTAAGTCCATTCACCTGATACAACCCATTTAAGCTCAAAAAATGTGCTAAACCGATCTAAAATGCGTGATAGAGGAAGTGTTTTCGGGCAGCGAACTAACTGGCCGCACATTATAGGTAACTTGGGCTTCTCGTACCTTATACACATTGCAAGATGACTAATTGCTTGTCCTTTCTATCCAGAGCTCAGTTCTCGTAGGAATCCCTTCCTCATCCTCTTCTAAGATTACTCTGACAGGCTTTGAAGATGTTGATAAGAACGGAGATCAGGACTACCTTCGATTCCCACCCTTCCACCAAGAGATTCTAGAACAAAGACATTGGGAAGCTGGAGACTTGCATGGCAGGATCAGAGTGGTTATAGCTGAAGGATTCGCTCGGCCAAATCGCAACCCTCCGTTCGAGAGAGTCAAGGATGTAATTGCGTTTTCCTTCCAGCATGCGCCTCTGCGTAAGTACTTTCTGACTGATTTCTCTTCCCTCTAACCTAGTGATCTCGGCTGATCACAGAGCAGAAGTCTTAGAGTGCTCTAACATTGCCTGGCCTAATTCTGGCATGTGGTCCCGTGGGCAGCGCGTGTTCAAATACAATGCTGGAAGCGTTATGAGCGGTGCAAAGCAAGAAGAGGACCTTCACGCCCACTCGCCCACTCGACATGAGAATCGAAGCGCGGTAGCCAACAGCAACCGAGTCAGTAACCCAGCGGCTTATACAGCTTGGCCGTATAGAAATTATCCACCACCTCCCCCGCCTCAATGGCAAAATAGCGACAGGGAAACAACTTGGACATACCAGCCTACTCAAGAACCTCTCATGGCGGACCCTTTCATCGATCCACACATCCTTGACCGCGCTGCACGCCATCGAGGGGCAAGACCATCTTGGGAGGACGTGTGTATGCCCGATTATATTTCCAGTTCATCCAGCAGCCGCGCTATATCCAGCATGACGGGTATAAGTTACGAGCATAGCAAGCAGCCAAGCATTGTTGCTCCTATTGATGAGGAAACGTATTCTCAACTTTTCGAGGGAGTCAGTCCGCCAAAGCCTCTAGCCTACAATTCTCAAGCACCCAAGAATACGCCATCAGCACTACCTACTGTGGCTCCTAAGCTTTCTGCTGCTGCCGAAGAGCGTTCATCGTCTTGTGTCAAGACTGCAAGGCGCCCATCGATTCTGAAGGAGCTTTCGCAGCCAGGATCCAGAAGCGTCTCTGGTTCCAGCGTCAAATCCAACCTCCCTGCGGAGGGATTGCTGGAAGCTACAGCAACTTGCAAGCTGCACGTTAGTCCAACTACACAGATCAGGAGCAGGAAGGAGGGAAACGCTTCGGATAACAAGGAGAATGAGGCCTCTAGCGAGACACCACGCCGGGATAATGACAAGGTCGACCGTACACCTACCAAACTCACCGTGCGCACAAGTGGAAATTTCGAGACACCCATCGAGTCCAGACGACGCCGTTCCACCACGGGTTCTGCTCGTGGAGGTGTGAGTCTCATTGCAGAAAAGGAGACGCTGCTCCTCAGTCCGTCCAAGAACTTGACCGTGGTCGAAGATCATAGTCAAAACGCAGGCTTTGATGACTTTCTGGATGCAAAAGTTCAGATTATCGACACGGCTGCTGATACAGTTGAGATTGACTAAGTCGGGCCACCAACATGATGCTCGTAAGTGTCAATAGCGGCTGAGGGTTGATGTATCCTTCGAGAGTTGCTTGAATTGCTATGACTGCTACGTTTGCGGCCCCATGCTTTCCGAAGAATCCGCACTCATTGATTGTTATATATGCTTCTAACTATATTATTATTGACGACATGGTTGACTGGTGTTGTAGAGAGGCGATTATTGATGGGCCTTCCATCAGAGAAAGGCGTTTATTATGCTCAGTTGGTCAGCCCAGCTTTCATCAAAAGTTCCATAGTAGATACAATTACCATATACTTATGGTCTGTAAGGCAAAGGACTGTACTCTAAACAGTTACCTAGAGGAGATCCATGCGCTCCTAGAACAATCCAGACAAAGATTGATTCGTGTCCCAATCAGCTCATCATCCTGTTCCCTTCTGAGTTTGCATCATCAAGTTCCCCATAGAGCCCACACAGCTGTTCTACTACTGCTAGATGCAGTGCATTAGCTGATAAGGCAGGAATGTAAAAACAGCAGGAACCTGAGGTGAGATGGCAGAGATCACCTGCATGACCTCTGCTGCCGTCACATTAGTTGCAGGTGCCTTCTGCGTATTCACACATTTACTCCTTCTGTTTGTTTACTCACCCGGCATGCTTACAGTCCACCCCATCTTGTGTTTGTCTCTCTCCTTCTGCTCCATATCATATCCCCCTCTTTTCTCATCCCAATGAATCATCATTCGGCATGGATTCCCCTGAGAAGAACAATCGTCTCGCCTTTGGCGTCACCTCGTTTCCTTCCAGTACGCCTCACCAAGCCAGCAATCAATCTGGACCTAGTCATCAGATTGGTTTCACTTTCCGTCACCCTCAGGCTTGTGGAGGGTTTTCTCAGTGGGCCTCAAGTTCAGCTGGCCTGTTGAATGCTCCACCTTCTGGGGTTCATGCTTCTGACGTCTCTGAGAAGACTAATCCAACTAGTTCTGATTGCAAGATGGAGTTAGATGCAGCCGAAAATGCTCCTCGTACCGTCGCAGAAGGAGCGCTTGCGGCTTCAGCTGTTGTGGTACGAGGAGAACAAGAGCAGTCCAATTCTCTCGGGCTACTTGCTTCCGATGCCATCGCCCCTGACAAGACTGAAATGTCGGGGGTAACGAGCCTTGTGCCAGTTGCAGCTAGTGCATCGCGGGCATGCGTGGTATTTGAACTTCAGAATGTAAGCCTATTTCACTCGAGCTAGAGCTAGGAATCCTTTAGGATACCTTTTTCATCTCTATCCCATCAGAATATCAGTAATGCTTCGAAACTGACGGAAATTCAATGCAGGGCCCGGAAAGGTGCCTGCCCCTGGCCTCCCTCGATATACCCACCATTAGCAATGACAAAGTCCTTTACTACTTCGGTGTACTGGCAATACAGGCTCTTCTACTTCCAAAGTTTCATTGTGACTCTAGCAAAAAGCGTGGCTTTTGGAAAGGCAAGTTGACTTTGTACGGGTTAACTTTTGAGTCAGACTATACCTTCCATACTCCCCTCCAAGCCAAAAGCGCTATGGCCCGTAAGGCCCTAGAGAAGCTGCAGAACCCCTACTCCGCCTGGAGGGTGCCACCTGAGCCGATGGACTGCCCTCTAGCGACGGGGTGGGATTGGACCGACATCTTGAAAGGTATCTCACAAATCCTCGCGTTGTGATGATAGCTAATGGCCTGATTTGACAGATTACTGCGTTCAGAATGGTTTGCCGGAACCAACATATACCAAGTACAATCACAAGGAAGAATGTCGCCATGAGGCTCAAGTAGCCAACTTTTCACGCTTTGGGGTGCTCAAGCATTATACTCAGGAGTGGAACTCAAGAAACTCCGCTGCGCAAATGACTCTGTATGCGCTTCTGACGTTTGGTCAGCTTCCGCCGGACGGCATCAGCGGAGCGGCCGCGCTACGAAATTTCGACGAGGGCCTATTAGTCGTGGTCCCCAGAGCAACAGTCGAAGCGGGTATAAGCAACGGGAAAGATAGTTCAAAGGGCCCCCGCAAAAGGCTTGGTGAGGACCATGCCAACAAAAGCCAATCCAAAAAGCGAGAGATCAAAAGCAGCTCTGAGAGCATCAACGCCAACCTTGTACCCTTGGCGGGCAACGCTAGGTTGGTACCAGTTGAAGAGCGCGAGGAAAACGTAGAAAAGCGATGGAGCGTCAGCTATGGGGAACTCAAGTCAGAAGTGGAGAGAGGCGGGGAGACACGCACAGGGAAGCTTCAGAGTAAGGTCTCATCGTCATTGCAATTTCAATCCACTTTTCCCTTCTCCTCCTACTACTGGTTGTCCTCGTACTGACTTTTCGAGGGACAGGAATATGTCAACTCCTCTCTCTAGAAACCCCCGAACTCCGGATTGAGAGAAATAACGGCCATTGGAAGGAAGGCGATTACAAGGCTGCTGCGTATTTTGGCAATGACCCCTTCCTGCGTCGTGCAAGTCCGATCGGAGAGTCCAAAGGTAGCATGTCCGAAGCCAAAGAGGCCTGTGCCCAAAAGGTGATTACATATCTCATCGAGATGGTGAGGGAAGATACCCGCTTGGAAGATGAGGCAGCAAAACAGAGTGATAGGATCAGAAACTGGGGGAGCATTAGCCGCTAAGTGGATTATCTCCATTTCGGAGTGGATTCAACTGTATGACTAGAAGAGCGCGCATCGAACGCAAACGAACCTGATGTTCTTAGATCTCAATATCAATGTAGAGCATTGAAGGACACAAATGAAGCATCTACTCCCGTTCCATCTTCGCAAGCATAATTCATATCCCTGTTGGATTGAACAAAAGATAGGCTGTCACAGATTTTGTGGGACCTGCTACTGTTAAGGCTATCTGCCGCAAGCCCTACCTCCATTACTTTGTCAATGCACTTGCAACTTGACAACACTCGGCCTGAGCGTTCTCTGAGCTGTGTCTAGCCTAGCAAGGGCGGGCAAAGTCCTGGTTCGAGTTAAGAGTAATGAAAAGCAAGCGGATGATAGTGCTGCCATCGTCAAAATTGCTAGGAAGTGGATAACACCAGCCAAAAGGACGCAGCTTTCTTCCTGGATTGTCGGCTAAGGAAAGGGAAATACTATTAGGAAACTACATCATGCGATTCTCCGTGGAAAGCCTTCCAGGATCAGTAAAGACAAACTGACTAGGGAGAACAAATGTTTGAAGGTCTGCAACTTCCTCAATTCATAAGCCATTTCCGGAGAGGATCCTCTCCTTGACTAGGGTCTCATCACTTAACGCCGCAACGTACAGGAGCCACTGACTGGAGCCAAAACAGGAGACAACCAAAGAAGCTCAAGATAAGCAGGATAAAAGAACAGTAAAGGGGATAGAAAAAAGGCACATTTTGAGGAGAGAATATAAAAGATTCTGAAGGGACAAAGAGGATTTATGTTTAGTTATAACTTGCTGCCCATTCGGAAACTCACGAGAATAAAATATTAAGTAACGAGGTAGAAAGTAAAGTGGGAGAAGGAAAAGAGAAGAATGTAGAGGCTCATAGTCACAGATACCCAGGTGAGTCAGATGCCATCAAAGACAGTGGAAGGCGTCTTGATAAACTGCAAAAAAGGGAGGGTTATGCATGGAAGAATACGACCAACGCCAGTCTCACAGCAAGTATCCAAATCATGTCGACAGACAAGTAACAAAGGAAATGGGGAAAGGAGAAGAATAACAGAGCAACCGAATAGCACAAGTGGGCACAAGTTTGGAAAGTTTATGAAATGTACAGAGCAAGGGTATAATGGAGTTTCAAAACTGAAGAACCGACGGACTCATTTATAAGCCATCTCCGGCACCGGTCTCAACACCATCTGTTGGATAGGAGATGTTTGGGTCAAATCCGAATCCAGCAGTATCCGCATCAGTGTTGAGGAAGGTGTCGAAGTCGAAGTTCTCAAGGATATCGGGGTTCTCTAGAGCGCTGAAATCAAGATTGAACGCAGACGCCTGTCATCTGAATTAGTAACCATCGCTCAACGGGAACTGGACGGAATGGAGGAATATCATACATCAGGGATGCTGAGGTCACTGAAAGACTGCTGGGTCTGATCCGGGGGTGGTTGTTGCACAATAGGTTGAGGTGCTGGTGCCGATGTTGGCTGCTGAGGAGCACCCGTCGTCGGATTCGGCCCAGCCTTGTTGAAGGAGCTAGGATGCTGAGGGGTAATCGGCGTCGACGGAGTGGGTGTGGTTGGAGGATGTTCGGCTTCGGAAGAGGGTGTAGCAGCCGTGTTCGCCGCGGCGGCAGCGGCAGCGGGTTGCTTCTTTGTGGTTCGCTAGAATTGCGTTCAATACAGGTAAAACAAAACAGTGGATTTAGTAAAAATTGTGATATAAAAACATACCTTCCGTGCAGTGTCCTTGGGCTCTTTCTTCTTCGGTGCCGGCTTACTCGTCTGCTGAGGTGTCGGAGGAGCAGCGTTCTGGGTTTGAGGAGACGCCCGACCAGTGTTGACACCAGCCGGCGGAGCCTGAGGAGGCGGCATGGAGTTCTGAGTCTGAGGTGTCCCGGTAGATTGAGGTTGCTGGGCCGGAGATTGTTGTGGTGCCATGGGTTGGCCCGGTTGCTGCTGCCAATTGCCACTCGGAACCCGGTTGACTGCTCCAGCCGGAATGGGCTGGCCCATTTGAGGTCCAGTGAAGGCCGGATTAGAGCTCGGCGGACGCATACCGTTCGGACCGGCCATGCCATCCGGCATGCCCTTCATGAAGAACTGGCCGCCAGCCATGTCAGGAGGCATCTGGCCGCCGTTGAAATTCATCGCAGCCGGCGATCCACGGTTCTGAGCCATGGCGTCTGCCGCGCTTGGGGATCCTGGGAGACCAGTCTGAGGCATTTTTGGCGTACCTCGTTTCATCTGATCGTTGGGATTTGGTGACGTGCCCGCTCTGCTGCCTTGGGGAGAGGTGCCTGGAGGCAAGCCTTGTTGCCCAGGCATTGGGGGCTGGCCATCAGTACGAGACATGCTGTCCTGCTCTTGACGAGCCATCATCAGACGCCGCTTATTCTGCTGTTCAAGCAGCATCAACTGCATTTGATAATCCTGGAGAGCATGGTTACCGTGCTGACCTCCAGGTGTCTGCATCCCAGCCCGTACCTGGGCCATCTGACCATTCGCGCCGTAGTAGTCGCCGTTCATCGGATACATACCCTGGCCGTCTGGCATAGGCACCAGATCGGTCTGGTTCGGCATGACACCGGGGTTCATTAAGCCATTCGGAATGCCCTGGTTATTCAGTGCTGAGCGAGAGTGATGAAGGGCTAAGTTCTGAGCATATACCTGGATGGATTTTTGCTGAGCAGCAGGACCTGGTTGCTGGAAACCCGCAAACTGGGCCGGATTCATCGCCCGTGGATTGAGTCCGTTCTGCATCAATAGCGCTTGCGAGTTCGGCTGACCCGGCATGCCTTGTCCTTGACCCCGCCCATTGGGCGCCAACTGTTGTCCGTTCATAGGACCGTTCTCGAGGCGTGGCCGCTTCGAGGGTGAAGGCGCATTCTCCGCAGAGGAGGGAGATTGTGGGCGGTGTCCGTTCATATCCATGTCAGAATGCTCTCTTTGCATCTGCTGCATCATGTGCATCTGCTGGTTTTTCTGAAGCTGTGCGATCTGCTGCTGCGAACTGTTTAAAAATTCAATCAGTACAGGATCTCGCGCAAGACAGCCAGGCTCTGAAAGAGGATACGTACAGTCCACCGGTGTTATTCTGCAATACGGTCTTCTGAAGGTTTGCAGGGACCATGCCGTTGCGGCGCATATTGAGGGGACCCATCTGTCCGGGCATCACTGGTTGTTGCCGTAACAATTGGTTGTGTTGCTGCTCTCTTAGCCGCATCATATTCTACCGAATACCAATTAGACCCATTTCATCCGGAGCAGGAGGAGCGGCGAATTACCTGAGTGTGTTGGAGATACTGTCTCACGTCGTTGCTGTTCCCTTTCTTGCGCTGAGCCCAGAAGAAATCCCAGAACAGACTGAACCAATCTAAGAGGAAAGAGGATTGTTGACTTTCGCTGGCGAGATTAGGTCGAGGAAGGTCATCAGGAATCTTAATCTTATCACCGTCCTTGCTATCGGTCATCATCGCATCGCCTTCGACGCCATTCATGTCTTCACGACGGTGACCCGGACTTGTTTTTGTTGGGGGTTCAGTGTTCAATTTGATCGACTCGTCTTTCACGAGAGCCCTTGCACACTCATGATAGCCACGTTTCAGAAAATAGTCATAGATGTAGGTGTTGAGATTGTTGATCATCGTCTCAGGTATGTTGTTCACATTTCCATCGTTACGAGGAGCCGTGGAACCGTTATTCATCATAGGAACACCACCAACCGGGCCCCCAGCCCCAGGATTCATCCCCGTCACATTCATCTGATTCATGGTGGCACTGCGAAGAGTCTTGCCACCCTCGCTTGCTGTTGGTCCCTTATGAAAGCCGTTGGCGAGATTCTGTTTCAGTGCGCATCCACAGTCCCGAGGCGAGATATCTCACCACAGATCGAAGACGAGGCGCGTGTGCGGATTGGTGGTATGGGGGTACTGGAAGATAGGAGGAGAAGGCGAAGTGACCGGCGCTTCGAACTCAACAAACAATACCTCTGGGTGATTCCCTTTTCCAAATCAAGCACGAATACAAGATCGAGAACCAAAGTCGATATGCCCGAACCAACTCCAGATAGCGTCCACAAATCTACCGATGTAAGTCAGATACCGCGCTGATGCGAGTGCAAATTGAGAACAACAATGACTACCCACTGGGAAAAGAAAAACAAAGTGTGATTGTCTCAGGAGCAGACGCGAATGGGGACAATATTGTAACAATCGATGCTTTTCAAGCGCAATCGGGGAAAAACCAGTAGGGCACAGTACGTGGGATTTCTTTAAGGGATCTATTGATCTTGGGTAAGGTTGGGACAAAAGCGAGAGGGAGAGAGTGTAATAGAACAGCCAGAGGGAAGAGTGCGCGATAAGATTAGTCGGGGTGGTTCGATGAGCGACACGAAGGGGCGAGAGGCGCAAGAAGATGGAGAGGACGGGTGCGGCGCTTTAGGGGAGGCAGGTCAAATCATGCCCCAACGGGCACCACTTGGGGAGAAAAAGAGAACGAAGGAAAGAATTCAAGATGGAAATACCTCGATGAGCTCTGGAAGAAAGAGATAACGGTGGATTCGGCAAATCCGGCCGATCTTACGAGGAAACGGTTGGAGGAAGAGGAGGAGGGGGGAAAGAGGCGAAGGTTAGGACAAGGTGTGAAGCGGTGGATCTGAGGTGATCTGGTGGGTGGGAGGACGTGGATATCCAGCGCGGTTCCTGGAGGTGGTGCTGGGCTTTCCTTTACCCTTCAGTGGCACGTCGGCTGGGCGTAAATCGCTTGTTCGGCTCGGATTAACTTGCGCGGAACTCGGCGGGAGGGCTGGGAGATGCTGCGTTCTCGCGTATTTCTGAGCATGCAACCCAGAGAGGCGAAGAAACGGGACTCCCGTCGATACTTTACAAAGCGAGAATGGTAAGAAAAATTAAGGCGATAAGAACTGATGGATGGCAACAAGAAATAACAGGGATCTAAATTTTTGGGTTCATTGAGATCGAATCTCAAATGAGACTCATCAATAAATCTGATGAGGGAAAAGCAGGTAAAGAAAAGAGAGAAGAGTGGCAGGTTGGAATATCTGGATGTATCGCGCGGATGATTCTCGCAAAATCATTGTTCCGAATATGCAACAGCTGTTATACATCGTAATGGAAGCATAACAGTGAGCGATTTTCCCATGATTTAGAAGATAAGCTGGGGGAATCAGTGTGGAGGGATAGCAGGATACAAATGAAATCTATGTCATTATTAGCAGCGAAGTTATTATTCCTGGCATGCAACCACATATAACAGTCTGGAAGTCTGCTGGTAGAACTAAAGACGTATTGAGAATACATTACTGGTGGCCGTGTCTGGGGAAAAGCACCTGTCATCTGATGACATCTACTATGTAGATACCTCATAGGACATTGCTAAGAGACAGAGGATTGCCACAAAACAGACTTTACATCTCAATGTCCGAAGTAAGTAGTGAAACTGTACAGTTGTACATGTCTAATTCAGTATGATAGCCACAAAGTATCCATCTCATAGTCTGCTAGACAGCTCTGCCTGGTGGTACCTACCTACCCATGTCCTTGCTGGTATTACTGATGGTTCCTAGGTACCTTAGGTACCTAATGATCATACCACAGAAAACCGCTTCTTATCATATCTTTGCCCGATCAGTCCATGTGGTAGTACAAGCATAGTAGTGGATGACCTCCAGAGTGGTTTCCCAATTTCTATTTCATCATTTGTTTTGAATCTCCACAGAATCTGCGTCCGTGAATGGTTCCATTTCCCGTCGTATTGACTGTATTCATATTTCAGGCTTTTCCGCTAAGCATTAAGGTTGACAATGGCGATCATCTAGAAAGACACCTAGCCCCAGTTAAGGTAGGGGGTTTATCTTTCCTGAAAGTAAACCAATACGATGTTATCAGCCAGAAAGTGAAAATTCAAAAATTGAAAATGGAAAATAGAAGATCAAGGTCAACAACTGTTTTACCTCTCTATTTCAGGTACCTAAGGATGTATCTAGGCCTACACCAGTGTTTCTGAAACTTCCTGGATTTTTTGCATGTTCGTAATTCTCTAACATACCATGATTTAACCAATGGTCTTGTCAGTGGCTGCCAGGTCACTGATGCAGCCATCTAGCAACATCAACGCATATTGCTGTATACTTTGCCCCTCCAATCTCCTGTCCGCCTTTTAGGTGCTTTCAGAAACTTACTCCAAGAATCGAAATCGAATCGAAGAGCAGGCACGCGGCTGTTGAAGCAGAGACCACAGCAGAAGGAGGCGATAACAGAGCTCCAAGAAGCAGCGAGACTGGCATCCATACCCCATATTCGACCCTTTCTGAATATATCGCCGTTGGATCGGGCGCGGCTTTCATCAGCAAGACCTCCTATTCCTTTTTGCGGGGAGACCAATTGTGTTCAAACTGTGAATATTGAGGGGAACAGAGACAACACAGAGCAGATCAGTGGTTAGATTAGAGCTGTCTGAGACAGCTGCCAGGGAGGCACTGAGAATTTCATAGAAGGAAGTTCTCCTCATGTCAGGCCGGGTCTAGGCGGAGCGCGGTACTTAGACTAGTATATACGCATCTTCCAGGAATGGTGGTTTATATGGGAAAATCATCATTGACGTTTGGGAATGTCGCTAGTAGCTGCGTGGGATTCTACTTCGCTAGAAAATCGTCAAAGCGTCTGGTAGAATTCTTCCAATCATTCCCAGCACACATCAATGGTTTGTTGTTGCTAGATGGCTGCATCTGTGCTCTCTCAACTGCCGACACATTATATGGTTAAGTATTGTGACACGTGCCAGTGGAAATGATGTTTAGTTGAGTTCAACTTTGAATTGCGTTTATAACAGCGTGAGGCAGGACCCTCATATTGGAACCGCCGGCCGAGCGAGTTTCGACCAGCCCGGAAGAACCAGCGGCTATTTTTCTCATAATCGTAATTGCATGGGCATGAAATGATTCGAACTGCGTAATTCCAGAACACCAGACGCCCTGATAGTCTAAAAGTGCCCCATTCGGATGCTCCCTCTTCAGATTATTCCTCATCCGGCGGCATCTCATCCTCGATGTATCGGACCAATGATACTCGCATCTCCGTGGTATCATCACCTCTTAAAACATCACTGACAAAGTGGGCCTCAATTTGCATTTGGACCTAAGTGGGACGTCAAAAATCCAGCTGCTAGAAGTGCTAACATTCATGCATATGCTGCCTCCTGGCTGCGACTTACCATTTCGAGTGCACCTCTTAAAACACCGCACAAAATATTGGAAAACCACAGTTCGTCTTGTGCTCTTCCATCGTCGGGAAGCTCCACAAAGTCCGCCAGAGGGTTTTCGTCGAAAATGAGAGAAAACTGATTGTTGTCGCTCGTCCAGTTCGTGACTGTAGGCGTGATATTCAGGAAGATCTTGAACCCAACCTATTCCAGCGGAAATTGTCAACGATTATGTCTCTGTTTATGTTCATGAGAATCTCATGCAGGCATGATCACCTCTTACCTTTGAGATCATATCTGCCGTCTCTCGGAAGTTGGCGCATCGGCCCATGCCAGACTTGGCCAGGAAATCTTCGATCAGTCGCATACCGATATTATAACCCATTTTGTCCAGCTGTTTGTTGACCTCCTGATAGTTACTGTCGTAGTCCTGACATAATTGCGCGACAATTGTTCCATAAGTCAAAGTAACCAGCTCCGCATTAACCTTGTCAACCCTCGTCCTAAAATCGGCAGCATCAGTTGATGCACTCGCCTCCAGCAAAATTCGCAAGCTTCAAATAAGAGTTTCGAGGGTAGGTAGAGGCGCTCAGCTTACTGACTTCCAGAGCCTATGTTGGGATGGTTAGCCAAGGCACTCAACATCCGGATGCGACAGCACAAAACAATCAGACTCACTCTTCTCCAATCCGGGACACCTTCGTGGAGGACGACATGTCTAGCTTTGCATCCAAATGATCTCAGATCCGATAGAATGATCGGTTTCTTGACCAGCCTGCAGGTTGTGTGATTCAGTTGAGACAGTTGTCAAATGTGGATAATCTACAACCCCCGCTGGAGTCGGTGGATCAATGAGCATGCAGGCGGAGTTGCACTATGGGTCCGCCCGTTAGCGGCTAACGCGTCTAATATACTCGGAGGCGCTTGTGGGAACTTGCGCAAAAGACTAACTGCTCGATGATGGTAGACTGCTCTTGAGTATATCCGCCCCCAATTGCCCATCGACCTGTTCTTTTTTCACTTTTCTTGCTCTCGTCTTGTTTCTTTCTGTATCAGCTTAGGTTCCTCACAATATCAAGTCAACGCGTTCTGCCGCAGCGATGTCGGGAGAGAAAAGACCAGCACAAGCAGCCTTTGGCTCCTCAAATCAACTTGTGGTCAAACGAAAGAAGTCCGACGGGGATATTAACTCTGGGACGGCTGTTGTGAAATCTTCAGCTCAGAATGGAACTCTTGTGCAAGCAGTATGTGGCCCCTGGACTGCTGACTAGCGACCTTGAAGAGCTCTTTTATTGATCACTATGGCAGATTCCTCGCACCAGTGGGCTTGACGCCCCCATTATGGAACTGACAGGTGAGGCACAAGGCTAGAACGGCTTGGATTTTGCATTAATACCGCATTCGCAGGTCATTCTGGCGAGGTCTTCACCGTGCGGTTTGACCCCACAGCACAGCACATTGCGTCTGGCTCGATGGATCGGTCTATATGTGAGTCGCAACCGAAACTCAGCATTCTACTACGCATGACTGACGCTTCTTCTGCCAACCCGCAGTACTTTGGAACACATATGGGCAATGCGAGAATTATGGCGTTCTAACCGGCCATCGTGGGGCGGTTCTGGATTTACAATGGTCCCGAGATTCACGGGCGATTTTCTCCGCATCGGCGGATATGACACTAGCGAGCTGGGATTTAGAAACTGGACAGAGAATACGACGCCATGTTGGGCACGAGGAGATTATAAACTGTCTTGACATCAGCAAACGAGGCCAGGAGCTTCTGGTTAGCGCGAGCGACGACGGTTGCATCGGAATTTGGGACCCAAGACAAAAGCATGCTATTGAATATCTCGAAACAGAGCTTCCCATCACCGCAGTAGCTCTGTCGGAAGCAGGAAACGAAATCTACAGTGGGGGTATTGATAATACAATTCACGTCTGGGACTTGCGAAAGAAATCTGTTGTATACTCCTTGGCTGGCCATACGGACACCATCACGTCCCTGCAGATTTCGCCGGACTCGCAGACACTGCTTTCCAACTCTCATGACTCCACGGTGCGCACTTGGGATATCCGGCCTTTCGCTCCAACAAATCGACACATCAGAACATACGATGGTGCCCCCATGGGGCTGGAAAAGAACCTGATCAGGGCAAGCTGGGATCCAAAGGGTGAAAAGATTGCAGCTGGTAGCGGTGATCGAAGTGTTGTGGTCTGGGACTTCAGATCTGGGAAACTTCTATATAAGCTTCCTGGACACAAAGGCACTGTCAACGACGTGCGATTCTCGCCCAATAATGAGCCCATAAGTGAGTCACACCGAATCTTTTTCATGTCTTCTCCAGTGGCTAATCCTGTCGCGCAGTTGTATCTGGATCGTCAGACCGGACGCTCATGCTTGGTGAGCTTGGCAAATAAAAATGTCCTAGAATCAAAAGATACCTACATTTCTTGCATGCTGCACTACGCGCATGATTCGCTCCTCAATGTCGTGAGGCGAATTCATCCACTCCAGGTGGTGTCAAGTTTGTCGAACGTCCTCCCCGGAATCCTACTCCTGTGACCACGTGAAGTGCTCCTCTCTTCGGCGATATGGCAAATTCCTCGAATTATTGGTCGCGCAATTACAGACAGATATCCAATTCACGTTCATCATTTTTATACCCTCAGAGACGGGTTGAGTGAAAGCTTGGCAGGAGCTGTAGGACATCAAAGGGCAGGACACTTCGTAAGTCATAGCTGGCTTTTGAGAGCAAGAACTGGTATGTTTGTCCTCATGATGCCTACCAACGTCAAAAGCATATCAATTTAATCTTAGATAGCCTTTGTCATGTATACACAATCTGTGCATCTAGGTAGCATGAGCCTCACGCAAGCAACTCTGAGGATACTACGCATTTGTTGATTGCAGTGTATCCTACTCTTTTGCGGCACATCTACTCAATAGCAGAACAAGCTAATCCGTCTGCATGGTTATTGAGCTTTTTTCTAATAATAATTACTGGCAATAAGTGGTTCAATGACCATTGGCCATTAGTCCTGGGGTTTACTGAGAGCTGTTCTGAAACATTTGGTGTCTCGTGGGAGTGTTTCAGTGACAGTTGAAGCTACACCCCCTATCTATATCTAGCAAGTTCCTAAGTTCCTCGGCCCTTTCGGTCTCAATATGCTCATAATTAGAGAGAGTGGGATGAAAAAATATCCAGAGAACAGACGCAATTCAACCCATCCAAGGATAACTGCCATCATCATCATCCCAGAATAGATTCATGATGATCATTGATCAAGGTCATGGTCATACGTAGACAGGTGGGTCTATCAGGGGTTGTCTCTCTTCTTAGCCCAACTAGTCTGGGCATCTCCGCTATTAATGGCTGCAAGTTTAACGATTCTCTGCAGGGCCAGATGTGCTGTTCCAAGATCCTTGGCCCGTTTGGCTTCTGTGCTGCTGTGCTTCTATTTTTCTGAGTCTCTTCCTGTTGGCGCTTCTGTTTCTTTCTTCTACTCTCTCAATTCACCTTGATATCCTTGCTTCTAGTCCATTAACTTTATTGTAATCCACCAGCTTCCCGACACCGCTGAGCGGCCAGGTGCTCCTCTTTCTCCTCGATCTTTTCGCAATCCAAGATATATCGATCCTCTTAACCATTGCAACTCAATAAATCGTCTCTCCAAGTACTGCGACTTTTGAAATTTTGGCTTGGAGCGAAAGATCCGCATCAACATACTTTATGTTTCCCCTCCGGCTTCTCCCAATCGCTGCGTCTTTCCTTTTGTCTATAGTTGTATAACATTGATAATACGTTTACTATACTCACCAACAAACCTGTTCGATATCGGATTGCCGGTTTTGCATGCACAGGGTGATCATCTCGGGCGGTTTTCGTCACAGTCCAAGCCCCCTTCACACATCTGTTTACGGGGTGCGCAACGGATGCGGAAGTCGGATAGGGGGATGCATACGATCAAAAAACGAGTCGACTGTTTTTGTTAGACAAGCTTGGTATACATAAATAAGGGACTCGAGATTTAAGATCGATCAGTTATTCTTTCGTTCTTGACCTTTCAATCGCCCCCGATGCTCCATCCGCCTGATTGGTTTTAACGAAATGGACCCGCCTCGAGTATCATCAACACAGCAGACCAAGCCTTCACATTCATCGCTCAATTCAACATTCCGCCAAAACGGCAGCAATCGAAATATCTCACTTCTTCAAAACGAGAGTCAAGGTCCTGAATATGGCGCTGGACGCCTGGACCCTCATACCCCGGGCGAATCTACAACGCCGAGTGATTCGGGCTTAAATGCCACCGTCTCTCCAGATACACCACCTGTGCCGCATATTCCAGTCAACCTGCCGCGTCCTGCTGACAGTTTTGATTCGAACGGTGAATGGCCGTCCGACGCTCGCTTGACCAGAGAAACACAGATTGAGCGGTCGCGCAGAGAAACTGCTCGCTCTGGTCAGCAGAGAAGATCATGCATGCCAGCCCTCAGAGACAGAAGTATAAGGAGGCGGCTGTACACATTGATCCCAGCTACAATCTTCCTGCTCGCTATTATCGCTTTCTGTAAGTTCGTTCCTGTTCTCTCCTGCTCTTTCAGCTCAATTGGTGCTTACACAATGCGTAGACCTCGCAATACACTCCGCGACACACCTCGGTCAAGAAATTCATATTCTATTGATCTTCATGATCTTGATTCTCTCCATCATCTTCTGCCATGCTTTGATTCGCTTCGCTATGGAGATTCTGCAGGATCCCAGCTCTACTGTTGCGAGTAATCGCATACCCAGTAGAGTAGGCCCAATGGGATATGCTCAGCCAGATCGCCCCATTCAGGTCACGCTTGCGGGAGATGAGGAAGCTTTGGTCGATGGCGCCGTACGGGAAAAGGTCACGGCTCCCCCTCCAGCATATGGTCTATGGAGAAGTAGCGTGGTGAGTGTCTAATCCATCTCCTTCGCATTGGTCTGACCATTAATGCGTTCTCAGAGAATCAACCCTGATCTCCTCTATTGGCGGCGTCTAGAGGACGATGAACTTCCGCCCGCAGCCATACACGGAATGGAAAGGAGGCCGAACAGGAAACCTTCAGCGCCTAGACCTCCTAGTTACACATCCGATGATGGTGTCGATTACGTGATTCAAGCTCAACCACGACCTTTCACTACCCGACATGATACGGAAGATGCAGCGCGTCAGTAATGCGTCGCGTCCGTAGCTCGCCCATGGCGTGCTGTTTATTACTTTGCTTTGAAATGTTTTGGCATAGCGCATTTTGTTACTCGAGATATCCCATGTTGAGACTTGTATCATTGCATCAGTATATTTGATTTAGAGCGAACATTTCATCCGGCTGCTCGGTCACTGTCGGCATCAAAAATGAAATTGTCCAAAAATACACAAAGACCAGTCCTCAGCTCCTTTACGAGAGTTTCTTGTGCTAATATCAGATAAATTAAAAGTAAAATCTTAGACAGTGCTTGCGCTGCTGGCGTGTATGGAAACGGCATATCTGGCCTTCAGTAACTGTCTTAGCCAACCGCCAGCCAACCGTTGGCGCGGGATGAATTTAAATCTCACGTGCGACATTATTATTGCCACGAAACAACATTTCTTCAAGTCTCGAGGGGCCCTCGATAATCCGGTAGTACCTCCGAGACCTCTGACTTATCTGACGAGAGAAGAGAAATTCAAGTTCCCATGTCATCTGCGGCTGGTTCGCTTCTGCGGTAATGCGCTCGGGATGTTGGAGCTTACAGATGTCCGACCTTCGATCAGCATGCATGATTTGGGTCTCACTCCTGTCGCTATGGCTCGCCATGGCTCAGGGTATGAGGACTTCTCAGATAAATGAACTCAGGTATTTCTCTCTGGTAGCTCTGTTGTCGTTTTGCCTTGCAATGAGCGCCACGCTGATCAAATCAATGAGCTCAATTCAGGAAAGAGACCGAGCACATGTTCTACCACGGATTCGAGAATTATATGAAATACGCGTTTCCGGAAGACGAGCTGCGTCCTTTATCCTGTCGTCCGCTTGTTCGCGATCGTGATAACCCCGCGCATGCTGAGCTCAACGACGTCCTGGGAAATTACTCCCTTACCCTGATTGACAGCCTATCCTCGTTAGCGATATTGTCATCTAGTCCGGATGAAGGTGAGAGAGCTTGGGACCACTTTCAAAACGGAGTGAGGGATTTTGTCAAGCTATACGGGGATGGCTCGGATGGCCCTGCTGGTCAGGGCGAACGGGCAAGGGGGTTCGATATTGACAGCAAAGTACAAGTCTTTGAGACCGTCATTCGAGGGCTAGGTACGGTATTTCCGTTCCGTCAATGGTTATGACGGCTATTGTATCTGACATTGAATTCCGGTATAGGTGGATTGCTCAGTGCCCATCTCTTCGCCGTTGGTGACCTCCCAATCACCAGATATACACCGCCAGAACTAGAAGCCACCTTCGCCAAGGCATGGAACAAATCAGCGTTTTCAGGGCACGATAATGGCATCAAGTGGACAAATGGATTTGTATATGATGGTCAGCTCCTCCGGCTCGCTGCTGATCTGGCAAATCGTCTTCTACCTGCCTTCTATACGGACACTGGTCTTCCATACCCTCGAGTGAATCTGCGGCACGGCGTTCAACGGCGCCCGTTCTATGCGAACTCACCATTGAATGCAGATAAACAATGCCATGGGTCCGATCGTGAGGTCTGTCGAGAAGACCGTCAGCGCGCTCCTTCAGAGACCACGGAAACTTGCAGTGCGGGTGCAGGCAGCCTAGTTCTCGAGTTCACGGTTCTGAGCAGGCTCACCGGTGATGGTCGATACGAAGAACTTGCGAAGAGAGCATTTTGGGCTGTTTGGGCGCGAAGAAGTGACATTGGATTGATTGGTTCAGGAATAGATGCGGAATCAGGTCGTTGGGTTCATTCTTATACCGGGGTAGGTTTTTCTCGGAATCTGTTTATACCGAATACTCACTGACACTGATGACTATAGATTGGCGCTGGTATCGACAGCTTTTTTGAATACGCTTTCAAATCGTACGTCCTGCTCTCGTCGGGACAACGCTCCTCGCATGATCCCAGAAGTCCCTGGCAGGCCCTGGATGGTTACTTCCCGCCGTTGAGTGAATATGAGCACTCGGCGGAAGCCTTCCTGCGCGTGTGGGAAGAGTCTCATGCGGCTATCAAACGGCATCTATATCGGGGAGAGGGTTATCAACATCCGCATGTGATTCAAGGCGACATTTTTACCGGCGCCACACGGGCATTCTGGATCGATAGCCTGAGCGCTTTCTATCCAGGCCTTCTTTCGATAGCAGGGGAGCTGGACGAGGCCATAGCTATACACCTTTTGACGACAGCAGTCTGGACCCGATTCTCTGGCCTTCCTGAAAGATGGAACGTTGCCACCGGGAACATTGAGGGTGAGCTTGCTTGGTACGGTGGCCGTCCGGAGTTCATTGAGTCCACATACTACATATATCGGGCCACCAAGGATCCGTGGTATCTCCATGTTGGCGAAATGGTACTCCGGGATCTCAAACGCCGGTGTTGGGCGAAGTGCGGCTGGGCCGGTCTCCAGGACGTCCGCAACGGAGAGTTGAACGATCGAATGGAGAGTTTCTTTCTAGGAGAGACTGCCAAATACTTGTTTCTCCTATATCACCCTGACCATCCTTTGAATAATATGGATCGTCCCTTTGTCTTTTCAACCGAGGGTCACCCGCTTATTATACCTACAAGTACCGGTGCCAGCGCCCATCAGCATACGAAGCAGGCGCAGCATGAAGAGCTGGTCTATCTATCAGTTTGCCAGTTGGCACCTCAGCCACCAACATTCGGTCTATCCTCAACGGCGGCACGTCCTGATGTTTTCCATGCTGCAACTTTGGCTCGTTTGCACCTAATGCCGAGCAGAGGCCCAACCGAAGGACCTATCCTAGAGTATGCGCATGACCATCCTAGTGTGACAGTGTCCGATCTATCTTCACCGACCAACTACACGTTTTACCCGTGGACTCTTCCCCCTGAATTGGTGCCCTTCAACGCAACAAGCTCACCAATGACCTCGCGACCCACACTCGACATCTCTTTCCCCGCCATTCCGGGTATGGTCATGGGTCCCGGGTCAGTTGAGCGGGTTCGGGACGGCATTTTCATTAAGAACATCGGAGGCCTTCGATTGAGCATGGTTCAGGATGTGCCGTCACACGACGCGACTGGGAAGGCGAGCCAGGATGATTTCCGTGTGCAGGTGATTAACAATGTGCCGTTGGGCAAAGATGAGAAGGTATACCTCTCACGAGAAATCACCTTTGATATCCTCGATCCCACTGATCCGAATTTCACTCGGATGCGCGACTCTGCCATGATTGACATCGTCATTGACGTAATGCCAGACCTTCTCCGTCGAGGAAATGATTCGAATGGTAGTCGCGAACGAGGTGCTGCGGAGCATAGTCAAAACCATGTCATCCGAGAAAACGCATCCATCGACGACAAAGTCGGCAGCGTCGACCCTTCGAATTCCGGAATGAAGAATGTGTTCTCATCTTTAATGGACACAGTGTCTTCACTACTGCGGGACGAGAATCCAGGGTTGACGACCCAATCATCCTCGAGAAAGTCATCTATTGTACGGTTGAGCCTGCCAGCTGCCGTATCTAGCGGCACAGGCTCGGCTCCCGTCCCAGAGGTGGAGGACGCCTCTATTATATCCATCTCGGGAGAGCCGTCTAGAAGTCGCCTGTCGTGGTCCACCATTTATTTTGCTGATGAGACCTGTGACCATCGAATCTTGCGGGAGATTGTTCAAAGTCATCAGGTCCTGGTCATCAAACGAGGCGGGTGCAGCTTCTCTCAAAAACTACGCAACATCGCCGCTTACCCACCGTCGCGACATGCCCTCAAGCTTGTCATTGTGGTTGATTACGATGAGACGACTTTCGCGGAGGCTTCAACGTCCAAATCTTCCCCTTCTGCAGGTCTGGCCGCCATTCGCGCTGAACCGTTTCTTATCCGGCCGTTGTTAGACGAGCCGCAAATGACCGCAGGAGGCCTTCCCCGTCGCCATCCTATTAGCATGGTGATGGTTGGCGGCGGTGAGGAAACCTACGAGTTGCTGCGACGAGCGACAGGTGTTGGTATTAAGCGACGCTATTCGGTTCGCTCTCAGGGCATACCGATAAATAATCTGTATATAGTTTGAAGATGTCCATAGGCATCTACCAATACTACAAAGATATACGACTCCACGACGACCGATGATCCTCACGAAGTTGGAACCATTCTGGAACTAGTCAGAACCTCCTCCTAACTTTTTGGCCCTCTTGAGAGTTTGGATTTCTTCTCAGGCTTCAACACCTGCACTTTGGGGGGTCTCGATTGATTTTTATGATATACGAACTGTTTAGAGTCCAACAGGCAACGGGACAAAGCGCATGGACAGACACGCTCCATAATATACAGGAGGACTTGTGATAGTTCCTGATAATTTTGCTAGCAAAAGCCAAAGGCTATGCGTTGCGACCCAACAGTAAACAATTGTAGACCGCGTAGGACCAGTCGACAGGTCTCTGAAATATCGCGTCCGGAAGCAGAATGGTATCAGTCGCGACATATTATGTTGGCAACACATCAAATCAGTTCAAATTAAGGAAGGAAATCGAGTAGTAACTCCGAAGACGGATAGCATATTCGGCTGTTATTATGAGTGTCAGAGTAGCACTAACAAAATCATTGCCCAGATCGAGCCTATCGTACATAGACTGAGGAACGGTTGGTTAGTTGTGGCAACAATGTCCCTTGTATTGACGGACCCACGTGGCTCTCTGATCTGATAAGACGATAGGGTGTCGATTACGTAATCAGGTACTGGATCCAAATAACCGCATTGCATTCTGATTGGCTGATAACACAACCCCTGACCCACTCAGTTTATAGTCTCTGGCCCTCGGCTGATTGAAAAATCGACTCCTCACCCTCAACGATTTCAACTCGTCTGTTATCTAGTCAAACTACACTGGGTTCACTGTTATCAACTTCTAAAATCATCCAGTAAAGAATTCGCCATGCTGGTTCAACCTCCCACCGAGACCCCCACGGTCGACACCGCACTTCTAAAAGACGAGACCATCACCACAACGGTGGCAGTATCCGAGACCCCTCCACCCCCGACCGTCCGGCCCCTCTACTTCGCATACGGCTCCAACCTCTCCTTCACACAGATGCGCCTCCGCTGCAAACACAATCCTACCCTCTCCTCGAAGCCCGTTGCCATCGCCCGACTCGACCACTGGCGGTGGATGATTTGTCAGGCCGGATACGCGAACGTATTGCCGCCGGCAGAACTGCAGACCGGAAGCCAACTTAGCGAAGGAGACGAGGTCCCCGTGTCGGGGGCTGAAGATGCCGTATTCGGGTTGTTGTATGAGATGGATCCGGAGGATGAGTTCTTGCTGGATGGGTATGAGGGTGTGGATCATGCGGCGGGGCCGTCGAGGCTTGGCGGGAAGGTGTCTGTTGAGATTCGGCCGAGGGAGCAGGGCCGTGGGGATTATAATAAGTGGTATGTTCCGGCAACGGTGACGCGGTGGCTGGATGAGGAGCAGCGCGCGTTGAGGATTGGTGCGACTGCGGTGGCGGGGTCGGGGCCACAGGTCACGACGGTGCTGGTGTACGTGGATGAGGAGCGGGTGCGGCTGGGCTTCCCCAGGGATGAGTACGTCCCACGCATGAACCGGGCGATTCGGGAGGCCGAGTCGATCGGGTTCCCGAAGCACTGGGCAGACGAGGTTATGAGAAAATCAATACCGTTGAATTAGTTCCTTGAACCTTGAGGGTGGCCTGCATGAGTCTACGGAGTTACGATACCATGATTATAAGTTGCAATCTAAACAAGCAGATGCATTGATTCAGAGGTATATAGCAAGATATCTGTCTATGAGATGTTTCAGGATTGCAATTCTTTCAAAGCTGACCGTAGCTGTAGACCCGGGCACGGAAACTCTTTGCCCTCTCTGACGATACGGAAACCGCATAGAAGCCAAGCACTTGTGCTCGAGCCTCAGCAGACTTCTGCAGTACCATGGTGGAGCAGAATCGGCCCATTTGTAGGGACTCAGACACATAAAAATTGACCCGCAAGCATTTGATTTGCGGATGGTACTGTACTGCGTCGTAGGGCCAAGCTTCACCCGATGCAAGTGGCTGCTGTATCCTCGGAGATTGTTCAGACTAGTCGGCAACGCATCATCTCAATTAGTGTCGACCCCTTCGAGACGGTCGAGTTCAAAAGCGGACCAACTTTTTCGGCGATCATTTGTTTTGTTTGCGAATGTTCATTTTAGCACATTAGTGACAGGGCAAGTCGGGTGCGAGATCATTAAATATAAGGCATTTGATCCAATCATGCCCGATTGTCAGATAGACAATCACAGATATTTGGTCTCCTGGCCGGAGAGAAGAGTGTACACCGGGGCAGGGAGCTTATCCCGTCCATTGAGGAACTCCAGCTCCAGGATGAAAATGAATCCCATGAGCTCTCCGCCCATTTTCCTGATGAGCTCTCCGGCAGCGTAGGCAGAGCCGCCTGTAACCAAGTCAATTAATGTTGAAGAAGAAGTTTATCTTCCTGAATCAATCGAACTCACCGGTTGCGATTATGTCATCGACAACGATAACCTTCTGGCCGGGCTTGATGGCGTCGGCTTGCATCTGGAAAAAGTCCTGGCCGTACTCTTTCTCGTAGCCTTGGGTCTCACAAGGACCGGGCAGCTTACCCTTCTTGCGAACAGGGACAAAGCTAGCGCCAAGTCTCAAGGCCAAGCTGGGACCGAAAAGGAAGCCTCGAGCCTCCAGTCCAACGATAACATCGGGCTTCTGGTTACCGTGGGTTTCGAGAATGTACAGTTCGAGGCAACGGAGGAGGGCTTCGTGCAGGGTAGGATCGGCGAAGATAGGAAGAATATCCTCGAAGAGAATGCCAGGGGACGGGAAGTCGGGGAATTGGCGCAGAGCGGCGCGGAGTCTTACTTTAAGACCGGAGAGTTCGGTGGTGCGGGAGGGATGGGAGGAGGGGTGTCCGGCGACTTGGGTGGCGGCGGCATCTGGAGTTTGCGTGGACTGGGAGGGAGTTGACTGGGACATGGTGAAGAAGAGGGAAAGGAAGAGCAGGAAACGAGGAAAGGGGTGATAAAAAGGAGGTATTATAAAAAAAAGAGAAAGAAAGACAGGGGATGAGGGGGGAGGGAGATCGGAGGAGGGAAAGGGAAAAAAAAGTGTAAAAATAAGTCTGGACGGATGTGATAAGCCCAAAAAAATATGCAACGATCGCTGGGTGGGTGGGATGGATGTATTGGATTTACAAGGTTGCAGTTTGACTTCTCTCTCATTCCAAATCTCGATCTCGACCTCAAATCATGTATATACTATAATGATGGATGTTTTATCCAAGTCTATATACAAAGAAACTGCGCATATGTCTCTTTTACGAATCTCAAGGGCTTTATCGCTGAAAAGCAGTAAGAGGGCAAGGTGACCATCCATCACCGAGGACAAAAGTACATACAGAACGGTACCTTACTACTAACAAGCCCCTCCACGCGAAGTCATGTTATTTCAAGATCAATAATACCTTTAATATTACATCAAGAACCCCTCTATCTATATGATTGGAACAGGCAGCAGAGTCTAGAATCCCTCCTCGTCCATCAATTAATTATATTCACCATCAGCCCATCTACAGGGATAAAGAGAATGTATTAGCAGACACTCGTGGTGGATTTTCCTTTCCATTTCTCTTCATTATTATTTGCAAAAAGCATAGATTGCAAGTGCCATGCCACCTTGTGAGACACGACAGAGATCACTCTTCTGCCCCTCTTCATGGATTAGTCTATGTGTCTATCTATCAAAGAATGCTCCTCTCTGCGCGTATTTTAGTGTCATCATGCAAGTTTTCGCCATAACATGAATACATGATACGCTAGATTCAAAGCCCCTCCCCTCATCTGCGGCTCGGAACATTTCCCACCTTCTAGGCTGTCTCTCATGCTGTGACTCGAAGGGTAGGCGATGTGAACTGCATTCTATATTGATTCCTGATATTTGTATCTCAATTGACATATCTGGGCGTACTAGTAACAGACTCACTGGTATTCACCGTCAATCATTACTTCTACTCATACGCCACCGTCCTTGAGACGTATCTGTACAGTGTCCTTCTCCAACTTGCGGTCTGAAGCTTGTGGATCCTTAGGGACTGATCCCTCCGCTACTACTGCGAATTCTGGTCTCTCAATTGTTGTCTTCTGGTCTATCTACCTTAGTGGAGGGTCAAGCTAGTGCGCTCTGAACATATGCTCGGACTGAAAATCGTCCTGATCAAGCTGCCACTCAAGTTGCCCAACAAATTAATATGGCTTCTCCACTTCCGCCAGCCACTAGATAATTGTTGTGTTATTGTTGCATCGTCCGCATCGGACGAGTACCACCAATCAGACAGAAACAGCTAGCTATGTTTGCATGCTGTGCATTGGAGATACCTCTACCGTTATGTAGCAGTAGTAACTTGGATTGTCTTCCTGACATCTATAATATCTGTAGATATCTGACTATGTATGACCACTCGTGCTGCATCAATACTGCCTCTCTCTTCATCATCTCCAGATTATCTGCATTCAAATTTGCATGGTAAAGTGATACAAGTGATACACGGTTCAGCAAACGGATGCATATCATACATGATCCGGTCAAAGGTAAACACGATGTCGCAGGCCCAAGGGCCATAGTGGCATCCGGAAAGCGTGAGAGGGGGAAGATAAAATCGTCAAGGAATCGCAGCCCATTGGTATCATACAACTTGTGGCTTGCAGGTCAGATCGGGCTCGTATGCTGACAAGGACAGCTTTCCCACAGCTTGTCCACTTCCACTCCAGTTATACTGGGCGAATATATCAAGATAAATGGATTAATATCCGCTGAACACCCGTCTTAGCGTCTAGCAAGGGTTCATCATCCATCGTGCAACGCTCGGATTACCCGAATGGACTACCTCCTGTCGTTTCCGCACTACGGAGTCTAGTCTCCTCGCCAGACCACTTCAGAAAGCCTTCGTTCTTCTTCCAATCTCGGCCCCCGTCAGGATGTGGTTAGAATAGCAGGGATACCTGATTATCGTATGCAACCGGGCATCTGCTACTGGTATTCCATTAATGAAGAGGAACTTCGTACATGTGCTTAACACTTTACAATCGATTACTAGGTAGTTAGCATGTGCAAGGATCCACTGTTCCGCATATGCCTCGCCCTGTAACAGCAATAATAGTCCATACATTTGGACAATTCAGGAGAAAAGATGGTAGAAGTAAACATTACGCAAAGGGTCCTGTACCTGCCTGGTACTTGACATCCGTGAAGCCTGTCGCTGTGCTACCCTGCTACATACCTCGTACTTGCGGGCTTCTGGTTACAGCAATGTCCCCGCCCTGCAGCGGCTGCAGCCATCATGCATTTTTTGAGACCGGTGCACACTACTCATGTGTGGCGTACATGGGGCTCTGAGTTGTAGCTGTATCACAGGCAATCCGATGTTTGGAACACTTATTGAGATCAGGCCGTTGTTACTTCGACTTCGACAGGGTTATTTCTGTGTCCTGCCTGTCTTCATGCATAGTGTCGATCCATTTGGCGCGCTTTGGTTTGATACTTCAGCGACGGAGTAGGGTACCCAAACTGGACAGCATCGCACGTCAGGGGCTGGCGCAAAGACCGCATAAATAACCCTCTACCCCTACCCTACTCTCTAACTTGGTCCAATTTGATCAGCGGGACGGAATAAGTTGGACTGAATCAGGCAAAAAAGATAGCCGAACGCGGGGGTCGAACCCGCAACCTTGAGATTAAGAGTCTCACGCTCTACCGATTGAGCTAGCCCGGCTGCTGCTTTAGTGGTTTGTTCGCGGCTAAAATGTTCCATGGGGAACATGTGATCAATGCACAAAATTACCCTACGCGTTACGGTTGTCGAGCCATGGACTGTGGGATTAGAAACCATATTGAGTCATCAGCTTCTGTGAGCTACTGTCGTCAGAGGCATCTGTTGTCATTTGTGATCCTCAAGCCACATGGTCCTGGCGGTCTCCTCCATACTTCCTACTCCAGCCTGGTGGTGGCTTGAAGACGCGAGGGCAGCCAGCGTTAACTGCTCTATGGATTGTCGAATGCCTGCCGCTCCTTGACAGTTACGCCATTGACAGTTCAGAGTAATCGGAATCGACTGAGGGGAAGAGGATGGGATGGGAGTTGTAACAGAGGGTTGTCCATGATATGGACTTGCCAAAACAGGAAAACAAAAATCGAAGCCGAACGCGGGGGTCGAACCCGCAGCCTTGAGATTAAGAGTCTCACGCTCTACCGATTGAGCTAGCCCGGCTGCYGCTTTWAKKRCRGCGGCACAAACTATTGCTCTATTAGACAGTCACAATACACATTGAAAAAAAGCAAAAATGRAAGCCGAACGCGGGGGTCGAACCCGCAACCTTGAGATTAAGAGTCTCACGCTCTACCGATTGAGCTAGCCCGGCTGCCGCTTTAATGACAGCCGGCGAGGAATTTGAATACATAAACCATAAGGAAAGTCAGCACGTTAGCTGGAGGTCTGATCTTCTGATCTCGACCATTCACAATACCATTTTGCCATATGGGCTGGGGTTGGAGGATATTCAGCCGAAATATGATAGCTTATGAACTACCTTGTATTTCGTATGATTCCGAGCAAAATTGCCCCCTCAACGCGATGCTAATTGGTTTTATATGGGACATGTTGAACGATATATATTCGCATGTTGTTGTTGCTTGTCTCCAACATTCCTTGGAGATATAGAATCAGCCATAGCATGAATTGGCCACGAGATAAAGTAGCGCTTGGATAGTCACTAGAGCCCACTGGCGTCACTCAGCACCATATCCAAATAACAATTGTTCGGCATTGGCAAGGACATAGCGTCCTTTTATAACTGTATGGGGAAGTACTACGGAGTATGCAGACTCCAAGAAGCATACAGAGAACGCATCACGCAGAGACATCATGAACAGAATTTACCAAAGAGCAAATCATATAGACAATATTGAGCGAAACACAGGCGAGATATAATAGTATACTTGTCAGATAGGTGGCCACCTTGAAGACGGCGATATACTTGCAGAGCGAACAGATACCACGTGACTAAAATGCACGGACCAGTTCGCTTAGAAGTACGCTAAAACAGCTTCAGGCATCAGTACAAAAACCCCGTTTTCTTTCTTCTTCTTACTGATCTCCTTTATGATTTTCCAAGCCGCGCTTCTGGGTCGAGCAGAATGTGCTACATGAGACCGTTAGATGTACTGTCTCATACTTAGTAAATATCTTCGCTCAGAGCAATATGTCACTCGCCTCTGCTGTCAATGAAATGCAGCAGGATCTGCAGCTGCAAACTCTAGCTCGATCTTTCGAAGCTCTCCTGCTTACCATTCAACACCTAGGCTGCAAGGAAAGAGATCTGCATCGGAGGCTGAAATATGCACATGATGAGGTAAATTCCTATTCCACCTGCATCCTTATTGCCAAATACCCCTCCCATGTTGTCTCAAATGACGAGAAAATCGATTAGCTCTAGATCAGGAGTCGCTTCTGCGGCGGTGACGGATAAAGTCATGTATTATCTGATGAGACTTTTGAATAACCTCTGTTGATTGCACTGTTCAAAATCACACATATGCTGACGTAATGTGCAATAGTACCTCAAGTTAGCAGATCAACTTCCTAATGAAACCAATACACACACCAAGATTGTCGCGGAGAAGATACTTGGTCGACATCCCGAATACGAAGCCCTTCATAACCAATCCCTAAATCCCCTGGATGTAATCAAGGCACTTTCAGACTCTGGAAACGTAGGAAGCGAGGCACTTACTGCCATAAAGGAAGGACTGGAATGCTGCAGATCAATAAACCGCCCCGACAATGATAAGCAGCTTCCCGAGCTCAGTTCATGTTATGTTGCGACCAGAGCTGGCGTACCAGGCAACCTAGAAAAAGACTTCACCACCAAGGGCACGCAGGGAAGTTTGCGTTGTCCCTTTTCGAAGCCTAACAATAAGCCCTCTGAAAATGGGGAGTCCAACGGGATTGAGGATGCCTTTGCTGCCCAGAACGGTGATACGTGCGGGCACGAGGACCTCGATCCCATTAAAGCTGAACAGAATGATAGACGCTCTAGTTTAACGACATCCGCAAAGTCGAGTTCAACCAGGTGCCCTGTTTCTAGGTGTCCAATCCGATTCATGGACAAGCATAGTCCTGAGGAAATTGCCGACTATGTCGAGAGACACAAACACGAGATCCCGCGCAGCCATGCAATATGCGTTCAACGTTACCAGAAAGATTCTCAAACGATGCGGCAACTTGACGCAAAGTATGGTAATCTTATCAATATGATCCAAGGCTTGTCAGTCAAACATCAAGCGTTCCTGCCAGGCCATAGCCAGGACGGCACGGCAGCATCCAGTTCATCTGCTGAACGGGTTGAAAAATGGGCAGAAGATGTTGGGATGAAATCGCCTGAGCAAGAATCACCAAACTCTGCCCATGAACAAGAAGCAACAGGCGCCGACGATGATGAGAGAAAAGGACACTTTGACCGTCCTTTGCGCGAGGTGCGTGTTGGTGAGTCCCCAAGCAGGCCTTGGGGAATACCGGTTCCAGTTTCCCAACCTTCTTTCACATCTGCCATACACTCGCCGCCTACTCCGCCCTCAGACTCTGCCAAACAGGCATTGAAAGAACCATCTGACCTTCCTGCACCTGCGGACCCTGCCAAAATTTCGTCTTCTGGCATGAGAACTGGCCGTTGTCCTTTCGGTCATGATGCTCCCAAAGCGAACGACCCAAGGCACGATCTGGAAATTGAAACCGCCCATAACGAAGCAAGCAAGAGCGAAGCGCCAGACACACCTCGGCCCCCTCACGAAGACAGTGCGGAGGGTTATTTCCATACTGGCCAAACCAACCCAACCTCGTCCGCAAAAGTGGTCTTCAATGGACCGGTTTTCTTCGGGTTCTCACCGGAGCAAACAGCATCGTTTCTGCACAAATTGGGCAATACAGTGCCAGGCAAGCCATTATAACTCCGAAGTATCTCGGTAGTGGTGTCGAAATACGCATCAGAAGCATTTGGTCTACCTTGCCAATACGGTAGTCACTACTAACCCTCACGACGTCATGATTTGCATATGATGACTTTGTATATTAGCTTACATACCATTTGACTTCTTCTCCTTAGCGTTAGAAGCATTTTAACCTGGCATATAATTCAAGCGGTACTAAGTGGTCTTTCCATAATCTAGATGCGCCTTTCTTATGACATTATTCGGTGGGGAATGTCAGTGGGGGGGAGCGAACCATCAACAACTTTCCCGCGGAATAGATAGAGGTAACCTCACACAACCCCTCCGCCCCTCATGCTTAAAAGCAGCTCTCGTCTTCTCTCCCCGTACCGCTCCTCATCTCTATCTCGTCTTATAACCTCATCTCCTCGATTTTCTGCTCATTACCCTTTTACACGCACCTACCCGACCCCATTTCACCGCCAATCCGTCAACATGTCTGGCATGACTCCCGTCTTCACAAAGGATGCCTGCCCTCGTAAGTCTGAACCACCATTGACCTTCCGGGTTACAGTGCCGGTGTAGAAAATCAAATGAGAGCAAGTTCACTAATCAATTGATCGCTACTGTAGCTGCCGGTCCCTACGTAAGTACTACACTCGAGCCCAAATTCGAAAGTCCGAAACTAGAATCTACGCCCCCATACCGATTCCCATGAATCCAAGACACATCAATTGACCCTTCGCCAAATGACTTAGTCCCAAGCCATCCGTGCCAACGGGCAGCTCTTCATCTCCGGCCAGATCCCCGCTGACGCTAGCGGCAACCTCGTCGAGGGCAACATCGGCGAAAAGACACAGGCCTGCTGCAACAACATCAAGGCCATTCTGGACGCTGCCGGGTCCAGCGTCGACAAGATCGTCAAGGTCAATGTGCGTTAATACCATTTGTGTTATTCCCCATGATCCAACGATTGCGGAGAATGTGGGGTTGGTGCTGACTCTGCGATTGTCCGGTCACAGGTCTTCCTCACTAATATGGCCGACTTCGCCGAGATGAACGCTACTTATGAAAAGTTCTTCACCCACAAGCCTGCTCGTAGCTGTGTTGCTGTTGCTCAACTGCCTAAGGGGGTGCCGGTCGAGATTGAGTGCATTGCTCTGCAGTAAACTAGATCATCTCACTAGAAAAAGGTCGTCTATATATGGAACGAATTTGTCCGAAATGAGAGACGAATGGATTTCAACCATGATGCAATAATAGCCCCAATTGCCCATGAATTTCATTGTCATTAACAATTAGATTCTCGTTATATGTTTTCTGTCTAGGTTTCATATTCAACACTATCAATCCCGCGAAATAAATGTAAATTGCATCTGAAACTCGCCAAGCAAACAAAATTTGGGAATCATAAACTTCATGTGGTCGAATGGTGCTAAAATGCAGAAGTGCAGACGAAACAACAAGGGCAACAAAAAGATGATCAGTAATAGACACGATCATGCCAGCACGCTCCCAAGTTACCTTCGTCCAAGTGTGCCCGTCATTCTTCCACCCATACCTGCCATAAGACTTTGCTTCACGATAGCATCCGCAGCAGCTGCAGCTGCGAGTCTTTCCTTTTGACGGCTTCGATCACGTAGATACCCAGCGGCTTCTGGTCTCATACGGAGAATCCGTAAAATCATATCATCATTTGGCTCTGCCTGAGCCTCACGCCTTCTCTCCTCTTTCATCTTCTTCATTGTCCCGAGATTCCGCGACAGCATGATGCTCTTGACTCGCCGCGTGTTCGGCACCCCAAGGATACTGCCAGTTCCCCCAGATCCGATATGTGGTGGCGCTGACGCTCGGTTCTTATTCACTTGCTGCCGTGATATCGTCGCTGATGCCATGCGTTCAGAAGTACGGATCAAGCTCTCTGTGGGTTCAAAATAGAAGAAGTTCAGGGTCTGGATCTCGTGGTACTTGGGTGATTTCAGAATATCGAGTGAGACGCCGTGGGCTTCACCAGTTTCTTCATCAACAGCATGGAAGAAATTCAAGAGAAGTACAAGCCAACGCGACACAATGTCAACTTCTTGCATCGTAAGAGGTTTTTGATGAGAAGGTTTATCCGACAAGGGAGGAACCAGCAGGCCTTCGATGGTGGCAAGAACCTCTTTCCACAGGCGCGCCATGACCATTTTCATTGCTTCAGACGTAAGAGTTTTGTTCATGATTGCAAAGTTATCGTTAAAATAGTCAAAAAGCGGTTTGAGTGCATTCTCCACTTCTATAGCGGATGGAGCTGTTGTAGTGTTTTGCGGACGATTTCGGCTCAGGAAGTTAGACACACTAGAGATGCTAAGGCCTCTGGACAACAGGGATTTGAGAGTTCGTCGAGACAAGCAATGACTGATGTACGCAGAAAGCTGGAAGAATGGTCAATGTCCTGAAGACAGGTCGATCGGCTATGGAAGGATGACCTACCTTTTCGGTGATTTTGCGAGTCATATCTCTTTCGGTACGTTTTAACGTCCGAAACGCTTTGCCGAAATAGAACTGGATGTCATCGCGCTCCCCTTCCATGCTGACACGAAGTAGCAACCTGCCCTGGGTGTCTAGATCAAGCCAGTACTCCCTCGGAAGAAAATCACTGAAATGTACGGGATCGAGTTTGATCGAAGTGCGACCAACATAGTCGTGATCACCAACTGCATCCCAGTCCCAGATGGTCGCAATGATATTTAGCGGTCCTTGTGTTGTTATGTCCACAGCATCATCCCATCGTGGGTTCAGGTTGTTGTAGATGATTCGAGTCTTCGCAATTCGCTTCTGATACTCATCTGTGAGAACAACGTAAGGATCACTGCTGCCATTCATGTCACAGGCTTTGAGATCTTCGGCTTCCACGACCTTTATCGTGAAAACGTAGGTTATTGATCTGCGGATTTTCTGTAGCTGCGGTCCCGCATGCTGTGCAATCACTTCAGCACATCCGTCGACATTGATCTCACGCTCAAGCGTGTCGAGTTGCGAGAGGGCATATTCGATATTATTCAGTTTGACGAGAGACTATAATTTTTTGGTCAGATACCCGGGACCAGGCGCTGCACTTCGAATGATATCGCAAGCTTACCTCCGGGAGAAATTGGAAAGGCTCAATTTTTTCCTTGCTTGTCCATGCTTCCTTCGCCATTTGCATTATCTTTTCCTGCGTAGTCTGATTCATGGCTGCCTCTTGATCAGGAGACAGCCGATCCATTTCTCTGGAAAACATTTGTTCCAACGATTCGCAGTATCGTGCCACACCCTTCCCAATAGACTTAGAAAGGGCAGTCATAAATTTTGCGTACTGCAAGTCATCGTCCCACCCAAGCTGAATCATCTGTTCAATCACTTGATTGAAAGAGCGGAATATGTCGATTACCGACACGCTGTGTCGGTAGTCTTCAGGAACAACATCTGTCCAGTCACCGGCCCGGACAGTGAAGGAATCTTGTCGAACTGCCTGTTCAACCCAGTCCATGACTTTCTGATCAGTTAAGCGTATCCAGCGCCATACAAAGTCTTCCAGAAGACTTTCCACGTGGAAAGGGAAAGTGACACTGTCTCAGCGTCAGCAACAAATACACCACAACGACGAACGAGTTTCTTACTCAGGAAAGGCCTCTACAAAGAGCCGGCGCGTCGCTGTCAGTTGTTTGTACAAGTCAAAGCCATCTTCCAGCTCAACATCCTCCCCTCTCGATTTGGCTTGTTCCACAATTCTGACGACCATCTCATGGGCATCTTCCGCAAATATAGGGAGGATATTTGTAAGTAGAATGTTATAGGGATTTACCCTAATATCTGTCAGCCATGAAGATTGCGCTACTGAGAATTAGCCTCTTACCCCATAATTTCCGGATTATTTCGATACCGCTTCCGTATCTTCTGTGCGAGTTTCATGATGGCATCGCCGAGCTGGATGACGTGGTGTGGCTCCCAGGTTTCTGCCTCCACTGGGACAATCTGTCCTAAAAGTTCTTGGTACTTCTCAGTTGCCTTTTGCGCGAGACCGTCCTGCACATAGGAGCGGAACCGATCGATATCTTCCAAGTCTTCGGTGTAGTTCGGGTCGAGCTGTATGTGGTTCTCCAAGACGTACATCACCGGGCCAATAGGACGAGGCTTAGCTTCAAAACAATCCATCATTACATCGTAGAGTTCCCGGAGTAAAGCTTCGTGGAGGGAGGATAGTAGCTCTTGCATCAACAGAAGATCCTGGATTGTCCATTTGCTCCTGTCAAATATAACAGAGGCCATAAAACTTTGCCGTTTCTTGCCCTCTGACGGAGGTGTTTCTTTAACAAACGTAAAGGCAGAATCAAGAGTGTCAAGATCTATCTCGTTGTCCACGAACTTTGTTCTTATGATGTCCAGAAACAATACAACCCTGGAGAAGCTCGGTATTCGCCAGCGAAGGCATACTTCATTCAGCAGCTCTGTGGACTGTTTGGAGAGTAGTTTCATTGATGGTGTTTCTGAAGTAGCTGCCGTAGCTTCGATCTCGCGATCCTTTAGATCGTGACTCAGGGTCAGACCCAGAATGAATTTGTACATTGACCTTGGATCCGACGGTATGAAGGTGTACGTATCAGATTCCTCAGAATTATTATTTGAGTCGTCAGACAACGACAGAGAACTCAGGTCGATAGGTTGGTCAATCACGTAGGAGACCGGCCGGTCAGACATTGTTCGAGTTAGCGGTCCAGCGTTTGGATCGTTGCTCGGGTCAGCGGCATTCGCATTGAACTGCGGAAGTGCACCGCCTGGGGTACTTTTTGCGAGCTCTGGATTTGACTGTACGATAGCCAGCATCATTTGCGACAAATCCGGGCTCTCACTCTTCTTCCAGTGTTCATAAGCTTCCTCGTTATCAAAATCTTCCCTGGATAGCGTCTTCCGCGTCTGAAGGTTCAGGTGAGCCTGATAAGTTTTCAAGTCCTGAAGAGCTGCCTTTTCGGTCCATACGGCTCTGTTCTTGTCAATGTCGGACTGAATCTGGTGGGTATTTATGCCAAATATCTTCGCGACATGCTGCACGAGGGGCATGTCTCTAACATCGTAGCTGAGAGAAGTTGTCGTCTCAACCGTCGCCGTCGGTCCGCTCGCTTGCATAAGATCATGATCATGGGAAAGAAGTTTGTTCTCTAGAACAGATAACCTGTTTGCGAGTTCAGGCCGATCTTTGTCCCAGTCATGGTCTTTAAGGATCAGCGCAAACAGCCGAACGAAAAGGGCGACATGTCTGTCCACCATAAATTTCCAACTATCGTCGTCTGAATCTTTCCCCTTACTCAGCTCTTTTGTCGCATTTGAGTAGAAAATAAGGACGAGATCCTCCGCTCGGCGATCCTTCTCCATCCGCTTCTTGAACGACTGATCTTTCAAAGTGTTGAGAAACGCGGCGAATGTCCTCACGACCAGGTGATCTTGATATTCCTTCCTTCTCTCCTTCCCCATAAGAACTCCCGTCAACCTCTTCTCAAGCTCAGACACGAAGCCATTTGGGAACCTCGTGCTCTTTGAATCTCTAACCAGCGAGAAATCGCTCATCAAATCATGGAAGGAGGTTGATGCCCGTTTCGGGCGCGGCTGCGGAGTGGCAGAGACATTCTGTATCCGGCGAGAACGAGGATTCAAAAGGTAGGTGAGATACGCGACCCGTAGAGCATAACTGTAGGCGGCCGAAGAGTTCACCGGGCGCCTGCGCGATGCGGACAGATTGCGGGAATGACGAACTTCATTCTGAAGACTGTTAATCCGTCGGTTTATGCCTCGGGACTGAGTGGATGATGTCGACATGAGGAGATTTTCTCTCTCTCTCTCTCTCCCTCTCTCACTATTTCACAATTCAACTGCACTTAAGGAGAGGGAAAGGTGCGGAGACCATGGGATTAGAGGATTCACGACCAAACCACTAGCCAGCGCGTACTGTCAAATCAAATTTCATAAAGCGCGAAATGAAGGGTCGATTCGCAGAATCAGGAATGCGGGATGGGAGTGAGGGGTTGACCCTTCAAGAACCAAGATGGGTTTGTTTAAGAAAGGGGTGCGGGAGAATGTTTTTGTTGCACCTGAAACACAAAGCTTCCCGATAAACTGACGTAGTTACAGTGGCCCTTCTGCCCAAGAGCCTCGATCAGTGTCGCAACACTCAGCAAGGCTACTCGCGAGCTAAGTATTTCTGATTTTCTACACTGCTTATTATTGAGCGCTTATTGAATCAACTCTATGTAAATTGTTGAGGTGCACATAATATGAACGCGGCTATAATAGTACATGCAATACTCTGCCCTAGGTCCATATTTCAGTATGGTGTTCCCCAGCGGTCTCTATCTGCTCTTTATTCCGGTTTAGAGTGCCATCAGTGAAGGGAATTTGACGAGGCCTCTGGAGTAGCTTGACGCCCTAGGAACCTGGTCTCCATCTGTCGTCCTGTTCCTTCGATGGCCAAATCCGCTGCAGTCTTGGTCTGCTTTGGTTCAGGACGTGCTACATTATGGGCAACTGCAAGCCAATGATCGACATCGACATAGTCCTATCCCACATAGGACAAAGTACCCCAGCACTTAAACGCTGGCAGTATGAGAAATTGATCCATCCCGCATCGATATAGGCACATAAATTGCCCTTCCGCACTTATATGAATTGACAATCAGACCTTTGATTGAAACCGTAAAAGAAAAACTGCACTGTAGTATTTACACAATATGAAATCAAACCACTACCGAGAGTCCTCACCGGCCTTGCGAGCCTGCATATCAATGTCAGTATGATTCTCCATGCCACCAGTGCGAAGACACGGTTCATAAACGTACCGGAACAGCACTCGCACCGCCAAGCTCCTTCTCCAAGCCGTCGGGATAAGTTTTTGGGACGCTGGGCTTGTCAGGGTAGTACAGGCTCACGACGCCGCAGAGAGTAAGGAAGGTTGCGATGAAAGCTCCAATCTGGAACAGCCCTTTGCGGGGTGTGACATGGGTATATGCTTCGGGACTGAAGACGCCGAGAATTTCATTCTCCTCGTGAACCGGCTCGCCGAAGTTCCTTCTCTCCTGCTTATCCCACCAGTCGCCGTAGGGGTCTCTGAAAGCACGCTTCACACGAGGAGGGTTCTGATAACCTCCGTTCTAGAAGCGGGCCGAAGGTGTCAATTGGGGAAAGATCCAGCACCCGGGGCACGATAAACGACATACCTGCAAAGGATCATCGATCTCAGCTGCAGAAAGACTCCGGATTTGTGAAAATGAGGCGCGCGGAGCGGTAAAACGAGCAGCAACCTGGGGCAGGCGCCGGGTCAAAATCCGCGAGGACAGCATCTGCGTGCGACTCTTAGCGACGGTTAAAAGGCCGTAGAATTTGACATTGAGGTAGACTTGGAGATGGACTCTTACCGTTTTGCTGTGTTAGAATGCCGAACTGGTGAGTTTGGGAGCAAAAGAAGGGCAAATATGCTCACTCAAAGGGAGTGGAAGTGCAATGACGGGGTTCGGATTAATTGGAGGTTTGCGGAAGCGATAGTGACAGAGCTTTACCGCCTCAGGCAACAAGCTGCCAGAGCCCCCGGCGCGCTTACATACACGTCGCCTCGTACTCTCCGTCACCAGATGAAAAAACCACTCCTTCATACATTTTGTCGATCAAGGTGCTTTTTCAACCGCCAGCCACGCTATCGTGCCGATAACTATGCCAAACTTTCTGTGGCATCTCTACCAGTTCATACCTATCTATTGATGTTAAATTTATCCCGTCTGACCGCGTCCTCGTTGGGAAAACTGGGGTCAGCCGCAAAGAGGGCCCCTGTCGTCCGTGGTAACAAGACATGCAAGACGGAAGCTTGAATGGTCTATCACACCACAACGATGAACGCGTGACTCTTGAGAAAGAAGAGAAATCATTGAATACCCCTGCTCTAGATGATTCACCTGATTCTACGAATCGCGATTTAATCCCCGCCGAGTCCAAGGAAAATGGAGTCCCAACCGATCCGACCGAGGAGCCTCCGTCGAAGAGACGAAAGCTTGCAGGATCAGACAATTCGCGCCGTTCAACACCTCGACCACCGTCACCTCCCTGGAAGAAAGCAGGAGTTGAAGGGCCGACCTCATTCCTGCAGGATGGGAAGCGGAGGTCTTCCCGAGTCAATGCGATTCCCCTTGAGTTGCAGCCTCCGTCAGACAAGCGAAAAACGCGTGCAGCGCAGAAATCTACCGTAAATAAGAATCTTTCCGGTGGTGGGAAGGTCGTCGCTTCGTCGCCGCTGTCTATGAGTGTGTCACAGTCGGGTATGAATGGGAAACATACCAGTGGCAACTTAACGACTAGATCGCCGAGGGCTGCGACTCCAAGGGGCGCAAGTGCCAGGCGACGCCGTATCTCACGATCACCAGCACCCAGGCAAACTCACTCACGGACGAGATCTCAAAGTTTCAGTACTTCAGTCCCTAATGGCCCTATTTCGAACAAAGCACGATCGAACCGATCCCCCTCGAATGCCACTTCAACGTCCATAATCGGAATTGATGAGTCGAGGAATGATATCGGGCCCGAGACTGAGTTAGGAGACGAACAGGGTCAGCGAGTGCCGAGGCTGCGAATTAAAGTCAAGAAGCCTGTTATTGGGTTCCAGCATCCTTCTCATGTGGTCGCTCCCCGGAAATATAATTCTTTCAGGGAATGGCTTGAGAGCCGGGAAGGTAGAATAGAAGAGGGTGCGGTCCTTACGTCCGAGGCAGCGCTCGAAGAAGCTCGGAAGAGATGTCGAGTCTTGGAAGCCACAGAGCCTGGCGGTCTTCTGAGCCCTGAGGTATGTTCCGCATACTTACCGGAGCAACAGGAAGAACCAGCGCAACAATATTCACATCAAGACCACCTCGTCGCTCATGCCTTGTACTTCAAGAAGCTTCTTGACCAGGAGCACCGACGCCATCGCAATACAGCAAGGCTTCTTGCTCAGTGGTGTGCTGACGCGTGGAGGAAGCGCAATAAGCGCCCAGAGGATATTCTCAGAGAGCAACAGGAAGAGGTGCGCGTAAAGCGCAAGCAACTGGCTAAGGATCTTCAGAAAATGTTCGACTTGGCCCGGGCGGAGGTTGATCGGGTGCGTCTAGCACGCTGGGAGGAAGAGCGGAAAGTGGAGGATCAGCGGGCTTTAGATCGCGCAATCAAACAATCTACCATGCTGTTCGAGAAAAGGCGCCTGGAAATTCTTGGAGAGACTGGCAGTGATTTCCCTGATTCAACCGATGCCGAAGAGAGTGGAACGGATGTGACTTCCAGCGATGAGGATGATGATGAAAGCAACATGTCCTCTACGGCTTCGGAAACTGAGGATGGAGACGAAGTTGACGATGATGAGGGGTTGACGGCGGAAGAGCTCCGGCAGAAGTATGCTGATTTGCCCCAATCCACCTTGGTTTCAGACCGTGAATCTGTGGCTTCCGACAATAGCGAGTCTTCCGATGGCACACATACCTCACATATACCTCATAAAACGGAGGACATCAATGATTCTCAGGGCGGAACGCCGCTGGAGCAGATTGAGCTGGACGAAGTCGATCCAATGCTCCTTGATGATAGCGAAGACGAATCTACGGACATGGATGATGATATGGGCGATAGTGAGGAGGATGGAGATGCCGACGACACAGACTCGGATGAGGAAAACGACGATGGACCGGGACTATTAGGATTCTTCTCATCAAAAGATAGTGGGCTGAGTGATGCTCAGCACTTTGACGATGAAGAAGGTGATGATTCTTTAGCTAATCTGAATCATGACGATGGCCTTGGGTTCGACGATGGTGGGCAATCAGATTCAGCCGACGAGGACGACGATGAGGAACTGGAGGATGCAGACGAGGTTTCTCTGGTTCCAAATGGTCCTTCAAACTCGGGATCTATCTCTCAGGCGACGGCCGAAGTTTCTCCTGTAACCGACACTCCTGATGGAAAGCAAGCTGGAAAGGCTGAAATGATCGATGCCGATATGACCGCTGCTGCTCCTCCCGAAGATCCAGCCGCCCTCGAGAATTCAGCCCCTCTTGAAGATCCGGTTGTTATTGACACACCGCATGATGCGATGGAAGAAGGTCATCGCCAGCAGTCTCCCTCTTCGATCAATAACTTGGATGAGCAAGAACTTCGCCAGAATGGAGGGGCATCTAGCGAAGCATCTCCTGGTACGCTTGCGACAAAACCCTCTGAACCCGAGTCCGTTTCTTCTTTCGAAGCGCCCGGCGAAAAGCCGCCTCAGCCAAGTGAATCTCCCGCTCCTGGGTTGAAGACGCCGATACCGCACCTACTCCGGGGAACCCTGCGAGAGTATCAGCATTATGGGTTAGATTGGCTTGCCGGACTCTATAACAACCACATCAATGGTATTCTTGCTGATGAAATGGGTCTTGGCAAGACTATTCAGACGATTGCTTTGCTTGCACACCTGGCCGTGGAACATGAGGTTTGGGGTCCACATCTGGTTGTCGTCCCAACGAGCGTGATTCTCAATTGGGAGATGGAATTCAAGAAATGGTGTCCCGGTTTCAAGATCATGACTTACTATGGCAGCATAGAGGAACGCAGGCAGAAGCGCAAGGGTTGGACCGACGATACGAGCTGGAATGTATTGATCACCTCTTATCAACTGGTGCTGCAGGACCAGCAGGTCCTGAAAAGAAGAAATTGGCATTATATGGTTCTTGATGAAGCTCATAATATCAAGAACTTCCGCTCTCAAAAGTGGCAGACATTGCTTACTTTTAGGACCCGCGCACGGCTGCTTCTTACAGGTACACCGCTCCAGAACAATCTCACGGAACTATGGTCTCTTCTCTTCTTCTTGATGCCTTCTGACGGTGACGGGACTGGCATTGAGGGATTTGCGGATCTCAGAAACTTTTCTGAATGGTTCCGCCGCCCCGTAGAGCAAATCTTGGAGCATGGCAGAGAAACTATGGATGATGAGACGAAACGAGTGGTTACGAAACTCCATACTATCTTGCGTCCTTACATCTTGCGCCGCCTCAAAGCCGACGTCGAGAAGCAGATGCCAGCAAAGTACGAGCACGTCGTTTATTGCCGACTTTCGAAAAGGCAGAGGTTCTTATATGATGGGTTTATGTCCATGGCCCAAACGAAAGAAACGCTTGCATCTGGCAATTACCTCTCTATTATTAACTGTCTGATGCAGCTGCGCAAGGTTTGCAACCACCCGGATCTCTTTGAGACCCGGCAGATATCGACGTCATTTGTGATGCCTAACTCCGTGGCCACTGAATATGCAAGCAAGGAACTACTCGTTCGGCGGCGGTTGCTATATGAACATCCCCTCACCAAGCTGGATTTGGACTTTCTCAACCTGGTTCCTATCTCGAGAGAAGATATCTCGCGAAGGTTGGCAGACGATAGTACTAGGCTAATGGCTTACGGACCCTTCAACATGCTCCGAGAACGTCAGTACAAGCGCACGAATTGGCAAATGATGTTCGACGGGTCTACGGTGCAGTCGACGCTCGAGGCATTGGAGAACGATGCCAGAAAACGCAGGATGGCGGAATTGGAACGGTGTCTTTACTTCGAATCGAAACGCCATGGCCGTCGACCAGTTTATGGGACCAGTCTCGTCGAATTTCTCACTGCGGATAGCAAGCAGAGACCAACTCTGACTGGTCGTCCCCAAAAGCAGTCTCTCGCGGAGTGGTTGTCAAATCGGTCATCTGTTCTCGCATCGATGATTTTGTCCATCGAAGAGCGGTCCCAAGCCATGGATGGTTACGTCAGACGTTTCGCCTGTGTTACGCCAGCTGCAGTTGCCTCTGGTATTACAGAGGCAGCTTTGACTCCTGTTGAAACCCGTTACTTGACCGAAAAAGAGCGCTTCCCTGCTTATGATCCGTTCCACGAGGCCCAGATGCGTCTTTCAATTGCTTTTCCAGACAAGAGGCTGTTGCAATATGACTGTGGGAAACTGCAAAGGCTCGATAAGTTGCTCCGGGATCTCAAAGCCGGTGGTCACCGAGCCCTGATATTCACGCAGATGACCAAAATGCTTGACATTCTGGAGCAATTCCTCAACATCCATGGGCACCGGTATTTGCGACTAGATGGTACAACCAAAGTGGAGCAGCGCCAGATTCTGACCGACCGGTTCAACAACGACGATCGCATCTTGGTGTTCATTCTGTCCAGCCGATCCGGTGGCTTAGGTATCAACTTGACGGGCGCTGATACTGTGATCTTCTACGATCTTGACTGGAATCCGGCCATGGACAAGCAATGCCAAGATCGGTGCCACCGTATTGGGCAAACGCGAGACGTCCACATCTACCGATTCGTCTCGGAGCATACGATTGAATCGAATATTCTCCGCAAGGCCAACCAGAAGCGAATGCTAGATGATGTCGTCATCCAAGAGGGTGAATTTACCACAGACTACTTCACCAAGCTGGACGTCCGTGACATGATCGGTAATGAGGAAGCTGAGGCACAGGATGAAGCCAGCGCCGCCATGGACCGCGTCCTATCCAGCCGGGTTGCCACAGGTGGCTCTCGCGTCTTCGAGCAGGCCGAGGATAAGGAGGATATCGATGCGGCCAAGAACGCACAGAAGGAGATGGAACAGGCTGATGACGACGACTTCGGGGATCGCAGCATTTCGCAGACACCCGGTCAGGCGGGCACTCCGTTGGCCACTGGTCCCGAGGAAGGGGAAACACCTGGCGCGCAGCTCATCACCACGCCGCAGATCCATGGCGTAGATGAGACAGTGGATGTCGAGCCTCAACCTGGTCATGTCGACGACTATCTCCTGCGCTTCATGGAATGGAATGTGAAGGATGAACCGCTTGTTCTGCCCCCCGATAAGACAAAGAAGAAGTCCAAGAAGGGCAAGGAGCACCGCCTCAGCAAGAGACGTCGCTAATGTGCGGGCTTTGCAGACTTGGCTTGATTTTTACTCGTTGGACTGCATATACGGGCTGACTGCGAGGATCGGTCAGTCCTGCTTGTATTACTATTGTTTTTTTTTTCTTTTTTTCCTATTTTGTCATTACATGCTCCCCAATGTATGATGTGGTATTTGTGTTATAATGTGTATTGATTCCTCGCGTCCCAGATTTGGATATCTGGCCGCGTATGCTTGAAACAAAAGTCGTCGAATGACGGGGACTAGAGAACAGATGCACGGTTTAAAAGGCGTCCTGTGTGCATTAGGCAGGGAAAGCATAGGTGATGGTGGGAACAGTCTTTTTAGTTAGCTCTCTAGATCAGTTGGATCGTCGATGTGCTTATTATTATGAGACGAATGAAAACTCTCCACGGCCTATGAACTCCGAGCCATCTCTTTCTGAGGCAATACATGCATGATCTGACTGAATTGGTAGCTCGGATCTATGACGCAGGACTGCGGTGCATCAGATATACCGTGATCCCAAGACTATCACAAAGTCCAGCGACCGAAAAAGTCCATGATAATGGGAGTCGCATCCAGATAAGTCCCATCGGGATTGTCACTGTTCGGATTTACGCTAGGCCAATCATGACCCAGTCCCTCAATCCTGTAATGAGTTACAGTTCCCAAGGCCTCTCCCCAGCCGTACTGATATTCCTGGACATTACCGTCGTAAAGGCTTGTAGTTTGATTCTGTAGCCCGAGGCTGTCCCTCTTTGCCCACTCCCGCACAAAATGTGGCACAGAGGGTAAACACTCTCCACGTCTACCACCTCCGTTGTACGGGATGACTGTGTCGGCTGTGCCGTGGAACTCGATGATCGGGATTGGACACCGTCCGGGATTACAGTTGATAGGCACCGTTTCAGCATTGCAGGCGTCCTCGGATACATTCTGATAGAAAGCTCCTGAAACGGGGGCAAATGCTGCTATATGTTTGGAGGCTGTAGCATCGCAGGCTAGGAGATTTGTGAAGCCCCCGCCATTTGATTTGCCGGCGGCATAGACACGCGAAGAATCAATGCAGTATCTTTGCTCGAAGTGGTCGAGCATTTCCATGGTGAATGCCACGTCATTGACTCCAGAAGAAGCTGGGTCTCCTTGCCATTGATTCTGTGTGTTTATTGGTCAATGACCGCTTCTTCGATAAGTAGGGCGAGTTCGAGACACGTACATCAAGGCCCTGGGGATAAACCGCAATAGCATCGGGGTTCCACGCTTCGTTGCTGAATTGCGAAAGCTGCTCCTGACTTTCGGCAGTTTTCCCCCTCCCGTGGAAAGAGAAGATAAGTGGAATTGCTCTATTCTCGTCATAGTTGGACGGAATGTGGATGATATAGGACCGAAGAGCGCCATCTGATGTGGTGAAGTTCGTCGGATAGCTTCCTCCGGCACCCTGATGCATGGGCAATGGCTTTCCACAGCCTGCTGAGGCAGTGGCCGTAGCCAGACTGTCGATCAATAGGAAGAGACAGAAATATCCCTTCATTGCCAAAGATTGTAGTTGGATTGTTGACACTTTCAAAAAAGAAGAGCGCGAAGGCTGTTATGTTATGTACCTTGCCACAACAATTAGTTGTAGGCTATTTGCCGAATATCGCCATTGGTATGTACAGGGTATCTGGACGCGGGGAAGACATATTTGCGCCTGGCTGTCGACCTTCTCACTGACATTCGGGCCAATGGGAGCGTAACGATGGGATCTCAATGTAGCATGTAGAATGCAATTCCACTGCGGGAATTGGTCCCTTCAGCTAGAGATCGGCGTTAGTATGATCCTGGAGCCTTGGGTTGCAGCGGGAGAGGTACATGATGCTTACAGCCTTACCTTCTGCGCGCTTTATTAACAAGGCGCAAATTGAGCGACGCAATCTCAATGGGACTGACGGGAAATACTCTTGGTTGTATATAGATGCAGCGATATAAATAATGAGGGTATGGACAGAAGTGTAAAAACAGCAATGATCTGCCATCTCGTAAATAGAATAGACCTCAAGTACGCCAAAGCATGCACAAGCATAACATTTAGCTAAGCACTCAAGTTCACTATAAAGTAGCTGGAAGGTCATTGGTCTAAGTATCAGATACAATGAGTACCATTGCTAAAAATGACAATTACTGCTAGGTAGCAGACAATTTCTCTGACTGGTAAAACCTTACAATGTCTTTGTCAAGAGCAGTTGGCGCAAACCTGAGGCAAGCACTGCTCTGGCTCTTGGACGATAGCTTATGATGCTATGTTTCACAAGGGAGACCAACGAAAACAAAGTCCCTGTCAGCAAGCAAACTTCACAGAAGGCAGTTTCAACTTAACTCTCTGATCCACTGCCTGCGCTTCACGCAACTGTATTGATCACTCGATCCACTATTACATACTCCTTAGTTGAAGAGCCAAATAGCGCCACGAGCAGCCCTACCGGCTCTAGCGGTCCCCAAAATGATTAACTGGCATGGCCACAAAGCATGTGAGACCGAGGTGATGATCATTCCCAAATAGGGTTCATGGGAGGAGAAGAATGACAACTCAAACCGGGAGCCTCGTTGCAAGATGTGGAGCTGATTGATTTTAGGACAGCACGTGTAGAAGATAGTGAAGTAATCGTTCTATCTTGATAACTGAAGAAGTTTGGAATGGAACAGGTTGACTCCGTCCTGTATGGTCACGAAACATGAAGAAAAAATACCTTACAGCGGTCCTGTAATACAGTTCTTCAGATTGCGTGATATTGCAGCTTTGGGAGATGGAGGATGGTAAGCGAGAATCAAACTACCGAAGCGTTGTTGAACCATGAATGCCTGTTGAAGTTTAATTGTTTCAGTACTGAGTAAGTCTTGAGTCTGATTTGGAGTCATTGGTGACCATTCAGGTAGCAATGTCCGTGGTCTCCAACTTCTGTTGACCACGAGGCGAGGCGAGGCCCCACTGATCCGCAGGATCGCACCTTCGCAGCAATAAGCGCGGCAATAAGGTGTGGGAACCAAAGTCGGAACACTCGGGGGCACTGGAATACTAACTCTCTCTCTCGCTATGGTCGACCTCGAGGGATAACCCCGGGCGTAAATCCCTCTCACTTATTCAGGAAAAACCCCGACTGAGCCAGACAACCCATGTTTCATCATACTTGTGGAACGTTTGTGGGTCAGAGCAATTGTGGAAGCTCGGTTGGAGCTGCTATATGGCTCCTTTCTATGTCATGTGAAACATTCCAATGTCCCAAGGTCGAACGGATGTGAATTTGAACGCATCGAAGTTTGGAATACTTGGTCAAGGGGAACCGAAAGCGTCGGAAACTGGCTGGAAATCCCCCGTAAACTACTCCGTAGCACACGGTCTGTTTAATGAGCGGTAAATGCGACCCACAAGCAATGAGGAACTATATATGTCTGTCTTAAACCTTAAATTCAGCGTGGCGTCCGCAGTTTCGATCATTATCTTCGTCTTGTCGAGGTGTGGACGAGAGGGGAGACTAGCAGTAGAGACAAGGGGAGTGAATCTACTCGGGATGACTCGGATTATCGATAAGCGGCAAGCTGAAATGTACTGGCCACTGGGACTGGGCAATAGACGCGATGCCGATCTGTGATGCTGATGGATTCTATCTAATCCAGTCCTGCCAAGGACTAGACGAAGGTTCAACGGTCTCAGCAGGGATCGGATACGACAGCAAATGCAGTATAGCGACCGAGGAAGAGAAGTGGGAACCTTGGAAACCATGGTGATCAATGATCGAACAGAGGAGTTTGAGGGGTTTTAAGATCTTCGGCTCTGACAGCCGACAGACAGTAGGGCCAAAATTGCTACAAATCCGAGTTGATAAGCCCTACTGATCTGCTTGTGATCAGCCTCGGGAGTATTCTAGACATCAGTTCAGAGTCAGAAACAAGGTAGAGGCCGCTCACTCGCAGTCTAGATAGTCTCGTCATATCTACATCCGTTTGTCTAGAACAGCAATGGTGCCAGCAAAATCAGCCAATCATATTCATTATTCGATATCTACTGTGGATGCTGCCTTAGTCAGTGGCCTGGCCAGATCGCTGCCTTAGGTACGGAGTAGCCTCACTTGTCCTTACCATACAGGGTCAGCATTGCGACATGTGCATCTGGCTGCAGGCCCAATTGTCGCAACTCCTGCTGACCTTCATTGTGGTGTTCACCGTTATTCGACCCAGGGTCATCTTCCGAGTACTCTGCATATACCACTTTTGTCCACAGTCTTGAAAATTCAGCGAGGAGCTTGTAATTCCAGCCAGCCTGCAGCCAGCCATGGCTTGGGTAAGATGCGGATCATCCGTTATAATGGGCTTGTCAAATTGTAGGATTTCACTAGGTCACTTGAACTACCGAGCCGAGCAAATGCCGACAGGTGATTACGAGGCTGCCGAGTTCATCTCTGGTTTTGAAACAGTCGTTGCTTCCTGCAAAATCCCCACAGGCGCATTATTGCTGCAAAGTCTCCGTCACTAAGTGTATTCTCCATCCCCTTTCGGACATGTTGGACATGTCCGTGTCCCCGTCATGGTTAAGGGAAGTTCTGAGGAGACACAGCGGTTATTAATATCATTCCTAAGACTGACGTACAGGTGACCAGGGGCGAAGATGTATTTTGCTGCTGCTGGTGACGGCGATGGCGTTGCGTATGTCTCACAAGGATTGATTTTCGTACGCTTAGCTTCAGTCATCAATCAGTATCGGACTACCATCTGTGTGGATGGCACGATGCCGTAGTAAAGACAGGCGAAGGAAAACATGTCAAGCTATATTGAACGAACCGGATCAATGTATCCGGTCCATGTTCACACACGACAACAGTATCTGATAGTCGATTCCAGCTACTATGATAGTGAGTCGATTCATCACACTTCATGGTACGAGAGCTTGGTCCATAAAGGCACTAAACGGCACATAGAGGCGTTGTGTTGCGATTAGATCGACCTCTCCAGTCTTCCGAGATTACTCCGTTGCAAAGAGGGATGAAGGGCAATGCTGTTGCCTTGTCATTGAAACAAGAGAGCGAGGCTCAAAGCCTGCCAACCTATTTGAAATGCGCTACGAGGACTCAAGGAGATAAGACACACTAAGTACTTACCAGTTAGCAATAGGTCTCGGGCAGCTTTGAGAGGATCAAAGTCATATCAAGTGCTATTCAAATAAGAAGCAAGAGTGAATATACCCGCCGGAGGCTATCCGTGTAATTAATTCCAAACTGACAAGTGGGTTGCAAGAAAGTACCTTGCGAGAAAGTAGCAACCCACTTAGTCTAGCTACTTGCCTCGTAGTCCAGTAGATGAAACCTGTGACTAGTGAGCAGGGATGTAGAGCGAATAGCGCCTATTTCGGATCTTCTACTTGCCTCTTATGGACAGGAGTCAATATCGATTTCTAGATCCCAGGGGTCTTTTCCATCCGAGCCTTAGAGCATAGTGAACATTGTCGGGAGCTTTCCATTCTGGGCATTTCTCTGATTTCGTACAGTCAGCCAGATACTGATATGGTTCACGGAGTCGAGATGAACGGTATCTTTGTCTCGATTGACTTGTATTACTTCTAGGTAGATACCAACCGCTTATACTAATGAAAAAGGATTTATCAATCTCAGCTGATAGTATCTATTTGCATTTTGCAGAGACTAGGTAGTTTAGTCCGCACGCTATTTCACTCTGGCGTGTGGTAAGCGTGATTTGCAACTGCAGATCCCGCTTGGCCCGAGACACCATTACCATATTCGACGAGTCATAAAAGCACGGAGTAGGAGGCATTCCCCAAGACACTTCACCACATTCGTTGAGACATTGTCACTAAGAGTTATATCACATCCGCGCAAACAACCAGAAAAAGATCGCTGCCTAATAGAATGACAAGATTTCAACGGTCACAAGTGTTTGATGAGACCCCTTCCCGTCATCAGATGGACATGCTGAAGGCCAATCCCACCCGCATGATGGGCAAAGGACACGAAGGAGGGAAGATAAAAGCGAGGTCATAATAAGAGCAGACACTGTCTTGACTACCCAAAGCAACCCTCTATGCAGTCGAGACCCGTAACATCCCTGCCTGATGAACATAGAGTAAATCGCAGATCGTGGTTTGTCATGGTTTGTCATTCCTCTCACTCTTTGTACTCGAGAAAACTTGGCATAAATTGCCTCATCCTATAGCGGTGAGCTCGGCAAAAGTCGATGATGCAGAGACAAAGAAAATCTGCCAGGAACGGATTCATATGCAGATACTACTAGTATGAAAGAAGAAAGGAGTACTTATGTACACTACAAAAGCAGACACTGAGAGGTGATTAGACGTCTCTCAAGCTTTCTAAGTATCTACATTTTACTCACAGGCCTTGGTCATGGAGAAGAACCAATGAAGCGATGCCTGTAAACACTCGTCAACCTTCTGTTAAGAAGGCAGAACGCTTTGGAGAACATACCACTGTGGTCCAAGCAACTCTTCTTATCGCGCAAGAAATAGCAAAGCCATGCAAGATGGTCTGTACCCTTTCCTTGCTTAAATCTAAAAAGACGATTCAAGCTGTAAGTCAAGATCTGGATCTCCTCAAGAATAGCTACAGAGTTGTGGGTAGCTGAATCGTGGGTGGACAGCAGATATCTAGCTACTTTAGTAGGGATCTGGCCTAGTGTATGTACTCCATACCTTAGTCTCAAGATAGTCTCAGATGCATAATTGCCTCTATTTGACTCATTTTATTACTTGATATTCCATTTTCGCTTTCCCGTTTAGGCATTACGACAACTGCGCCAAGCACCGGAGAAGGTTTAATTCTGATTGCAGAGAGGTATCCAGCGTCATTCTTTAATGGAAAACACGTGCCGACAGGAATGAAGTTGACATCCCCATCAGCGGTACCGACTACAGAGCAAAGCAGTCGTCGTTCACTGGCAGGAATAGTTACCATGAGCATCATCATTGTCCGAGGTTAGATATCGCCTCGTTACCTGGCCATGAATCGTTATCAGGACGCGGCACCTTCCGGTTATCGGACTTTTGAAGGCAGACGGTGGTGTCGCTTTGTACGAACTCACTGCAATCATGACGAGAGGCGAAAATGAGAAAAAAGAAATGAGAATCTCGAGGCGAAGCCAGACTCCGGACCTTGACGTGAACGATGGATTGGGACTATTGACGGGACTAGGACCAAACAGCCCAATGAGATCGGTATGCTAGACCAGGAACGGATAAAAGAGCAAAAGCAATGAGAAGAGAAAATAGATAGGTACTACTGTGGATATGGACATCTGCAATTACACTCCAATAATCAATCGTTTATCGTACGTACATTCGGTACCAAGTCTTTGTCATGGATACGCTGCGTCAATTAATAGTGGACAGGCGACACTAGATTCATCCTTTCGAGTCCATGATTCTTGTGGTCCTAGGGTCAAAAAAAAAAAAAAATGAAAAAAAAAGAAAATAACAAAAATGAAGACCTAGCCAAAAAAGGAATGAAGAGAGAGAAACCTAACAAGTAACAATGTCTGGTTGACTTAGAGAGTGGGGGTATATTACTTAGATGGTAGATAGTTCCGGCCGAATCGAGTCTAATATGTGGGTGCTCACTTGCGAAACGAGGAGGCGCTTTGATGGAAGTAAGGCATCTTCTGTAGATTTTACATACATACAGTTACAAGTCATTGACTTTACAGGGAACGACGATGGATAACAGGAATGGAATTGGAGAAGTTCACCCAGTAAAATAATACTCCATCCAACCCAATCAAAACGGCACTTTCTGCTCGACCCAAGGATCGACACTCAAGCTTCCCTGACCTTTTGGAGACATGCAACTAGCACCATGGTAATAGACGCAGTATCTCCTAGGTAGATAGATGGATCAATTAATTCGATTAATTGCGTTATCACTTTATCACCGAACCGATCTACCTATCTAAGGTACTCGTTAACTACCTCCAACTCCACTCCAAGCCTCCGAAAAGTACCTCAGTCACGGGAGACACGCCGCGAGTGCCTGGCTGACGGGACCCGAGACAATGGACTGCAGCAATTCCTGGTTACTAACGCTAAATCGGAATCCACTGCGCGATACAACCTGCCAATCATGATTTTATGCTTGAAGTGTGGGCTTTGGAGTCATCGGGGAGTGGACATTGACTACGACTAAGTATCATAGGCTGTCCATATGATCGCCAAGTGGCATTGGGCCGGCACGAGTGCCCTTGTCACTCCGCAGCGCCGTCGATCGTTTCTCGACTCCGGCCGGCATAGTAAAGTATACGTATCTAGTACCTATCTGATTCTGTAGGTAGTTGCATTACATATAGGTTCTCCGGTCTCGCACAGGGCAAGGTCTTTTTCTTTACATATTTTCTTCACGTTCCCTTTTTGTTCGACGATCGGTACTTCCAACTACACTTGTGGTGCTTTGCATACATCCATCCTGAGTGACCTGTGTGTACTTGTTAACCTGCTTCTACTGCCCTACCTTACACGACACATCACTGTTACTTGACATCCTCAAACTCTTGTCTACTTCTTTCTTTTCCCTTCAGAGAGATGAAGACTTCAATACCATCAGACGTATGGGAGAAGAAGAAAGCCTTGATTGCCAAGCTGTACAAAGAGGAAGAATGGCCTCTCAAACAAGTCATCAAGAAAATTCGCTCAGACAACTTCAACCCAAGGTGAGATAAGTGCGGGAAGCACAAGCACTATTCCCTGGGCTAATCGATGCCGTATAGTGAAACCCAGCTTCGGAGCAGACTGAAGAAGTGGCGAGTCACAAAGCCATCTCGGCAAACACGGAAGAAGTCTCCCGATGGCCAGCCCAAACTCACCGACGGCGACAGTGCAATCGATGGAGCATCTCCAAAGACACAGACATCATCTGTTTCTCCCAGGACTCCATTACACGCTAACCAGCAGCCAGCTGTGAGAGCCTTTCCAGCTACAGAGCCTGAGTGGTATACGAGCCACGGGGTATATGCGACATCACAGGGAGCTTCAGCTCCAATTTTTGTCGATGATCAGACTATCTCCACTAACTGGCCTCTGCTGGCTGGCCAACAGCCATCACCAAGCCCGTCGGATCATCATACCTCTCACAATGGCTCTCCCGTAGCTATGTCAGGCTCCAATGCTTTCCATCAGCGCCACATCTCGCCGGTGATGGACACAGTATTTGTCAACGCGACATCCACAATGACACATGCTTTTAGCGGTTCCCCATTTGCCGTCACTACTGAAGCATGCATGCCGGAGCAAGTGTCTACAACGGCGGCAACAGCACCTATTCAGTGGACCGTCCCTCATTGGTACCCGCTGCCTCCGGGAGCCCTTTCTCAACCTCCACCAGTTCACTTTTATCCTCCTGCTCCTCCAAGCCCTCCATTGACGAGTCCCGTGGACCCTGCAATGCAAACATCGCACTCTCAGGCCGACTTCTCCATATATTCGCCCAATTATCCTGGCCCTTCTCAGCATGGGATGCCCGAAAACTTTGACGGAGTCAAGTCATGGAAACGGGTTATGTCTCTTCAATATACGCCTGACACAACGGCGCTCAATTCAGGAGGCGAACGACCTGAGCTTCCAAATTATGATGACAGGAAGACGTCGCTACCCTCAAAGATGTCAAGCCATCATTCCAGCGGGCTCATGACTCCGCCGTCCCGGATTTTTCCTCATGAGCAAAATCCTATGATGTGCGGACCAATCTATTCCTACCCTGGCCCAGATCCTCTTCTACACAGGCCGCAGAGCATTGAATTCTAGGATCAAGGCCGAGGCCAGTTGATCTCGTCTTCATTTGAGACCTTGATCTTTGTAATCCTTCTTCCCTTCCTTTTTTCTTTTCCAATAACCCCTCGCTCTGTCTCTGCGCATGCTGGTCATGCTAATTGAATACTTCTTCTCCTATTGTTTTTCTTCTTTCCATTCTTATCTTGTTCTCTTTGTCAGCCTAATGGGTCCGTCTTAACAAGTCGCAGCAATCTGTCTATATACCAACTTCAGGGTGCTGTATTTTCTTCGAGTGATTGTCAAATTTGGAGCAAAGTTGGTGTTATGGCTTTATATCTGATGTGTTTACGGGCGTATTATGTATTGCACGAAAGTGAATGTACTAAACAAATTATGTACGGGGTGGCAATTTTTGATTATTCCAAAAACAATAATGGGCCAAAGCCGTCTCTTGTACCACCCCTTTTGGATGCTCTTCCATATTTTGGCCAACTCACCGAGAAATTGAGACTGCAATGATAAGCAGCGACATTATTTAAAATTATTTCTTTTTCCCATAGAGTTTTTTAGATTCATTGTCGGAATTCATTGTCGGAAGAGATCGATGCCCTTTTACGGGCAACCTACCAGGTAGGCCAGCAGCAAACATGCAGATCTAAGAGAGGTACTCGGTCGGTTATCCGAAACCGACCTCGGCTCTTTCGAAAATCGCGGGGAAGTCCACGCCGTCCACAGCTTCTGGCTTGCAGCTTGCAGCTTGCAGCGTGCACTTTCTGTCCGTCTGCCTTCTGTTAGATTCTTTCCCACTGAGTTTATTGAGCAATATATAGAATACTATATCATCCAACTGCCCCTCCCTGAATTGTGGACGTTTTTACGTGGAAGTGTTTGCGATTGGTTGACTTTCTCCGTTAATCAACATGAGGGCCATTCAGGTCAAAGAGTATGTCAAAGTACGTTGAGATCCGTCTCTGATCAAAATTAATTATTGAAGAATTCCTCTCTAACGGCAGTCTCAACTAGGGTCCTCTCGACCTCCGGGTCACCGAACTGCCGACCCCATCCCCCTCACAAGACAAGTACTTGATCGAGGTCCACTCGGCAGGAACCAACTTCTTCGACCTGCTACAGATCCAAGGCAAATACCAGCACCAGCCGCCGCTCCCCTGGATCGGAGGCGCTGAGTTCGCCGGCAGGATCCTCGCTGTGCCAACCGCCCAGAAGAAGACCCAATTCAAGGTCGGGGATCGGGTGTTTGGCGCGACGCAGGGCGCCTATGCCACGCATGTGCTCGCGCCCGAGGCGTCTCTGCTCCCCGTCCCTACTGGCTGGAGCTTTGAGGACGCCGCCGGCTTGTTTGTGACAGCACCGACCTCATACGGCGGTCTGGTACATCGGGCCAATGTGCAGCCGGGTGATTGGGTCCTTGTGCATGCGGCGGCCGGTGGAGTCGGGCTGGCCGCGGTGCAGATTGCCAAGGCTAAGGGGGCGACGGTGATTGCGACTGCGGGGACGGAGCGCAAGAGACAGGTCGCGCGGGAGTTTGGGGCGGACTATGTCATCGATTACCGCAACCAGAAGTGGCCTGAGGAGGTGAAGAAGTTGTGCGCGCAGCACCGCACAGGGAATGGGAAGGCGGGCGTGGACATCGTGTATGATCCGGTTGGCATGATCGATGCCAGTCTCAAGTGCGTGGCGTGGAATGCGCGGTTGCTGGTGATTGGGTTTGCGGCCGGAAAGATCGAGAAGGTCGCGCTGAACCGGGTTCTGCTGAAGAACGTCAGTCTCGTCGGCTTGCACTGGGGCCAGTACGCCAAATTTGAAAAGGAGACGGTAGGCATCGTCTGGAAGGGAATCTTTGATCTAGTGGCCCAGGGCAAGTTCAGAGGGACAGCCTTCACAGACGAAAGTTTTGTGGGATTGGAGAGTGTACCCAGAGCCTTGCAGGCTCTCGGAAGCAGAGAAACCTGGGGTAAAGTGGTGGTGAAGGTCATTGATGATGAAGCGAAGAGCAAGCTGTGACCTGTACCGCTGTTTAACTTTATATTCTTTTCTTTACTTGCAACAAGCCGAAATAAAACTGAACATATACGACATGTCTGCCCTTATGTATATCGCTCTATCAAGACTAATACGTCTATTCTCGGTAAATTGTGGATGTAGGTGCGCAAGGAGTCATGCTCTCGTAGAATGTAGAAAACGCGAGCAAACATGAACTATGAAGGCCCTGTTACTTCCTCTGGCAACTTTCAGATCATGAGAACTCGAAACGAGCTCTTACAAACCAGCTCCAGTCGGTCACAGTCACAAGACGTGACGTGTGGTGACTGTCCTTCGACAAGAAGGGTCCGTGAGAGCACGTCAAACGCCCTATCCTGGTCCTCGCGGATGGATAGAGAAGGGAGACTCGGACAGCTGGATTGTGGAGTTGCGCCGGTATGAGACAGTGTAGACTTAGGGGGTCGCACGATTCGCCAAAAAATCAAATACTATAGATCACTGATGTTCTGTGACTGCTGCTGCCGTGGTAAAATGCAGGTTAGTTATCCTTCCTCCGCCAGGTTCGCAACGAGAGGGTATTTGGAATCATTTGAATTGTATCCAGGAAGCTCATGGAATCAAACTGGTGAATTCATTCTCAGTGATTGAATCTACCAAATTGAGCAAGATAATCTCCAGCAGCATGAGCTGAACAGCTTCTCATTCTAACAAAGTTCGAAATTGACCCAGTCCGCAGTTTGCTCTGCGAGAGAGGGAAAATCTTGCAAGACACTCTCGCTTAGCGTCAGCTTAGTCAGATGCTTTGATCCGCTATCTTATCAACACGTGCCCATAATGATCAGAGATGGAAGCATCAGCATGATGTACTAGGAGTAACAACTAATAACAAGGAGCTGTAGTAGCCAAATAGAGAGGATGTTGGTGAAGTTCGTCTCATTGTATCTGAATCGTCCTCATAAATACTGGAACGGGAAGGGAATTTTCAGTCAACTGTTGGAAAGGGGCTTTCAAGGCACACCTGACTTGATACTGATCCTTTACGTCACTGCATGGTAACAACACGTCTTATGGGTCAATGCTTACAATAGATCTTGTCAAATAGTTTGCAATTGGGGAAGTCCGAGTCGGGATATATAGTGGGCCATTTAGATACTGAAGGTATACCTTATGTTTTGAACAATAGGTAGGATAGGGTGATTCTTGTCGAGACCCAAATGCATCCACCCATACGTCATGCCACTATTATCCCAGTTTGAGCCCCCACAGAGCTATCGCAAACATTATAAACAGTGCTTGATTTAGCGACGACAAGTGTCTGCTAGTATTTCCGCTGTAAGATTAATACGGCACCTAATTACTCACGTCGATCCTTCCTTGTAATGATCAGCCTCCGTCTGAACGCTCCTATTCTGTCTAAGCAAAGTGCGCGTATACGAACAATTGCTCGCAAAATGTCGACGTCCACAAAGCCTTCCAAGTTCAGTCATCTGCCTCGTGCAGCTTCGGGACCTCTGGAATGTCCATATGAGGTGAGGAAGAGCCAAATCTCCATTATCCTGCGTGATCCATGGATGGCATACTGATGTAGCCCGTCCAGGGCATGAGTGTCATACATAATCCCACATTTAATAAGGGCTCTGCCTTCACTGAAGAGGAGCGGAGGATTTTCAAGCTGCACGGCTTAGTGCCCCCGAATACGCAGACGCTTGAGGAACAAGTCCACCGTGCATATGAACAGTATAGTAGCCGAGGGGATGACCTAGCAAAGAACACTTTTATGGCCAGCATGAAAATGCAAAATGAAGTCTTGTATTTCAAAGTAAGTACCCTTATTCATGATTAGAGGGGAGAGCAGAGATTCGAGAAACATTCTTTCCTATGTCTACAGTTGATGATTGGGCTCGAAATCTCCTCAGCGACTAATTCTCTGTCAGTTGCTACAAACTCATCTGAAAGAGATGTTCAGCGTCATCTACACTCCAACCGAAGGTGGCGCCATTCAAAACTACTCACGTTTGTTCAGGAGACCAGAAGGCTGCTTCCTAAATATCAATGACCAGGACGCGATTGAAGAGTGCTTGTCCAATTTCGGTCGCGGTGAGGATGTTGATTACATCGTCGTCAGCGATGGCGAAGAGGTACCTATGATCTTTTTCATTCTCACAGCTACTTCATGCACGAGTCTGACAGGGTCAACTACAGATTCTCGGAATTGGCGACCAAGGGGTTGGTGCTATCCTGATATCCGTCGCCAAGTTGGTAATCACAACTATTTGCGCGGGAATTCATCCAAGTCGGCAGCTTCCAGTAGTACTGGACTGTGGTACAGATGTAGGGCTCCGAAACATCAACATGAGCGTCGCCTGCTAACACCGCTTGCAGAATCAGAAATTGCTTGACGATGAGCTTTACCTCGGCCTTCGACAACCGCGAGCTAGAGGAAAGGATTATGATCAATTTGTGAATAAATTCGTCAACACTGCTAGAAAGCTCTTTCCCAAAGCATACATTCATTTGTGAGTAGAATTGAGTCTCGTCTCCACGAGCAATTTGAAACGGCAAGCTAAGCGACTAACATCCCTTCGCAGTGAAGACTTTGGCCTGCATAATGCCAAAAGGCTTCTCGATGAATTTCGGCCACACATGGCCTGCTTCAATGATGATATTCAGGGAACCGGGTGTGTGACTTTGGCAGCATTAATGGCAGCTTTGCACGTCAGTGATGTCAAATTGCAGGACGTGCGCATCGTTATCTTCGGCTCCGGTTCCGCTGGGACAGGTATTGCACAGCAAATTGCTGATACAATCGTAACCGAGGCCCATAAATCAAAGGACGAAGCGGCAAAGCAAATCTGGTAAGCCTTCCGGGAAATTGATGCTGCGCCCATTTGCAACTTGCTGAACCTTTTCCAGGTGTTTGGACAAGCCAGGATTGCTAGTAAAGTCCTTGAGTGACCAATTGACGCCGGCGCAAAAGCCTTTTGCGCGCAGCGATGATGAATGGCCTGATGGGGAGAGAGATCTGCTATCTGTAGTGAAGAGAGTCAAGCCCCATGTGCTGATTGGGACATCAACAAAGCCAAACGCCTTCACGGAAGAGATAATCCGAGAAATGGCCAAGCATGTCCACAAGCCAATTGTATTTCCATTGAGTAATCCTACTCGGCTGCATGAGGCACAGCCCAAGGATCTTAACGAGTGGACGGATGGTCGAGCGTTGATAGCGACTGGGAGCCCGTTCCCACCAGTTGATCGCAACGGGGCAAAGTATGAGATTGGTAAGTACGGATTGTCAATATGGTAGAAATTTGCAGGACATGACATGACTCATTGAAACCCCTACAGCGGAATGCAATAACTCAACCTGTTTCCCCGGAATTGGGCTTGGAGCCGTCTTGTCTCGGGCACGCGTCCTGTCAGACAAGATGCTCGTCGCTGCGGTCAAAGCGCTAGCAGCTCGATCACCTGCGCTTCAAGATCCCAACAAGCCTCTCCTGCCCGATGTGGAGGAGGTCAGGGAAATCAGTGTCGATATTGCCAAGGCGGTGATCAAGACGGCAGTGGAAGAAGGGCATGCCCAGGAAGAAGGCATTCCCACCGACGACGACGACCTGGAGGAGTGGATTCGGGTACAGATGTGGGACCCTGTCTACCGTCCTCTCTCAAAGCCGAAGTAGGGGTGAAAGTTGCAGCACAAAATCGAAGATTCGGGCCTTGAATCTTACTGCAGAATGTCTAGACCACTTGGGTAAAGAGGCCGAGAGCTCAGCTCGGGCGACGCGAGCGACGGTAGTCAAACTCCAGTTAGATTGCTCTGTTTCCGTAGTGTCATGACATTGGACAAGCATAAAAGACCTGCAACCACTGATGTTCCCAATGATCCATTGTCAAACACTATCAAAGCTGTCAAACACCGGATATGTTTGGACTGAAGAAGCCTTGTGGAAGCCTGACAGGTCGTGCTCCTGGTTCCACAAATTGGCCGATTTATCCGCTCCAATAGCCATTGACCCTATCCATCGCCGGTTTTGGGTGACCAACATGGCTTAAACTATGGAGGCTGATGGCTCATGCAGGTGATTGCTGCGCCTCCTCGTGGGCACGGGATCCTACAGGGCTATGCCCCTCTGAGTCTCTACCCAACGGTCGTACAGCACGTGGAGTTGGGAGAGGCGAACTGTGATTTCATCGATAATTAGATAAATTTCGATTGATCCGATCTCCGGTTCTTAGTCGAGGAAGTTTATGGATGAAGAATTAATGATGCCATGATGGTGGTTTGATCTCTCGGGAAATTGAAGCTGTACGGCTGGAAGGCCCTTGGCATCGCAGATTGTAACCATGTTAGTCAATAGAACGGAGTAGGGAACTAATGGACGTTGGGGCTCAGGCTTTCCTGTGATCGAATCATCAAAGGACAAAGCGAGCATCGCCGGTTTTCTGGGCAAGTTGGAAGATGATGATGAAAGAATACCAAGAAATCCAAGAAATCCTTAATAATTAAGCCCGTCCGCTATCGCAGGTTACATCAGTGGGTTGCCCGTCATATTTATCTTAAACATTATCAAATTCTACCTCCATCAATACTGTGTTACGGCACCCTTTCCCTCCATATTGAGACTACGGCAAGTCTATTCGAGCATCTAGAACTCTTCTTTGCCAAGAAAAACAAAATTACAAGATGAAAATCGCCTACACAACGGCTCTCCTTTTTCTCTTGTCGTCCCCCAGCGTCACCTCCTACAGTATTCCGCAGTCGGATCTGGTCGCTCGTGATATAGCCCCAGTCGATTCATATCGAGGCCCAGATCTCGAGAAACGTCGAGGAGGAGGCGGCGGTGGACGAGCTGGCGGAAGCGGAGGATCCAGTGGGGGACGCAGTGGAAGCGGCGGAAGCAGTAGTTCATCGAGGTGAGCGGTTGCCAAGCTGCCTGTTATGTTCATAAACATCGAGGCTAACATTTGTTCTGCACGAAAGTGTCGGGGGACGTCCAGGAGGCTCTAGTAGCAGTCGCATTGGCGGATCCTACTACGCTGGCGGTGCCGCATCTTCATACAGGGCCGGCACGCGATCACCTCTGGGAATCTCTCCTTTCCTTTTGCCTGTCGCTGCACTGGCCATCTTTCCTGGTATCTGGCTCTACGGAGCCTATGCATATCCCTACAGTCATCATTACAACTATACAAATGAGACTTCCCGCCAAAACGAGTCATTGCCGGTAGTCTGCTTGTGTCAAGAATACTCGGATTGCGGCTGTGATGATAACAATAACAGCACCTACTATCAATCGCTGTTCAATGGCACTCAACCTGTGAATTCAAGTATCGCCAAGGTTGTCAATGCCAACGGAACCGAGACCATCTACATCAACGGAACTGAGCCGAATGCAACGACGCCTACGAGCTCGTCCACCTCCTCAGCTCCCGCGACAGCTCTCCTTGAGGCCAGCGGGTACTGGGTTATGGTCGCTCTGGTGGCTAGCATGGTCTGGGCGCTATGATGGATGTTCGTTCATGACCTTTTGGCCGATGGGCCACTTGCTCACTATGCTCCACATAATATTTCGTGTCGTTTTGCTCTTTCTGAATTTGCCCCTTTGCTTCCTGCTATATTTCCTTCCAGCTAGATCGGTTTCATGAGCGCTCTGTCTTAGCCTTTGCTGGACTTTGCTGTGGGAATATTGCCGAGTCGCTTTGATTGGTGGTCTTTTGCTTTGATTGGCACGAGAACCTTGATACCCTCATACGGCGTTGGAAAGTAAAATTCTTGATGCTTGTTTACTCACTTCGCTGGACATGATTACGATACCACATTCTATTGATTATTCACGAGAATCTTATTGTACGATAGATCGCAATGAGTTGCTCGCTTCTAATACGCGTTATATGATTATCAATCGCAGGACTCACGCTCGCAGTTTGGAGCTCCAAGGTAGGTAGTTTCCATAGATGATTGAGGTCTTTTCAGGTCTTTCATGCTCTGATCAATCTTTTAGAACTATCAATCGTTTTGCGCATTCGCCAAATATGGACCCTTCGCAATTTATCTATCACTTGGTTTCCTCCGAACTTCTTCTCCTCTTGTAGATTCTCCACTTCCATTGAAACCGACTAGGTATTCAACCCCAAGGACCGATCTATTTCTGTAGTCTGACTTCACTTGACCTCTTCAGGCTGTGAGCGGGCACTGCGGCACTGGCTCGCTTCTCCGAGACTAACTCTTACGATACTCTTTCTTCTCCACGCTGCTGCGCGACAAAACTGGTAAGACGACAAGCCTTGGACTACTCTTCCAAGCAGGATTCGTCATTGCTCGTTACCTAAATCATGTCAATTTCGACCCCCTAATGTTGTTAATGGCCTCTTGAGATCTCCCGGACAGCTGCAATTCGCGCTCTTCAGGCTTCATCGTCTCTTTTGGGTCGGCACAAGATCCACATTGCGCTATCGCATTAGCCTCCCCTCGGGATAACATGATCGACACGTTTTCCACGGAATCCTGGACTATCCCACGGCTAGCCCTGCAAATGGCTACGAACTGCAGGATAGAGTTCGGCTCAGAACTTCACGGATAGAGGCGTACCTTGCATCTCCTCTCAATGTCTACAAACTGCTGGCACAGAAAATCATCAGCGATTAAGGAATAATCGCTGAATACTTTGTCACCCGCACCGCAACGCAGTAGCTTCGAAGGGATCGACAGTTCGAAAATTATCGTGACGAACCCGAACATCCTCAACCATGGACGGCTTGACAACATCGCGCTAGACTCAAGCGACTTCGAGCCAAGCATACGCCTACGGCAACCGGATTCATGGCTGATTCGCTGCTTGTTCGGGCCATATATCGATTCTGGTATCGTTTGGTCGGTTCAAGAACTAAAGGTCTCCAGGATAGTCTAATGTCTATTCCGTACTCCGTACAGTCTAGCTAACAATTTAGTGCTAGGTACTGGTCAACCCCCCTTTTCTTTGCGCTTTATTATCATCGTCGTCTTCTCTTCTTCACTTGAGTTACCACTCACTGCTACAGACTTTGACTGCCTCAAGGCGTTGTCGTTCGTTCTTTACATTCTATACACACCAGAGCTGTCACTCGTTTCCAGCTCCATTCATTCTTTACTTCTTATAAACGAAAATATTGCAAAATTATCTCCTAAGCTTTCTCGCTTATCCAAAATCGATATACCAGCGCCCGACATCGACCGGCTTACTCCAAAAGCTATTTCTTCTTCCAGTATCGGTTTTGAATTGCAGCCTGCGCATCTCAAACTTCAGTCTTACACATCAATCATAAGATCAAGATGCATTTCGCCAAAGCTCTGCTGTTTACCGCTGCGGCTGTCGCGCCCTTCGCATCCGCTGCAGCGCAAGCTGAACCAACCACCACCATCACCGTCAAGGTGGTGAGCGTTGGCGCTTCTTCCACTCCTACACCATCCCCCACCAGCAGCGTCGTCAGCGTGACTCCAAGCAGCAGCAGCCCCTCCATTCGACCCACCGGTGGCATCTATCTCCCCAGCTCCGGCCGCTGGAACTCAACCAGCTCTTCGATCGTCAAGGTGACAGTTCCTGCCACCGTCAGTGGCCCCTCCCAGACAAACGCTGCTGCCTCCGCGATCTCGTCGGCACCATCCCAGGGCGGCGCCGCTTCCTCGATCAACTTCTCCGGCCCTCTGACTGCTGTTGCCATGGCTCTCGCTGGATTTGCCATGTTTTAAGGGGTAAATCGGAGTCTACCAGACCTCCAGCGCTTGAAGAGCCACAGTTGAAGCGATCTCCTTCATCTTCGGGATTGGGGGAGGCCGTCCATGATCGAGCATCAATGTTCGGATAATGAGGAAGTCGGACATATATTTTCCTATCTTACTTCGCCGGACGATCCTCGTCGCCCACCTTGTCATATATACATTTTCACCTGTCTTCTAATCTGTTTCTATTAAGCTCGACTCCGCCACGCACGCATTGTTTAAGACTTTATGATCTGGGCGGGCTGATCTGTCATTCATCACTTCACCTTCACGTCCTCAATCTTATGTCTGTCTATACCCTTAATTTGTCTCTCAAGAAGCTCTGGCCTCTTGTCTCTTGAATTCAATGCTCTTCACTACTATTCCACTAGATTTCTTCATTATGATAGAGTACTGATGGTTCTACCACGTCACTTGTTCCTATTGTCTTTGTAGTACTTAAGTACCCCATACGGTGCTTAATATGACATAACCGGCTAACGTGCAGAACCTTGAGTCAGGATACATGAGCATACACTCAATGCTATGCTATAAAACAAGCCAAGTATGGGGATCAATCCCGTGCTTACGCTCGCTGTAGTATACAGAGAGCACAATGAAGATCGGCCATAGGAAGGAGAGGAATGCAAATTATTATGTTACAACGTGCAAGAATATACATCAGCGCTGCAGATGTTCGCAGCATCTTATGAGTCCCTGTAGGTAGCTTCGTATCTGTTCAAGCCGGATGAAGTTAGCCAGTTCTTCAGAGAATTGGAACAGCGATCACATACCTCTTTCCTCTGAATGCCCACAGACCCCAATTTCCGCAAGAAACATCGTGAGGGTCCAGGTCGTTTAGATCCCAACGCAGACTACGGAAGATATTTTCGCCGGGCTCAAGTAGTATGTCGAATTCACCAGCACATTTCTCGCGAACCCAGCTGATATCCCTCTCCATATCCCACTGTGTGTACCCAGTGGTAATGATGGGGACCTTGGTCTCCAAAAGTTGTGGCAGAGTTTCTTCCCACTCATGAGAGCTCGCAGGGTGCCCAAGGCCCGGATGGAAAAGTACAAAGCAGTCCAGATACGGGTCAAACGGCTGAAAGTATTGCGCTTTATACATGGTGTGGAAGTAGTCAACGTAGGTTGTGATCTTCAACTGGCCACCGAGTCGATCCTCCACAATGCCCCCAAACGGATTCTCGGGGGTCCGCTCAGGAAGTGGGAACTCGGCGTCACGGTTGGCCATACTTTCAGGTCCAATGAAAATCAAGTGTATCAAGGACCGCGGGAAAATGTAGCTCAACTGCAGCCAGACGTCGCGGGGAAGGGATGATTCCGCACGCGCACCTAGGATGAATACTCGAACTGGGGGTGCTTTCAGGCGCAGACCTTGGATATCGACACCCTCTCCTGTCTTTGGAGGGTGCAAGGTATATCGAAGAGCTGGAAAGAAGAACGGTCAACTATTTGTACAATTTGCAGGCAGCTAGCTGAGCACGGAAGAGGTGCAGCTTACCGCTAACGCTCTTGAGTCCTTCGGTAGTCAGTCGGCCTCCCTTTCGAACGCTGTAAGGACTCAGCTCATGCAGAACACTTCCGATCGTCAGCGGGTATGTAAGCATTCTGGTCACTTGTCGCATGCTTCGGTCATGATTGATCGCATCAAATTCCCGTGTATAAAGGAAAGTGTCCCAATTGGTCATGTTAATAACGAAGTTGTCGTCCTGCAACCCTGGGTAGGTGAACTCGGGGAAAAAACGCCCGGAATGAAGATCGTGGTCATCCTCGTTGATTTGTCTGATAGTGTCACAGATCTCCAGGTGCGCCTCGAAATCATCCATCCAGTGTTCCTCGGAACAGTAGATGGGAACGCCACAATCGGGGCACTCAAAGTGAGAGTGGGCTGGAGGCAGTGCGCTTTCGGGGCTCTTCCGAGACTCAGGATCATGAGGCGAGAGAGCTGCACGAGTCTGCTGATGACTGGGATGCGGACAAAAAGCATTCTGTTTGATGAACGCCGCACGCTGTCTAATCGCGGGTGCAGGGGACTTCGAGAAAGGGTGAAAGAGGTTGTTTGGTTTCAGCAAAGTTCTTGCCTCCTGCGCTTGGCTCGACGAGGTGGACGAGGCTCGGTGCGCTAGCGGCTTTGCAGTTGGAGAGGCAGCAGACAAAGGTGACAAKGATGGGCATGACGTCCGTTTCAATTGCCCCTGGGAGGATTGAGGTGGAAAGCGATTGTTGCCCTTCGAACCAAATCTTCGGGAGAAAGAAGAGGGCGAGTCGAGTGGTCCCGGCGACTTAACCACAGTTTGCAATCGAAACGTAGAACCTTGAATAGAAACTCTTCGCTGGAGGACCTGCAGACAGCGTCCGCAAGTATATTCGCCAGGCATGTCGACTGTCGCGGCGCTGAATGGACGGCGGTTGAGTACACATGTTTGGAAGCTGTAATTTCTGGCCGCCGAGAATGCCGTCGTACCACGTGATCCAGATAGATCGTTAAAGTCATAGGTATGTTCAGTTCGGTGCTATTGCTAACACATTCCCTCAGCAAATATGTTGAAGCTGTGTATGTTAGAAATCCATTATCCAGATGTTAATGCACCAGTAAGACAAAGAGCTAATAAGTGCAATGGTAACTTCAGGACTATTGACTTCTGGATTGAGTATAATGAACAACGTATCACAATCTACAAGAGTATGGGTGATCTCCAAGACATCCACTTCCCCAAGCCACGAGTGAGCGTCAGAAGATATCTTCGCTGGCACTCCAGTCATGTCTTTCTCTACATTCCCAATACTTTCCATTGTGCGCCCAATATTCCTCTCCAGTGATCGGGCATTTAGCCCTGGTGAACCACTGAGGGCGGTACTCCTCGCCTCTAGCCTCCCTCTCCCGACGTTTCGCCCGCTGCTTTTCTTCAACGCGATGTTTTTCATTGGCAGCCAAGTCGTACTCGCCGTCCTCCATTGCACGCTGATCAGGGCGGAGTCGCGTGTCAGTAGGCGGGAGATGTTCTTTCAACCCTTCCGGAAGAGCATTCAGTGTGATGACAAAGGGTGTCAGGTTGAAAGGAATTCCACTTGGCCGAGGATGGCTCTGCCAAACCAGAAAGGTCTTAGCCGATTCCGGATCCTGACCGGACACCTGCGCTTCGAACCCAGGGGTATGGCGTGCGTAGATTTTATCATTCCAGCGCCCACCAATACTCCATCTCGGTGATCCGTCGCGATCAACGACTTTGCCAGTCACCTGGTACGCCGAAGACGCCTTCCAGCCTCTCGGTTTGAAATCCAGGTAGCAAACCTCGCCGGTAGTCCAGTTTTTGATTTCCATCAGACCGTAATTGTCGACAGTGGGATTGCCTGTGATAATGCCAATGACAGACGAGGTAACTTTCTTCCATGTGTAAAGCTCCTCTCCGCCTGACACGGGACGCAGTTTCAGAAACCAGGTTCCAAGGAGGTTGATATCGAATGATTTGCCGTAGAACTTCGACTTAAGAGCTGACTCTCCCTGTGGAAAGAAGTTTAGAAAGAAGGAAACGATAGCACAAGAGGGAGAGCTATTCAAATCTTACCCAATAATCCCATTTCGGTGACTCGGCCCACGCTGCGCCAATCGGTGGGTGGTGGCTAACCTGCTCAATGAAGAACCGATATCCCTTGTCGGGCCGCGCATATTCGAAGGTCTCTCCGAGAAGAGGATTGAAAGGCTTTGCCACACGGCCGATTGTTGAAGCATACTCGCTCGCTGCGTAAGCAGCTACATACACCAAACGCTCCATTGAGTCGGATCGGTCAGCCGCGATATCCAGAAGGTCAGCATATTCTAAGTCCTCCGCCACTCGTTGAAGCAAAGATGTCGGCTCATTGAAAGATACTGGTAGAGTCATCTTTGTCATATCCTTGCCGATCATGGATTTCAGAATTCCCTAAAGCATAACCTTAGATTGTTTCAGTCCTAACTTGAGCAGGTACCCGCGATAACTTACCCACAAGGAAATTTTCGGTCTATCATCGTTGTCCAGCTTGAGTCTCGTGCGTACAGGCTCTTCGTAGCCCTTGAAAGAGGGGACTATCACGTTCCGTTTCACAGCTCGGAGTTCAGTGCTTTCTAATTCTGGCTTTTCCTTTTCTTCCTCGATCACTTTCGAGGTCGTCATGTCTTCCACCTCTATCTCGCCAGCGTCGATAGCATCAAAAAATTCATCATCATCGTCCGATGCAGAATCGTACAGACTGCTGATGCGAGAGAGGGCCGACATCTTGCGACGCAGAGACTTCCCAGACTCCTCCTCCTCGAATTCCGTCACGTATTCCACGGGCTGTGCAACTTGTTCCTCTGCTTCATCTTCGCCAACACGGCTGTCTTCCCCAGAGACTTGTATGCGGGACGGAACCTTGCTACCACGACGGCTGGTGCGCGCGGACACGCTTTCCAGAGCTTCTTTGAGAGCTCGCTTCGTACGTCTGCGTTTCTCTTCGGATTCCCCCATCTTCGATTGCAGTTCTTCGTGCTCCTGTGCAATGCGCGCCATGCTTTCTTCCCACATTTTGCGAAGATAAGCCTCTCGGTTGAGTCGATATTGCCAATAAGAATCGCGATCCCGCGATATCTTGAGAAGGTTTTGGACCAGACCTTGCAGGCTGCTTACAGCCGCCTCATAAGCTACAAGGGCTTGGCTAACGGAGGAGTCCGAGATTGGCACGTTCGGGTCCTTCGATTTCTCGGCTTGCAACGCAGAGGCGACGTTGGCCAGAATCTCGAGTTGAAGTTTTGCAGATTGCGCCGTGATGTTCAGCGCATCTTTATCGGAAGAACTGATATCGCGACTAGACGCGTACTCGCCATAGTCGTCCTCGTCGCCTTCGCCATCCGGCTGGCTAGTTACATGACTGACCACCTGATTGACCTCGTTCTGCAAAACACTCTGGTCGTAAGAACCGTGTATTGAGGCTTCCTCATCTGCAGGTACGCTGTCAAGGGTTGTACGAGATGCATATGTGGTGAGTCTGTGAGTGCTACCACTTGGCACGCTTAGAGAAGACGGTGCTAGACCTTTCCCATTTGACTTGGTGGCGGCCAGGTTCGGGGATTCGGATGCAGTCTCTGTTGGACTCCGGCCTTCGATCTGGTCCATCTTCGCCTGGCGAAGTGCCTCAGCATGTCTTGTCTGGCGTTTCTGTTCCTCCTTGGCTTCGTCTTTCGCCCATTGTATAGCGTTATTCAAGGTCCAGAACCAGCGCTTAGCCTCCACGACATGGTTCGCTTTGAGATGATATTTGACGGACGACTTTCCATGTATTTCAAATCGCGTCTTGTCCTGCGCGTCCATGCTGAGCCTAGCGATCTTCATATTTATCGCGCCGCGACAAGCAGAGCCCGCATCGTCTGAACGAAACGTCAGTTTCCCGTGGTTTTCAGAGGAGGGACACCAAAGATAGGTCTACCTTGATGTTTGTAGTAACTCAGGACGCCATCTTCAAGCACGAACCATCGCAGCTTATATCCACTGGTATAATTCGTCCATTTCTTTAAATAGCCTCTCATTTCACGCGCATCTTTGCCCGCGAGCGGCGCCTCACCTGCGCCTGACCGTCCAGAGACACCTTGAGCGGGGCTGCTGCCGAGGATGGCTTTCTCTTGAATGCCACGCTGTGCGATAACTGCGGCAGGAGATCTTTTGACAATGGCACGTGTCTTATCGTCTTTCGTAACATCTTGAGGTAGCTTACCTTTCTTATCGCGCCGAAAAGGATCAGCTCCGTGCATCAGGAGAATCTGGATGAGTCTCGTATCTTTCTTTCTAGCGCCTTCATGCAGTAAGGTACCCCCGGACTGTGCGGTAGTCGGGTCGGTGACCAAGTCCAGGCTGTTCACATCTAATATTCCCTCCACGCGCGGCTCTTCCAATACCTTCTCAAGATTATCGTAATCGCCTTGAGACACAAGGGACTGAATTTCTTGCGTCTTGCTGTCAATAAATAGAGATCTTGCAAGCTGGAGCTGCTGAAATATTTCGGGGTTACGCGCAACATCAAGGGCAGTCTGGCCTCGATAGTTGACAATCGAATCATTCACGGATGGACGATTTAACAACTCGCGCACTAGAGGTCCTCTTCCTAGCTGGGCCGCAAGATGAAGAGGGGTATTCCCATCCCGATCGCGGGCGTTGATATCCAGGTCATCTCCCAGAGACAAGACGAATTCGACTACCTGCGGCTCTGCACATTGAATTGCTAAATGCAGAATCGTTGTGCCAGTCAAAGCGCCTGCCCCTTGAGGTTCCCTGGTCTCCTTAATCGCTTTCGATATCGCATTTGTGTCCCCGCTCCGCAGAATCTCGAATAGTCGAAAGGTGCGCACGGATTGTTCAAGTGTCATGCTTCCCATCGCTGAAGGAGCTAGAGTTGGAATTTTCTCGACATTTTCTGTGCTGTGATTGGAGCCGGTTGGCTCAAGAGTTGTCTCCGAGTTCATGGGAGGTGAGTTTGCCTCTTGCGGTGACTTTCGGCGGTTGCTATTCTTATGTGACAGCAGCGAGAAAGAGGAGGTGCTGTTAACCGGAGAAGACGCGCCAGACTCAAGCGAACCCGTTTCACGGCCAGCCAGATCGTCGTTGATGTCTTTTGATTTATCGCGATGTAAAATTGCAAGGGCCAGCGCACTCTTCGATCGTTTGTGTCTAATATGGCGTGTTGAGTCAGTACAGTGGCCACGTCGTGGGATCATTTATGGCGAGAAGAGAGAAAGCGAATGTGAAGACAATCCAGACAGGTACGTTCCCTGAGCAGCTCCGAAGCCAAGCACCTCTAAAGGGCGCCCAGCTCAATCGAAAACAAAAATGACACAGTATCTCCAGGGAACGGTTCACGGAAAACCGAGGATATCAGTCAAGAGGAACTCACCCTTCGCCCCTTTCCGTCATTTCTCTATCAGCACTAAACGAGGCTCCTAGATGGATAGAGGAACTCGAAGCAGCGGCATAGACTGTTTAACAATAATAACGAATCAATCAGAACTTTGTAGTTTTATGAGCTCACGGGTTTATAGTTAGTATAAGTATGTAGTATGTATATATATGTGGTTGACGGGCAGTGGGGAAGCGATAAGGAGTACCAAGTACTTTGGTTGAGCTGGAAAGGAAACGTTCCCGTGCCTTGGCGGTTTTGATCGCAGAAAATAATTCACATGCATAAGGAGACATTCCAGCTTACGACCGATTCCTGATCTAGAGAGTGGTTAAGGTAGCCTCCTGGGCTTGAGAAGGATTTTTTAGAGACAAAAGAAAATACGGAAGAGGCTTGCGCAAGAATGGAAAGAAGCTGTCGAATACGCGAGCATGCATGATCATATTGTACAATGATTAGGTACCGATTCCAATGTCTATATACGAGTACATGCCAAGTATGTCAGCTTAAGACAAATATGAAAGCCGTCCTAGCTGTCATGCAATACGAAAAACTGCACACTTCCTCATTCACGGGTCTCTCCGCTGACCACAACGATAACACTTCCAAGCTGTCGTCTGAGATCCTCCTTGTCAACATCATGAGTATCCTCCACTTCTCCCCACATATCAGTCTGCCACCTCACTTCAAGACTGGATGCTTCTGCTGCCTCTTCGATGCCAAACTTCTTTTGTCCTGATCTTTGCAAGTGTCGGAAATTCTCACTCCATTCGACGACCAGTCGAACAGCAACCAACAGGCTCTTGCTAGCAACAATTCCTCTTTCTAAAGCAGCTAGATCGTGCGGTTTCAGCGACGAAACCCATTGTTTGATTATGTCCTTCGTAGCCCGGGGCTGAGACACCGGCAAAATGCTGTCCGCGTCAAGAATGGGTACAATATCGACACCAGGCCACACCTTTGTGCCTAGAAAGGCGATAATATCCTTGGCCACTCTCATCTGAGCTTCTCGAAGGCTTTCAGGCCGCTCTCCACTTTCTTGAGACTGCTCGCCAGCGTATGGATTTCTGTCGGGCACCCAGCACAGTAGAGTATCGGTATCCAGATAGCGCATGGCGAGTTTCACAACCTGGTCCCTCGTGGTAGTCTCGCCCCTTGCGTCTTCTTGTGCAATATCTCCCGCTCGCGCAGTCAACGAGGTCAACGGAATAAGATGATTCTTCAAAGCCTGCCGTGCGGACGTCATAACATCCCACTCGAGAGCAATAGCATGTGCAAGATGCGGTTTCGTCGAAGGAATGGATAAAATATCTTTCGTGGGCGTCCGAATCGGTCGCGTGTCTAGCGAAACCTGGTACTCCCCATCTACACACGAAGGAAGAGACGAAAAGGTCAGCTTGATGTAGGTCGGAACGGAAGTTAACAATCCGCACAAAAGAAAGGGTGAGGTACCTGGCTTTTTCCTGACATCGACAGTTTTCCAAAATCGCTTCTCGAGAGTCGAGGATGGTTTTGACACTTGCGCTTGTGGCTTGCCTGCATCATTCACGTCTTTTCCTTCTTCGGTCGGACGACCGAATTCTGGAGCTGGCAAAGGGGCTTTTGGAGGGGGTCCATGGGCAGTGATAGGATGGGCAACTGCAGCTTTCTGCGAGATGGCATGAAAAGTTCGATAGGACGTCGTAGCTCCACGCTGCCCGGTGGCCGAAATAAGCCTGCAGGAGAGAACTGAAAATGCGGCTCGAGGGAGAGTTGGCATGGCAGCTTGAGGGTTGCTTGCGCAAAATCCAAAGTGGAGAGATATACACGACGATTAACGCGTAAATATCTTTGTTCCAGACGTCTTTGCCAGTAATCAGTACTAGTTAAACTTTCAACTTCTAGAAGGTTAATCTCGAAGATAGATTACCTGCTTAGTCTCCTGTGAGAGTGCCAGTAGCTGGTTTTCGACGTATCTTTGCTTTTTCCTTATCCTTGTCAGTTATCGTTACGGTGGGTCAATCCAGATCGCCGTAGACTGGACTGCACGCCACATTCTCCGGTTCTCCGCAACTCAAGGCTCAAAGGCATAATCCTAGGTCGAGTCCCCAGATGGTCGCTGGAACTACACGTTCTCATTCGAATCGTAATCGCACCAGATCATTAAATATTATTGTGGAACGGATGACCAACTTGACCGCTGCTAGTTTTGAACAGTCCGCGGAAAAACAACAAATCGACCAAAGAGCACAGACATATCAGTGAGCCTCCCGGTTGCAATTTTGAGGTACCCAATTCAGAAATAGCACAAGAATCATGCGACAAGTCAGAAATACAGTGACCCAAGCAATGAACAAGCCCTCCCATGCTTTTTGCTATAAATTACACGGAAAAAGATACCCTTTAAATGCCAAAGCGAGTCAAACATGTGTATGCGTTTGAGGAACATTTCTGTGAAAATCGTTCTGTTGAGCCGACTGCGAAAAGGTGAAATCTGTACTCAGAGAAGAGAGGGATATATTTTGAGGTGATAGGAAAAAGAAGCTGCGCCCAGCATTGGCTCACGCCAGTGTTGGGTCAGAAGAGGGATAGGAAGGGACGAGGGAAGTGTAAAGGTTCCCAGAGAGCAAATAGAAACCAGCATCGCCGTGCTGGCACCAGAGGGCTTCTGTGTAACGAGTTTGAAACTTCTGCGCGATTACAGAAGTGGAGCCGAAAACCGATCAAGGGAATCCCGGTGTCATTAAGACATTCCATCGTAAGAATGATCTTCGGCATCATGAGAAGACGAAAGGAGGAAGGATGAGAGACGAGGATGGCAAACAGAGAGCATTTCAGATATTATCAGTGCCGCTTTGCTCGTGCAGATGCTCGGTTGAAAAGAGCTGATTCGAAGGGAGCGTGTTGCTATCGCATAAGAAGCAGCAAAGTCCTATCGTAGCGGGAGCTTTTCTGACCCATCCAATAAGCACTACGTCCTTATGCTATGATAGCCTTGGGGTGCAGTAAATGTTGAGTGCCTTATGGCTGGGACCTCGAGCCATGTTGAAGCAACAGGGGCGGATCAGTTAGGAGAGACTTCCACCCGATGAAGGAAAGGAGCACGGAGAGGATGCGCAAAACCGCGATGATTGAGTTATGAAGTTGGGGTAGTACGGCCGCTTCATACGGTCAATATCCGTCCGTCTCTTCATGCGTTCTGCATCATAGTCATCGGCACCATCTCTGCTGCCCCACGTGGTCTGCGAGAGGAGCACAGGCTTCATGTTAGCCAGATTCGTCGTAAACACCAGTAGAGGGATTGATTGTTCAAAGCGTTGTGGGGGTCGTTTTCTCGGAAAGGAAACACAAACTCAAATACACGGAGKGGGAGACAAAGGGATAGCAAGTAACGCCTATAACCCGAGCTAAACGAGGGGGTGGAAGAAAGATCAACAACAAGTGTATTAATTCCTGTGGGCAGGGATCATGAACAACGCAGTTATGTCGATGAATGACAAAAAAAGGAAAAAGAGTAAGAAAGAGAAAAAAAAAGGGAAAAAATAGATTAATTAAAAAGGCAAAAAAAGGGAGGAAGAGAAAAGAAATCGTGTGGCATCTGAATTTCTGGACACAGCAGGCTCGAGTCCGCTCCATGCATGGTGCAAGCGGACAAACTTTTGGAAATGGGAAACTTACCACATTCAGAGTTAGCACCGCATACATCTTGATTCCTCCGTGGAAATAACCAAAAAGGATAGAGACGGGCAGAAGCAAAATGTCCACCGGATACCGGATGTAATGTCCTAAGAGTTTGATGAATTTGCTAATAAACATCCATACTCCTAGGGCTTGCATTGCTAGAGCATGCGAGTTTCCTTCCCATGAAATGGTGGCTTTATGGCAAAGGAAAAGGAGCAGCAAGTCACCTAAAAGCGCTGGCGGGGACAGCGTTGTCAGATGGACAGCGTACGCACTCCAAGGTTGGCGACTTGAGACACAGACCCTCAAACGTTAGCGTGCGGCTTCAAACGAGGCGCTTGGGGGTTCTCTTTTTTCTTTCTTTTTCTTTTTCTTTTGTGGGGGGGGGGGGGGGGGGGGGGTTATGTACTTTGCCAAATACGGAAGTGTCATCCATATCCACCCGGGAATCAATACAGATGCGTTGACTTGCCAGTAGAACTCCAGTCCGTTTGAGGTTCCTGAGCCAGTGCAGCAGGCCTTTTCTCGTGCGGATCTTGATTTCTGGCGGATAGCACGCGTTCAAACCTGATTGCAGGCCAAAGACGTAGGAGCAAAGGAGGGTGCAAATGGGATAAGGGAAGGGATGATAGGAAGCGGGAAACGGAGAAGTAAGAAAAGCAGGCAATACTTACTACCAAATATGTTTTTCATGGAACATACTGGTGAGGTTGCTTCTCCAGTTGCTTCTTGACCATCGCGCACACTGCTTCAAAAATTTTGGATTGTCTTCCAAGGTTGTCAAAACTTCAGCTTCGGGATGGTACTGCATGAATGTCTCCCAGCCGTGTGATACCATCCAGCGCGTGATGAAATTGTCATCATCTGCATTTAATTGGTATTTACCAAACCACCACTCCTCATTCGTGAAGGCATATGTGAAGCCTTCGTCTTGAAGAATGTGAGTTTTGTACGCAACAGTCCGACCTGACATGCAGGGTAATCCACCATCCACATGCGTGGTGGCTGCGCAATCAAAGTTTCGGCGCTCCAAGTACAGAGCTCCCAAAAATCCCCAGATACGTTGCGAGAAAGTGGGCGCAATAGCACGACGCAATCGCTGACAAGTGACAACTCCGCCGTATCTCTCGTCTTTCTCGAAAGGGGCGAGAATCCAACGAAGCACTGTACGTGGCCAGCTGACATCGTCATCAGCAAATACCGTGATGGCCGTGCGAACCTCCGGAATAGCTCTTGTCATTTGGCGACGTTTGTTGGGGTGGGTCACGGTGAAAAGACGAATTCTCGATTTGGAAGCAGGCATTTCACTCAGCATCTTTTCGGCCTTCTTCCTATTCGCTTCAATAGTCACCAGTAGAAGTTCATATGGATGATTGTCGAGGATCGTTCTGATCGTCTCGACTAATTCGTCACCACATCCCTCCAATGTTGGAAGGATAACAGTCACATCTTGCGCTGTAAGTTTCGGGTTTTCCGGTGGAGGAATTGGTTTGAAAGTCCAAAATGAGACGAGATTCACAACCAGACGAAAGTAACGGTAGAGGCTGTAAGAAGAGAAGTGGTCAATAAATCTAGATTCTCCCTTGGATAGAATTTCCAGGGCTGAGGGGCATGATTGACGTGTTTACTTACAAAAGAGCAATAAAGGCTCGCATGAATGGGAAAGCCATGACTGACAGCCAACCAACGAGGTCTTCCTTGCTATCAATTGAGCTTGCCCCAAATATTCGCTTACTAGCTCTATCTTTCAAACAGCCCTTCTCCTCTCCCCATAAAGTGGCTGCGAGCGGTAGACAAAGCTCACAGAACTGCTGGAGCCAGGTAATATAGCAACTGTCGACCTTTTTGCCACCACTTCAGCAAAACAATTGTCACCGACAAAGGACGAAGTCGAAGTGAGGCGAAAAGACCAGGAAGGAAAAAGAGTGTGACTCGCCTTCCTACCTGTGCAGGAGTGAGATAAAGGACCAACAGTGAGAGACTGAAAGAGAGAAAGCGAGAGAGGCGAGTTAGAACGAATGTCTACTTGAGAAAGATGTGCTGCCAGAGACTGGAAGGAGAAATCTTCCGGCTTAATTGGTTTCTGGGAACAGTAAAATAAGTGAGAGACATGCAACATTGGCAATTATCATTTATGCAGAAGTCCGTGACAGGGAAAACACATGTTTGTTCGCAGTCCAGTATCTTAATAGCTTACAAAGTCAGTTACTACGACTACATTCTTTAGAACAGAATCCACAACAGAAATAGAAAATAACGATTAGTGTCAGCGAATGGGAAGCATGTATTACTTGTGGGCTCTAGGTCCTTTGTCTTTTTGAGTGTCATGCAGGTTGTATTTTTGCCTCGTGCGTCAGAGACCCTGGATCTAGATGGACTGATGGACTGTTGGAGCATAATGAGGGTGGAGAAAGGATTGGCAGCGGTCCATGCAGCTAGTAGTGTATGCAGTGACATGGAGCAGGTCTTTTTAGGAGTGGACGGTGGGTGTGTAGTCAAAAGGAGAAATGAAAATGATAATTAAGTGGAATGAAAATACTAATAAGACCACACTGACCAATTACGATACCTACCTTAATGTACAATATCTAAGTAGTCAGCCTAGGTAGGTACTACATACTAATTAGCCTGGTAGTGCCTGTATTGGATAGATAGTGGTGTTCCAAACTACCTATCGCGGCTAGGAGATGCGAGCTTAGGGAGCAGGGCTATGATATTTTAGCACAGAAATTGGTGCACTGACTAGGACATTTCCGAGATAAGTACTGATACTTACTGTCAGCTGTCAGCATGGCTTAGGCGACCCTACTCCGTGTCTGTGTATCACCAGTTATACCTACCTTAGCTACCTTGGGTCTTTTGCTAGTTTCTGTGGTCTCTCCCTTTCAACTGCAAATACATAATAAAAAGTGCGCAGGAAGTAGTCAATATTGATCTGCAACCAACTCACATATTATCTATGCATACTGATTCTTCAATTAAGTAGCCTGACAAAGTGATGAGCAAATGAGGCCAATTGACCGACTGGCGAACTAACTCACTAGTGCTAGGTACTATGTAGAAAGAAGAGTGGAGGCCTTAATAGCTATTGGTTGTCGGGTGGTCCATGCCTTCCATTGCTCTTAGGACTCTTAGGTCTTTATAATCATAACACATTTTATTACCCTTCATTTTATGATTTTGATTCTCATCATCTCATTACTCATTCTAAGGTCTATTGTATTTTAGAAGAAGTGTGTTCGCTGGCCATTATATTATTTAGAAACTCAACCATATCTAACTTGATTAATAAATTCATAAATGATGCTTGCCACTGCAGTTACAGAGTAAACAAAAGATAAGGAGTAATAATACTCCCTGTATATGAAACACCTTACTACTGTAACTAAATCCATATGATTATCCAGAGAACTAACTATAAGCTAATGTAAATGCACATCCGCCAGTCCAGGAATGGTGCTACTTACTACACATAAATCACACCAGTTTAATTTTTAGACATCCTCCTTGGTAGTGCCATAGACACAAGAGCAAAGGTGACAGAGCAAGATATGAATTGAAAGAAATTAAGGAGCGCATGGGATTTTTCAATCTCTTTTCCTTTTATTTTACAACAATAAAATGGGAAAAGAGGAAAGAAAGAAAAAGAGAAGCAGTCACATGTAACATTATACATCTGATGTCTTGTCTTCTCAAAATACCATGTCTGCGATCCAACCACATCATTGATTTATTCTTCTATTATCAGCTGTTCCAGATGACTCAAATGGTTAAGTTTGGCTCAGAAAGCATTGTTTGGCGAGTTATGGCACACGGACATCGACTGTGGTGTGGACCTGTGGAGTGGTTTCGATTAAGACTTGCCAGCCTGATTCTATTTATCCTGTATGGAGTCCATATTCAAAGTTTATCCTTCCAGAGCTCAATATAATAGGGCCAAAAATGTGAAATGACATCAGGATAGGAGAGGCGCAAAGGTGGAATGTTTGCGATTCGGCGAACCCAAAGAATTGGATTCAGACAACCTGCATGCCAGGAGCAGGGCTAGATTTGAATTACGAATATTCCTTACACCAGATAAGCCTAGGTTTTGCCGCACCTGCTGGACCAGTATCCAGGGGAAGAGCCTCCTGAGGTGAAGTCTGTATATCAAGAGTTCAACATTTATCACTGGCTGCTAAACACAAGGACCAACCATGGCACAAGCTGGGGGAGGCTCCGATGGACTTCACCATTATTAAGAACTCTATACTTCAAGTGGTAGCTCTTTGTTGATGGTGCATAACATTGTGAAAAATTAAGATTAGAATAAAGAGAAGATATGTACGTGAATTCATAGTAACTACTTGTAGCTCTGGAGAGCCACCTATTATTTGAAGTGTCTCGGCTGACTGATGAATATCAGAATGGAATTCAACCTTTACTGTCGGAAACCCCCTGTCAGCCAAAAATCATGTATTATCAGCATGAAGCTTGTGCAGAATGGAGCCAAGGCTTCTCAGAATAAAAATGTTCAGGAGAGAGGAGTAATGGTTATCCTAGCGGCGATCTCCAGTCCCGTGCTCTACAGCCACCACCTGCCACTGAATTGCTTGCCTGTGTGCTCTCTCGCTTTCTAGCCGTTCGGTTACTATGGAAAATGTGGGCCACGAAAACCTGGATGGCAATCATAGTACGTAGGTAGCTCCGGTGGAGTAGACTAATGTGCCTCATAGTCCGGAAGTAACACGGAGTCGACTGCCTTCGACGAGTCTAGTATTACCCCAGAGGCTGAATTCGTGACAGTCAGAAGAGGCTGGTTGATGAGATCTTTCCGGTCCCAAAGGCTCTTCCTAGGAATGAACTCGGAGTTCGAAGTTTGTTTGCAAGGCATGCCCTGCAAGGATGAGCAGAGCACTCATATTATTTGCGGGCCTAATTATACTCCATCTACAACATGACAATGCAGTGTAGCTCCTTCAATATCTACCTACAGAGTAAATGTTACTTTATATCCGGTACACTTCCTTTAGCATTAGCTTGGCCCCATTCTTACAATGGACTTTGACAGGTATTTGTAACACGATGTGTATTTATCCTTGGAGATGAAGCAAAGAAATCTTGGTTTGAAAAATAGCACAAAGATTTGCCATATTTTGATGTATATAGGGAAGACTAGGGTAATCCATTCAGACGATCCAGCACTAGACAACCTTGTTAAGCATTCATAGTCAGCTGTACTCCGTAATATTTTGAATAATCCATAGATTAAGAAAATGAGAAGCATAAATTAACAACCACTGTTCTCTGACATAATAGTCTCAGAAGCAAGAAGATAGTATGACCCAACTTCAGAATGGCATATAATAATACCTGCCAGGTTGAAAGGAGAACTCACAAGCAAATGATTCTCCCATTGATCTCCGGGGTTGAAACTGCAACTAATTTCTACGTAGGCTGGTCATCTAGCAAGCGGAGATATCTTAGCCTCGGGCGGTTCGACCAATTGCCAGCGAATCAAATGGTTTGCAAATCTCTGAAAGGCTGATACATCGTTACTAGCGACTACGAACATGAGGTCCGAGCTCACCTAAGGTAGGCGATCAAATTGCAGTACGTAGTAATAAGAGTGGAACATGAAGAATAAAACTTACCACTAAGTGATTATTTCTTGCTACTTGCAAGCTCTTGCTAAGTTGCTGATGCCATAAGCAGACCATCAGCCTTAGAGCAGTGTGGCTGCAGATGGTAATATAACTTTCTGCAAGTGGCTCTAATAGGATACTTGCTAACGACCAAAATCTTTTTCTCCTCTGGTACTTTGTGAGACCAAAGTCATGCCAGATGATACAGATTGATGGCACGAGCATCTGCAATTCTACCCTCAAGTAGTAGGAGGATCGACAATTCGAGCAAGGTAAGTTCCACGTCTATGTGGGCAAGGTTATGGCTGTAAACTTGATTCTGATGGAGCTGATGGTAATATGAGCGTTCACAAGAATGCAATAATCACCCCAGCAAATGGGCATATGGCGATATTATCTTTGAACACCTTGACATCCGCCATGGACCGTGCACGGTTTCAGACCTATAGAACTTTGATCCTTTGTGTATGACATAATGAGACAGCTCAAATCATTCTTCTGTTGCTACATGTTTACCATGACTTTTTCGAACCATTCAAGAGGCAACGGCGAGTAACAAAATAGCAGTTAATCTTCAACGGTAATTATCCATACTACTACCAGTCATGCAGCCGAGTTACCTCACTTAACTTAAGAGGGTCGAAGTTGCAAGCGGCACAGATCATTACTACTTTGGCTTGCCTGCATGCCATTATCACCAGCACGCTAGCCTGGTGCAATTTCGTTTCTCTGAGCTTGATTAGTGAAACAAATACATATCTCGGCTGCACGGACTCAGACTGGGGCTGTCTTGGCCTCCCCACAGAGCCCACCCTCACCCGGGAATGGCCGAGGATCAATATGCACCTAGCCCAAGCTGTCCTACGATAGCCTCCTAGCCTGTACTTATTGTACTCTGAGGCAACAAGATACATAGTTAATACGGACAGCATTACCTATACCTACCTATGTGCTTCGTTCTCTGTACTCCGTAGATAATGCCTATATCCTACTCCATGCTACGGAGTGCTGATGTAATTTAGTTTTATGTCAGATACCTAATTAATACCGAGTCATCCTTGTACTATGTACTCCAATACCATTCACTAGAAGGTAAATGCTATCTATCTCTTTGCGTGCTCCCATTACAGATAATTGTCTATAACTATTAAAGGGGATGTCCTTCACGATGACAAGCCTTTCAGATCCACGCAGTATGTATCTGCGTATCAGCATACACACTATCTATTACTACAGTATTCTGCAATCTCCACCTGCTATGATTACACAACACGTCTACAGATGACATTCATTTAGTTGGAGCGAGTCTCAGTGGGCCCCACACTGGAATCTGGATCCTTCAGGCGGCAGAGACGACGTTTTTCCCGCTGGTGGACTGGCCCCGTAGCTTCGTCTAGCTAGAAAGGGAAACGGGCAATGGTGCGCATAGGGGCATGACATGCAGCTCGTAATGTCGATCAAGACGGAAGCCGCTCTTCATTGCTGATAATTGCACGCTTGAAATATATTACAGTCTCTGCTGACGATTGACCGAAACACAATAAGGTAATGGCCTGAGTCTCTTGATTTATCTGGATGGATATTGTGACGATGTCCAGGTAGGTAGCTAGTTGTAAGTTGAACATTGTGGGATAAGATATTTTGTCAACAAAATCTCAGTCCCCTACTTATCCAACGCTCGTATAACATAAGCGAATCTTTAATCAGTCTAATAGATGACTTCAAGTTTGACCATAGTGTATATCTGACAGCACTAGGCTACATTTGCATGTAGATAGATGTACGATTCCGTTGCCCTGTCATTATTGCACCTTTTTGGGAATAGCCTATGCCGGACGGACGTATTGGATAAATGAAAATGGTAAGTGACAATCCTGACAACTCTCGCTATACCAACATTGGGATATTATTTAGTCAGCATCATTATGAATTGACAAAGTGGGAACTCTGAATTATCCTCCCATAGGTTTCTTGAGTGTACGGTCCTCAACTGGCAAGCTACTGGTGGAATTTATATCATTAATGAGTCTTAAAGCAAGTGTGATATTGGATCATGATGCAAGATACCTGTACATGCTATAGATAAGCGCAGATATAATATACTAGGCACCTGGGCTACAGCCTCCTAGGTTGCGAGCATCACCAAGGTAAAAGATGGTTCTTATTTCTTCACTCTACATTGTGAAGAGCAAGTACTACTCATGTATAGCATCACAGACACCTACAAAAGCTGGATTGCGGAGGGCAGTGGAGGCTTTATCCTTCTTTCCTCTTCCTTAGAAGCCTTATTATCTCAGAAATTGGGCCACATACACCAGACAATACTGTTACTATATTATTGCCAGTAAGGGTTATCTTAAACACCTATTCTAAGTAGCCCTAGAGCACTAGGATCTAATGCGATTCGGGAGAGTTTTCACCATATTAAGGAAAATTATTCGATGAATTTTTGCCACAGAACTGCCCGAATAGTCCAGGGGTAAGATTCATCCTTCGGGGTTTTCACTTCGGCTCTCAAAAGAGCTCTGTATGGATGAGACCCGCGTTCGAATCGCGGTTCGGGCCCTTCTTTATTTTGTTTTCCAATTTTTCCCTTTTCAATTTGCCTCTTCATCTTTTTGAGCGATATATGCCATCCCAATGTAGTATTCCCTTTTTATCAATCTTCTTTGCATAAACCAAGTTTCCTGCATTAGTTGAATATGATCATGGTAGCGCTTCGACAAGTCTTGTATGTAGTAAATTTGAACGACTAGTGGTATGGTTGACTAATGGCCCTTAACTCAGACAATGGATAAAATTATGCCGTATTGGGGCTCGAGTCACGACCAGCAAATTACGCGGCTGAAGCATAAAATACKGGGCAGCTCGCAGCCAACTCACAACCTCAGGGAGAAAGTTATGATAAGTACCTACGGAGTACTTTGTACTGCCCGCTCTGAACAGTATCTCCCACTCAGCTACCTCGATGAGAGCCGTAGCTTTTGGTTCGCCAACCGTCGGTGCACCATCGCGCGACCGCTCGTGCCTTGTGGTCTTAGCAAATGATGGACTGTCTTTGGCTGGCAACTCATATCGGCGAGACACTAGTGCAGTTCGCATTCGGGATCTTGTACCGCTAGATTCGAAGGCCAGAATGGGGTGCTCTCTCAAATCAATGTCAAGACCGGAATGTCAACCATTGGGACACCATTCCTGATATGTCTCCGTAATATTGCTGGCCCTCCTGTTCTTGCTTGGGCCATTGATTAAATACATGAGCGGCGATGGTGTGGACCATATTGTATCAACAGAGTACACAGTAGATTTTGTGACTTGGCCTCACTTCATTTAGCTACCTAATTTGTCCATTTTCGACCTGCTATTATTCCCATCGCAAAAGATCCGAGGTTCCTATATTACGCACACGACGAGAATGTTTACTAGTTGCTTATGGTCCTGCTACTCCATAGTCTAGATGCCTTAGTCCGTCGACTCCGTACTGACTAGAGAGGTACTGCAGTCTGCTTTCAAGCTAGCTTAACTAGCCTGACTCCGCCGTCAACTTAGCTTGTTGACTTGATAGTTGATTATCACCGGTGGATAAAACCAAGAGGCACTGGGTATTATTTTACAAACTAATGACCGTTCTCTCAGCATTAGATGGAGACATTGGCCGGGAGTCCCATTGGCAATCTCCTTCCGCGTTCTTTGTCCTAGCCTGAAGTACGTGACTCCCTTTGGAAGGTATTAGAGACATCACCTTACACTGAACTTCGAGCCGAGAGGTGCGGAAAATATCCGAGCTGTAGTCCTTTTGATCGAAACTCTGTAGCTACAGCCCCACAAGCATTTCAGGGAAATAGTCATTATGGTTGTGTACTGGAGGCTATCTACTCGTTATTTGAAGACAATAAAAATAGTAGGTTGGCCACATCAGGTCAGGCTTACAGGAAAAGATACACCCAACAATGCAATGATGATCCTCCTTACTGTACTCTATAGACTTGCTCCTTCAAGATACTGGTTATTGCAAATGCTCTAATAGTCAGCAAGCAGTATCCAGCACGTCACATCGCCTAGTAAACATTGGTTTTGTACTGGGTCCCTCTTCAGTTTTCGTCCCCTCCTCACTTGAAGAGGGCCAGTGAGTCCGAGAGCCATGAAAAAAAAAATATAGGAAATCAAACGCGTGAGGCTTTGATTGAATCTTAGCAGTACGTCAACCCAACGCTCACTGTGTCAAAATGGCAAATAATCACCAATCACACCTAGGAGCAAGACAACTGATGATGTTTAGGGCGTGCTTTCCACAAATTGGCATCACGACTCGAATGAGATGCATGTCAGGCATGGAAGGTTCTTTGAAATTCCGGGCCCGGACTCCATATATTATGTGTTCACTAGGTCAACGAGAGGAGTCCCACTATGAGCAGCTCATCCACAAAGGTAGAACATGACATCAGCATTCTGCTGTCTCTGCCGGCAGGTAAGGTATCAGCAGGTTTGCCTATAGGCGCACTGGTGTTGCTCAGGCCCTGCCAACATCGGTCTATGAGGCAGTAGCGGAAATGCAGCTCATGCTTCCCCCCGAAGCACTAATGCGTATACGAAAAAGGGTGCATCCTGGCTCATGTCCTATGAAGTCTTCTAGAAGTTCTTGTCCTCGGCAATTACTCCACATCCAGCCCCTACGGCTCCAACTCTGAAACTCTAACCCCCCTATATCAGCTATATCATCATATCGATTTGACATTAGGTTGCTCAGTACTTTCAGGAGAAGTAGAGGAGATTTTGCTGAGAAGACTCCTCCAAGACTCCTCCATGCTTCTGTCCGCGCCCCTTGGGCGACCAATGCAGAAAACGTAGAATAAGTAGTCCAGGCTGCCCTGTTTGACAAGCTTCTTGAGCTTTGCAGTCTCATGGCACGCACTGACTGGAAGAGTATCCCATTGTGTATCAAAATGTTGAAACATATCGCTCAGTGTTATAAATGGATCATCAGCTATCGCTCTCAGTTACCAGAGTGAGGGAACATATCATGACCCATTGCTAGGCTTCCATAACCAGCCAGCGGGATGAAAACAGACTTCGAAGTCGACTCCACCAAAGAGTCCTATKGCACCATATAAGTCATAGTCTCCTTCCAATCCCTCAACGCCTCCAGCCTCCTCGTCGACTTCTTCATGGAGGTCCCAGCCTCCTTCTCTCTGCCCATTTCTAGTAAAGAAGACATCGACTTGAAGTCTCTTACACCCGGTTCGCGAAGCACCATTTAGATGTTCTGGAAGACGAAGGACTATCCCCAGACCGACAGTATCATTCACATTAAAGGCGTTTGTGAATTGCTTCCCTCCCCACGAGTCATTCACGAAGCGACAACCGTCATCAGAAAAAACAGCAAGGCTACCCCTTTCCCAGCCGGGAGACCGSCAAGAGGGATAAGGCTGCGCGACAAATCCAATAGAAAACCCGCTCGAATCAGCAGACCCAGTCCCAGGCCCGGTACGGAGACCAAGCAATTTGACCTCGAAATATATAGTCTTGCTCTTTTCGGTGATATAAGGGGAATCATTAACCGGAAAATAAAGAGGTAGGCTTGTGGTAATTATGCAGTCACCGTTCCCGTTCGTTGTAGAACCCTTCCATCGACCCGGGTATGGGACAGTAAGGCTACCATGAAACTCATTCGACTGTACAGGGCGGAGGTCATATCTCTGTACACAGTCGTAGACAGCAGCCGAAGGCTTTGCCGGCGGATGCAAAGGCACCCTGTCGCAGAATTCATGAGCGCGCTCTGCGCCATCACGGGATGCATTGCCAGCATTTGAACAGAAATAGCCTGTCACCGGCGGCGGAGGCAATGTTGCTGTGTCAGGCACCAGTTCCTGCCAGTTGTGGTATGGAGGAGGAGCAAGCTCGGCTCGTCGGCTATCCTTTTGCCCAGGATGCCATGCTGCTTGGGAAGCATGATAGCTTGGAGGTGGTGCCTGGTAGTTGGGGCGATCGCTCATAGTAAACAGACCACCGAGGGAATGTCTTTCGCAAAATAATATCCTTCCCAGTCGGACCTTTTTGTGCGGGCGGAAAATAATTGTTCTTCTCTAGTAAGTATAGAGAGGGTCACACGCTGATGATAGACAGCGACTCGGCTGGGTTGGCGAGGCTTCTGTAACAGTTTGACTTTGCTGAGTGCTGCCAAGTGTGGCTATGCTTGGTACAATCCAGATGATCGGACTCCGTATACAATGGTTTCAATGAGGAAAAGTAGCCGACATCGATGAGAGAGGTAAGAGCTGAACCTATGAGTACTCTGCCACCATGCCTTCTGCTTGCTCACATTATGCCATCAAAGGAAGTTTCTCTCTCGGATTTTTATCAGATCAACCTTACGGTAGTTAGAGTGAGCCACCTATCCATGGAACTGCACTGGTAAGGCCCGAGTGGGAACATATCAGTCCATGAATTGATCCTCCTCCATTCTCCACTTCACGACCTTGGTTGGGAATGAACATCAAATTTAGCTCGCTTGTGCGGTAGCTAATGGTAGTATTAATATGAAGCCGTAGCTTAAGTCATTGTCGCGAGCAGGTATGATCAACAGAAACACCATTTTTCACTTTCCTCGCTCATCACCGTCCCCCCTTAGATGTCGTCGGGGCTCGAATGACTCTTCAATATCTATGATACTACCGCCTTCGAGAGGGTCAGCTTTATGCATAAACAATAACAAACTCACGTTCCTAAGTCACGGAGTACGGAGTACAGAAAGCCTTGAGGGCCTATCTCTAAGGCTGGGGGAGGTAGCTTAGACTCTTTCCCCTCTCTCCAATCAAATCAAATCATCACATGCGGCTGCAGTATCGGGCAAATTTGAGGCTGGTCCAGTCAGGACGGGTAGCAGTTCACACTCAAAAAACATGAGGTCTCGTAAACTCTCAACCCGGGGGTGTCGAACTCGCCTTTTCGCCATCTCGAGATATTTCAAACCAGAAGAGTCGTTTTAAACTGGTGCACATTGTCTGCCATTTCAGGCTCTCGCTGATGTTACTCGTTCAATGACGAAATCAAGAAATTCTCGTCTTTTCTTGGGTGCTTGAAGAGTGCGTTTTTCTTTTTCTTTTTCTTTTCTTTTTTTTCAAACTATGTTCATGGACAATCTCATGCAAATCTGCCAGTCTAAGCTTGAACGGATAGCTTGGGGAGACTTCCCTGCCATCAGATTCTGATCTAACGCTTCGCCATACGTGACAGGGCTCCGCATTGTTTGTCCCACTGTTGGTTAGAAGAGCATCAGTGAGAATGGAACAGAAGGCCCAGAATAAGAGAAGACGCCGCTCTTCAATAACTCAGCAACTTCACCGGATCTTCAATGTTGACAGGGAGGAATTTGTGAGTCCACCTGCTTTTTGACTATTTCTTCTTAATCCTGCGTGGTCCTGTGATGTGGGCTAGGGTGTATGCATTGGTCGACCTAGATCAGTCAAGGCATTTAAGAGCCTCATTACTGACATCTTGAAGCAAAAGCAGCGAGAGTCCCGGCATGTTCCTTCAAACGCAAGTGCAAGCGCTACGCCTGATCAGCATTGGCAGCATAGGAAAGAAGGGACTGACACTACATCATATCACAATGGCCAGTACAACAATCAGTCTTCTCACCAGCCTACGAAGGGGAGTCCTGATCTGGGCGATTTGGATTTTGCCCAGGCATGTGGTGCGGCGTCCGGAGAACCGCAACTTCGTCCTGGACGCCAGAAATCCTCGACAGGATTAGAGCATGCTGTAGAGAAAGCCCAAGGCTTTTTTAGAACGCCCGAAAATGCTGTTCGGCTTATTGAGACATCTACTGCTCAAAATGTGACCAATAGTGTCTCGCAAAAGAAGGAGAAACGAGTCACGCGACGCCTGGAAGCAGAGAGGATAGAGCTTGAGAAACGACTCTCGAAGCTCGAACAGACACAATTGGCAGGGAACCGCAATTCACTGAAAAGGGAGACTCGTCGCCTGACAAAGAAGCAGCCCCTTGGTAGCTCTAGCAGGGGCTCTAGTGTGAGTGCTGACGAATCTCGGCCTTCTTCGAAGCGTCTTTCTGCTTTGTTCTCAATATCCAGGCGTACATCAATGTCGCGATCAAGCTCTGTAAATGGCAGGAATGGCGAAGAATCAACAGATAGCGCACCTATTCCAACGGAAACACCGGCGGACGATGTTTCAACCTTGCAGGTCGCTAAACCCTCTTTATCCACAAGTTTGCCGGAGCGATTTAGTGCAGTAATATCAAAAGGGTTAGTTGTTGGGAACAATGCTCTGCTTCAAGACCAGACGCCACTGGCGCAGTCCTCGCCATCACCACCAGCAACCACAACTGCAACGAACCAATCAGAGACACTAGAAGTGAACGAAGAACGCTCCTTACAGAAGCCTGAACCAACATTAGACCATGCGAAGCACCAGATCCACGATTATGGCGAATCGTCAAAGTCACATAGCTTACACGCGTCGCCTGATTTGGACCGGATATCCTTCGCAGCGACTCTACACCTCGCAAGAAGGGCTCGAGATAACAATCAGCTCCAGGGCCGGTCACCAGGCACGGTTCAGCACCCACCGCTTGTTCAGAGGGATGTAACACAGAATGGAAAGCTCTACGACTCGCAAACTCCTGGGTCATCAAAGATGGGCGCAGTTTCTCAACCGAACCCAAGTGCAGTTGAGAACCCAAGCAGCTTACCAACTAAGGCATCAGTCAAGTCTGTTCCCAGGAGAACTTTCAAACCATCCCCCCTTGCAGGTGACTCGACAAGCCGCGGGAGTTCTAAATCACTTGCTGGAAACTCCAGCGCTTCGCGTTTGCGCAATTCTGGAGGATCCAGTGGCGCGAAACGAACTCCATCCTCCCCATTGGTGACGGTTGCAACGAGCATGTCTCCTGCTGTGGGATCTTTACAATTCTTACAACCTTTAATCAATAGCCAATCGGAGACAGAAAGGGAAGGTAAGGCACTAGATGCCGCCTCTGAACGTACGCCCAAATCGAACAATTCTGCAAACACACGTGTCTCGAAAGAACAAGAAGCCCTCGATTACGTTTCTTCGCAACACCTACGGACCCGTCATTTGACTCACAGCTCAGCAACGATTTCATACGCCCCACAACTGTCTGTGAAGTCACGAATTCAGGCTTCAACTAATGACAAGAATATTAATCATTCGAGCCTGAAACATAATCGCCAAGAAGAAGCTACAGCTATTCATGGTTCCCAAACAGCGAGGGTCAACCAGGATATACCTCCCCTGCCAGAGCACAAATTAGCTGGAAGACTTGATGCCCAGCAATTTGCAACTCCAGGCAGCGCATCTTCACGAAGCTCATCTCCAGAGCCTTGTTCGGAAGACTACAATACTGCGGATGAAACAGGATCGATAGGATCTGTACCCCGAGGCAATAATGACTGCTTGGATGGTAAGTGTGCGGCAGCATCTGGGCCCTGTTTTGTGCAGAATATGGTCGAATCGAACGATTCCACCACCCGTGCGAGCAGATTCTCAGATGTCGCGGTATCCAAGGTGGGCGACCCGCACGGTGGCAGGTCGACCACAGAGACAGGAACCTGCAAAAGGAATCAGTCAATCACCAAGACTTTTGTGATCTGTTGCTCATGTAAATACTGGCATAATATGCCGCCTGAGATTTATTCGAAGGTCGCCAGTCCAGATACTTGTTCGGTCCCTACCAGAAATGGCCTTACTCTTCTTGGTCGCAGTTCATCTTTCGCCGGTCGAAAGGCAAGCCGGAAATTAACTCGCAGTACCCAGATTAAGTCTGCATTATTGAACGAGCGACCTGCCAACGAGAGGGCCACACTGGGATCGGAAACAAGATCTCGATTTGCTGACCCCCCCTTACGGTGCTGTTGGTGCGACCATCCCATGAGCAGGCTTTGTTGTGAAGGATGGACTACCACGGTCTACAAGCACGAGAGACAGTTTTGAGTCATTAGTTGCTTCTACCTGACTTCTCCATCATTCTTCCCTGTGACCTTATTTCCCAGTAACCCATTCGAACTAAATGTTGTTTACTTGGTTGGCATCGCCTGTGCTGACTGACAACCAGTTGAAACTAGACAAAGCTCGATAGACTACCTGCACCCTGAGTATGATTCCCCATCTATCTGGTAAACTTCTTCACGCCTCAGGATCTCGCTATTCTCAAGTATGCATAGAAGGGTGAGAATGGCCATGGAAATGACAAAGCGAGAATTGGAGAATAACATCTTGTACTGTCTGCCACTTCCATGTGACGTAGTCTTCATATGCCTCGAAGGCTCCATTGCCAATACGAAGCATCCCACATGTCAGCCTGAGGTATGACCTCGGCCCTCAGCCTGTCATCGCAGTTCTGGGGGGGGTCGTCGAATATATCAACGCAGACAACTGCAACTCGATAGGTGACTATCAGAGATCATTCAACACTTCTCACAGCCCTGAGAATAGAGCGAGCGTTCTTGTATGCCTTTATTGGCCCATTTCTTGGTGAATCCCGTTTAAGACCTGGTTCATACCACTAAGCCTATTGGCAGCCGATACAGTATAGGGTATAGACAACGAGAAAGGGAGCACTATTCGGAGAGAACTGATCTCATCTTTTAAAGCGTAAAAGCTTCTGCCGTACATGAGAACGATGATTTACGACTGCGTATATGAGGTGAGTTGCCTTACAGATGAAGCCGAGTGCTTAAACCGGGACATGGGTCAGTTGAACTTAGCGGCCTTCTACCTATGATCTAACTTGTAGTCCCGTGCCCCCAAAATTCAGAGTTAATCATCGACTTTAAATACCCCTTAACCGAAGTTCCAAAAGCCTTTCCCAAAGAAAAGAAACAAAGACCACGCCAACGAGCATTTGCGCTCTTTTTCCTTTTGGCTCTCTTCAGCGCGCTCTTGATCTCCTCATACTTGAACCCATGGCGCGCCAAAGAGGTCTGTCGAATGCTTCTTCGTCACCTTCTCTTCCCGATGGAAATCAGGTACCCGGGGAACTTTAGACCCTTAGTGCTCAATGAAGACGTATCAACTAACGCTGTTGAAGGAGCTTGAGAGCATGTATGATTATCTGGCCAAAGTGATCCTGCTTGGGCCAAGCGGTGCCGGGAAGTATGTCTCGCTGTTGATAACCTCCCCAAGTCTCTTTTACTACTGTTGCTCACATGTTACGGCTCACCGCAGGTCATGTGTACTACATCGATTCGTGAAAGACGAATGTACGGCTCCGATCCCTGACTGAGCCTGATCCTATCCCTCGCTCCCCCTGAGCTGGATAGCCGGCTCGCTAATACACCATGCGACTGTAGGGAGAGTGTTGTCATCACAAACGATCGGGGTCGAATTCTCCTCAAAAATAGTCAGGCTTGGATCCGGTCCCCGAAAAACAAGGATTAAATTGCAGCTTTGGGACACCGCGGGCACAGAGAGATTTCGTTCCGTCTCAAGATCGTACTATCGCGGAGCTGCAGGCGCTATCCTGATCTACGATATATCTTCGCAAGCTTCATTCGCAGCGCTTCCTACCTTTTTAATGGATGCACGTGCTCTTGCATCTCCCAATCTCACTGTTCTACTGGCCGGGAATAAGGCGGATCTTGCGTCCGACTCCGTGACCCATGGCGATTTCGCAGATGACAGCATGAGAGCCCCTCCTACTCCTTCCAGCACTAGCAGCAAGCAGTCATCATTCCCAATCGACTCAGTCCCCGGTTCTGTTCGATCTACAAGCCATTTGGGTACTGGAACAAGACTCACGGCGACATATGCGTTTGAAGGTCGTCAAGTGAGCGCCGAAGAGTCAGCACACTGGGCTGCCAAGGCGAATATTCCTGTTGCTGTCGAGGTGTCGGCTCTTACCGGAGAGGGCGTGGAAGAATTGTTCAACCGATTGGCACGAATTATCCTTACCAAAATTGAGCTAGGGGAGATTGATCCCGACGATCCTCAAAGTGGCATTCAATATGGAGACGGCGGACTTTATGGCCAGGGCACCAGCGATGGGTCAAGTATTCGAAGTCGAATGACAGTCGATGATACTTCCGTGCAACTGCATCGCAGGAATCCAAAAAGGCGGGGCGGCAGTAGGGGAGTGAATAACTGGAGAAGCAACATGGGAGAATGGGAAGAGGTCTTTCGCCTCAGCGGCTCGCACCAAAAGAAGGGTAGGGGATGCTGTTGACCCTTACGAGCGGTTAAACCTCTGGCACGTGTGGATTGTTGGGCATGCCATGCCCTTCGCTCGCTTGCATCAAGTCAGGCAGTGCTCTTACCTTAGGCCTTCTCCTCTGGAAGGTCTGCACATCGGAATTCATTTACCCCATATACAACATAACGGAGGCCTGCATTTGTCTTATCCATTCTGTCTGGTTGCTTATTCCGTACGCACACTCCCTAGATACCTTACGTCGTCCTCTTTGCCTCGGAGTTAGGTTCCATTTCTACTCGATTGTTTCATGAACAATGGGACTCGGTAACTCTGGCTTCTCCCTTCTTTTCTTTCTATTAACCCTTTTCTTTTACGCTGTGCGATCCCCTAATCCCTCTCATCGGTCCTCTGATAGGGCTCTACTTGCTATCGTGGCTAATCAGCGAATACCTCATTATGCGTGAAACGGCCTATAGCTCTGTCACTTGCCAGCGGCTGGAATTTTGCCTGTCCTGCGTTGCGTGACCAGTAAAATTCGTGGTTGACTTGAGTTGGGCTCAGATATACAGCTATTATTGTTTCATTCCAAATATTAGACACCAGAGCGGCTACCACGTCTTCTTCGTCTCCTGGTCCCAAAGGAGGCAGAGGCCGAAATGGCGCCGGACCACTGGTTCGAATTACACATTTTCGAAAGTCATATGATCATCGGGGGTGGTCGTCTCAATCTTGGATCCCGGAAATAAGTGTTTTGATGCCTTTCCCCGCCTTGACTTCCTTAAATGCCTGTTCAGCGTCATAGAACTCGACCACGCCAGTGATAAGATCCTTCACATTGACTTTACCGGACGCGACCAGGTCGACCGCGAGCTTATAGTCACCACTGCCATACCGAAAGCTACCTTTGACAGTCAACTCCTTCGTGCAGGCCGCCATGATTGGAAACATGATTTCGCTCCGGCCCATGCCACCTTGCACGTATGTGCCACCGGGGCGCAGAACATGAATTCCGGTGTGGACGGACGGTTCAGCCCCTGAGGCGTCGATAACCACATCTGCACCAACTCCTAGGTTGTTCTCTTTTCTCAGTCGCTCCGCGTTGTCGACCGCGCTTACTTTGGCGGGCTCGAAAGTCGATGTAGCCGCATATTTCTTGGCAAATTCCAGTCTCGCCTTTTGTATGTCCACGGCGATGATTTTAGCGGCGCCGAAAGCTTTTGCGACGGCACAGCACAAAAGCCCGACGGGCCCGGCTCCGAAAACGATCACGGACTGACCGGGGGTGACGCTTGCTTGTCTCACGATGTGAACAGCGACGCCTAGAGGCTCCATGAGAGCCCCCTCCTGTAAGGTGATGCTGTCGGGAAGTTTGTAGCAGAAGTCCTCGGGAAGTACATAGAACTTGGCTAAGGTGCCATCGTATGGTGGAGTCGCTGCGAAGGCCATTTTCTCACAGAGGTTGTATTTCCCAGCCTTGCAAGGTTCGCATCTACGGCATGGAATTCCTGGCTCCATGGCAACATGATCTCCCACTTTCAAGCCTGTGACAGCTGAGCCAACCTTGCTGATGACTCCGGATGACTCATGCCCTAAGACCATAGGATCCTTCACAACAAACTGGCCGATCGAACCATGTTCCCAATAGTGGACCTGAATACAACCGATGCGAAACTGTCAGCCTGATCAACGATCCCGGGGGACAGGTGGATATAGAGTGTTAGGCTGAATGCGCCGATACGTACATCGCTGCCACAGATACCAGTGAATTTGACGTTCACCAGTACATCGTGAGGGTCTTTTAGTTCCGGAATAGGTCGATCTTCGAATTTGACCTGGTGAATACCTTCGAGGACAAAGGACAGATTCTATTTCGATAAGATGTTAACCTTATTGCTTCTTTCCTCTTCTCCGTGCTCCTATTGGCTTTCATAGTTGGTGATGACACCAGAGAAACGGACACACCTGGGCAGTTGCTGTTGATGTACTCATTTTGTATCGCTTTTGTCTGTGCTCAAGATTCGCTGTGTATTCTTCTTTCTTATCATTCCTTTATTTATATAGGAGATCTGAGCCGTTTTCTGAGAAGGTCGGCGGTCTGAAGAAGGTACACGGAGGTAAACTGAAAGGAGAGACGGAGGAAGAGAAGGAGGGTTGCTTGCTACTGTTATACTCGACAGGATAAAAGAGAGGGGGGCGTGTGGAGAAGGAAAGCTTACCCAAATTATCCAGACCAGAACTTATGAATTGGAGCAGCGAGCTTTTAAGAGGGACATCTATCTAGATAGTGGATAATATAACGACTTGAATTGAATATCTCCGCTCCCCGCCAAGTTGTCTGGTCACACTGGTGGGGGTGTCATCAGTCGGGTTGGGCGAGATCCTTTTAGTTTGTAGGTGTTGGAAATTACCCGTGTGGTACCTCCTATTTAGCCGGTGAAGCTGGTAGAAAGAAGGTTAAAAAGGGAGAAAATAATGGTCTCTTAGATTCAGCTTCTGATCCCACTTATCACTCTCAATGTTTAAGACTACCCTGTATGAGGAGATGGCAATATGATGTACTCATGGCAACTGCTTCTTAGGTGGGCTATGACATCAGTTTGACACCAACTACATCCCAAGAGTAGCCATATGAATACTAGGTGGCATGAGATGAGACTCATCTCAAGAGTCTGTTCCTGCTTGACCATCTCTCTTCTCATCTCCTCTCAATGGTTCCCATATTTACTGTTCCCGTGACCATCATCGCCAGACGGGTAAATAAGTTAGCGTTGTGGAGATGAAGTCTAACTGAAAAATGTGTCTATTTACACCCACATTTCTTTGATATTAAGGAATGGCTTGACTATGCAGTGGGACATTTTATGAGCAACTCATAACATAGCTATAAAAATGCAAACTCTCACACACAAAGAATAAAAAGTAAAAAGTAAAAAGAAAGCAAGAAAGAAAGAAATTTTCAAGGTTGAGCAATGAGTGTCATGCCTTAAGAGGATCACTCATTCGTCGTATGCTACTTCCAGTCGTCAGTGAAGCAAGCAACCCAGTATTTATTAGTGTATGCGGAATAAGAGAGATAATTAAATTCTCTCTGTGTTTTGTCTTGCCCTTCTTTTGACAAAATATTATCTGGTCCACGTAAAGATATAAGATAGGTCTTATGAAGTCACTTGTAGCTTGAACCATGTCAATGCCTTATCAATACCTAGGTAAATAATCACAACACTAATACCCTCTACGGAGTAGGATTCCCGGGACTGACCAATGGAGACGGCTTATTAAGCCAGATATTCCGTTAGAGAGCCTGCTGAGGAGAAAGTATCCGCCATTAACGGAGTATCGCCGACCTGACGGACAAAACAAACGCCTTTCGATCTGAATTCCCTGGAGGTTGGGTCGAGCTATTTGCCATCCTTGATTTATATTTGATTCGCCATCACTATGGTCGGATCTAATGTCCTCGTCCAACCCTGGAGGAACGCGGTTTTCCACGCTGTTCGGCCGAGAACGACCATACCTACGTACCAGTACCGATACTTCAGGGCAACTGCTCGAATCTCTGCCAACGATAAGTCGCAGTCCTTCAAGAATCAGCTGTATGAGAGTACGCAGCAGCGGTTGAAGCGGGAGCGCGCTGAGCAGGAACGATTTTCTCAATATCAGACTCAGTCACCAGGTGGTCGCTATGCGGCTTTGATGTTCGGTATGCGATCCGCTCAGGGATACGTGCCATGGGTACTTTAACCCGTCTTTTCTCTTCAATATGGTTCTAATTCTCATCGTAATAGCATTGGTCTTCTTCTCTACTGGTGCATATTACCTAGGATCTTTGAAGCCGGCTAGTCTTCCAACGTCGTCAACCACCACCCTCTTCGATATCGAGCCGCCGATCCACAATATCTCACAGGCAAATTTACAAGCCGCTTGGGCGGACTTTGTTGAGATTCTAGGAAAGGAAAATGTATCCACGCAACATGGTGATCTCGATGTACATTCCGGTTCTGATTGGTCTTCGTACACACTCAAAGAGGATGAAAGGCCTTTCCTTGTCCTCTATCCAGCAACCACCGAGGAGGTTTCCCGAATTATGAAAGTCTGCCATCAACGGGTCATTCCTGTGACGCCCTACTCCGGTGGTACCAGTCTGGAGGGGCATTTTGCTCCCACGAGAGGAGGGGTGTGTATCGATTTCGGCCGCATGGATCGTATCCTGGAGCTCCACAAAAAGGATCTCGACGTTGTGGTCCAGCCTGCAGTTGGGTGGGAAGATCTTAATGAGGAATTGTCTAAAGAAGGTCTCTTTTTTCCACCTGACCCGGGTCCCGGCGCTATGATTGGCGGTATGGTCGGCACTGGCTGTTCGGGGACCAATGCTTACAGATACGGCACAATGCGAGAATGGGTTCTTTCTCTGACGGTTGTCCTTGCAGATGGCACTATTATCAAAACAAGACAACGTCCGCGGAAATCGAGCGCAGGCTATGATCTCACCAGGCTGTTCATTGGGAGCGAAGGAACTCTCGGGCTTGTGACGGAGGCTACGTTGAAACTGACTGTCAAGCCCAAGAGCCAAAGCGTTGCCGTTGCTAGCTTCCCATCCATTCACAACGCCGCAGAGTGCGTGACCCGCGTGGTGGAAGAAGGTGTCCCAGTTGCGGGGGTTGAGATCCTTGATGATGTCCAAATGAAATGCATCAACGATAGTCGGACGACTCGTCGACAGTGGAAGGAGTCACCTACTCTCTTCTTCAAATTCACAGGGACCCCCGTGGGTGTCAAAGAACAAATTGAGCTTGTTCGGAAAATCGTCTCTAGTAGCGCAGGACAATCATTTGAATTCGCTCGAGGGGAAGATGAAATGAAAGAGCTTTGGAGTGCTCGGAAAGAGGCTCTGTGGAGTGTGATGTCCATGAGGCGAGGTCCGGAGGACCGCGTCTGGACAACCGATGTGGCAGTGCCGATGAGCAAGCTGCCCGACATAATCGAGGCAACGAAGCAGGATATGACGGAAAGCGGATTGTTGGCCGGAATTTGCGGCCATGTCGGGGATGGCAATTTTCATGGTACTACCCCTGCTGCTTTCCCATCGTTAAAGCATGAAACTAATCTCTTCCCAATTTTCTTAGCAATTATCCTGTTCAATGAGAATGAAAAGAAAATTGCGGAAGGTGTTGTGCACCGAATGGTCAAGCGAGCAGTTGAAATGGAAGGCACAGTGACTGGAGAACACGGGGTTGGCCTCATCAAGCGGGACTATCTTCAGCATGAGGTTGGGGAAGCCACGGTGGACGCTATGCGGCGGGTAAGTTATGAGGAATCTAGCTGTAGGACTGGTTTTGATCCCGACGTTGACTCTATGCAGATAAAAATGGCGCTGGATCCCCTTCGCTTACTTAATTGCGACAAAGTCGTTCGAGTAGAACAACCAACGCCAGGGGAAGTAAAGAAGTGGTGAACAATGGCATTTACAACAGCAGTACTAAGACAGTTCATGTAGCTTGAACAAGTCAAAGGAAGGATGAGCGCAAAGTAAAGATGGTGTGCAATCACGACGTTTTCGATACAAGCGATTAGATTGGCCGATCGTGTCACTAATATCCGTAACCCCTTGACTCTGCTTCGTAGCGACTTCCGTATCCATGCCGTGACTCGGCATACTTACTGGTCTCGTTTTCCTCGTCTCCACGGTACTCTACTCGAGTGTCATGTTCTTCAACTTCTTCGTATGCTCCATGCCGACCCTCATACCGCGGCTGATATTCCCTGCACAGACTGTCAGTCATACATCCGAGTAGAAAAGTCAACGTCGGCCAAAAGTCCCCTAAAGTATGTTTCACTAACCTTTCTGGCCTGCTGTGTTCGTAGAACCCAGTCTGTGCAGTATCATATGTAGAACGGCCGCTGTCATAATCGTACCTGGAATTCGTATAGTCTCTCCTATCGTCGTCTGCACGTTCATAAGGCGCCTGCGGTCTTTGTTGGGACAACCGACTTTCACCAGTGTCATAGTCTGGTCGATCGCGACTGTACTCTACACCTCTCCGATTCTCAACGGAAGGATATCTCTCAGAGATCTCGTAACGTTCGAAATCCGAACGGCCCTCAGGGTTCGCGTGCGCATCCTCGTACTTTTGTCTATCCTGGGACCATTCCCGTCCTCGCTCATGATCATACCCGCCTCCCCCACGGGTGTAGCTCGATGTGCTTTCGTATCTCGGGTCATCATCGTCTCTTGGGCGGCCTTCATTCCATCCCTGTCGAGCCTCCCTTCCGTACTTGCTTCCCCCCGAATATCGATCCTCACCGTCAGCCTCTGATTCGAATCGGCTCTGGCCTCCATACTGTCGGTTAGATTGTCCAAGGCGCTCATCCTCCTGAAAATCCGTCTCGGGTCTTTCATTATCCGACTGACGGGAGCTGGTATCGCTTAGGAGAATTGATCCGACCCCACTCACAAGACCTCCAACTAAGCCTCCGAGGGATCCACCGCCCGCAGCCTCTGCCGCAATCTTACCAAGCCCGCTGGTGCTCGGCTTATAACTCTCCTCGGGGCTAGTTTTACCCCTATGAAGTGTTAGAGGCTTACCGCATCCATGTCCTGAATCATGCACGCCTTCTTTGTGATTCTTGCCCTCACGAACACCCTCCCGAGAGAGCTGTTCCCGAAGGCTCTCCTGTTCCGCCTCATCTTTTCTGCCCCACCACTCCTCGACAGTGTTGAACATGATTTGACGTATATCAGATGCTCCGTCCTCGCCATATTGACGTAAAGCCGGATGATGAAAGACGCCGGTGATGATCCGGTCTAGTGTCCTGTCTACATCAATGTTTTCATCGTCCCAGCACTCCATCAGCTGAGGCACTGTCCATTTCACAACTCGAGAGGCAATCTGGCCAGCCGGTTCGTTCAGGACGTTCGAGAAATGATCTTTGGAGAGCATCGAGTGGGTGGGGTTTGAGGAGTCATCATCATTGAATACAACGTGCTGCTGTGCCCGGCTACTTTCAATGACTTCGGAAGAGCCGGTTTGAAGCTCGACCTTGACCTGCCGGATGATGGGGAGTATATATGGCGCAAGAATGGAGAAGACAAAGATGTTGATCTGCTCCTGAAGCTGTTCAATMAGCTCCGGCAAGACTGGGATCTTTTCAATCGCGCGATTGATTGACTTAATGAGCTCGTCATGCCATTCAAGAACAGGGTAAATCTGCTGCTGCACATCGTCCAAATACCGCGTCCATTCCTCGGGCTCACGGGGACAGGTGTCTTGACTGTGTTGCTTGGCGCCTTGAGACTTGGCTTTGAACTCGTCCATTTTGTTGGCTTGATCGTTGCTATTTCCAATCAGTCCCTCGGGGATCTTGTTGAGCAAGTCCTGTATGAAGCTTTCGGAAGAGGTTCCACTTTGCGACTCATTGATGACCCCTTCAAGAGACTGGACTTCAGATTGAACCGTCTTGTCCGACAGCTCACCCAGTACCGAGTGAAAAAAGTCCACGCCGCCAAAAGTGCCAGTGACAATAGGATAGACGTAACCCCGTGCACCGTCAACTTCAACTTTGGTGTTGCGACCCACATGGGGGAAGACCGTTGATTCTCCCAGTTCAATAAGGCTCAGCTCAATGTAATTGGAATGTGCTGCATAGTCTTCCAAGCAATGGAGGCCAGTGCCAAGCAAACGAAGCGCCTCATGGAGGTCATCATCATTACGTGATCTTGCATATCGCCGTCCCAGCTCAATCGAACGCTTAAAGACTCTGCGGACCAGGCCCGCAGAGGTCCCGATGCCGAGATCCTCACTAGCTATATAGTTTTTCAGGCCTGGATGTAATGGATTTGAGACGTCAGCAGGGCTAAGTTCTTAGTTGGAAAAGGTGTTCCCACCTGTCCTCGGATCGACCGACAGCTCGCGCTCCTCGTCAACAGGGCCTCTCAATCGACGATCATAGCGGCGCGCGTCGTCCCCTTCGGCATAGCCGAGAGGGTTATCGATATGCTCAGTAGGCTCATAGCAACCTAGGCGGTCAGTGGTCACCTCAAATTCTTTGGTTCCGTAGCTGCAAACATTTCGTCAGCAAGTGATCACTATGGCAATGCCTGGAAATGTTGACGGCTTACCCAAAACTAAGAAACCCCAGAACCCATATCAGGACGCGAATAGCTTCGGCACTGACATATTTCAGGGTGCCGACATCCACGGCCTGGCTGTAATCGCGAAGCCAATTTCCAAAATATACGCGCTGCACATCGAGCTTGCCAAATTTACGGCCACCAGCAGCACGGGCCAAGAACAAGGTTAACAATGTATCTTCGATATCGCCATGGCGCCAATTTTGACCCTCGATTTGCGAAATCGATGCGATATTGCCAGCACCAAAGGCGTTGGCTTTTCCTGACAGCAATAACAGGAGCAGAATGGAGAGGGTCAGGCTCTGGACGCTTGACCCCATGGCTGGTGAATCCCTCTTGGTCAAAAAAAAGGGAGCGCCAGAGTTCGGGATTTCGAATAACACTTATGAGCGAATATGCAAAGATAGATCCTGCTATTGTTTAGAATTCCTTCGTAATAAGGATATTCCTCAAGGATAAGAGTTAAAGAGATATTGACTATATTTCACGGGGCCTGCTCTGTACCTGGACAAGGAGGGGAGGGGAACAGGTTCAGAACCCCGCCATAGCCATAGGTTTTGATTCAGGCCTTGGGCGAGAATGGATGAAAGCAGGGAGTGGAGTGTTCGATACTTAATCAGGACTAACAAGCCCTATCACCATGGGAGTCGGCTGGGCACTTGGCGGCATACGATGATAGGACAGGCCCTCAGACTTCATGCTCAGTTGTTCAGTGCTTAACATCTTGGCAGCACCCACAGTTTGATAAATGCCAATGAAATAGCTAATAGTGGGACTTGGGAGCAAACTATTATTGGTTCTTGAGCATGTGGAGGTTGGGACTGCCTAGCAATAGTGGTAGGTAGTAATAATAACCTAGGTGAATAATAACAATAGTAGCTGGCAGTCTTGTGGATAGGTGGTGAACTGGTGATGATATACTCCACTCCATACCTCCGTAGAAACTCCTGCAATTCAACAAGGATCTTGTTATGTAAGGTATTACCTAAGATACAGGTACAAGGCCCAGGAACATACCTAAGGTACCGAGTACTATTGGGGAAAAATACGGTGTACGGAGCGTACCTTAGGTACACTGTAGACTAAGGTACAGGTAAGGTACAGGCCATCCGCATCCGGCGCCCAGGTGACCGTACCTTACACTACCCACCTTAAGGTACCTTAGGTACCTTAAGTACGGAGTCCATACCAGTGGTACTGCAGATACTGTAAAGTATTTATCTAAGAATGTATTCCAGTCTTGCATGTCCCAGATTCCCAGCCACTACGGAGTACTTAATGATCAGCTACACCATCATTTGTATCACAGATATACAGTATGCACAGCCTGGTAGTTATAGCAGGTGACGAAATGTGCTGTTAGTATCTACTCAACCTCTAGAGAGGTATTTCAAGAAATGTGTTCTATCATTCGTCCTATTTCCCGTCGTCTGCCCAGGTAAAGGCACATACCTCACTTAAATAGAGTGAGGAATAAGGTACCATTCACCTTGGTAATCAGAATTATTCAGGGTGTTATCATGTAAGACTGTGCTCTGTACATAGGTACTTCACCGCGGTCGCTGCACAACAGCTAAAGGACATACCAGTCTATGTACCTACAGTAGTGGACAGCTTACGCAGGTGCTCAGAAACCTAGGTACAATGCGACGGTAATTATTCATCCTTTCGCGTGGCTTACAACTTAGGAATAGGCTACTCCATACTAATAGATAAGGAGATACCTTATCGTACCTGACATTCAGCTGTACTGTACGGGGTACTTTGTACGAGTATTATTATACTACCTATCTACATGTTTTCCCAGCCTTGTCTGGGAAACCACTCCTCCGTCTTTCCGGTAAACCCACAGTGTGTCCTGACTCCTAACCACGAGCCTTCTTGGTTCTGTGGCTGAACAGTGCCCGGATGCGCAAATCATTAACTACATATCGACTTTCCGTTCCAGTGCTTCCTCATTATCCAACTGATCATAGACTTTGAGTCTGCACCTCTTGTTTTCAGCTTCACCAACTCTGATTGATGCCAATGGTCTGGGCTGGCCGATCCCACACATAGTCTTACCCCGCTACTCTCTTGGTTCAACTCCGGTAGATATCAGATAATAATTACTACGAGCTTCAAGTATCGGCTTCTTAACACCGGCTTTCCCTTGCCGGACTTGCACTTACTTAGCTATTCGGTGTGCGCTGAGACGACCATGAATTCCTTGTCCTAGCATTGAGCATTATATTGTCTCATGCAGTCCAAGACTGTCGTCAGGGTGCTCTTGTGGAATAGGAAAGGCGATTTATCTGACGTCGCCTTCGTTTGGCACAAGCGAAAGTCACTTTGCTGCAAATAAACTCAATCGATTTGATTCTCTTTGCATACGAATTCTTTCTATGCATATTTGGACATCGCATTTGGAAGCTTAGGTCCTATCACTTCGCCATGATACTACGTTGCCAGTTCACTCTTCGGCCCAACTGAGCGATCTACAAGAATCCCTCCCAATCATCCGATACATGAAGGATTCCAAATCCACACATCTTGTTCCAGGCGCGACCGTCACTCATATCGACAATCCGAATAATCACCCAAGCCCTGGGACCTTACATGATTGAAGTTCCAAAATCATGCCCTTACTCGCAAAGTTACCTCGCAATACCCTATCAACAATGTCGATTGATCTCTCAAGGTCGTCTTTTGAGGAAGAAGGGCTCAAAATATGCACGAATTCTTGGAGACAAGACTGTCGAAGCGACTCTCACACTACAACTGGTGCCAGGAGGACTGTTTCATTGCATGCCCGGTCTATCAGCGGAACACCATGCTTCTCTACGGCGAGCAGCCCAGGCATGGGCAATTCCGAATTGCGTTGCGTTCACCCCATGCGCCAAGTTCCTGGTGCCTCTACACCGCAATTAAGTCAGTCCTGTCAAACATCTCTCGTGGAAAAGGAGGGAGTTGAAGGACGAGCCTCAGCTGAGCCAGGACGGTCCGCTCAGACAGAATCTGATCCACTTCGATCTTCTGTTCGTGGATTTGCTACACAGACAGCGCGACATTCGTTGCAGATGCATGATAGTTCGTTCACAAGGATTCCTAGTATATCACAAACGAATTTGACCGGACGCACATCTTTTGGCTATTCACGAGACAACAGCAGCTCCCTTGAAGCAGCATCACCAGCTTCAAGGTCATCTTTAGATTTCGTGTTCCGATCAAAGACACGGACAAGCATGGATCCTATATCTCGTGCCGCCACAATTCAAGCAGCACGTCAAGCGTTTGAGGAGAAAGAAGCAGCCAAAGCACGCAAGCTTGAAGAACAGCAACTGCGGGCTGAAGAGAAACAAAGGAGACGCAAGGGAAAAGAAGACTGGCGCACATCACTTACAATTGCAAACAAGCAGGAACCCAAGAATCGGCTATCTGAGAAGTCGAGTGTCACTGAAGAACTGGATTCTCCCACGGATCAACCACAGCGAAAGTCCACTTCAGGTTCTTGGAGATCGGAATCCAAGACGACTTGGATGTTATTTTTGACATGGTTACGGACTAGGGTCTTCAAGATGCGCAGGAAGTTCCAAAGTTTGGGCTGATACTATCTAATGTCCCAATCATAGTGCAGCCGTGATATGGGATTCAGTTTCAGCGAAGGCTKGCCTTGATAAGAGTCCATTTAGCGTGCCTACAGTCGAGGATAACCCGCTTAGTTGGGTCATTTGTGCGATCTTCAATGATTGTATGAGACTATCATGAGTTGAAACTTGTTCAAATAATTTGTCTTGCTACCTGCCACGGGTCGTATTCTTGATGATAAAGGTTAGTAAGTAGTGGTCTCGTCGTAAGGCTAGCATGAAGGCGGCCGATCACGTGAGAGGTACCGTAAAATTGCGCAGAAGCAGCCTCTGCGCAGCCAGACTTTTGGATTACTCTACGGCGTGCCAGATAGCTCGACATACTACAGCGGCAGCTAGACTACGGTCTGCAGGAGCGACAACAGGCGCCTTTCTTGTTCCATTGTCCTATCGGCTCCCATTATCACTCTTCTTGATATCAGATCCCCTTCCTGAGACGCACCTCCACTGGGGGGGCGCGTCTCTCCAAAACTTTCATCATGGTGTACGATTGGGAGGGCAAGAGAGAAATATGCTATCAGATGTACATCAAAGATAAAAAAGCACTGGAGGAAATTATGGAATACATGCGAAATGTATATCAATTCTCACCCAGGTATGCACATAGTCATTAAGGCAATGTTTCTTCGTCGTCCATTCTTGGAGACGTAGGATTCGATTACATTTCTCATTCACATTTGGCTAAGACATACATCCAACAGTAAGCGCGCCTTTCAGACCCAGTTTAAGCGATGGGGCTTTCCTTCCAAACAGAATCCGGCCCACAAAAATGCAGAGCTTGTCGCTCGCGTCAAACAACTTTGGGAGCGAAATACAAGCCAACGGGACATGCTGCGTGTCTTGAATGAAGAAGGCTTTGAGATTAAAGAAAGAGAATTGATGCGAGTGCGCGCGAAGAATCGCTGGCTACTCCGTGTTCCCAATGGAATGAAGTCGCAAGCCACACTCCGGCCATCTGTGCAGCTACCAGAAGACGAGGGACTACTGGCACTCCAACAGGAAGTATACAAGACCGGGGAACCCTTCTACGACGCTCAGAATCTTCCTGCCGATTCACCGGTCATGCGGCCTCCGTCGCCTAGCTTATCAGCTGATGTGCTCGCAAAGCGCCAAGAGAGACTTGAACGCTTGAAAGCAGAGAGTGCTGAACGTTGGGCTTCCCGGAAACGGCGTCGGCGCACTAGGGAATGGGCTGGACTACCAGCCGACCCGCCTGGGCCACCTCGCTTTCCTTCTGAGACCACAATCGACGAGAGTAAGAAATACCTGAGCCTAGATAATGCTATCTACCGTCAAATAAGAGATCATTTTCAAAGGATATGTGAAGAGGCAGGGTTCATCAAGAAGACTGTTGCTGGACCTGAAAGATGGCAGGAGGCAAAAAACAGACTAATACAAGAGTCTGAACATCTTCAGCGGGTGTTCTGGGAAGATCCCAATCAGCTTGATGCCAAAGCCCTCGCTCTCGATGTCGTTTGTACAGATGTCACTAAACGGATGAGGACATTAGAAAGGCGAATGACAATCGCGGAAGCTAAAAACGCCCTTGGGATCAATCCTGAAGAAAGCCGCCAGATTCGAAACGCGTTTTACAATACATTAAAAGCGGCTCATTTTACCAGCAAGTTAGAGGCTGGTGACGAGCATTGGAAGCAACTGAAGGAGAGTTGGATTCAAGACACTGAATTGCTGCAACGCATCCTTGCCCCTGGCTCGGCAGATCCGGAGCATGGTACGAAATTGAAGGCTCTGGAAGTCCTCTGTCGCGATGTTATGAAGCGACTTCGTGATGACCAAACCAAACGAGATCCCTCTCGGAAAAAGTCTATCACTCGCACCAATATTTCGAGTCCAGACGCTGCCGGCACCAATGACAATAGTGCATTCGGCAGCATTACTAATGGAATCAGCACGCTTGCTTCGCAAGCTCTCGCCAGCGCCCCGATGACATCGGGCGACTTAAATGATATGCAAATAGATCCCTCGCTTCTGCAAGCGGCAAATGATACCTCGTTTGCCTCAGCATCTCATGATACTGGGAATTCTTTTGGATATGTGGACCCTATTCTAGATTCAACTTCGCTGCAAGTGCCGATCTATGTGCGAATCTATCCTCCAGACCAGGTTCACGAGGAGTCGAAGACCAGCGTCGAGAAACTAACGACAAAATCCGTCGCTGACTTACGCCAGCTAGTTGTTTCTAGGTATCCTGGTTCCATCGTTACCAAGATTCAGGGCATCGATCAGGATGAGCATGGAAACGAAGTTACATCCAACATCCATGACGATAATGAACTCGACGCTTATTTAACGCATGTACATGGGCGGAGAGCATACTTTGTCTGTCGCCTAGCCTATCCCTAAAGGCATCCACATGTGTATCCAATACACAACAGACGACGGGTCGATCGGTTGCTCGGCTTCAAGTCGGGAACTATTTGTTACGCAATTGTGCCCTGCTTTACCCTGCCTCGACGATCTGGAAAGTGGCCACATGCTATCTTGCTTGGAATAGGAAATCTTCGCTATGAGCTGATGTTTGCCTTTCAAACTTGTGGTTGAGTGACGTCAATTGAGATTACCCATGGGGTTTGCGTAATGGGATCAAGTTGCACGGAGCCTTGGATGTCCGACCTGTCTACAATTTATGTGCACGATGAATTATGACTGATATATGTGATGCGCCTATGCAGACCACCAAGGAAAATTGTATAAAGACACCTCAAGAGTCAATAATGGCAACAAGGACAGCAAATAGACCCCCAAAAGAAAGTCATCCGTGCCGTATTGACAAATAAAGTACATTGCTTCTGGTTGCTTCTGGTCTGCTCATTCAAGTTGTAAGATTTTGCACCAGACTTTTGAAAAGAACACTAGTGGGAGGCAATACAAATGGGGGAGTATCAGTAAAGACCCCGGGTAGCCCAGATGACTGCGGAGATGAAAAGCTTCCGCTGACTGGAAGAGGCAGCGCTTGAAGATTATTACGCCTACTCATGTCGCGAGAAATTGTTCCAAATAAGCTCCCAAGCCCGTGATTGTGAGAAGTCCCGTCCTTGGATTGCGGTATTGACTGGGGAGCTTTATCTGAACAACTGAGGCGTTGCACATTGGCCATGGCATCAATGATGATGTAATGCCCAGTGAGTGGATCTGAGAGTAGGGATACCGGACAATGCTTCAAAGATTGTCGAGTAAGCAGGGACAACGTCTGCACATCATAGACTCGTATATCGAACTGAGATCCGCATGTTCTTCTCGCTCCAGCCAGATGTTGTGGGACTTTTGAGGCAACAGCACAGGTTTGCGACTTTGAGCTCACTGCCAGAAGTTGATCGTCACAGGGAGTGTTATCCTGAACGGCTGATAAACTGGTCGTTCTGACTATATCGCCAACTGTATCCCAAATATGTGCCGAATGCAGGGACAGAACAACAAGATAGCGTCCCAAGAATCTGGCTGCACACGGACGACCCGAGTAGACCCCTACCCTACTGTGATGAATTTTGCAATTCTGCATATCCACTAGGATGACGAGGCCGGAGTCCGGACTGGACCTGGTTTGCACACAAATAGCAAGCACCGACCCGTCCTCAGAAAAGCTCATACAGGCTGCATTTGCAGGCTCAGTTCCACCACCAATAAATTCGCCCTTTAGGTCGATAGTACCTCGGCATTTCCAGGTCTGATCTTGGTGTTCTGGATGTTTGGTTGCTAATCCCAGGCGGGGCCTGTTACTCGCGCACCAGAAGCGGAGCACGGCATCACAGCCTACTGTTGCAAATTCATGATTGTATGGTCTGGACGCGAGACCCAGAATAGGCACCGAAACGCTATCGAAGGAGTGAGGGCTGTTGATACGTGTGGCTAACTCCCACATATTCGACACTTCGCTCCATCTCCAAAACTTGAGGTATGTTTCCCGGGAAAGCGTATGGCTGCCTGTCGGAGTACTATTTGGTTCAAGAGCCCTGATATCTTCAGGGCGCGGTATCCAGTCATCGATCGTCGCCATCCACTTTCCATCCTGGCATATGTCAAGGTAACTGACGTCCGGGGCCACAATTTCGGTCCCCTCTGGACTGATCCTCAAAGTCGTGGCATTTGTCCGTGCAAGAGCTTGTCTGGATATTTGAGAGTCGGTGCGGATATCATATGTCTGTAGCACGCACGAACTGGTTATAGAATGATAATCCCGTGCGGCATGGCGCGAAGCCGGTACCGCCACTAGAAGCCGATCATGGAATTGTGGGTGCAATACAGCTGCAGAAGGTCGAAGTGAGATGCGCGACTCTGGCAGAGCTGCATCGGCAGGCTTGTCGACTTTGGGGCAAAGTTGCAGGCCAGTGATAGTAACATAAGGCTGCAGCTCTGTCGCGGACAGCACAATGATACAGTTGTCAGCAAGCTTGAGGATGTATGCTTTCCCAGTTGTAGAAACGACTAGGTTGCAAATGGGTGAAGAGAGATGAGGTAAAAACTGCTTGCGACCAGTGTCTAACTGCCATAGTACCATGACTGACTCATCTCCGCCTGAGATTATGTAGTTACCTGAATCCTGTTAACGGGGCTGCCTCATTACTTGTACTGGCTAAGGTACATACCATCCTTTGACCAACGGACTGCATTGACGGGACCTCTATGCCAATGCAGCCGTCGAGGAGCCGGACCCTTGTTATCGTCCGAGTCAATACCACCAGTAGGGAAAAGAGCAAGAAAGTCAGGATAGACTAAAATCGAGCCCCCAGATTCACCCAAAACGAGGTCCACGGTATCTAGGTTACCGTCTTGTGAGCCCTGGGGTATTGTTCGATTTCGTGCTCTGCTCTCTCGAACATCAATGCAAGTGACACGAACAGGTAGAACGACCTCCCTCCAGGCGTACTGGATAGTTGACGGGTCTGGTGTGTTCAATTCCCTGGTGCCAAGCAGAAGGCGCTGACCAGCCCATGCGATTATCGCTTGTCCCTGTCTGAAAACCCTGAAATTGTCTATTCGTTGGGTCGTTTCAAAGACAACAATGTCGCGTGGTGTTTCACCATTGAATAAGGTGACTGTAAGTTGTCTCTTTCCATCCTTGCGCCCTCGCAAAGAAAACAGAAGTTCGTACCTTAATTTCCCGACCTCGGAAGGGCATAATTCAGCTAGGAGTGTCTCTCGGGCAAAATCCCAAGAAGTAATTTCATGTCCAGAAAGCCAATCCCACTTGCTCACACAACCAGTTGAAGTGATGATATAAAGATGTTGCGGATTTTCGGAGCAGAGATTGTAACCGACGACTTTTTGACCATCCTTTAAGTGTAACGTACGAGACCGGTGAGAAGTCCCAATCGAGTGAACATGAATTGCTGTCTCAGTCCCGGCAAGAAGATACCTAAAAACAGAATCACTTAGAGCTCTCGCTATAATAAATAAGCCTTCGCATTAACTCTAGAGGTAACTCACTCTTCATCCGAAGTGATAATTGGGTTGAGGTTGCTATACTGCCCACCGACTGGACTTGAAAGACCCCAAATTTCGCGGGAGAATTTCGTCTGCTGCTCACGCGCGTGCGCAGAAGTATCTTGTGCGAGAGAAATGGCATTCCGAGTGCTTTTCTCACTCGTCTTTCCTTTAGCAGCTAGTTGTACGTCTTCAGTAACATCAAGTGCGCCCTTGGAAAATCGACGACGCTTTATTCTATCCTTCTCGGTGCGCAGGGCATCGCTAGTCCTGGATCTTTTTGAATGTCCTGTTGCAAGGCTCGAACCTGACATTGTAAGGGAAATCAGGTAAGATGATGTCCAGGATATCAAATTCAAATCGAGGCGGCTTAGTTCAGACAGTTCCAATGATTCTCAGAAACGCCGTGAGGTAGTTAGATATACGAAGAGTCATGGTACTCTTGTAGGCTTGCTTTTTTTTCTTTTCTCTTTCGAAACTTTTTGGGTCCCACCATGATCTCTTCGATTTTAGGACTAGTATATATAAGGTTAGCCAATTTCCTAAACAGTAGCTATGTGGGGAAACACTGCAAAATTATATATCCGCATTTCTAGTACCCTTCAGGATATTCGTTCATTCTTTCTGTTCAGTCTCTGCAAGTATCATAACAGGATCCAATAAGGCAATACCATTTTTGTTCTACGTTGTGTCCAATATTGACCTTATATCTTCTGCATCTTTCTTGATCTTCTCAAAAAGCTCATTAGAGTATAATTTGAGCCAATGATTATCCCTGTTCGTTGCTTTTCTTGTGGCAAGGTAAACTTGATCCTTTTAAACAAGCTGCTTGCTGTCGCTCATAGATTTCTAAACAGGTTGTCGGTGATCTCTGGGAACGTTATTTACAGCTTCTTGATGAGGGTATTCCTGACGGGTAAGTTTGACACTCCATTTATCCTATCTATCGTTCAAATTCAATTGTTTTGCTAATACATTTTGTAAAGTGATGCTATGGATCAGCTTGGTTGCAAGAGGTACTGTTGCCGCAGAATGATCATGACACACGTCGATCTCATTGAAAAGCTTTTGCGGTGCGTATATATGACCCTGACTTCGCACGCAGCTAAGCTTATACTCCCCTAATAGGTACAATCCTGCTGAAAGAGATCGGGCGAAATCTCAAATATGATATTTTCTGTCTTCTGGCTGTGGGATCTATTGTGCCTACACACTCTCAATATCTCCAATCTCGCTCTCCCTGGCCAACTTGACAGAAAGACCGGGTTATGCCCATAGTGCGAGACCTTGCGCACAGTGCAAGCCCTTGCTAGTCCCGTTTCGGTGGCAGTACCGACCTTTCCCCTCCTCGTCGCTTTAATGCTATCATGCCTCTCGATTACCATAAGGGACACGCCTACTTCTGAGTCCAAACAGATAGTATCCGAAAAGGCAAGGTATAGGAGAGGTAAAGTGTAACCTTTTCCTCCCTCCGTCTGCTGGCATCGATCACATTTCCTCACTTCTCTGGTTCTGTGCTACTTTGTCTGTCGATCATGTGGATAATCTGAATTGTAAGAGCTCAGCATCTCAGATGAGTCTTGTTTGAGTCGCTTTCATGCTTTCATGCTGCCAGCCTTGAAGCGTTTAGTTCATTTCGGGCGATCTGTCGTATTCCTTGCGTTCGAGGTGCTCTTTGGATGCTAGATCGGCTTCATTTTGACTCTGAAATGAGGATGACTCAAGCTTGAACAGCGCAGCGGTTTAGATATGCGCTTTTATCCGGGAGAACATCAGGATGCGCAGGCCACTTTGTTATAGGTATGCGATTGACCTAGCTATATTTTGATTGCAGCCAACTTTACAACCTGTTATAAGTATGAACTGTCTGCCACCAGTCTCAATCTTGGCCTAGGAATGAAAATTGGTCTGTCTTATCATCAGCTGCGATGCAGCAGCCCTAAAGCTTCTCTATATCATGTATGTGACTACAGTTGATACCAGTATATTCGGGCATTTTTGATCTGAATTCCGTATTCTACGGATGCCGCAAAGAAGAGGTAGCAAAGCCCTTGCTCCTATTGCTTGATAGCTGAAATATATGTACTCACTACGATGGAATCCTTATGCTTGGATTGAGACTGGCAATTATAATAATTGTCAGAAATTATTTGCACTAACGGATGCCATGTAAGATTAAGTAGTAATGACCCTTCAGTATACCTGTATGTCCACAAAAAATACCTTAGCATTTTGAACCAATGACAAGGAGATTATTACTGTAAATTTCCCAATGCCTACCTAGCATTCACGAAGTATCAAAGAAAGTCACAGATATGTCTCTTTACCATAAAAGAATGTCTGAGCTAACCTGACAGCCACTCATACTTTAAATACTTTAAATGCTTAAGATACCTACCTCACTCATTATCAGATATCTATTTACTACAAAGTAGATAGGTATGCACTACATCCTCGAAATTTTTGTCTTAAAGGAGATAGAGGTATACTACACTTACGCAATATATTACAGTTTGCTTAACAGGGACCTGCTGTTCTCGTGGGGTGAACATTGAATAATGACAGCTAGCTTTTAACTCACTTTTGGTCTGGACTCTAATGGAACAAGTACCTATAGACGCCCGACTGCTTCGTACCAAAGCGGGGAGATTCTTTACACAGCACAGCCTGTCCAAGATCAGATGTACATATTATCAGAAGCTAAGCCAAAAATGGCCATACCATGCTCTTTGCTGTTGCAGTCAAAAGAGGAACACTATTGGGCTGAGGTTGACTGTACAAACTGCACCCCATTATAGCCGATTGGCAGATTCAAAGAATATTGGACGCAAGCCCAGTGGCTCCTTCAGGATGTAAGGACCTGAGAAGGTCTCCGTCGAGTGACCTTGTATTCGCTAACAAGTTACGCACCAGGTCCGTTGATGATCGCCCTGCCAAACATGGCCTTGAGACCATGGACATATTGGACACTTCACTAACAATTCCATCACACGAACAGACGGACACTGTAGAGCACAATGGCACTGGCATCTATGACTCGGAAAAACCACTTGCATCTAAAATCACTAAACCCGAGCAGCGAATATCTCACAGCAATCAGACCGAACTCAGGGTATGTATTTTTTGCGCATGACAGTTGATAGTCGTGGTTGACCTCCATCAAAATATAGGTACAAACAAAACAGACTTCCCTTGCCGGTCCCGGGCCACGAGCGAACGATGATGATGCTCCACAGTCTGTGATACATGCACCTCCCGGCTTTCGCCAATTTGTAAGGATCATGTTAGACGATCTGTGGGCTGTTTAACTAGTTGCTAAAGCCGTATCTTTTCTAGAAGTTTGGCACCTACGACGACTCCGACAGCTTGATCAACCCAGTTATGGCATCATCGCACAGCAACTTGGCCAAGATGATAACACCATCGATGGTTCGAGACGACGAATTAGGAAAGGTGCTTTGTCGCTCCCTCGCTCCCAATCCCCGAACTAGCAGCGACTGACTTCGTTGTAGAAGCCTTCTATATCACCGTCTCCTTTAACCACTTCTATTGAACCTGCGAAAGATTGGTCAGAGCGAGCAACTCCTCGAGCACAAACAAGGCAGGATTTCGAAAACATTGACCTCCAGTCTCAGCCGAGTGTTCTTGCCGGCGAAATCTCGCCTCTTAAACAACATACATCCACGGGCTCTACATTCTATGAGCCGAGCATTTTTGTGCATCCGAATATACCTCCATTTCAAGCTAAAGGTGGCTCTACCGCAGTAGATGGGGGGTCAAGCACACTAGAAGCCGCCGTTCGGCATCTTTTTGATGGTGAAGCTGAGATCAAAGCACTCAAAACAGCGCTCGCGGAATGCTGGACGCTCTGTAATACATTAGCCAGACTGAGCTATATCCATCGCGGGCGTACTGCGGACAATGCTGGCACTGGCCGCATCGAAGAAAATGCATGGACATCATGCTGGAAGCTGTGTCAGAAGTTATATGAGAGTCAGAAAGATGAGTATGTATCGCAGGTCAAGCCGACGTTAGACCTGTGTCGTGAATTTTGCCAGACTTTATTTGACATCCGCATCCGTGACAACGAGCTTGCAGATTCAGTGCTTCGGGTCAGTTTTGAATTAAATAATCATCTTTACAACACGCATGATCGGCATCTACCAGACGCTTTCAGGGAAAGGACGCTGGACTTCTATATCACCCTTTGTCACCGTCTCATGAAACAGAGGACCCGTGTCTCGGAGACCGACTCCCTTTTGAAGGCTTCTTGGTCTCTGGCGGAGATGCTGTTCACAATCCGCCAAGGTAAAAGGGAGGGGAGGCCGATAAACGAAGAAATGCTTGCTTCGACTGTGCAAGCTTGCTGGGAACTGTGTGATCTTTTTCGTGAGGGATGGACACAACGTAGCTTGCGTTACTCTGACCGTGGAACGCCACGACCGAGTCAGGCCACCTTCACCCATGGCATGCAGCAGGCCGACCAACACGGAATCGCTGCTACCGATGAAGGGCTGCGCCAGCGAGGTAATCCCGAAACTCCTACAACTATTTTCGATGAGACCGCCACTATTTCACCGGACGACGCCCCAGTTCAGAACATTTTTGTGTTGGGAAAAGATGCCGATCAATCTGTGCAGGCAAGGTGGTCCTCAAGCTTGTCAACAGTCTCAGATATCAGCCAATCTTCTGGGCAAACATCTTCAACAAATACTATAAGAACGTCGCCAAACGATACGACCATGGCATGTATACAAGCTTTACTGGCCAAGGCCGCGGTCGATAGCGGATATCAGCCGGAAAAATCACAGAGCCTGTCAAGCTTTGTAAAGACGCTTTCATCGGACGCGTTTGGATCGGCACCGTGGCAAATGTCACTTCTGAGGAGTTATAAGAGTCTTCTGGCACTTGACCCAGTATTCCACAATATTGACCTCCAACCGCACTCGAATGCTGCGGATATAGCAAGGGCTGTCCAAGTGACAACACAGGGCAGTCAATATCCTTGGCTGCGGGATCTCTATCGACTGGTATTTGGCGTTCATGTGGATGATGTCGCCAGCCATCAGGGGATTGCACTTCAGGCATAATGCATCTCTTGGCGAGGATAACGTCAGGATTTCCCTTTTGTGGATACTTGTAACTCTCGCTTGATATGTCTATCTCAGTCACCATTATGATATTGTATATTGTTCGCTGATTATGTCKATACTATGGTTAGAAATTCCAATTTCCAGGAATAAGTACGGTAAAGCCTTATCCGGACGGGGTCCCTCTGTTCCCCCTCTATTCTTCTCCCCGACATAACTCGAGTGACTGTCTTGCTCGAGGGCCTGCTTCTTATACTCTGCTCGTTGGACCGACAGGCCGGTGGGCTCGCGATACAGCCTTCTTATCGATCGCAGCGAGAAAAGGTGTTTACCTGCCTGGTATTTACGCTCATGTTGGTACTGTTAGCATTTACTCATTGCATGGCATTGTGAGCTGTGCTGAACTCTACCAGAAATCATTTTTCTGTTTTGAATCTTTGGCAAATATTCATTGGCACTGGGAGCCGCAACTCTAACTACCAGGTATTTGTCCGAGATTTATGCTGAAGTCAAGCCGAAGAATCTCAAGGCTTCGACGGAGGAACTCGAGTCCCTACCCAGTATGTTCAGCAGTCGGTCCTGAAGACCTTCATGCGCTGTTTCCATTCCTTCATTCTTTCCTCCCCTTTGTGAGGCAATATACTTCATTGCAACATACTGGGTACATACTGCAATGACGATTTCATTTCATGCCTCCTGCGATAAACTAATGGCCAATGGTGTGTATTATCTGTGGCTGGTGAAGCCACTGACTACTATCTGACAAGCTTTTACAGTTGTGAGATCTGATTCTCCAAGGAACGTAATGTTCTTCGCATGATTACAATTCTCTGGTGATACACAGTTTACTGAGCAGTGCCAGGATAATATAAATCATGGTGTATGCAGAATGTTGATTTAATTGTACATCCAGATGTACAGTCGATATATTCTAAGCGTGAAGCATCAATAATCTGACGATGAGCACATAGGATCTAGTGATAGTCAGAACATGCACATCAAATGGCGTAAAAGTATTTCGCACAATCCTATAGTTTCACTAATGTAGGGTCTGACATGGTAAATTTACTAGCATTATGCCTCCTCCTATGATATTTCCCGTGGCATTTTCTATCCATGACAAAAGACCGTCTGATACCATGTGGGAGAAGCACATGCAAAGGGGTATCCAAAAGCTCGGCAAAGTTCACAAGTTATGTCTGGCTAATCAATATGTAGAATGATCTCATCTATGGTAGAGGTAAGGTTATCATGGAAATGGAAATGGAAATGCCAATAGTCAGCCTACAATCTACAGTTCTACACTTAGCCCAGCAAAGATGTAGGCAGACATTTGTCACCTCTCATGATAATACTCTATACACAAGTAAAGGGCATGACTTCGGTCAGAGGCTATGGTGAGTTGAAGGGCACAGACATCCCCATCAGCTCGGGTAACGCGGGGTAGTAAAGAAATGTTTAGCTGCTAACACATATAGTCATTCTCTTGTCTTCTCTTTTATCGATTCGCTGAAAGTCCCTTTATCTCATTTTTCCCTACCTTCCTGATTTTGAACAAAGAAGAAAACAAATTTATATTGGCCCTATCGATCCCACTCAAAATCTCAAGGTCGACTTTTTAGCCACATACGCAACGCGGGAGCACTTCATGCTAATCACAGCAGTAATGACAGGGCATCCACATCCCACAGGTGTCATAGGGGCCAAAAACAACTGAACCACGCTCGATCATGTATGAGAAAACTGAATCCGGCAAAGTTGGCGGGATTTAGTGTCAAGAACTCGGCATACTTTCCAAGGAATGTATAGAAGCACAAGCTTAAGAAAGGTAAGAAACTTAAAAAGCAAATTGGTTACCCTAGATAGGGATTTACTTAAGCATGATTCATTAATAAAGCCACATTGCTTCTCTTTATTTTCCATGCTTGTGTTTAGGAAGCTAGTCTGTTCTGGGGAGGCCATGCAGAGTACTAAAGTAGCTATATGGACCTGCCCAAGCACCAAATTAATAATACTATACAACCGCACAACCAGTATCATGTACAACCTGTGCCAATAGGGTTATTTGTACCTTATCAAAACTCCTTAAGATGCAGGTACCTCTCAACCAGGTAGGTACTCCGTATGTTTTACTGACGAGTGGTACTCCGTAGTGAGTAATGACCGAGGAAGGAATCGGGATGAACTGCGCTAAACTGACAGCCAAGACGTTATGTGGCTTGCGGTATCCACCTAGTATCCACACCAGTGCAACATAAAATATCTGTTCCTGATGTTACAGTATGAAAAGGATAGGTTGGTTTGCAGGCAACAGGTACGAACCACAGAATGTTCAATCTAAGACTCTGCAAGAAAGTACCTAATAGACACAATACAAGCCCAATATTGGCATATTATCTTATCTGGTTTTGGATGAGAGAATCTGATAATTCACACAAGAAAAATATAAAAGATGAACCTGTAGAGTATGATAGGATTTTACCTAGGGCTGTACATACAGGCCATGAGATTCGCGCAATATCCCCATGTGAAAATCCAAGAAAGAACCAAGGCACATTGAGGCGCCTTGTTGAATTCCGCCTTTTAGATTTATTCTCATCTCTTAACCTAGTTTCTTTGTCTCTCTTTGGTGTCTCTGATTCCGATTGTGGATACAGTAAACTAGACCTTATGTATGATAAACCTCTTGGCGCTGCTGTTTTAATTATTCAGAGATAATATGATTGCTCAAGTAGCTGGGAACTTTGGTTTTGATTATTATGACTTGTTCCTGTAGAAGTGAAAACTTCCATGGGTCAAGGTGACTACCCCTACCTAGGTACCTTGGTTTCAGCCTGAGCCCGCTGCTTGTCAAGTCTTCCGATGTGTTAAGCCAATGGTAAACTTAAAACAATAAGCTAAAGCTTTACTCCGTGCACTAGCCCCAGGAGATCTGCGTCTCTACTACCCCCATGTTCCCAATGAAATATCTACCCTGGTTGCTTCCACCATATTGATGGCTACCCTTTTCTCAATGCGGATTAGCGGCGAGTTCAGGCTGACCATTCCGGCTACTTCTTGCATACGGGAGGTGAAAATTTTGGCTGCTACGTAATATGTTCCCCACCACCTCGAAACCTTGCTAAAAGCGACTGGAAAAGAAAGGGAAAATTCATGAGTTAGAGGAATTCTCTCCAGTTCACAGATCAGCCACGGGTGCTCTTGAGACTTGCGAGATTACTGTGGAGTCTCGGGTCAGTTATGACTCCACACATTTTTTCCCATATTCTGGGGGTGGTGCGTGGGGAAGTATATAAACATGAGCTTCTTCCTCACATGTATCGACCTACCTACCCTCCTGCTTAGATCAAGCCATTTTTCTCCCGAGCAGGACCTTGCGCAGTGCTGCAGTTGAAAACTTCCCTTGTTCAAGAGCATCGCTTCTGTCTACTAGGTGCTTACCACCTAGAAAGATCACCATGGCTGCCCCGAAGTTCGCTGGTATGACCGGCAACCTGCTTATGCGAGCAGTGACAGCCGTAGCTACCATGGGCTTCTTGCTCTTCGGTTACGATCGTATGTTGATAGAACGCTTGGAATCGAGTCGCCTCTTTGGTCCCCAGCTGATTACTTTAAACAGAAGGTGTTATGAGCGGCATCATCGATGCTCAACCTTTCAATGATGTATTTACGGCGACTAGAGATAATTCGACTATGCAAGGCACAGTAACTGCCATTTACGAAATAGGTATGTTTGACACCCGAAAGAATGAAACATGATCTTTTACTGATGCTCTCTTCAGGATGTCTCGCTGGTGCTGTCTTTGTACTGGGTGCTGGGGACTGGCTGGGGCGCCGGAAGACGATCATGGCGGGTGCAACTGTGATGATCGTTGGCGTCATCATTCAAGTAACTTCGTATCCGGGACATGTCCCTCTCGCACAGTTTATCGTTGGGCGAGTTATTACTGGCATTGGAAATGGGATGAACACATCAACAATTCCAACGTACCAAGCTGAGTGCTCAAGGACCTCCAACAGAGGATTGCTTATCTGCATAGAAGGTGCTACTATCGCATTTGGTACGCTTATAGCCTATTGGATCGACTTTGGTGCATCTTATGGCTCGCCTGATCTTACATGGCGTTTCCCCATTGCATTCCAAATAGTCTTCGGTCTTTTCATTGTCTTTGGAATGATGGTTCTGCCTGAGTCTCCCCGCTGGCTGTTCACTCGCGAACGATATGAGGAGGGCGAAACTGTTATTGCTGCACTTATGGGCAAAGAGATATCCCACCATGATGTACGACTCCAGAAAAGCATCATTCTTGACTCGATTAGAGCGTAAGTCATATTCCGGCGGTGCACCTATGGAGCCTGAGGCTGACTTTTCGACAGTTCAGGTCAAGCGGGAAAGACCACCCCCTTGTCTGCTGTCTTCACCGGCGGGAAGACTCAGCATTTCCGACGAATGCTTTTAGGGTCCTCCTCCCAATTTTTTCAGCAAATTGGCGGCTGCAATGCAGTCATCTATTACCTGCCAGTGCTTTTCAAGAACTCACTGAACCAGACACCGTTTATGTCTATGATACTGGGAGGCGTCAATATGATCGTCTACTCAATCTTCGCTACATTGTCGTGGTTTCTGATTGAGAGAGTTGGAAGACGCAAGCTCTTCCTGTGGGGCACAGTTGGCCAGTGCCTCTCAATGGTCCTCACTTTTGCTTGTTTGATTCCAGGCACTCCATCTGCTGCAAAGGGAGCTGCAGTAGGTCTCTTCACATACATTGCGTAAGTACTTGTCGCCCTTTTGCGCCTATTCACTTCACCCATTTTAGGCCAGGATTCTGATATTGGGTCGTATGTTGATCGTCTTCAGGTCTTTTGGTGCCACTTGGCTGCCCTTGCCTTGGTTATACCCTGCCGAAATCTCCCCTATCAAGACGAGAGCAAAGGCTAATGCTATCTCAACATGCACAAATTGGCTTTTCAATTTTCTCATCGTCATGGTGACTCCCATCATGATTTCTAATATTAGCTGGGGGACTTATCTTTTCTTTGCATGTATCAATGCATGCTTTCTCCCGGTCATTTATCTCTTCTATCCTGAGACTGCTGGGCGGTCACTGGAGGAAATTGATCTTATTTTTGCGAAAGGCTTCTTAGAGAACATGAGCTATGTTCGTGCTGCTAAAGAGTTGCCATTCCTCTCCGATGAGGATGTTGAGCGTGTGGCTATCCAGTACGGTTTTGGCCCTGCTGATGCGGACATCAAGGGCAACGAGAGTAGCGACAGTGCAGAGTTCAGTGCTGCGAGGATGGAGGATCATGCGACGGCCGACCCCGAGAAGGGTGCTTTCACTCAGACTAATTAGATCTCTCACATTCAGGTTTGGCGGAGTTGGCATCTTTCCGGCCTATATTTCACCTTACGTCGATCTTCCGCCCCTTAGTTTTCGCTTGAATTGGGTGGAGCGTCCTCTGCTGTGTTCAGTTCTGTTGCTATGGATGCTTTGAATATATTCCTTGCTCTGGTAGGATTACAGAAGTGTGGTCATACTCAAATATCTAGACTTGATACCCATATCCTATGGGGCTATGGATGAAAATTTCTTTGGAGGGTTCGAAATATCAACCCATCGTAGAATGTAATCTATAATTGAATGGGAATCTAGCTATTGTAATGATACACGCAAGTACCACCCTGAGATATGTTTAGGATATACTCGTAGTAAGCGAGATAATATCATAACGCCCCCATCCCTGCCCCCTACCTCGGAAGATACAGGTGGTTATGGCGAGACATGCGGCCGCCATACATACATAGCAACGACCAAATATGCACGGGGTTGGCCCTTACTAGATTATATAGTAAGATGTAGAAATAGACACCCGAGATACTCAGGTTAGGTCTACTGGACTAGGCAGCCTCTTGCGCGCAATCCATACAGCTCTGAGAAAACATGCTGAGTGCACTCAAACCACTGAGCTATAAAGGTCTCGAGATAACCATTTCTAGAGAGCAGAAATGATAGTGCAGCAGATATCCAACAAAAACATCCTCGGAACTATCGCCGTGTGGGAGTGGGTGAATCAGGGCAACTATGTTACTAGGAACTGGCAGGGCCTGCCAGTTCCTTAAGTCGTCTGGTACTCATTTAAGGTTGATATAAGCTTTTAGTTATATAACGTAATCAGTAAGTGAGCAGATCATGCAACTGAGCAGATTACCAAACATATTTTAACTTCCATTTCAAAAGCTGCAGTATTTGTTGTGTATCAATCATGTGACACCCTGTTATTCCTAACAGCTAACTCAGTGTACTTTACTTAAGAATAACAACTATCTTCCCCAGGCAATATAAGCTTGAATATACTAGCTATACTAAATAGTAGCATGTCCTGGGCATCCAGGAATTAATTAGGGATAAGCTAATTAATTAATTTTATTATTTTTATTATTTGCTTCAGTAATTCTGAACTATTAAATAATAAATAGAGTGGCAGAGGTTTTCCCTATACTTATTAAATAATTCTACTACTTTACTAAATTTATGTTAATGCATCACACTGCCTTCCTATTTAGGAAAGAAATTAATATAGAATATCTTAAGTCTAATAGTTAAATCACTACATCCATCTTAATCTTATTAACTAACTTTTGATTCATCAAATCACCTTTATTAATTTTAATCTTTTATTTACCAAATCTATTTAAGTAACTAATTACTTTTTAAGTATTATAGTTTATTTTTAAATTCAGAGATACATCTCACTATTACTATATTCTATAATAAAATTATTAGTTATTCTAATATTATTAGCATCATTAGTTATTTAAGTATTATTAATATATCTATCAGTATCATCTACTCATTAACCTATTATTAAAACCCATTATATATAATATTAAAAGGAGCTGAGATTAATAAATTAATTATTAAAGCAGCTATAGAGCTATAGGAATTTAAGTAATCTAAGCATAGTATAGTAAAAGATCTTAATGCTAAATTACTAGCATAAATCACTTTTATTCTAAGATATAAAGCTAATCTAGAATTAAAAGTAGTAATACTAGATATTTAGATACACTCCAGAGTATCTATAGCTGCAGTAGTCAGAAAGTTTCTTAAAAATATAGAGTTTTTATAGGATAATTAGTAATTTATCTTATACTATAATCAGTATTTACAGCAGAATAATTATATTATAAAGAAGCTATTAGGTAAGCTATAAAACTACATCTTACTAACTCCAAAACATCCTGCCTTTTAAAAGAAGGAAGTACTGTTTAGAACACCTACTACTTATCTAGTAGTAGTACTAGTAATATTACTAAAAGCTAACTCAGATAAATTACTAAAGGCTAACACTAATAAATTCACTATCTCACTAGACTTTGCTGAGTAACTTAATAAACTTAAGCTAGATTCTCTATTATTTAATATATACTATAAATAACCAGTTTTAGCATCATCAAGTACAGATAAATTAATAGAACTACTAAGAATTTACACCAGGGCAGATGATAAGTCATCTAAAGACATGCTACTATTTGGTATGGCTAGTACATTCAAGCTTATATTGCCTGGGGAAGATAGTTGTTATTCTTAAGTAAAGTATACTGAGTTAGCTATTAGGAATAACAGGGTGTCACATGATTGATACACAACAATATAAAGAGATGGTTCATTGAACTATCTGATGATGAAGACAACTCTGATGGTCCAGATCTCAACATTCTAAGGGATCTATTAAAATACAGGGATTAGGTAGTAGAATAATACTCAGCCTAGGATGCTGCAGGCTTACTATTACCTAATAAAGATATACTAGCTAAGTATAATATTCTAGACAATGTTACTAGTAATAGGAAGATATAGCTAGTATTACTTTAGAAGCTAGGAATTACAACCATCAGGATTAATAAGGATATAATAATATATCTATAGGGCAAACCTGCTATAGCCCTACAGCAGACCCTAGCAAGGGCTAAAGGCTATAATAGAGATTCTTTATTTACTAATATTGCTAGGAAGGCCTTATAATAGGTTAAAGATAGATACTTTAAGTTAGATAATAATAACCAGTCCACCTTGTCTACTAAAGGCATTAATAACTAGAAACTATCTAGTAAGATAAGAAAATATATTACCCAGGCACTAACAGATCTCACTATAATAAAGGAGTTATACCTAACCCTGCTATAGAGTTAGCCTTATCTTACCTCCCTAATATAACTCCCTACTTTGAATCACATTCCCCACAGAGGCTTTTTAGCTTATTATTCTAGATAACTTTCCTATAATCCCTATCTTCTTACCCTTTACATTCCCTGCAGAGGCTATTCAGCTTATTATTCTATTTAACTTTCCTATAATTTATAATTCTGCTATTATAGATAATTAATATATTTATTTTACTACTTACTGCTTTCTTTTTCTCTTTTTTCTTTCTAATTCTAGGGATATTATTATATATTAATTATATAACACCCTATTATTCCTAATAGCTAACTTAGTATACTTTACTTAAGAATAACAACTATCTTCCCCAGGCAATACGAGCTTGAATGTACTAGCCATACCAGTATTCAGCCAGCCACCATGCCACTAAAAGCACATACAAACTCAAAAAATTCAGTTAAACAGGAGGGAAGGGTCCTACTTACAGTATCAGCTTTAAAAAAGAAGAAAATCCTTAATATTCATGAAGCTATATATATCTATAATATACCTTATACCACCCTCCAGCAGCGCCTAAAAGGGCATACTTTTTAAACTAAATTACACACAAATAGTCATAAAATGACTTAGAATGAAGAAGAATCACTTATTAGATAGATTCTATCTATAGATCAACACAGAGCAGCTCCCTGACTATCTTATATATAAGAAATAGTAAATATCCTGCTTACACAGCGTGGTTCAACTCCTACCTAGACTATTAGAGAGAAATAGGTATATAACTTCATTAATCAGTATAATAAGATTAAAACCTAATTCTCTAGACACTATAATTACTAGTATGCTAAATATAAAGACCTAAAGATCATCCTAGAATAGTTTAATTATATCTAGATTATAATAATATAGTATAGGATTATATCTAAAGATATCTATAACTTTGATGAAACTAGCTTTATAATAGGCTTAGTAGCTACTACTAAGGTAGTAATAAGAGCTAAGATACTTAGTTAGCTATTTCTTATCTAGCTAGGGAACTATAAATAGGTTATATCTATAGAGTATATTAACTCTACTAGATGGGTGCTTTCACCATGCATTATCTTTAAAGGAAAGGTCTATATTAAGGGCTGGTATTAAGATCCAGCCTTACCAGTAGACTGGCGGATTAAGGTCAGTAAGAATAGATAGATAACTAATTAGATTAGATTAAGATAGCTTTAAAAAGTCTTTATTCCTGCTACTACTAGTTATATAACTAGTAGATATTAACTATTAATTCTTAATAGCCATAGAAGCCATCTAACTCCTTAGTTTAATTAAATCTGTACTAAGAATAATATTATTCTAATCTATATACCTACATATTTATTACATCTCCTCCAACCTCTAAATATTAGCTATTTCTCTCTACTAAAACACATGTATAGCCGCTTAATTAAGGATAAGATATAAACTAGTTTCAACTATATTAATAAGTTTAACTTCCTTAAGGCCTATCCGCAGGCTTATATAGTAATCTTTTTATTAGATAATATTAAAAGTGGCTTCTTAGTAACTAGATTAATACTACTAAATCTAGATTAAGTACTTAATTAGCTTAATATCTAGCTTAAAACCCCTACACTACTAGGCAGTTAATTAACAGATTCCATCCTAAAAATACTATATAATCTTAAGCAGTTAAAGAAGCAGGAAAGTATACTTAAGAAGCTACTCAGGGAGTATATATATAGTCCTCCTACATCTACTAAGGCTATACTAGATTAGCTTATTAAGGGGTGTGAGATAACAATAAATAATACTATCCTTCTTATAAAGGAAAATCATAATCTATATACTATACATAAGAAGTAGCTTTAAAATAGAAAGTGATCTAGGAGGCAGATAGAAGCTGCAGAGGGATTCTCTATCTAGAAAGGCTAAGAGTTTATTTAATAAAGGAATCAGGCTGCTAAAGCTATCCTAACTATCCCTATAGAGCAGGTAGTAGATGCAGAACAACACCCTTAATAGGCACCCCCACGCTGCAGTGACTGCCATATTCTAGGCTATAAGTAATTACAATGTCTGCAGCACAAGAATAGTTAGTTTTAGTAATGCAGAGTTATTTAATAGGTTGAAAATAGCCTTCCTTTTCAATATGATATGGTTTAGTGATCTGCTCAGTTGCGTGATCCGCTCGCTTACTGATTACATTAGCACATATACTAATTAATAATATAGTGCTAGTTAGAACACCTTTTAGTAATCTCTTAATATCTAAACTGTCATGGTTCAACCATCATATGACTTAGTTAAGTTAATGTTATTTAGAATTAATCATCTTCCCCCATCATGTGACTCTTATTAGTTGTTACACTACTATTTAGCTGTATATCTCTTGACTTTCTAGTGTGACGTAGCTCAGGCTAAATATCAAAATCATCCATTTAACTATCTAGGTAACCATACAGCAAGAGTACTAAGCATGATGAAGTGCTAAGGGGCTACAGTGGACCGTAGAGTCGCTGTATAATCAAAGCCAGTTAAGAGGGTTTGGACCTATTAGATTATATAATACACATGTAGATTAGTTAACATAATTCCTGGGTCAGCCAGCCACCCTCATTGAATTTCAACGCGTTTGAATCCTGAAGCTATCCAAACCAACCAAAATGCCATATATTTTTATTAGATCTAGCTAGTATGGTGTGTAGGGCATCTAGTTCTAATATACCCTATAATAAAGTAATTTATACACCTTAGTAGTGCATATTTTTCTAGTTTAAAAGGTAAAGGTATAGAATTAATAGATGAACCCCTAACTTACTTATTTCTTGCCTAGATAAGATCCCTAGCTTCCTAAATATAGAGTCCTTTATTAGGAGTTATCTAGTATTCTAGTATCTAGATTACTTACTTCTCTTTCTTATTAGCTATATATAGATTATAATTCTCCTTTACTAGTAGGGCTGCACTGTACATAGCTATCTTATAACTAGGGTTGTTATTTTCACGGGTTGGGCTGGGTTCCCCTATCTTTAGGACCCAACCCACCGGGTTTGGGTTCTAATTTTCTAGGGCCTAAACCCAACCCATAACCCAGCGGGTTCTAGATATTCAACCTGTTGGGTTCTATTCTGCCAAAAAATCAACTCTCCGCCTACCTAATCTAGTTAGTATATATATAATTTTTCAATACCATACTAGCACTATATATATATATATATATTTACCTTAAGGTATACCCATAGAAATGGTGAAATCTAACCTAAGTCAGATTTCACTTAAGGTATTCTAATTACTAGGTAATGCAATTAAAACCTGTTTTTAGAACCCAGCCCTAGATAGGTTCTAAGAATTAGAACCTAACCAACCCCTGGGTTGGGGACCTCCAGGCCCAAACCCAGCCCAAGGCGGGTTCGGGCCGGGTTGGGTTCGGGTTTCTGGGTTGGGTTTAACCACTCTACTTATAACCCTTAATAAGCTACTATATAGCTAATTTTAAAGGTATTAAAGGGCTTTAAGAGTATTATTTTAGGAGCTTTTTAACTAAGGATACTTACTTATATAATTACTGAAGTATATAAGATATAATAAGCTATAAGGAGCTAGTTAATTAACTTATATAACTTAGAGGGCAGATAAGGGTAGATATAGAGATATTTAGTTTTTTAAGCACCCTTTTTAGCTTAATTTTAAAAGGGTAGATTCTAGCTATAGTAAAGCTATTCTAGATATTTAGAGGCTTAAAAACCTCTAGATAAGCTATTAAATATACTTAAAGAAAGTTAAACTTATTAATATAATTATATCCTAAGTATATATTCTACTTAATAAGGCCTCTATAAGTATACTTTAATAGGCTAAAATAACTAATATCTAGTAGTTATAAGAGATAAGAAGAATAAATAGATATATAGATAGTAATAATATTATTATCCTTATAGGCTTTATTAAAGCTAGGTATTAGATAACTACTATAGCTATCTAAGATAAGTAAATAATCTCTTCTAATTATATAGCTTCTTAATACAGGGATAAAAATATTTTAAAGCTACTAGAGGCCTATCTTATCTATTATCTATTTATTTTAACTAACTTTAATTCTCTAGTTAGGTAGTAGAGTATAATCTTAATACTATTCTTTAACATAAACCTTTTCCTTAAAGATTATATAAGAAGGAAGTACCTAGCTAGCTATATTAATATATTTAATTATTATAACCTATTCCTAGTTATCTAGCTAAATAAGATAAGGCTTTCCTAGTATATTAGCTCTTATAACTACCTTAGTAGTTATAATTAAGTCTATAGTAAAGCTAGTTTTATTAAAATTATAGATATCCTTATAGAAGATACATATTCTATTTAGATCTATTATAGATAGTTAAACCTAGAGTGGCATAACCAACCTGCAAAAATCAAACCTAAACCTCACTGAACTTGCAGCGGTGTGGGGTCAGGGGTAAGCCTAGGAAATTACTTTAGATTTAGTTAGGCTACCCTAGATCTAATCTAGGTTAGGTAAAAACTGTAGTTTTTAGTTTTTATAGTTTTTTAAGTTAGGTTTAACTAACCTACACTATTTTACCTAGAAATTATCAAATTCTAAATTTTCTTAATTAATATTAGTATTACTAGATAGCCTGAATTAAGGGCTATCTAGTGATATAAATATTATTTAAAAATACCTAGTGGTTATTAAGATATAAGGGAATAATTATCTCTATTATAGGTTAGTATAAAAGTAGTATAGAGATATGTATATAAGGGCACCAGGGTCTAATAACTTGTTACAACACCAACACAGCCGCACTAACACAAGGCGGATGTAACAGGCAGAATATAAGGACTAATAGTTACTAATTAATCCTAAGAATAATCACTAAGTAATCTAGGAAAATGCTTAATCCAGACAGTGATCCTATAGAAATACTATTTAGTTATGCCCTACTATATATTTATTAGGTATTCTATATAATGATTAGAGTTGCATTTGGTGCGGGTTCGGGCGAGTTCAACCTTAGTTGGCACCAAACCGCTGCGGTTTCGGGTTCAAATTTTAGAAACCGAACCAAACCCGGACCCGGTGCGATTCGGTGCGGTTTTCACCGCAAAAACCTGCCCCTAGGCCTAGATAGGTATAGTTATAATCATACTAACTAACCATAGTTAGATTCGGTTCGATTTCGAGTTGGTTAAACCGCTGAATTTTAACCGTTTTGACCTTACCATTCCCCCTGGGAGCCCCCTCTGGGGCACCCCTATCAATCATAGTTATATAAAATTATTATTTTTATATGAAATATATGGTAATTATTATTATATTAATCTATATCTAAAATATTAATTTAATATCTATAGGTTTGAATGAGTGGTGGTTAAAAATTATTCTTAGACTATAGTGATTATCAAAGGTTAATGCATACATATATATAAACCATCACCACTTCCATACCAACCCATGACAGAAATGATTATTCCCTTATATCTCACTAACCACTAGATATTTTGAATTGATATTTTATATTTAGATAGACTAGATACTAGGCTATCTAGTAATATTAATATTTCTAGAGAAATCCTAGAAATTAGTGATTACTAAGCAAAACGGTGAGGGTTGGTTAAACCTAATGGTTAAACCCTCAAAAACCGTAACCAACGGTTTTAACCAGATCCGAATCGGGTCTGGGGTAGAGAAACCGAACCCAAAGTGATTCCCTAGGCTTACCCCCGACCCCGCACCGCTGCGAGTTCGGTGAGGTTTGGGTTCGACTTTTGCGGTTCGGTTATGCAACTCTAATAATGATAACTAATAGGCTAATTTTAGTCTCTTTATATAATTAACTACCTTATACCTAACCTTAGTAATAGTAGATAGGTATATAAGATAGATAATATATTAATATTATAGATATCTACTAATATACCATCCTACTACCTACTACCTCTATTACTAGAAGGAGTATTAGATATATAAAAATACTTATTATTATTATATCTAGCACTCTTAGTTTAGTTTCTTATATTTAATATAAATTATTTACTTAAGTATAAGATTACTAGTCTAATTTATTAGTTACTCTTTTACTATTAAAGTATATATACTTAATAGGCCTTACTTCTATCTCTACTATTATTATTCTTAGATTATCTTTAGATTATCCTTAACCCTAGGAGGTCATTATATTACTATATTATTAGGCTTTCTAGTTAATAGACCTTAGGTAAGTATAGGATATAGTCCAGGGACTATACTACCCTATTTCTAAAGTAGTTAGCTAGTAGAGAATAGCAGAGATAGATCCTAGGGTATAATAAATTAAATACTATATAGTATAAATTACTTTAAGAAGTTTAATTAACTTTTAATATTAAATATTATAGCAGGAAATATACTATAGACCCCTACTAGCTTAAATATTAGTTAGGTAAGAATACTATAGTAACTAGCTATAACTATATAACCTTAGTAGATATATATTACTAAGGATAAAGTAATAGCTATACTTAGCTAACTTTAGGAATATATCTATTAGTTAGAATAATAGAATAAGAACCTAAATAGTTAACTTATAGCTAAGTCTATTAAGATTAGACTACCTAAACTATTTAATAGTACTTAGACTAGGTTATAATCATTCCTTATATAACTAGATATATATATCTAGATTAATAAAGAGAAGCTTGTAAATAAAGTAGATAAAGTCCTCTTTATTACTATATATCTTACTAGACTAGTATTTAATTAGTTTAAACCCTTTATTAGAGATTACTAGACTAATATAGTAAAGAAGTAAGATAATAATACTAAAGAAATATTTACTAGTTATACTAAATTTAAGAAGAGACTTAAAGGAACTTTTAGTAATATTAATAAAGGAAGAAATACTAAAAGATAACTATAGTAACTAAGATAAATAGGATATATAGAAGACTATACTTCTAAGTTTTAATAGATTATATCCTATTTAGACTAGGATAATAATATCTATATTTTATAATTTAAGGAGGGACTAAAACCAGAGATCTAGGAAAAACTAATCTAGATAGAGTAACTAGATAGTCTTAGTAAGATAATTAAATAAGTAGTTAAGATTAATAATAAACTATATAATTTTAATATATATAGAAGAGATTAAAGTAACTAGAATAGCTTTAATAATAGATATACTATAAATTATTAACTAAATAATAGGAGGCTAGCTTAACTATAGAGCTAAAGATATATTAATTCTTATAGGCTATAACTAATAGAGTTAGATATAATCTAATAGATAGTACTTTCTAATAAAGAAAGAAAATAGTAATAAAAAGAGAAACTATATTTCTAGTATAGAAAGCTAGGATATATATTTAAGCCTATAAGTAATAACCCTAGAAGGGTAAATAGGGTAGGAAGAAATAGCTATATATAATAAAGAAGCTTAGTACTATAAAGAATAGAGAAGTCTATAATACTACTAGAGTATATATTATAATAGTACTAGATAGACCCAGGAGAATTAAGGAACTAAGTATAATATAAAGTAATAAATAACTTAGAAAACTATACTAGGAGTATACTAGTTTAAGTAATAAAGAAATTAAGAAAGAACTTAAGAAGGAAGACTCTACTAATTATAAAAGTATAAATAATAATTAGCCTACTAAGAATTTAAATATTCTTATAGTAACTAATTAGGAATTATTAAATAGTAATAAAGTAGTAGCTCTAGTAAATAGAAGGATATCTTATTAAAAGAAGTTATCTATTAACTTATAGTACTTATAAAAGGAATTAATTAGATTATTAATTCTAATAAAGAAAAGACTAACTAGGAAGAGCTAGATTAAGAAGATTTTCCTAAAATAGATTAGGCTACTATTAACTAACCTATTAATCTACTTAATAAAGAGTATAGAACTTAGTAGGTAGGCCTTAATCCTAATAAGGAGCAGCCCTATAAGATTCCTAAGATATCCTATAGATAATCCCTATAAAATAATAATGTGGACTAGTATGCCATATAGCTATAATAGCTAGATAGAAATTAGTTAGCTAAATTAAAAATATACTAACTAAATAAATAAATCCTTAAAAAAGTTAAATAAGAAGTAATAGGATATATATATTAGAATCTAGAATATTAGATCTAGATTAAATCTTAAGAATAATATATAACCTACTATTAGAGTTGCATTTGGTCCGAGTTCGGGCGAGTCCAACTCCAGTTGGAACCGAACCGCTGCGATTTCGAGTCCAAATCTTAGAAATCGGATCCAAACCTGATCCGTTCCGATTTGGTTCGAGTTTAACTGCAAAAACCCGCTACTAGGCCTAGATAGGCCTAGCTAGGTCCCTACTAACTAACCATGGTTAGATTCGGTTCGATTTCGGGCGAGTTAAACCACTATCATTCGGTAAATTTTGCTGTTTTAAAATTTCAAATGATCATTAACTACCATACTATCTACCATACTATCACTATACTTATAGAAAATTAATATTTTTATATGAAATATATAGTATTTATCATCATAATAATCTATATCTAAAATATCAATTCAATATCTATAGGGTTGAATGGATGGTGGTTAAAATCATTATTAGATTATAGTGATTATCGAAGGTTAATATACATATATATATTAATCATCACCACTTTCATACCAACCTGTGACAGAAATGATTATTCTCTTATATCTCAGCAACCGCTAGGTATTTTGAATTAATATTTATATATTTAGATAGCCTAGATATAGGGCTATTCAGTGATATCAAAATTATTAGATATATCCTAGAAATTAGTGATTTCTATCTAAAACGGTGAGGGTTGGTTAGTCGAATCCGATAAATCCTCAAAAATCAAAACCGACAGTTTTAACCGAACTCGAATCGGTTCCAACCTAGGGAAACCGAAACCGGTGCGATTCCATAGGCTTAGAACCGAACCCTCACCGCTGCGAGTTCGGTGAGGGTCGGATTCGATTTTAGCGGTTCGGTTATGCAACTCTACCTACTATAATAAATATATATTATATTATAGAAGGTGCTAAAGATAGAACTAAGAATACTATTAAGAGCTCTAAGAAGTCTTATAAAAGAAGGTACTAGGACTAATTTATAGTTTATATAACTATAATTAGTACCTATATAGATACTTCTAAGGTTATCTAGAATATAATAAGGTAATATAGATTACTTACTATAGTAATAACTATAGCATCTATTATAATAATAAGTATATAGTAAAATATTAGCTAGAGGTACTAGAAGTTATAAAATAGAATAATACTTATCTATACTAGAAGCTTAAATACTTTTATAGAGGATATAGAAAATATCTAGAATATAACTTAATATACTAGATAGCATGTTTTAAGGAGTAATATATTATATATTATAAAGGGAAGCTAGAAGAAGGATATTTCCTAAAATAGCTATAAGGCACTAGGGTACTATAATAAGGGACCCTATATCTTATAGTAATAATAGTATAATATAATAAGTATCTAAAGTTAGATATATACATCCTTAACTAAACTACTAGAGTAATAATTAATTTAGGAGTAATAGGAAATTATATATATCTAGAGTTTATAAAAAAACTAGGACTACTAGAAAAGATAAAAGTAGTATCTAAATCTATTATAGGTCTAAATAGAGAGAACTTAAGAACTCTTATAATTATAACTAAGTTAGGACTAGTTCTAATAGTTATATTAGGATACTTTAAATAACTAAACTTTAATATTATACTAATAGGATAGTATAATATAGTATTAGAGATTCTATAGCTTAGGAATTATAACCTAGTAATTAACTAGAATATAAATTAAATCTAGTTTAAATATAAATATCTATAATAGGACTAGGATTAAGGGGAAACCAGGGCCTTATAGTATACTAGATTATAAAGAAAGGATAGTAATACTAAGTAGTTAAAGAGTAAACTAAGAAAAGTAATAACTAGCTAGAAGATAATAATAGTATTAGTAGTAATTAAGCTATTATAAAGAATAATAATAATAGAGCTATTAGAATAGGTACTAGAGTAAGATAATAATTATACTAATATTATAATACTAGAGAGTAATAACAAAGATACTTAGGAATTAGATACTAGAAAAACTAATCTAAAGAAAAATAATCCTAGGAATAAAGTTCCTAGGAATACTTTTATCCTAAAACTTTACTTATTCTTAGTAATAATAAATTAAGAATAAGGAAATCTAGGGAATACTAATTCTAGGAATAATAAATTAAGAAATATTTAATTAAGAAATAAATTAGACTTAGAAGCAGTCCTACCCTAAGAATATATAAAAATTTAAGATATTATTTAAATAACCTAAATAGTATATCCTACTAGAATATAGTAAATATAATTATAAGATTCCTCTTAAGAAAGGAAAGTTACTAGTATATAAGAAAATATACTAGATATTAGAAAAAGAGCTATAGATACTTAAGAAATATATTAATAAATAATTATAACTTAGAAAGATATAGCTATTAAACTTACTAGTAGGATATAGTATACTTTTTATACTAAAGAAAAATAGTAGTCTATAACTCTATATAGACTATAGGCTACTAAATAATATTATAATTAAAGATTATTAATAATCTACTTCTATTAATTTATAAAATCTAAGATTAAATTTAAGGAGCTAAGTAGTTTATAAAGCTAGATATTACTAATATATATAACTATATTTAAATTACAGAAGGTAAAGAATAGAAGATAGCCTTTAGAACTAAGTTTAGTTACTATAAATATATAGTTATATTATTTAGGCTTACTAATATACTAGTATTATTTTAATAATTTATTAATAAAGTACTATAAGAATATTTATATCTCTTTATAATTACTTACTTAGATAATATCCTAATCTTTTCTAAGGGTAAGAAGGAATATATAGAATATATTAATAAAGTACTATAGAAGCTTTAGAAAGTAAATATTAAGCTAAAATTAAAAAAATATAAATTCTATATTTAAAAAACTAAGTTCTTAGGACACTAGATTTCTATAAATAGAATATATATAGACTAAAATAAGATATAGGTAATTAGGGATTAGCCTTAATCTAAAAGTATTAAAAAAGTATAATAATTTTTAGGGTTAATTAATTATTACTAAAGATTTATTAAAAAATATATAAAGATAATAATACTACTTTTTATATTACTTAAAAAAGAAAAAGAATTTAAATAGTAACTAAAATATAATAAAGCCTTTAATAAAGCTAAGGTATAAATTATAAATATACCTATTCTTATATAGTATAACCTAGAAAAAGAGACTACTATTAAAACTAATATATCTAATTATATAATTAGGATAAGAATAACTTAACTAGAAGATAATAGGAAACTATAACTAGTTATATTCTACTTATAAAAGCTAATTTAGGTAGAACTTAACTATAATATCTCTAATAAAGAACTACTAGCTATAGTAGTAATATTTAAAGTCTAGAGGGTCTACCTAGAAGGAGTAAGATAGATAGTTATTATAAAAATAAATTATAAAAATCTTATATTCTTTATAATAATAAAGGAACTAATAAGAAGATAAGCTAGATAGACTAAGATACTCTTATAGTTTAATTTTAAGATTATCTATTATAAAGGAATAGAAAATAGACAGGCTAATATACTTAGTTAGTAATCTAATTATAAACTTTAAGGGAAAGCTATTAAACTAGTAATATTAAAGTAATAAGAAGATAGATTATTAATATATAACTATTATACTCTTATAGTAATAATTAAGCTATAAAAGGACTTATTTATTTAAAAAATTACTAAAGTAACTAAAAAAAATAAAATTATTTAAGAAATACTTAATAACTTAGTAGAGAATAAATATATAACTAGTAATAAGTAAGGGTTAGTATACCTATAAGGACTTATCTATATACCTAAGTATATAAGAAGTAAGATTATTACTAGATATTATAATAACCTAATATATAATTATATAGGGACTAAAAAGATAGCTAAGGCTATCTTAAAGAATTATTACTTTTTTAATATAAGGAGGAAGGTATAGGGATATATTTACTAATATAAAACTTATATCTAGGATAAGCTAACTAGGTACTAGCTATATAGTAAGATATAGTTACTAAAGATACTAAAAAAACTATAAGAATAGATTACTATTAACTTTATTAGACTATTACTAAAATTAAAAGGATATAATTACCTAATAATAGTAATTAACAGACTTATAAAATTTATCTATTTAATTCTAACTATAACTATAATAATAGCATTATAACTTATAAGCCTACTTATAGGATATATAATTATTAATTATAGAATGCTATAATATATTATATTAGATAGAGATAAACTATTTATATTAAAATTTTAGTAATTATTAATAAACTTAATAGAAATTAAGTAAAGACTTATAACTATATATTATCTATAAGCTAATAGATAAATAGAATAAGTAAATTAGATAGTAGAATAATACCTATAGCACTATATAAATTACTAGTAAGATAATTAGGTAGTTTATCTACTAATAGTATAGTTTATATATAATAATACTATTTACTTAATAACAGGGGAAATATCTTTCTTTATAAATTATAGATATAACCCTATACTAATTAGAGAACTATAGAATAAAGTACCTATAGTAGAAGAAGCTATAGAATTAGTAGATATTATTAATTATTTAAGGACTTAACTTTTAAGGGATATTAAATTTATAAATCTTAAAATAGTAATTTACTATAATAAAAAGTATAGGAGTACTCTAAACCTAGAAAAGAGAGGGAAAGTTTATCTACTCTATAGAAATATTAAAATAAAAAGGCTAAGTTAGAAACTAGACTATTAGAAAATTAGACCCTTTATTATTAAGGAAAAATTAGGGCTAGTTAATTATAAACTATAATTACTAAAAAGTATATTAAAAATTTATCTAGTATTTTATATCTTATTATTAGAACCAGTGCTAAAAAGTATAAAAATTACTAAAAATATAGAGATTAATTATAATATAGAATAGGAGTATAAAGTTAAAGAAATCTTAAGCTATAAATAAGTTAGTAGAAAGCTATACTATCTTATAAAGTAGAAAGATTATAATACCTTAGAAAATATATAGGAATCTATTAAGAACTTAATAAGCTATTACTAACTTATCTAGTAATACTACTAGCAGGGAGCTTAAAGTATGACTAGAAGGAAGGGTTATCTATTATCTAGATTAGAGAGGGACCTTCATCTATAGCAGTAAGGACTAGATCTTTATTAGGAATAGATAGATCCTCCTTATCTAGTTAGTCTATGACTAGAGTATTATAATCTAATAAGTAACTACTCCTTATCTTTAATATCTTATCTTATTTCTATAGGTAATAGATGTAAGCTATTAACTCTAATATTTTTAAAGAAATTTTAGCTAGATAAGCTAAAAGTTTAGATTATTCTATATTTAAAACTAATAAAGTTAACTCTATTTTTAAAATATCTTTTTTTATCTTTTCCTAAGTATTTAGTATTTAATTCCACTTTTATTCACTGTAAAATTACTTTTTATATATCTTACTACTTTAAGTATACTCAGTATAATTTTAACTTTTTAAATCTATAATATATATAATACCTTAATAAATATAGCAGGCATAAGGGGACTTAATAAGAAAACTATTAAGATAAATTATATAGTACTAGATAAGTTAATTCCTCTTATAAATCTTATTATTAACTAGTATAATAATAAAAATCAGAAAGATACTAATATATTAAAATAAAGAAAATAAAAAGATTACTTACCTTAGGGGGCTATAAGCCTTATAAATAAAGTTTTAAGGGTAAAATACTAGAAGAGGGGGAGGTAATATTATAATACTAACACAGCTATACTAGTATAGGGTGGATGTAATAGGTAGAATATAGGAAGCATTACTTACTAATTAATCCTAAGATAATTATTAAGTAATCTAGGAAAATACTTAATCTAAATAGGGATCCTATAGAAATACTATTTACTTATGCCCTACTATATACTTATTAGGTATTCTATATAATAATAACTAGCAGGCTGATTCCAGCCTCTTATATAACTACTACCCTAGGAATAGATAGATACTAAKATAAGGAGTATTAAACCTACTCTATAATCTACTTTAAAGATACTCTAGAAGTAGTAATAGGAGTTATAAATAGAGTTATAACTAAGGAACTATATAAGGATACTTATTATTATTATATCTAGCACTCTTAGTTTAGTTCCTTATATTTAATATAAATTATTTACTTAAGTATAGAATTATTAGTCTAATTTATTAGTAGCTCTCTACTATTAAGTATATATACTTAATAGGCCTTACTTCTATCTCTACTATTATTATTCCTACATTACCTTTAGATTATCCTTAACCTTAGAGAGGTTATTATATTACTATATTATTAGGCTACCCAGTTAGTAGGCCTCAGGCAAGTATAGGCTATAAGTCCAGGGACTTTAGCACCCCATTCCCAAAGTAGTGACTAGCAGAGAATAGCAGAGACGGATCCCAGGGTGTGACAAGTGGGTTATAGATGTTATAGACTATAATCTATAGTTCACCTAGTGCTAGCTAGATAGCCATTAATATAATATATATAGAGATGAAAGTAACCTGCTAGTATAGAGTCTTCTAGATATATATATAGATATAGGGTAGTCCCTGGCCTCCAGCCAGCTATATAATATAGAAGTGGTCAGCAGCCTCTTAGGGGAAGTATATTAGAGAAGAGTCCCTATATATATTAACCTATAGCTCCTGGATTACGATAACTATATAGTTATAAAGCTAGGGGTCCTGAAGGAGAGGTACCATGCTAATATCTAGCAAATTTTAAATATTATACTAGAGAATTTAGATAGTATAGTTATCTTAGGGTGCTAGGTTAATGCTAGCACCCATCCTAATTTCTATCTTAGCTTTTATTTTAGCTACTATTCTAGCTATGGTGATAAGGGTGACTAGGCTTAATAGAGGGCTACTAGCTATAGCTACTAAGGGCTATATACTAGCAGCCCTCCTCTACATAAATACTACTATTATATATACTTAAGCTACCCTAAGTGCTTCCTATTTCAGCCTTCTTATATATAAGGTTATTATATTTAGCTTTGTCTAAGTTTAGGGCTGGGTCAGGGTCAGATGTTAGCGGGAAGGGTACTATGCAGTATGCCAAAGGCATTAGTGTTTTAGGGTTAAATAGGGGTAGTAAGACACTGCTTGCTGAGGTAGGTACTAGGATAGGTACTAAGCTAGCTACTGAGCGGGATATACTAGATATATTTAATATATTAGATATATTTGATGTATTAGATATATTTAATGTGCTGGATATATTTAATATTTTAAATAAGCTAGTGCCAGTGGTTGATGCTGGGGGCCCTAGTCTTATGAACTAGGGCTGTAGCAGGAGGGGGTAGTCAGGGCCCCCTTAGCTTAGTATCTCAGGTGTCTAGGCTGGCTTGGTTAGCAGGTTTAGGTTAGTATATAATATAGGTAGGCCTTACAGTAAGTCAGTACTAAGGCTTATATAGTACTATTATCTTCTATATTATATATCTTAGTAGATATCTTTCAGCATTTTAATACAGGGATGGTAAGTAGATCTAGGCTACTAGTAATGGGCTAGCAGCCCTAGCTACAGCCATGCTTATGCTTTAGCCTTAGTAGCTCAGGGACCTCCTAGGTAAGGTTGCTTAGGAGAGTAGGTATGTAAGAGATAACTAAGAGGCTTAATATATTAGAGATTTAGAGAGAGAGAGTCCAGGGATGCATTAGGCTGGGTTAGAGAGTAGAGATGGGGGTAGAGAGGCGGAATTAGCTATTTATTCAGGGGTGCTAGTGCCTGTCATCTATAGTAGTATTAGCACTAGTATATAAAAGTCTATATCCTAAGTAGGCAGTAGTGGAGGTGCTGGTTCCTCTACTATAGGTCTAGGTTCAGGGTCTGGTATAGTTACTTTCTAGGGTTATTTTAGTAATATGCTCTAGGAGTAAGTCTGTATAGAGTAGGTAGGCTATAGCTATAGAGATGGATAGCAGCTAATATTAATTATTAGATAGATAGTAGCCTTTATAGGAGGGCATGTTTTAAATACATTAACTAGCAATGGTAATGATTAGCTAGCTAGTTAATATATATTTTCTGGATTTGATAACAGCTTGCTAATCATTTTAGTCTAGTTAGGCCCCCTATTAGCTATACTATAAGGTGGTGCAGGTGGCTAGGTCAGTCTGGTATTTAAGGCTAGGTTAGTAGGCTGGGCTAGTTTAGCATATACTAGTTTAGTAGGCTAAGGCAGGCTAGCAAAGAATTACAGTTAGTTTTATAGTTAGTCTTATAATATTAATATTTATATTAGTATATAGGGTATTATTTACTATTAGCTTAGTAAGGCCCCTGGCAGATAGTATAGAAGTATTAGGAAGGGACCCCCTTAACCTTACAGTACTTCTTATCATAAGTATTAGTATAATATAGATATATAACTCTTTCAGCTGTATAAATAGGCTAGGTATATCTATAATTTAGGTATTAGGTGCACTGTAGGAGCTGGTAGAGTAGGTTAAATAGTTCTATATATAGCAGGGTGCTATCTAGGAAGATTTAGTACTAAATGGCATAGTTTACTAACTATATATCCTAGAAGGAGACTACTAGGGAAGACTTCTGCTTATACTATTAGGCTACAGTATTATTCTATACTAGCCTATATATAATATAGGGCTGTAGAGAGCTAGGTTACAGTATAAGATCTTCTTCTAGAAGGCCTCTACCATGCTTAGAGAGGGAAGGTAAGTAATAGGGATATAGTAGATAAGGATAGTATACTAGTAATTTATAATATAGGCATGCTCACCTCTAGGGAGTTTCTAGAGCTAGGCCTCCTTATTCTAGAGGAAGTGCTCCTAATCTAATATAGAATAGGTATATATATTAAGGTTACTGCTATAAAGTACCTAGGCCCCTGCTACCTATATACTAGCCAGGCCAGGGAGGCTACTATAGTAGAGAATCTCCTGGATTTTGCCTATGATAGCCATAACAGTAGTTTACTTATAAGGGCTAGCTCCTAGGCTATTTCCATGCCTACACTACTAGATCTAGATATAGTTCTTATTATTATGGGGGAGGGAGGTAGAGAGGAGGGAAGGTAATAGTTAGGGGGGGAGGATGGATTGCTTAGTACCTGCTAGGTCTAGCTAAGGACCCCCTGGGCCCTGGGAGTTATAGAAGAAGAGGTGGCTGAGCTATGCTTACTAGCTTCTGCTCTATTTATTCCTAGGGCCTATATACTATAATCACTAGCTACTATATTATAGAAGTAGCTATCTAGTAGCTTCCTGACTAGGGTAAGTACCTACCAAGCAAAGGCCTTACCCAGGGGGCCTTAGCTAATTTACTAGGGTGGGCTTAAGTAAATTTAATAATATCTATACAGTGTACCATGAAATAAAAGGAATGATTAGTAATAGATAAGTCATTACCAGCTACTAGGGCTGGCCATTAGGCAATAATATTAAAATAACTAGGCCCTAGTAGAGAGTATAAGATAGTATATAATTAAAGTATAAGATAGTATATAATGCTGGAGTAAAGTCTATAAATAGCCTAACCTAGTATAGGGAGGCAGCCTGACAGGAGGGGGAAGCCCTAATCTAGTTAGGTAACTACCCTGCCTAAAGGGTTATCATTAGTAAATAGTTTAGGCTGGATGTACTAGTAGCTAAATCTTAGAGGCCTAGGGGCTAGTGCCTCTAATTAGTAGAGGGTGGGCCCTGAAGATCCCAGGGTGCAGGGGCCTTTAATTAGTAGTAATCTATATATGCAGGCTTCTAATATAAGCTATTAATTAAAACAAGAGACAAGATATATTTAACTGTATTCTTAGGGGTGGGGAGGTTAGATTTTAGGGCCTGACAAGGCCCCTGTACAATCTTCATATAGGTTAGTGTTTAAGGTAGCTGGCTGGCTTATCATTAATTTAGCTTATAAGGTTTAGAAGCCCCGCGCGTGCTTATCTTTCTTAATAAAGGTAGATTAAATTAAGAGAGATGAGCTGTGTAAGCAAGCGAGGAGAATTGATTAAGGTAGATTAAATTAAAAGAGATAAGCTGCGCGAGCGAGTGAGGAGAATTAATTAAGATAGATCAAATCAAGAGAGATGTGCCGCGCGAGCGAGCGAGGAGAATTGATTCAATAAAGGTAGATCATCTACCTAGTTCTTACTAATAGGTTTAAATCTAGAGGGATTATCTACTTAGAGAAGGATATTAGCTATTTCCTATATATAAGATAGCCTAGGAGGTACTCTATATAGATCTCTAGATAGTATCTATTCTATTAATAATTCTTCCTGCATAGGAGATAGTAATTATAGCTATATTTTTTAATTTAATATTAGCTTCTACTTAGTTAATCTTAAAGAATAGATCTAGGTATATTAAATATCTCTGTAGCATAGTAAATACTTAAAATTTTATTCTTTTTTAGAGCAGATATTACTAGTTAAATCCTTCCCTCTTACTCTACCAATTTTCCAGGGGTTTAATATGGTTTTGATGGCATGGTAGCTGTTTGGATAGCTTTGAAGGTGTAAATATGTTGAAATTTGATGAGGGTGGCCGGCTGACCCAGGTGGCCGGCTCACCCGGGAATTACATTAAGTAGTTAGTTATCTGCAGATTACTAAGTACTCTATCTATAGTTACCTAAGGTGTCATGGCAGCACCTTGACGTATGGTCTTATGATAATTGATTGATGATTCTCTAAGATATATATATACTCTGTAGAAGATAAGGTGGTACTTCATGTGAGTGCCACTATATATAGGGGGCTCTGTAAAAAGCAGCGACCTTGCTATTATTAGATATAAAAGGAATAAATAGTTTTAAGGAAAATAGAAATTTAATGGGAGTGAGGTGGTAGAGTATAGTTATACTAAGAGAAGGAGATTTAGAGTATAGTCATACCTATAGAAGGGAAATTAACCTTACTTAGGTGTATGGTAGAGCATGATTATACTATATATAAATAGAAGGAGATCTTATAGTAAAGCAGAAGAGGGTAGAGTAGGACTTAGATAAGTAGTACCTATAACCTAGTAGTAAGGGTAATAGGGAGTAGCTAAGCTATAAGTAGGTTATTTCTAAAGGGGTTTTCTATAAATAATATAAACCAGTATTTAATATTCTATAGGAGCTTCCTAGTATCTATAGTATAGTATTAGTCCTTAGGCTTGCTAATAGTAATAAATACTTTTACTAATCTATTAATAGATAGTCTCTAGGGTAATTTAGTAAGTTATACTTTAACTTTAAGAAGTAAGTAAAGACCCTTAGGCTATATTAATATTAGAAGAGTAATTATATCTAATAAAGTAACCTTAAAAATATTAAAAGTATTATTATAGGCCTTAACTTTAATATTTCTTTAAGCTATATAATACTTAATATACTAGCTAGTATAGTCCCTAAGGTTAGTATTAGTAAAGTCTTATTTATTATTAGTATTAGGGTTAAATTCTAGTTATAGTAGTATATTAACTATCTTTAGGATTTTAGGGTATACCTTAGTATAGAGTTGCATTTGGTGCGAGTTTGGGTGAGTTCAATCTTAGTTAGACCTAAACTGCTGGCTGTAGTTTCAGGTCTAAATTTTAGAACTCAAAACTAAATTAAATCTAATGTGATTTGGTTGCAGTTTAACTGCAAAAACCCACTGCTAGGCCTACCTAGGTATAGCTAGGCCTATACTAACTAACTATGGTTAGATTTGGTTCAGTTTTAGGTTGGTTAAACTACTAATTTTAACTATTTTAACCCTTACTATTCCCCCCAGAGGCCCTATCTAAGGCCCCTTACTAAGCATGCTTATATAAATTCATAATTTTTATATAAAATATATAGTAATTATAATCATTCTAATCTATATTAGAAATATCGATTCAATATCTATAGGGTTAAATGGGTGGTGGTTAAAAATTATTTAAAGTATATAGTAGTTATCAGACCTTAGTGCCCTTATATATATATCTCTATACTACTGTTATACCAACCTATAACAGAAATAATTATTCCCTTATATCTCAGCAACCACTAGGTATTTTTAAATAATATTTATATCACTAGATAGCGCTTAATTTAGGCTATCTAGTGATATTAATATTATTTAAGAATATCTAGAATTCAATGATTTCTAGGTAAAATAGTGTAGGTTAGTTAAACCTAACTTAAAAAACCATAGAAACTATAACTAATGGTTTTTACCTAACCTAGATTAGGTCTGAKGTAGCCTAACCAGACCTAAAGTAGTTCCTTAGGCTTACCCCTGAACCTGCACCACTGCAAGTTCAGTGAGGGTTAGATTTAATTTTTGCGGGTTGGTTATGCAACTCTAGTTATCCTTAATAATTTTATTCTATAGCTATTAGTCTAGCTTATAAAAGTTATTATTAGTAAGGGGTTTAGAAAAGATTTTAGTATTCCTTTACTTCTAATTATTATAGATAATATTATATTCCTATTTCTATCTTATAATATACTATTTTATTATTTTAGAGCTATATTTAGATAGGGCTTCCTCCTATAGAGCTTTTAATTAGAGGTATATATCTAGTATATATTTTATATAGTGCTATTTAGTAGTATATTTACTATTAAAATAAATATATTCCTCTCTAAGGGTACTTATATATTAGTAATATTATATATCTTATTAGCTAGTATAATGCAGAGACTTATAGATTTAAAGCTAAAAGTAATAGTAGTATTTATATTCTTATTATATATAATACTAAAGTTAGTAGTTATACCTACCTTAACTAGTAGTATTATAGGTTCTATAAAGAAAGGTATTAGGTTAGGTATATTACTAATATAGTTAGTTATCTTAAAGTTAATAACTATTTTAAACTTATTAGATAGGAATCTAATAAAGAAATATAGCCTATACTATTTTAGTAATATTAGCTATAAGGTATTTTTAGTTTTAGTAATAAAAATAATTAGTTATATTAGATATATAGGGGTAGTTACATATATTAGTTTAAAGAAGGGTTATACTAATAGTATAGTTATTTATTATAATAGTATTAGGGTTAGTATAGATATATATTATAGTACTATAGGAACTAATAATATAATAATATTAGTACTTAGTTTATCTTTACTTTTCTTTACTTAAGCCTATATAGCCTTAGTTTACCTTTCCTTAGTATAGTCTAGCTCTTACTATGTTTATTTTAGGTAAGCCTTAAGTCTAGGGTATAACCTTAGCTTTTTTAATTTAGTTAGTATAGTAGTACTTAAGCTTAATAATAATAGATATTTAGCTTTCTTTCCTTTATCCTTTATAGTGTCCTTATTAATAGTAGTATTATCTTTATTAATAATAGTAGTATCTATAGTGGTATCTATAGTAGTACTATATCTAGTCTTAACTATATTAGATAATAGTATAGGTGAGAAAGGGTCTAAGGTTTTAAAATATATCTTAACTAGGAGATTATTAAAGAACTTTTATATAAAGCTTAAAGGCTTCTAGATAAGGTTATAATATATAATACCTATTTATTAAGGTTAAATATCTAGAACTAGTGGTTAGATATTAAATATTCTTATTATATTTTATTCTCTAGTAATTATACTTATAGATAATTAGGTATTAAGTAGTTTTATTATACTTAAGATAAAGGAGATTAAGAAGAGTATTTAGATAACAGAGAGGTAGTAGAAAGAGGTTTAGCTATAGTAAGAAGGAGGGAAGGTAAGATAGTTAAGGGCTAAGGAGGTATTTATATTAGGATCCATAGTATTATAGTAAATATTTCTTTAAAGTAATATAAATTCTTTATAGTAGAATATAAATAATATAAATATAGCTATAATAATAAATATAGTACTTATAACTACTATGTAAAATAAAGGGTAATATATATAATAATATATAGAGATATTAGTTCTATAGTAGTATTTAAGGAGAGGGGGTAGTGCCTTATTAGTACTTAAATTCTTTAAGGGGGTCTTACATAATATTAAGGTCTTCTTTATCTAACTATATATTCTTGTACTTATTATAACTAAGCTACTTAATAAGGTACTATATCTTTATCTTACCTGTCTTAATTATATATATATATTTTACTATAATCTTCTTAATCTTATATTCTTTATTACCCTTAACCTAGATTAGCCCTGGTTATTTCTAGTATAGGCCTTTAGAATAGGTTATTTCCCTATAGGAATATCTCTAGATAAGTAATAGATATAATTAGGTAAATCTACTATACTTAGGGTAGATTAAGCTTATATATAAGAGGGCTAATGTATTATAGAACCTTAAATAGACTAATATATTAGTTACTATATTTAGCTAAGATAGCTTTAGGGATATTATATCCTTTATTGGAGTTGCATTTGGTGCGAGTTTAGGTGAGTTCAACCTTAGTTAGTACTGAACCACTGTGGTTTCAGGTCTAAATTGTAGAACTTAGAACCAAATTGAACCCAGTATAATTTAGTTATAGTTTCACCACAAAAACCTACCACTAGGCCTAGGTAGGTATAGTAAGGCCTATACTAACTAACTATAGTTGGATTTAGTTTAATTTTAAGTTAGTTAAACTATAAATTTTAACTAATTTAACCTTTACTATTCCCCCTAGAGCCTCCCCTCTAAGGCCCCCTAACAAGCATGCTTATATAAAATTATAACTTCTATATAAAATATATAGTAATTATTTAAAAGGTATAGTAGTTATCAGACCTAGTACCCTTATATATATATCTCTATACTACTTTTATACTAATCTATAACAGAGATAATTATTCCCTTATATCTTAATAACCACTAGATATTTTTAAATAATATTTATATTACTAGATAGCTCTTGTTTCAGGCTATCTAGCAATACTAATATTAATCAAGAATATTTAGAATTTAATAATTTCTAGATAAAACAGTGCAGGTTAGTTAAACATAACTTAAAAAACTATAAAAATTAAAAACTGTAGTTTTTATCTAACCTAGATTAGGTCTAGGGTAGCCTAACTGAATCTAAAGTAATTCCCTAGGCTTGCCCCCGACCCCACACTACTATGAGTTCAGTGAGGTTTGGGTTTGATTTTTGTAAGTCGGTTATGCCACTCTATCCTTTATATAGCTATAGTAGGACCTTATTACCTAGCTAGAATATAATTAGAGTATAATTCTTATTATATGATTATTTTATAGCTACACCTACTAGTTTTAATACTTTTATAATATTTATTTATATACTAAAGCTTTATACTTAGCCTATACTATATAGATCTAGTATATATAGTAATAGTAATACTATACTATATATTAATTAATAAACTAAAAAACTAGTAAATAAATTATACTATCTATTTAGGATAGCTTAGAGCTAGGATAGTATCTTTTAGCTATTTCTTATAGCTCCTTAGTATATTAATAGTTATTTATAGATATAATTTAATTATCTAATTATATTACTCTGATTAACTATTAGATTAAGAGTAGTAGGCTATTATATATTAAAGCTCTATATACTACTAAAAGATATTTATCTATATTTCTATAATAAATTTTAGGTCTTAATCTAATATAATTTATTTAGGAGAACCCTAATCACCTTCTACTAATCTAGTAAGTAGGATATTAGCCTATTATAGTACTAACTATATATTTTAACCTAGGATAGCTATATTTTATTTAGTAAATTTATTAGTAATAGATATAATAGTATTATATATATCTATATTAGATAGGCTAATAATAAAGTCTATAGTTATAGTATAGAATAGAATAGGGGGTTTAAGTATTAGTTATAGTATACTATATAGCTTATAATATAGTATATATTTCCTAAGGTAGGTAGTATAATACTTTATATATTTAATAACTACCCTAATAATTTATAGTATAACACTATAGCTATACCTTACAGGTTCTTAATTATATAGGTAAAGCCTAGATAGCTTATATAATTATAGGTTATAAGTAAGATATTATATAGATAGGTAATAGGGATATAGAGTCTCTTAATATTATCTAGTATAATAGGCAGGGAATATAGAATTTTATTATATAGTCTATATAGTATTTTAGTAGGATATAGTAACTTTAGGTTATCCTATAGGGTTTATAGTACCTTAGACTATTTAGGGTCCTTCCTATACCTATTCTTAAGTTATTATTTCTATATATTAGATATTTCTACTATGGTAATACCAGTTATATAAGCTATAGGGGTGATACCCTATAGGTATATATTAAGATATTATATATCCTTAAGAGAATATTTAGGGTTATTAATAGTATAGTAAGATAACTAGGATAGTATATCAAGTACTAAATATATATATCTAGGCTTATATTATAACTTAATATTAAATATCGAAATAAATTAGCTTATATATACTAAATACAGGTTCAGCTTATTAATATTAGATATAATTATAACTAAGGTTTACTTTATAATAACTATAGTTACTATATAATTAGTATAGACTATAATAGTCCTATAGTATAACTAGATTATATAATATAGTTTTTATATCCCCTAGATAACTCCTAATATTTCTAACTCTATAAGCTAGTACTATTTTTCTACATTACTAAGTAATCTATTAAGGAAAAGTATTAGTTCTACTATTACTAATATAGGAGGGGTATCTGCCTTCTATTTTAGATTATAATATAGTAACTTATTATTATTATATTTAGTATAGAAAAGTATTATTCTATATCCTTATTTCTTTAAGGAGTTAGTATCTATAAATATCTAATATACTAGATTATAATATATAAGTATTAATAAGCTTTTAAAGTAGCTTTATATTATAGTAAATACTTCCCTTTTATTATCTATTAACTCTATAATAATAGCCTTCCCTAAGTAACTTTTCTAAGGCTTATCTTTTATAGGGTTAAGATTAGTAAGGAATATCTTATAGTCCTAGAGTAGTTAGGCTTTAGCTAAATAGTACAGTATATAGTTATATAAGAAACCTATTATCTCTAGATAGATTAATAGATTAGCTAGTATTTTAGGAAACTCAAGCTTTTAAAGGTATTAAGATAATTAGTAGGGGTAGATATACTAAGTAATATAATATTCTACCTAAGGAGTTTAATAGATAGGAAACCTATATATACCTTTTCTAGATTTAGGGTAATATATAGATTATAATATTATTAGAGTACCTAGGGTAGATATAAGGTATAATTATCTAGTATAGATAACTATATAATAAAGTTATCTATAAAGCCCCTCTAGAAACTATATAGGTCCTGGAATTTATTATTAATTTAGTATTATATATATATTCTACTATTTCAGAATCCTATTAGGTATATCTTAAAGTATTCTTACCCTCTATAGGATATAACTATAATATATTTATATACTAAGGGATAGATCTACTATTAGTAGAAAAATTAAGTTATATTAATAATAGTAAATTAGTAATATATTTTACTCTAGAGATTAATACTAGGATTTCCTATTATAATAGTAGTAGGTATATATTAGGTACTATCTTATAATTAAGGTCTTAATTATTAATGATAACCCTAGATTTTAGTTCTACTTAGTAATTATATACTATATAATAAATACTAGGTATCTAGATAGTATATAGTTATTAGGGAATGCTATGCAGCTAGCTCAATATAATTTATTAAATACTTTATTAATAATATTATAGTCCTATTAGCTGGTAAGGTATTACTTTAAGCTTTTTCTTAGGTAATCTTCCTAGCTATTCTTTATTAGGATATATATCTATTTATCCTTAGGGTTATTAATAAAGTTAGTATTAGTCTAAACCTCTAGAAATTATATAAGAATTAGATATAGTATTTAAACTATAGCTATATTACTATATATAGTAATACTATTAGGGAGTTTTATCTATCTTACAGGGTCTATTTTAATAGGGATAATTTAATAATACTCTATATTATTATATACTATTATATATAGATCTAGGTTAGCTAATTTAAGTACTCTATATAGCTTAAGTACCCTTAGTTTAACTATAGCTGCATGACCCTCCTTAGGCTATATATACTAGGTATTAATAATATTAATCTCTAAAAGAGTACTAATCTATATACTCTATTATTAAGTATAACTAGCTTATCTATAGGGTTAATAGTAATAATATATAAGAAATTTACATCTACTATAAGGGTAAGAAGGCTAAGCTATAATACTGGGATATTCATTACTGTAGTAGGTAGGGAGTCTTCAAATCATGCAAGGGTAGGGGTTAGGCTATTAGCTGCCCTATATATGCCTTATTAATATTAAGGAGTTCCTATTCCTTTTATATTTGAACCTAGACTATAAGGAATGGAGAGGCCTAAACACTAGATATATAATTAATAATAACCAGTAGATATTACTATATATCTTATAGATATTATTAAAATTATATATATACCTATTAATATTACATCCTCCCCTACCTAGATTAAACTTTATCTATAGAGTTCTTAGTTAGCAGCTACCTATAGGACTTAATTAGTATCTATAGTATAACCCTTGATCTGATTATTACTAAGATATATTATATTACCTAATCTAGTATTTAGATATTACTATTTCTTTATTAATAATCTATAGAATTAACTAAATTATTCTTTATATCTTTACTTTAAAATTAGGGTGGTAGTAGCTTAGAATATTCTTTATTTAATATATAAGAGATATAATTAGATTAATTTTAGTAATATTAATAAATAAGTTATATAAGTAATTAGTAAGTATTAAGTAGTATATAAAGAATTATAGTAAATATTACTATTTATAGTATATATAAATAATTAAATTAATAAAGATAGAATTAACTAATAAGTATAGGTAAATAAGTAAGCTTTTACTACTAGTACTTATAGATATAAATATTCCTAACTTTTCTTACTTAATTTATAAGAACTTTATAAATAAGCCTTAATAGAATATCCCTTAGCTTATTTATTATTTATTTAGATTAAGTAATTATTATAATCTCTCTTCTTTATAAATTATATTTACCTTATTTAGCTTTTAGGGTATTATACTAATTTATTTAATTCTACTATAGTAAATATCCTAGATAGATTAGATACTATTTATACTATAGAGATTAAACTTAGATAGTTCCTTATTTATATATAATAATCTTATATAACTCTTCTAGATCCTATTTATCCCTTTAACTAGTTAATATAGAATAATAAGAAGGTAAAGAAATTAATTAAATCTACTAGTTATTAAGATACTATTATTCTCTAAGTTTATAATAAGAAAGAGTTCTTCCTATATTTAGTATAATAATAGCTAGACTATCTTCTAAACTTATATTTTATCTCTTAAGTATACTAATAAATAACTAAAGTTATAAGTATTATATACTAGTATATATATAAATTATATCTAGTATAAGAAGGGTTTATAATATAGCTATTATCTTAGGAAAGTAAATAGCTAGGATAGTAAGCTAGATATATATTTCTTTTTCTAATCCTTTTTTAGCTATTATTAACTTATATAATCCTATTTTATAGAATAGTAGCCTAATAATAATTAATAGTAGTAAAGCTATATATAATTAGCTAGTTTTTATTAGTTAAGATCTTTCTAAATTATCTATAGTCTCTTTAATAACTCTAGTAAAAGAGAATAATCCTAATAAGTCTATCTCTACTAGTAATAAAGTTAATTTATCTAGTACTTCTATTATTAATAATACTACTCTATCTAGCCTAAATACTAATCTAAAATATTAGATAAGAGTAAGTTATTAAAGTAGTTCTAAGAATTCTATTCCTACTTCTAGTTCTTAATATTAGTATTTAACTATTAAAAAAGTATAGATAAAAGAAGCTATAAATAATAAATCTCTTTTTCTAGAGAAGATTATATTCTCTAGAATAAATTGGTATGGCCAGTATGTTCAAGCTTGTATTGTAAGGGGAAGATAGTTATTATTCTTAAGTAAAGTACACTGAGCTAGCTGTTAGGAATAACAGGGTGTCATATGATTGATACACAACAACTACCTAGTCTAGAATTAGAACTAATCTTAGCTTATTCCACTAGCTTAGCAAGATCTAATAGTTATTAGGGTTAGGTATCTTTAGGTTAGTAAAAAAGAAGGTATTATAGTTCCTATTATCTTCTTATTATTATTTAACTTTTTCCTATTTTCTAATTTTAGTTATTATCTTCTTAGTTTAATATTCTTCTAGTATAGATACTTCCTACTTCTAATATATAGTTTAGAAGTTTATTATTATAACTTTATATTCTATATTAGCTTTATTAATTCTAACTATTTAGTCTTAAAATATAGCCTTAGCCTTATAATTTCTTAACTTTATTATTAAATAGTAGGAGTAAATAATACTTATTAATAGCTATAGCCTTACTAGTTAAGTTATTAACTTTAAAGAAAGAGATAATTATCTTAAACTTAAGATAGATAGGTATATATATAATCTTATAAAAGATATTTAAGCTCTCTAAGTAAGAGTATAAATAATCTAAAATAAAGCCTATAGTAGGTATTAGAATATTAAGATTAATTAAGGGAAATTTAGAAACTATAGGTAGTGTATTAGTAATCTTTATATAATTAATATTAGCTATATAGTATTTATTTAGTATAAATAAAAGGTATATATTCTAAATCTTATACTACTTTTTATATATTTTTAATCTACTATTTAATAACTACTAGTAGATCTACTTCTTTATCCTTTCTTTATCTTTATTATTATCTATTTCTTTATCCTTCCCTTTCTTTTTAGGTATTTATATATTAATAGTAGGTTCTTTAACTATAAATTCTTCTAGGAGAATTATATTTTCCTATATAGTTATATAGTTCAGAGACTATTACTCTATAGGTAATTTAGGAAGTTTACTAAAAATTAAGTTAATATCTCTCTATATTTATATTATAAAAGGTAAATATTTAGAAAGTTTTTTAATAACTTATTATCCTAGAGCTATCTACAGAGGCTAAAGAAGGAACTATATAGTAAGATCTAGCTCTAATAAGTCTAAATCTAGCTTTAGGGAATTAGATAGCTCTAGATATTTAAACTTATTAAGCTTAGCTATTAATTTACCTATATACTAAGGATATATATCTATATTATATATATTTATACTATATAGCTATCCTAGTTTATTAGCTATATTTATTATATATAGGTAAATAAATACTTATTATAGGTAAACTATAGATAAAGAGTCTATAATTTTATCTAGTAATAATTTAGATAGTTTAATATATAATAGTAGAGGTAAGTATATATACTATAGATATATAAAGATTAAGGCAAGGTAAAGTTAGAAAGTTAGTAAGAGGATAAGAAAGATAGAAAGAGAAGTATTTACTAAAATATTTATAAGGCATAAGAAAATATAGTATATAGTATATTAAAAGATAATAGATAATAATAGATAATTAAGTAGTGAATAATAATAATAAATAGATAAGTAAATCTTAGATAGTAAAAAAAGCAAAGAATAGTAATATAAAGAATAAATACTAGATTATAAGCTATATAATATAAAGTAAGTTAAAATAGTAAGATATTAATAATATAATTTAAAGTCCTAGACTAGCTACTTTATATTATCTAAATAGTCTAGTACTATCTATTAATTCTATTTATCTCTATATCTCTTCTATTTAATAAGGTATTCTATCTTTATAGTTTTATATTTATCTTTACTAGATAGTAAGGTTTGCTTAGCTAGTATCTTCTTAATCTTATAAGACTTATACTTTTTAGTATCTCCTTTAATATATACTAGACCTAGTTTATCTAGTTATTAATAAAATAGATCCTTATTATAATACTTTTTAAGATAGGTAATTAATATAACTAGATAGAGTCTCTAATCTTTTAAAAAATTTAGCTTATATATAAGCAGTCTAACCTTATTAAGTATCTTAAAAGATCTAGTATATTAATTACCTAGCTTCTTCCCTAATATTAATTATATAGTATATCCTATATAGAGTTTTAAGAGAACCTTATCATCCTTCTTAAAAGCTATTAGCTTATATTATATATTATAATATACTTTTATTATAAGTACTATAAAATATAATACTTCTACTACTAATATTTAGTCTATAAAAGACTATTCTATAGGGCCTAGTAATATAATATTTAAGAGGGTAGAGAGGCTTATACTATATATAAGTTTATAAAATATAGCCTATATTAATATATTCCTTATAGAGTTAAATATTTATTATAGTTATAGTAATAGTAGTAGCTAGTTAGTAATCTTATTAAGTAAAGCTATTATATAATATAGATAGATCTTAATTATCTAATTAGATTATTTACTCTAGCTATCTATTTATATATAATATATAGTAGAGTACTATTATTTAATCTTTAATATTTTAAGGAAAGCTATCTAAACTTCTAAAATAAATTTTAGATCCTAATCTAAAATAATAACTATTAGTAACCCCTAATCTCCTTAATTAAKTACTATAAGTAGTACTATAGCCTATTATTAGGCCTTCTATATTAAATACCCTAGAATAACTATTATTTACTTTATAAATTTATTAGTAACTAATATAATTATATTATAAGTTCTAGTATCTAGTAAAGTAATAATAATATTAATTATTATAGTATAAAATAGAATTACTAAAGTAATAATTAGTTATAAGATATTATATAATAAATAATATCTAGTTTACTTTTTTTAGTATTTAGGGTAGTAATATATATATTACTTTTAATAGTAGAGATAATTAAAAACTAATCCTCTTATAAGCTTAATTATCTATCTAATCCTAGGATATCTATTATTATTATATACTATCTCTAGGGTTTTATAAAATAGTATATATAGTATATAAAGTAATCTATCCAGTATATAAAGTAAACTATTATATATAATATATAGTAAGATAACTAGGACTAGTAATTTAGAATTTTTATAAAGTATCTAGATAACCTTTAACTATCTTTAATCTAACTAATAGCCCTCAGCTACTTACTACTTAAACTTATTTAATAAAGTAATATTAATAATTATAGATTATAATAGTATATTATTATTATACAAGGTATAGCTAAATAGAATATTAAGTAAATAAGTATCTAATATTATTAGGTTTAATTCCTCCTTAACAAAAGAGGGTAGATAAGATAGGGTATTAGAGATAATATACTTCTTACCTAGTTTATAATATAATATAACTATTAGAAATAATTAGATATACTAAGAAGCTTAAATTAGATATAGGTTTAACTTATCTATTAATAAAGTAGAAAGACTAGTCTACTTTATAATATTAACTATTATAGTATAATTAATATAGATATAAATACCTATTTTATATACTTTAATTATATATCTTATCTTTTAGAGGATCTAGATAAGGCCTAATACTTTAAGTTCTATTAGCTAGTAATTTATTTCTACCTTAGTAAGAGTATAGCTTAAAAATATAATTAGTATAATAGTCTTAGGTAAGGGCCCTTTTAAATAATCCTAATCTAACTAAAATATAGGATTATTAGGAATATTAAATTAGATATAAAATATTATTACTCTATAACTAAGATACTTTAATAAATCTATATTAATATATAGAGGCTAGTCTATATTCTAATATATAAGTATCCCTAGATCTTTTAGGTAGTCTTATAAAGAGCTAAAAGATTTATACTTCTTATCTATAATATTATCTAATAGAGTTCTCTCTATATAAAATTAGTATACTTTATCTCTTATTAGTCTATATTTTAGTAACTATATTTTTTAATTTTAAAGAGGCTAAATAATTACAGAATAATATAGTATATAAGATTATATCTAACTAGTTAATCTAATATATATATCCAGGTCTGCTAGTATAACTAGAAATTTAAGCTTTATAATAGTAGCTAGTTTATCTTCTACTACTATTATTCTAAGAGAAGATATATTCTATTCTAGTACTTAGATAGATAAAAAGGTAATAAATATCTTCTAGGGGCTAAGGATAATTTATATCTTTATATACTTTTTAAAGAAGATTAATAACTAATTCTTATACTTATTAAGTATACAGCTTTATAAAATAAAATTATTAATATATATATAGAGGAAATATTATATATCCTTAAAAATTAGATCTACTAAGTATTATATATATAGCATACTATTAAGAAAACCTATTAGATATATATAGAAGTATTCTTATCCCTAGTAAATTATAACTCTAGTAAACTATTAACTATTAAAGTATATTAGCTATTAGTAAAATATTACTATAGTATCTATAATTATAATATAAGAATAGTTAGCTAATTTAGTAATTATCTTAGCCTAAAAGGAAACTAAATAAATATTAGAAATAACTACTATATTAATACCTTAAAAATTAATAATTATATAGCTTTTAGTCTTATCTAAAACCCCTTTAGCTTTATTTAGTTGCTTAATTATTTAATTAATAATAAAAGCTAAAGATAGTAGTAATAGTAGTTTAGTAAACTTTAGTAATTCTAGTATTAGTTAGGGTATTACTAGTAGATTAAGTATATATACTAAGGTGCCTAATAGAGTAATATTAGTTAAGAAGCCTAGCCTGCCTAAAATATATAAGGTATTAAAAGTTTTATTAATTATTTAGTAATACTTAGGCCTGATATTATATATCTTTATAGTTTTCTTAATTTAGCCTTCCTAGCTAGGTTTAAGGTAGATCTATATCTAGTATTTCTCTAGAACCTTAACTATCTAGGTATTTATCTATACTATTAGATATCTTATAAGGATATCCTTAAGTTTATTAATAACTTTTAGTATACTATAAATATATATACTATTATTAAGCTATATAACTATAGACTTATTAGCCTTAACTTATAAGACTTTTACTATATTATCTAGTAGTATAATAGCTAAATTATAAGTATATAGGGTATTAATATAGTATATACTTATAGTTTTAAATTCTAATAATAAGCCTAGTTACTTATAATACTATAAGATAATTAACTTATCTATTTAATTAACTATAATAATATATAAAAAATTTATATCTTATATATAGGAAAATAGTATAACTTATAGATGCTATATAGTATTAAAGATATAATCTTAATTATTAAAGAGGCTATATACTTATTTAACTAGTATCTTTATCATAGAATATAGTAGTATAATAATCTTTTATTAGGTATATACTAGTTTTAGGTCTATTCTATAGAGTTTTAGTAAAATTATTAATAGAAGCTCTATATCCTTATAGAATGCTATTATTACTTTATATTTAGTAAAGTTAATTATAAATCTATATTTACTAAGGGTATCTACCCTAATAAGTAAATTAGCCTTTAAGTTATTAGTAAGATAAGCTTCTACTAGAAGTTTAAAAAGATATTTTTATATACTATATTTAGCAGGAAGAAATAAAGAAAATATAATAAAGTAAGTACTTATAAAGTTATTTATAATATTATAAACTAGAATAGGAATTAGGCACTCCTTAATTTATATATCTAGTAAGTATTTTAATAAGAAACTCTTATTAATAATTATTATAGTATACCCTGAATCTAAGCAGATAGTAATAATTAGCTTATCTATATAAAGAAATACTTTAACTATAGTATATTACTAGGATCTAAAACCTATACTATTATATAATTTAACTTAAGTAAGATTTACTTTAATAAGAGGTAGGTCTATAATATCTATATAGAAGGCACTTATACTACTATAGTCTAGGATATAGATATATAAGGTATTATTAGATAGAAATTCTTACTTATAATTACTATATTAGATTAGGTAGGTAAAATATATATTAGCACTATATTCCTATTCTTAATATTCTATTTCTTATTAATAATCTTAACTATTATAATATTTAGGTAGCTATTCTTTATTTAACTAATTAAGAAATTCTATTTTACTATTATAATATTTATTAAATTTATTAATATTATTAGTCTTATAATTATCTTTATTACTATAATAAGTATAAGGTCTCTAGGGAAATCTCTAATTTTAATAGCCTCTATAAGGCTAGTAATCTACCTAGCTTAGTAAAGAAGGTAGGACTAATACTCTTTATTATATTTATTTATTAGCCTTATAATTTTTATCTTATAGAGAGATATATTACTATTATTAAGACTACTAAATATAGTTCTAATTATATATATTACTAGTATTATAAGCATTAGAATTACTATATATATTAGGGTATAAGGAACTATAAGGAGTAGAGTAGGAATAATAGAGAATAGATTATAGGTAAGGAGGTCTATATCCTAGCCTTAGATAGCTAGAGTATTAAAAATAAGGGGCCTAAGACTATATAGCTTAGGGATAGTAGCTATAGAAACTACTATATAAGGTATTCTATATAGCTGCTTATAATACTAGATAATAAGAGGGTATACTTATACTAAACTTATTAAACTAATTTATTAATTTTTTATTAAATATTTAAATAAATTAGGCCACTATTATCCCTTTATTAGGTTTATTAATTAACTCTTATAATACTATATTAAGGTTCTATTATATATAAAGAACTAAAGAGAAATTAGTATCTCCTTTATTATATTATTTTATAAGTAAAATAATTAAAGCTATATAAGATAATAGTAGCTATCTAGCTATAATATTAGTAATAGTATATAAAGTATTATCTAATMTTTATCTTACTTAACTAGGTAGGAGTCTAAACTATTTTTCTAGGGCTATATACTAGTCTTTAATATTAGTAAAGTAAATAAGACTATATCTAGTAATACTATCTAGCTTAGAATTCTATTATTTCTAGGCTTTGCCCTAGAAGTAGATATTAAGATTTTAATTAATCTTAATTATTTATTAAGATTATATAGCTATCTATAGTTAATTAGTAAAAGCTATAGCTAATCTATAAAATATCTTATTATCTTTATTAAGTATCTCTTTACCTCCCTATAAGAATAGTATATCTAGATAAAAAAAATCTATATTAGCTGCATGCTAAGTACCTCTATTTAGCTTATCTTAACTTTTAAGGTTATAAGACTATCTTATACTATAAGTAGTATAGGAATATACTAGTTAGTAATTATTATTATTACTAGAATTACTAGAATTATAGTTATTATTATAATCTCATTATTAATACCTATATCTAGAATAATAATATTAATAATAATTATTAGAACTATCAGTATATTAATAATAATTATTAGGACTATCTATATACTAATTTTAATTAGTTAACTAATTATCTTCTATATTTTAGTTATTATTTAAATTACTAGGATTTACCTTATATTATTATTTCTAGGCTCTAATTTAAGTATCTACTAATACTTATATAGATATTACTACTACTTATTAAATTATAGTATTAAGTTACTCTTTCTATCCTTCTATAAAGATGAGGTTTAATCTATTTAGACTATTAGTATCTACTCCTAGTATATTAGAATATAGGCCTAGTAAGTCTAATATTAGTATATCTTTAGATAACTTATTATCTACCCTAGTGTGAATTTTTAGTAGTTCTATTAATTTATCTATACTTAATAATACTAGAACTAGTTATTTATAGTATATATTAAATAATAGAGAATCTAGCTTAAGTTTATTAAGTTATTTAGTAAAGTCTAGTAAGATAGTAAATTTATTAGTTTTAGCCTTTAGTAATTTATTTAAGTTAGCTTTTAGTAATATTACTAGTGCTACTGCTAGATAAGTAATAAATATTCTAAATAGTACTTCCTTCTTTTAAAAGGTAGGATATTTTAGAGTTAGTAAAATATAATTTTATAGCCTGCCTAATAGCTTCTTTATAATATAATTATTCTATTATAAATACTAATTATAGTATAAGATAAATTACTAATTATCCTATAAAAACTCTATATTTTTAAGAAACTTTCTAACTACTATAGCTATAGATACTCTAGAGTGCACCTAAGTATCTAGTATTACTACTTTTAATTCTAGATTAGCTCTATATCTTAGAATAAAAGTAATTTATATTAGTAATTTAGTATTAAGGTCTTTTACTATACTATACTTAAATTACTTAAATTCCTATAGCTCTATAGCTACTTTAATAATTAATTTATTAATTTTAGCTTCTATTAATATTATATATAATAGATTTTAATAATAGATTGATGAGCAGATAATACTAATAGATATATTAATAATACTTAAATAACTAATAATACTAATAATATTAGAATAACTAATAATTTTATTATAGAATATAGTAATAGTAAGATATATCTCTAAATTTAAAAATAAACTATAATACTTAAAAAGTAATTAGTTACTTAAATAGATTTAATAAATAAAAGATTAAAATTAATAAAGATAATTTAATGAATTAAAAGTTAGTTAATAAGATTAAGATAGATATAGTAATTTAACTATTAGACTTAAGATATTCTATATTAATTTCTTTCCTAAATAGGAAGGTAGTGTAATATATTAATATAAATTTAGTAAAGTAGTAGAATTATTTAATAAGTATAGGAAAAACCTTTACTACTCTATTTATTATTTAATAGCTCAGAATTACTAAAGTAAATAATAAAAATAATAAAATTAATTAATTAGCTTATCCCTAATTAATTCCTGGATGCCTAGGATATGCTACTATTTAGTATAGCTAGTATATTTAAGTTTATATTACAAGGGGAAGATAGTTATTATTCTTAAGTAAAGTATACTGAGCTAGCTATTAGGAATAACAGGGTGTCATATGATTGATATATAATAGAAAGAGTAACTTAATACTATAACCTAATAAGTAGTAGTAATATCTATCTAGACCCTAGTTAATACTTAGCTAGCTATCTAGCAGGGTAATACTAGGTAGACTAATAAACTAATAAACTAATTAAAAAACCTAATAACTTTTCTAATAATTAATATTATACTTACTATAATAATATTAAAGGCATAGTTATAATATAAGTAATATAGGAAATTATAACTAATATTACTAATCTAGGTATAGATAAAGATATCTTAATAATAACTATAAGTAGTTTAAGTAATAGTAAGGACTATCCTTACTATCTTCCTAATAAATACCTTTATAGAAGTATCTAAGGTTCTTATAAAATAGATAATTAGGTCTAAGAAAAACTAACTAGAGGTAATTAGTATATAGCTAATATAGGCTTCTTTTTTCTAAATATATTATTTATCTAGAGTAGTAGAGAAATTATTAAAAAGAATACTAAGATATTTTATTATTTAGTAATAGCTTTTACTAATTAGCTATAAATAGCTAAAATATCTAGATTAGTTATAAAAATTAGTTAAAATCTTAATATCTACTTCTAGGGTAAGGCCCTTAGGTAGTAGAATTACTAAGATTAATAATATAATATATTATAGTTTAATCTATATAATTAATATTAAAGATTAGTATATAGTACTAGGAAAATACTTCTAGCTACTACCTAGCTAGATAAGATAAAGACTTAATAATATTTATTATATAATAGTAGATATAATTACTAAATACCCTCTCTTTTTATATATTATATCTATTATTTCACTTATAAAATAGTATAGAGAAGGTAATATAGAATTTCCTCTTATATTATAAGCTTAGAGAAATCTTAATATAACCTTAAGAGAATTAATTAATAACCTAGATAAAGGAATTACTATTAGCTACTTTATTAAAATCTTTAATAAGAAGTTAACTAATTAGTTTAATAAATATAGTATAATATTATATTATATTATACCCTAGGTAGTTACTTAGAACTCTTTATATAATAGATTCTATAGCTACTATCCCTAAGCTATCTAGATAAGAACCTTATATTTCCTTATCTATATATATAATTCCTCTAGTTAAGATCCTCCTAATTATTTTTATTCCCCTAGATATAGCCCTCCTAATAATATACTATTTTAATATAGCTTTTAATATTTTCCTAGTAGAGGTTATATATATAAGTTAATTACCTTACTAGCCTTAATAATAGTAATTCTAAATACTATAGTCTTATAACTATAAATAGAAGGCTAATAAAATCTAGAGAGTATTAGTTTTACTATCTATACTAAGATAGAATTAGTATTATTTAGGGAATTACCCTTAAAGCTTTCTATAGAACTATATTTATATATATTATAGTAAGTAGTATAAAGATAACTAGAATTATAAAAAGACTAACTATAATAAGTACTCTTATAGTAAAATAGAATCTACTAGCTACTAGAGAGATCTAGAGTATTAATATATTTTATATATTTAGTATAATAATATATATATAAATAAGAATTTCTATCTAGTAATACCCTATATATCTATATTCCTAATTATACTAGCCTTAGTATCTTTTATATTAATATAGATAATCTCCTTATTATTAAGGCTACCTCTATATATATTAAATTAGAAAAGTAAGATAATATAGGATTTTACTCTTAGTATTATATAACTATTAAAGCTTACTTATATAAAGATAAATAGATTATAATAATCTATTTAGACTTAGGCTATATAATAATAATAATTAATAAGGATTTTCTTTTATAATACTTATTTAATATTAAAATTTAATAATGCCTAGTCCCTATCCTAGTTTATAGAATAATAAATAGATTTACTAGTACCTAATCTATTTTATTCTTATTATTCCACCTAGCTAAAAGAGGTATATAGAGATATATAGTTAAATTACTTATTAAAGCTTATCTTACTAAAGGTTTAAAAGCTAATCTATTTATTAGCACTAATATACTTAGAAAATATAGATTTACTATTAATTTTATATAGTATAGAGTAATAATAATATTTTATAAAATACTAAGCTTATACTAATAATATCTCTAAAGCTATATTATATAGATTTATAATCTATTTATATATAGTAAAAGGTTATAATACTATCTTACTTAATAACTAAGATACTAGTTAAATAAATCTAAGGTTTTCTAAATAATTATAATTATATCTTTAAAGCTTTCTAATATAAGTATATTACTCTCTTTTTATATATCTAAAATACTAATTTTAGTTATATAATAGTAGTAAATTAAATAAATTAATTAGTTATACTATAATGCTATAAAAGGCTAGGAACTTTATCTAAATTTAAAGTAATAAATATCTTTTATATTATTACTCTATATATATAACTTAGCTATTATACTATCTAAAGAAGCTATAAAAGCTTTATAAATAACTACTAATTTTAATAATCCTAATATTAAAAAGCTTAATAATAATATTTAGATTTATAGACTCTTAAAAGTAGTAAGTAAACTAGTAAATATCTTAATAGTCTATCTAATAATCTAAATAAATACTAAAATAATTAATATCTCTAGGAGAGATAGATATATATCTATCTTAAGAATAGCTAGGAAAATTAAATTAAAAAATTAGCTAAGATCTATAATATTAGCCTATAATATTATTATATTATTAATAAAATATTTAATAGCCTATATATATTAGAATAAATAGGTTTCTTAATAAATATTACTTTATTAGGGGCCCTAGTATATATCCTTAACCTTAAAATTTAACCTTAATCTATATCTAAATTATTAAAATTTAAGAATTCTCTATTCCCTTCTTCCCTAGCTTTTATTATTAACTATATAGTCTAGAGTAAGATAAAGAGTAGAGTAGTAATTAATTTTTAGGGTATTAATACTACTATTATTTTAGATATTTATTCTATACTATTATAGATAGAAATTATAGCAGAATATACTAGCTATATATATCTCTCTATTATAAATATAATAGCTATATTTTACTAATAGCTATTATATCTAGACTTATAATAGTTTATAGATATAATTATATATTAAAAAGTATTTCTTATATATCTATATTAATAATTTTATCTTATATAGTAAAACTTTTAATAACTATAAATAATATCTATTAGAATTTCTCTGTAAATATATAAAGATAAGGATTATCTTATTTTTTTAGAAGATATTTATTACTTTTCTATTAGTATAGCTATTAGGCTAAAATATATTATTACTAGGTATAACTACTATAGATAAAAGGTTTAAGGCTATATTAGATTTAGAGTTCCCTATTATCTTATCTAATCTTAATACTTATATTAGTTTAACTAGATAGCTCTAGTTATATATTCCCTTCTACTTAGCTATAATCTAGTTATTATAAAATAGGAAAACTTAGCTACTAAATAAAGAACTATTAAAAGAGAAAGCTAGAAGATTTTATATTAAATAAATCCTACTTAATAATATTACTAATAAGGAATAGAAATCCTTTAAGAGTATCTAAGACCATCTAAAAAATAGACTAATACTTATTTATTAAAACCCTAATTTACTACTATATACTAATATTAATTTATCTAAATATTAAGGATATAGAGCTATAGTTTTTTATAATTAGTATAATATATATAATAATCTATTATTTAATACTATATAGAACTATACTAAAGGACTATTATTAGAAGCTATTTTATTAATTATATTTCTTAGTTATATTCTCAGCTGAATCAGAAAGGCTTGTAATTTAAAGGTTTTAGGATATAAGAACTCCTTATAAGGGTTAAAATAAATATAGTAAAGCTACTAAAGCTAAGAATAGTAATAGAATAGCAGACTAAAGTATAGATAAGAAGGCTAAAAAATAGGTAGATAAAAAAGTAGCTAAGAAAGCTAAAAAATAGGACCTAATTTAGCAAGCTTAGATATTAGTATAGAATATTACTTATAGCCTATTTATACTAATCCCTATAATATTAATAAATAGATTTATAGTAGATTTTATAGTACTCTTTATTAATAATCTACCCCCTATTATCCTAAAGTTTAAAATCCTAGATATACTAATACCTATTATTAGCTTTATTATAGACTAACCCTATTTATTTTCCTTATCTACTAAGAGAAATTATTTTATTTATCTTATTTATATATCTCTATTTATAAAATTTAAGGTAAGCAAGCCCTACTATAAGTATTATAACTTAGTAGGATAAATAATTAATGCTATAAGTTATTACTTACTCTCTAACTAGTAGAATAAGATTTACTAGCTTAAAGCTATAAAAGAATATTTTTTTAAGCTTAAATATTTATTTACTAAAATATTATACTTATAATATAAAGATAGTAATATACTATACTAAGAGAAGAATATAGGAATATAATATCCTTAAATAAGTTATAGATATAAAGATAATTAAAGCTATTAATAACTAGCTAAAGAAGAAAAATAAGATAGATAATAAGGGCTAATTTAAGACCTTTAATACTAGTAATCTTTAGCTACTAAATAACTATCCTATTTATCTATAGTAATAGATAGAATAAGAGAGTATAATTCTAAATTAGACTAAAAAATATAAAGGTAAATATAAAGCTACTTTAGTAAATATTAATAATATAATTAATAAGAAAGTTAAGCTAGCTATAGGCTATAAAAGATTACTTAACTATATAGAATTAAATAATAAAGAAGAAGTATATTAATAGGAGCTACTACTATTATATAATATATAAATAATCTATCTATTAAGATAGGATCTTAAAATCTGATATTTAGTATTATAGAGAGGTAAAAACTATATATAAGTTTATATAGTATTACCTTAGTTAATATATTCTTTATATAGTAGTTAAGACTATTAACTAGTCTATAATTCTATTAAGTAAAGTAATATATATTAGAGATAGATTTTAATTATTTAGTCTATCTACTTACTCTATTTATCTATTTAGGTATAGTAAGCTATAGAGTATCTTTACTTAACCTTTAGTATAAGGAACTACTATTAGACTTTAGATATAAATTTTAAATCTCTATCTAAAATAATAACTTTAGGAATTCCCTAGTCTCCTTTATTAAGTTTAGATAATAAAGTAACTATCTATTTTTAAATAGTCTATATTATATACTCTAGTAGAGCTATTATCTATTTTATAAATTTATTAATAACTAATATTATTACATTAAAGATTCTAGTATCTAGTAATCTAATAATAATATTAATTATAATTATATAGAATAGGATTACTAGTATTAAAATTAGTTATAAAACTCTATAAGATTAGTACTATTATATCTACTTCTTCTAATATTTAGGGTAGTAGTAGATATATTCCTTAATCTAGTATTTTATCTAGTAAAATACTAGACTATAAAGTAATTCTAGTATCTTATTAATATTAAGATAATTATTACTATTATATACTATTTATAATATCTTATAAAGTAAGATATATAGTATATATAGATAGCTATTACTTATATATAATAGATTATTATTATAGAGTTTATATAGCAAGATAACTAATATTTAAGAGGTAATATTCTTTTAGAGTATATATAGTATCTAAAATTATCTAAAACTATCTTTAGTCTTTTAGATATCTATTAATAATATTTTTCTTAAATTCCTCTAATAGTACTAAGCTAATAACTATTATTAATTATAACACCTTATTATAAAAGATATAGCTAAATAATCTAAAGAGTTTATATTAAGTAAAGTTAGGTTAGGATTATCTTTTATAAAAGAAGGTAACTAAAATAGTATATCTAGGATAATATATTTTTTACCTAGTTTATAAAATAATATTGTAATTAGAAATAATTAATAGTATTATAAAGTTTATACTAGTTATAAATTTAACTTATTTATTAAGAATATTATTAGACTTATCTATTTAATAATATCTACTATAGCTATATAATCTATATAAATATACAAGCTAGCTTTACTAGACTTAATTATATATTAGATCTTATATAATAGCTATATAAGACTAGAAACTTCTAGCTTAGTAGGCTAGTAGTTTTTCTTAGATATAGTTAGAATATAACTAAGAAATATAATTAATAAAATAGCTTCTAATAATAGTCCTTTAGTATAGCTCTATATAGTATTAAATAATAGATTATTATATATATTATACTAAATATAGAAAACTATAGCTCTATATCCTTAATATTTAAATAAATTAATATTAATATATAGTAATAAATTAGGGTTTTAATAGATAAGTATTAGTCTATTCTTTAGATAGTCTTAGATACTCTTAAAGAATTCTTATTCCTTATTAGTAATATTATTAAGTAGGGTTTACTTAGTATAAAATCTCCTAGTCTTTCCTTTTAATAGTTCTCTATTTAGTAGCTAAGTTTTCCTATCTTATAATAGCTAGATTATAGCTAAGAAGGGAATATATAACTAAAGCTATTTAGTTAAACTAATATAAGTATTAAGATTAGATAAGGTAATAGGGAACTCTAAATCTAATATAGTTTTTAGCTTTTTATCTATAATAGTTATATCTAATAATAATATATTTTAGCCTAATAGCTATACTAATAAAAAAGTAATAAATATCTTCTAAGGGGATAAGGTAATCCTTATCTCTATATATTTATAGAGAAATTCTAATAGATATTATTTATAGTTATTAAAAATTTACTATATAGAATAAAATTATTAATATAGATATATAAGAAATACTTTATAGTTCTAAATATTAAACTAATTTATTAATAAATATAGAGAATATTATTTATAAATCCTATTAGATATATATAAAAATATTTCTATCCTTAATATATAATTATATCTATAATGTAAAGGATTAACTACAGCCCAGCTACTCTGCTATGCAGCCACCCCTTACTTCCTAATTATTTTTAGCCTCCTATTTTCATATCTTAAACTATTTTTAAATCATTACTATAAGTATCTAGGATAGGCAGTAAAGATAAATAGTATCTCCCTTATCTAATATTTAAGAAGATAAGGATTAGTTTTTATTCTTATATAATCTACTACTCTCTACCATTCTCCTCTATTAATTATTATTACTAATTCTTATCTAGTTAATAGGCTATCTACCCTAATATATAGATCCTTATAATTTCTAATCCTTTCTTTCTTTAACTACCTAAGTATTAGTTATAATACCTACTAATTTTTACTATAGAGCTATTACTTCTACCCCTTTACTAGTAGAATAATATAGTCTTATTAAAGAAATATCTTTTAATTTAAGTAACTCCTCTACTCCTACTAATTAATCTTAAGAGTTAAAGGGTATTAAATTATAATAAATCTTATAATAAATTACTAAACTTAAATATCTTTAATAGATTTAAAGAGTTAATAAGTTTAAATAGCTTTTTTATTAAAATAATACCTCCTCTTCAACAGAAGATAAGTAGGAAATTAAATTTAAGAATCTTTCTATCTTTACTATTAAATATTTACTCTAGAAAAGAGAAGAATAGCTCTAAGATATAGAATATATATTCTAAGAAGCCCTAAAGAAATATACCTCTAATAAGTTTAAAATTATTACTACTATTATATAAATAGATTCTACCTAGAGGCAGTAATAGTATATTAAAATTTATAAAATATTAATAGAGAGATAATAAAATACTAAGAATTTATAGCAGTTCTTTAAAGATTAGATCTTAATCTTAATCTAAGATACTAAAACTATTAAGGCTAATATTATTATTAAATTATATTAGGCCTATTAACACCTAGATAAGGACCCTAGAGAATTTTATTATTATCTAGATTCTCTAGAATAATATTTCCCCTAATAAGATAAAAAGTAATAAGCTCTAGCCTTCTTTAGTAGCCTTATACTAGAGCTATATACTTATATTTAAGAGTACCTTAATAAGCTACTAGATACTTAAGATAAAATAATATCTATAGCTTTAAAATACTATACCTTCCTATAGAAATAATAGAAATAGAAGAGAAAAGATATTAAGAACTCTTAAAAAAGGAAACCTTAAGATAGTAATCTATTAAAATACTTTTAAAGCACTTCTAAGAGGTTTATAAAATCTAAATAAAATTAACTTAATAAGGATAGGAATCCCTTAAAGTATTATAAATATAGTAGTAAAGAATATCTTACTAATTAATATATTATAAAGGATGCTAAAGTTTAATTAATTATAGAAAATAATAAAGGGTTAGAGTAAAACCTATATCTCTAACCTCCTACCTAGAAGTAGAGACTACTAGCTATTTTTATATTCTAATATAGCTACCTAATAGCCTTAAAATATATACTAATCTTAATAGCTATACTAAGGTTAATATTATTAGTATTACTTTTATAAAATTATAAAAGCTATAGTAAGCTAAACTTACTATCTTTATTATTAAGATAGTTAATAACTTTATTACTTCTACTTATAGAGTTTAAAAGGTCCCTATTATTATCTATAATTTTAGAGGTAATAAATAAAGTTTTAAATAGGCTTATATAGCTATTAACTAAGATCTATAACCTTAAGGAAGTCCTATCCTTCCTTTAATAACTATATTATAGGACCTCTGTATTTACTTATTACTATAGAAGTACTAATAGTAGTTTAAGATATCTATCTTCTCTCTTATAACCTCTTAAAAGTTTAGGAAACTATATTATAACTATATAATAGTATTTATATTAGTTTAGTTATCTAAAGAGATATAGCTCTCAGAGGAAGAGAAAAATAAGAAATATTATTCTCTTAAAAATATACCTCTAGAACTAGCTAGGTTCTATAATATATTCTTAGTAGAGAAGTTAAAGATTATACCTTTTTACTCTTCTTAGAATTATACTATTAAAATAAAACCTAATAAATTACTACTATTTAGTCTATTATATCCCTTATCCTAAGCAGAACTTTATAAATTAAAGAAGTATCTTAATAAGAATATTATATATAGAAGAATTTAACCTTCTAAAAGCCTTATAGGAGCCCCTATTCTCTTTATCCTAAAAAAGAATAGGGGGTTAAGACTATATATTAATTACTAAGGACTTAATAAGATAATAGTAAAGAATTAGTACCTATTACCTCTTATATTAGAGATTCTTAACTAAATTTTAGGGGCTAAATACTTTGTAAGATTAATATCTAAGATATATACTATTAAATCTATATTAAGGAAGGAGATGAATAGAAGATAGCCTTTTATACTTAATATAGCTACTATAAATATATAGTTATGCCTTTTTGCCTTATAAATATACTAGCTATCTTCTAGAATTATATTAATACTACCTTATATAATATTCTTAATATCTTCTATATAGCCTATCTTAATAATATCCTAATCTTCTCCTAAATAAGAGAGAAATATACTAAATATATCTCTTAAGTCTTAGAAAGACTATAGAAGGTAAAGCTTTATACTAAACCCTTTAAATATACCTTTTACTAAAATTATATTAAATTCTTAGGATATATTATTTTAGCTAAAAGTATATCTATAGATATAAGCTAGGTAGGAACTATTATTATATAGGAGGAATCCTATAATTATTATAATATCTAAGTCTTAGGCTTCTATAACTTCTATTAATAATTTATTAAGAACTATTTCTTAATTACTTTACCTTTAACTAATCTCCTAAGAGGAATAAAAGAAGGAAAGAAACTAGGATTAGTAAAGTTTAGTCTTATTAAGAAGCTTATATTTAAAGACTTATTATAGCCTTTTAGGTAGTACTACTATTATAGTACTTTAATTTAGCTCTACTAATTTAGATAGAGATAGATACCTTAAAAGATAGTATAGCTAGTATCCTCTTCTAACTAGATAAATAAGGGAGATAGTATTCTATTATCTTCTAGTTAAGAAAGTTTATAGGAGCTAAACTTAATTAGATAATATTAGATAAAGAATTATTTACTATTATTTATTCCTTTAAATATTAGTATTAGTATACTAAAGGAGCTATATATTAGATTAAGGTCCTTTCTAATTATACTAACCTATAAGATTTTTATAAATAACTAAAGTTAAATAGTAGATAGGCCTATTAGTTAATTTTATTAATACTATTTAATTTTATTATTAAGTACTAAAAGGAAAAAGCTAATCCTACTAATATATCTATAAGATAATATAGTAATTAGACTATACTATAGTCTAAGAATAATAATATTATTATACTAATTTATAAGTAAATAATTACTATATAGTTACTAAGGACTAATAGTTAAGATAATTATAAACTAGAGCTAGGTAATATACTATTAGAGCTCTATAATTATAAAGACTATTTATAGTAAGAGGTAATTTACTAAGATAATCTATAGTAGTTAACTAATAATTATTTAACTCTATATACCTTAGTTAAGTATACTACTTAAAAGAAAGATATTTATAAATATAAAACTACTAAAGACCTTAAGAGTTTAATTAAATAAATATAAACTAAGGATATTAAGACCTAGTACTAAATTACTACTGTAAGGTAGGGTACTATAGAGTAAAAATATTAAGATATTAATTCTAAAGACCTTTTATAATTTAAAGGCAAGTTATTTATACCTAATACTAAATAATTAAGAAATTAATTAATTAGTATATATTATAATAAATTATTAACTAGTTACTTTAGTAGAAACTATATAGAAGCCCTGCTAAGGTAAAAGTTTTACTAGATAAATTTATAACATAATATTAAAGTATATATTAAAGAATATCTAATATACTGTGATATTGACAGGTATGTCTATGAGTTAGATGATATCTACGAGATTGCAATGATATCTAGTAGTCATTATTAATTATGTATCTAGTGTTTAGAGCTATTCTTTCCTTATAGTTTAGGCTGAAATATAAATAGGATAAGAACCCCTTAATATTAACAAGACATGTATGGGGCAGCTGCTGGCCTACCCCCTACCCTTATATAATTTAAAGGCTTCTTCCCTACTGCAATGAATGAATATCCTATCTGGTAGTATATCTAGATTAAGTAAATATATAATATTTAATTCCTAAGAAGGTTTAAAAACTTTAGCAAGGATTTAATCTAGTTAGGATAATGCTAAAAGATATATAATAATATAGACTTAATAATTACTTTATATCTATTACTTTTAAGTTAGTAAACTTACTTAGGTTAACTATTTTTAACCTTCTTAGACTGATCTAGATACCTAAAATAGTAATAACTTACTATAGGATGTCCTTTAGCTCTTCCTTAATATAATATTATAGTTATAAATATTATAGATTATACTAAGCCTTCTAAAAAGTAACTAATAATATAACTAGCTATTTAATAAGAAGAATAGGATAAATTAGAGTTATTAAGACTATTTTAATAAGTTTAAAGTAACTTTAATTATTATACTTTTAAATTCTATAATCTACTTAATTATTATTCTTTATATAATAAAATAAATAATACTAAATCTATATTATCTAGTATAGAGATCCCTTAAACTTAGTCTACTAATAATAGTAATAGCTTTAAGGTAGACTATATTTAACTCTAATAATAGTTTAATCTTACTATTTAGGGCGTGGCTAATAATAGTACTTAGGCTAAGTTAGTCTAGATATATAATTACTTAGTTAAACTTCTCTAGGATGAGTACTATTACTATAATTATACTTATCTAGCTAGAGTTAGAGATACTATAGCTACTAGCCCTAACTCTAGTTCTCTCTCTTCTATTCTTTCTATGGTGCTTAAGCTATATTAAAAGGTATCTAACCTAGAGCCTATCCCTATATATAATAGTAAGTATAGTAAGGATGCTGCAGTAAAGTAGCTTTAGTAGGTTAATAACTACTTTTATAATAAGTAAATTCTTACTTAGAAGAATACTACTAAATTTAAAAAGGTTATAGTAGTTAAGTATTATCTTATAGGCTAAGCTAAAGAGTAGTAGGATACTTATAAGTAAAAGATTAAATATAATCTAATAGTTACTATTACTACCCTAGATACTTTTAAATAATAGATCTAAGATAATTTTAGAGAAATAGGAGGAGAGAATAAATAATAAAAAGAATATAAAAGATATATATAAGATAATTAAACTATATAATCTTATACTACTTCTTTAGTTAAAGCTGCTAAATATATTAAATCTAGAATCCCTAATAATATATTAATTTAGAAGTTTATTAATAATTTAAAACCTATTCTGTATGCCTGCTGGGTGGAAGATTATAATAAACTAATTACTTTTAATAATATAGTTTATTATTTTACTAAATATAAATAAGGAGTTACCTTATATACCTAGGTATAGCTTTAATCCCTTAGTAAAACTAATAATTACTAAATAAATCTAATAGATATTAACTTAAATACTATTACTATGTCTCCTAATTACCTAAGAAAAGAAATATATAAATAGAAGATCTAGTATTAAACTAATTAAGCTTATTTTAATTATAGATAAAAGGATTATAATATTCAAGCTTATATAGCTCTAAACTAGTTAAAATCTAATAGTAAGAAGTAATTAGAAAATATAAAGGACTACTAGATAAGAAAGTATTAGTTAGTTAATTATTAAAGACTTCTACTATTAAGGACTATAAAGTATTTAATAACCTTAAACCTCTAAAGAATTATAATAATCTTAATAATAATAGTAATAAGGAGAATTAACTACTATAAAAGAGACTACTTAGTATTATAGAAGTTAATTTAGAACTAGAAGATTATAATAATATTAATACTTATTTAAATACTTTTAAATCTAATATTCTTTACTTTCCTGCTATACTTAAAGCCTTTTAGATACTAGTTTATCTCTATATATTATTAGATTATAGTTCTAGCTATATATTTATATTAAAATATCTAGCTAACTCATTACCTCCTTTATAGTTTTAATTTTAATAAATATCTAAGTAATTATAGATTTATCTACTAAATAGTAGATTTATATATATATTATATTAAGTTTAAATCCTATTTAAGCTAGGTAAATAGTGCTGTATTATTACTCTATAAGTTCTTAAAATAATAGAGTATAATATTATCCTAGGTTAAGACTAGCTAAAATACTTTAATTCTAATATTAATTAGGTTATAGGATAGATAGTTATAAAAGGGTATAGAATAAAGTATACTACTATCTATCCTACTAACCTTAGGAACTAGATTAAGCTAGATCTAGAAGAATCTAATCTAGAAGTATCTATTAACCTTATATCTACTAAATAGCTTTAGTATACTCTTTAAAAAGGTTAATAAGAAGCCTAGCTATTTATTATTTAAGAATTAAAGAAGAGCACTAAGATACTAATAGATCTATAATAGCTAAGTTCCTTACTTACCTAGTATAAAGATATATTTAGAGAAGAGTTATATCTAGAGATGCCTCCAGAATAATTAATATAGTATTATATTAATATAGGAGATTCCCTACTAATAAATATAAACTCTTACCTATAGTTACCTAAGAAGTTTTATAAAATAAGGATATAAGTTAAGAAACTACTAAAGAAAGTAGTTATTTACCCTTTAGCTAGTATATAAGGCTTTTCTATTATAATTATCCTAAAATTAAATAGAAAATAGTAAATATATATTAACTATTACTTACTTAATAAAGTAACTATTAAAAATATCTATCTACTACTATAAATTCAAGAACTCCTAGATTAAGTAGGTTAAGCTAAGTATCTTTTAAAACTTAATCTCCTCTCTAGATATTAGTAGTTATAAATAGGTAAATTATTAATTCTAAAGATAGCTTTTAATATATTATTTAGTAAGTTTGAATTCTTAGTAATATCTTTTAGACTTTATAATATACCTATAATATTCTAAATAATAATAAATAGTATTATATAAGATCTTAACTCTATAGTAGTATACCTTAATAATATTTTAATCTTTTTAGACTTAGATAAAGAATATTAGAAGTATATTTAATAAGTACTTAACTAACTCTAAGAGTATTAGTTATATATAAAACTCTCTAAGTATATATTTACTAAGAGAGAACTAGAATTTTATAGCTACATTATTAGTAATAGATTTATTTAACTAATATCTATAAAAGTAGAGGTTATAAAGATATAGCTAAAACTAATAAATATTTATAAAGTTTAATAATTCCTAGGACTAGCTATATACTATTAATATTTTATATATAAGGTTATAAGAATTACTACTCCTCTTTATAAACTCTTAAAGGAGTTAGATACTTTACTTTATAAAAAGAAGTTTTAACCTATAGTCTAGAATGCTTAATATTAGTAAGTATTTATAATACTTAAGAATATAATAAGTTATATATCTATTCTTAAAATTACTAATCCTCTATTACTATATTAAATTAAAACTAATACCTCTAAATAGGCTCTTAGTATAGTATTATTATAATAAGATAAGGAAGGATAGTAGTATTCTATAGTCTTTAATAGATAAAAGCTTAATAATACTAAAAAGAACTATCCTATATATAAAAAGGAACTTCTTATAATTAAGAAAGCACTCTAATAATAGGACTATTATATTAATAATAATAAGCCTATTATAATTATAATAGATTATAAAAGCCTTTAATACCTTACTAATATAAAGATATATTTAAAATATCTTATACATTAGATTAAAGAATTTTAAATATATAATCTAGTTATATAATATTATAAGGGAACTAAAGTAGTCATCCCTGATATAATAAGCTACTAACCTAACTTTATTAAAGAAGGTCTAATAAATAAAGTATATATATCTATATTTAGTCTATCTATAATATAATTATAGTAGATAACTAGTAAAGAATATCTTTATATATTACTTAGTCTCTCTAAACTAGAATAGTATTTATTAATTATTTTATTCCTAAAAGGTTAAGACCTAAATATATTAGATAATACTAAAATAAAAATTAAAATATTAGTACTAAACTTTTAATTTAAAATAGAGTATATTAATTATTAACCTACTAATAGACTATACTACCTTAATAATTCTATTAAAATACTATACCTTAAAATTCCCTTTTAGAAAGACTTTATATCTTAATTATATAACTAGTTTAGTTATCTAGGTTACCTAGCTTTACTTAGAGTGATTTATACCTATATCTAGTAGCTAATAATATAAAAAGATATTTAAGAAATTACTAAGAATTATCTAAATTATTAAATAATAAAGTCTTTAAGACTAAATCTTAAATATAAAGCTATATAATACTTAGTAAAGAAAGATATCTATCTATTTAAATAATAGAGAATTAATCTTATTAGATATCTCCTAATAACTTTAAATAGTAACTAATAGATTATTATAGCTATTAACTATATAATTAATTAGATAGTAGCTAAAGTAGTATCTAATACTAAAGATAAAATATTAGCCTATTTTCTCTATAAAGATATCTTTATTAATTATAGAGTATTTAAAAAACTACTCTTAAATAATAATACTAACTTTCTATCCTAAGTTATAGTAATCTATATTAAGATTCTTAAGATAAAATATTAAATAATAACTCTAAATTATTCTAGAACTAATAGTAAGAATAAAAACATAAATAGCTTATTAGGAAAGATATTAACTAAATATCTTATAGGTAAACTAATATATCTCTAGGATAAGTATCTATCTCTAGCTATTTTTATAGTATAAGTATATATCTATATCTAGATAAAGCTATTACTATTCTACCTTCTCTATAATATATATCTATTATTACCTAGTTATCTATAATTTAATTAATTAACTATACAAGATATTAAAATATAATTATAATATATTAACTATATATAATCCCTAGTTAATAAGAAGTTATTAGTATATATAATTAAATAGAACCTAATTTAAGATAGTAATATAAAAGAATCTTAACTTATATCTAGCTAATAGATCTTTATTTAAAATAAATCCCTGCAGAAGTTCTAAAGCAAATAGTTTAATTTATATTAAATTAAATAATTATATCTACTTAGTATATATATTATTATAGAGCTAGATAGATATATAATAGAGAACTTTATTAATAGATAATAATTAGTAGAAGCTAATATTAATAATAAACTAGAGAAACTATAAATATTAGCTATACTAACTTAATAGTTATAGAAGGTAGGATTATTAATCTATACACCTATTAAAGTATATAAAGTACTTAAAGAGGTTAATAACCCCTTATTCTTATATAATAAACTTTTAAAAATAACTTAAGAGAATTAGGAATCTGCTAAATATTTAGGAGTATATTTAAAATAGATAAGGAAGGATATCTTAATAAAATAATATACTTAATAAATAAGATCTTAAGAATATATTAGTAATATACTAATAGGAACTAGCTAACTTATATACTATTAAAAGGAGTTAACTCTAGAAAGTAACTAGAGTAAAATTAACTTAACTTTTTTAGATAATAAGCTAAGTAGGGGAATAATATATAATCTATTAAAGAATAATTAAGTCTAAAGGGATGCTAGTAGGAAAGATATAAATTTTAAAGAACTATTTATAATAGTAATTCTAGCTTACTAGGAGTAATTAGAGAAGAATAAGTTATCTAGTATTATAAGAATATTAAGATAGAAGAGATTATTACCTATTTAATTAAAAGCTAAGTACTTAAGAATAGCTAATTATAAAAAGAAAACTATAAGTAAGCTTTAACTAAAGAAGTCCTTATTATAATTATAAACTACTAAGAATCTATTAAGATTAACTAAGACTTTCTTAACTTTAATAGCTTCCTTAATAAGAGCTATACTTAACTACCTTAGCCTCTACCTCTATCTTAATAGAATAGATTATTATTATTAGTAGTAGTTAAAGTAATAGTTAAGGTAACCTTATTCTAGAATAATATATTTAGATTATTAGGGGACTCCTCTTTAGCTTTCTTAAGAGCTTTAAGATTTAAAATCTACTTATTTATAACTATAGTAAACTTTATTAGATTATACTATATTTATTATAACTTATTAAGGATATCCTAATTATCTTAAGTAATAAACTAAGGTAACTTTATACTATTAAGGGTATTTACCTTCTTCTTTTTTAGAATAACTAAGTTATTAATAATACTATTATAATAATATTTTCCTTTTAGGTCTGAAGAAGTAATAGAAGAAGAATAGGTCTTATTAGAGATATATAAGATAGTACTAGAATAAGGATAAACTACCCTAAACTTATTAGCTATAAAGTACCTAAAGTAAAGAAGATTAAAAGTATTATAACTACTCTTAGAAGTAGTAGCTATAATTAATATAAATAAGGGAGGTATAAAGACTAATAAGTCTTTTCTAGCCTTAGACTAAGTTATAGTAGCTAGACCTAATTTACTAGGTAAGGACTTTATAGTGTTCTTATAAGGTACTTTTAAAGGAGTAGGTTTAGATTTAATTATCTTATTCTTAGTAAGAGGCTAGTTAAGAATAGGGTCTCTATTCTTAAGAGTAGTAAGCAGACCTTCTTTCTCTAGGATAGTACTACCCTAGTTAGCAATGCATAAATAGAAAAAAAAAAAAAAAAAAAAAAAGAGAAGTTCATATATATTAAAGTAAGTATTCTAACTATAGTTCTTATTAATATAATAAGAATAAGATACTATCTTATTATTCTAGATATAATTAGTATAAGTACTAGAAAAGAAAGTATAGTACTGCTAGTTAACTTTAATCTTATAGGTAGCTATATAATATTAAAAGGTATCTATATTATTCTTATAAGACTTATATTCTTTTTTATATTTAACTCTATAGTAATAAAGTAGAATTATATTCTAATAGGCTTTAGATATAACTTTCTTAGTAATATTAATATTATTATAAGATGCCTATTTAATACCTCTTTTAATATTAAGTAACTTAATAAGACTCTGTTAAATCTTATTAAGTCTAAAAAAAACTTTATATTAAGTAGCTATAAGGGCACCCTTATAACTTAGAATTATAATAACTATTATAGGGAAATAGGGATATTTAAGGTAGTACTAAAGAAACTAAAGAAGATAAAAATAATAAGGAAAAGAAAGTAGCTCTAAAAGCCTAAGAATCTAAACTAATAATAAATAATTTATCTAATATTATATTAAAGGTTTATTTATAAACTATATATATAATAAGAAAGAAAAGTTAAGAGTATTTATATCTAAATAACTTATACTAGTAATAAATGCTTACTTATTTACTTACTTATTAATTAATATTATCTTTATTAATTTATTTATTTATATCTGCTTATAAATAGTAATATTTACTATAATTCTTTATTTACTAATTAATACTTACTACTTACTTAAATAACTTACTTACTAATCTTATTAAGTAAAATTAATCTAATTATACTTCTTATATATTAAATAAAGAATATACTAAGCTACTACTATTCTAATTCTAAAATAAGAATATAAAGAATAATTTAGTTAATTCCCTGGATTATTAATAAAGAAATAATAATATCTAAATACTAGATTAGATAATATAATATATCTTAGTAATGGTTAAATCCAGGGTATACTATAGGTGCTAACTAAGTCCTGTAGCTGCTAACTAAGAACTCTATAGATAAAGTTCAACCTAGGCAGGGGAGGATGTAATATTAATAGGTATATCTATAAGTTAGATAATATCTATAAGATTGCAATAATATCTAGTAGTTATTATTAATTATATATCTAGTATTTAGAGCTATTCTTTCCTTATAGTTTGGGCTGAAATATAAATAGGATGAGAACCCCTTGATATTAATAAGGCACGTACAGGGCAGCCGCTGGCCTACCCCCTACCCTTGCACAATTTGAAGGCTTCTTCCCTACTGCAATGAATGAATATCCCAATACTAAGGTACTGCAGCACTAAGGTATAGACCTTATAATAAACTTAATTTATTACTATAATTATCCTATCTATTTAGTAAACTATTAATAGATTTTATAACTAGACTTCTAATAGTATTATATAGGATTAATCTAGTTAATAATATTTTAGTTATAGTTAATAAGTTCTTTAAATAGTTACTTCTCTTCTCTATTTTAATAATAATAACTATAGCAGAACTAGCAGACCTATTTTATTAAAAAGTTAAATTAAAATTTAGACTACCTAATAATATTATTTTAGACTAAGGACTAGTATTTATTTACTAGTAAATTCTAGGGGAAACTATACTATATTATAAAGATTAAATAAAGATTATTAACTATATTTTATGCCTAAACTAATAACTAAATAGAATAGATAAACTAAGTCCTTAAAAGATATCTTTATTATTTTATTAATAAAGAATAAAATAACTAGATAATTCTACTAAGAGAAGCTAGGTTTACTATAAATAAAGTAATTAATATATTACTAAGTAAATCCCTATTTAAAATCTTACTAGGTTATAATCTAGACTTTTATATATATACTAAGAATAGTACTATAAAGGAAGAGATCCTAGCTATAATACTATAAGTATAAAAACTTTTAGATCTTTAAGAAAGATTAAAGAAATAATAATATAAAGCTAATAAAATATAAGTAAAGTACTATAATAAATATTATAAAGAGTTAATATTAGAAAAAGAATAATTAGTAGAGCTATTAATAAAGAATCTTAAGTTAAAGATTCTAAGTAAGAAGCTAGCTCCTACTTTTATTAAACCTTTTTATATACTAGGTATTATTAGTTTATAAGTATATTATCTTACTTTACMTATAAAATATAATTAAATATATAATATCTTTTATATATTATACTTAGAACTATAGAATTAGGTAAAGTATAATTAGTTACTACTAATATTAGAATTTAAAGATAATAATAAATAGAAAGTTAAAGAGGTTAAAGATAGCTATATTATTAGAAATAAGTAGTATTATTTAATAAAATAGAAGGACTAGCCCTTAGAATATAATTAATAAACTTATATTAATAATATAATTAATGCATAAGAGGTAATATAGAAATTTAAAGCTAAGATTACTATTCTTAACTAGTATAAAGGTACTAGGAAGGGCTAGTTATACTAATATATAGATATTAGAAGGAGTCTAATATACTAGCCTAAATCTTCTCTAAAATAAGAGAGAATATATTTTTAATTTTACTAAGATAATCTGCAGCATCTTAACCTACTATTTTATCTCTATAAATATAGATAATAGCTATTATAACCTTCTTAAAGAATATCTAAAGAGCTATACCCTAGCTAGTATATCCCTTATTACTAGATAGTAAGTATAATAACTTCTAAGAGTAATAGAAATATTAGTTTTCTACCCCTACATTAGTAGTAGGAGGTAAGATATATACTAACTTATAATAATAGTCTATATAGAAGGAATTATAACTAAATAATATCTTCTATAGACTAGCTTATTAGTAAAACCCTATCTAAATAGTATTAGTTTAATAAATCTACTATAACCTCCTTCTTAGAAGAAACTACTAATCTATATTATTTATAGTAGGCTAACTTAATATATTTAAAGGCTTTATATAGAGTTATTACTACTTTATTAATATTAGAGAATAATACTAGATCCTATAGTATAGTATTATTATTATTAGTCTTAAAAAGGGTAGTATACTAATAGAGTACTATAAAGAGATTATATATATTTTCTAATATACTAGTTAATATCTTATTAAGGTTAGTAAAGCCTATAAAACCTAGAAAATATATATATAGTAATATAAGTTATATTATAATAAGAGTATTAGGAGTATAAAATTAACTTCTTTATATTAAAAATATAGTTAATTATAAATAGAACACTAGTATGCAGGTTAAAGTTCTTTATAGAAGTATAAAGATAGTATATATACTATAATAACTATAGAACTACTACTATTAAGGTAAGAGAATAGATATAAACTATAATAATAAGAACTCCCTAAAGATAATATAAAATAAGAATAAAACTTAAGGAATATAAAGAAGAAATTATAAAGTTTAAAAAAACTTAAAGCTTAGGTATTAATAAATAAAAAAGAACTATAATACTAAAGAAAATGCTATAATATAGAAAAGAAGTATTAATATATAAGGTTAAAAAAAGAAAAAATATAAATAAAGATATAATTAAGATTAATATACTATAGTTATTATCTATAATAATATTATTTACTACTACACCACAGTACATAATAAATAAAGAATATAATAAATTTTAAAATATATAAAGCTAATATAATAGAAGCATTATAACTACTCTATAATTAGTTATCTTTATTAATAATACTATATTATATTAACTATTATAATATTATTTACTTCTTTAGGAAATCTTAAGGTTATATAACTCTAACTAAGGATAGTTATTATAGTAGGAGGGAGTATAATTATAAAAGATTAATTATAGCCTAGCTACTCTACTATATAGCTACCCCTTACTTCCTAATTATTTTTAGCCTTTTATTTTTATACCTTAAACTATTTTTAAATTATTACTGCAAGCATCTAGGATAGGTAGTAAAGATAAATAGTATCTCCCTTATCTAATATTCAAGAAGATAAGGATTAGTTTTTATTCTTATATAATCTACTACTCTCTACCATTCTCCTCTATTAATTATCATTACCAATTCTTACCTAGTCAACAGGCTATCTACCCTGATATGTAGATCCTTACATATAAACTATTATAAGTCTAGGTATAATAGCTATTAGTAAAATATAGCTATTATATTTATAATAGAGATATATATATAGCTAGTATATACTACTATAATTTCCATCTATAATAATATAGAATAGATATCTAAAATAATAGTAGTGTTAATACCCTAAAAATTAATTACTACTCTACTCTTTATCTTACTCTAGACTATGTAATTAATAATAAAAGCTAGGGAAGAAGGGAATAGAGAATTCTTAAATTTTAATAATTTAGGTATAGGTTAAGGTTAAATTTTAGGGTTAAGGATATATACTAGGGTCCCTAATAGGATAATATTTATTAGAAACTTATTTATCCTAATATATATAGGCTATTAAATATTTTATTAATAATATAATAATATTATAGGCTAATATTATAGATCTTAGCTAATTTTTTAATTTAATTTTCCTAGCTATTCTTAAGATAGATATATATCTATCTCTCCTTAGAGATATTAATTATTTTAGTATTTATTTAGATTATTAGATAGACTATTAAGATATTTACTAGTTTACTTACTACTTTTAAGAGTCTATAAATCTAAATATTATTATTAAGCTTTTTAATATTAGGATTATTAAAATTAGTAGTTATTTATAAAGCTTTCATAGCTTCTTTAGATAGTATAATAGCTAAGTTATATATACTTAGGATAATAATATAAAAGATATTTATTATTTTAAATTTAGATAAAGTTCCTAGCCTTTTATAGTACTATAGTATAATTAATTAATCTATTTAATTTATTATTATTATATAATTAAAATTAGTATCTTAGATATATAAGAAAAAAGTAATATACTTATATTAGGAAGCTTTAAAGATATAATTATAATTATTTAGAAGACCTTATATTTATTTAATTAATATCTTAATTATTAAGTAAAGTAATATTATAATCTTTTACTATATATAAATAGATTATAAATCTATATAATATAGCTTTAAAGATATTATTAGTATAAGCTTAGTATTTTATAAAATATTATTATTACTCTATACTATATAAAATTAATAGTAAATCTATATTTTCTAAGTATATTAGTACTAATAAGTAGATTAGCTTTTAAATCTTTAGTAAGACAAGCAGCTTTTTAATAAATAATTTAACTATATATCTCCTTATACCCTTTTTAGCTAGAAGGAATAATAAGAATAAGATAAATTAGATATTTATAAGTCTATTTACTATTTTATAAACTAGGATAAAGACTAGATATTATTAAATTTTAATATTAGGTAAGTATTATAATAGAAAGTTTTTATTAATAATTATTATTATATAGCCTAAGTCTAAATAAATTATTATAATTTATTTATCTTTATATAGATATACTTTAATAGTTATATAATACTAGGAGTAAAATCCTATACTATCTTACTTTACTAATTTAATATATATAGAGATAGCCTTAATAATGAGATTACTTATATTAATATAGAAGATACTAAGGCTAGTATAGTTAGAAATATAAATATATAAGATATTACTAGATAGAAATTCTTATATATATAATATTATACTAAATATATAAAATATATATTAGCTATCTTAGCTTTATATTCTTAGTTTTATAAATTAAAATACTAATTATTATTATAATACTCTAGATCTTTCTAATAGCTAATAGATTCTATTTTACTATAAGAGTATTTATTATAGCTAGTCTCTTTATAATTCTAGTTATCTTTATACTATTTACTATAATATATATAAATATAATTCTATAGAAAATTTTTAAGGGTAATTCCCTAAATAATACTAATTCTACCTTAGTATAGATAGTAAAACTAATACTCTTTAGATTTTATTAACCTTTTATTTATAATTATAAAACTATAATATTTAGAATTACTATTATTAAAGCTAGTAAGGTAATAATTTATATATAGAATATATATAACCTCTACTAGGAAAATATTAAAAGCTATATTAAGATAGTATATTATTAGAAAGGTTATATCTAAAGGAATAAAAATAATTAGAAGGATCTTAACTAAAGGAATTATATATATAAGTAGGGAAATATAGAATTCTTATCTAGATAGCTTAGAGATAGTAACTATAGAATCTACTATATAAAGAATTCTAAGTAACTGCTTAGGGAGTAAGATAATATAATATTATATTATATTTATTAAACTAATTAGTTAACTTCTTATTAAAGGTTTTAATAAAGTAGGTAATAGTAGTTCTCTTATTTAATTTATTTAATTCTCTTAAGGCTATATTAAGATTCCTTTATACTTATAATATAAGGGGAAATTCTATATTATCTTCTCTATACTATTTTATAAGTAAAATAATAAAGTAATATATAAGAGGGTATCTAATAATTATATCTACTATTATATAATAGATATTATTAAGTCTCTACCTTATCTAACTAGATAGTAATTAGAAGTATTTTTCTAGTGCTATATACTAATTTTTAATATGATTTATATAAATTAAACTATAATATATATTATTATTTTTAGTATTTTATTATGCAAGGGTATTATTCTAGAAGTAGATATTAAGATTTTAGCTAATTTTTATAATTAATCTAGATATTTTAACTATCTATAGCTAATTAGTAAAAGCTATTACTAAATAATAAAATATATATTTTTTTTTAATAATTTCTTTACTGCCCTAGATAAATAATATATCTAGAAAAAAGAAGTCTATATTAGCTATATACTAATTACCTTTAGTTAGTCTTTTTTAGATCTAATAATCTATTTTATAAGAACTCTAAGTACTTCTATAAGAATATTTATTAGAAAGATAGTCCTTACTACTACTTAAATTATTTAGATTATAGTTATTATTAGAATACCTTTATCTATATCTAGATTAATAATATTAATTATAATTCTCTATATTACTTGCTTTATAATTATATCTTTAATTATTATTATAATAAGAGTAATATTAATTATTAAGGATATTATTAGTCTTTCTAGTTTATTTATTAGTCTACTTAATATTAGTTTACTAGGCTACTAGCTAAGTATTTACTAAGGTCTATATAAATATTATTACTATTTATTAAATTATAGTATTAAGTTATTCTTTCTATCCTTTTATAAAGATAGGATTTAGTTTATTTAGATTATTAGTACTAGCCCTAATATATTAGAATATAGGCCTAGAGAGTCTAATATTAGTATATCTTTAGATAACTTATTATCTATCTAGTTATTAGCCTATAGTAGCTTTATTAATTTATTTATACTTAATAATATTAATATTAGATTTTAGTAATTTATTAATATTAACTTTTAGTAATATTATAACTTTTAAATTAATAATATAGTCTTTATTTTTAGTAATAATTATAATATACTAAATAATAATTTCTTCTTTTAAAAGGCTAGTTATTTTAGAGTTAATAAAATATAGTTTTAGAGTTTATCTAATAGTTTTTTAATAACTTAATTATTTTACTATAGATATTAATTATAGTATAAAATATATTATTAATTATTTTATAAAAACTTTATATTCTTAGGAAACTTCCTAACTATTACTATAATAGATACTCTTAAGTATATCATCTAAGTATTAGATATTACTACTTTAGTCTAAATTAGCTTTATATCTTAAAATAAAAATAAGTCTTATTAGTATTTTAGTATTAAGATTTTTTACTATATTATATTTAAATTATTTAAATTTCTATAGCTATATAGCTATCTTAATAATTAATTTATTAATCTTAGCTTTATTTAATATTATATATAATAGGTTTTAATAATAGGCTAATATATAGATAATATAGATTAATATATTAATAATAGTTAAATAATTAATATATATTTTACTAAACTAAATATAGAATAATAGAATTATAATATAGGGTTTAAAAATAGACTATAATTCTTTAAAAATAAGGGAGTACTTAAATAGGATTAGTAATAGAATAATAATAAATTAATAAAATTAAGGAAGCTAATGATTATTATTATATTAAAAGAAATAATTAATAAGATAGACTAATAGTTTAACTTAAAAATTTAATAAGGAAGTAGGTTAATTTCCTTCCTTTTTAGGAAGGTAGTTAAATATATTAATATAGATTTAACTTAAATATAACTATTTAATAGGTATAGGGAAATCCTCTACTATACTATTTATTATTTAATATTTTAGAATAGATAAAATAAATAATAAGATTAATTAATTAGCTTTTCCTTAATTAATTCCTGGATGCCTAGTATCGATATACTACTATTTTATATAGTTATAGTAGTTAATACTAAAGATAATTATTCTTCTCTTATAACTAACTAATAAGATAAAGATAACTATAAAGTAAATATTATATAACTATAAAGCAAGAGTACAATAGTGTAGACATATAACACTGGGCTGGGGCCGCTGGGCCATCCTGGAGGCTCCTAGTGAGCAGCAACTATCTGACCAACGCGACGGCCGTCTTTGCAGACTGGCACCGCCGGCGTCCATATATTTCAGGCACCTACACTAGGCCGAGCCCCCGTAGATTCCCTCATAGATGCCCCTATTCCGGCCCTGGCCGAATCAGTGAGTGCTGCTACCCTGACTCCCTTGTAGTTCCATTCCGGCTGGGGTGGAAATCAGTGAGTACTGCTACCTTGATTCTCCATCATTCTATCTATTTTTCTACTAAGGTATGCACTAGGCTGCTAGCCTGCTACCATCCAACTGGGGCAGAAGAGTGAAAGGACCTACTACAATTTGACCATATGGCTGGATCATGCGCAGCTTCCACATATACCTATACATATTAGTCACTGGCTCAATTGCTCTAGCAAGAATTACCTAAAATTTGAAGAGCACTCGTTTTTAATAGACCCCGTATCTCCGACGTCTATTCCTTTTTTATTTTAGACAAAGTTCAATAGGAGTGCTATAAAAAAATATAATGTTATTTTACCCATATTAGAACCTATATTATATGTTGCACTACTTTTTGCTAGCCCCTGGTTTAATAACAGTCAAACAGATGAACCAACATTTGTTTACCTAGTCCTATTTTGCCCATGTATTAAACTACATTAATTCCTACCTAATAGGGCCAAGTATAGGTGTGATAAGGTACGGAAGTATTTATGACTGTATTGTCATTGTAATCTGCACATGAATGTGTAAAGGGAAATCAACAACCACACAACGTGGCCTTATTCCTCATACCTCTCAGCTCCTTATTAAGAGCCTACCTAACTAAGGGCTCATTCCAAGCTAGTAATATAATTTATTAGTTGGCCCTACAGAATATATAGGAAGTTTAATGCTTACACCGTCCTCCTACTACAGGGAACATACCAACAGTGGAAAAAATCATAATGGTAATCACGACCGACGCCTAACTGGCCTGACCTGGAGCTGACCTGACAATCCTTCTATAGGCTCAAACTCCCCAGCAGCGAAGAGCAAATGAGAGATATGCGAAGCATGAGGCTGCAAAACGAGGCAAAGGGCAGACTACAGCAAAACCAAAACAGAATTCAAAGTCCCCAGTGTCCACTGGATGGCTGGGTATGTACCACACAGCAACTAGAAGCATCTACAGGCATGACCAAATAGCTAAGACATCATAGTTATTCTTGCATTCGTTGTCTGCGGGGGAATTGCATTTGAACTTCTAAGAGTTATTCCAGCGATATGGTCCACTGCGACTACGATGTTGGGTCGCCTCATTGCCTAGGTGGCCGCTGTTAGCATGCGATCATCTCAAGCTTGTAAAATACCGAGTGCCTTTCGAAGTATGCCACCTATTCTTCAACATTAGCTTCCCAACGTTTCGAAGCCACGCCAAATTCCTCCGTCGAAGATTTGTCTCAAAACGAATATCAAGTAGAGACATAAGCCGAGCGATACCCTCTTATGTACGTGACTATCTCTCGCACGCATATTACATTCATGTTGCTCAGCTCCTTCCAAAGGCCTTCATGCATCCAAACCATAGACTCCAGGCTGTAAAACCGTCAAAAGACAAACCGTCGCTATCTGATCTATGCATCGTCATTTGCGGATGCCACTATTCAATGAAAGTAGGATAGGAAATTCACCTGACCCAAGCTCTGCGTCGCACTGGTGCCTTCTGCTGTTGGGAGGTCGCGATAATCACATCTCGCGGGTACCGTCCTTTTCCGCTTGAGTTGTATCCTGTAATACATTGGTAGTCGCATGTCCTCTCACTTTGGCCTTCTTGCTTTTCTTTTTCTTCCTCACAGGTGTACCCTCCACAGGTATGCCTTCTGGGTGAATTCGCTCCGATGCTCGCTGCATCTCCAACCGTAACCTCTCTACTTGTCGCATCGCTCTTGCCATCTCTGCATCATCCTGAACGGTTTCGCCTAGATTAAGTGTGGAACTCGGGCTTCGATCTTCCCCCTCCAAGGCAAGGAGCCCAAGGCTACTGGAATCAACTTGGAGGAGAGAACGCTTGCTTTTGTCAAGGTCATCGGCAGCTTTCGGCAAAACAGAGTCATCCAGTCCAATGGTTTCATCAGCAATGACACGATGTTTTTTGGGGCGTTGACCTTTGTGGTGTCGAGTTCTGCTGTCTGACGGTGGAGCTCCATGTTGGTCTCCAAACGTGGTCAAATCAAGGTTAATTATGGGGATAGAGTCGACATCCAAATCACCGTTAGGTGAGATACTGTGATCTCGGTCTGACGCACCAGAAGGACGATCTTCGGTAACGATGTAGAAGGGATCCTCTCTGTTGCGTTCTTGGCGCTCGGCCCTCCGCTTAATGGCGGCAGATAAGTCATTTGGTCGATCGTCTGGAGCCTGGTATGATGAATCTGTATATATCTCGACCGTAGCAGGCCCAATGGGCATGCTACGATAATTGGATGTGTCTCCGACATGGTAAAACTGTTGAGATGGATGCTGGCTGTCGATCTCAGGATTCCAGCCCAATTCGCCGAGAAGTGTTGGGAATTCTTGATTGAGAGCTTCGTTCAGAATGAGATCCCCTGGGAAAGGAACCTTTCTCTGAGCACCGATAGCGACTGGATTGAGTTCCAGCCCAGAGAACAATCCGGGCATTATGGACGATAATAGAAAAGGCATTGCTTCCGAGTTGTGGCGTTCCGTCACTAGAGCATCAGCTGCCAAGCGTACCATTTCAAGAAATTCAATGGCCCTTTCCTGCACATCCAGATCAGGATGAACCGCCAGGGATTCGAGAAAATTGATAACTTGCGCAAACAATAGTGATATCTCGCACACCGTTGTTGTGTTCCAATCTTGGTGTGGGTCATTGGCCACTTGTATGAGCACCTTAGGAAGTGCCTGAACGTAGAGGGACAATGCCTTAGCTGGAAGTGACATGTTTGACATGTCGATCAGTGCCTGGAGCGTTCGACGAGGGGTACAAAGACAGCCCGAATATTCGCCCACTACCCAAGCTAGCGATCCGAGGGCGTGGCTATCGGTATGAGGTTGAAGGAACAATGCATGTCGGTTCTCAACGGAAATCAGAAGTTCTGCCGCTCTTGTGGCCTGCAGTCGGACACCTTTGACACGGACAGCGACATTGCGTATTTCCGAACAGATTCGGGACATTATATCGTCTCCACTATCGTCTTCAAGCGCGAGAATAGCTCGCGGAAAACGGGGTTGTTTACTTTGCCGTGGTCGGAGTTTCATCAATTCTACCAAAAGGTCGACATACCATTCAAAGTCGTATAAGTCCGAATAGTTGTTGAAGGAACATATGTCAAGTATCCGATGCATCACCTCGATCCTATAGCTCACAGGCAAAGTAATGGGTCCTTTTTGATTGTTCGAGTTCTCTGTTGCTGCGGAATGTCTCGACTCAACAGGATCAAACGTCGTAGCATCTTGAAGCTGCTTGAGCAACCGATCGACGACGGACTGGAGTGTGTCGCTTGTGACCATTCTGGCCGCAAGCTCTAGCGCTTGAATCCGTATCGAGACATCTGCATCCTCCAAACAATCCATGATGACATCGCAGTGAACTGATACTAATGCAGGATGAGAGAGCAGGATTCGATTGAACGCCAGTAACGCGACATATTTGACTTCAAATTTTAATTTTTAGTATTCACACTGAACTGTTCAGGAAGAAACTTACGGTTTGGGTCGGAATTCGCGACAATCATTCCTCGAAGTTTCCCGACACAGAGACTTGCGACTTCATCCCTCTCTTCAAGTGCTTCGTCGCCATCGAGTATGCCTCCTTGAATGACGCCATTGATACATTCATATAGTAATGACATGGCGGTCGTCGTTTCAATTATGTTCATCAGAGGCCCAGTGAGTTTCCGAATTAGTCTAGGTTCCAAGGGTGTCAAAGTCGCAAACTAGTCTCGTTAGAAGCGTACGTCCTGCGAAAAGGGAACACCATACCAGCTTGATTATCTTGATAGCCATCCAATTATTCCCCCCATCGACTAATAATTCGAAGAGCCTCGGGGCAAGTGGAAGAAAATCACGCGGCCTTCTCCAACCAAGCTCACATATGACGTTGATCACGGCTGTAGTTACACTACTTTCCTCTTCATTGTCCATGAGGCGCTCTCTTAGTTTCGGCCATGCAAACTTGAGTGCCTCGGGATAAACCAAKGCAAGTCTGTAGAGACACACGACTGCCTTTTTGCGCACAACACCGCGCGAGTGTGAAAGCCGAGATAGAACGTCAGGGAGCAATGACATAGCAAGCGAAGGAGTTATAATGTGCGGTAATGTGGTCAGTGGTAAGGACAGGCTCGGAGTACTCGACGATATGAGATCCTATTCCAGCGTCAGACAAGTTTTTAAAAAGGAACTTGGGACTTCAAAGACCTTCTTCAATAGATTCGTTGCCAGCATCAAGACGTCAGTATCGGGTCTAAAGCTTTGAACTGCCCCAAGGTAGCCAGCTCTCTTCTGCAGATATCTCGAAGATGACATGACTTCCAGGACATGGAATGATGCCCATGACATATCATACCCAAACATCTCCAGGTAAACTACTTTCAAGAGAGCAGTTGCTTTCTTATCTGGAATTTATTAGCGGACTACTTTCGGTATCTTGAAGGCAAATATGATGGGACTGGGATGTGCATACCCATATCTTGAGACTTGATCTCAGCCCTACATTCTCGAAGACTATCCTGTATAAACTCATCTTCTGCCCCTTTATGATTCCTTAGACCTTTGATCAGGTCGTAAAGTGATTTCTCGAACCTAATTACTTCTTATCAGCGGAAAGTTACACCAGCTCAGCAATCAACCCTACATTTTTAAATGATTGAATGAAGGTATTTGCGACCCTCTATCTCATAAAAGATCAGGTAGATATTGCCATGTGGCTTCAAAGGTCGCAGACGACCGAATATAGATATAAGAAAATAAAGTTAACTCTCCAAATAGGGCACGATTCTGATATCCCTGGAATCTTTGTCGTGTGGGGTATGTGAAGATAAACTACTATGGGATGATTTAAAGTCACGGGAATCCGAAATAGCGTAATATTATTTGCTACTCTCTACGGAGTATAGGATACTCCATATTTTAGCTCTATAGCGTCACATTGATAAGCACAGATCCGCACTAGACAACCATTTCTCCTGACTTCTGAGATTCACACAAATACAGTTCCTGCTCTGGTTTCCCCTACAGACATTCATTTTAATTGAATAATACAGGTTGATACCAACGTTTGCCAAATAATGGGTCGTACAGCTCCAGAACTCCATGCTATTCATGGCTCGGATTTGTTCTCTAGCCTTCATCTGTCACAACAGGCACCGTTGATCCTCAGCCGACGCGTTATATCGGAGACCAATGCCAAGTCCACATTGATGTTCTCGCCGGAGAAGTTTGAGGAATACAGGGAGATTGAACAGCTCTTATTAGCTTGTTTACAGACTGGAGATGATAGATCAGCACTATCCTGTCTCAATCAACTCGAACAGCGTTTCGGGGCTTCAAATGAGAGGGTCCTTGGGCTACGTGGCATATACGAAGAGGCCGTTGCAGAGGATCGATCTTCCCTGGAATCATGCTTACGAAAATACGACACCTTACTGCTGGAGAATCCGGCGAACATGGTCTGTGATGATCTTATTAGCTAGAATTTACTGGCTAATTAATATTTGATAGCCTGTTCTAAAGCGGCGTGTTGCGCTTCTGCGTGCATTGTCTCGACACACGGATGCTATACACAGCCTAATAGATCTGTTGAAGGCTGCCCCTACAGATGCAGAAGCTTGGTGTGAACTCTCAGATCTATATAAGTCTCAAGGAATGGGCCTCCAGGCAATCTTCTGCCTTGAGGAAGCATTATTGATTGCACCAAACGCGTGGAATGTAACTATTTCAGAGCACGTCACCGTCAACAAGTGGAGAGACTAACGATTCTTTCGTTGTTCCGGACCAGATTCATGCTCGTCTCGGTGAGCTTCAATATCTTGTTGCTGGGTCTTCCGACCCAGAGCAATCATATCACCTACTGCGGGGGTCGATCCGTTCTTTCAGCAGAAGTATTGAACTTTGCGACAACTACCTGAGGGGCTTCTATGGCTTGGCTTCAGTGAGTGCTGTCATTGTTTCTCCCTACAATACGGCTTTTATATCAAAAACTAATCTGGATATCGAAGGCATCTGCGATCTTGCTCAAAGGTGAAGGGTATCAAACTTACTTGCAGGATTCTTCATTGTCGCAAGCAGACGATTCACTCACATTAATGCGGCTCCAGAAGCTGAATGCCTTTGCCAAAACTAGGATTGAGGGTATTGTCAAAGAACGGTCCAAAGGGCGCATTCATTCCGAATACAGCCAAGGCGAGCTTATCGCAGCGAGGGAGCTTCTCAATCGTCTCAATGCATCCGACTAAAGCTATTCCCCGTCCCTGATTTATCGGATTTGCTGTATCATCTGTCCTCATAATTGAGTGCTTCTTGGTTTGGAACTGGAACTACTCTCTCATTACTTATCTGATTACGCTGAAGGCTTATTCTCTCAGGGTGTGGAGCGGCGTTCAATTGAATATTCAGGATCCTTGCAGTGCTAGATGAAGAACATGCCAGTCCGTCAAACATGGTTGAACGACGAGTATACATGGGCTAAGCGAAGCACAGAACCTATAATCTGGTTAATGGAGCACACCAATGTTTCGTACCCCTTCATCGTATCAACTTTAGATAGGCATGACCCACTTACGTCATGGTCCTAGATAAGCGAAAGACTTACAGAATAGGTATTCCAGTGTCATCACTAGTTTTAGACCTACGATAATTCTGATGACAGTGTTTAGGTCGATATTCAGTGTTAGAGATTCCCTATTCGTATCTGGAACCCCCCATGTGTTATGGCTGGGTTCATTTCTCTCATACTATGAAGCCATTTCATTAGAAGAGATACCTTACTTTTTTGACATTATTACTCAGTAAGTACAGTAGAGAGGTACCTTAGTTAGGTTTCTTTTCCAACCTGAAGACCATGTATTGGCCGATCATGGGAGGCTGACGGCCTCGGCCTGTATGTGTTCCATCTAGAAATCTGAAGGCTGAACTTATCATGTCAGAAAGAATAAATCCCTTAATTGGGCACTCAGGCAGCACAAGGTATTGGCAGGGTTCCTGGGAGGGTAAGAATCAAAATTGCCAGCTCAGTGCCTAACGAGACTGCGAACAAAACATACCTTACCCTACCTAGTAACATGGGAAGAAAAAAAAGGTAAATTTTTCGTCCTCGGTATACTAAAATGCCCAAACTCCGCCTCAAACATATCTGGTCAGGCACGTTCCCACATTTGGGTTCCCTTCTCCTGGTGTCGTCGCCAATCTCCCAACCACTGTACTGGCTTAAAATCTTCTATTCTTTCCCACTGTGATCAGACACATATCGGAAACAGAGACATAGCTTCGATCTGAAAGAGTTTCTCATTACATTTTACCAAGCTTCAGCTAGACTGCGTATTATTGCCAAACCTGGGATCTTTGTTTGAAGAATGAGTGCCACTTTGTTTCAGAGATTGAAGAACCAGTGAATTGGATATGAATTATCAGCATCGCCTTTTTCTTGGATGTGCTCACTAACTTTCTCTCCGAACATTTTCAAAGGGTGTCCTCGACCCAAGTCTGATCGCTATTCTGGAAGGTCATCTTTATGTCGCTCGGAACCGACTCAAGAATAACTTTTTCATAATCACTTCTTGAAATCTATTACAATCCAATTCTTTCTCAAACATTATTGACTGATATCTATGACGTACGTTCTAACGGCTCGACCCAAGAACGGCTTGACGCTGTTGTTTTGACTAACTCAATATACACAAGCAGGTTCAACATTACCATTGACCCTAGTCGACGCGGCTCGGACTCATCTCTATCTGACGAGGAAGACTCGTCAGGAGTTCAAGTTTCGCCGCCCTCTGAGTCTGGAAGCCATGAATATCATGACCCATATGATGAGTGGGCTCACTTACCATATCCGGACGAACTGAAGCCATCTGATTCGGCGTCCCGGCCCAGAGCGTCAAATCGCACGCGAAACCGCAATCCGACCCTTGGCTCATCATCAGGCCCGAGCCGCCGTCACTCCACGAGACGTCATGTTATGCCAGAACGAGAGTCATTTGTCCGTCGATCCCGCCGTCAGCCTTCCCCTGACTCCCCAGAGAGTGTGGATTCCGCTGAGGAATATGCAACTCCGTATGGTCGAACATCCCACGAGAGAAGGCTCTGGCCGCCCATGGCTCAAGGCTCAAACTACGCACATAGCACATCACCGGGGCCATCATATGTGTATCCGAACAGCGGCATATCACCGGGAGCTTTTACGCACTCTGGTCTTCATCCGCCATCAGATCAACTTGTTAGATTAAGTCACCATCATCAAACGGGTCATTCGGCGGCTTACAGCCATCCCGTCTATGGGTACGGTCCTCAATATCAACATCCTCATGGGCCCCCAATGCCGGCGTACTTCATGCACGAGCCTCATTCTGGCCACCATATGCCGCAAGTACACCCTTCTAGCCAAGGGAGAAGTGATGGACATAGCTCACCACAGCAATCAACACCACATGCAGTTCCACCGCATGGCCCATCACACTATGGTGGAAACCCATTAGGCCCTCACGAACTTATTCCATACGGCCCGGGAGGTTATTTCCCATTCAGAGAACCCTACGCCATGGTGCCCGGAATGGTACCCCCGCCATATCTTAACACCTACCCCCGCGTACCATCTCCCAGTCAGGGGGAATCAAGTCCATCTCCAGTTCCCGCCGCGGCAGAAGTTGCTAAGGATGAGGCAATTGCAAGGCTAGAGAAGCTGATTCTAGAAGAAAGGATGGAACGTGAAGCGAAAGAGGCGCGAGAGGCTGCGCTTCGAGCTGCAATTGAAAAGGAAGCTGCCGAGCAAGCTGCCCGAGAAGAGCGTGCTGCGCATGAAAAGAAACTCGTCGAGGAAGCCGCCGCTGCTGCTAGAGCGGAGGCGGAACAGAAGGCTGCTGAAGAGGCTGCAAAAGCGAAGAAGGAGGCCGAAGAGGCCGCTGCGGCCGCTAGAGCGGAGGCGGAACAGAAGGCTGCTGAAGAGGCCGCCAAATTGAAGAAGGAGGCCGAAGAAGCCGTTGCCGCCGCTACAGCCGCAGCGAACAAGGGCCCAGAAAAAAAGAAACCTATCAAATTCAAAGATGCTGTCGGGAGGAAGTTCAGCTTTCCCTTTGATTTGTGCTGCACATGGCAGGTATAATCCCCTCTTGGCCTTGCCCGAATGCTCTTTTCTAAAACCATGAGTCTAGGGAATGGAAGAACTTATACGCCAGGCTTTCCTCCACATCGAAGTAATAGGGCCTCATGTTGCAGAAGGTCATTATGATCTAGTAGGGCCAAACGGTGATATCATTCTCCCACAAGTCTGGGAAACCGTCATTGAACCGGACTGGACCATTACCATGCATATGTGGCCCATACCAGAGAAGCCGAAGAGTCCTGACCCTGCAGAGGGGGGTACTGTCCCGGAAGGACAAGCAACTGCGGAAACCGCTCCAGGATCTGCTGATAGCGCAGTCATCGTTGCGCCCGATGATTCGAAGAAAAAATCCGAGCCGGCAGCAGGTATGTTCAAATATCTTTTCATATCAACTGGGATAACTGTGGTGGTAGTCTTGTCGAGGCCTTCCTACCACCAACCCCAACCGCCACCTCTTATCCTCTTCCCTCCGTTTTTTTTAACCCCCTTTCTTTGTGCTCGACTTGTTTATTCAAGTTTGCTACAATGGCGCTTTTGTTCTTTCCCAGTGTTAACCTAGTATTCGACCTTAGGGACAAAGAAACCACGTGCGAAGGGGCCAGACCCCGGCGCTTTTGCCATGTGGATGGTGGGTAGCAATCGTTTGAGATTCAACAAGGCTTTAAAAGCGGAAAAAAAGCCTAAAGCATTCCAACATCACGGTAGCTCTTGCCGTGTTATGTGATAGGGTCGTATACTAGGTGGTTGGCTGGTAGCTATCTCTGGCTATATGCATTCACTGTTAAACAGAGCAGACTCACTGCTTAGATCACAGTCATGGTTCGTTCTCTGCCGGATCTGTGCTTGGCGGGTTCTCGTCTGCCAGGCAGCCCAACGACATACTGGGATACAGGCTTGCCCTATCATGGTCTGCTTTGGAGGGGCATGGCTTTTCCTCTCGACAAGCTCGGGATTGGTTTCTCATGCCTCGGTGGTTGGAGTTGGTAGTATTTTTATCATATGTTGAGTTATGTAAAGATCAAGCATTGGATTATGGTGACATTTCATACTTTTCCTGGCCACGGGTGGAAGTTTCTGGAATAATATCTGTCTGTGTCAGTGAGGAAATGTGTGCTGGATTATGTGCACTGGAGTTTCTTATATACCCATAGAGCATGATTGTCAATGTTTTTTAAGACTATACTTTAATTCGCTCCCGGTCCATTGACATCAGGCTTTTCAGTCACAAAAACAAGTTATACGGTGATCACAAACTCCTAGCAAAGGAACGGTGTATAGCTTCCGTTCCGGGATGCTTACTTCCTCTGTTGGTATTGATATAGAAGTCATGTCTACAGGCTTAGGACAGGCAGTCACTAATAGAAAAATGAGTAAGGACGTAAGGCCAATGTATTGGCGTACAAGCACAGCTCGATAATAGGTATCACGAAAGGTAGATGAACTATGTACTATTTTGGTAGTAAAGGCTCCCACTTGATTTCGGAATTTACTTCACCATCAAGTAGGTCCTTGGTGATGTCTGTATGACGCTCAAATCCACCAAAGTGCCTAGATCCACCGCTTAGAGAGTCTTGACAACCTGGACCCCTGCGTTCAGCAGGTGAAGTTCTAATCTGGCCATTCAGATCGAACCTCGGAACGTCAAATTGATTACATGGCTGCGACGGAACGCTCTCCAGTGCCTTCATACCGGACTGTGATCCAGCTTGGCCCGACAAGGCTTTATGATCGTTGCTTAAAGCAACAGGTTTCCGAGGGATTGGTGGTGCTTTTTTGGCCCCATCTGCTCTGGAAGATCGCATGTCAGTGTCTTGAATCAAGTCTGATGAATTCGCGGCTCCCTTCGCACCACGTGGGGGCAATGGAGGCTTGTATGAGATGGATTCTACGTTATCCACCACGACATTTTGACTGTCCGTTAATCTTCTTGCAGGTACCCAATCAGTGGCATTACTTGAAGAAAATGGGTTGGACTCGCGATTCATGTTCAGTGACCATCCATTTGAAGGCGGCCGTACAATTGATTTCACTGGCATACCTGTCTCGTGTGAATGTTAGAGTAGCCAGTCACGAAGATGGAACCGATCCAAAAAAAATTTGGGAAGTCATACCATTATCCAACCACCATCTCTGATCATCTGAGCTCGCTGGAGGAATGTTAAGTGTGAGAAAGTCCAGTTCAGCTGACTCTCGCTTATGCATTTTTGCCTGGTTCCTCGACCTTGCCGATATCTCGGGTGCATCACCTATCTCCTTTGCATAGATTATGCTCCTGATATTTCCCTTTAGGTGATCATCAACAATATTAATGTCACAGGAAAAAAGGGCCCACACGGGACGATGATCTGAGCACTGTAAACAGGCAGAGTCGTAATGCAGCTGATAGATATTTGATCCTTTCCACAGGATTCTATCGCACCATGCAGGGATGCGGGACTTCTCACTGCTAGGTATTAGTCTCTCCAGTTAAAGAAGTGCGCCGAAGACAGTGTATTATCTTACGATGTGTCGTAATAGTTTGTACCAACGTCATATTTATAAGTTGGTGGAAATGTAATGAGCCCCTCGCTGTAGGATTGGAACACATTGCCCGCGATCATTTGCAGGTTTAGCTTCAGCTCTAATTAGCGCATAGACGTTCCCTTGAGTGAATCACAGTACCTGATCATTGTCGTGCAACTTCTGGTAGTTGCGTTGCGTTGCCAGGTCTCTGACGATCTGATTGCTGAGACCTATTCGGTAGTTGAAATCACCAAGCCAGATGATAGTGTCATGATCATCAATCGTTCTGTTTTTCTGGAACCTAAGACCTCGACAGATAGTCTCATAGTCCTTATTTCTCTCTTCATAGTTCGCGAATCCAGCGGCAAGGTGAGCAGTCACGAAGCATATTCGAGTCTTTGAATATTCAAAGCGGATAGCACAGCCTCCTTTGTTACCGCTGATCCCCGAGAGACCTGTCTTTCTAATCATTAGATACTCATAACGAAGCAATACTTCTTGCACTGGACACTCACTTTCCTGACACTGCCTTCAACATTCTTTATGTCTCTGAGTATATCTTCTTTCACAAATATCATAAGAGCTGCTCCAACCAGCTGGCCACTCCGCAAAAGAACGTACTTTGTACTCCCCATCTTCTCTGCACGAGTGTTGAGACAATTTCTGACAGCGACTTCCCATACTTTGCGAGGAGTGGGGTCGGTCGACATGATTTGTTGTGGATTTAGTGCAACAATTTCTTGAAAACCAACGGCAAAGATGCTTGGATCCTCGCCCCGCTGATCGGGGAGAGGAAAGAGCCAGGGTGTTAAATCATTATCAGGGCCCTCGTGGCGTCCATTCACGTTAAACGTTCCGGTCCAGATCAGGACCGATTTCTTGTAAGAATATTCGGATGCTCGCTGAGCCAGTTTCTCGGAGACTATATCATTTATCGGATCGAAGAGCTGTACTGGGCTTTGGTTTGTTAGACGTCCTAGTAGTAAATCTATTGTCCTTTGCCGGGCTTTGTCGGAAAAGTTGTTCACGTATAGCCGTGTGGCGGTTTTGCGTGCATCTGCAAGGGCACCGGCGAGAGACATTCTTCCATGTCGAGTGAATGAGCTTTTCAGCGCACCAGTACCAGCATAGATTCGCGACAGAGCATCCCCGTTGTCAGCCCAAAGGGTTGAGTGTCTGAGCCGAAGTTCGGGGTCAATGTGAGCTCCCTGTTGATGAAAGAATGATTCAAGGGCCATCGTGCTAATGATTGTCTGTACAAGGTTGGTTCTGTCAAGGCAATCTAGACAATTTGTCCGAAAAATGCCTTCTTGTTGCAGAACGACGGACGAGGCTTTTGCCTCGTCACCATAGGAAGTGCTCTCTGACAAGAAGTATCCAAAACCATCCACAGAATGCAAAATAACGTCTTTGATTTGATCGCTAGCTCCATAACCTAGAGGACCGCGGGCCTCCGCATGAAAATCAAAATCCGTCATTTCAAGTAACGTATGGTTGGAGGAGGTATGAGAGTTAGCCTTCTGGTTAAGTGGACTTCTGCTGACCAATTCTTGAAACCTCGTTGAAAGCTCGACTTCTCCGGGTTTCAGAGCGCTCAGGAGATTAACGATATGTATAGCGCCGTATCGTGATTCAAGGCTTTCGAAGTGTTTGTCGAAGGCGTGTTTGGTTGCCTCGCGCGACCTGATTACCTCAATCTTTTGCTGGCCAGGGAAGAAACCAGGTGCTTGTTCCCAAAAAATGGGCACAGAACCGCGAATCTGGACATATGAGAAAGTGAGGCCGGGAGGAACCCAGATAACAGTTTCCGTTTCCACAAAATTTGCAACGTTTCCGTCATCGTCAATGCCCCTAGAATTGAACCTGGTACCCGCCCGTCGAGATGATTGGCGTGATATAACAGTCAACGTTGATGGCAAGTGCGTTGGTGCTTGCGGAACTATCGACCTAGAAGTGGGAATGGTCAAAGTGCTACAGAATCCTCGTATTACATATGTCAACATTCGAGACATGTCGAGGTGCAGTTTCTCAATGGGAGACAAGCGGCTTCTGAGAAGAAGAAGAGGGTTGATCATGTATGAGTTCCACAGCATGTCCTCATCTAAAGAGCCCATGTCGAACGCATCAGCTTTGTCGGAGCTGACAATATGTCAGCAACCTCTGTAGATCTATGGGTTAGGCACTCTATCGGCTTACCGGTTCTGCAGCCGATCGGTGAGATCGAAATCTAGACTATAGTAGAAACTGCCATCACTCAAGAGCTTCTTCAGCGCTAAGAATGGGTGATCAGTGACAATTTCTTTATTCTCACCCCGGTCGAGTTCTTCAGCGGCAAACTCGGACTCGGACTCATAATTAAGACCATCTTCATAGCTTGAATGATTGAGACAAACTGCTTTGGTCAGACCAAATAAGGTAAACGAGGGAATGGGAGCTATTACAAAAGTGCACATTGTCGATTCGCCATACAGCTTCGCCAGGCCTCACTGTTCCGGCCTTTGAGGCGCCAGTCACCACGCATAAGAACACATCTCCATCCAGAGCGATTAACCCAAGCGTACCGTGCCCATCGCATAGACAGCGGTAACCTGTTAAGTCCACGGAAGACAAACTGGAAAATTCAACCAAGCAGTGGATCGTGTCTCGTTGGGTATTTCCCGTACTGCGGTCCACTTCTGCTGCGATGTGTTTAAAGACCAAAGCGTTGTCCGTAGTGGCCAGAATCAGAGTACGCTGAGGGTAATCTCTGCAGAAGACTCGCAAAATAGGCATTCTTCGAACAAGGTGTCTGTCAGATTCTGATTCTCATGATGATATCTATATGAAGTGTATAGAGAATTTCCGAAAGGATTGATCTCACAGCTCAGGCTCAGTTTTCAGAGGAACTGATTCAGTGACTTAAAGCGATTAACTGCACATTATAATGCTTGGGTATTAGTTAGGTAAAAGAGTCAATATCAGTATTTGAGAATAATATATTTTTCAGTATGTTGGGTGTTATGATGAATATCGAATGTCATTGGGATTTTGGAACAATTAGGCCATCGCCAAGGCCCTAAGAAGAGACTCATACTCATACCCTATATTATGGTCGTGAGTGTTATCTACTGTAATATTATTATTATTATTATTATTATTACTACACAGATAACAGATACATAGTATAAAGGTATCTTAGATGCAGAGCATCCATTTGTAGGAGTACATAGGTACATAGGTATCAGGCGTATCGAAGAGGGTGTTCAGGAAATAAGCATAATTTAATATGTACCCGAGTCAGAGAAAATACTTTTTTCTCCCGCTCTCTGTTAAGTCCAAAAGGCAAAGATGCATACAACCGCTACTCGTTAGATACCCTTGCCGCACTCCTGCTTTACGTTACAACCCTCTCTCTCTCTCCCTCTCTCGATCGTGTTTTATTTCTTTTCACTTTTCTCCCTGGTCCCAGAATAATACTTCAAATAGCAGTATTTTGGTTTAAACTTCAAGTTTCAGTCAGATCGACACTATCTCGCCATTTTCTCTTATCTCCGCTCAAAAATTCTCTTCGCTCCTACCGCAAATGGGCCTGGCAGCGCCTCGCAAGTAAATTTTCCAAAGAATGTCACTGCGATAAGAGTCACTGACCAAAATATGCAGGAAAACCAAAATCTCGCATGATCCCAACAACACCTCTTGGTCACGATCAACGGATGGTTTTGGACACAGGATTCTCAAAGCCCAGGGCTGGACTCCCGGTAGCTTCCTCGGCGCCCGGAATGCCACTCACTCTGATCTATTCACTACCGCTAGCGCATCACATATAAGAGTTGTCTTGAAGGATGATACATTAGGCCTGGGAGCTCGGCCAAAGAGGGACCTTTTGGATGAGCCCACTGGCCTGGACGCATTCAAAGGATTACTCGGCCGGCTCAATGGTAAATCTGATACACAACTTGAAGCGGAGCAGCAAAAGCGGAATGATGCTAAATTGGCTCGATATGCTGCAACGAAGTGGCAGACCGTCAGATTCATAAGTGGTGGACTTCTTGTGCAGGAGAAGGATAATGCTACCGCTTCCCCGACTTCTCAGAATCTTCGCGCTGATTTCCCACGGAAAACCTCTTCCCCTGAAAGTGAAAATGGCTTGTTTAAGATGGAGCCCATGGATAGCGATTCACAACAGGAAGATTGTGCCACGACCAAGGAGGATGAGGAGAAGAAGAAGAAGAAGAAGAAGAAGAAGAAGGGGAAGGAGCTGGACATGAGTTCCAGAAAATCCCGCGAAAAGAAACAAGAGAAGAGGCAAAAGAAAAGGAAAATTAGTGACTGTGACGGGCTCGACGCGGAAACAGCGGACATATCGTCTACAAAAGTCGTTCTAGCGGTCGCAAACGATAAAGGTACATGTGCGGTAGCCTCGAACAGTCCATCAACATCGAGGGAACGCCAACCTATGGGAAGACGGATCTTTCGAAGCCGACATATTGAACAAAAGAAGAAAGCCCTCATGGACGATAAATCTCTTAATGAAGTATTTATTATCCTTTCCTATTATCAATCCCTTTCCATGTTGCACAGAGGCTAACTGGCACAGATATTCATGATCAAAACATAAATAATAAATATTCGCAGGTTGGCCCATGTCACCCTACCTAGACACCCGCGCTTAAAGAATCATATCAACATTTTGAAAGAATATTATCTTGTATTCCTGATAACTTACAGATCCCAAATCAGCATTGGCCCGATAGGTTGATGATATACTTTATTCACTTGCGTCGCTCTTGGTCACGATGTATGAGTAATTACCTTCAGGTGCCTTCTAAATCATTTCTTTACTTGATGTCGCGGCTTTGCAGGCCAAGCCGCCGCTATACCAAGTATTGATTTCCTATACACTTTGAGTTATTCAGATGAATGATCGGAGCCCGGGCCTGAAGATCTAGATGTCTCAAAAGACTTATTCGCAATACACTTCGCTGAAAGAAACATAAGTCCACCATTTAAGCAGGATAGTAGCAGAGAAGGTATTTATGTTTTAACATTCGAATTTTGAAAGTCGTCTGATCGTGGGGTTGATAGATTCAGAGACAGCCATTCTAGATCCCCACTTTCCCCCAACTAAGTACCTTGGAGTGTGTCCACATAAATTGTTGGCAGGTACCAGAGATACGAACATAGCCTTACGCTCTCAACTTCCAGTCCCAAGGTACTATCAGTAAAGTACTGAATTGATATTGATATGAATGGATAAATACAGAGTACACCCGCTCAATAGTTAATCCTCTTGATGCAGAACTGAAGACCCGCCTTCGAACGTCATATCACTCATACGGGATCCCACTGCGCACCGCGAACTGCGTTAGATCGAAGTTCCCAATGCCGCTCTGCTGAGTGATCGATTCTCTGATCATCTTAGAATAGGAAACGACTGTGCGTTTGCCGAAGTGGGATACAAATTGATACCAATTTTCCGCTCAGCTAGGCCTTGAGATTAGGCGGCAGAATTACCCTTGCTGAAGATCCCCGACATCGAGTCGTTCAGTCTACCTCAGAGTAGATTCCTGCCTATCTTTTGCACTCGGTGTTGTTTCCACTTCTCCTGATCAATAATGCCAGACCAAGAAAATATACAAGCAGGAAGCTTGCAGCAGCAGCCTGAGTCGGTGCTTCAGTCCTCCTCGGGAGAAATCAGTTTGAGCACAGAAACCCAGACCGAGCAGAATACCTCGCGTGTGAATCATGTGCAAAGGAATAATAAATCTCGGGATACTGTAGCAAACAACACTGGATTGTCAGCTGCGGGTTTCTATTCTCCGATAAAACGGATTGACACCCCAGCGATACTAGCCTCGCTCGATCATTCTCAGTCACGGCCAGGCTATTCAGAACTGCGAAGGCATTCATCCAGGAGTCGGTAAGTGCTGGTTCTTCGAATCCATTTTTCTCTCTGCAGATGTGCGCAGTTTGGTGTATATGTAGGATCGAGGGTCACTGAAATTGATGACTGATAATGTTTAGGGGCATTCATTGGGCTCCCTTGAATATCGGTCTCGAAAGACGTATGCAGACGTTCGTGGTCTTATGCCACACTTTGACAATCGCAATATTCTTGACATTTTTCTTCTTCGCTTGTGCCATACCCGTATTCTGGCCTCTGCTACTCCCATATCTGGTTTATATTTCACTTTTTTCATCATCTGCAACGTCTGGAACGTTGAGTGGGCGTAGCGATTTCATGCGTTCGCTTCCGATATGGTCACTTTATGCCTCTTATTTTCCTGCTTGCTTGCATCGCTCTGAAGCGCTACTTCCAACACGCAAATACATATTCGGCTACCACCCTCACGGCATAATTTCTCACGGTGCATTTGCGGCATTTGCTACTGAAGCACTCGGATTTTCGAGGTTGTTTCCGGGCATCACAAACACGTTGCTTACCCTAGATTCGAATTTTCGAATTCCGTTCTACAGAGAATACGCTCTTGCTATGGGACTCGCCAGTGTTTCCCGGGAGTCTTGTGAAAACCTACTCTCTAAAGGTGGTGCTGACGGGGAAGGCATGGGCCGCGCGATTACAATTGTCATTGGTGGGGCTCGCGAGTCTCTGGACGCTTTACCTCACTCTCTGCGCCTTGTTTTAAAATGCCGCAAAGGATTCATAAAGCTAGCAATTCGCACCGGTGCTGATCTCGTCCCAGTACTTGCTTTCGGCGAAAATGATCTCTATGAGCAGGTGCGATCAGACCAACATCCCGTTATACACAAGTTTCAAATGCTCATTAAGCATACGATGGGGTTCACGATCCCGCTCTTTCATGCTCGTGGGGTTTTCAATTATGACGTGGGATTGATGCCTTATCGACGCCCATTAAATATCGTCGTTGGCCGGCCTATTCAAGTCGTTCAACAGCGTGACAGAGACAAGATCGACGAATCGTACATTGATGACCTTCATGACAAGTATATACGAGAGCTTCGACGGTTGTGGGAGCAATACAAAGATGTCTTTGCAAAGGACCGAATCTCTGAAATTGAGATAGTTGCATGAAGTGGCCTCGATTTCATCTTTTGATGCACTCTTGTAATAAAACAAGGGACAAAGAACGAAAAAAGAGAGGCTTCCCGGCAAGCCTGAATAATATCCCGCCGTTAGTCGAACCATGAAGTTGATGTTACGGGGTCTATGCCCGCAAGCAAGCATACTGGAAGTGATCCCAGGAAAGAGGCCTGTGGGGTAATATTGTTTGAGCCTATCGATCGATTACCTTCGACCTAATGGCTTGACACTTTAGGTCAGAAATCAGCTTCCGTTGTGTTGAGAACATGTCGTGGTGTATGTATGCCTACGAACTTCGTCTGGGACAACACCTAGATGATGGATGCTTCCCATCAATTCGGTCGGAGGTATCCCTCGTAGCGGCGTTGTTCCTGCTGGCAATCCGGCGTCTTCATTGCCGGAGGTAGATCCAATCCCAGATAAGGTGGGTTGGTGCTCTGGAGCTTTTCATGTCCAGAAATATTAGAACAAATGGATAGAAATTCTCCACCTATGCTCTGGTTCAGAGGCAGTCCTCATGCTGAGATGCCTGGTTGCCTCTGATGAATGAAGTGTTTGAATGATCGCCAATAATCCTCAATTCTTGCATCACTATATCAAGATCGATCTTACATTCTACCAACCCCTCCAACAGATTTCCTCCATACACCATGCATGCCCTTGGTTACATTTATGATTCTTAAATATAAATAGGAGGTGTGAAATTTGCCTCATCACGCAAAGTGAAGCTAGATTAGTTGATTCAATTTAAACATAAACATCTCATTAAGCTGAGTTCAAGGGAAAAGATCATGCATGGGTATCTAAATATGCAGCGAAATCAAGACTCCACTCACCAGTGGATGGTAGCCTCCTGATTCCATCAAGTCCACCTTTGAAACACCAAGCCATAAGGCCAAATCTGGCAGCTCACACCAGTAGTCATGGCCATGAACAAATAGGGAGGAACAGACTCAGTATGAAGGTAACTCGGAATATTCGGGGGAGATTGTGGATAGCGGGAGATAGGGAATTTGGGCGGGGGCGAAGGGAAGCCAGTTGGGACAGAAGGACGACTTGTGATTTGGGTGACTGAATCTCTCATTCACATGACATCTGTCCCATCTCTTTCTGAAATTGTGCTCGCCGTGTTTAATGCAGGGATACCTGCTGCTGGTTCAAGCGTTCGTTGCTTTTCATCAGCAACACGAACACTCCCACGAGATCCCTTCACTAAATGACCGCTCTCCATTCTATCCTGTATCATTTCATCGAGTATGCGCGAGACTTCGTCCATGCTCTTTCCATCTGGCCCTTTCTCATAAGATTCGGGCGACGAAAGGGAACCAGCTGCACGACCATACGACGGCATAATACCGCCATTGCTATTCAAAGACGTACGCTTGATTTTGGGGTCCGCAGCGCATGGGTCTGTTGTAACATGTGCGAGATCCCAATGTCGTGCGGCAGACCGAAGTGCTGCAAGCATTCGATCCTTATCATCCAGCTGCAAGCGGAGTTCGTTGATTTCCATATCCTTCTCACGGAGCAAAGCCCTGAAGTCCGGCTCTTCTGAGGGAGCATTTACTGCCTTCACACCCATAGATATCCGAGAGTGACTTGAGCGACGGGCTTGCAGTAGGCGTCTCTCTAGGGTTGAGATATATCGATTCTTATCGTTAAGATCAGCTTGTAGAGCAGCAATCTGTCTCTGGGCGCTTGCTCTTCCGTCTGCAAACTCCCCTATAATTTCGTCCTCTTCGTGTTCAAGAGGTGCATTCTGATACGGCAAGTTCGCCAACACTTCAGTGCTGTTGGTGGACAGGAAGGAAACAGGCCGTGCGGATGAAAATCCGCATGCGCCCAATGTTGATTGACTCACAGACGACCGCAGAGACCGAGAAATGGAGTCAGTAGTAGACATCCTAGAAAGACGCCCGAAGGCGGCTATGCCGTTATGACTATTGACTCCAGTTGATTTGGAGCAAAGGATCAGACGATTGAGATGTTCAATACGTTCTTTCAGCGCTGTTCGAGCTAGTTGCATTTCAAGCATTTGCTCCTCGTGGCGCACCTTTGCCTCCTTCTCCAATTGTTGCTCTTCCAGTTTTAACTCCTTCTCAGCTTGATCCTTTGCCTGACTTTCAAGCTGACTGCGTAGTGTTTGAATCTCCATGCGGTAGCGCTCCAGAAGAACTCGGCTGCCCGCATCGCCCCCGCCACTGCCGAAGGCTTCCTCTGCCCTCTTAGCGTGACTGACGATGCTGTTCTTGGCACGGGCAGCGAATTTCAGCGTGTTTAGAGTCTCATTCGAGAGTGAGCCCGCTGTTGCTGAGCTGCCAGACCCATCAATCTGAATTGTACAGAGGATGCTCACGAGAGAATTCCCTGAGAGAGCCGGTTGTAGCAGCCGTGTAAGCTTGCTATCACGATACGGAAGATGTCTGCCCTCGCGATCAGCTGGGGTTCCGCCCTTATCCTTGTTCTCCGAGAGCTTTGCGATAATCGTGCCTAATGTGAGTAAGCTTTTATTTATATGAGCACCTTCCGTCCGACGCTCTTTATCCTCTGCAGCGCGCTCAGACCCAGCCAAATCGATCAAGCTAAGGGTCGACACCCTGACTCCCCCTGGGGCCATGCCGGAGCGCCGTTCTTGGGATGGGTTGCTTGTTGGCGCTCGTTCTCTGCTCTCCACAACAATCTGGACGACCGCATGACTTCTCGAACTACGAGCATTGAACTGCGTGCTGCCCGTTCTCCGTGCAAGATCACCTCTGGCAATTACACGCAGGAGTTGTGTAGGACTCTGCACAATCTCTTCCTTCAACGGAGTCGCATACACACCTCGTTTGCTGTCTTCGCGGAGTTTGATCTCCTCCTGCTGAGAACCCGCAAGCCCAGTAGACCCCGACGTAGAAAGGAGGTCATGAATCTTTTCATTGTAGATCTCCAGATAGCTGACGCGAAGCAGAAATTCCCGGTGAGGTGTCTCTCGGATGAAAGAGAAGATATCCGTTATTGCTAATGGTATAACACCTGGAGAAGTTGCTGTCCCTTGCATAGAGAAGGTCTTTCCAGTCCCGGTCATGCCATAGGCAAAGACCGTTCCGTGATACCCTTCCATAACCCTTCTCACAAGGCGCTTGGCCGCGGCGTCGTAGACTCTGGCATTGTGCTCGTGCGGCGGAAAGACATTGTCTGTTGTAAAAGTAGATTGATCAATCAGCCATGCGAATCGTTAGAAAGGTCTTGATCTAGGTGTGCGCACCATATAAATAGTCGACTCCGCCTTCCTTTCCTTTATAGGAGATTAGGCCGCGTCGACCGTCAACAACCCAATCGCCGTCAGAAGCCGAACCATCTGTCCCGGTCAGATTGGGACGTACACGGACGCTGACGATCACATTTCCTTTCACTTGCTTGTTTTTCGAATTTGCCTTGGCGATCCCTGTAGCATCATCCGGATCTTCACACGTGGTCGCACTTGTTGAGTACGATCCTTGGGCTGACGAGCTTCTGCTCTGTGTAGGAGAGGCTTCTTGTTCTCGTGAGTCTGAGACAGTGCCATTTCTGCCCTCCCCATGTCCGTTCAATAGGGAAGGGGGTCTTGAACTTCGATAACTGCTGGTAGTTCCTGAACTTAACCTGGAACCACTCTTGACTCTCGCGCTGCCAAGCGGAATATTATTAGATCCGGAGATTGCGGAAGCCACAGAAGAACGGCCATTGACTTTTGGAGGTTGGGGAAAGGCCGCGATGCTTATCGTCCTGCGAAGCGACTTCTCAGGACTGGCCGGACTCCGACCTCCCGACGCTGACCTCAGGCTGCCTTGGTTAGAAATTGAACTTGATAACGGGGACCTGTGAAAATTCGATCTAGGGCTGGAGGGCGTGCGCAATTTGGAAGTTGAATGTGAGGGAGATGACGCCCTCTGTATTTCCGTTGATACGGGCAAGCTCTTTCTGACTTTCGCAGCTGGCAGCGGCGGCAGAGCACCTGCCGGAGGACTTGCGGCCGGTCGGGACGGTTCTGGTATGGTGGACATAGAGCGTTTATATATTTGAGGTCTTTCGTGTTTGTTTGTTGCACTGTCGTGATAATGGACCGACTTCAGAAGGGGTTCAGATTAGAAGTGGCATGGTCATGGGGGGAAATGAAGGTGCGCGAGCTTGAGAAGCCGATATGCAGGCCTAGAAACTAGGCTATCAGATGAGCTGGCAAAAGTCAGATAGGAGGTCGGGTACGGAGTATATGGAGCATCATTATGGCGACAAAACAGGAGGGTCCCGGTTTATGCCTCGGATGAATTGATCAGAAATGCGAGCATGCTTTTTACAAACTAGATCAAAGCAAGACAAGCCCCACTGGCGCTGACACTGTTCGTAGAAGGCCATGTCGGAGGAACAGAGAAAAAAAATGCATAGATAGAGAGAGAAATATACATACAAGCTGAAGCCAGAGAACTTACAGTAATATGACGACTGTCTCCTATTCGCTTTGTAGACCAGTAAACCACCTCGAGTACTTGAGATGATACAAGATCTGGAGCTTGCTGGCGCATTCAATAGAGGTTGAATCTGAAGCCTCCAGCAGCCAGAACCAAACAATGGGGCCTATGTGGCTCTTCGATGTTGTTATGGTCCAATTGACTCACTCCAAGCAACTGCTCGGAGCGTTTTCTTGTAGCGTTTCTGGGTAATACCAATGGAGGCAGCGAGAAATGATCTCGGGTAATATCGATGAGCGAGCGCAAGAGAATTTACAGGCAGAGACGACGGCTAGGATGAATAGCACTGTAAATAAGCGTAGAAGAGCCAGGTGTTGGACTGAAGATGGTCAGGGCCGTCGTCCTCCATCCTTTTAGCTCGATTTTCTTAGTCGCGCCTAGTCTGGTAGACACGGACGGAGTAAAGGGAGAGCGGGACTGAATCTCCCCTTCCATATTGTCTAAGGAAGGACAGGGAGAAATCAGTTTTTCCCAACTCCTACCTATCAACGACATGAATAATTCACAGTCGTGTTTAGCTTAAATGAAATGAATCACAAACTGGTATTGAGTGCTAATCTACGATGAAGTTACAATGATTATACTTCTATCCCACGGATTAGCACGCAATATATAATTTATTCTGCTTATTATGCTGTCTGTATTATTACAGGTGATTATTGTGTTGGCGGAGTTTATTTGATGAGTACTTGGTACTCGGTACTTGTTTTATCCCTATAAAGGATGGTGAAGAGTTTTTCTGTCAAGATATCCAAGACCTGAAGTTGCTGTCAATATGCGCGAGTGCTTTATAGTGACCCTGTCATAGACCAGCTGTTCAGCGGTCTTCACAATAAAGTGGTCAGCATCTTGATTAGAGCCAAAACAGACCATCACAGAGTAAACAGACCAAAATATGGTACCTGAAGTTGAGGGGTACCTCGGGTGGATATGGTGCTTTAGGTTATTAACTGTACCTTAGTTAGGTTAAGGTACGATGCTTGATAAGCACTAGATACCAGTCCACAGGGGTAAAATACGTCCCCGTATTTTCCGTACCTAAGGACATCTACGAGTGAGTCTAGATACTAAGGAACCTACATACCCACCTTGCCTTAAGGTAGGTAGGTTCCCTCCTGGACAGGCACTCCATACCAAGATATAACTTAACTTTATCATTGTACAGAAGTAACCTTCCAAGGGTTGAAGCTACCTTACAGTAAGATGACCTAGGTACACAGGGAAAAGATCATTCAGATACGCATATGCTTGATTATGTCCTGATTCCCGTGTTATTTTTTCCAGCCTCGAATCTGGTTGATAGTGTTTCCTAGTGCTACTAAGTACTTATGTAATAATATAGCATTATGGGCACCTTGAGTACCTGATACCTGCCTTAGCCCAACGAGCACCTTATAAATACATGGAAACATAAGGTATATCGATAGGATTATCTGTCTTACATTAAATGCCTACATAGAAGTCATCCAGTGCTGACTTCTATGTTAAGATTAGATGACCTAATAACTCATTACCTCGACGCAAGGCCCTCTACGCAAGGCCCTCTATGCTCTGAAAGCTGATATCGTCACTTAGTTATTCGACGCAATATACGTAACTAACACTAAAAGTGACATATCGACCCGCATGATAGAAAGTTGTGGTAAAGTTCATGAGGTTCGTTCTTGTAACCAGTCTACTCTCGAAGCCTTCTAGAGATAGTCAACATTATTGGCTCCATACCATTCCTAAAAGTCCATACTCTCTGACTGAAGGCTTGAAAAGCTTGATGCAACATTACACTCTACATTCATCAATACAACACCAGAAGTTGTGCGTGAAACACCAAACAATCCATGTTAGAGGATCAACTGCCCGTCTGGAGAATTGCGAGAAATATATCATTTCCAAAGTATCCACAAAGGGTCAGATACCTGTTTCCTATATATCGTATCGAGTCAATGCGTACTAACTGCTACTTGAGTCTGCTAGAAAGGTAGGGCGTACCCTGACCCTACCGCACTTCAAGGACGGCGAGTGTCTCTCACCACCTTGGAGTACCTCAACAGCCACAGGAAATGTCTCTCGATGAGCTCCGGTGCGATATCAAGTTCGACGTATTTGAGATTTATCGTGCACAAGGTAGGTAATCCCTTTATTGAAAGACTGTAGCGGCTCAGCCGTCTTTAACTGCCAAAGACTTCCAAGGAGGGCAGGATTCATGGTCTGCAAATCTGCTCAGGCACAGTGGTGATGTTCTCTCGAACTCAAATGAATCAAACACCGGGGTTTAGCCGTGAATGAGACAAAGGTCGTCAATACGTAGACATCGCTCTGGAATGAGAGCTTGAAAGGGCGGGCTCGGTGCCATTTCGGACGTTGAGCATCAGATATAGAGTCCACTATATTTAACGCCTGACGGTCATGAAATCTAGCTGTCGAGCGGCATTCTTGAATGGACCGTCGTCCAGCTCGCCACCCCGCCTTGAGAGATCGTCACCCATTTTCTTACTTCCACCCGATTTACGAGGAAGATCCTCCTTAGCCGTCGGCCTTGGCTCGGTCGACCACCAGCCGTGCTGTAGAATTTGGTAAGCCGTGCTCCGCTTCCTTGGATCCAACGTGCACATCGACATAAGTAGATCTGCACCCACTGGACCTGCCGTGGGGAATTGCCGTAAGAAGAAATCACGACCCTGTAGTGGAACAGTGCTTTGCCTATCCGAGGGGATATAATTGGGCAACGTACTGACTCCCGGCCAATTCTCTTCGGAAGGCGTGCCGAATGCTTCACATATTTTCGAGATTTGATCAATGTCCGAATTTCCGGCAACAAACGGAACTCTCAGAAGGAGTTCAGCAAATACCATCCCCATGGACCACACATCAACGGCCCCAGAGTACTGCCGGGCACCATAAAGCAGTTCGGGCGGTCGATACCAACGGGTTATGACCTGATGTGTCATATTTAAATAGGGATCTGCAAATGATCTAGCCAAGCCGAAATCCGCCAGCTTGACCTCACCATCACTGGCAATGAGAAGATTGTTGGGTTTGATGTCTCGATGTAGCACAAAGTTTTCGTGGCAAAACCAAACACCTCTAGCAAGCATTCCCATCCAAGCCTTCACATCTGCAACACCGTAGTGGATATTTTCATCCTTAATGAGCATCTCCAGATCGCCACGTGGTAAATATTCCAAAACCAGATTGAGATTTTGGTCTTTAGAAGAGAATACATCGTGGAGAGCTATTATATTGGGATGCGATAACTCTTGTAGATATTTCACTTCGCGAATGGCATCCATAGGAAGACCGTCCTTGTACTCAGTATTGACTTTGATTTTCTTGATCGCCACAAATGACGAGGGGTCGTCGCGAAGATGCCCAAGATATACGACGGCATAGGTACCCTCACCCAGCTTCTTGTCTATATATATATGTTAGTGAAGAAAGCCGAAAAAGAAAATGGGTAAAAGGATAGAGAAACTGGTACCGTACCCTTGACATATTTGTGCTGAATGTCTTCATTTAAGAGCTCTGTGAGTTCACGGTCAATATCTGATTGTAATGTAGGTGCGCCTCGCTCTTCATTGTCTGATTTTTGGGTAGAAAAACCCCGCAATTTAATTGCTGCACTTGAAGATGATGCTGTAGCTGACGGTGACTGGGAAATTGAAGGTGAAAGTGCCATCGCTCGAATCTCTTCTGGTTGGATTTCGTAGTCTTCACAAACGAATTGTGAAGAGAGATGGCTTTGAACCTAGGACATCAAGACTTTGAAAGCAATACAAAGCCTACAGATGAGAAGCCGAGATGTATTCATGAGGAAATCGTTTGACAGAATCCTCGAAAGGATAATTGACTGAAGATATGGCGTACTAAGACGCCATTGGTAGTTGCGAGTTCGGACTATTATTGATCCCGACGATCACTGTAAAAGTTGGGGATCCATAAATTTCCAGATGTCAAGAGAATCAGCAAAGAAAAAGAATTATCTGAGGGCAGTGTCCCTTTTCGAACCCTTCCAAAACCGTTCTCAGCAATAAGTTGTCTCCAATTGTGCCAGTATAGACATTTAATATCTTGAGCTCGCCTACCATGAAGCTGTGCAGTTCAAATCTGGGTACTTTGTCTTCGAGACTTATCAAACCATTCACTCTCACCATCCAATGCACTCGTTGTTTCCACAAGAATGCTGCCGCTCCCTCTGTTCCTTCCCCGACGCCATTCGTTCCCGACGTCCAGACCTTCCTTACCTTGATCGGTCGTGATATGAAAAAGCACGCCAGCAAACTGTCGTCTTGGGACAAACTTTTCACCCTCAACTCCACCGAACTCCGTGAAGTCGGCATCGAGCCTGCGCGCCAACGACGATATTTACTTCGCAAAAGAGAGAAGTTCAGGCAGGGTATTTACGGTCCTGGTGGTGATTTGGAGCATGTCATCGATGGAGCTGCCCAATTGCGAGTAGTCGCAGTGCCTGTGCCGGGCACCCACACAACCAGAGGTGAACGAGAGTCGAGCCCTCAGGACTCCTCGGCCAACTTATCACCCGGTATGAAGCGAATGATTGTAAATCTCTCACCAGATGCTACCGGCTATGAGCATGAGCCCTCCAGACCCCTCAAGAAATATGCACATATGAAGATACACCGTGGCTCTTTGATTAGGGGACCCTTCCTGCAACCAATCAAGGGAACAAACGGCAGCGCCGCTCTGATCAAGGTCCAGGAAGGTATGTGGGAGGATAGGCTGGGACACAAAGTGGACGGTGGTGAAAGGAGACGCGCTGAGGTCCGCGCCAAAAAGAGGAGCGAGGAACGGAGGAAGGGCACGGCATAAGCTATTTCCCCTTTTATGTTGAATCTGTGGTGTCTCAGACGCAGTTCTACGTATGTGTATATTACTCTCACCATCGTGCCCTGTATTATCCATCTTCATCACAATGCTGTGCCCTACGGCCAGTTTCTTTTCTCCAATGGGGCTTTACAATGAGTAAGGCAGGGACACGGGCGTGATTCATGTGGCTCATCGACCTTAGCGACTTATAAAAACATTATCTATTCCTCATAATATGCTATGAAATCAATACAGTATAGAACTTCAAAGTTGAACATCCAGAGATTAAATGCTGTACAAGTTCTGGAACCGGGAACTGCCAAAAGAGATGGCAAGAATACCCAGAAGTGATAACGAAATTACCTACCATGCAATCATATCAAGAACAGGCATTGATCGAGAGATCACGATCAGGCTTTCGTAGCGGACTCGCGCTTTTCAAACTCCACAAAAGATCGGCCCAGCGGTTTGGAGAACAGAGACTGGTAGAATTAGCAAGTAGGATTTCGACGTTGAATTGCACAAGTATAACTCACAGAGTAATCTGTGTCGGGGATGCCATCGACACCTGGCAAATTACGGAATTTGAATAACCGCACAAGTACAGCTGTGATTGTGCCAAGCTGAAGGTATGCAAATTGCTCGCCAATGCACCTGTGCCGTCCAGCGCCAAAAGGAAGGTACGGGCTATTGGTGCCCTTGTTAACTAAGCCATAGCCATAATCAACTTTTTCATCGTCCTCAGCGCTAGCCGCAATGTTCTCATCCCAACGGTGAGGGTCCCATTCGATTGGGTTTGGGAAATGCTCCTCAGACCTGGCAGTGACGCCTGGAGAAGAGAGAACATTATGAGATGTCGGGATCACATATGAAGTACCATCCACAGCCATGGGATTCTTCACGGCTCGAATGATCGAGTGAATCGGTGCATGCAAGCGTAAAGTCTCCTTGATGACCTTGGCGTGCAAATCCAGCTTCTGCAAATTGTCATACGTGAGTGGAGGCAAATCGGATCCGAGAACACGAATTTGCTCCTGATATAGCTCTTCCATTACATCAGGCCGCGTCGCAAGGCGCAGAACAATCCAGGCAGCAGTAGACGAGGAAGAATGCTGACCCGCCATCAACAAAGCAATCATCATATGAGCGATTTCCTCATCAGGAACCGGTGTGCCGTTCTTGTAAACGCAGGACATGAGGTTCCAGACCATGTCTTCAGAATCCTTCTTGCTGCCTGCCTGACGGCGTGCTTTGATGATTTCCATATAAGTTTCGGTCAATTTGCGCTGCGCAGCATCCCTTTTGCGGTTGTGTGGCAAGGGGGCCCAGGGTAACATGAAGTTGATAGGAGCGAAGCCCATGTCAAGGTCATGGTACAACTCTGCGAATGTGGAATCGAATTTGCTTCGAACTTCTTTCCCTTGAAGCGAGCGGGAAGCAGTGTAAATGGTGATTTCAGCGATTGTTTTGCATACATCGAAGACGCCCTTGTGTCCCTGGAAGGCCGGAGAATTTTTGACAAAGCTCTCTACTTCATCCGTAATTAGGGGAACATAGGATCGGAGCGCATCAGAGGTGAGGCCGTATTTGACGAACTAGGACTATTAGTCGCTGGATCCAAGGTGTGCTTTTGCCAGAGTCGCTTACCTTCTTCTGCTCCATAAGCTTAGCATTAGGGCAGTCATACACGACATGTCGACCAAAAACAGGCGTAGTCAGTGGCGAATAGACCTCCTCAGCGCAAACATCTCGCAGCTTGCCGTTTAGAATGAAATCATTGCCCTTCGTACCAAGATACACCGTTGTCTTCTTGCCAAGGAGAACGAATGTGAAGATATCGCCATACTGCCGGGCAAAGAAAGTTAGCTAGACACATAATTTGGCTGCGACAATGCAAACCTTTGCGCGGCATTCGAAAAAGAACTTGTATGGGTCAATGCCATAACTGATGGTGCTGCCAATAAAGGGAAACCAGTGGAAGACCACTGGAGGCTCATGAGGATTTTTGAACAGAAGCTGCTGCAGGACATTGATAATGACAGATACAGCGAGGATGGTCAGTAGTCCGACCCCAACAAGCACCCATGTTGACTGCGTCGAGCAATGCTTGCAGATGCCGTCGAGAATAAATGCGATAAGGCCCATCGCTGCAGCACAGTGTTCGGATTGATCAACCGAGTACCTGTCGCAGCGAATAAAGGAAGGTTGAGTGTCTCGCCTAGAGGCACCCTCCTAATTTGAACAGAAACGGACGAATTTTGAGAGACCTCAAGAACGCACGAACTGACAAACGAACCGAGAGACAGGAGTTGGGGAAAATAAAATGGAGATGGGAAGAAAAAGGATAGGTATCTGCTGGTTGGCTTGTTTTTCCTGCAAGTATCCAGTCACCGCCCATGGATCCCTTCTTATTCTTATTCACTCACCAGCCACGAGTCGTTAAACCCCTGGACTAACTGGCCCTAGTTGCGCTAGACTAATCTGATTTGGCAAAGCAACCTATGGTAAGGTTCCTTGAATAATCACGCCACTTCAACGGAGCCGGATGTCTAAAACAATGATATCTCATGGTTGATGTAAAAGAGTACCACATATTGCCAAGGATTCAAGGCATTGTGAAAGGCACAAAAGAGGGAGAGCTGAGAATCGCGACTACAAGGTACTGTACATTTGTCTCTAATTTAGCTTTGCTGGAACAGACGAAGATGCAACGGTATTGCCTGGTGGTCACAGGTAATCTACTAACTTCAGAAAGTCAGATAGGAGGCAGGGCTCATGATGCTGTGCAGCAGTCATTGTCCAATCTCCTTCTGTTCGGGGTAGCATCAACTGACAGGTGGACACACGACTGCTACAACATAAATGAGCATATAAATACTGGTCATTGTGTGGCGCTTTTGATATCATTATTCTCGTACTCGAGGTTTAAAGGGCTCTTGACTGTCAGGCGGCTGAACTGGGCGATCATCCCTTTGCAACATCCCAACGTTAACATGATGCGACTTTGATGTGAATAAGACGGCCTCCGATCACTTATAATGAGTTGTTGGATCTTCCTCAAACAACACTGGGTCACCGCGCTCTCCAAGATTGACGAATTCCTTGGGAGCGCTATTCTCATCGGGCGGAGCCTCATTTCGATGGATAGCATGGGCTGGCTGGTTGTGCATGCGCTTGCCAGCATTATTCTTGTGGAAGACCTTCACAGGAGCACCAGATCCTTCGTTGTGTTCGCTAAAATGAGCGTCATTGATGCTGCTGAGCAATGTGCGCTCGCGCTCGACTTTGCGTCTTGAGAAGTCGAGCTTTCCCAGCGCACCAGTCAGCCCCTCTGTGCTATCGGAAACGCTCATGTATTTCCCGGTAAGCCAAGGATGTTCTAGACATTCATCCACCGTGATTCTCTTCTCAACATCAACTGTAAGCATCCTGTCTATCAGGTCCAAAGCTGGGTCGCCCACAGAATCCCAATACGGTGATGGATAATCGAATCTGCCCATTTTGATCTGCTGTGCCAATGTGAAGGGGTTTTCGCGCGTGTAGAGCTCGTCGGAGAAAGGGGGAAATCCGCAAAGGCATATGTATAGAACGACTCCCAATGACCAGATGTCCACAGCCTTGGTGTATCTTCGACGACGAGACTCCTGTAAGATCTCTGGAGCGACATCTAAAGAAATCAGAAATGACGAATTCTCAGCTGGCTGGTAGTCAACTTACAACTTGGTGTCCCACACCTATGAACAAAATGGATCAGTTATGGCAAAGGAGAAAAACGGTCTGAAGAAAGAGAAGGCAGCACATACAGAGTGGTGGTGAATGAATCTTCCCCGATGATCTTCGCAAGTCCAAAGTCACCAAGTTTCACAGTCAGCTTTTTGTCTGCTACAAGTATATTCTCGGGTTTAATGTCTCGATGGACGATGCCACGATCATGCTGTGTTTGAATCAGTCCAAGTCTCCTTTTCCGTCAGGGGTTTGCCTCCCATCTACAAAATTGATGGTTGAATGGCAGCGTAGATTGCGATCCAATGAACAAAGAGCTTACCAGGTATTTCAGACCCTCAAAGAGCTGAACGAAGATATGGCGGGTTTCTTCTTCGGAAAATTTTTGTCTGCTAACAATCAGATTAAAGAGCTCGCCCTCAGGTGCAAGCTCGAGAACGAGATAAACGCCATCAGCTTCGTCGAAGGTGTCCTTCAAGCACAGAAGATTCGGGTGATTGACCCCCATTAAGAGGCCAATCTCTTGCTGCAAGGACTCAGTCTGAGACTTCTGAGAATCTCCAGGACGTCTCTCAAACACTTTGACGGCATATCGAGTGCCAGTCGCACGTTCCACACATAAGTAAACGGTTGCAAAATGACCTTTTCCGAGCTGCTGAAGCAACCGATACTGCTGGCGGAAACCGTTCGTGTCTCTCGTCCGGGGATATCTAAAAACGAATCGCGCTTCATCCAGGATGGTGATTTCATCGCCATCTTCAAGCTCGCGATACTTGTTTCGCCCGATAATGGCATCATTTACAAAGGTGCCATTGCTGGACAGATCTTCCACAATTGCGATAGAATCGCCGTTCTTGTTTTCGCTGAATATTAAGAAATGTCGATTGGATATTGTGGGAATATTAATAACCAGGTCTGGATGCCGTTAGAATTTTCAGGAAATGAGCACTAGGCGACTGTAAACACCCACCGCACTCTGGATGACGACCGACCAGATAACCCCCAGGAGGTCGATTAAGTCTTTGTCTGCTGATTGGACTCTTGTCTTGAGAGAGCCGGGATTCTTTGCTCGTCTGAGTCTTTGAGTCACCATTCTTGCGAGTATCACAGCTATGGCGCTTTCTCAACACAAGCGCATCTCGAACTTTGTCATCAAGAGGAATCAGATAACCCCAAACTCCCTCTGCTGCTTCATCCTCGACTTCATCGGCGAATGCCCTGGGTGGATAAACGAATTGTGAAAGAGTTTGAGTGTCACCAGGAGGAGATGAACACGGCTTGAGTTGCTCGACACTCGATATAGCTTGGCTAGGACTGTCCGGTGGAGTAGCGGTGACTTCATTCCGAACATCCGTAGCAGTCGAATCTAGTTCAGTCAACGGGGTGGGCAAGTACGTTTGGTCGACCGGGGTCGCTTGCGACTGGTTCTTAGATGTAATTCTCTCGGAGCGTCGAGGCTTCTTTAGATCTTGTGGATCGCCATCTGTGCTGACCTAGAAGGACTTGCTTTTAGCATTGAACGAAGGAGAAGGGAGAGTGCACAGAAGATACATACCCTGCTACGTTTGAGAGAACTCTGTTCGTTCTGAGGTGCCATCATTCATTGATTTCCGTGCCTCGACAGACCTCAGATTGATTCAAATACTGGCGCCTTGGGAGCCTTCGAAAGACAAAGGATAGGCGGATCCAGCTTTTGACCGACCGCGTATCCGAGGCGATGCACGGGTTCAGTATCACGCAGGCGTAGAACCTATCTCATTTCTGCATGGCTGAGAATTGGAGAGATAAATTTCTCAGACAATGCTCTGATAACACCTTGAGTCAAGGTCGAAGGTGAGGATCACGGGTCCGAGAGAGCAGTAAACTTAAGCGGTCAAGTCCAGACCCGGAGACTTGTCTTGACACCAGGTTAGCTTGGATGCGGCAATAGTACCTGGAATTGCTAGACTAAATGCCAATTCAAGAAGAGTATCATCAGGTGTCTAGATATGTTCTAGTATCTAATATTTTGATCCGTACTCGTCCCAGTAGAGAGGATGGTACTTTTGTACCTTGGTACTTGCTTGGTACCCTTACCTGGGGATACGTGAACGCGACCCACTAAAATGTACCTTAACAGCTGAAATGAATAGTCACTGATTCACAGGACTGAGTACGGAGAATGTGTCTACCTAGTAGTAGGGAATCTTAGGTTCTCAGTAACTCAGACGGAAGATACTTTACTACCTTCAGCAGTTGAGCAGTGTGCCCACTGCCTTCCTAATAGAGATACTCTAAGATCGTAGCAAATCATGATTGTATCCTCGATGCCTCTGCTTCCCTTTTCTTGACGTTTGAGCTGACCGCCCTTTGTGCGAATTCTTGTTTCATCAGGTTTATACGAGGCTAAAAATGGGCATTTCAGCATCAAATCAATGTCCTCCTCCCTGTGTAGTCTATCAAGTCCTGCAGAGTTACTACCGTCAGATTTATCCTCCAGGCTTTTCTATTTACCCATGCACGTGTGCTGTCTACGGGCCTGTCATGCTCCTATGTATACGGAGAGTATCTTGCGTTGATTGAGAGTCGAGTCCCGAGCTTACTCCCGTATTTGAATGTAAGGTACTCCGTACACACTAATTACGTATATAAGTGTCTCCGCATGGGGTAACGACTTTACAAAGATAAGGTACCTTACGGAGTACCTAACGTATTTTAGACTTTCAGTATCAAACTCCGTATCGTTCCCCCTGGAGCTACATTCATTGTGTTGAGGTAAGGTACATGTACCTGCCTAGGTAGCCATTTGACTGCAAACATCATCGAAAGCAACAAGCGCTGCTGTACACCAAAACTTTCGCTCCTCTTAAATTAGATGACATCTGTTTTCCAGAGAGTGGACATCCAAGTCAAGGCAACCTCTGACAATGGACTGGTAAGAAATATCGACCACTTTCGACTTTAAGATCAGCGACACTGACCTTACAGAAGCTTCTTCACAAACATCAGACGCCGTGCCTTGGACAAACTTGCAACTTTATCCGTCACGGAAGCAGGCTGCGATGACCTGTCGGACGTCACTCGGCTCTCTCAACGATGTCCGCACCCATCGAGTCGTTCGAACGTCTCGCCAGATGGTGCCGTAAACAATAAGAGAACGATCTCCCAGTTGCCGATGGTATGCGATTTGAATCTGTTTGTGACTGAAAACAACTCAAAACTGATTCACGAAGGATTCTAGAGAATTGGATGTACTTCTCGCTTTATGCGATGCTGCACCTTCGGTTACCAAATTTGATCACGCTTCGAAATTGGTGTCGCAACTGTTCCCCTACCTACCCGAGTCTCATAGCCAGAGCTTTCGGCCGTCCCCTTTCCTGAATGACATGAAGCCTTCACCTTGGGAGACGCTCACTCACAAACTGACATCGTCACTGCTCTCACTGGGCTCTAATTTTCCTCCGTTACGCTCAACTACTCTCCGCGCTGTCAACGAGTACTTACATAGCTGTGTGGATGCTATTGATGCCATTACACCTCTTCAGCGCTACGATTCTGCAGGTGACAAATACGGGGCTGTTCAAGAGCACAAGCGCATACTATCACTCGCCGTTTCTCTTGTTGGATTTTTAGAAGCATCCGCACAGTTTCCTTCACTTTGGTCTGCCGGTGAAAAACTGCAGATTGTTGAGCACGTACGATCCATGTTGTCTGAAAGCTTCATGGTTGCAATTGAGACCGCCTCGTCCACTGTGCGAAATGCGAGCATGGCTGATCCTACATTGAGGGACTGGAGAAGGTACACCCGACAATATGCTGCAAACAGACGTCCTCTAGGCGCTATGCTTCTGCAACAAGGGTTCATGCGTTTCGTCAAATCATGCGCTACTTCCCTTGTGGGAGCACAAAGCTTGTCTGATGAAGAGCTTCTCGACGACTACATGAATGGTGTTGGGATTGCCAGGAGTAGCGATGACGCTGAAATCACCCTCATTGACCGTATAACAGAGATAATTGCTGACGAAATTCAACTCCTTGAGGATGGTTCCGATTATCTTCAACTGGGCTCACCCTGGCAAAAACAGCTCACCTTTTCTGTGAAAGCGTTTGCCCTTATTGGCTACTTGAACTGCGTCATATTGAGTGGAAATGCTGCCAACAGCGGTGCCTTTCTTTCTTGGTTGGAGGACACACTGGCAGACCCCAATCAGATGGCAAGTCTCGAGCTTGCAACGGCCACCCTGAAAAGCATAGCTATCATCTCAAGGATGTCTCTGGCCAGTGCATCCTCTGGAAGCCGCTCTCTTCTGAGGTTCATTATCGAAGGGTGCGTGCTAGGAGAATATACCGGCTCTGTTGCTGGAAAGTGTCTTGCTCAAGTACTTGGCATTCTGTCTCAAGATGCCGTCATAACGACTCTCTACTCGCTCGGGAACGCTTTGAGCCCTGGCTCAGGCACTGACAAGTATTATCATAATCAGCTCTTGAATGAGAATACTGGGCAACCCGACAGTGTTTCTTCCGTTCCACCGCCAATTGGTAATGGTAGTACGGTCTCCATTTCAGCCATTGGTGACCATGATAATGCAACCTGCAGAAACATTCTCCGCGCTATTGTGACAATTGCAACCAGCTCAAATGATGAGAAAATTAGTGCGCTAGCCCAATCAATGCTTTTACAAAAGATCGGCAAAGTCAACATTGCAGTGGATGCTCTCATCATTAGAGAAACTGCCTCCCTTTCCCTGAGCACAGGACAGGCAGAGTTTCAACTCCTGCTCAAATTCTATGACCGTGCTTATCAAGACAGTATCGCCCGGAATTTTAGTGATGTCACAAATGCAGTCAAGGGCGCAATGACATACATATCTCTCGCGCTGAGGAGGGATTCCCCGCTTTTTCGGGTCTATTTGATCCATCTCTTGGAATGTATTGTGAATAAAGGCGATGCAGTAAGTGAAAGCGAGCGGCAAAAGGAGGTTACTCTAGCACCAGAGGCCATCAGTTTTCTCCTCAGACCTCTGGCTCTCCTCATTTCATCAGACGAAGGGGAAACTGGGATACAACAGACAGATGTGATTTTTGACGAAGACATCACTGCCCTGTTTCGTGATGCTTGGTTTAATATCTCTGTTCATGGACTCTCGACTCAGTCAGCTGTTACTCAAAGTCATATTCGAGAACTACGCTTGCTCGCAAAGCACTCTCCGCCCCTGATTGCCGAGAATCGCATAGAGATGCTCGAGAGTGACGTGGAGCTGAACACAATCCTCAGACGCGGAATGAGCCCCCAACGGTTGATAGAGCTCAAGAGAATTCTTACGGCCGAGCTTCCTGATTGCGAATCAGGGATTAAACATCTGAATTATCCGAAAGTGGTCTTTCTCAACGCTTCTTTGTTGGTTGAGAGCCTCCGTGCGTCGTCGGGAAATTGTACCAAAGTTCTCAGTTATTTCCGCGACCCAGCCTTGACTACAGCTGACATGGCCAGTTGCATGAGCTCCATTGCAGATAAAGTCGTCGCTGACTACCTGACCCTGACCCTATCTGCGAACGATGAGAATTTCTCTGTTCCCTACTTGTCGAAGGAATTGGCTCAATTCTTCATGGCTTGCTGTCATCGTATAGAACGAGTGCAGAGCGTCGCCATGCTGTGCGCCGATAAGATCATTAGAGAATGCCCATCGGCTCTCTGTGATAAACATTCCCTTTTTGCTCTTCTTGAATTGCTGACTGTAATGTGGCTATCGTGTCTTGAGGAAGAGCTTGATGAATTCGAGTGGAAGGCTTCCTGCGCATCACCATTGGGAATCGTGAAGGTTGATCTTGCCGACAACTACAATGCCAGGAAGAGAACTCTGAATAGACTTCTTGAGCAAGCTAAAGCATGGGTAGCAGCGGTTATAGATATTGCACCTCTGGATGTGAAAGGCCTTCTCCAGGCGAGTACTTTTAGGAAGGCTTTTAGGATTGATGGCTGACCCGAAGGTAGACATACCTGTCCATTTCCAACGACACCGTTGACGGCAGCCACATTTCGTTAGGTCGTTCATTCGCTCTGGATATGGGCTCCACAATTCCCCGAAGCGATCAGCGACTCGGTAAGATCTTGTTTCTGCACTGGCCGAAACGTCCTAACAGGTTCCGTTCCTAGGATGTATTCAGAGCTCCGGGATTAGCAAGGTCAACGTTGCCTCTGACTTCATTGCTCAATATACCATCCGCCAGCAGTACCGGGCCCCAGATCTGCTCGTGACGAAATATTTGGAACAGGGATCCGAAGAAAACAATGGTTTGTCCGCCGTCTTCTGCCACGTTCTGCAACTGACCTGGAAATATGTAGGCGAAGACTGTGGCAAGATCTCACGGAGCCTCCTGGAATCCAGCGAGCATGTCAAGAATATGCTGCATCGACTCCACGATCAGCTCAAGGCGGGAAATAGTGTTGCCATTTCTGAATTCAGAGATACGCTGCGAAGAGCTGCTGCTGTTTTGTGTGGCTCAGACTACTTTCAGCCCTCAGTTCTTCACCACCTAATCATTTGCCCATTTCAACTGTTCTCAGAGGAGTCGATGAACGTTGGTGTTGCACTGTGGCTCGGAGCGATACATGAGAATCCAAAGCTTGGACCGAGGATTCTCGCAGAAGTGATAGAAGCTTGGGAGGAGACCATTCAACGCAGGAAGGGGTTGTTCGACCGTTCTTTCGAGTGAGTATACTATCGTTCACATTTAGGGTCTCGGTATTGATGAAGTTGCGACTATTCAGCTACGTTGACCCGATGTATACGAAAATTGAGCTTCTTCCTAGTGACAAAGCTCTATTGTTGAAGCAGCAACAGAAGGTTCAGGCAACTCTCGCGCCGCATCTTATTGCCCTTCGTTTTTTCGAGAGCCATTTTAATGCCGTTCGATTAAACAGCTCCCAGAACTGCCGGCTATTCGGTCGTCTTATTGATAGAACGACTGTCGGGCTTCTGCAAACAAGCGGCCACCCCTTGGCTAGAGAGTTGCATTTCCGTATTGTTCTCTTTGGCTTAAGGGTTATACAAGATTCTTATCAACCAGGAAATGTTGCTTTGTGGAAGCTCGGCGATCAAATATTGTCTGCTGCGCTCGATTGGTTCAAGCATGCACCGAGGTTTGTCTACCTTTCCATAACGTCGGAGAGGAGTGCTTATTCTATACTTTAATCAGGTGGTCCTTTGGGGGCAACAGGTTGCAGGTCAAAGCTGAAGACCAAATACTTGACGACGTTAGCCGTGCTTTACGTCGACTGTCGACTGTGCCCTCTCACATACGAGGCAACTTCAAGCCGCTGCAAGCCAAGCATGATCTTCTTCAGCTGCTCATAGAACATGAGAGATCTCGTCTAAGAGTCTGGCTATTTCCTTTAGAAGGGGATCGAAAGCATTTCCAGATATCTGGAAACAGAAACTCCGCAGAGGTTCGTCAATCAATTGTTGTTAGGTGCTAGTAGCTAGCAGTTCATGCCCTTGCATTGTGTTACAAGGGATCTAATGCCTGCTTAGGAAGCTATTCATCTTCTGCGGCTTGCCTGGGCTGAGAGTCCGGGGCTAGCGATCCAACTCTCATCGCGCTACTCGTCCCCGAAGATGAAGATTGATATACGTTGGTTACTGCTCAATTTCCCTGAGAAGGCTTTGGACGAGCCGAGCAGTCTCGAGGTCATGCTGGGTGCAGCACTGCCCTCGGATGTCTCTTTTCAGTTGAAGGTCCGTTTGTCCACTCTTCAATCGTCAAAGACCCAACAACCAAAGGAAAGAAGAGACAGGGAGCTGACTTTACCAGTATTTGTTATATTGGGCAGCAGTCAATCCCACGGAAGCTTTGACTTATTTCTTACCAGCATACGGCAATCATCCGTTTGTTCTACAATACGCCATGAGAGCATTGGAAAGCCACCCCATAGACGTTCGTTTCTACTTTGTCCCACAGCTCGTTCAGGCTTTGCGGTACGATGCACTGGGCTATGTAGAGCGTTACATCCTCGAGACAGCCAAACAATCGCAATTGTTTGCCCATCAAGTGATTTGGAACATGAAAGCCAACTCTTATAAGGACGAAGACTCCCAGATTGTGCGTTATGATACCTCGCTGACGGGCAATTGACTAACATCCAATGACAGCCCGACCCGCTCAAGCCGACTCTTGACCGTTTCATGGACACTCTCATTTCTAGCTTCAGCGACGAGGAGCGTGACTTTTATGAAAGGGAGTTTTCTTTCTTCAACGAGATCACGGGTATATCAGGAAAGCTTCGGCCATATATCAAGAAAAGTAAACCCGAGAAGAAGGCGAAGATCGAGGAGGAACTTCGAAAAATTAAGGTCGAGATTGGTGTATACCTTCCGAGCAATCCTGATGGAGTCGTTGTTGGAATCGACCGAAAGTCCGGTAAACCACTACAGAGTCACGCTAAGGCTCCGTACATGGCAACATTTCGGATTCAAAAAACAAGGAGCCGTGGGGAAGAACGGGATTCCCAGGGCGAATCCCGCCCGTGTACTGCTGGCCACGATGACTCGACGAAGACGTTGTCGGCGCCTCTGCATTCTCCTTCATCCCAAGAGACCTACGAAGTTTGGCAGTCGGCTATCTTCAAGGTTGGTGATGACTGTCGCCAGGACATGCTGGCTTTGCAGATGATCGCGGCTTTTCGCAGCATCTTTGCCAGTGCAGGGCTTGACGTTTGGGTATTTCCCTACAGAGTGACTTCGACGGCCCCTGGCTGCGGAGTAATCGACGTTCTTCCCAACTCCATCTCTCGTGATATGCTAGGTCGTGAAGCAGTAAATGGTCTTTACGACTACTTCATTTCCAAGTACGGTGGGGAGCATTCCATGCGTTTCCAGGAAGCGCGAACGAATTTTGTGAAGAGTATGGCTGCCTATTCGGTCATCTCTTACCTTTTGCAGTTCAAAGATCGGCATAACGGTAACATTATGATCGATGATGCTGGCCATATCATACACATTGACTTTGGCTTCTGCTTTGACATTGCTCCAGGTGGTGTACGTTTTGAGCGCGCACCTTTCAAGCTCACATCCGAGATGGTGGCTGTCATGAGTGGTACTTCACATCCACATGTCCATTCACATGGTGGCTCGAATGGCGGGCTCGGACTACCTGGAGGGCACTCTAACAACCCAACTTCTACACAGCCATACCGGTGGTTCGAATCCTTGGTAATAAAGGCATTCCTCGCATCCCGTCCCTTTTGCACCAAGCTCTCTCATATTGTCTCTTTGATGCTTGACAGCGGCCTGCCGTGCTTCAAACCGGATACGCTCAAGAACTTCCGTGACAGGTTTGTGCTAGAGAAGAATGAGAGGGAGGCAGCCGAGTACATGCGGGAACTCATCCGCAAGTCATACATGAGCGTTTCAACAAAGGGATATGATCAGTTTCAATTGTTGACAAACGGAATACCTTACTGATCAGACATTCTGTTTGTCGGTTACATACCATTTACTTAACTGTATACTCAGGGGGACTATTCTCAGCAGCTCGAACGGAATCTGTCATTCGAATTACCTCTACAATCCCGTTGTCGAAAGTGAAGCCTTCCCGGCCAGTGCTTTCTCGACAAGTATGGAGTCTTGTCATTGAGTTAGGCTACAAAGTTCAAGTGATATCTACTTGTTTAGAGTGCATTTTTGGCTGAAGTGACGATTGGCATTCCTGAGGCAAGATGGCACAGTTGGTCCACCTCAACATCAACTTTCTAAGTTCCTTCCTCATCATCGTATGAAGGCGTGGTTGAATGCCACCCTTGTTATATTTGACATTTTTTGATATAAGTATTGTTTGTCTTCAGTTGGACCAGAGTATATATATAGTTCAGTTTTATTGACAAGACTGACAAGGCTATAAAGAGGCACAAAAAAGGAATGACAAGAGTGGGATTCGAACCCACGCCATCATACGATGATGAGGAACTTGAAAAGTTGATATTAAGGTAGACCTTAACCTCACGCCTTGGACCAACTCGGCCATCTTGCCTAAGCACGCAGTAATTCGAGATATTTAAATATAAGATCTAAGGGGACAATCCAAAGGCCACCAGCAGACAGATCCGAACTGGTAGAGCTATACTGTGGACCTGCGCCAGCAACCTCACTTCACATACTTGCGATCCAGATATACTCAGTTTACCTTTTCGCTGGAACCCGACTTCGTTACAAGTCCTTATTATCAACCCTTTGAGTTGACGTTACAAGTAGCACGGATGCCCTCCGACTCTTAAGTACGTTCTGCATGTAGGGTGTGAGGGTGGTGTCAGAAGGATGTGACGGCATTGGATGCTGTGCTGCTCATCGCCAATTCCTAGGCTCTGAGTGAGGAATAGCTTAAAGTACGAAAAATAGACGAGGGACTACACAGCATATGCAAGCTTCTCGAATGAGAAAAATCCCCTCAATGTCCTCTCCGGTCATGCTGTCATTGACCCCTGCCGTGAGATCCCCAGGTGGCAAGTTACGTGCCTGGGATGGCCAGCAAGACTTATTCCACTCCTATATGCTATGGGGTCGCTCTAGATGATCTCAGCGGGTCTTTTACATCGGGTGCGGCAACCTCTTTCTGAATATATGGGAAGGATTCCTCAGCTGGCCAGGGGTGTTATCATGGTTGAAACCATTGGCCGCTGTCCACAACCCTATTTCTTGAATCTTCCACTAGTCTTTCTTTCCTTTATAGGGACGAAAATCTCAGCGCATAAGCTTCGACTGCGCGCTCTAGACAATGTCTCATCTCAATTTACTCAGTTATCGGGCCCAATGGACTCGGGGAAAGAGAAACTTGATGTGACCGATCGCCATGTTCCTTTCCTCACACGGCATCCATTGTTACTTGGCCCATTTGCGTCTGTTGGCGGCATCATATTCGGCTATGACACCGGCCAGATTTCAGATTTCTTGAGATGAATGATTTTAAGCGCAGATTTGGTAGGTACGAGACGACGGAAGATACACCTTCAGCGACGTGCGTTCCAGCCTCTTCGTTTCTCTGGGGCGTACCCATCAGCCATTATTGGATAAGTCTAGAGATGTGCGAGTGCAAAGAATTTCTGACGACAAGCATGTCGATAACTGTCCATTGGGACTATTCTAGGAGTTTTACTGGCCGGGCCACTGGCAGATCGAGTCGGCCGTAAATGGTCGATTGCAATTTGGTGCGTCATTCTCCAAGTCGGTCTGATCATACAGATATCCTCTCCAGCGCCGAAATGGCACCAATTAAATGATGGGACGTTTTCTCACCGATTTCGGTATTGGGGCATGTTCTTTGTCGGTTCCTGTGTACCAAGGCGAGAGTGCCTCTCGACAGGTTCGCGGGGGAATGGTTTGTCAGGAATTTTGCTGTTCTTTAGTCTGGTTATGCACTCAGAGCGTCTGACCGTCGCGTTCCGCAGCTCGTATCAATTATTTGTGACATTGGGATCTTTGTCGCATACTCCATCAATTTCGGCACCAAATCAATAGCCAACTCCGGCTCGTGGCGTATCACTCTTGGATCACATTCCTCCGGGCTTAATACTAGGAATAGGAATCATGTTTTTTTCCCGGAAAACCCGCGCTATGATTATCGTCGCGGAAGCATCGACCAAGCGAAAAGTACCATGTCAAATCTCTACGGGGTGCCCAAAATCATCGTGTGATTTTGGAGGAGCTCAGCGAAATCGAGGATCAGCTTTGAGGCCGAGAGTGCGTCTAAAGGGGGATGGCATGGCTGGGTCGAGATGTTTCAAGGACCTCATATGACGTACCGGATCTTCCTCGGTATCGTGCTACAAGCCTTACAGCAACTGACCGGTGCTAGTTGCTTCTTCTACCGCACCGTTGTGTTCAATGGAGCCGGTATCAAAAACACCTATGTCACGCAGCTGATCCTTGGCGTTGTCAATTTCGGCACGACATTCGGAGGTCTGTATGTCATCGAGCACTTCCAGCGTCGCAAGTCACTCATAACTGGGGGCATTTGGATATTCGTATGTTTTATGGTCTTCGTCTCCGTCGGACATTTCTCCTTAAATGTCCATGATCCTCCTCAGACTCCTGGTGCCGGAAAGGCAATGGTGGTGTTTGCATGCTTGTTTAGCACGTGAGAATCTTCTAGTCTCCCCTCACATGTTTCGTGATACCTTGGTTGAGTGATGAGGCCGATCCTGATATCGGATTTGAACCTGAAAAAGCGGGTTCGCCATGACATGGAGCCCTATGATGTGGGCGATAGTTGCTGAGCTCTATCCATTGCGGTATCCCGCGAGGGCCACGACTCCAAACTGGGTTTGAAGATTTTCTCATTGGTTTCTCCACCCCGTTTATTACCGATGATGTAGAATTCGCGTACGGTTACGTCTTCGCCGGATGCCTGTTTGCTGGGGTCCTGGTCGTCTACTTCTGTGTGTTGGAAGGCAAGGGCAAAACTCCGGGGAAGGACAAGATGTATGTTATGCGTGTCCCCGCATGGAAAAAGCAGCAAATAAGTACCTTCACCCCCGGAGCACCGTATTATCATGGCGCAAGTTCTGAACCGGAGGACAACAGTGGGGATTGACTGGGCCGAAAGCTCGGGCAAACAAGACGCTGATAGTGACTGGGTTCACCACCAGCATATTGATGATAGTGCTGCTGGCCCATCTTCAGCCTGGAAATAATCTGGCCTGAAGAGTCCTATGATACAAGCAGTGCTGCCTTATATAGCGAAACCTTCGCTCACATGACCACGAGTTTGCTCTCTAGGCTGCGTCGATCAGTGCCTAAGGTTGCTACCTCAGGGGGAAGCGACTTATTCTATATTTTGGGCAGTATCCGGCAGCCTGGCATAAATGCCTTTGCCAGTTATGGTGACGAATCAGAAATCAATCCGGCGAGTCGCTGAAGGCGACTTATCCCTCATGAGCCAAAATGTCAAAGTACTATATAGAAATGACGTTCACAAGACAGCCCTTCCTCGCTGTGTTTTGATAAGACTGATCATGGGCTGGCTATGATCCAAGCCCGGCCCAAGATTATCTCAAATTTGATTTTGATATTGTCTTATTGAATAGTGGAAGGACAGGATACATAAGGATTCAAGGCATGACAGAGCTTGAAAACGCCGAAAAGGTGAGACAGGACAGGCACTTTCAACAACAGATTCTCCTAGCCCCTTGCGGTCCGAAAATCAGTGTCAATACTCATTTAGCAAAAGAAAGTAGCATCAGATCAATCGGTCTGCCAGCAGTCTCCGAATAACTGGAACCTCACTCCAATACAAGAGTAAAAGCAAACGAACAAGAAATTCCGTCAAAGCGCTTTCGTTTCATGCCCGCAGAAAACTAGAAAACGAAAATTGAATATGGGATCATGTGAATCGATGGCAGAAGGGAAAAAGGTGGGAAGGAACGAAGAGAACCCATAATGCCCAAATCAGATCATCTGGAAGTGTACAAGATCTACTTCATAACCCCGAAGTTGGTCAGGTCCTTTGGGATGTATGGTGTGGGGTCTGCAATCGTAGATGAAATGGCCAAATGAGAAAAGTATTTTTATCAACATGCTTCCATGTTGACTCCTCATTGACGGTCCAGACAGAGAGATGCAGATATGCTGCACTCTTGTTCTGAGGGTTGACAGATAGTTCTTTTCGAACAAATGGGAAGACACACATCATGGCGGCATTGTGTCGATTGATTTGTCCATTGGGAGAAGGAGAAGGGGAGCAAGTGCGAAGAACGACAAAGCCTAATCCATAAAATCTCCTCGGAGAATCTTCTCTTGGAAAAAATCAGGCTTGTTCTGCTTTGGTTGTTTTGGTATCTCTCGAGCAGGTTGCTCCATTGAAGCAATGGAAGCAGCTCTCTGATGATAGCGTTGGTGTTCCGGAGTGGCCACATGTTGTTGGCTCTGACCCGCGATTGGGGAGATGCCTCCAATGGATGGGGCACGCTCAGCCCGTGTTCGGAGAGCTTCCGACCAGTTGAAGCCTTCGCCTAAGGGTCGCCACGAGTTGTTAGACATATCTTTCTGAGGAAAGCTTTTATTTGTACTTGCAACAACTAATGCAGGGGGGCTATTGGCAAGACTGGTGGTCGTCGTGCTCCGGCGCCCTCCAGCCACAGAAGACCCAGGAGAGGTATATCTACCATTGCCTATACTTCCACCACGAACATCTCGCATGGCCTGCGCACCAAAAGAGAGACGTCGTGCAAACGGCGAGCTGGGAGGAACGCTGGAAGAGCCGTTGTCTGTATCATCCATGGCGGACTCATCGGCGTTTGGACTTGAACCGACGGAACTAGGCAAGCTGCCATGCCGAGGATTTCTGACCCCAAAGGGTGCGGTTTGGGTCGGCGAACCGGAAAGCCCAAGCGTACTGATTGACAGCCTGCGTCGTCGATTTGGCTGGACATTGTTTCCAGTGCTAGCCATGTGACTAGTGGGGCCGCCTGGCGGAGCCCCTGGGTTGCTCGATCTGGAGAGATAATCGGTGAATGAGAAGCCCGAGGATAGGGACGGCCGCCGTTGGTGGGCAGATGAGGATGGTACAGAGATTGGAGAAGTAGACCGGTCGTTTGACATGGTAGATCACTGAAAGAGAATTCGTAGTAGAAAAGAACAAGAATGCACCGACAAGTGCACAGAGATAGTTTGATACAAAATTTTCTTTTTGAGTAAATGGTCCAATGAGATGGCTACGGGGTTGTATTAATCAAGCGTGGGTAGGCGGAAAACGCGAACCGAAAGAAAGAGCAGAAATATAAATAATGGAAGTTGAGGAACGCTATCGGCAGTTGACGAATGAATGGTGATCTGGATGTTTCACCGTCACAAGTATGTGACGTCAACCGCAGGCAACCAACAGCGAAGGGAGGGGGTTATAGATTGATTGAGACAAGACACGAGGAGGAAAGGTCGATAGTGAATATAAGAATAAGGGGGGGGGGGAGGGTTCGGCAGATTCTAAGCAAAGGAGATTAGTAGGATGCTCCCAAGTACATGGATCAGCGGGTGAATTTGAGATCAGGCCATATTAGCAGTGGGTATGGTAATCGAATATGTCTGAGAGCGGCAAAAAACCACAACGGACACGGAAAGTAGCCCAAGGGGTAGCAGAGGGGCCCTCTCGATCCTTCCCGTACAGCTTGGGGTACAAGAAGGTGACAGAAATCTAAGGTGGCAAGAGAAAGAGCGGAATGTACGAGAGAATATGCGGAATCAGAAGCTGAGTAGACGGAGAGCACGAGGCTAAGGCAGGAGGGACAGGAAATTGGTTTGCGGGGTGAGTTCAATCAAGCAGCAGCGAACAAGCCAGTTGGAGAAAAACAATATGAGGGACTGACATACAAGGACACTGTCAAGAAGTAGACGAAGAATGAAGGAAGAGGATGACAAGGTGGAAACACTGGCTGTGGATGACGATGGATACTGTTGTTTCTGCTGTTGAGGATGTAGATTTGCGAAGGTAGAGAGGGAGAGAAAGAAGAGAAATGAAATGAAAGTAACTGAGTGTGCAATAAGTTATTATTCTTGACGGACGATAGCAGGAGCTAGGCAGAGCTTACCTACCTTACGAGTTATCTTTGCTTTTTTACCCCACACAAATCCACCTCCCATTCTTCCCAAAAATATCCAGTAAGCGTGAAGGGTAACTCACTTAAGGTGATCAATTATATCAGGGTGCGAAGATCCATGGGTGATGATAATATAATATCCATGACGATAAAAAGGCTACGACAGACGGACATAAGGCTTTCCTATTTGATTAATCATTATCATTTATAGTCATCATCGTCATGATCGTCATCCTCCTGCTTCTCCATGGGCTCTGACCGTGGGACGGATTTGGTCTAGCCAACTGAACAAGTGGGTAGATATCCACAGAAAGAGAATCCGGGGACCGTCCGACTAGTCCAGAAAAGGACTAGGGAGTTGAGATAGCAGAGAAATCAATCCGGAGTAACTACGGAGTAACTAATGTATGGTAGCTGTTGATTGAGAAAAATTGGGTTCTTTACAGAATGAACTTCATCCAATGCCATCCTAAGCGATAAAACATATAGAGCGCAATAACACCCTTCACTCCATTAAGGAATGAGTCGATATGTGTGTCAATCTCTCTCGTTTATCCAAACATCCCTCAAGTTCTCGACACCATCCTCATGGGGGGAGAATCAAGGATCCACCCTAGCACTACTGCTTCTGGCTTAGCCTAAGAAGCTTCGGCTCTTTGGGGCTAGTGTGAACTTTGTTAAGTTCCACAGACCTACCTCCACAAGTAAAATAGTCACGAGGTTTCGCCTAATCAAGCAATCATCAAGTTCTAAAAGCTTACATACCTCAGAGATCTTGACCTTAGTACCAACCTAGTTTTGCTGCAGGATTGACTTTTGAAACACTGCTTGAGCTACCCTATATGATGTATGTACTATCTAAGGTAGTCTAGTACATAGCTGCCACTAAACCACGACATAGACTGAGGCAGAAACCTTTTCTACCCAAGACAGTTCCTACTCCATCATCGCCAGTGCACACTCTACAGTGCTTATCTACCTATCTAGTTCTCTACTTACGGAGTCTGTTCATAAGGTTCCTCCCTTACAATGATGACCACATGGCTTGAAACAGGTAGGTCACTAGAAAACATACTACAATCTGTGATACAACCTGTTGGTCGAAAGAGTAAACATACAAAAGTGGATAACTCGTTTTTATATTATATACATGCTAGTTCTGTCTATTTCGTTCATCGTGTTCTATGTTTTAATTCGTGTGCGTCGTACTCGGTACGCCAGTCCTATTGGTCCACAAGCAGGGGCTCACGGACATGCATCTTGATCTTGTATGCAAAAAGCGACGCTGCATTGTGACCTAACTTTCTCAAGAGACCGGAAAGTGGTTGCGATCACTCGCTCTGTTTAGTTGGGTAGCGAAGTGTGATATGCCGGAAACCCGTGGCTTGGGTGTTGCGTGTGGAATAACCGAATCAGCGTCTCGCCGACACTCGGCTCGATTTCAGTGCCATCCCGGGCAATCTTGACTTCGCGGTTTGCATTCCACGGATTGCGAAGACCTCGGGTGCGATGGAATGGAACCCGTTCTGTTGAAAGCCATTGGACCCGGAACGGCCTTCCTATCGACTGAAATCCCGACTCGGCAGCTTCTTCGACTAATTCTGCAGCGCTCTTTTCGTTCCCACCCCCAATCTCGTCCTCATCACTATTCTCATCCCCCTTCCCTTCCTCCTTCCCCTCGCCACTGTCATCGTCACCACCACCACCGCCATCATCACCATCATCACCATCCTCCTCGGATGAATCCGCTTCCCAGAATATGGTTCCTCGTGAAGAGTCATCTATGATTCGTCCGGTTGGCGCGGTGGCTGTAGCTTGAGTTGAAATCACGTGCAATTCCTCTGGCTCAGGAGGACCATGGTCAGGTCGCACGGGCATCTCCAGAGCTAAGGTTTCATCTTCCTTGATCGGCGACATCATGCGAGCATATCCATAGTACTCTCCGGACTTGTTGGCGGAGAATATTAAATAAACATTGAAGGCACTCTAAAATGTAGCAGTCAGTGCAAGCGGCTCTTGCATCGCTTCCCAACCAGTAAGGAGTGAGGAAGTAGGGAGAAACGAAAGAGCCACTCACTTCATAAGCCCGATTGAGATTATCCTCGTTATGGCTTTGGGTTGCCCAGATTCCGCTTTGTCTACTTAATTCCAAGTCGCCGACCGTGAGACTCTTGACTATGAAGTACCTGTTAGGTAGCCTTAGATTTGCGTGCCTTCCATGGACAGGACGTGTCTCCAAAGTTTCTTCAATCTCTGGGTTGCTGTCTAACAGCTTTGAAGCACTGTGTTCGTTCACAGGCGATGTGCTTGAGGAGCCGATATTGGACGTCTTCCCAGGAGAGGCCAACCCTCGCCGTAGGCGACAAACGAGCCTCACCCCGTGAAACCTGGAGTCATGAAAGCGAGACAAGGCAGCGACGCAGGCAGATTCTGTTTTGTAATTGATGAACGCGCAATTACTCTTCGATATGAGAAATACACTTTGGATGTCCTTCGTAGCGCCTTGAGAGAAGTGATCCTTAAGATCCACGACGTTTGTCCCAGCGGGAAGATTCCCGACCCAAAGAGCATGGCCGGACTGCTTGGGCTTCCGAGGAGGTCCCCAAGGAGTACCAGACCCTAACGTGGCTGGTGGTAGAGACGAGTCTGTGCATTGACATCAGCGGAATGGCAAACGAAAGGCGCATACCTCCCATTGTTGTATGACAGCCGTTGCTTGCTTACCTGTTGCGATAATCTGGGCGGTTGTCGGTCTCATGGGTGTTGAGCCATCAACGATGGTTCTGGAAACATCATACTTCGCTGTGGGGGACTTTTGCTGGCCTTCTCTTGGCAAGCTGGAGGGCACTTGGGCAGCTAGCCCTGATGTGTTGTGATATGGACTACTGGGAGGCAAGTAAATCGAGGGGCCCGGTGGACCTTGACCGTGTCCAACCGCCGCTGTATAGATGTGCTGAGGATAATAACCAAGCCCAAAAACAATAGTTTGGCTCGAAAGAGGGACGTTGGAGGGTGCGGTCATGTTCGGCACGAACAGCTGATAATCGGGAATGCCATGCTGGAGAGAAGAACTCTGATGATGATGTTGATGCTGCTGTTGTTGGTGCTGCGGCTGCTGAGCGAAAGGTATGTACATTTGGGAATAGTGAGCATTATAAGAGACAGTCCTGCCCGATGTGGAGTCGGCAAACGAGGGTAATGGTTGCAAAGGATATAAAACGCCATGCGGGTGAATCGCAGCAGGAACGTAAGGTGATTGCATAGGAGGCTGATTGTAGCCCGGTAGCGTGGACCTCATATCGCCCATGTTCATGGCCGACGGAGGCGCTCCACGGCCATGCGATTCCGGGTGCTTGTCAACATTCTCAGATCGCGAGGGATTCCGGCGAAAAGTGCCTGTGTCTACCAGAAGGCGAAAGGTGTTCTCGTCAGCGCAGCATAATAAAAGTAACAGAACAGAAGCCGAATCGGGTCGACTTTGCCAACCAACATAGCTCCTCCCCCTGAAATATTTTCGCCTAGGCTCCGCTCAGAAGAGAGCGAAAAGAAAGAAAGTCTTACCAGACACTGGCTGCTGAGCCCTTGAGTGACCGAGTCGCTCCTCTGAGGAGATACGTCTGCCGTTTGATGCTCCCCCAGATTGGTTGGATTGTGTTGAAGGAGCATTGTCCATCGGAACTGGAATTGAGCGCATAGAAAGAAAGTCAGAATCGTGATAAACAAGATCCTGTTCACGGGAATTACTGTCGCAGACTTTTCCTCCGGGAAATCTCAAAATCGGAGGACCGTAGCGGAAGTCAACATACCTTTCTTTTCTTTCAAGATGTATTTCACACTGCTATCTATTCTGGTAACAGTTCAACGCCGACTATAACAACTAGAGGATTTGCCCACTGCTGGTTAGAACCCAAGATCATCGGCCGTAAATGACAGGTTGAGGCCCCAGATAGGCCAAATAGCAAAAAAAAAATAGACAGAAGCCACACACATAAGAAGATAGGGGAAAGTGCCCAGAGATGAAACCAAGTACCATGACCAATTGCAAGTGCAAGGATGATAGAAGTGTCATGGACAGGGCAAGCTGTGAGGAGGGAACCATCCACAGGGAAAAGGGAGCCCAATCTGACGCCCAGTGTAATGTTCAGCCAACACTCCAGCTATCCGACGACAGGAGGGGCTTGTGTGCACGGAACTACAGAATATACACGCTTGCACGCACGCACACACAGAAAAATGCACACATGCGCACACAGATATAGAATAACCACACGCACACGCAGAAGGGCTGGGATGTTCTAACCATAGGTGGGGAACGGAAATGTGACATTGAAGGCATATATAGTGGCGGCTGACAGTGGGGAACTGTGAGATGGCAGAAAGAAGATCATAAGCCATAAACTGGCCATGATCGAATATGGAGGTATTGATGAAAGGGCAGAAATGCCTTACGACAGCATCTGTATATCTGCTGAGCTGCTCTTCTGGAAGATAGTGATGCGATCATGAGCTAGAAATAGGGCATAAGCAGAAGAGGCAAAGGCTTAGTGTGCATGGGCATGGTGTGTGCATCACCTTGGCAGAAAATGGTTAAGGGGGATTGTGGAGGTAAATTAATCACAATAGGAAGGGTGAGCCTTGGTGTGAAATATTAAAAAAATAACAAGGGAAAACCAAACAGTGGATCACGGGTAAGAGGTAACAACCACAGCATGGCAGATATCCTTCCACATGGTAATCAACTTGTCAAGGGGGATGGTTCAATTGCATGCATACCAAGGCAAAAGGGTAGCAGTACCACTGGATGGACTATATCACCCTTGACTCCAGGAAGAGTCACTGTTGGGAGTCCAGATTTGTAGGTGTCTTTGTGAGGGAAAAAGTCCAAAAGAGAACAATGAATAAAACGAAGGATGAGTCGGGATGGAAAGAGCATCAGCCTTTGAATCCGGGCCTTGCAGCCTCATAAGGAATGACTATTTCCAACCAAAGCATCTTGAAGGTTGTAAAAAATAATGTCGGGAATGGCAGAGTAAACAGTTCGAAGGAGATAAAGGATACCAAATGTATGATACGTACATACCTCTTCTGAAACGCAACCCAGGGTTTCTTCAGATTATTCAATTACAGCCAACAGATTGGTACTGGGGCTGTAGGTGCCGAGTCTTCCAATATGATAAGAGTCCCGGAGGTTATCGACTCTCAGATACGCCCCAAAATTGTCGGTATGGGACGAGCAAGTGCTATTTCCGGTAGTGTGTGACGGTTTGCTTTTCCTTGAGCTTTTTGCAAAAACGTAAATCAACTAGGACTGAAGGGGTATGGAAGAAGATGACCCTCCAGGCTCGGCACCCCTAGAAATGTCCGAGATGATCTCTACCGTCAGAACTCTAACAGGAGTAGTGCAAGTGAGCCTCAAGAAGCAAACAATGCCAAAGGGGAGGGAAAAAAAGACTGCAACGATGTGGGGAGTCGGTAAGGCTACCGGGGCGGAAATTGAGAATGGTCAATGGGGCACACCGGGGACGTGTTCTTTTTAGATACAGATATAGTATCGGCGAGGGAAAGACGGGGCCTTGACTTCGTTTGTCTGGCTGTCAAATGTGGCGCATCGATGATGGTATCAGAATTTCACTGAGGCTTTGAGTGGTAGATAATAGCACCGGGAAAAGGCACCGAAGCTGATTTCAGGTTGCCCACTCCACGAAGAATGAATTACCTCTTTTGCTGGCTTCTGCTCCCTGCCTTATATTTGAAGAGTTCTAAAAAAAATAGTCTGTCACTTGGCTCGATTGATCCGATCCGTCTGAAACAAAGAGCTGCATCTGAGGCTTCAACAGCATCACAAGCAATCCCCCGAGCGATTCGCGCGACTATTGGATAGACTGACGCTACTGTATACAGCGTCAAATCTGTCCGATGGACTAGATGGGCTTGTATGATTCTTCTGACGAGGACACAAGATCCGGAGGGTCTGAGAAGACAATGAAACGCCCATGAGACTGGTGCCTGATTGTAACAGACAGGCGTCAAAGCCACAACAGAAGAGGATCGTCATTCAACACAGAACAGGCAGTAGTGACAATAATAGTTGGGCAGTTCGTGAAGGGCCCGGGTCCCATCGAGGTACTTGGATCGCGGATACCACCCAAGCCACAACGGAACGGTGGCAGAATCAGTGTCTACCATCCTCGTTTCTGTCTGGTCGGATATCTTAAGGCTTGGTAGTTTTTTCTCCCCCCCAATATTTAGTCAGGTAGGCAGGCAGGTAGGGAAGGAAGGCGTCCGAGCTTCAAGGAGACCAAGGACGCAAAGATGATAGCAATGGCTTGTGTGGAGCATTGATGATTGGGTACCGCCAGGATGTTCCTGACCCGGTGGGTTCCATGGATTCTTTCTTTTTTTCTTTTTTTTTTTTTTCTTCTCCCTTTTTCGTTTTTTTCATCTTTCTTTTCTTTAACCGATTTTCTGTTTTCCCTTCTTTGATTTATTATTAATTTATTTCTTTTCTTTTTCTGTGGGCTTTTTTTAGCTTGATTATTCGGAATGTAGTATGATGGGTCTTCATTGAGGTAGTTATACAGAGGTAAACTGCTGAGGACTGTGGCAAAAGTGACAATCCTTAAGAGCTATGATAGTCATGCTTAAGATGAGTCGTCCCTGCCCGGAGACTATGGAGTAGTTACCACCTACTTTATGTTAGTCAACGACATGACAGCGGCAGGTCAAGTACGTATCTGCCAGGATGTCCTTGTACTACTACTCGTACTCTACTTTTTAGTATTAGAATGGGCCTGTGGATCAAGCCTCGTTGTCCAGTAGTATATTCGCAGTAGGGGTAGTAGTACAAAGGACGCGTTATTTATCATTTTTCTGGACTTGTTAGCCCACATGATAGTTGATGTTTAGCCACAATGGAGTGGCATCCAGGGATCGAGTGCCCTGAGGCCGTTTCGGTGGTTAGCTACTTCATGAGAGGTAAGCATGGAAGTAGCGGATTTGCTGTGACAACAAGCCACTAATGGAGAGAGGACCCATGGTGCATGGGCACATGAACCAAATCAAGAGATAGCTGGATTCGACAAACTTATTGTCTGGGCTTTAAGGTACAGGCAAGCCATACCTAATAACACTAACAGTGCAACCTATCAACATGTAAGGCGCTGAGATGTAGCACAGTTTATCCTTCTAAGTTGAAGGGTGAGTGAAATTGATGATGTATTTGCTTGTGTTTGGAATACCTAGGGTCTTTCAGAATTTGCCGTTGCCATTTGGCCGCTGATTTGATGAGGAGATGGACGATGCTCCGGTTCATGCCAGGAATTATTATTTCCGTCAATCTCCATTTTTCTCTTTTCATCTTAAGTATTCATAAATCATGTACCTAACCCTTCGTAGATCAGTTTGTGACTTCAAACCAGCCATTTCAGAAGGAACCCTCTCTTCCTTTTTTATTTTTCTTTTCGTCTCTTTCTTCCTCTTCCTCCACCCAAAATTACAGGCATAAATGAGTAGAAAATAGGAATCTAGAACAAGAGAGGCTCCTTCCATAGTGAGACAAGTGTAGCTTTGCATGGACTGGTTTCCTGGGTTGATTATTGGAGGTTGGTTGTGATGGGGGTGGGGCTGGGTCCTGGAATCTAGGCAGAATTTGGCTGCATTCCCACTAGGGCCCGCCCGATCCCCAAACGGCCAAAAGGAGAGGGGAAGAAGAAAAGAACAGGAAGAAAAAGGAAAGAAAGTGACATGTTGGCCGGGATGTGTCGATGGAGATGTGGCGCTGAGGCGCATTACTACCACTACTTGTCAAAATCTGTATGCACAGTAACTTATCACCCTTTATCATCATTGAAATGATAAGAACGGCGGTAGTACAGTCGAATCAAGTCGAATAATAAATCATTATTCTTGATATTTCAGAACAAGAAGGGGGTTAGGCCAGAACCTAAATCAGGTGAGTATATGCCTCCGTAGAACAGAAGCATTATTGCGAGTGTGCTCACCGCCTATAGCAGGTGCGTTGGTTAATACCTAATCTACAGTCTACCGTACCAGAAATTCTTAGTCGAGATGTTCTGCAGAAACTTCAGGAGGTATTTCCATCCATGTGGACGTAAAAGCAAAATGATAATTATCAATATTTGGCTGGCCTTGATGGATGGCTGTCTCGACTCTCGATGGCCAAGGCTTTCTGGGTCCTGGGTGCGTAGCTTTAAGCTCACGAGCCGAGGGAAGTAAGGAACCGCATACCTAATCTTATCCTTCGCTCCACCTGATTGAGAGGCTAGTCGGAATTAACTTACGGTACTTTCTACGTACTGTGCTTTCGACCTCGTTTGACTCTTAATTTTCTCTTCAAGCAGGCCCCCTTTTCATGCATTGGGTCATGTCGGTATGGGGCTAGTTAATAATTAATATTCTCCAGCACATGCGACATATCTCGGGATTGAAAGGAAAAAGGGAAGAAAGGAAAAGGGAAAAAGGCGGCAAATACGGAGTACAGGGGCTCCACCTTCAGGATCTCCATCGGGATGAGATGCCGGCCAATCATTTGAGGGTAAATCAAACCTCATCTCATCCCTTTCTGGAAATGCCCTTCGTACTTAAGTAACCTAGCGTCTGAATGATTATTTCTATTTATTCCCGGACAGGCTGGCAGTAAGCATAGTGTTCTTAGCACGGAGCCCCTCTGGCTCTTGCTCAGAATTATTCCACCTACTCTGCACCCTTTGACTTTCGAGAGGTCAAATCTGATGAGCAGCGCTGTTGAGCTTTCGAGGTGCAAAGCTTATACCAGATCTTGAAAATGGGCTTCTTCGAGGACACCCTACACCGCCATCTATTGAACATATAAGTACTAATGGGACAACTCAAGCATGGGATCAGCCCCGCCTTGTAAAGGAATGCCTATCAATGATACTCTACCAGACACTGCCTGGGAATGGCCACATAAGAACTCATACTCCCTATAGAAGTAGAAGTTTAAGAACGAATCAAGTCGGGCAAGACTCTATAGCTCATAAGATCCTTGCTCTTCCCTACCTAGTCCTAATCCTAATTCATATCCTGGTGCTACTCTGCCGATAAACTATCGCTTACGGACTGCTTCAGTTGTGGTTGGTTATCATGCCATGTGTGATGACAATGTCTGTCTTGGTTTCTCCCGATTGCTATCTGGAAGGGAGCTTCTGGATATACGTAGTACATCAAAGAAACAATTATACTAATTCATCGTCGAACGCCCTTCTGTATACTAATTATAATGATTACCGAATCCAAGACAGCTGGCTACTACCACCGACTATACTTACATATGTCGGTAACCTTAAGTGGTCAATTAATATCATTTGCCTCCCGCCCTTGCAGCAGCAAGAGCTACCTAAACTACCCTATCATCCGAAGCTCCTTAGACATGGTATCCTGCTATACTTAATGTATATGACTTTCTCCCTGTCGCTGCTGGTGTTAAAAATAAAGCACTGTCAACAACGCCTGTGGCGACTGGAACACAGTCCACAACTGCTGCTGGCAAATCCAGTGAGTGCATTTTGGATTGACTACTCTCGCCACCTGGGCTGCCTCGGACTATGTACACATAAATGAGGATTGTCATCTCAGCTGATCAAACAAAGGATCAACAATTCTGCCTTTTCTACCCTAGATTTGGTGGCTGGCAGTACTGTTGTTGTGATTCTTGCCTCATTGTCCAATTTCTACTGGGTAGTATCGTCACGCCATTGCAGCCAATGACGTCATTGGCTGACCCGCAACTACGAATTCTTCTCTCAACGGCCTTCATGTCCATCGATATTCCCCATCTGCCATCCGCGCTATCATCCCTCCGGTCGATCAACCAGTACTATTGGCTGGGCTGAGATGCCACTGTCTGCCTGCCTTTCAGAGTACATACGCGTGCCGCGCAAGTCTCCGCACCAAGCCATTGTGGCTTAGGTATCGCATGCTCTCTTCCAAGTAGAAAAATTGTGGCTTCGTGGATTCAAATCATTCTTAGGTTCTTCCCTGCTCATTTAACAACCAATCAGCGACTGGGGAATTATGATCCCTTCAGTGCGCAGAACATGCCACATACAAAAAGCACTGGAGATGGATGCTTTGATTCCATCGGCTCGACCAGAGTAGTGGCCAGCGTGAAGCCACTACTGTCCCTTACGCGCCACTTGCTGCGTCGGATGCGAATGAATTTCCTTTCCTGGACTATGTGGCAAAAAGACACATAGGGAAAAGGATCTTGCATGGGTGGTACTGTGCACCGTCGATATGATTGACAGACGAAAGAAAATTCCGTCCAAACCGCAACCGAGAAACCTTCGAGGTCAAGCTAAACAAAGCTATGTTCCTCGCCCGACTGCCGCCTTTTGTTCCCTTGATGCCTTCTAAGCAATAGCGTATCGACGCACTCCATTCACGTATTGTCCGCCTGGTCCGAACCAATCGCCTGTATCCTTTACGTTCCCCCGCTAATGTGGGAACGAGTATCGTTGCTGAGTCCATACCCTCTATCATCATTGACCCCCTGATCTTAATTGCTGAGCGGCAGGGTAGCTCAATGACTCATTGACATTGGCTGAAGTGGAATATTGCATGCTTGGCAATGGATTATCTACAATGAAGATAAGCACGACAGAATGAGGCCATTACGTTTCCACTATACAGCTACTAACCTAGCGATATCAGATCAATTGTCTTCCAGGATGTATTAGACGGCTTGGTAAGGGCACAGCTCTTTGTCCCATACGAGGTGAGGCCAAGGAAGTATATATCTAGTAAACGAGATCGAGAAATATGTAGAAGATATCAGGGAAACAATGATTTACATAGCCCTAGAGAAATATGAATCCGGACGCTAAACAGTCCCAGTGACTTGAGACCGGCAAGAATACAGAATACGCTAAGCATGTAGAGGGATAAATTCAGAGCAGAACAAGGTATACCCCATTTAGTATGCCAAAGCAAACCGTCGTCCTTCCTAGGGCGTTATAAAGAGGACCATGCAAACTGGATGTGACATCATCATGTGCACTTAAGGATCATTAAACATGATTAACTATTACAGGTGTGACTTGACCGAAAATCAGTCAAGGAACAATAAAAGGAGTTGTAAAGAATAGTGGTTGTTATCGTTCGATGCCGAGAGACGCGACTTTCCCAGCAAATCGTGCTCCAGCGCTTCCTCTCTTGTGCAGTCTATCACGTTCCTTGCTGTCCAGGGATCCCGATGGCACCACCTGATCACTTGCTGTTCCTCGAATGCTGGGCAGTGATCCGACTGTGTCAGCAGCAGAACTGCCCGCCATGGGCGTCACATATCTTGTGGTGCGTTGACTCAGATAGAGTTGCGCAGCCGGTGATAGAGGAATGGGAGGTGGCTGTGAGGGAATTTCCGCGCCGTTTTGTACAAGCAATTCTGCTATCGGGAATGGAATCGCCTTGACTGCGTTGGCAGTACCCGGTCTAGGTGGCAGGCTAGACGGCGTCGACCCAGGCGATGCGGGGTCTGCAGCCGCTAGAGCAAGGAAGACCGCGTGGGTGTTTCGCGACCGGTCAGTGATGTTAACATTGGCTCGAAGCGCAATGCCGTATAGCACGCCTTGGATATCATTCTTTTTGATTGCCGCAAGCAAGGTTTCATCAGCAGTCGAGAACCGTGACAAAGGGGAGGGCAGCGACTGCACGAACGCTCGATCGCTATACTTGGCAGTGATGAATTTCAGCCGTTGTTCCCGAGTCGAAGTTGCCGACGGTTTCTGGCTCTGGTCTAGTGTCGCCTCCCAGACCATATTACTGACGCGGTTGCCAACCTGCAAGAGGATCTCGACAATGTCATTTGAGAAAGAATTCACGTCCAAGGTCAGGGAACGGATTTTGGAGATATGAGTTCCCAGAGAACGGTGGATGCCGCTACACTCAATGCACAAGACTATCCCAAGGTTGATCGACACCCACTCAACCTTCGAGGTCGATCCGCAATCAGCACACCAATTATTGCCTTGGTCCGCATCGCGGACGGTCTGGAGCAATTTGGCGGGGTTCTCTTCATAGCCGGTGCTATCGTTGCGCACGTAGCTTGGTCGAGCACCTACTGTGGTGCGACGGCTCACGCTGCTGGTAGAACTTGCGGAATGAGAATGTTGACCGGAATACGACGAGCTCTTTCCAGTCAAGACAGAACCTATATCGCGACCCAGGGACGAGCCGTCGTTCTTTGACGGAACGGGTGGAGACATGCCACGGCCCTCGACAGCACTTTGCAGGGCGTTGTTGATGGCCCTGATCCAGTTTCCCATGTCTTCTTCGGAAGTCGCCTGATAAATCCGCTTAAACTGAGGGGTAATGACTTCAAAACAGAAGCGTCGTTCGGCGTTCCGTGCTTCTCGCACAGAGGCCATCCGTAGGTCAATTGGATCCATATGCAGATCAAGCTTCTGTTTCCAATTACTGTACTCTGAGAGTTTTCCTTGATCTAACACAATCCAGAACTTATGCCAAGCTTGCTTGTTGATGCCCTTGGGATCGATGTGAGATCCCGGTCGTGATAATGCCCAGAGAAGTCCCTCCTTCCTCTGCTGGCCGCTCGGATTGGCATTTGCGGATATCGGCGGGATTCCGGCCGTGCTGTTCATAGCTGCATTTGTCTGCGGGGCTATGGAGGAGCTGTTGCTGACCACGCTTCGCAGCTGAGACCCTGTGCTGTCTGCGCGGCCCAAGTCCGATTCAGACTTGTGGCCACCACTACCATTGCCCGGCAGCGCTGACGGAACACTTGGGTTGGCGAGGGAATCCGGCTCCAGATATAAGTTACTGCTTTTTTCCAGAGCCCTTCGTTTCTCTTCTCTTTCTGTCCTCTGGAACTGGAATTCCTTGTCCGCCTGATTGACCTCGTGAATCAAAGCGTCCAGCTGGGGAACCATGTCATCGACCTTCTTGGCCGCCGCAAGGAAGCTCTTAGCTTGTTCATCTGCGTACCTGGTCAGGTGCGAAAGGACTTCCTGTTCCTTACGGCCACCATGAAGATCTTGCATGAACGAAGAATAATCGAACCGCTTTAACTCAAAGTTCCGCCTCTTGGCTTGGTACTTGGAATCGCTCTCCGCTCGCTTTTTCTCCTTCAAGGAATCCTGCCTCTGTCCGAGGTAGCGACTCACGTAGGCATAATAATCCCTGCTCTCTTCTTCAAACTCCTTCTTCTTGGCTTCGGCCTGTTTGATGTCATTGTTATAAAGCTTGACCAGAGGTTCGATGACGAGCTTTTGCAGTTGGATGGTATTGAGTCGCTCATAATTTAGGATCTGCCGAGCAATTTTCTCAAAGTAGTGATCGAGGGCCGGCTGGATTGCGTTGGAATTAGACGTTGAGGCCTCACTGAGAGCGGATAGGAAGGCTTCCACAGCATCGTTGCAGGCCCCTTGGGCTTGTTGGGCAGCCTCCGCTTTCTTCAGCACCTTCTTAATCTTCGCACGCATGTTCCCTGTCTTCTGCTCCAACGCTTTCATAGTGGCTCGGAACAATGGGCCATCCTCCACTACACTCATATCTTCGCCAGGACGCGAATGGGGAAGGTCAACTTTCACCGGCGGCGGCGGGGGCGGAGCTTGGGGAGGAGGGGGAGGCAGAGCACTATCGATCGTTTCAGGCGGAGTACCCGGAGGAAGGTGCAGATTGGAAGTGGTGTCGGCATCACTGGAATGCGAGAGGATTGACTGCGAAGAAGGCATACGATTCCGAACGGGGTGAGGGATTTCCAGGTTTGGTGACAAGGTCTGCGGACTGGGTATTGAACGCGGGGTGTTGTGCACCCAGAACGAGAAGTGCGCGAGAGTGTTGAGACGATTAGCTCGCTGATCATAGTCCAAGAAGCTACAGCTGTTCCTCCAACCACCGCCCTTATCTTCTGTGGGCTTGGGTGGTTTCCATTTCCAGGACCAATTGAACTGAACGGAAGGGCTTCCACCCGTTGTATAATCCCCTACAAACTGCACATTGGTATTGTTTTGCAAGTTGGGATTCGCATGAAATTCTCGTGTTATCAAATTGTCGAGCTCTTTTGAGTTCGTCGCATGCGCGAATGTAAGTCCGGTGAGCACAGTGTCGGCCACTTCCGGAAGTGAGGTTGCGACACCATTGACGACGGAACCTGAACTGTTAGCGGTTTGAGTCTGCCTGAGTATAAACGTGAAATTGAAGTTCAGTTCATCCTCATTCGTCAGGCGCAAAAGGAATGTGGGCGCTGATGCAGATGAGGAGAGATCCGGATCCTGTAACGAGACAGCAACCGAGGACTTGTCAGCTGAAAAAAACAAGGGCTTATAGAGGGCGCGACTCAAGCCATTATGGCTCCAGCACCTTACCTGTATATACTCAATAGGACTGTCGTCACCAACTTCACGCTTCGCAGTATATCTCGTGGCCGGGAAAGAGTTGGGAGTAAGATGCAGGAATATCCGTCCTCGAGAGTTGCTTATCGTGGCGGACGAGATTGTAACTATTGCTCATTCGAAGCAATTAGCAAAAGAGCAACAGAGAGTTACGGACCGTCGACGACTTTAATGGGAAAAAGAAACGCAGGAGGGAAATAGTAGTGTTGGACACTTACACCTTGTTTGGTCTTTGAAGAACAAGTTTCCAGAGTCATCGAGACGACTTCCAACATTGCCCATAATGAAGACGATGAATGATTCAAGTCACCACTCGAAGAAGAGACGGTCCGAAAGGATGACTGGGCCAGCTGGAGGTCACCATCGACGGTCGGATTGGCATCAGTTTATAGCTGAAGCAACGATAAACAATCGGCAACCGAACGGAAAAGCCGTCATCTAGTCTGAAACTCCACTCAAACGTCTTCAGGGATCTCGTGAGCCTGAAACCACACAGATATAAACTGCTGTACGATGGAAGAGTTTTTGAGAGGTAGGTCGCGATCGGAGAACACGAGCCGTTGTGTGGAAGCAAAGATGGTGATGGTCAACCTGACAGCGGGCGCGATCCCCGGTTTCTGAGATCCTGCTGCGCTTGGTTCGCAGGAGGCACCGAGTCGATTCGGTGGACTAGATGAAGACGTGAACAAATAAAGAGGCAGATGATATGAGAAGGAGAAGCTGACAAGCAAGAAAAGAGGCTCCAAATCGGTGCCTGGCGAGAGCAGCAGTGTGGGTAATTGTGGAGGTTGAATCGGAGGTTTGGCGCGCGGAGGAGGGGAAGAAGAACGTGGGAAGGATGCGATAATGATATGTTCATTAAAGCACAGGAATATAAGTACAAATTTCCCCCGCCTGGCACAGACACCAGTGTTTCACACAACGGTCTATCTGTCTACAGGTTACTCTTGAGGGCAGAGGTGACCAGCTGGTGATTTCAGCTTGATATTTTATTTCTCCCAGAAAATATCATGACTGCCTCAACAGACACAGATAATAATACGACGTTTTACCAAGAGAAGCCGTTCAGCACTGACTGGGGATCACGCTGGAGGCTGCGTCTGCAGGAGAGCTGTTAAATCCCCAACGCGTGATCCTCAACTTCTTCTTGTTGAACATGGGAGCATGACGCCGACAGTGAGATTATTTTGCATACAGGAAGGATCACAAGAGCGATATCCAGGCTTTGCCTTCAGATATTTCAGAATGACACTCTGAAACCGACTCCAACAGAATCCGGCTGATCCTTCTCCTGCAGATCCAGAAAGCCTTTCACAGTACTTCGTAGTTAACTCATAGAGAGACATGGGAGGGAAAAAAAGAGCTCCTGCCAATCAGAGCATCAACAGAACTTAATAAATTACTTGCTGAGCTATCCATTCTCCAACGGAGGGGTATCTAAGAAAGAAAACAGGCTAATTCTAGCAGACGCCGCAGAGGAGTGTATGAGAGTTCCCACAACCGCTGCTCGAGTGCGTCACATAGATAATGGTAACAACAACAATAATAACAACCAGGGGGAATCACAAATGCATACTGCGCAAACATAAGAGGCCATAGGGATATTTAAGGACTCGCCCGTGCTCTCGTCCCAATCAAAAAAGAAGCACGTATAAATAGAAACAGGTGTTTCTTGATTACTGACCATGGAACGCTGCCAGAGTTTACCACACCAGCTTATTGTAGGGCCTCCGATGGCTGATGCGATGAGCTGGTATGGCCGTTGTGGTTTGTTGTAATGTCTTTGTGTTCATCCCCTTCCACCCATTTCATGACCTGGCCTTTGACGTCGCGCATGTCGTGCACTTTCTGGGCAAGGTCTCCTCGTTTCTTGGACGAGGCACCGCTTCGTTCTACGAGCTCCTCTTCATCTGAACTTGAGATGGACAGCGATGAACTGCTGCGTTGTTGAAGGAAGGCCATTTGGTCCGCCTCTTTCTTCTTAAATTCTCTCTGCTCAGCTTTCAGCTCCGTCATTCGCTCAGCATCTTCCTGGCAGTCCAATGTGGTAATATGGAGGCCAACAAAGGTCCCAGAGAGGAGATCCTTGAGCAGTGAAAGATACTTGCCATTGGGACGATAAGTACCGCTGTCATTGTCGATGAAGAGCTCATAATCGCCAGGGTCTATTGATACCCGTGTGGTAGCCTCGGCCTGGGGCCCTTGGGTTGGAATCTCAGTCGCTGATGGCTCTGCACAGGAAGAATGACGACGATGGCGGTGTTTCAGTCGACGAACAAAGAACTCTCCGGAATACGCGATGTAGATCGAGACATTGCTGTGCATGGTGTGTTTGCTTAGCAAATCAATTCCAAATTCCTTTCCTGTCTCGGTAAATCGGAACAGTCCGTCGAGGGTGAGGATATAAGTGAATATACGGCCGCCCTGAGCATGGTGAACAAACTCAAGAAATTTCTGAGTGAGCTCGGTACACGGAGCTGCGAATTTACCATAAAGAGTTGCCCGATCAAAGTTGTAGATTCTCTCATGCTGATGATGGAGAGCCCGATTGAGGATACGGCCGCGGAGACTGTGCGACGTGAACATACCCGCCACAAAGGGTTTGAATTCGACATAGCGATGATATAATTCAGCGGGTACAGGGCCCTTTAGCTGTATCTGAATGGCTTGGAAACTTAAGAGAGGCAAAAATAAAAAGCAAATAAGCAATCTACGTCAAGAGCGCCCGGGTCCGAGATACACGTACTTGTAACGGCTGACTGTCTTCTTGCCATCCGAGCTTTGCACTTCGTCTTTCGTCCCTGTCAGACGCCCGATCAGGGGGGAAAAGTGTTTAAACCAGTAGTTTGGCCCGACTGTGTACATATGTCCACCCTCCTCACCTGGGGTCTTACCCAAACACTCCACACTGATGACAAGATGTGAGCCAAGGTCGAGACGTCGCGAGGCGAGGGCGGCGATATTGCCAAACAGGTATACGCGCTTGCTGCCGAGTCGTTTCTTGACCCGAAAAGATTGCTCCTTGAAACCAGACCAGTGGTCATCGATACGGCCGACCTCGACGTATGCGATGCCCAACTTATCATCATGGTCGGCAGGGTCCTCATCGTAGACATGGCACTTGAGCTCGAAGCCGGACGCAGGAACATTCGCAACGATCCACTCGCTGTCCCATACCGGGTCTCTGTTCTTGCGCACTGTCGGCGTTCTAAAGGTTACAAGGGGGTCCTGCTTATGCCGCTGGGGAAGGTCGACAACCAGCTGAGCTCTCACGTAAGGATCAGACGAGAACGTGCCGAAGTCCGCACATGGAAGGTTGATGCCGCGATGAAAAGTGAACTTCAGGGTGTAACCAGGGGGCGCATGAGGAATTGGAGTACTGTCGAAACCCCCCGCGGGCTTGTGCTCGCCATTGGTTGTGACCTTCATTGCGACGGCTCGATCATGAAGTCTTTCTGTTTTATCAACAAATTTGGGGCCATACTTGTCCAGCGCATGTCGCGGACGTGCTGATGGCGGCTCGGTTTCATCCTCCATGATCCGGGAGAGCTAGAAAAGTTATGAAGAGTACTCCGTTCTGTTTTACACTATTTTATTATACTTGCTGCCTGCAGCACTTGGTCGAGTCAGCTCTGAAGATGCGGGACGATGTGGGCACGAGATCTTGCTCTTGTCCTGTCGTAGGGCTGAGTGTGTAGAAGACAAGTCAGGAAGCAGGTAAAAGGGAGAGAAAAGTGAGAGAAGAAAAAGGAAGAGGAAGCAAAAGTCGCCTTTTTTTTTTTTTATTAGTATTTGCTTTCAAGTCATTTCACATACAACCAAACCTACCTTCAACAGAAAATGTCAGTTCATGATGGATGATGACTTCCCTTGTTATTTTTCCATTTTCCCCTCAGCCGGCGGCAGGAACTTGGTTCCAGGGCGCTGCAAGCCTACATCATCGCGCCCCTCCTTGGTCCTAAGTTCTACTACGTAAGTAGTTCTAACTACTTTTGACTCCTGAACAGCAGAGAGGGTGCTCGGATCTTCTCGGATGGTCTCGGATGGGTTGAGGAAGGCCAAGCTTCTGTCGTTTTTGGAGGTTCTTGGAGATCTTCTCTTCTCGTCATAAACAAACAAATAATACACTTCCATACGGAGGAGTACTATTATCTCCTTGCGAGTGGTCTGTACTAGCGGTCATGATTTTCGCCTGACTATCCATCCATTGTTGTCAACACACAGCAACAGACCTAAAAAGGAGGGGGAAAAAAAAGGTAGGTGCGGTAGTAAAGTCGATGAGCGACATACACTTGTCAAAACACTTCTAATTAATTGGATAATACGATACCATCTTTTTAAATTTCTTAATTTTTCTCAGTTTKGGTGGCAGTCGAGCTCCAGCATCAACTGAGACCAGCTCAGAAGACGTTCAGCATAGCAAGGACAGCCTAGTACAATAGGAACATAAGAAGACGGAGAAGACACGAAAAGTATCGGCCAGCGAGAACCGCAAATTCGCTTTCCTCGAGTAGGATACCGCAACGCGTCGAGCATAGCAATAATCTCATGAGCCAAGCTCTTTCCAGCAAGCTGCGCAGTAAATTAGCTCGCATGATGTATAATCTCAGGAAAGAGGACAAATCACGATCCGCGGAACAGGAACTGCATATCTTCCGGAGTGAGCTTTTCCAGCGCCTCCCCCTGATCTTTGTTCAGCGTGCCGTTGATGAGATTTGCCTTCTTCTCTTGCAGCAATACAATCCGCGATTCTACCGAATCCTCAATGCAGAGCCGGGTTATGACACAGGGCCGGCGTTGACCAATACGATGGCACCGGTCTGCGCTTTGCCATTCGGCAGCTGGATTCCACCACCTGATGGATTGGCGTTAGTACAAGACCCTGATCAGGTATGTAGCAAGATGCTCGAGCGGTACTTACGGATCGACGATGAAAACTCTTGAGGCTTCGGTCAAGTTCAGAGCGACACCCCCTGCTTTCAATGAGACAAGGAAAACCTCTACATCGACATTATTCATGAAATAATCAATTGATTTCTGACGCTGTGCAGGCGTCATCGTCCCATCCAGCATGACGGTGTTGAAACCAGCCCGGCGAAGACGCCATTCAACAAGCTGAAGCATCGAGGTAAATTGCGAGAAAACGATGGACTTGTGAGTCTGCTTCTGGCTCCTCAGTTTGTAGAGCTCGTAAACAAGCATTTCAATCTTCGTCGACGACGTCCAGTCCTCCATTCGGATGCGATTAATGATGGAGTTCTTCTTGATGTGTTCCGCCTCCTGCTCAATATCTGGCTGCTCGAAATCAATGGAGAGAGGGATGTGACAACGAGGACAATCAACGACGCTGTCTGCTTCAAAGGACTGGATGTAATCTTTGGCACAACGACGACAAAACTCATGGTGACAACGAGATCGAATGGCCTCTTCCGCAGGCTCATCACAGATACTGCATACAAGGACGTTCTGTCCACCGGCAGCATGCTTCTTTAGGATTAGGTCTGGATGATTCGCAACCTGCCGCATCTGCATGATCAGACCGAAGATGTTGGCGTAGTTGTTCAACATCACACCTCGGCTAACGTATGTATCGAACTGCCTTGTAGAATTCGTCATAATGCTCCTGGAAAAGTCTCGTTCAATTTCTCCGAAAAACTCGTTATGCAGAACTACGCGTTTCGGAGGGAGCTCCATTGAAGCTGTGTGATCGCGCTTGACTCGTCTCAGCATGATCCGGTCGGTGATCAGGCGAAGTTTGGACAAGGCCTCCTTGCGGGCTTCTGGATTGTCTCGTTCGGTAATGGGATTAAGGATCTCCTGATTGAAGACTGATACGTGGCTGAATCCACTGTGCTTGCAATGGCTACAACGTTTGTCCGCGTCCTGGGACCAATGAAGTTGCTGACATTTGCACTGCTTGCAGAAGTAGCACGCAAATGGGCGAACTTCGAGGAAGCGAAGAAGAGAGAAGAACTCGCCGATTCGATTCTGAACAGGAGTGCCGGAAAGACACCATTTATAAGAGGCTTTAAGGGCAAAACATGCACGTGCAACACTGGTAGTCCGTTGCTGAGAAGTATTAGCAAAAAAATCAATTGTACAGTCCAAAGGTCTCGTCAAAATACCTTGATGCTATGCGCTTCATCGAGGATAAGGCGGTGGTAGTCAATGGCATGAATGACGCCTTCTCATTGTCAGTAAGCCTTTCTTTGCTGTACTAATTTGTCGATAGACTCACTATCTTCTTTCACGATCCCGTCGTTGCGGTTCCATCCTTTCCATTCCTTTCGATGAATGGATTCGAGGCCGGAATCTACAACCGATATTAGACCGAATTCACGCTTGCAAATTTCATAACTTACAAGAGATCATGATCACATCATAAGACTCAAGGTCTTTCTTGGTCAGGTGTTTGACCTTGGCATTGGTATTGTGGTACACAAGGACATTCAACTGGCCATTCGTGTATTCCTGAGGTCATAGAAATTAGGGCCGTAACTATAAGTTCAAACACGCAGAACAGACGTACTTTGATTTCAGACTGCCATTGCATCAGAGCAACCGGTGGCACCACAACAAGCGATGGTTTGCCGACGGGATAGTCAGACATGAGAAGGGAGACCGCCTGGATAGTCTTTCCCATGCCCATCTCGTCACCCAGCAAACCACCTTTATATTGACTTTTCTCTTGCTGTGACATCCAGTTCAAGCCCTCGAGCTGGTACGACTTCAGCGTTCTCGAAATGCCCGGAGGCTGTTCTGCTGGTACCGGTGTAATAGGCGGCGTGTTCTTTAAGTCGTCCCACATTTTTGTGATGAGAGGATGTTGCCTTTCAAGTTTGCGTCGCTCTCTATAAGCCTAGATACTGCGTTAGAGCACCGTCATATCGGATGAAGCGAGCAAACTTACTCGATTACTCATCCAAGGTGGAATATTAGTGCGTCGTTGGTTTGCAGAGGCCCTTAATGCTTGCCTCCGCGCTCGCGAGCCTGTACTGGCATTTGCTGTGCCAGAGTCTCTTGCCCTTTCGGCAATTAAGGGTTCCTCCTCGCTACTAGACGACGGAGGACCGTCTGCTTCCGAATCAGTTTGATAGTTGCCATCCCCTGCTTCATCATCACTTAAGTCAGAGACTTCGCTGTCCGGAATGGTTTGCTGCGTTGTCGACCGCCGAGAAGTCCTAATACTGCGCTTTGGTCGCCAAGGCTCAAAGTCCTCTTCATCCTCTGCATCCTTGAACCCGTCAGACTCGAGGTTCTCCAGGAGGTCATCATCCTCAGTAGAATCTTCGATCTCCGGGGTGTCACGACTCGCGCTCGCGGCAATCTTCCGACGCTTGGAAAAGGATTCCTGATATTCTTGCATTTGCAGAGCATGAGCCAAAGCCTCGTCTGAAGTTCCCAGAGTCGAGGCATCCGGGGATAGCGCTGCGGCGTTCCTCTTAAGTCCTCTTTGCATGCTACTGAGGGGCATTGTCCTTGAGCGTAGTTCCCGAGCTCGTGCAGAAGCATTAACTCTCCTCCTGGGCTTATTCACATCTGACTCGGCAGGAGTCATCGCAACGCTAGTTGCAGGAGTATCATAGTCGTTTCTTCCTTCGCCAAACGTGTCTTCCGAGGAAGAGGAAGAAGAAGCACACGGAGGTGACTGCTTCTTCACGGGTATAGCAACTTCGACAGAAGTAGAGACAGAGCTCGACTCAATCGACTCCAAATGATGCTCTTCATTTTTCTGATTAACCCTGTGGTCACTCGGACGGTCGGTGGTGGATCTGGGGTTTGACTGTGCTAATCGCAGGGAGGTGCGTCTCGGCATCGATGATCGCCTATCTTGAGGCACTGAAATCGATCATTAGCCCTATAAATGACTGTGGTGGACACAACTGTAGTAGAAAGCTTTCCATCCTCGGATTCAAAGATGAGTAGCATGTTTGGGAGGACATGTAGCATGGAAGCGAGAGCACTTACTACCAGCTGGCATTGTTTCTTTTGCTGCGGAAGTCCTTCTCCCCATGATGCCAGGATTTCGATGATATACCAAATGAGGCTCCTGATTTCCTTGTCAAAAGTAGGATCCTGGATGATTGACAAACCGGAGTTTGCCCCTGGTACCTGATCGAAAATAAAAATGTTGGTGGCAAATATGGGCACCGTTGTTATGGAGCTTCGGTCGGAAAAGGGAGGCAGCAGTGTTGGAACTTTGGGAAGATTTGGAAAATTCTTTCACAGCTCGACAGGAACACGGCCTGTGATTCACAGATCTGTCACTACCCCTCGTATACGACTCTTGGCGAGTGCAAGTAAACTCCTTTCATCAAACTTCTTCTGTCTCTCCTACTTCTCACCAGGTCCAGATAATACAGTCTTTATCCAGGAAACGCGCTGATAAGGACAACACTGAAGTTCGCGTAAAGTGGAACACGAAATTACCACGAGTCCTGTGACCTGAAGCTTACCAGACCTGCATCAATCATCTTAACGCCACCTTAAATCAGGTTATTATTAAAGTGGTTCTGCATGCAATATGTACGTTTCGTTCATTCTGAGGTTTTCGAGGCTTTCATTTTAACTGTTTGCAGGGCGGAAAGAAGGTCAACAAGGAATCAGATAAGGGGCCCGTACGTCCTCGACCCTTTTTCCCATCTGCCTGGTCGATCTCGCTGATTCATGATTTTGCAGCCATTCTGCGCTCACTGATTTCTTAGCTGTGAGTGACTCATTCTTTTAGCATCAATAAATGACCAGGTCCGTGCTGACACTTGATTGTCTAGTCCAACAACATTTCCGCCGCTCAGATTCATCAAGACTACCAAAGACGAGTGAGACAAGCCGAGCGAGAAGCGGTTGCGAGTGAACCGGCGGATGAGATTGAGGAGGAAGATGAATATGAAGACAATGACGGCGAAACGGCCGAGCAGAGAAAGAAACGCAAGCGAAAGGAGGCAGCGACACTCGCAAAGATCAAGCAGAGCAAGGAGTTCGCTCGCCGCAAAGCCCGCCGCACTGGGGATCCCGATGATGACGACGATGTCATTGCTAAAGAGATGATGTACGAAAAATCCCGACCTATACCAGGCCAACTTGAGAATTGCGAGCTGTGCAGTAAGCGTTTCACGGTCACGCCGTACAGCAAAACCGGCCCCAATGGTGGTCTCCTCTGCGCCAAATGTTCCAAAGAGGTAGCGGATGATGAAAGAAAGTCAAAAGCTAAGAAGCGAGGGTCGAGAAGTGGTCGGCGGCAGAATCAAAGCAACTTGCTCGACGGAATCGTGCAGCAAGGTGCTCTCAGTTTGGTCGAGATGTGTGCAAAGGTGAACATTCTTGAGCAATCCTTCGGTCCATCTTGTTCAAGGCTGACTGCAATCAGAAAGTTGCTGATAACCACAACGACATCGAAGAATTTGGGGACTTACCGTCACGGTTGCTTCAGCGCCTTAGCCAGATATTTTCCAAGAGGCGGATTCTTACATCAAGGACTTTAAACTTGTTCCTACGGCCTGAATTGAATTTCATTGACATTTACGATGCGGCTAGTATGTCTCTACTTGTTATTTTCAGGTTCTCAACGTACTCACTTGTCATAGAACTCGAAACGGACGACTTTCACAAAATATTCGCTATTATGCCGGCCCTGAGTCGTGTCAATCTCCGATTTGCGGGCCAAATCAAAGACAGAGTTGTTGAATACATGATTGACCGGGATCTTCAAGTCAGGCAACTGCAGTTAGATGCCGCTAACCTTGTCTCTGATGCTTATTGGCGGCGGCTCTTCCAGAAATTGGGATCTCAGCTCGAAGGGTTGAAACTGTCGAATCTCGATTTTTCCTTTGATGACGAAACCGTGGAGACACTGTGTAAAAACTGCACAGCCCTCAAAAGACTAAAGCTCAAGCAGTGCTGGAAGATTGGTAGCAATTCTGTACGGGCAATTTCAACTTTACCAACCCTTGAGCACTTGTCTCTCGATACTGTCCAAGAGTTGGAGATTGAACCCGTTTTACAGATGATGGATACGCTTGGCCCGAATCTGCGCACACTGTCCTTGGAGGGCTTCCGCAACGCTGATGACCGACTTTTGGATCTTATTCATGACAAATGTCGGCTGCTCTCAAAACTTCGTTTTTCAGACAATGCTCTGTGTAGCAACAGAGGCTTTGTCAACCTGTTCACAAATTGGGCCAATCCTCCCTTAAGATTCGTGGATTTGTCTTCCACGCGAGACGTGGATAATGCTAACCCTGATGGGCCTGCCGAGGCAATTGGACTCGCGTCTCAAGGGTTCATTGCGCTCATGAACCACTCAGGCTCGGCCCTTCAGAAACTGAACATCTCATCGTGCCGTCACATATCGCGTGCTGCTTTCGAGGATGTGTTTTCAGAAGGGAAGACATACCCATTCCTGCAGGAGCTGGACGTATCCTTTCATACGGTTATGGATGATTTCCTCATCGGTAAAATATTGCAAGCTTGTCCAGCGATCAAGAAAGTTGTGGCCTTTGCATGCTTCAATGTGCGCGACGTCCGGGTTCCAGTTGGCGTTGCATTGGTTGGAGGTTTAAAGGCCCAGCACTCCATTGTCGTTGAGGGCCCAGCGTCTGGTTAGTCCGATAACCTAGACAAAAGACTTTCCAAGCACAACGCCTGAAGCCAAAGCGATGAGATGTCTGCTTTCCTTGTGACTTAATGAGCGTGCTTAACCAGGCTTTCGCCTCTGGTCTTTTCTTCAAGCATTACAGTTTACATTATATTATAGCTTGCTGCTTGAAGTGTTTAACAACCTTGCAAAGAAACTCTACTTAGCCCATATTGTCAATGGAGCACAAGCCAGCGATATCATAGTAGGATGCGCTCCGTCTTTCTCAATGACATGATTGATCAAGTCCCTATTTTGGATGAAGCGAACGGTGAAATAACATAGCGTCAAAAAGCAAATCAGGGAGGTGTCTTTTGGAAGCCGGTTAGACCTCCGTCTGAAAGTCGAGCAACGTGTCCATTCCAGAGCTGAAGACTGGTATCGTTAGATGTTCGAGTGGCTCTTGACCATAACAGTTGATGCAGGTAATATTTGAGACGGGATTTCGTCTACTTCTATCTGACCTACCTACCGAGATATCTCGCCTTCGCGTCGCCAATATTCGTGCCGAAGACGCTGCTTTCTAGCATGAAACCCGCCCACTTTCGTGTCCAAACGATCAATGACTTTGTCGAAGCAGGATATAGTCATTCTGGATATTTCACGATTGTCGTTACATTAGAAAAGCTATAACGAGGCGAAAGCTGGCAATTGGCTCCACACATCGAAAGCTTTGGTCAGACCACACCGTAAAGGTGTCAGAAAAGTATTTCGCTGACCTCCAGAAGAAGATTAGGATCGCTTAATGAAAGCAATCTCATAATCATAGAGCGGCAATGTGATCTGCATTATTATTGTGTTAGATCAGTCTGCTTGCACAATCAAACTAATCCATGTTCATGCTGGCAATTCAGTGAAGTATCCATGATCTAGTGATAAGAGCTATTGACGTATGCTACTTTGAAGAAAGCGCATGTGCATAATGGTTGCATCTGATTTGAGAGATTCCCCCGGACTAGCCCGGGGTGCCTACCTTAAGTAAGGTAAGGTACAGTGCTTGGAGCCTAGTAACCTTAGTTACTCAGATAGTACCTTGGCCAGATATCTAGGTATGTCTGCGATGCAGTATCAGTACACTACCCGGAATACCTACGGTATCTTAGTACGGATACTACTCACTACAATCTAAGGTAGTGGCGATCTCGGGCTAGGATTGGTACCTACAGAGTACATTTATTATTACATTCTCCTCAAATATGCAGTCTCAATATGTGATCAGAAGTTTCGTTGGAAGCGGTCTTGCTTTAAGTTCCATTAAGATGATCAAGTTCACCACATCATCACTGATTTCGTGTTGATTACGGAGGTACATCGACGATCATTGCTCGGCCCCAGTTCGAAGGGATCTGTTGATTGCCTGCTATATTTGGCATGGCTTAACTTACAATTAAACAACCTAGAAAGGTACTAGATGCGTACCTTACGAGTCACAATTATTCCATAAAGTAAGCTCCACACTCCCATCTCCCAAGACGCCACCGCGAGTCACTGATAAAATCTAGGTAGACTAAATAATAATAATACAGCGGTTCGGTACCTTACTGCTTAGGTAGCTTCTCACTCAGCGCCAAACGTTCGCCCGATGTAGTTGATCAGTTTATTATCAGGATTCAACGCTTGACATTCCGAGTAAGAAATAATGATCCCTCATGCAGCTCGCCCTCTGTTTACTTCTGATACACTTCTCTAAGCTGCTAGCTGTTGAACGAGGTCATACAACATTGCAAGGCGGGCAACCTCTCTTACAAGTGAGAGCTGAATCCAATTGACCCTTAGCCCCTTTGCTGGGTTATCTCTTTCCGCCGCTTCTTTTTATGCCGATGGGACATGATCAATGCTGGAGATCCTAATGTCAACAGCCACGCATCTTTCTTGCCCATCCACCTCATTCGGGGGCGAAATCCTCGAGGGCGATATTTTTTACCACAGCTTTGTTCAGAGTCTTTGAATGATCGGACATGATCTCAGAATGATCCCAGTAGGCTCATCTTCTACCTCGCAAGAATCTGCCCTTAATAAATGATTTCATCTCAAGTCTGTAAAGGTTCAATGGTTGATGAGCGAGGGTGGAACCATATTCCAGGATATCGGAATGCGCAGTTCTCCAAGGCCGATAATCCTGCACCAAGCCCTGTTGATGGCCATACCTTAGTATTGGAACTTGTATGGAAAACAACTCCGCTACCTAGAGAAGCAGGCTGGAAATCAAAAGCATGGAATACTTGGCGAATATGGAGCTGGGAGCAAAGAGTACGCTGACTCGATCCAGTCAAGCAGGTACACGGTACTCAACCACCTGATTGAAGAGCATCCCCATTGGACTCAACGGCATATTGCTCAAAATTCGACGAACCCACGACAGATGCTAACTTATGTGGAACCCTGAAAAGGGTACCTGCCGATATTGACCTCTCTAATTTGTAGGCCAGGTTCCCTTCTTGCCTGTTTCTCAGGTAGCTATATGAGTCTAAATACTATCACTAGATTCACTACAGTATCTTCAGACTGTGGTGGGTCAGAGAAGGCTAGGAACGTACTATTAAAGCCAAATTACCTTAGGCACGCCATACACAGTATCGTAATTCGTACGTTAGGCAGAAAAACTTGAGAGGTAAGGTAGATGATTCGGGATGCAAAAGCACGAAACCGCTGCATCTCTCTATTATCAACTTCTATGTCACTCGAAGCTCTCAAGTTCTGTACCATACTTTATCACCTCTTTTTCATGTTATATTTCTGAAATACAAGCTAGAGCCGAAACCATGGTAAGATTTTGCCAGGTACCTAGGTAATGTAAGGTACGGAGTAGCGGATAAATAGGTAGGTAGTACTCCGTAGATAGGTAGGGGATTACAATTTACAAGTCACCAGGTCCAGGTACCTTGGATATTAATAGGAATTATAGCGATGGCTAGACAGGTTTCCGTCCGTGCCTAAGGTCCATATGGAGCACTGTTGACTAGGTCCTTCTTCTACTATCCACGCCGTACCTACCCTACTTTAAATTCTGATGGGTGATGATTCGATGTTAAGAAATAACTATCTATCTATCAGTCCAGGCCTGGTAGTCATGTTTTTCTGATTTCCCGCCTCCCTCTTCTCCTTGTCCATCCACAATTTATTATTGTCCACTTCTCTGGCTGATTACTCCCCGTAGTCTCATTGTCTCTTTCAACCCCCTGTTGTCTATTTATTTGCTTTCCAGTTTTTGAGCACCCGCTCATTTCTCTCTGTCATCAGACCACACCATACCCTTCTGAATTCTAATCCGTCACTCAAAGAGCATAGTCATCGTCATCATTTTTTATTGCAAAGCCCGCGCAGCGACAATTGTCTGACTTTCAAACCATTATCCACTCCAAGAGCCCCGCTGGTGATTCATTTTGAGGGTCCTAGCCAGAGACGCTATCGATTTTCTACCAGAAACTTCCCTTCGCTCCTTTCGTGCGCTCGCAGTCAGCATTCTCCTTACCCCTTAATGTGTTCAGCCCGCCCACAACAGATTTTCTCTGACGGAGCATAGCCTCGTAACCGCTACGTCTTCATTCTTCGGCGTTTCCTCGACATAAGCCCCACCTGCATCGGAATCTGAGTCGTTTCGAAAGGCCCAGAATCGCGCCTCCACAATCACCCGTTGCCTTGTTTACGGAAAGCGAGGAGCAACCCAGGAGGATAATTGCTGAAACTGCCTTGTCTGCGGGACTTTCCGTCTAGACTTGTCGATTCCTGGTTGGGAATAAGTGGCCGACCTTCACAAGTCTGCGTGACCGACGGTCCATCTGTACAGATGCCAATTAAGCTCCCTAAGGGCTTTACGCGGCGGAAGTCGTCTGGAAATGCTCTTGAGGAGGTGGAGAATCCTCCTCCTCAGCCGTCCTTTCGAGTCTTTGAACGCCCGTCTGCGGACCGAAAATCCTTAAGTGAAGGGAATATTTTCTCAAAAAGAGCAACTGGAGGCCAAGTTCTGTACACTCCCACGGAAGAGGATGACAATATTTTCGCTGGATCTGAGAATTTACCACCAAAGCATCGGTACAGATAACCTTACCAGTCTTGGGCAGGTTAGTTGAAATATTATTGGCAGTGTTACTAACTTTGGGATTCAACTACACTAGGAGCAACCCCGGAGGATCATCAGAGAGTTCTTCGTCTATTCGATTCAGCTCGTCATCGGCGCCGCGCTCTTTGACAGACATACCAGTTCAATCCGACGCCCAATCGCCGCACTCTCGAAACCTCCACGACATACCCATTCCCCCTATATCTGGTGCACTACGCGCAGCGGGGAGAACCTTCTCTTTTGGGGGAAGACTCTCAAAGGCCTCGCCTTCAATCCCTCCCGCTCGACAGTCCACCCCTGGCCCGTCCAGGAACAGGGCGATGACGTCCAGTACAGCCAGCACCGCAACACCACCAAAGCTGTTAGACGATCTGAATGTTGGTCAGCTCGGGGATGAATTTAGAAGTATGTTTGATGACCTCGGGAAGCGGGATAGCGCACACATTCCGGAGTCCACATCTGCCGGGAACCCCTTGGACATGGTACGAACCACTCTGTTCGCTCTCTGCTCCTCGTCTTTCTCTAACCGGGTCAATGTTGATAACCTTTGGTAGTTACCATCCGCGCACCCTTCACCCGCGGCTTCGCGGAAGGAAGAAAAAGTATCGCGTCCGGCCCCCATCAATACGAATGTGTCCAAGGAAATAGAACCTTCCCCTTACTCCTGGGACAGTCGACACTCCGGAGAGGGCCTTCTCAACGCTATGCAATCCCCCGCGGAGGACTCCCCGATTAGTCAGTCAGGTGTGCCGAATTCTACCTCTATGTTGCCTGAAGGACGGCGGAAATCTCTTCCCTTGGCAACTGCTACGACTTCCCACCGTTCTCTGATCAAGCCTCGGACGGGAGGAGACAAAGGACTAAGGAGAAGCGTCGTCTACTCGACGAAACGGGATTCTACACCTATCGAAGATGAAGACGCTAAATTAATAATGGACTCCCTTCATTCAAGTAAAGGTGGGGTGCATTTTGCGTCGACGTCGGAGCATGAGGGCTCGGATCACGAGCATCACGCACCCCTCCTTTCTCACTCAAACACGTCCGCACTCATGAAGTCTCCGAGCCTTTCAACGTCACCCGCAGAAATACGACGTCAATCGCCTCCAGTGGGGGAGAGCCAACTCGACCCTTCCATTGCCGCGCACGCGCTACTGGCTGCTCAGTACGAGCAAAGCCAGCCGAAGCCCGGCACATCGACGAATAAAGTCATGACGCCTTCGCAATTTGAGCATTATCGGCAACAGCAAGAGCTCAGGAGATCGAACAGTGACGCTTCCAAGAGTGAAGACTCGGCCGAGGGCGATTTCGATGAAGACGACGAGGTAGAGAAGAACCGGGAAGCTGAAAGGCAGCGACGGAAGCAGGAAGCTCATCTATCTGTATATCGACAGCAGATGATGAAAGTCACAGGCCAACAGTCTCCCGCACCGTCCCTTCGACCGGAACTGGACCACGCCAGCAATAGTACGCCGAATCTAACGATTCATCCATCAAATTCTGGCAACAGATCGGGCAGCGGGAAGAGCAGCGAGGGTGACGAGGACKAGGACATCCCGTTGGGAATCCTTGCTGCACACGGTTTTCCAAATAGAAACCGCCCCCCCAGTCGCTTGGCACCTTCAAGTTCCATTCCGAATCTTCGGGCCTCGTTCCAGCAGCCTTACGTCCAATCTCCAGGCTCCGTCGCTGGCGACAATGATTTGACTAATCGCAGCAGCTTACCTGTCTTTGCTCGAAACCTCCCTCGGGACCCCTACTACGGGGCAAGCTTAGTCAATCCCCCGAACAGGGAGTCCTTGGCTTTTGGAGGTGGTGCGTCGGTGCATGGGGGCCCCTCTACTTCGGCTGCATTGCCTCCGGGTGGCTTGGTGGGCGTCATCGCCACGGAAGAGCGAGCAAGAGCGTTGAGACGAGGTAGTCCGAATACCCAAGCCGTATATGAGTTCCAGAACGGACTCGGAGCATCAGGGGCAGCCACCCCATCGGGCGGCATCCCGAGACCTTACACGATGATGGGTATGAATCCCCCGAGTATGAACCCCCCGAATCTTCAGGCGGGGCTCTCTGCTACAGAACACGCGCAGATACAATTGTCACAACAGATGTCCCAAATGATGCAGGTACAGATGCAATGGATGCAGCAAATGATTTCGATGCAAGGAGGGCAGACTCCGCCGCCGCAACCACTGATGTCACCCGCAGGTTTTCCGCCATCGTTGCCTGCCAATGCAAATTTGAGGCCTGCTTCCATGCCTACAGCAGGACCGTTCAGTCCGGCACCTCCTACCTTCAATGACCAAAGGACTCTAAGTATGCTGGACCCGAATGTCTCCTCTCGGCTCAATGGCCCGGCGATACCCTACCTTCCTGCTGGCAGCCGACCGGGCACACCGATTGGCCAAGGTTATGCACCGTCTATTGCGCCATCAGAACGTAGCAATGTCGGCATGGCACCTCGGTATCGGCCTGTATCGACGTTGCAGCCTGACCACGGATCTGCGGCCTATCCCTCGATGGCCAAACAATGGAATGACGAAAACCAGAGAACAGCTTCCCCAGCGGGACCGCTCGCCATGAAAAGTCCGTCGATGCCAACTGTGACCGTCCGTCCCGTCTCTACCGACGGAAGACCGCAATATGAAAGTAAGAACGCTGTGCTAGACGACGAGGATGAAGATGAAGGGTGGGCCGAATTGTTAAAGAAACGCGACAAGAAGAAAAGCAATTGGAGAATTAAGAAAGAAACGTCGAGTCTCGGAGACTTACTGAATGTGGCGCATTGATGATGCCCTTACTCGACGCTAGATTTTCGGTCTCGTCACGATACTTTCTGCGCGAGCAGACATATACGCATAGTCTATTACTTTGACTTACAATCCTGCCCTTGGCATCCCGGTGTTCTTATTATTTCATAGGGCCGAGATATCCAAAAAGCGGTTGGATGCTCCTTTCACTTTTGACTTTTGGACCCCCGTGTCCCTCGAATATTTATTGGCGGGTTTACGATACAGCATTAAAGATCGACACTGCATCATGACAACTTTTTTTTATCCATTTATTCGTTGTCTTTCTCCATCTTTGAGCAAGCTAGGGGTTTTCTTAAGGCTGGTGTTTTGAGGCAGCAATGGTATATGATCGCTATTCAGCAGAGGGGTGTGAATTCCTGTATCAAAGCAATCGGCAATGTATCTACTCTTGCATCTGTAATTGAATTCTAGTAATACACGGGGCATGGCGTTTTAGGGACCGCTGCTCCTAAACATCTGATTGCATTTCAATCGCATCTTTGATCCTCCTGTCAGTAAAGTATGGCTAACAATTCACTAGAGTCCTGGTCTTCGCAGTGCTTCAATCTACTCGAATTCCCCGAATTACATCTCTTGCTTCACACAAGGTGTTCTCCACGATTGTGGATGCAGGCAGGATTTCCCGCACCAGGCCGACACCAGTGCCAGCATACGTTGTAAGTCTTCCGTTGGGTCCCCAACCGGCATCGCCTTTCTTCAGCTCTTCTTCGTACAACCTCTTATTCTTCTCATCACTCATTCCCCGCTCCACAGCATCGACGTAACTCTGATTGATAATACCGCGCCCGTCGTATCGATTAGGCCAACCCCCGATACCCCTCACTCGATCATATACAGTCGACCTGATAGTGTTGAGACCACCATCAGATGCTCGCAAGATCTCCTTCTGATATCCGTGAGCTATATTCGCTTCTGCAGAAGCTAGGAAGCGAGTACCCATGGCAGCGCCGGCAGCCCCCAGTGCCAAAGCCGCGGCCAGTCCTCGTCCATCGACTATTCCTCCTGCAGCCATGATGGCTATGTGAGTTAAGTCTCGCTCCCGTAGAGCATCTTGGACCTCAGGTATCAAAGTCAAAACTGAGGCCGAATGAACTAGACCATGACCCCCTGCATCAGAACCTTGGACGACCAAAACATCTGGTCGAAGAACTTCGGCAACGGCGATCGCCTCCTTCACGGCACCCACTTGCACCCAGATCTTGGTCCGGCCAGAGGTCACGCCACGCACCTCGTTCGCCCAGCGCACTAGGTCGTCCGGTTGGTTCTTTGGACCAAATAGCCACACAGCGCATGGCGTGTACTTCTGGATAGCGGCAACAGAGACTTTGAGATCGGCCCCCCAGTTGATAAAGCCCACCCCGATGGGGAGCACACCGGTTTCTTCGTATACTTGCTGTGCCATACCGCCTGATTGCTTCACCAGACGGGTGGCAACTTCCAGGTTATGATCCAAGCTCGAAACATCGAATCCTGCAGCAAGAAACCCAAGCCCACCGGCGGAGGAGACAGATACTGCCAGCGGGGGCCCGGCAATGTTCAGCATTGGAGCTGAGGCCAGAAGGGGACTCTTTGCCCAAGGATAGGTTGATTTCAATACAGTTCTCAGAGACATGATCTGGATACTGTGAGATGTCTAGATCTCGGATTGCTTGAGCATAGTTTAGAGCAGTAGGTAACGATTCTTAAGAAATATAATGAGGATGCATGCCACTTTATATCAATGTAAGATATATACTCAGCAGCTTGCGCATCGTTTCCACCCGCCATCCCGATGCCGTCTCACATCACTCTGCGTTGTAATCCAATCAATAAACCGCTCACTCTTCCGCAAGGGAGAGACTACCCATCCAATTCAAGATACAGGGAATTGCTTGCATTGAGTCATTATTGGGTGGTAAGTCACTCGGATACGGTCGGGCCGCGGGGGACACTTGAGTGATAAATATCCGTAGTATCACGTGACAAAGATCACGAGACTTTTGAAGGCGGTAGATAATGAATGATTGAACCCGATAAAGCATTTTGATAGTAGAACTAAACTAGACAGACCTTCTTAATTGCTTCACTCTTCCATCAATATCTTCAGTTTGCTCACAGAAGCTCACAACCCTTAATACCTCGCCTTGCTGCATTGTACAAAGGATTCCTCCCTCTTATACTCGATCTATCAGGCTTGTAAGTTCACTGATGTCCTTCCAGGTTGTTGCCCTGAAGGGTGTGTCCTTAGGCATTCTTATTGGTTATTTGCTGATATCGTCTGGAAGATCAAACTACTCTTTCTGTCATTCTCTTTCCCTTTTTTTTTTGGATATTGAAGGCGAGTTTCGATCGAGATTTTCGAGGCGAACAGGGGATCTTACAAAGAATAGTTGCCTTTCTTGGTTTCATCTATTTCAATTCGTCAATCATCATTCCCGTCTGTTCCTCCTTGGGCCCCGGCTCTTCTGTCCTTGGGAATCGTGGGACTTGTGAGAACAAGTTTGAAACAGCCTCAACTTCACTTGTCATTCTGTCAAGATGAACGCGCCAGATCGGTAAGCAAGATCAAATGCACTGTCTATGAAAATCGCATCTTCATTTTGATGTCTTGGCTGCCTTCTTTATTCTTGTCCTGTCTCTTGTTAGGAGATCTGCCTCAGAAGTTGCAACAAAAAGTGATGGAGGGGTTGTCCCTTGCCTAAAGTGAAAATGGAGGATGTTGCCATCACTATGTGCGGACCTGGGACAGGGTTTCCAGCTGGGTGGTCTGCGCTCTCGGCGACGCAATCACCCACCTTCCTTATGCTCGTGCCTACCATCATCAACACAACTCCTGTTGACAACCGTTTCCCTCTTTACCTGATCGTGAACTGTTTGTCTTCCTTTGCTCACCACCCTATTGTTTCTACATCTTTGCCTCTGGTCTTGTCCCTTGAGAGGGTCCTGTCGCCATGAGTCCAAAGAAACCGTTCATGCTCCCCAACGAGATGGCATACGCTCGTTGGATACATGCTGCTGGTGGTTCCCGTACTAATAATGCTTGCCACTCCTCCATAAATTTGGACAATGACCAGCCGCGCAGGTGCTCACTCTTATCCTGTTCACGCGCCTCAAGATACTTTACAGAGTTCACGAGCACTGAGTATTCAAGCTGATACTGTGTATTTTCCTTTAGTTTCGAGTCTTTTGTTCTGTCTCCAGGAGAAGAGAAAGTCGAGGTTGAGACCGATACTCGTGAGTTCTTCCATCAAACTTTGCGGTGCAGATCAATGACGGTCGATCTAATGCATCTAGGCATTCCATCTTCCTCTATTTTCACTTTCAACAAAGAGGACCACACGCTCGGCAACCTCCTCCGCTCCCGTCTTCTGCAGAACTCTCATGTGATCTTTGCTGGTTACAAGGTATGTCCGCCTTAGAAGCCGTCTTTTCCCTCAAATTTATTTGAGATCTTAAGGGCTCTCCTTGTGAGCTCTGGGATGCTTGACTCTGACGAATTGTCTCAGGTCCCCCATCCTCTAGTTCCCAAGTTTGAACTCCGCGTCCAGACTGATGGTGAGGTCACTCCTAAGGATGCTCTGCTCGCCGCCTGTCATGACCTTGTCAAGGACCTGGGCATCCTTTCCCGCGAATTCACCAAAGAATACGAGCTGCGTAAGATGGTCGGAGCTACTCAGCAGCAGCAGAATGGTACTGCAGAAGGTGCTTAGATTACCGGCTGCGATACTGGCGAATCGGATCTGATTTGAATCTGCTTATTTTTCCTCGTCTGAATTTTGGCGCATCTGGTTTATGCGAATCACCTGTACATTAAATCGTGGCCATGTGCCATATTTTCCATGCATTGTCTTGTACGGGCTTGATGGTATCGCAAATTGCACGTTACGCGAGATGATGCTTTATGGGGTTGCTTAAAGTTTGGGCTCGGTTTTTGAAGGAGCCTCTACGCTACGAGTTCATCATGATAATGAGGGATGTTGATTGCTGTCTCTTAACGATAACGTCCAATTGAATGAATATTACGCAACGACAAGCAGCGATTCGAGGCTTTTACATCACCTAGAGGTTCAAGGCGGCAATTCAGATTGCATTTGTAATTGAAATATCTTCAAACTGTGATGGGCAAGCTACTGTGTTTGTACTTACTGTAGGGATATTTAGTTGACACTTTGGATCACGAGGGGTTGGAGCCTGGATTCCCGGAAATTGTGGCTCCACCCGCTCCCTTTCGGGCTAGCGCTGATATTGCCTCCGCGTGCCTGAATGTCCAGGCGTCACCACAGCCGCAGCTCCTCCTGAATCCCTCCTCCCATCTCTATCTTGCATCGTCTGGTTTCTTTCGTTCATCTGCTTCTCTGTCGTCAATTTTCTTGTTGCTTGATAGTGATTTGGTCTCTGCTTCTCAACCTGCACTACCTATCTTCCTTCGCACTTCTAATGCAAGCGCTGTAATGTACTCTTCGTCGAACTCCTTCTTGGGCGGCGTCAACAACGCCCGCCCAGGACAGCCGCCTTTAATGCAGCAGCCTCCATACTCGCAATTCCCTCAGGGTCAGCAACAAATACCACAGCAGACTGGCTTTCAACCACAACCCACCGGATATGGACCTCAATCGGCCTCTCACCTGCAGCCTCAGCCAACGGGATTCCCTAATGGACAACTGCAACCTCAGTTCACAGGCTTCCCTGGCGCTGCGCTTCAGCAGCAGCAGCTTGGCGGCTATCAGGCGTCCGCGCAACAGCCGCAGTACACAGGTTATCCTCCTCAAACTCAACCTCCGTCGCTTCAGGTGCCTTCGACCACCGGCCTGCCCACTCGACCTGCTCTTAGGACGTCTTCGGAGATAGCCAACTCGTTTAGCGATGGTGCTAGCGTGGCGCCTCCACCACCGCCCAAGTCTTCGGGGAGCAGAATTCCTAACATACGGCTATCGTTCATCACTGCGCAAGACCAGGCCAAGTTTGAGCAACTTTTCAAGTCCGCGGTGGGTGATAGTCAGACAATGGACGGTTGGTAGTCCTCAGATGATGTGGCGTCGATTGAGAGATGAGTTGCTGAAGTGTATCACATACAGGGGAAAAAGCTAAAGAGCTACTTCTACGTTCGAGACTTCCCGGCAGTGAATTGTCGAAAATATGGTGGGTAAATGCCAATTGTTCTGAAGGATGATCCGTGAAGCTGACTATCCAATCCAGGGTTCTGTCCGACACCACCAAGTCTGGGCAATTATTCTTCCCGGAATTTGCTTTAGCGATGTACCTCTGCAATTTGAGGATCACGGGCCGAGAGCTCCCAGCGACTCTACCGGACAAGATCAAGAATGAAGTTTCAAGTATGGTGGATATCATCTCGTTCGGAGTTCCCGACACAGAGCCGCAAGCCGCTGCAAGAACGAACGTTCCCAGCTTCGATGCTCCATTATTGGAGAACAAATCTGCTCCTCCGGCTCCTCAGCATCCTAAGCCTCAGCAACCATCGAATGCACAGTTTCTGTCGCAACTTTCTGCGCAGCCCACAGGCTTTGGTCCTCAAGCAACCGGGTTGCAGTCCAATCAATCATCTCTTCTTGGAGCGAACGCGACCCTCGCGCCACAGGCTACAGGCTTCCCCGGACAGTCTCAGCAGCAGTATCTGCAGACCCAGCCAACAGGTTTAATGACCAACCCTCAAGCTACAGGCTACAGTGGTCCCCGTCCTCCACTTCCGCCTATGCCTACCGGATTTGGCTCGAATCTTAGTTCGATGCAGACAGGCGGATTGGTTGCTCAGCCGACTGGAATTCCCGGCCAATGGGGGTTTGTTAACGCACCGTCAACGGGATTACCCAACATCGAGGCCTTGAAACAGCAACTCATGCCTCAGCCTGGTCGTGAGGGCGGGTTTACGACCGCCGGCCTCTCAGGCAATGCTAGCATTCCTTGGGCAATCACGAAGGAGGAGAAGAAAATCTACGATGATCTCTTCCGAGCATGGGATGGCTTCCATAAGGGCTTCATAGGCGGCGATACCGCTATCGAAATCATGGGACAAAGTGGCCTGGATCGCAAAGATTTGGAGCGAATCTGGACGCTTGCCGACCCCAACAATCGAGGCCGTTTGAACATGGATGAATTCGCCGTAGCCATGCACCTGATTTACAGAAAACTCAACGGGTATCCGGTCCCGAATCGTCTACCCCCGGAGCTAATTCCTCCGTCAACGAGAAACTTGAATGATTCAATAGGCGCGGTCAAGTCCCTGCTGTCCCAGGATGCAGAGAATCGCAAAGCTTCTGGCGCTTTTTTGCAACCTCAGAAGACTGGTGTGAGTTACCTCAAGGAGCACTCATTCCGTGGCGGTGCGAGGTCTCCAGGATTCGGCCGCAAGGATGCAACTCTCTTTAAGAATAATGACGAGGCTGCTGCTGGTTACCGGTCTAGCGCCCGTCGTCGTATGGGTAATGACGCCCGGCCGTCATCTCCCGCTGCCTCTCAGGCATCTGAGGAGGAACTATCTGTTGAGCAGCTGAAGAAGAAGATCCGTGAGACTCAGATCATGCTTGATGCTGTCGACTTTCATGATGAAAATCGAGCTGAGGAGGATGAGGTCTTGGATCGCCGTGATCGTCGGGAAGCTGAAAGTCTCATGGATCGAATCCGTCGCGTTCAGGACGATATCGACACTCATCCTAATGCAGCCTTCCGTAATCTGGATGATGGCGCCGAACGGAGATCCTTGCGTCGTCAGCTCCAAGCCTTCGAGGACCAGGTTCCTCAGGTCGCATCAGAGGTCCGCCGTATTGAGCGTGAGATTGCCGATGCCAAACTTGAACTCTTCCGCTTGAAGGACGCCAAAGCACATCCAAATAGTGCGGCCAACATCGTTGGAACAGGACCCGGTGGCACCGTGACGGAGGCGGACCGTATCAAGGCCCGCGCTCGCGCAAGGATGCAGGCTCGGGCCGCCGAACTTGCTGGCAGACCAGTCCCTGCTTCAGTGGACGATGATGGAGCTGCGGCTCGCAGGTTGGAGGCTGAAAGTACCAGTATTCGAGCAGACAGAGAAAAGAACGAGGCCATGACACGTGACGTGGAGGAGAGCGTGAGAGAGTTCACTCACAGTCTTGAAGATAGCCTTAAGGAACAGGGTGAAACTTCGACACGTGAACATGAACGGCGTCGGTGGGAGGATGCCTTGGGGGTCGAGGACGTCATTCGGGACTTCATCTATGACCTGCAACGAGGCAGCCGAACGGCACACATCCGTAAGGAAGAGTAAGTGACAAAACTGTACAAAAACGTACCTTGGTCGAGCTCGAAATAACAATTGCAGGGAATCAAGGAGTTCTGCTCAAGAGCAGCGACTTCGGCACGAAGAGCCGTCCGTCGGTGTCTCTCGGCTGTCCCCTGCACCTTCCGCTGGTTCTGCGGGTTCGTTACCGGGATCCACTCACGAGGACCGAGTGGCTGCGGCTAGAGAGCGCGCCCAAAAACGGATCGCGGAGCGCATGGCGGCTGCCGGTCTGAAACCACACACTGACTCCTCTGAAACCCTTCTACAGCGCCAGGAGCGGGAAAAGAAAGAGCGAGAGGAACGTCTGAGACGAGCAGAGGAGGAAGACGCGAAGAGAGAGCAAGAGAGACAACGTCGCTTGGCTGAGGAGCAGCGTAGCACTTCTAACGCACCTGCCAAACCTGTGGGCAAGAAGCCACCCCCAGCTCCGCCTTCACGCCGAGGGCGCACGGACAGCGCGGGCCAGGCTGAAGTGAAAAAGGCTGCAGAAGAAACCGTCGCTGCGGAACAGGCTATCAGGGAGGAGCAACAGGCACAAGAAGAGGAGACGCATCGCCTCGAGTAAGGCCCATCCACCTATCATTGTCGCTTCGAGGGACATTTGGCTAACAATGCTCTCACTTTTCTGTAGGATGGAAGCTCAAAAGCGTGAGGAGGAACTCCTCAAGGAGAAAGAGGCACAAGAAGCTCGTCTCCGTGCACTGGAGGAGCAGGTCAGGCAGGGCAAGGTCCGGAAGCAAGAGGAGAAGCGCCGCAAAGAAGAGGCCGAACGGTTGGCCAAGGAAAAGGAAGCCGCACTTGCAGCTCAGCGCGCTGAGATCGAGAGGGCCAGGGAACGAGAGCGGCAGCTTCAACTAGAATTGGAAGGCCTCGATGAGGAGAGTTCATCTGATGACGAAGGACCAGCGAACATCACGCCTCAGGATAGCACACCGACCCAGAGCCAATTACTCCCCACAGTGACTCGTGCGGCTCCTGTTGCTGCGCCGGAACCCGAGCAGGCTGCCAGTCCCGAAGACACGTCCTCTCATGCTCCTCCACCTGTGAGCTTCAGCCCAGAGACAGAGTCCAAAAATCCGTACTTCAAGATAACCAACCAGGCCGCTGACACACAAGTGGTCTCTCCTCCCCCGGTGCCGCAGACCAATGTCACCTCCCCCAAGGCTGACGTACACTCGACCAATCCTTTCCACCGTCTCGCACAGCAGGAAAGCTCGAAACCTGCTTTTACCGGATCCGCGCCGCTGGAGCGGAAATCTCGTGCGCGTCCTGAAGCAGACGATGACTGGTCTGCTGCCGGTTCTGAGTTCGACTCTTCTGACGATGACGACGACGAGCGGCCAGGAGGTGGTAGCGCTAAACAACTCGCGAGTATTCTGTTTGGTACTATGGCACCACCACGACCTTTGAGTGCTATGGATGACAAATCGCCCTCCAAGTCGTCGACCCCAGTGCAAGACAGCTCAGTTGCCTCTCTCCCGGTGCCCGAGCCGAACGGCAGCCTCTCTGCTCCTGCTGCCCCTCCTCCGCCACCTCCTCCTCCGCCACCAGCGGCAGTGCCTAGCTATGATCCGTCCGTTGCACCGCCTCCACCTCCTGCACCACCTATGGCACCACCTGCGCCACCTCCAGGCCCTCCGCCGCCCCCCGGCCCTCCACCACCACCAGCTCCTCCCGTTGCCAGTGGCCCGCCTGCACCTGCAGGAGCCCCAGATCGTAGCGCGCTCTTGGCCTCAATTCAAATGGGCAAAGGGCTTCGGAAGGTCCAGACGAATGATCGGAGCACGAGCTCGAGTGCCGGCCGTGTGCTTGGCTAGATTCACGGCAAGTTGACGCACGGCTGCCAGCAATCTATCGCCAGTGAACACCAAGAACTGTATATTGTGAAATGGAAATCCATATACCGTAGGAACTTATAGCGTTATATGCTTGCTTGTTTTTCCATCTCTGTCGCCTCAATTGTAGTTACTCACAGCCGGCCAAAAATTGCATTTTCAGTCGACTTCCACTTTCAAGATAACAACTCATGGATTAAGACACCGTCAGATAGACGTGCACAACTGCAGTCGTGGCCAAAAAGGATGTATATGCATACATGACAGAAGTCATTGCTCAAATAGTAGACAGCGTTGCAAAGTAAACGTACAAGGGACGCAGGTAGGCGCCAAACCCAAGCATGAGGTACAGTGGTATCCAAGGGAAAAGTGAAGACCCAAGATCAAAAGAAGACAGGATCACTTAGCTCATGGCTAGGCAACTACCTCAACAATAACGTTCCCTAACGTGCTAAAGGCCCATAAAATGACCAGACCCCAGCCGATCTTTCGATCCATTCTCCAATTATTCAATGGAACAACTATCAGCAAAAGGAGCAAAGTAGTCAGAAGTGTAGCGCCACTAATGACCAGGATCTTGGAGACAGCGATCTCGTAAGAACCCTGACGGGCGATTTCCGTTTCTGGCTTCGCTTTCACGGTCATGTAAAGACCGCCCAAGCCAATTCCCAAGAGAATATTTAGCATCGGTCCTCCAAAACAGGCACTCAAAGCCATGACTGGATACCCTAGGCGGGCAACGGTAATATCGGCAACGAGATCACCCAGTGAATTCCCGACAGCGAACACAGTGAGCCCTAAGAGGGAGTCGCTAATATTCAGAATGACCCCGAAAGTTTTGAGAAGGCTGACCACTTCCGTGGCTATGGTTGCGATCCAAAGGATTGCGACTACGAAGCCCAACATGGCCAGAAAGGGGCGCCAAAACGAGGAAGGCCGCGAGGAGCGGCTATTCCTTGTACTCACCACAAGGCATGCAAGACATAGAAATGAGAAGAGAAGGGAGCACAAGGATGGGAGAAGAAGATTGCGGACTTTCATCTCGGGATCCATCGTGGTCCATGCGATCAAGGCGACAAAAAAAGGCCCCATAAAAAGCTGTACGTAAAGCAGCCACTGGCACCAATCCTTCGGCTGAGAAGCTGATAGGGTCAGTGGTTCAACAGCAGGCAATTCGGAGTCCCATCGTCGCCTTTCTTGTAGCGACCGAGCTTTGCGCGCCAGTGAACCCACTTCCTGATCGCCCAGATCACGGTCTAGAGCTCGAATAATTGGACTGTCTTCCGGCAGTCTCACTCGGGGTGCTGCCGGCTCTCCGCCGTCCGCCGAGGGTAATACGTTAGGTGCGGGGTCTATCTCACGAAGTGCTGGTTCCACAACAGGAAGAGTAATTGTGAGTAGCAACACACTTGGCGCTGCAACGATACCCAACAGTCGTCCTAGGAAGTTCTTGGTCCTCCAGCCAACCAATGTCGGGAAGAGCACCGGAATAACGGACCTCGCGATGCAGCTTGGGGAAAGCAGTGACCACTTTGCTGGTGATGAGGACCGATGACCTCCATCTTCAAACTCGTTATCATGAACTTGCAACGTCTCTGTAGGGCTCGCAGCGGTCGCAAGACGTATGCTTGGCGCTCTTGAGTGCACGGAGTCGACTGCGACTGGAAAAGGAGGAAAAAGGCTGGAGGCGCTTTCCGAAGAAATTTCAGCGTCGCGCGTGGCATATGGAGTCCCTAGTGGGGAGATGTCCAGCGGGGACCGCGTAAGGGGAGAGTCCGCCTGGTAGTTTGGCGAGTGGAAGGTACCTGGTGGTGCAAGTAGATTGGGGCTGGCAGACCGGGCGGCACCTGCTAGACTTGAATCGGGTGAGGGTCTGCCAGAGGATGGTAATGATAGAGTTACCGAGGTCTGGTCAGTTTGGGGTATCTGAGACTGAAACGTCTCTTCGCTTCCGGAAGGCCGACTAACGGTCACACGAGGCTGTGGCGTACCGGAAGCGAAGACGCTGGTATCCAGCTTGAGCCCCGCGGCATCGTTGGCAGATACAGCACGAACCCGAGAGGAGCCTGCTACACTATTCGGCGACAGAAGACGGCTGTTCCCGGAGGGTCTGCTTGTCCGGGGATGGGATGCGACTGACAAATTGTCCTGCTGTGGTGAAGGCGCGCGCGCAAGTTCTGGACTATCAAAATATCTGTCGCGCCCAATGGATGTGCCCCGATTGATGTTACGGGACTTCTGCAGGGAAGAGAGTACGGTCTGGAACTCCAGCGCGCCAACGAGGCTGGGCCTGATGGGATTCAATGTGTTGCGCCTGCGCGTAGAGGGGCGGAATACGTGCATATTCTCACTTATTTCAGCGAGATAGCGGTTGCGCGCGTCATCATCCTCGTCACCATCTTTCCAAGCCGGCAAATCGGATCCTTGCAATGCCTCGAAATCTTCAGTCGACGGTCCGCGGAGGAGACTTCTCGACTCCGACGCAACAGCCCGGTCATCCTCTTCCACCTCTTCTTCGATATCCAGCTCTTGGTTGTCTGGGATGTGGAAGTGAGCCCGTGCGGCTAAATTCCTCTCGTAGGTCCGACGACGCCGTACAAGGTACCAGTGCCAAGTGACAACCAAGACCACGTAGAAACAATACAGGCCAACCATAGTTGCTGATTCCCAGGTATAGAGCCTTCCGTCAGCTAGAAGCACCATACTGAAGCTGACAGCAATGACAAAGTATCCCACGTCCCGGACGAAGCTCCGCCGGGCAACCTTGAACGGCTGGACCAGAGCCATGGAGCCTGCAACGACCGACGTAATGAAGCTCGCAGCACCGATCAGCTCCCCGATGGCCAGACTACCGCTGTTTGACCTCATGGCAGCAAATGTGGAGAACACATCGGGGCTGCCATTTCCAAAAGCGAGAAACGTGACACCGGCTAAACTCTCACTCATCCCGAGAATGCTGGCCAAGGTACTCAAATCTATACACAAGAAGTCGCTTGCAGCAATACCTATGGTGCTAAAAAGCAAGGATAGCCACAATATGAGGACAATGAAAGCAATAGGTTTGGCGTCCGCAAGTGTGCAGTAGTACAGCTGGACATAGGAGAGTAATCCATCCTCAAGGTCGGAGCAATTGGCACGGACGAAGGAGCATTGATCCTTGGCTTGACGGACCAGACGGCACTGTCCCAAAAAAAAAAGATTTAATTAGCATATCTGCGAAGAGAAATGTCTTTTATTCGTACCTCTGGCCCATTGTTGCTTTGCAGGACATCCGTTCCTCGCTTGACATGAAGCAGGGAAGATGCTGCCGAGGGGTTGTTCACGTTCCCCAGAGACCAGCTGATCACCGACAGAATGATTAACGTCAGAAAAGCCCAATAGAACGGTCGAACAGAATAGGGACGTTTCCGGCGGATCGGTGATTGTCTCGGGTACAAAGTCAGGTTGCTTGCCATAGTGACCACTGCGGCATCATGAGCAGTAGGGAAGACAGCAGAAGAAGAAATTGCGGGGGACCATGTAGCTATTGGAACTATATAAGAAAGAATGAGAAGACAGCAACCCAACAGACTGAGAAACGAAGATCCAGACCGTGTGTAAATGGGTGGTGGTGATGAGGCAAGATCAGCTGCGGTGGAGCGACGATGGCATGTCCTTATGTCACTACGTAGCCCATCACAGATAAGCAGATAGGTACGGACGGATAAGGTAATAGAGCACGTCTACGTGAGCGACAGCCAATGAGTGATGTCAAGCCCAAAAGGTGGAAGTGTGGCTGTGTTGTGGCGGTGGTGGTGCTGCGGTGATCAAAGCATAATTTACTCCCATAGTCATTCATGAAATGAATCTTACTTGGTAATCTGAGGAGATCCCATTTTTATTGCAAAGAATATCATGTTTTAACTGATAATCTGTATTGAAGAGTCACCTACATACCTATTTTGTATCTAGGTAAGCATCATGAGAGTTTGGAATACGGTAGAGGTACATAAACTTACCAACAATACTTTACAAGAACGCTTAGTGAAATACATATGGTATTGAAATAATGTCTTAGGTTGTGTAAGACTGTATTATTAGTTAACTAAATTTACACCGCAACAGCTGAGTCATGTTAGGCCATGTGACTGCCTTCCTAGCCTCATGAAGCTAGTGATTGCACAAGTGGTTGCTCTGGCATTGCGTATGTTTTTGTTGATGTTGTTTGTTCTTGTCGGCCAAAAGAGGAAACCAGCACGAAAAGAGGAGACCCAGCGCCATCACACACCTGGACCGTCGGAGCCCGTGGATCTATCATCAAGAAATGAAGCACAGCTTTTGAGGGCGCTAATATATTTCATATTTTCTCATCTTTTCTCATTTGTTGTCAATCTTTTTCTGAACCCTCAGTGGCCGTCAGTTATCCCTTACTCCTGGGGTAACCATTCGCCATGCCCCGCGTAGCAAATCCTAAGCATCGCCGCTCAAATGGCGCATCAACCCCTCACAAGAACTCGCCTATGAAGTAAGAACTCAGACCGAATGACGCCTTAGAATGCAAAGGAGAAGACGATACTGACCAGGTCAGGATCCCTTTGAACGATGACACAGGGGAAAAGGCCGCCCGTTTGGAGGCCCGACAAGCCCGCCATGACCGCCAGATGGATCAGATCAAGGCTGCTGTCAAGACGCCAATGCCTCCTCGACGATACACATATGACCGCGCTTCGAGTATGAGTCCCGGTACCCCTAGGGGATCAGGACACCGCGGACGAGAGAGCGATGCTGATGGACGACGAGCGGTGACCCCAATGAAACGGGTCCCTATCTTGGCAAACTTCGAGGAATGGATGAAGATGGCCACGGACAACAAGATCAATGCGAACAACTCCTGGAACTTTGCCCTGATTGACTACTTCCATGATATGTCTCTGCTCAAGGAAGGCGATGGTGTCAACTTTCAGAAGGCCAGCTGCACGCTCGATGGCTGCGTAAAGATTTATACGAGCAGAGTCGACAGCGTCGCGACGGAAACAGGTAAACTGCTGAGTGGGCTGGCGGACAGCCGTGAGAAGCGGGCCCGCGACACTGGCGCGGACGGTGAGGGTGCCGATGACGAGGACGACGAGGAAGGGGAAGATGGAACCACGAGAAAGTCGCGGAGAAAGGTACGGGAGAACAGTATAACCGCTTCAGTGTCTCGGAACCGATCTGATTCTGACTTCACCAGGCCCAGAGAACACATGAGGCTACTCTTGCGCCTTCCTTTGCCGCGCTTCAGTTGAAAAAGTTTGAACTCGAATTCTCAGTTGACCCGTTGTTCAAAAAAGCGTCCGCAGATTTCGACGAGGGAGGGGCAAAAGGCTTGCTCCTGAATCACTTGTCGATAGATGGGCAAGGACGTATCGTCTTTGACAGCAGCGACGACGCTGTCGAGGAAAGTCCGAATGACGCGGACAATACTCGCGAAGACTCGGAGGATCCTGAACGCCCGAAGTCGTCTTCACCAGTTCCGAAGCGATCTTCTGATGAAGCTTTTGAGGACGTTGAGATTGATATAACGCCACTAGCGAACCAATTTTTCCCCGATTTGGCGCGCCTCGAGGAGCAGGATATCTGTCCGTCCCTCAAGAACTTCGACCTTGGCGATCCCACTGGGTCGCTCGACATCCCCTTCCTCAAGGCCCCTGAAGAATGGCGCAACGAGAAAGGCAATGAGGACGGACGAAGCGTAAACGATGCCTCTGGGATCATGCTCGACGACGACAACGCTGTCGGCTTTGATGACGACGATGGTACTCTCGCTGGATTCGATCTTAGTGAAGATGCCGGATTCGGTGATGGGGGTGAGGCATGGGCCCGTGAGGCTGCCCTGGAGCCAATGTTAAAAGTCCATCGCATCGACCGTGATGGTGATCAGAATCAGGACGGCGACGAGGCAATGGACGATGAGGATGGGTATGCTATATCGCTTACTCATCAACCAGATAAGCGTGACCATGAGAACATTCTCAGCTATTTTGACAATGCACTCCAGAAGAACTGGGCGGGCCCTGAGCATTGGAAGATTCGGCGTATCAAGGAACACGCGGCTGCCAGCTCTGCAAGTGCTGCGCCGAAGCAGCGGAAGGAAAAGGAGCCGTTTGAAATCGACTTCGCGGCACCTCTTGATTCAACCGTTGCTGAATTGATTTATACCCCGGCTAGTTCCAACTCCACCATTTCCCTACCCAAGACACAGTGGAGAACCAAAGGGCGGAATTTGCTACCAGACGACAAACACTTCAACTCCAGACAGCTACTCCGTCTCTTCCTCAAGCCTAAGGCTCGCATGGGCTCAAAGAAACTGGTGGGCCTACGTCAATTCAACAGCCGACGACAGGACCGTACCGCGGGTAATGGGGAAATGGATGAGGCCTTCTGGGCCAGTCGCAAGCAGGAGGAGGAGGCGGCTGCCGACGAAGATGCTGCCCCTGGCGCGTATGATGCCGATTTCTTCGCGGACGACGATGGTCTCGCGTTCCCGAACGGGCTCGGTATCGCCGACGATGACGACGACAACCTGCCCTTTGCAGATGCGAGAGAGATGTTGTCCCCGCCAGCTGATGGAGCTCCAGGCACAACAGCAGGGGATGCAGGAGGAGCTACGGGTATTGCTGCTCTCCTCAACATGGTAGGGGCGACGCCCAAGCCGGGCGCTGGGGGCTTTGGCTCACAATTGGTGACACAAGGCGGACGGCGAGCGCGACCTGAATACGTTGCCTATGCAAGAGTCGCCAAGAAGATCGACGTGCGGAGACTGAAGCAAGAGATGTGGAAGGGCATGGGCGAAAGGTTGATTGCATCCACAGAATTTGATTCCACACAACAAGCAAGCGCTGGGAACGATGTCAATGGAGTACAAAACGAAGAGACCGAGCCTGATGCACCGCCAACACCCACCCCCCAGAGACCACAGCCGGCCGAAGACTCGGAAGGGCTGAAAGAAGATCGTCGGTTGCGATTCACACAGATCATGAATTCCCTCAAAAAAGTCTATCCGCCAGAGAAGCTACGTGACATCAGCACCTCTTTTGGCTTTATCTGTCTTCTCCACTTGGCCAACGAGCAAGGTCTCATCTTGCAAAACGATGGTCTGTCCGAGGGCGTTGGCGCGGGTTCATTAGAAGAGATTTATGTTGCCAAAGACGCGAATGCCGTTATTGACGAAGCGTCTGCTTGAACCGATCATTTGATGGGGCACCCAAGATAAACATCGGGGGACGAAGATGCTGTATATTCTTGAATACCTTGTTCATTCAGGATGCTACGAAGTGCTACATGAGGAATTTCTGCAGGTTACGGATTGGGATGCTCAGGGCTACACTTGCGGAGGAGTTGGTGGAATTTATATTGTTATTTACCGTAGGTTTTCACCCGATTGATGTTTTTGACAATGAATGCCTGTCTTCTATATTTTATGGCCTTTAAAAGCTCGGTGCCGGTTTTTTGCAAATGGCAATCATGAATACAATTGCTCGGTAAAATGATCCATCGAGATTGATAGACTCGTGCTTCGCACGACATAGGACATAGCCTTGGGAAGGAGTACCTAGAGGGACCCGTGTTGGAGCACACGCAGCTACATATATGGGGCTTGGATATATGGCCATTGCACTCCATCTCAACATGATTGAAACGATCAGGACAAAAAGGGGATGTTAAAGGAATGATAAGCAATGCATAGTGGTATATAGAATGTAAAAATGGATAGATGAGATGAGACTAAAAACAGGAGCATTAATCATAGAAATTCAGTCATCCGTACCATCGAAGGAATGAGTATTCAAATTTTCGACCGGTTCGCAGAGTCGACTGACTGGGAAAACAACGGAGAGTTGGAAATACGATTCCAGGTGAAGCAGTAGGCTTCGTCAATGAGAAGTGCTAAGTAACACAGCGTCGAGCGACCCGGTTCTGCTGGGCACGGCGTAGCTAACCATTCTCAGGACCACATATTTTTCTCGGTTTTTCTTTTGTTTTTCTTTTTGCACGGCCATTATTGGTGGTCACTGGCGAATATTCTGAGGGAAGTTGGGACTCATGGGGCTTGTGTATGCTTCCGGGATAGGGACGGCCTCGTAGGTCCGCTCGCCAGGGGCGGCAGTCATATACGCATTGGTATTCTGGGCTGGAGCCGGCGGGGGGAATTCTCCTTGTTCCATCTTCGGAGTCGCCTGCTGCACACGGATGGGAGGCGGCTGCAGCTGGAACGTGGGCTGGGGCTTCGTCGGCGACCGGGGAGTTGCGAACTGCGTCGAGTACATCTCCCCGTTCTCGGCGGCCGAGTAGGAATCCTGGGCCTGTTGGACGGACACGAAGGGTGACTTGGGCATGTTGGCGAAGCCGGGGGTATTGGGAGCAGACTGCAGACGGAGCTGGGCCAGGTACAGATCCGACCTGGCCTTGTCACGGCGGTCCATTGACTTGAGGAGCCGTCGCTTGCTGTAGAACCGATAGAAGACAACCGCATAGATGAGAATGGCCAGAACTTCAACCACGATCTCGATGATGGCGCAAACCAAGCTCCAGTCCTTGGTAGTTGTTCCAGTCAGCCTAGTCGAAGTCTAGTTGGGAGAAGGAATTCAACTTACCTGCAGACGGCACAGCAGAGCGTAATCGACAACATTATGGAACAATTCCTCTCGTAGGTTTTGCTTGCACGACCAGCCCCAAAGGTCTTGACCATTGCCGTTGGCCTTGGAATTCTGATAGATAGCAGCTGCGACAATCCACATGATTAGACTGAATGTGAAGAAGCAGACTGAGAAGACTGTGTAATAGACGGCGACCTTCTCAGCGCGTCTGTGGCCACCCTTCCAATATCCCCAGAAGACGATCAGGCACGAGAACAGGGAGATGCAAGACAATGTAAGTAGGAGGTACTGCGGCCATGGGTTCGTCCCTTTGGCCCAGGGGGGTAAATTGTTACGAGGAGGCAGAGATTTAGTCGCGTGGAATATCGTCACAGTCGTTGCCAGGATAGAGAGTACGATCAGACTGCAGCCGAAGTTGACAAAACGAAGGAATATCTTGGCGAGACGCACGCGTAGTTTGATTCTCTGCAAACAATGTGTGAGCATTAATGATTGGGGAAGTCTGCTGATCCTTGGGGTCCGCTTACCAGGTCTCTCGCATTCTCCTTCTCAGTAACCTTTTCTTGCTTCTCCACAAAGAATTCTTCCCGAAAAGTAGGACTCAAGGGATTCAAAGTCCGCCCTGGAGTGCCTGGGACCTTGAGGGCACTCTTGAGAGGTGATGCTGGGGGAAGCTGATGCAACGCATGCTGAGCAGGATCGCTAGCTGCGACATAACCAAAACCTACGTCAGACACATCGGGCTGACTTTGTGAATGACTCGGCGGGTCCGCGAACGGAGACGTAGAAGCACCCCTGGCTTCGGTAGGGGAGTGCACCGATGTTGCCTCCGCGAATCGAGCGGTTCGAGGGCTCTTGAGTGACGAGGAAACAGAGGATTCAGAGGAGCTTCGCTCCGTCCGACCTCCACTTGGTTGCGAAGAGGCTGTCATTGGGAAGTGATTGTGACCACGTACGATATCAACGGGAGAAACAGCTTCGTAGGTCTGAGGAGAATTGGCCTGGCTCTCACTGGAGACCGACATTGATGAGGCGGGTCAATACAGGAGTAAGATGGGTGATTGACGAGTCCAGCAGAGGCCAAGAGAACCAGCTCTCAACCTTGGATAAGACAGGTGTTTGCCCTGGCGTTTTCGGGGACTGTATTTGCTAAAGTACGAATACGCAGCCAAAGGGTGAGCTGCAGTAATGTGTAGGCTCAGACCTGGTGCTGACTAGTGGAGGAAGGCTTCCATTTGCTGCAAAACTAGAAATCAGTATTACACTCATCGAGCAGCATCACAGATGAGTAGAAGCGAATATCACGGGCAGAAAGCGACGTCAACACTCACTTGATAGTTAAGTCAATCAGACAGACGATAATTACAAGATCCGTCTATGAAGAGAATTAGGCCTCTGGAGCATTCTTCAGCTTGAATAGCGAAGACGACTTACCGTAAGAGTAGTTGACTTCGTGTGCTCCGTTCACTTCAGAGGTGCCAGAACAGCTTGAACTTCTATACTCAACCGATGCAGCGGCAGCAGCAGCAAGAGAAGGAAGAAAATCGATTGATTGAAACCAAATCGGCGTGACCGCCCCGAATATCAATTATGAGCTCTGGGCTGGCCATCATGCTCGCTCGAAGTCGGGCGGGGGAACCCATCTTTAGCTTGATTCGATCCGGGCCGTGTGAAGGCGCAGGTGTGAGCGCTTAGCAACATGCAGCACAGTCAAGGCCGACCGGAGTGATTGGAGGAAACTTGATGCTGAGTTAATTCAGGGACGCGCCTAGATGGTTGTAGGTTAATATGTTGAAGGAACAAAAGTGCAGGATGAGGAGGTGACTGGATGCAGAGCACACTCACTAGCGCAACAGCCCTGGCTTATCACAGTGGAGAGGATCACAGTGTGTGGTAATCCGGCCTTTTATCTACCATTGACGATGCAGGCCGTGTCACAAGGAGAGCGAATGAGACGAATCATCATTGCATCCAGTGTGGTCTCTCGTCGACACATCCCCGGCGCCAAAATTGATCGTCTCTTGCCCAGCCAACCATGATGGTTGCAGAACCGCTGTCAAAATCCACATACTGCCACTTGTTTTCTCGTTCAACTGTCTAGCCGCTCGATCAGAGAATCCAGCATATTAATCTCTCCATCAAGGCCATTGTATGATGCCGCTTTCGATCGAATCTGGAGTCCTATATCATTAAGTACTAGATTTCATATGTGCACTAAGCGCCCATGATCTAGCCAACATCGATCGCATCGTCCCTCAACTTATTGATTCAGCAATCAAAGAGGTGTTGTTCTAAACGGAATTCACATATCATTCGAGAAAATCTATATAATCATGAGTACTTCTGTACTCTGAAAGCTGACACGCAGGATTCTTGGTCGGATACTTAACCACAAATAACTCATTTGGCATCTCTTGCTACATGGCCACTCATAACAGTAGTAGCGTCCTCTTACTCTTTGATACTTCTCTGATCTGAACTGAGTATATACTTTTCTGCTCGTGATCGCTCATCGAATCTTGAAAGGACAACTCTCAGTCAACTTGATTGAGAGCTATGGGGATACAAAGTAACAATGCGAGGCATTTACCAGCAGAAATATATTTTATCGTGAAATATCAACCTTGGAAGCTACCAACTTGAATGAAGATGGTCCAAGCCGTAGTTTCCATGAGCTCGCTGGTGGCTGTTGAAGAATATAAGATGGTTGTTATGGATAACCTCGATATCACTACCTATAGAGTATGTAACTTAATATTATATAATTCTGATGCTGAGAAGCGGATATTAGGATGATGACATTTAAGTTCAAGATATATTCGGAATGTGGATCGGAGACTCGGGCGCTGTCTACAGTATGGAGTAGATAGGTGATCACTGGCCTCAGGTAACGAGGAGGAACCCCTTGAGGCGTGAGCCTGGTATTTGTACTATCGCCTCGACATAAGTATGGATGAAAGGGGGGAACGGGAGTATGAACTTAAGGTATCTACGTCTCTACTCGGTAGACACCTTATGAAGATGCTGTTGCCCCGGAGTTCAGGACGGAGTGTACAGCCACCTTAAGGGATGCCCCACTGTCTTCTGAAATCAAATCAGGTTTGACTCGTCTTTCCAGTACGCAGTACCTATGATCACATTGGTTCGCCAGCCACACTGCCCTTGGGATGGATTCAGCCTCATCTTTGGGAATCGGGCTTATTCTGTCCCAATGCTACTGACAGAGCAGGTGGGGATGCATGCGCAAAATGCATTGTAGACAAGAGAGATAAAAACAGACAGAGTAGAGAGGTACACATACGTGCGGAGGATGATTGACATTGATGTCATTGTCGATGTTCCCGTCGAGTTTCTACGGAACAACCTTACCAGTGGGTACCTACTCCGTCCTATGTAGATGGATACGCGGCTCTAGAACATGGCTGTGCTGCGCCTTCAAAATTCCTACGCAATATCTGGGCAGACGTCGCTTTTTTCATTCCTCCCAACCGACAATGATCATGAGAATCATCGCAAATAGTCTCACCTTCATAAAGAGAAGTTATTCCCTTACCAGTAATTCTCCATAATTCGAAACTAGGCAGAATATTCTGGCATAACCACTGAAAGGAAGACTGTCACGTAATACACGGCGACAGAAATTGGCCTTAGGCATAAACTACCTTACCTACCTGACAGTACCTTACATCATTACATCCAGGATGTCAACCGGATATACTAGAGACCCGGTACGTCGAGACTCTGAATCTCGACCCGGCAACTTCCTTTCAGAGCCCCAGCATCCATACGGTAACCAAAATACGTAGCTTTTCCCCCTCTCCAGCCACTTTTTGGTCCCTTTTGGATCCTCGTGTTCGCCTTCAGAGAGACAGACGCAGAGAGAGAATCTCCGCTTTCTACTGTAACAGTAGCCAAAACATCACCCAGCAACACTAACCTTTACCTACCAATCCATCAATCCATCAATCCATCAATAATAAATCCATCAATTGATCATTCAATCCTCGAATCATTCTGTCCATCAGTCACTCCATCTTTCTTCCCCCTCAACCTTCTACTACCATACGGCAACAACAACCCCAAAACGGAATATATTGGAATTTCGCAACCATCCTAAATTATCGCTGTTCAATCTATCCCTTCTGTCAACCTAAAGCCTCTGATTAGATCCTTCTCCTCCCTTCCATTTGTACGCTACTTTTGTCGTATGCGCAGCATTGTCCCCTGATTTTCGTCTTCTCCCTTACCTGCACTTGTCTATTTCTGGTGGTCAATTTCTGCGATATTGCTGTTTTGTACATCTGAAGGGTCGATCAACCTGCACGACATTCGTTTCCATTGTATTTCAAATCAGTCGTTGCTTCGAGCTCTATTTACAGCCCAGAGAAGCATTCTCCATTCCGCCTGCACGCCCGCCACACTCCTCAAATCTCTTCCCACCCGATGGGTTAGCCGAATCCTGATACAGATTTTCAGCATTCATCAGGGGCGCTCATCCGGCTTGCAAGGCTCAGTCACTATTTTTACACTGCCACCGGGTCAATACTTCTCATCGTGGGGTCCCATATCGTCTGACAAGGCGTTTGCGAAAGCTGAACTTCCCACTCCCGTCAGCTTGCGCCACACTCGGTTCCAGGTGAGCGCCCCACGCGACGGTGCTTCTCAGTATAATGATATTACTCGTCGTTCTCTGCTACTTGACTCTTGTTTTTGTTCATTGGACTCCCTTTGCCTGCCGACTTGAAGATCCCTTCGTTTTTCCTGTAGCCGTTGAACTCAAGAGATATTCCTCACTGACATGACTTTCGTACAAGTAGCTTTCCCATTCATTCGTCAACCGTTTCCGGCTGGCAACAAGCATCTTTTATCCATGGCTGCATTGACGCAATCGACTAACGAGCCGGTTGCCATCTCCAATCCCTTATCTGGAACGCCTAGCTCGCTCATCTCGAGCCCGCCCGAATCCGTCGCGTTTCTGAAGCCATCGAAGCAAGATTCGAGCTTGACGTCCATCGCTAGTGCCGGACTGCACGTCTCGAGGTCGAGGGAATCATTACCCCAGATGTCCACCACTGCACCGACAGAGGGTCCGATGGACCGACCACAGGAATCGGAAAAGGCGTCCGAGCAGAACAGTTCGCTGGTAGCAAGAGAGGCTCTGGGTGCTAGCGAAAAGCAAAATGTCGGTTCCATCCACGACTCCATGACCATGTCCGCGGACCATATGCAAGTTGATTCAGCCCATACCTCCGGCAGCGTCCCCGAGACTTTTGGTACTGCCGACAGCGGCTCGACCTTAATGGCCGCCCCGACTGTAGCTAGTCCGGGCCCCATAGACGATTCTACCTCTCAGGACGGTGATCGCCCGCGCCATCGAGACGAGTCAGATCTGCAGGAGAGTAGCAACAAGTCTTTCTCTTACCCAATGCCTACGGGGCCTCTCGGCGATGCCCGGCGGGGTCTCAGCCTACCTAATTCTGGGTTCCAAAAAAGCGGCCAGCGATCACCGTCGGCCAAAAAGCACCGTTGTCCTTACTGTGCCACCGAATTCACCAGACACCATAACCTCAAGAGCCATCTTCTCACCCACAGCCAGGAGAAGCCGTACGTATGCCAGACCTGCCAGTCGCGCTTTCGGAGGCTCCATGATCTCAAGAGACATACGAAGCTTCATACCGGAGAGCGTCCACATATCTGTCCGAAGTGTGGACGTCGATTCGCGCGCGGTGATGCTCTTGCTCGACACAATAAAGGCCAGGGCGGCTGTGCCGGTCGCAGAGCGAGTATGGGAAGTTATGCGCCAGAGGATGATTATGGGGAGGGCGCAGTTCCTCCTGGTGCCGAAGATACCATGGATGGTCTCGTCTATGCCGAGCCGGAGCGAATGGATGAAGAGGATGAACGCCGGCTCAACATGCCCAGCATTAAAAAGCACGACGCACCCTCAGATTCTATTCCACGCTCTCACTCTGGCAGCAGCTACCAGCCGCGTCAGCCAAATACATACCCTCCAATAGCTGCCGGCAGACCCTCCCCGGGAGGATTATTCCCTCCTCCCACAAGTCACGGTGGGTCTAGTGCGTCGACATCTCCCGTTTCTCAATCCGGGAATATGACTTTCCCACCGCCAGGGCAGCCTTCGGGTGCGTCGGTCTTTCAGTCTACGAACGTGACAGAAAGCCCAAGGCCCCTTTCACCAAACGCTCTTACCTCGCACCAAATCGGACATGGTCCGGAGGGCAGTAGTATCCAATTGCACCGTTCACACTCTCCCAGTATCGCGCAGTCATTCCAGCAGCAACCCTTCAGCCGATCCGGACCCTCCCAGGGACCCGTTACGAATCATGCCGCTCCTGGCTTAGGACTTCCTCCCCCTCAACCCGGCGCGCCTCAGCTACCTCCTCCACCCGGGATGGGTCCCTCGGATACGCGGTTCTCTCTTCACAATCCAGGATCTGTGCAGCCGCCTCCATCGGCCGCTACAAAACACGGATCTTCCCTCGGGAATTCTACCAATCACAGTGGATCCCTGTCTTCGAAAGCTGGCCTGGATGCCACAGCAGGCAATGGCACTCATCTCCCCGGGCCACATGATCCCAGCTTTGTGGAACAAAGCAGAGATCGGGAGGACAAGCTCTGGGCCTACATCCGATCAGTCCACGAAGAATTGGCGGGGTTGAAAAGCGAAGTGGCCGCTTTACGATCCCAACTTGCTTCGTCAAATGTCAGCAACCTAGCGCCTTCAAATACAAGCGCCGCATCGGCTCAGCCCGAGAGCAGTTCCGGTAGCACCGGACCGCGATGACCGACATGCACTCTTATTGGTCCTTAAACTTTCATATGATGTCCCTTGTTATGTCTAATACCTCTCTCCCTCTTACCCCCAAGATTCGATTACTACCTCTCAACTGTCCTGTTGCTCGGAGTTTAGATGCCTTTGACGACAGATCATCCCATATCTACACGAAGTTTTGCTGCCAAGCAAGGCGGGTAAATCTGATCCGCCGAACTGCTTCTTTTCTTCCCTCTCATTCGTGCTTCTGATTACCACTATCTCACCTACGTCTCGTCCTTGATCTCTTAGCCTCTCTAATATTTATTTCCACCAGTTGAAATCATGGTGTTCGCCATGTCGAAAGTTGCATAACGCTGGGTATGATGGATTGTCTCCGCTTTGACTGTACTTTGCGCTATCCTGTTTCATAACATTTTTTCTTCCGCGTTGTCTTTCCGGGTTCTATGGCGCAGGGGGTTAAGGAGTTCAAAATTCATCCTTCTGGTCTCCGTGATCTGGAGCTCATGCTGGCAAAATGCGTCACAAATCCATTCGTTGGGTCACATAGGTACTTCTTCCTGTCTGGAAGACGGTTTGGTTGAACTCTGTATTTGTATGCGTTTTCTTCTTGTACTTGGAGAAACACAGCACCGGATAGTCCCTTGTACCCCAGTCCAAAGGAGTAGCACAGCAGGAGTGCATTATCAAACATTGATCCTAGACATGGTTAACGGCATTTCACTACTATTTATCATTCCATGCGCGGTTCTTCAAGCTGAATCTGATATATTGTTTCTCTGGCGGCCCGTCCAACTGATAAAATAACCCACGTCGGCCACGACTGCCTTGGGGACTCCGCCCATCGTCCAGCTTCGCTGTATCCACCGCGGAATCGCCCCGCCTGCATCCGAAGTGGTCGCCATCGTCCACTCCAGCTGATTGGCATCACCAGTCCTGCCCCTCGCATCTGAGGTCGAGGTCATCGCCGGCGTTGGCACTGACACAACCTGTTCCACGCTGGCGTAGGATGCAAAAACCGCGTTTTTGGGCGCGGCAGATGCAATCTTCTCCCATATCTCGTGAGGAATTACTTCTGTAGGTTTCGCCGTGAGAGGGATCTGAACCGTCATGAATCCCTGACGGTTGAAGTTTGGTAAGTCGGCAGAGATGACTAGGCTGATGAAGGTCCGGGGGGCTATCAAGGCTGTTGGGTGGAAAGTATGTGTGATGATGTTCACTGGCTGCTTGTTAGTGGTTGTCATCTAGACGCGTGGTGCGTAGACGTGGGTATTTTGAGTGTATGTAAAATAAATTAACGAAGCAAAAGATATGCCCAGCTGCAGACAGGGTTGATGCAAATATCGACTGTATAGATGCAAATACAAGGAGCACACAATCGATGTACGCGTCATATACGATTACGCAAAGCAGTTCAGCCCAAGATCAAGACCTCAACTCACCATGCATTCCGACTTGTCTCCAACCCCCCTCGACTTCCCCCTCGGTCGGCCACTCCAACAACCTCTCCACAGAAGTCAGACTGGGCGTATACGCCATCTCATTCTCGGAATGATTCTCCCTCAATCCCCTGCGGAACTCCTCCCACGAAGCCGAGCCGTCCACAGCGGCGTCCTGGTGGACACTCTTCCGGCATGCCCAGAATTCATCTCCTTGGACACTCCCCCTGCCGTTGCGGACGGTGCGCTTGAGGAGCTGGACATTGGCTGTGGCGGGTGGAGAGGAGCGTTTTTTGGGGTCTACCTTGAAGGTATTCGGGATGGTATCCGTGAGTAGAGTCTGGGCTTCTGATAGGGCTGTTTCGAGGAATCTGCGGAGTGATGGACGAGATGACGTTGGGGGTGCACTGAGGGAGGGGTGGGCGGGAAGGGAGGAAAAGGGGTGTGGGGAGAGGCGGATGAGTGGTGTAGACACTGTGGACTCGAGATTAGAAGACTCCATTTGAGAGATGGGCCCTGATTTAGAATTGTGAAGGCGGGAGGTAAGCTAGGTGAGCTGGATGTGGATCTTGAGAATGCGGGTAAATTTGGACTATGACTTGAGAAGCTGCGGCGTGAGCAAACATATATTGTATTCTATAGCAACTTCTATCTCAAACCTAACTAAGGGTATATCGAAGGGCACGAGACGCTTTTCAGTACTCGGGCCTCGACAGGACATGAAGCACTCCACAGACCGCAGCTCTTTATGTGATATGTCTTCACTTGGTCAGAGGAATAGCCAGCGTATCGATACGCTCACCCAAAGCCTCCCGGACGGCACGGCTGTCCGTCAGCGAAACATTCTCCCTCGGATCGAACCTCCCGGACCTCGTCCTGCGCGATCGCGTTATGGGTCGTCTTCCGTAGTGATGTCGCTATAGGAACGTAGACATATGTGTGCTTCCATAAGGTGGAAGCGGGCGGAATTCCACGTCGCACCCAGTTTCACTCGCCTTGCAGGACCTTCGCTACAAAGCAAATTCATACAACGCGTACTGCAGGCCCAACGCTGCCAGTATCGAAGATCTCAATCAACCCAGCCCCCAGAGCTTCCTCGAGAGCCCAGCCGAAATTCATGCCGTAGAGCTCTCTCCACTTCCTCGTCTTTCCTGGAAGTATGCCAGCGAATTCACCTCGGACGCGCTTCGCAACGCTGAAGCTCTTATCTGTCTCAACCGCGCCGTCCCAGCGATCGCGCAGTAGATAGACGGGGGCCTCGCCAGAACTGGATTTGTTGAGAAGAGCGAGGAGATGTTTCCGACCAGCTCCGAGAAGGCGAAGATATGGCCCAGTGTTGGGCAGTGAGAGAAAGAGGGTCGCTGTCTCAAATAGAGACTGATGTTGGTTATCCGGAGTGTCGCAGGGCTGACCGGCGCTACCACTCCGACTAGGAGAAGCAGGAGCCGGAGTAGAGGAAGGAAGACCGGGAAGCGATGCGACACACATGGAACCTTTGACGAGAGAGGACGATGACACCAAAAATCCAGCGCGAACCAGGTCCATACGCTCCGACTGGGAAAGAACCGAGGCTGGTATAGCCGATGTGTTTCCGATCTGGCCGAGAACTTGAAGGAATTTATCTGCGAGCTGATCAGCAAGAGCAACGCAGATAGGTGGTACGGAAGCAGGACGCCATTCACTTACCCTTAACTGAGGCCTCCAAGACACTGCTTTCCAACACAAGCCTTTCCCAATCCTCTGTTAGAACTAGACAATCGCCAAGCCCTGCCGCATCATTCCCTCGTCCTGGCACAATCAAGCGCCGAACACGACCGGCATTGACCAGATCTACAATCTCTTTCTCCACTTTCGTAGGCGCGTCGATCAGCGTGTGAACATGAGCCACCGAGGCGAGAGGAGGTAGCGACCGGCGTAGATTAAGTACTTCAGCAATGCGAGTACTATTCATGCCAGCTCGAGCAGGGATATCCTCGAACATCTTGTCGCGAATGTAGTGGATGGCCTGAATCACATCCTCGACGGGAGCAATCTGTGCCACATAATGAGAAGTCCCCAAGTCAGGAAGTGGGCCCTGATCGAAATCACCCGTGCACACCTCACCTAGCTGGTCAGACTTGGAAGGGCGGGAAGATTGAACGGCGGCTTTCTGGCGAGCATGTCCGGCAAAAGGGGAGGCGCGAGGTTTGAAAGCGGCGGGTCTCTTTTTCTTTTGGATACCAGATACCGGAGCAGACGTTATCCGTAATGGCATGGCCCAGCTAGAAGAGAATAGAAGGAAAGACTGCGGTTTTCGAAAACCTTGAAGAAGAGAAGCCGTTCAAGTTTTCGGATGCCCTCAAGTGATAAGATAGTCTGCCTGAGGTTTCTTCTTCCATGTGATGATAAGAGGCAAGTTTATCAACACGTGACCACGGCCCCTCACTACCTTACCTATTCGAACCGCCCCGCCCGTGAATCTACAGCACTGGACCAATCAGAGCGCATACTGTGGTTTGCCTGACAGTGCGAACCAACCCAACATGGATTGATCATCTCAGCCAATAACGAAGTGATTGATCAATCTGGAGGACAAAAGCTCGTACCTTAGTTTAATAGAGGTACTCTGTAGATCGCCGTCAATGGTCCAAAATTTTCTAGACAGGCCGGAAGCCACCCTGGAAACAAATAAGGAAAAAAAAGACACATCCTTCTTCTCACCCTGGATTCTCTTGTTTTTGCCATTCCTTATCAGGTTTTTAGTGGGCCGCGCCCACTCCTGCTGGCTTCTTCCGCCTTGGGCCTCACCTTTTTCTCACATGACGTAGCCATGAGAGAAGGCCCTTTTTGTCCAAGTTGTGACAAGTACAACGATCCGTGGTAGAACCAGCTGTATCAGCCCAGCATCCAGGTTGCCTTTGCCTTGTCACCGTGTCACTTCTTCTATATCTTCTATGACCCTTTTCTTCATCAACTGCAGTTCGGGCATTATTCCTTTCCATCTCCTGCAGCCCCTCCTTCGCCATTCCCTCGACATCCTCCCCCCGCCATTTGGTTTAGAGTCCGTATCAATCAGCCAGGATGACGATTTTCATCGCTTCATTGTATGTCGACTATTCTCTCCTATTGTCTTCTATTGCGCTGACGTATCTGATCTGCCAGATTCCTGCCGTACACTGTGAATTTTCATGACAGCGAGTCTGAAGATCCCGCCGGCGCTCGAACGAGCCCTCCCGTATCGAACCCTCCATCCCAGGCTGTGACCCCAACACCAAATGCTGCCATCAGTTTGTTTGAACGACAGCATGGTGGTAGAAAGGCGGGTCTGACGCCTGGGGCTACCACTGATCATGAGCGAATCTTCACGTCGGACATTACAAAGGCTGAGCAGGAACCCTCAAGCTATCCATTTCCTGCTGTGCCGGATGATTCAAATCTTCTCACCGAAAGTGAAGCACATTCTCCCGCCTGGGGTGCCACCACTGCTCTGAACCAGCCCAGGGCTCGGCCGCCTATTTCACCCTCCCCTTCGATCCTTAAACATCAGGAGCCCACTGTCTCAGTTCTGGAGCCTATTCGCGAAAAGACACCATTGAAAGTCGAACCCTTCCGGTCGCATCCCCCGGACAAAGCCGAGGATCGCGGCCGCAAAACTTCGTTCTCGAAGGCGGAGTGGACGGTCGAAACAGCAGAGCAGGGTAACGGCGGGTTGCGTAATGCGGTGCGATCAGCAACGGATGCAGGCCAATTAGAAGACAAAGTGTGGGTTGGTACGCTGGGTATGCCCACGGATGCATTGTCACCTCACACCAAAGCTGCCATCGCCGAGAAGTTGGAGGATGAGTACGGATCGTTGACAGTCTATGTCAGCGACGGCGACTTTGACGGTCACTACACTCATTTCTGCAAGACAATCCTCTGGCCTGTGTTTCACTACCAGATCCCCGACAACCCGAAAAGCAAAGCATATGAAGACCATTCATGGATTTATTATGTCAAGACCAACCAGGCGTTCGCGGAGCGCATTGCGAAGAATTGGAAACGCGGCGATTCGATCTGGGTCCAAGACTACCACCTGCTCCTTGTTCCCGCGATGCTTCGGAAATTGCTCCCGGATGCACAAATCGGTTTCTTCCTGCATATAGCTTTCCCTTCCTCGGAAGTCTTCAGATGCTTGGCGCCTCGAAAAGAGCTTCTCGAGGGCATGTTGGGCGCTAACCTTATTGGGTTTCAGACTGATGAGTACTGCCGACATTTCCTTCAGACCTGTAGTCGCATCCTTTGCGTCGAGGCAACCAACGAGGGACTAGAGCTGGAGGATCGCTTTGTTAACGTGGGTACTTTTCCCATCGGTATTGATCCAACCTCCTGGGACAAGCGACGACAGGCGGCCGATGTGGAACAATGGGTGAAGACAATCTCTGAGAGATATGAAGGAAAACGTCTTATTGTTTCCCGTGACAAAATTGACTCAGTTCGCGGAATCAGGCAAAAACTTCTGAGCTACGAGCTCTTCCTAAACACGTACCCTGAATGGAGGGACAAGGCAAGTACATTGTTGGCAACCATATGCGCCTTTATGTGATTGCGCTGACCCTTCTGGACAGGTTGTTCTGATTCAAGTCGCGACGAGCACCACGGAACAGCCAGAGCTCGAAGCCATGATCTCAGACATCGCCATGCGGATCAACTCGATGCACTCAACGCTTGCTCATCAGCCACTGGTGTTCCTCAAACAAGACCTTGCTTTCCCACAATACCTGGCTTTGATCTCAGTGGCGGATGCCTTGATGATCACCAGTTTGCGTGAAGGAATGAATCTGACCAGTCACGAATTCGTGTATTGCCAAGATGGAAAATACGGAAACAAGAAGTACGGGTCTCTCATTCTGAGCGAGTTCACTGGAAGTGCGTCGGTTTTCGGCAACCACGCGCTGCTTGTCAATCCCTGGGACTACCGGCAATGTGCGGAGGCCATCCATACTGCACTGACCAGGAGCGAGGCGGAGCGTCAACGGGTGTGGGAGCAGCTCCGCCGAGCCGTCCTCCAGAACTCGACAGGAAACTGGGTGAAGTCCTTCAATGAGAAGTTGCAACGTGTCTGGAATGAACAGTCTTCGCGTGAGATCATGGCTGTTCCGCGCCTGCCAGTGAACAAAGTGGAGGAGATGTACCGCAAAGCTGCGCGCCGATTGATCATTGTGGACTACGAGGGTACTCTGGCTTCGTGGGGTTCTCCAAAGAGCATCATTGTCACGACTCCACAGCGAGCCATTACCACGTTGACGGATTTGACGGAGGACAGTAAGAATGTGGTTTATGTCATGAGCTCACGAATGCCCGAAGAGATGGAACGTCTGTTCCGACGAGTTCCTGGCCTCGGGCTCATCGCAGAGAACGGCTGCTTCGTGCGAGAGCCAAATACCGAAGAATGGCTCAAGTTGACCAACAAGGAGCGTACGGATGCCTGGAAGGAAGGCGTCAGTCAGATTCTCAGCTACTACCAGGAACGAGCGGAGGGCAGTTGGATCGAGAAACGCCACTGCTCCCTCGTGTTCCACTATGGCTCGGCAGAAGACCACGAAGCTGCCTCTCGGCTGGCATCTGAGTGTGCAGGTCATATCAACGATGCATGTGCCAGCCAGGGGGTACATGCTGTTCTCATTGACCGTGCACTCGTGGTAGGACCGGCAAATACGAACAAGGCCTCGGCGGCGGAGTTGGTATGGCGGGACTGCGTCAATGCGAGCCAAAAGGACGAGCAGATTGCCCGGCCGGACTTTTTGTTGGCCATCGGAGACGGTCGCGACGACGAGCCAGTGTTCCGGTGGGCTAACAAGCTGGAAAGTGCAAAAGCAGTTGGCTATGCGATGACAGTCACTCTGGGGTCTCGCAGCACGGAAGCCAAGGCCACTTTGACGCAGGGAGTGACTGGTAAGTAGTTTTGTCGTGCCAAACTAGGATCATAAGCGATGTAGAATGTCTCGCTGACTCCGACTGTTCACAGGTGTCCTTTCTTGCCTTGAGAGACTGGCAAATGCGTCACCAGCGCACTAAGTGCAGAGATTCTTCTTTTGATTCGATCGATCTACGAGGGTACGATGTAAATGGCTCAACATTTGGATGTATTGGGATAAATTAATTACACCGCAGCGTTGAAGATAAAAGAAGGTCAACGGGCGTAATGAAAGGAGTGTCTGGACACGGAACTTGAGGAGAATTTCCATTTGCAGAAAAAAAAAGAAAAGGAACATGTTCATGGAAGTCGAAGTCTCTTAGTTCGTAGTCTTTCCGGGCGACTGGTCAACTGGTCAACTGGTCAACTGGCCACCAACTGTAGCGGGTTAGTCAGCTTTCGGCTGTTATAGCTCCAAACATACGAAGAACCGAGGTCTGGTCAGACCATGATCCGAAGCGCATGGCCGACGTATTAATGTTGACAATCGACTGCGACATTAGCTACGTTCTCCGGCATGTCTCCAACCTTTCTTCCATTTCACAGGACTTTCGATTTCTCTGAACAGCTTGGCTGGCCTAATCTGACCTGATCTGTCAAGTGTCGAGTCTTCCAGCCGTACGACAACCCATCGCGATGACAGCCCCCGCAGCAAATCAGGCCTTTGAGGAGGCGATCAAAGTGACTCCTGTAAATACCCACCGGTACTCGGCCGTCTTGCGGGATGAATGGTGCATTGGTACTGGTGCGTCTCCTACATTTGCTTAACAGCTATTTGAGATCATTGCGAGTTGATTGACACCGTATAGTTCCCAACGGCGGATATACAACAGCTGTCCTCTACCGATTGGCAATCACACATTTCGCTCACACACATCCCAGGCGGTACGATGCCGCTGCCACTCCGATCTCTATGCAGCTTGTGTTTCTACGTCGCACGGCCGTCGGGCCGGCTGTGTTGGAGGTGCAGGATACGAAACTCGGGGCTCGAACCAGTACGATACATGTCGCGCTGTTGCAACCTAGCGAGAAGGGGAAGAAGAAGGCACAGACTGGGCCGTCAGCCTCGTCTGACGACGATGAGAATCTGGAAGTCAAGGTCGCGGGCTACATCACGGTGAGCCCCGCGACGGCTGAAGTGGGCGTCTCGGCGCCCTCGAACTGGACCTTGCTACCTGAGGCGATTCCCGGGTCGGGGCCCAAGGGTCGCGTGAACCTTGCAGCACTGCGGAAGACCGGTCGTGATGGGCAATGGGTTCGGCTGCTCGCACCTTTTCCCAAGTTCCGCCGGGCGTCGCAGCAGGTTGAACTGTACGGACCTGATCCGGCGCTTGGCAAGCCGCCGGTTGTCGACCAGTGGGCGCGGTTCCGGCCAGGTGGGAACACGGAGGCGCGGTGGACCAATGAAGCCGTGGCATTTCTGGCGGACATATTCCCGATGGCGCTGGATGGGTTCGACACCATGGGCAAGGCGACGAAGGAGGGAGACGATGCAGATAATGCTGCAGGGACGGAATCGGCGAAGGGGAAGCTGGCCAAGTACTGGTACCCGACCGTGACGCTGAACATCGACTTCAAGAAGCGGTTACCGGCGAGCGGGGTGGAGTGGCTATATAGCCGAGTGCAGACCAGGTCGGTGCGGAACGGCCGGACCGATCTGGACGTGGTGGTTCTGGATGAGGAGGGGGACGTGGTCGCGCTGAGCACCCAAGTGGGATTGGTGGTGGACGCCAGCCGAAATATCGGGCAGCGGAAGTCGAAGATGTAGGCGAGGTTTCCCTGCATCGTTCCCCCTCTGTCCGTAGACCACTAAATCTACGCATGAATGTCTTTTGTATGTGCATATATGTCTCTATACGGAGTATATACATTAGAAATAGAATATGGAGCGGAGATGATGGTCACAACGAAGGAGCAGCTTGTATCCAAAACGCCATCGCATCGGTCACCACTGTCTTCTTTTTAGCCCATTCCAAATGATCCCCGCGACCGCGGCTGTTGTTCTCGTCGCTTTCTTCCTGCACCGCCTGCGCACGCACCCAGTACTTCCTTCCGACTCGAGCCACGACTTTCGCGCGGACGACGACCAGGCCAGGCACACGGAGGGGTTTCTTGTAGCGGACGTCCAGCTGCGCTGTGTAGATGGCACCCCGAGGATGGTCCCCAGAGGCGGGAGCATGCATGGCGACGGCCAAGGACATGGCCTCGTCAAGCAGCGTGGCCACGACGCCGCCATGAGCGGTGGACGGATGGCCACTCACACCCGGCGTTGCCAGATCCACCATCATGATGATATCCGGAGGAATTGGGGAAGGCGCCGACGACGGGGTTGCGGTGGGACTGGGCCAGACGGGAACCTCTTGCGGGGGAGGGAGGAGGTTGCGCCGGCGGAGAGTCAGACAGTGCGGGATTGTGGAGGATGTGGCCAGTGTGCCGGCGAAGAAGCCATCTTCGCCTGTGTGTGCCTTGGGGAGTCGGGACCAGGTGCGGATGGGATAGTAGTCTGGGGAGTTGAGGAGGGAGTTGGACCACCCAATGGCGCGAAAGGGATCAAGCAGTGCAGGATCGGCCGTGGGTTCGCTCATGTAGGAAGTGGGCGGAGGAGCGGAGGGAGGGTGGTCTTTTTCGGCCATTTTGACAGAGATTGACTGTATCGAGGAGAGAGATAATTGAGGGTACGATGGAATAGAAGACAGAAAATGTACACAGAAAAGTGCCTGTTCAATGTGTCCAACAGCAGCAACGAACCTCGGCTAGAGTTCGGATGAAGAACCATAACGCCGATTTATCATCGTCAATTGTACAGTTTCTGTTGAGTGGTCAGTGGCTGGATAGATGATCATCTGTCAAGGTATGAGACCTGAGCAGAATATCGTAATTGACTCGATATCGAMCTTCATAGGTAAGGTAGTCGACTGAATGTGCTAAATGTCCTACGTACCACTCGTAGGTACCTTACTATGTAGCGGGTACGTTCTCTGTTTGGGAATGTTATCTCCGAGATTGACACAAGTCTAGTGACGAGGACAAGGAGAATAATGAGATCTATTATACCGTGTGCTCCGTAGTATTATTATTTACTCTATGGACAGGATAGTCAATGATTCTGATACTATCTATCTGCTACAGGCTAATTACTGGATAGTGACTACCTGCGGTGTCCTGCCCCAGGGATACATTCAGGTACCCAACGTCGTCTGAGCACATGGGCAACAACGGCATTCTTCTGTCTTTGGATGGTATGATACGACTCCGATCCAGTAGTATTATTCCTCTAATGATACTTCTATTCCTTGTGCCACCGGTCCTGAATAATGAAAACAATAACAACAACAATGATAATAATAACGGCTGATGATGAATGTTGAGTTACACTAGGTACCTCCTGGCTACGTCTAAAGTGCCAGTGGTTCCTTGATTTCGACTGTACTCTGTACTCGGCAGGTATCTCCGTACCCTCCGTAGAGTCCGATGAATAATCGATTGGCTATCAACAAATAAAATGGGTTCAGTGATTTAGGTAGTAGACTAGGTTACGTAGTGGATACTTACTATGTCCTTGCTAGTTGCTAGTTTGGTAGTGCCTGACTGGAAGCTCCTCGCAATGTTATTATCCATCAGTATCATCACTCGTGGACCAATTCTTCACCTAAATGAAGGATTGATTGATAATGAATCCTACTATTTCAAGTCCGACAGTCAGGGGACCAGTCAAGAGGAAAGAAGAGTGTTAATAATAGGTAGTAGACAAGACCATGGACTGGCTAGGACTGTACCAAGGTATCTCCCTTAGTCTGCAACTAACCTCTACACAGTACTACCCAAGTCCAAGTCCAAGGCCCAAGTCTTAAACTAAGATCCTTGGTTGAATTCGAATAATTACCGTTTTTGACAAGAATTGACGCTAAACTGGCATTCCTGATCCTCGATAGGTCCTTTCCTTCTAATACAAAATAATCTAAGACTTGTTTGTTGGAGAGAGAACTGAACTTTCCCTCTTGTTTATTTCCCTCTTCCTCCTCCTCCTCCTCCTCCTCTTCTTCCACCTTTCTCCCTTCTCTTCCCTCCCTCTTCTCTCTCCATCGTCGTCGTCGTCGTCATTAGCAATAATAGTCTCATCCGATTAGGATTATTTGCATCCTCAATAACCTTATCAATTGACTGTCGATCTTCTCACATAATCAACGATCTTCACTTTCTCCACCATGCGCTCCATCGCCATTGTCTTGTCCACGTTGGTAGCTGCCGCTGCTGCTAACAACAATTACACTTTCCCCGCGGGCTTCAACCTCGCCCAGGTTAGCTCTACTGACAAAGGTTCGTTACTGAGGTCGCTCGTCACCCTAAGTGGTCAATTGACTAACATGGAGACGATTCATAGCTGCTTGGTGTCTCGCTGAGCGGAACTCTTGCCCGAGTATCTGTGGTGGAATCGCCGACAGCAATTCATGTGATGCCGTATGTTTCGAACTTGAAAAGCCACCGTTCTCAATCCTCACCAAACTAATGCGATAATGGACAGGCCACTCTTCAATTCTCTTGCGTTTGCAGCAACGGTACCGAGGCCGATGTGTCCCCGTACATGCAGACCATCCCCTTCTTTGTCTGCCAGGAAACCTACAAGCAGTGCATCGCTGCCTCCTCGACTCAGGATCAGGATGAAAAGTGTACGACTGCCCAGAAAGAGTGCGGCACACTGAACGCGACGGCCTCTTCTACCTCCTCATCGACCACTACCTCTTCCGCTATTTCCACCGCCACGCAGAGCGCGACCGGAAACCAGGCTGAGTCGACTGCCACGGCCACCACTACTACTAGTAGCAGTGCTACCGCTCATGCCAGCAATGCTGCCGTTCGGCTGGTCGGAGAGCACGCCACTGGTGTGATGGCGACCGTGCTCTTCTTTGCGGCTCGTCTCCTGCTGTAAATGGGGTGGTGTGCCAACTTTGCGACCATGACCATACTTATCACATCCGTTTGAGTATGCGACCATGGGGCGCACAAGACAACCACGGAGATTGAATAATCGACCGTCGACTTCTCTGTCTAATGCCTGTTCCCTCTTTTGGGCACCTTTTTGTTCGAACACTTGACTCTGCACTGCAATCGCAATATTCCCCCGCGTTCATGTCTCGTAATTGAGCCATTTGTGATATTATGATCCTGTATGCACTATACGCTTTTCATGACTGTCCTTAATCGGAGCCTGCAAATACCTGTTGGCGCTTAGGAATTGACTAATTCCGGGTACGACCCGATCAATTACTTGATGCGCTGGTAGCTCCTGAACTTTTAACCATAGCGATGATGCCCTTGGACCACAATCCGGCTTGTAGAGTGATAAGTACTCTGGACTGCTCTCTCTGCGGCGAACTGTGCAAGTGGTGATGGGCCTGAGTCTGCAAAATTTTGCTTCTCGAAAAAATTGCTGAATCGTCACGGAAACAATATGTAAATCGATGATAAGGATGAATTTATTTAAAGAAATACGTCTGTGGTTGGGCTGAATCAGTTCGGTCCACCTCTAGACGTCTCTTTGTCAGGTGTTTTCTCCAACCAAAAAGGGCCAATTCGCCAAGAGTTTCGCCCACACTGAAATTTCGCCCTTCCCGGCATCATCGAACTTATCGAATATCGATAGCCTCTTGGGACTCTCTCCGCCCCTCTCTTCTTTTTCTTTTCTAGACCTTTTCTCTCTTCTCTCTCTCCCCTTCCCTCCCTCCCCTATCTACGCCCATTATGCCCGCTCCTACCAGCACCCTCCTGATCGAGGGTACCTTCACCGAACTCGCCGATGAGTTCGCCCAGTACATTGACGCCCTCCGCAAGAACGAGGGCGCCAGCCTCCAATCCGAAATCGCTCCCCTCATTGAGCCTCTTCGCCAGCAAGAACAGTCGGAGGAGGAGCCCGATCGCAAACAGCGCGATGAAGTGCTGAAGAAGTTGGTGGGTGCCGCGGCCGTGTTGAACGCGGCTCCAGAGAAGGGTGAGTTTGTGTGGGCGGGTTGCTATAGATGAATCCCGGGGGATCGAGACAAGATGAAGGAGCTGAGAAAGGCTGACCTTTGCAATCTTGCAACTAGAAATCATTTCCGCCTACAACCTCCTCGTGCACTTGGTGCACCAGGCCTCCAACCCGGATATGTTCCTCTCCCGCATTTGCACCTATCTTGCCAAACCTATCACTACCTCGCCTCAGTTTGGCCCCACGCTCGCAATCTCCATTCTGACCACCATCTTCAACACTCTCACGCCCACGGACTCCAGCCGCTTCCACGTTCTCCTGGCCATCGTCGCCGTCATTCGCCAGTCCGGCTCTTCGTACGCCTTCGAGGCTCTGAAGCCCCAGCTGGCCGCTCAGCTGCCCACCTGGTTGTCGGCCTGGGAGTTGGATGATGAGGATGCTCAGAAGCTGCACCTTGCCGTTGCTGATGCCGCTCAGGCTTCGGGCGATCTTGAATTGGCACAGACTCATGTGGTGCAGGCCCTGCAGACGATCCCCGCCAACGAGGCCTCCAGCAAGGAAGCGCGCGACCTGGCCGTCCGTGCCTTGACCTCCGCCCTTAAGAGCCCCGGCGTTTTCGATTTCACTTCGTTGACCGCCGCCGATGCCATCCAGGCTCTTCGCTCCAGCGACAGCACCCTTTTCGAATTGCTGGAGATCTTCACCGCCGACACTCTGGACGCCTACGAGGATTTCGTCGCGGCCACCCCTCTCGACTCCATCTCTGGCGGTGTTCTGGCCGATGGCGCCGAGGCTCTGCAGACCAAGATGCGCCTGTTGACCCTGGCTTCGCTTGCGGCTTCGACTCCCTCTCGCTCCCTCCCCTATGCTACCATCGCCTCGGCGCTGCGCGTGCCCGTTGAAGATGTGGAGAAGTGGGTTATCGACACTATTCGGGCTGGTCTGGTTGAGGGCAAGCTGTCTCAGCTGCGTTCCGAGTTCCTGGTGCACCGAGCCACATACCGTGTATTCGGTGAGAAGCAGTGGGCGGAGGTGCAGGGCCGTCTGATGGTCTGGCGCCGCAGTCTGGAGAGTGTGCTGGGTGTTCTCCGCACCGAGCGGGAGCGCTATATCCGGGAGAGCATGCAGGCCGCGGCTGAGGAAGCCGGTCAGGGCAAGTCGGGCGAGAAAGGAGCCAAGGGCGGTGACCGGAGACGTAACCCCCAGCAACAACAGCAGTCGCAACCCTCACAACCACAGCAGGCTCGGGAGGTTGAGTTGGTTGGAGGTGCTGAATAGATTACTTGCTGAGGGGAACGAGGATTGCAGCGAGGCAGGAGAAAGCAATAGACTTTGTCGCCACAAGATGAAAAAAAGATGAAAAGTAATGATTGGGGTGTCCTTTGCTTTATTTACTTGTCTTGTTCATGTGAACCAGGAGACCCCTTCTTTTTGTTCGAATTTCCCGTCCGTTTCTCTTATTTCCATTTTCACAATGTTCATATGGTAGCTACTTCTGTTGTTTAGAGACGGGAAGGCCTGGACGCATGTTAGTAGTTAGGAATGGGCCAGATCAATCAATCACGAATCATGTCTTGTTCATCCTTTCTGGTAATATGTTGGAGACAGAAATTGTATATCCTTTGGCTCTAGTATGACAGGTTAAGACACTGGACGCTTTGTTTCTGACAAGGTGGACTAAATGGGATATGTCTATATAAACACAAACGCGAATTCTCTTTCAAATAAACAAACGGACATATATTCAATCCGACGGGGAAGATGCAGGAAGATCGGAAACAATTGGCGGTCAAATGCCGAAGTCAACATAGTTCCATCAGATGGGCTGGACACCCTTCTTCTCGAGTCCCTCCCTGATTCTGACATACACTTCATCGACCGTCCCCGTAGCGGAGACAGACAAGACCTTCTGCTGCTCCTCGAAAGCCCGTACGACCGGCATACTGGTCTCAACAAACACGCGGAACCGCTTGCGGATCGACTCGGCATTGTCGTCGTCACGCCCCGAAGTCTCCCCACGCTTGAGCAGCCGCTTCTCCATCACCTCCTCAGGGCAGTCCAGGAACAGAGTCATTTCCGACGGGCAGACGGTATCCTCGAAGAACACGGCTTGGTCGAGCTTGCGCGGGAACCCATCGATCAGGAACCGGGCCTTCTTCTTCCCGCCATCAGCGGTAGAGCCCGCACCCGCCGCCAACGCATCCGCCATGGCGTTCGACAGGAGCGCCACAGTGATCTCCATGGGCACGATCTTGCCCTCTCTGATGTAGGTGCGGATGAGGTCGCCGTACTGGCTTCCCTCGCGGACCTGTTCCGCGCGCAGCAGATCACCTGCGGACAGATGGATGAAACCGTAGTCGCGGACCAGGTTGGCGGACTGCGTGCCCTTGCCGCTGCCCGGTCCACCTAGCAGGAAAACGACGGTGACATCCTGTGGAGAGAAGCGAGGGGTGGTGTTCGTCGAGGCCTGAGGAGGGGCGGGTTGTGTAGGAGGGACGGCTGGGGGATTCTGTGTGTTGGCCATGTTTTATTTTGCTTGTTATTGAGGTGGTGGGTGTTTTTATTGATTGGATTGCGGCTTGCGGACGCCTGTGCGCGATTTCACCAATAGGATGTAGGAACCGGTGCCAATGGCGAAGATAGTCACGAAGGGGAGGATTTTGAATTGAGAGCGGCTGTATTGAGACCCTGAAGAGGAGGAGGAGGAGGACGGAGAGGAAGATGGGGAAGAAGAGTCAGGTTTAGAAGAGGAGGAGGAGGAGGAATAGGGGCGGCGGTGATGCTGCAGCTGTCGGTGGTTGTGGTTGTGGTGGGGTCCCGGTGATGATCTCACGGGATGCAATATCGGCGGCAATTGAGCTCGAGTAGAGAGGCGGGAGGATCGCAGGGCTCCAGAAGAAAAAGACATTCCTTTGGGAATAGAATTGAAACTGGACTTGGTTCTAAGTAACAACCTGAGCTGGGGAGGCCGATGAAGAAGAGCAGTGAGAGCCTTTTCTGTGATGGGACGGAAAAATGAGTTCTAATAATAACAGCACGTAGATGGCGGACAGAAAAATCAGGCATGCCACAGTCCAGAAGTGGCTTAGCGTGATATTTGTATACTTCTTCAGAGCAGCGGTCCCTCTGACTGAATACTGATCGACGACAACACAATCAGCTTGCTTTGAGCTGACAATAATAGCGATACTACTTTGAGATAAACGCATCAATTGGTTGATAAACAGACAATCAAATAGTCATGGAGTTGTGCAATGTTCAGCAACTATTGACAGACTATTCAGTCTATTCTGCACTGGCCGACTAGGAAGAGGAAAATAAGGGAGTCAGGAGCAGTGAATGATTTAGATCTCATCATTTTGTGAGATGTGTGCTATAGTATTTTAGATTCAATTGAACTTGATCGTGGGTATGCTCTCTGTTAAAGCTTGGTTTCCTCAAGGCACCTCAACTCCTCCTTCCTCCTTCTCTCTCTCTCTCTCTCTCTCTCTACCTCTACATACATACACACTCTCTCAACATACCACGCTTCACCCTCTGTGTATCAGCGATTCATTATCTTGCCATGGCAAAACCAAAACAGCAAAATAGAGGTCAGCAAGGAGGCCGGGGATTCAGATTCGGCCGAGGAAGAGACGGTAGATCCAACAAACCCAACTTGGATTCACACGTTCCTGAAGACAGCAACTCCCGCTTTCCAGCAGAGAGCTCCGAACCTAGTGTCAGTTGGACTTCCACCTCAGTCTAAGCAAGCTAAGACGCACTGACGGTAATCTAGGCATCCCGTGGCAGAGGCGGATACAGAAACGTTCCCTCCGGAGGACGAAAGCACGATCTTAATGTCAGTCCTCTTGCTCTTCTGACTTGATTGAGCGTAACCCAGCTGACAAAAGGATACCCAATAGAAATCTGGGAATTTGCAGAACCCACGGATTGCGTCCACGGGGAATGTGAAAGTCTCTGTACCCGATGGCCTCACCAGCAAGGCGAGTAATGCCTTTTCGAATGCTTACCAGACCGGCAGTCCAAACCGTGATGGAAAATACTTCGTCAAAGGTGAGAATCCACTTTTACCAAGCCTTTGGAAGTGAACAGACCGTCTCTAACAACTACCTAGCATACCCTGGTTCTTCGTCAAAGCTTAAGCCAGAGGAAGACCGTGTCCTTTCCCCTCGGTCTCTGCAATTCGGTCCCACAAAGAAGAGCTTCTACCAAGGCCCAGGTAGGGATGCACCTGCCATGGTGAGAAACACTCTACCCGCTAAACCTTCGGCATTTCAGCGTCTTCCTGGTGAGCTACGTTGGAGGATCTATGAACTCGTATTTGACGTTCACCGAGTCGAAGTCCTGCGTTCGCGGGACAAGAACCCAGAAAACAACATCAAGCGAGTTCATTACCGCCTCTACCATCGCCAGCTGCGACCTCGCGATCCAAAAACACATGTCGCACCCCCAAGTGAAGGACGTTTTACTTGTCCTCCCCTCCCCATCGCGCTTCTGATCACATGTCGCAGCATCTATCGTGATACACTGTGCTTGTTCTACTCCAGGACGCAGTTCATTTTCAACACGACTCGCACCGTAATGCGCTTTTTGAAGGTCACCAACAAAGAAGCTCAAATGGCGATCCAGCACATCGAGCTCAATCATACCATGTACAGCGAGCCTGCGCTGCTGAATTTCCGATGGTACAAGTGCATGAGCGACATGGCGTGGTACAATGCCTGCGATGACCTGACTGTCTACTGCAAGTCGCTGCGTGTCCTTCATATCGATATGAAAATTCGAGACTGGCCCATCAGTCTTCAGGTTGGAGAGCGGTGGTCCTTGCCGCTGCTTGCCTTTGCGCGCTATGGACCACGACTCGACTGGGTCGATATTCGACTTCACATGGGCAGCTTCAAACAGGACCAGCTTGAGAAAGTCGCTCGGGAGATTGAGGAACAGATTATGGATCCAACAGCTTTTCAGATTCGCGAAGATGAACGACTGGCGAGGGAGTTGGCGGGGCCTGTCAAAGCCAAGGTTTTAAGACTTATGTTCTAGTTTGTTTGGTACCTGTTCACGGCGTGAAGCACTGGGGTTGATATGAGGAGCGGGAGGAGGGTCGAGCCAATGGAGGAATGGGCAAATTGAGACAGAAATGGTTGGAATTTGCAGAAGGATCAGTCGTACGTCGGCATCAGTAGATGTTTCAGGCAAGTAGATAGTCTCTTTTTAACAAAAGTTCAGGTATATGATTCTACCAAGTATGTATAAGGAAACGCGATGATGATCGATATGTACATGAGCCATGATTATAGGCAAGCGTAACAAAGGAGGATGATGGATAAAGTGGCCGTCAAGATCGAGGTCACCACAATGCATCTGTGGGATTCGCAACTCTCGAGTATGCAACCTCCTTTATTTGCTCCCATGAGGTGCAAGATCGTCTGTGGGTTGAGCCTCATCGGATGGGACTGTGTGGTATGCCTGCATACGACGTCGCCGGATGAATAAGTAAATGCCAGTCATGAGCCCGCTCATGGAGCATGCAATCAAAACAAAAATCAGGAGCTCCCCAACCCCTTGGATAAGCTCATACGCTTGGTTTACAGCTTTGGCTGCTTCCTTGACCGTGCTGTAAGAATCCGCAACGTCGTCTTCGTCGGACAGCTTCGAACTGTACAGCAACGAAGGGTCGTCGGGTGTGGGCTTCTCCTCGCCCTCGAAACCCGCCAGTCGCCAATTGTCTGGTGTAGTGGTGCGATGAATGGCAGAAGTACCCAGCACGTTCCCGTCCTTATCCACTGCTTCCACGGAGACCCAGTCCAGGTATCCGTCAGCGATGTACATAGTTTCAAAGTCGATCTTGGTGGTATTGCCGACCAAGACGGGGATTCCGTTCCGCTCCTTGCGGGCATAGAAATTCCACGTGGCAATGTCTGTCGCTCCGTTCCAGCTGACGTGGAAGATAGTCGTGAGGTCTGTCTCATCTGTACCGTACACTGTCGAGACCACGTCCGGGGGCGTCAGAGGACGGCCCTCGAAGGGGAATTTGTACGACCGGTAAGTAGAGAAGCGAGTTGATGCAAAGCTGGCCTGCATGAGGACTTTGCCATCGGGCGAGTGCTCGCTTTGGTAGCCTCGCTCACTCCAGCCAACGAAGACGTTGCCATTTGGCAAGCGCTGAACGCTCCCACGGAGCCGTGTGAGACCTCCATCTGGGCGGTTGTAACGGTCGAGCAGTCGTGCTGTCATGGGGGATGCACTGGTATCCACCTGCACAAAGAGAGCAGCGGAATGGTCTTCGTCTTGCCCGCCTTCATCCGAAGCGTTGTTCAAGAATGAAATAGTTGTATGCGTTCCATTTGACTCGACAAACCGGACATGGTGCTGCTTAGAGAACGTGAAATCCTGCTCAAAGTCCGAAAATTTTCCCCCAAGTCTCCAGAGAATGTGTCCGTCTTGTCCGGAAATGAGGTAGATTGTGTTTGTGAACCGTGCGGACAGGATATAGTCACCGGCCGCGTTCTTATCCACGGCGTTGACATGGACGTAATCCCAGCCAGGCTGGGCAGACGGCGAATCCCAGGGATTCACTTGTACAGACTCATGAATGGGGATGTGGCCGACAGAGCTCCATTCATAGAGTACAGCCCCGGTAGCTAAATCCAATTCCACGAAACCACCTGTCATCACCCAGCCATGTTCATCCGGTCGTCCCAGATCTCCAAGATCCATGTACTCAGGACGGTATAGACAAGCTAGGGCTGTCTTTCCGCCGTCGAGGATGTTGAATTCGTGCATATTGAATGATGAAAGATCATTTGTCACTCCAACGGCATATTCTGGCTCGTAATGCTCATCAAGGACATATCCTAGTCCCTTTTCCCTGCCATCATCGTGATACGCATGCTGCAGGATAAACGAGAGATGAGGTCGATCATCGATGTTGTGCACTGCCTTGAAATCGAAGATATTTCGATTGCCAAACATGCATGAACCAGCCCAGATCAGGGTCTGACCAGAATTAGACTCGTGAGTTGGGTCCATGCTTCACGTCCTTGAGAGACACATACCCCATCTGCGTCATAGATATACGGTCCGACTTGGCATGGCTTCCACTGCTTGCTGGGAGCCTCTGGGTCAATCGCGCCATATGGCGCGACGAACCAGTACCCCGGGCTTACAGCTTCACGATCGTAGTAAGCAACATCGTATCTTAGCGCTCTAACTTCGGGAAGCTTAATCGTGTCAGTCCAAGATCATTCAGCTCGTTATTGGAGGACATACCGTAACAAAGGACATCAAATCATCGTCAGAATCGGCAACCCCATTGCGGAAGAGAAGTAGAAACAAGACCCAGAAAAACATCATGCTCAAGGAGTGGCTGGGAGGAAATCTCCGTGAAAAAGACAGCAGGTGAGAATAAGAAGCAAAGGAAAGGATATTAGGTCTCGAGGGAACGCCAGAGCAGATTGAAGAGACTACAGTAGTGTACAGAGTAAATTTCCAGGAGCACTAAAGCACTCCGTGGTGGAGAAGTTGGGCGACATGATTTACGTTAGAGTCACATACGATCATCCACATCGGTGCAAGTTTTCCTGTGCTCCGTAGGAACTCAGGAGCAGACAAAGCGTAGGTGCCTACTCCTGCAACCACGCAAGATCTGGTATGGGATTTGGCAATCAAAGGAAGCGGACATTCTTGGCGACGTTGGGGGCAGTGGAGCAGATTGCGAACTTCGCGGTTTGAGAACCAAACAGTGATGGCTGAGTTCTGCGATTGACGTATGCTTACTCGTGTACAGTGGCCCATAACGCATTGGCAGCCTCAACAATTAGTCCAGTCCGGTCGAAAACTGCACGGCCTGCGTCGTGATACTGCCCATTCTCGGTCCCCTTTTCTGTCACAGCTGAAACCCGATCGGGGAGGATAATTCTTCATCACTAGTAGCCAGATTGGACTGAGACACAAAAGACCAAGCGATTTCGATCCTCTGTGCCTCCCTACAACAGTCATACCTAACAGTCATCTTGGCGTCTCGAGCGGAATTGAGGAACCGCAGCCATCGGAAATTTCGAAAGAAAGTCTATCAGCGTCAATAATGGCAGTTGTCAAGCTTTACGGGCGGTTACCCGCAGATTATCCAGTCTATTGGACGGTAAATCATTGATGGACGTGGCCATGCTCCACTGTCCACAGAGCTTGGTGGCCTTGGCTTTTGGCCTTAGCCTTTTGCCCGTCCGCTGATCTCTCGAGGTTCCAGTCCAGTACTGCTTCATCAACTCATATCTATGTCAGGCGAAGTGGATCAGGCAATCCACCGAGGCTCTACCTAGGATGTGGAACCATTCATACGTTGCTCATCTGTTTTGAGTTCTTCGAAGCGAAAGCATTGCGTCGCCCGTCTCTAGTTGAGGGAGCACCACGTGACAGCTCCTTCGGAAATGGACTCGGTACGGAGTGACTCCTCTCACTGATCACTGCTATCTGTACTCGGCTTCATGTCCTATATTATTAGTCCTGATCAGGCAATTCGCCCCGACAGCAGACTCGATTCGGACTGTCAAGACCCGCCCATGAATTGACGTTAGTTATCCAAATTTTTATTTACATAAGCTATTCACAAAAAATGCAGGGCCACGGCCTCGGGCTCAACAAAATCCCTAACATGATGTCTATCCACACCAAAAACCTCGCTGAGGGCATCAACCTACTTCGCACGACTGCGACTACCCGCTATTCCGCCCCTCAATGAGCGTAGCTCGCAATGGCTGGCTCTCCAAAGGTTTTGGGTCTATACGCAAGAACTTCTGCTAATCCGATAAGCAGCAATCCTTCTGTGCCTAGCAAATCATCTAAGCCAAGCTGGGGTGGTAGCACACGCCCGCACACCACGTCAAGATCCAGCCGTGATGGATCGCCCGGGCCATCATGGGTTAGCGCATCAACCGCTAACGCCCATGCGAGTGGGTTGTACAAGACACCCTCATGAGTGTAAACCCCTCCTGCAGGCTTGCCACCGCAGATGGTTTGTAGGTGGTTATTAGATACACCGACAGCCCGTGAGTCTGAAAGGATGGCGGACGCCTGACTGCCGCTCATGGGCTGTACGATCTCATCGAATGTGGAATAGATCGTGGTTGTGGGAACATATGCAGAGTCCCCTCCGTCGCCTCGCAGAGTTCTGATAAACTCTGTGTTCCACCCCTGCTGCCACAGTGCGGGAGTGCAGGCAAGCGCTTCTAGCCACGGGCACACAAGTGACCTCACGACCGTCCCGTGGAAATCAGGGCTGATGGCGATGAAATCATCGACCACTTTTCTCGTGGATGGCCAGTACTTCAGTGCCCATTGAGTATCCAGTCCACCTTGGGACCATGAAACAACCGCGACGTTGGATTCTGAAATGGCCGAAATATAATTGATTGCATAAGCGACGTATTCAGAGTTGATCTGAATGTCATTCAACGAGGCCTGAGGGATATTGAGCCAAACCACGTCGGCATCTGTGGCGCTTCCCAACTTGCCGAAGTTGAAGTAATAGGTTGTCCCAGCGGGTGTAGCAGTTCCCGGAACCAGAATCACTGGCTTCTTTCCATTCTTGCCATAGCCGAAGGAGGTGGGGATATGAATCGCTGCCCGCAGTGCATTTTCTGCAACTGAGTAATGTGCATCTCCTGGAGCTTTGGTCGGGTAAATGACTTGGTTCTTCGGACTTGGGTTCCGGTTGCGGATCGAGTTGAGATCTAAGTTGAGGTAACCATTCAAGAAAGAGAGAATGTCGGCCGGTATCAATCCCACCGCGAGGATTTCTCGCGCCATTTTCAAGAAATCAGGAGTGCCATCTGCAAAGATGGATTGAATTTTGTCGAATGCTCCCTGCACAGACTCATCGTCCTTGGTCGTGCGACTGTTCTCAGTCTCGTCGATCTTTGACACAATTAAGGAGACAGTGCTCTGAGCCTCGCTTTTGATTGAAGAATCATTGGCAGCAGTAGATAGAGTCGAAACAAGACTTGAATCCGAAGCGGATGGGACGGCACCGCGAGGAAGGGCTGCACCAGAAACCAAGGGACTAAAGATTGCCCTGTACAGGACGGCTGCCTTCAGGAAGGAACTCCACCTCATCTTGATTCGGCTGCCGCTGAGTGGAAACGCCTTGAGACGGTAACCAGCTTGACTGAGGCATCTCCGGGGGGGGAGGGCAGCAGGCAATTTATCTTCCGTTTTCTCTAGAAAAGAAGTATACGGGCTGCCTCCCCCTCTCTGAAATGCCTCGGCCTCCCAGTCATATTTCGAATTTTAGTTTCAATATTGAGACTTCTCTTCTTGATGGTGGCTGATCCTTCGCGGTCTAACAGGTGTGCGTGACCACTCCATTGACCAATTCCACGACCTTACGGGGCGCGGGAGAGCGTCAGGCCATGCTGAGCAAAAGGGCCAGGGGAAAGAGGCCAATGGTAAGATCGTCGGTCAGATGAAGTTCCGTTGCTCCTTGTCTTACGCTCAAGGTCGGTTGGCCCAAGTGGATCTTCGCGGCAGACCCGGGGCCTCTGTTAGGGCATCAGGACGAAGAATTGTCCCTCGCCAAGATACAAGCCAAGGGCAGGATCCCGAAGTCAACCTACTACACTTTGGCTTGGGTCCTTCCACTCCATGAAGAATCCGATATTAATGAACAGTTCGATTCTTCTTCGGACGATTCGAACGAGGCACTGATTCACTCACATGTGATCAGCGCTCTTAGCTGGGGGAATGCCGGGGTTTCTTCAGCCTTTGCGGCATTGGCAGTTAGCACTTCCCCACATTTGAGGGGAACCCACCCCGTATTGCTGACGATGCTCACAGCTCATCAGGCAACAACTCTCCAGCCCCTGCTATAATCGATAGTTAGTGCTATATTGATTTGTCAGTACTGAATACCAGCAAAGAAAGCATGAGCTTCTGGAACGATTGGCAAAGTTCAGAGCTGTTAACCTAGGTTGATTGTGATCAGATCATCCTACGGCGATCTCCAGAATGCTCCGGGAAGCTCGATGTCGCATGTAAGCTTAATCTAGCTTGACTGTTGGAATGAAGCGTACGCAGCAGAATATTCATACATTCTTATGTCGCTTCTTGGTTCGTTGTTTTGATGTATCGTCTGCCAAATATGATGGCCATACTTGCACTCTGCGCAGCAAACTGGAAGAAGAGTAACCCGATGGATAATAAACAGGTGGGGAAGCGATCAAGGATGTAACTCGGAGCATATAACAAGGGAAGGTAAGTCCCGTCATAGGCAGCAAGATATGCTCAAGGACAGACGATATTTGTCCTGCCAACTTGCGGAAAAGTGGGTTGCGAGCGTGCGCAGATGGCGGAGGCATCATCCGGTCTTCTCCAACGTGCTGGGATTGTGGGCAACCCGATGTCCATGTTGATCGGTGAAGATAGCCTTTGAGTGTTAGCATTTACGTCGTTGACTCTAAGACGATGTATTAGGGGTAGTCGAGGCGGAATCGCATCGTTCCGTACTTTAGGGGGATTCGCGACGTTCTCCTCATCTGCTTCAGCTTGATCCCTCACAATCTTTTCGACCTAGAGGAATTCTTCTATTAAAATTGATCAAGGAGGCAAGCGTAGAGGAAGATCGACGTACCTCTCCTTCATGAGATCCGCCCCGATAGCGGGTATAGACATAGTCACCCTCATTGATAGTCTCGCCCTTTTTGTCTTTAACTCGCTCGGACGACATATTTTTGACTCAATCTGACGACTAGAAAATCTGAGTTTTGATAATTGTTAAGGAATTGATGATGCATCAAAGAACTGGGAAGATATACGAAGTGGTTGATATACAATAAACTCCTGATGCTCCGCTGCTGTAATTCTGATGTCATTTCAATACACCCATGGCCACATCCTCACATTATCCTCCATGTGGAGCTGTCAACAAGACAGACGAAGAGATCTTTGTATGGCTTCTGTTGAGGTTCAACATCTATCACAGCACTTGTCGACAGCTACCTTAGGCCTCTAGCGATCTATGGAGGACGAACTACTTCAGACGCGGGTACTTCATTGGAGCAGAAAGACGCGAATAGCACCCCAGATCAAGATTCTGTTGCTGAATATGATTTTCTAGGTAGAAGAAGGCTTGAAGATTGTAATAGCAGTCTCGAATTTCTATGGTCAAGATCAGTCAAATCATTGAAATGACGGACGCTAAGAGACTAGGCATATTTGGCATCAAAAGGCAGCATCAGGACTGTGCATAATATGAGATTCCATTGGATGACTATTTTTCTGGGGGCATGTCATAGGTATATACACTAATGCAGTCATGGGCCGAAAAGGAGGTCCATCAGGCCAGATCAGAATCACTGACGTGTCTCACAATGTTGCACTCAAGTTTAGGGCCCATACATAGCATAGTTGCAATTGAAACCAAATTTAGCACATAGCATTGTAAATGCGCACGTGCTGGTTTCTGAATGAAGCATTGTCCTTAGCTGAGCAATTATTGCCTGTCTTGCACGTTGCCATCGATTCATGTTTCAGGATATGCGAGTGCTTAAAGTGATCAATGTCTGTCGATTATCTAGAGGATATCGGCCTGGTCAACCTACGTCTAATGGTCCCTAAGTTTGCGTCGTATATTGCTCTCTGGAGTACGTTCGGGCAAGTATTTTTCATCGGCTGTTGTAGATACCTCTCTAAGGGCATTGAGATCCCACAGTCCACCAAGTCTCTATGAGCAACGTCTGACCACATTGATCTTCATTTATAAAGAAGGTCGAGTCTCAGTATTATCGAATCCATATTAACCGGTAATGTTGGTTATCTCCAGACTATAGCTTACGGGCCTTCCCCGGTCCACGTGGTGAGATGTCACACTAGGCAGAGATTAGTATTTATTACGAGATCCGAGGGCTGTCTGATCCTTCGAGAAAGGCTCAATGAAAACAAACCAATGACAGCTAAGAATGCAAGTAGTTAGAAGGTGGCGCCCAAGCATTGGAGAGGTCAACATCTTTGCGCATTCGAGATTTCGAGGACGTGCGGAATCATCAGTCTACGTCTACGCAATCAACCTACGGGGTGTGGCGACAAAGAGCGTTGTACAAGCCGTCTTAACTTGATAAGGTGCGGATGTTTCAAACGATTGGGATCACTACATGATAAGTTGATAATCTTCCGTACCCAGATTGCTCGTTGTTCCTAGCGTTCGGCAATGACAACATGTAGTACAAACAGCACTACACCACATTGAGACACTATCCTTGATGGGGAGGTGAGAGTATATCAGTAAGCGAGCAGTATTTACCTATGTAATCAGTATATGTTGCAGGCAAGTAGTATGCCTAGCATCCTGAACCATACCTTCACAGTGACACTACCTGCATAGCCTATCTACCGTGCCTTGGCAGAGTACGTCGCTTTGGAATGTAGGGTCATACTAGTTCAGAGATCCTCCAAATCAAGGACCACGAAGCATAGTAATGCACATGGAGGGCACTGAAGAAGAACCTAACAACAAAGTATCATTTATATAGCATTATGATGACCAAATAGAAACGGTCTGAAGATCCTGACACAATTCATAGTCATCGCTATGCAATTTGGGTTGATGGAGCTGCCAGTGTAACAGTTTCGGCGGTTATGATTAGAGACTGCCGACTACCACCGTTGCACCATCAAGTGTCACACATACCACAATATGCGGACCTACTGACCAGCCCCCATAAAGGAGCCCGTCTAGAAGAAGCCACCATGAGGAATGCTCCTGAGCAAATAATCAACATTCAACAGTGTATGTCTCTCTCTGATCGTAGACAATACGGCGGATTTTGTCTTAGATATTCAATTGTTTTCTGCAGACGACGGAGAGATTTCAAGCAGTGAAATGAAGACTGTGACACGGTACTGAAACGGTCATGACAAAACTGAAACACCTGGTGGACTGGTTACGTATGGAGCCTCGAGAATGTAACTCTGATGGCGATCACCACATCAGCCTACAACTACTTAGGTACCTTTGGTTCACTATTATTTTATTTAGCATCTACTACCGATCTCAGTGGAGTATGCTGAAGTAGTCTGCTCGTCGTAGCGTATTGCACGTATAGATTACCATGATCTGGAAGATAGGTAGTACTTAGTAGTGAACCTGTAGTAGCATGTCCTTCCTTAGTTCTATTTATGTTTAGGTCGTGCAGACAAGGTCAACCTTCTGAACACATTGAGCATATCTTGATTTCAGCCAAATTTTAGAAAATTAATATTGGGCATAAGGAAGCCAAGAGATCGACCACGCTACTAGGTGATATCCTTGTAGTACTCCGTACCTTGACGGACTGCTAGTTAAACACCACTAACTCCTTCATCTACTTGCCATCAAGGTATATGGAAATACACGGTGGTTTACTCCGTGCCCCTGAAGGGGATTTGGATCATCTGGTCGTCTCTCTMGAATCAAGTTAGTTTATTACTGCCCAGGGAACCTAAGTAAGGTAGCAGATGATGGCAGGTAATTACGATACCATACTACCATATCTGACAGGCTGAGGGCCCAAATGGGCACCGTTATGTTGCACTCTCCCAAAACAAAATCATAATCTGGTAGTATCTATCACGGTATCGCCATCCCATTATTTTTGCTTTCCCTATTTCCGTTTTTCTCTTCTTTTTCTAAGTTTACATTGCTTCTTTTTGGATTCATGCTCGAGATCATCTATCTTCATCCTTTTTTTTTGCCTCGCTCCCTTGCAGTTGTTATCGTTGCTTCAAGTAGTTCCCTTTACTCCTCCCTCCCCCTTGTGACAATCTCTTCTGGAATGGACACGCGTTGATCCATGCTCCAACCATCTATAGTCCCCGTCACCCTCCATTGACTACGACTGACGACTGTTACTACGGTACTATTCCATAATATAATAATAATACTACTCTACACTCACAACGGACCCTGACCTGAAACTAACCTTGCTTGCTACGACCTCTACAACAACAATCTCACCACCACCATCAAGTTGACGGCCTTCGTGCAACTACAGCAGCATTGAACTTTTCTTTTTTCCCGCCTGGCACCGTTCTGTGGAGAGTCTTGTCCATCTCTGTTGATTTGATTGTCTCTATTCTTCCGTTACTTGGGCATATTCTCTACCTTACTCTCCATCTCACCTCGCCGCTCGACACCTGCAAGGAAAGAAGGTGGCTCCACATTGCCAGTCGAACAAGGATCTAACTTGACACTTTCGTTGGTGTCACCTTCGTTCTTCATACATGCTACTGGGCTCCTTTGTCAGGAAGGAACCAGGTCTTTCGTTGGCAACCTTCACTTTCTCGTTGACGCACTCGTTCTGAAGCTGAGCTGTCAACTTTCCAACCACCATCGGCCTCGGTGGGCTTCAGTGGCTCTATTATCTGCTCTTCTGCTCACCCCATACTTTGCCCGAGCCTTCAGATGCATCGTTGTATAAATCGGTATCAGCCCCGTCTTGTCTTCCACTATTAAACATCGTCCCGTCTGTTATCCTTCTGCAGACTTGGCTGTACGTATTGTCGCTTTTGTTGGCCTCCTTAGGTAAACTGCTAGCGTACCATCGTTGCCGCTCCAGCCATGACAGCCCCTCTAGTCAAAGTCCTGCACAGGATGCAGGAGCTCTTCTCCAACATTGTCGCTGCATTAGAGGCAATGATCTTGTTCCCTTCCTTGTTCCGGGATCCCTCGCGTAAGCGGCGGAAGKCTTTTCATGGCGCCTACTGGCGACGTCGGACGCTCGACGATTTTGCCGAAGAAGTCGACCGCCTCTTCACTGCACCATTGTCTTTGCGCAACATGATTATCATGTCAGAAAAGATCCGAGAACAATTCAAGTCCTGCCTACAGTCCAGCCCGGTGTGCATGTTGCCATCGTACAATCATGCCCTGCCGTCAGGAACTGAGAAAGGGACGTATCTGGCTTTGGATGTTGGGGGATCGACATTCCGGGTTGCCTTGATTGAATTAGGAGGCGCAGGAGCAATGAAGATTCTTCAAGAGTCATTATCTCCAATCGACAACGATGTGAAGCTGTTGGAAGGCACCTTGTTCTTTGATTGGATGGCCGAGAAGATTGAGTCAATGCTAAGTGCGGTGGGTGCTGAGTATGGTCGAGAAGCCATGCCTCTCGCAATGGGATTGTCATGGTCTTTTCCGATTGAGCAGACATCCATCAGCAGTGGGCTAGTGATTCATATGGGAAAAGGTTTCTTGTGTTCCAACGGCACGCTTGGACAGGAGTTGGGGGATTTGATCGTCCAGTCGTGCCGGAGACGCAACCTCAACGTACKCGTCGACGCAATAGTGAATGACAGTTCCGCAGCGCTTCTTTCGCGAGCGTACGTCGACCCTAAAACGCGCATGTCTCTAATCCTCGGAACTGGCACCAATGTTGCGATTCACTTTCCAGTGCACGAGATAGGTTTAACGAAGTTTGGCACCAGACCGCCAGGCTGGTTCGATTATGCCAAGCATGTGATTATCAACAGTGAGCTGAGCATGTTTGGTGGTGGAGTTTTGCCCATGACCCGATGGGATGACATCCTCAACCGGACTCACCTACGGCCCGATTACCAGCCATTGGAGTACATGGTTACTGGACGCTACCTGGGTGAAATTGTCCGACTCATCCTCGCAGAGGCGGTCGAAACTGCGAACCTGTTTGGAGGCGAGCTTCCTCATTCCATGCGGGACCCTTACTCGTTCGATACCAGCATTGTTGCATTCCTCGAAGCAGACACGTCACCATCACTGGTCCCTTCAGCAGCTCTCCTCCAGAAAGAGCATACGTTCCCGGCGTCTCCATCCGTCGAAGACCTGCGTTTCTTGAGACGAATTTGTCAGATCGTATCGAAACGCGCGGCGGGTTATCTGGCGACCGCGATCCACAGTATGTGGTGCCTTCGCAATGATGCAGAATTCTCCAATCCGACAGAATCAAAAGCATCCTCTGTCAAGGATACTCAAGAAATCACGATCGTAGAGAGCGAGGAAGACTCTCGGAATTTGTCAATCGCATGTGATGGTAGTGTCATCAACAAGTATCCCGGCTTCAGAGATCGCTGCCAGGACTACCTCAACCAGCTCACCCAGCAAACTAATTCGTCGCAGGGATCGTTAGATCCTGCTACGAGTCCTTATATTCGTCTGGAACTAGCGCCAGAGAGTGCTATCTTGGGCGCTGCAGTTGCAGTTGCTGTGGCTGTGGCGGATCAGAAGTAAGAATAAAAAATTCTTACTTTTGTGGAGACCAACACTCGATGTTGTCTCTTTACCCTCCATATGAGACGTGTCTTCCATGCTCTTGATCTCTTTTCCCATTGCCTTTCAACTTGCATTAACGGTGTTTTGCGTATGGTCTACTGTTATTGTTATCTTCAGCTTATGTCTAGCCCATCGTTTCCACATCACGCGGCTCTCTTTTACTTGGGAGTCCGCGGTTTGTTTGCTATTGCATATAGGGCTCGAAGAGACAGATGAAGCAGGGGTCTCGAGGCGTCCGGTATAGAGTGTTCGAACTGGCGGTGTGTGGTTTAGACTTTCGATGTACATAATGATAGCCACAGATCAAAAGCATCGGGTCTTTCCAAGTCGACTATCGCTGTTCATTGTGTTTGGCCCACAAGATAACGTACGAGAGGGGTTAGAGTGCCGCCGAATGAAGTTAACTCGACCCTCTGACGCCTCTGAACGGTAGAGATATAGACAAAGGGCAGAGCCAACAACGGAGCAGTGGTGCATCGCACGAGTCAGATTGTCATGGCTGTGAAATGCCAGTCCTTCCATCTGGACGAGCGTTGAATGAAGTCATTATTTCATGGAAGAATGCAATGACTTGCGAGCACAAAAGACTCATTCCTTGTAGAGATCTAGCAGCAACTCCAGCATTCGACGCTGGAGCACGGACAATTCGTCCCTCGAGAGCAAGGCCTGGTGTTGACTGGCCGACTCACCGGATTGATGGCGTCTGGAATTTCCATTTTGCAAAGCTCTCGGTGCGTCAGAGATCAGGCTTTCCTTGATGGTGAAGAAGGGAATCCCCAGATTTCGAAGCTCGCATGTCATCGCTTCCGCCATTTGTTTGGAAGCTCTGTAGACTTTTGCATTGTAGTTTCTCAACTCTGCTTGATCTTCTTCGGCTGTCTGAACGAGTACGTATGCGTTTGATTAGTTTTAGGTCTCGATAAAAAGGTCCTCTTCTTTCTTTTCTCGTTTTAAGGAGGCATAGAACATACCGAGACTTGTTTTGTATCATCAACCGGTGCCCCAACAGAGCGCCTGGAGATGTCACATCAGTACAGCCGCAGGAATGTATATGGCACTAGACAGACTGGACGGGCTATCACAGAAAATGATTGATGGTTCAGCAATGACTCACAGAACTGCATCTAGCTCCTTCTTCTTCTCTACACGAGCCTTCTGCTTCTTGAGCAAAGCTTCTCGTCCTTGCCACCACTGTCTCTCGTGGTCGTGCTGGCTTTGGATCAGTCGTCGAATTCGTCGTTGTGCGTCTTCATTCTGCGATACTGCCCGCATCACATGTTGTAGTGCGGCAGGCCATGTGGTGATGGAAGAAGAGTCCGCAATACTGCTTGGTGCATTAGGATGCAGAGGAGCTTTAGCTGAGGGCGCATGAGCCCCTGTGGTTCTCTGATAAGTTTGATTTGAATGTACTTGAGCTACAGGAAATGGGGGTGAAGCTTCTGCAGGCTCATACGAGTCATCTTCCTCGTCCTGCGTTCTTCGCTGAACGGGGAGATGAGACGATATATGGACAGAAGGAGGATTGTTTTGATAATCCTGATGACTTGGATTATTTGACAGAGCTGATAGCGTCCTCAAAACAGATGTCAGATCTGCGGAGTTGTATCCCTCCGCATTCATTGTGGATGAAAGGGAGCAATCGGACAGCCAGATGCTGAAAAGATCAACGACGGTTAATTATCGGTCTTATATCCATAAGAGGATTTAAGGAATGCGTAGATTACACGCAGAAGAAATATCTCAGCGATGGACGTAGATGTACTTCTGGAAGTATGGGATGACATCTGTCCAGTGGGTGAAGTGCGGGTCTTGGCTCTCCTTCTGTCCATCCCTCCGCTGAAATTTTCCGGCCTAATCTCTCAAGCCCGGCTTGTGCTGCTTCCGCGATCTGCCACCTGCGCTGCCCTTGGAATTTGCCGGAAGAACACTAGAGTTGACATCAAAAGATACGTGGCTGGAGAGGGGAGCCTGTTTACATTATACACGGCAAACAGAAAAGAAAAACGAGCGAATCAAAACAAAATTGATACAAATCCCGTCCCGATACCATGTCCAGATCCGCTGCCGACGCGACACGGTTCACAGCCACAGGGCCTTATGCCAGCTCCAAGCCCGGCGGGGCACCGTACAAGCTCCCCAGCTTCATGGCAGAGTCCAAGAAAACCACAGCACGGGGACCCGGCGAAAGACCAGAGACTCCGAAGGAAAAGGTCGAGCGATTGCGAGCCCAAGCACGGGCGGCTCGGCTGGCCCAGTCAACCACGCGCGTCGATCAGATGATTGATGTAGGGCGCAGATTTGCGAACAAGGCGCATAAGGTTATGGTCTACAGTTTGATCACCGCGTCCGGTATGTGTTTAGGAAGCATGCCAAGCAGCAATCCCTCAAGCTCAAGACTTGTTGATTGCAGGCGAAGGTTACGGGATGGTCGGGATGTGCTAATATGTTTGTCTCTGACTAGGTATCTGCGGTGTCCTCACGGTTTATTCTATGGTCTCTTTGACACTATACAACCGTCGTCAGCGAGTGTTGTGGGTTGAGAAGGAAATGCAGAAACTGCAAGATGCAAAGGCAGCTTATGCCAGCGGGTCAGCAACACCAGAGCAACTCGAGTTAATCAAGAATGAGGAAATTGGCGAAATTATGAAGCGGAAGAAGGAGGAATCGAAGGCTCAGAGACCATGGAACCGGGCCAAGGAATACTTGTTTGGTGGGCTAAAGCAGGACGAGACCCCGTCCGATCTATCTTCAAAGGTTGGCGGGGCTGCCGATAGCAAAGTGGGAGTGCTTGAGGCCCTCAACGCGAAGGCTGCGGAAGATTCTAAGCCGAGGACAGCCGCCGAAACAGTGCCAATGCCGGCACAGCCAGGACAGCTGGATGTTCTTGCTGAGAATGTGGAAACCGCTGCGAAGCAGTCAACACGAAGCTGGAAAAGCTGGTTTACCGGACGGTGAAAGTGACATACACCTACCAATAAGGCAGAATCGGGCATAACTTCGACTTCTCCGCGCTCTATCTTCCGATGATGTTGCCGACTGTTCCTATTATTCTTGCATGGCATGTGTCTCAGTCTCTCATCTCCTTTCATTTCCCATCATTTCCCAGGGGTTGTGGCGTCTGTATACGGTGTCCCTTGAGCTTTCTGCCTTGCCTTGACCTATGTAATACTGGCTCACTCTCTTACTATGTACATATAATCTGCTTCCACCTTGGTCACTTGGCTCCGCTATCTGTGCTTAAAAATAGATCATCAAGTGTGGGTCTATATGTACAAAAGACCATTTACGAGTTCCTATATCATTGCATGCTGTCTACCCACTGAAAGGAAGATCGATTTGTGGCCTGAAACGCCAGTTGCACTCTCTGGAATCAAACGTTATAAGAAGCCCAAAAACATCATCAAAGGGAAAGACAAGGCTCAGGAAACTTTTGCTTCAGTCTGGTTTCCCAAACCCAAGAGAGAATTACTTAGAGAGCTCATGGAAGATAATCGTCGCCAAATTTTGACAGAAGAGAAAATAAACCCTAGGTGGGGAATGGTACGATAGCCTGGTATCTGAATCAAAAGGAGCGCTTAGATGGGTCACCAAGGAAAAGATGCCTCGGAAACTGCCTCACGGGAACCCTTATTGCGAGACACCATTCGACTTAGAAGCTTTGACGGTCCTTCTGGTACGAACTGCATCAGCGAGGTCCTCCAACACAGTAACAGTTGTTTCCCAGTTGATGCAAGCATCCGTAATGCTGACACCTTTAAGAAGTCCTGAGGGACCCTCAGGGGGCACTTTCTGGTTGCCTTCATTGATGTTGGACTCAATCATAACACCGACAATGGCGTCTTCGCCCTCACGGAGCTGGTCTGCCACCTCCTTAGCAACGAGAGGCTGATTGCGGTGATCCTTCTTCGAGTTTCCATGGGAGCAATCCACCATGACCACCTCGCGCTGCTTCTTGGCCCGCAGGGCCTCACGAGCGCTCTTAATGCTCTCTCGATCGTAGTTCGTTCCCTTGTTACCGCCACGAAGGATCACAAAGCCGTGCTCGTTTCCTGACGTCTTGGTGATGGCAGCAAGGCCCTGCTTGGTCACACCAAGGAAACGGTGAGGGTGGGAGGCAGCACCGATGGCGTCGATGGCAACAGTGAGGTTACCATCCGTACCGTTCTTGTAGCCAATAGGAAAACTCAGGCCGGAGGCCAGCTCACGGTGCAGCTGCGACTCGGTCGTACGGGCACCAATTGCTCCAAGAGAGATGAGATCGGCAAGGTACTGAGGGGAAATGGTATCGAGCATCTCGCTAGCAATGGGCATTCCCATACCAGTAAGATCAGCATAGAGCTTACGAGAGACGCGCAGACCCTTGTTGATGTTGTAGGTTTCGTCAATATCCGGATCATTGATCAGACCCTTCCAGCCAACTGTTGTGCGAGGCTTCTCCAGGTAGGCACGCATAATCACACAGAGCTCTCCAGAAAGCTTTTGAGAGAGCTCCTTCAGCCGGGTTGCATACTCGAGCGCTGTAGCGGGGTCATGAATTGAGCATGGACCTACAACAACCAGGAGGCGGTCATCCCGTTGTTCAATGATCTCAATGGCCTGGTTACGGCCAGATCGGACTGCCTCAATCGCATGGGCAGGCTGTACCAAAACTTGTCAGCCCCACTGTTATGTTTCTCACAATATGGTTTATTTGGCATTTCTGTAGAGGATTTTGTAGTCCCATATTGTTTGAGGCTCGGGCAGGAACAGCGAAAAGGAGAATCACTGAGAAATGACTCACAGCAGGGATCTCGGACTGAAGGAACTGGGGGGAAAGCAATGGGTCGTATCCCAGGACTGAAGAGAAAAGACCAATTGATTAGAGAGACGAGTACTTTCTAGTATAACAAAGAAGAGCACTTACCACGAGTGTCCTCGTTGACCTCAGTAGTTTTGACGAGGGGCATGATTTATCGTGGGGTTGCAGCGATGTCGGAGTCAAAAAAAAAGTTCTTTTGAGAGCTTTGAGGGAAGACAGAGAAGGTGGTTTTTGTAGTCAAAATCCGAAAGGAAGCAGCAAAAAATAATGAACAAAAGACTCCAGAACCAATTGAAAAAGCGATGCCAGTCACAAGGTAAGATGGTGATATGGAAGTGGTTATTTATGCCAGATGGGAACGAGTAGAGAGAGGTATAACAGAAGAGTAAAATTGCAGATCGGGTATCCTAAGTGGGGAAACAAAATGATTCACACAGACAAAAACATGCAAACCAAATACTAAGCCGACCACTTAAAAGACAAGTATTGTAATTACTCGGCCAGTCGCATGAAATCTGGTTGTTGTACCTAGGTACCGAGTACTTTTAAGTGCCTAGCCTAGCTAGTGTATCTTAAGGATGTCAAGCCTATATTACCATGCCGTTAAGTACTTGGTACTTCCATTCAGTTGTACAGAGCTGTCAGAACTTCTACCTGCTTCGAGAAGAATCTCCATTACCCTTCATTGTTAATTAAATTGACAAGGAGACAAAACTCTATGTTATCACAGTCCACACTGCGCTTCTAACTCGTCAGTTCCTGACTTTAAGCATTGAACTTGTGCCACTCCATTGTCATTCCCTTACTCTCCGTACCCGACGCCTCAAAATGGATCCTGTGAGAATTAGATGTAGATAAGGTACCTTAAGGTTGTCACTTTACCTTAGGTACCTTAGTTGTTATTCTGTAATCCATCTCACCGCACATTGTTTTAGTCGTAACACTGAGTTGTTGTAGTACAACATGTCGGCCAAAGAGTCTAGACCCCTACGGAGTCCTCTATAACTGGAGGTCAATTTGAAGTAAGCTCGAGTTTCTTGATCTGACTAAAATTGAATGGCTATTCTCAGTCATCACTCATGCAGATGACGTCCGCAGTCTTACGTGATATGGAAGTGCACATGATTGAGGTTCACGCTGGGTTACAAGTCAGCCAAACTTATAAACTAAAACTTACTGGGGCGAGGAGGCCACAGGCTAGGTACTTATGAATCTTGTAAATTAAGAAGAAGTGAAGGGGCTACTTCTGTTCACTGAGAATATGGTCAGATGTACGGAGTAATATGAGCATAATGCTAGTAGGGTAATCGATATAGTGGTCTACAGCGATAAGTAGTCAGATAAGCAAAGCATAAAATTGTTCTCCACTTCGGTCCGCTACTCCGCTTTCGAGGCTAAGACACAGAGGAAGCTCAGTCTTAGGATCTTAGTACCTTGTGGATTGGTGACCAACTAGTCCAGACTAGGTTACTCAGAGCTCCCATACAATGCCAGCTTACTGATTTGCTTCCTGTGCATCATTCTCTTCATCGTCCTTGTTGATGTGTATGTTGGCCTCAAGTTAGGGAGGTTCTCACTGCCCCTTGAATCGATGCATTTCGACTGAATGCAGGCTTGAACATCATTCTTAATCCATTCTGGTTGAATAATCACAACGTACCTTGACCTTTGAAGGGTCGCCGTCTTTCAGTGGGATGATGAGAAGGTCATGTTAGGGTTCTCAAAACKACAGAGGGAGCCAGATGAGCTGACGGGTGATGATAACAATGGGCTCAGGGGGAACAAGGTCTGTATTCTTTCCGTGATACCATGCTTATTTGGTGGAAGCAAGGCAAACCTGCCGCCTGCCCGATTGATGTTGCACTTTCTTTTGCCTGCCAGTCATCCACCCAACAACTACTGATAGTCGCGCGTCCAGAAACCACGCCCTCTAGCCCTGCGCACCTCACCAGATAACCTCCGAGGACTCTCCTATACCGAAGCTTGCCAGGCGTCAAGTCGACTTGGTATACCTACTTTAACTCCTGCCGAGTCGTCAGACGATGATGACGACGATGGCATCGCTAGAGCACTGCGCGATCCTACAACGGCAGCCGTAAACACCTCGCGTTGTGTTCCGCAGATCCTCGACTCCTCCGCTCCGATATTTAGCACGACGATGGACGTCGACAGCATAGGTGACACCTATAACTTGACTAGCAATGAGATTCCGCATGACTGGCCAGGCAGCACGCCTCGCACCGGAAGCGTTCAACCATCACCAATCCCGCACAATCTTGTCAATCAGTTCCTCAACATCAGCGAACAATCTAAAGGATTCAGTGTGTCCGAACATAATTCCGCAGGAAATCCGTCCCCGCAAGTGATGGATCAGGCCTTCGTGGAGTCTAGAGATAAGATTGGCCCTCATGAAAAACTGTCTACCGAGAGTAGTCAAGAAATTTTTGGTTCCACTCAGCGTCTCCCAAGTCCGATCAGCGAGGATGATAATGCCATTTCTCATGGAAAGTGCTCTATGAGTGATGCCGAGATGACAAGTGGTGCATCTCGATCAACATCCCCGGCGTTCTCCCCATTTCAACGAGACCCCTCGCAGTGGTTCGGCACGACTGAATCACAACAGCAAGCCACACGGTCCGGCTATCCAAACGGACCTCATTTAAACAAGAAGAAGGTATCCTTTGCCATGGGATTTCGAGCTGATTGCGACAAATGCCTGCGCAAGGTTCCGGGCCACTACAGCCATATTATCCGCAACTGACGTCTCTTGTCCGACATACGAGAACCTCACATGCAACAATCCCTCATTCACCACTATACGACCTTTCTGATGATACCTGTCTTACCATCATGATTTATCTTGTTGAGTGCTCTTGAAACCAATATACCCATGGAAGCAACGATTCAGAGACACCGCACAGCTTCAAATGTTCATGAGGATTGGGCCACGCAACCCACATATATCAATGCTCAATAATCCCAATGAATGTAAACTTCGATCTTTCTGTTCTACACGATCGTACCCAAGTGGTCCAGGCGAGGTAAGACATGTAAATATAAGGTAGATTCTTGGAGTCACTTGATGTTTTCTCATTTCCGACAAGCTGATCCGAGACCGATGATGTAAGCCACCGCATCCGATTAGCGGTCGGATTTCCCCCAGCCAGATATCCGAAGGACAATGGTGCTTGATGGTGTAAGACGAGCCAGGTGACCTTCAAAATTGTTAAGTAGGCAGGAAACATACGAACAATATGAACCGGGAGGTGAATATGACAATAAGGCCTTCAGGGTTGCGCGTTGCGCTTTTTTTATGAGCGATAACATCCCCCGCATCCCGCCATCCTCAGATTGCCTCCGCACCTGTCGGCGGCAGATCCCTTAGCCGAACTTCATTGCCGGCAGTTCAATGGCAGCTTCAACGCCTCGACTAGGCATGGCCGGTCCCGAACCCCGGAATCCAGCCGTGTAGCCTCTTTTATATAAGTTTTCACTGGGTCCCAAGCTTCCTGGACTAGTTGAGGCGAAAGCAACTAATCCTGCTCTCTTGTGTGCTCTTTCTTGTATTTCGGAGGATACATGGTCACTGTTTCGGCCACACAACTTCACCCACCTTGACTCACTGGGAACCCAGAATTAATCTCGACAGGCGCCAGTCTCCGATTGTGTCAGCCACACACCACTTTCACAGACGTCCAAATGACTTCTCCTGTGCCCCGCGGCCTTCGCCAGGTCCTCCAGAAGTCCCCTTCAGATATCGTCATTCTCTCCGCACTTCGTACACCAGTAACTCGCGCGAAGAAGGGTGGATTCAAGGATGCTTATCCCGAAGAGCTTCTCACCCACGTCCTCAAAGCAACTCTCGAGGCGAACCCGAAGCTTGACCCAGCTCTGATTGACGATGTCGCTATCGGCTCGGTCCTCCAGGAACTAGGCGGTGCCAAAGCAGGGCGCATGGCTCAGATCCACGCCGGCTTCCCCCACTCAGTGCCTTTCCACACGATCAACAGGCAATGCTCGTCCGGCCTGGCCGCTATTACAGCCATTGGTAATGGAATTCGGGCAGGTGCACTGAACGTCGGCGTTGGTGGTGGGATGGAGTCTATGACCCGAAACTACGGGTCACGTGCTATCCCAACGGTATTATGGCCTGAATTGAAAGAGTCGCCATCCAAGGATGCTAGAGATTGCATTATGCCTATGGGAATTACTTCAGAGAACGTCGCCGCCCGGTATGGTATCTCGAGGGCGGACCAGGATGCATTCGCGGCCGAGTCACACAAGAAAGCTTCAGCTGCCCAAAATGCTGGCCTGTTTGACGCCGAAATCGTGCCAGTCAAGACCCTTTCTTTTGACTCTGAGAATCCTGATGCGGCTCCCAAGGAGATTACCGTGACAAAAGACGACGGTATCCGTCATAACATTTCTGCTGAGAAGATGGCAACTTTGAAGCCTGCCTTCAAGGCAGATGGCACTAGCACCGCTGGAAACAGCTCACAGGTCAGCGATGGTGCCGCTGCTGCTTTGTTGATGCGCCGTTCTACCGCTACGGAACTTGGTTTGACAGCTTCAATCCAGGCTCGCTGGGTTGCCACCGCTGTAGCTGGATGTGCGCCTGATGAGATGGGTGTGGGACCCGCAGTCGCCATACCCAAGCTTCTTGAACTTGTGGGCATGAACGTTTCCGACGTCGGTATCTGGGAGATCAACGAGGCTTTCGCATCGCAGGCTCTTTACTCTGTGCGCAAGCTTGGAATTGACGAGGCCAAGGTTAATCCCAAGGGTGGTGCCATTGCGATTGGTCACCCCTTGGGTGCTACCGGTGCCAGGCAGCTCGCCACTTTGCTACCCGAGCTCCAACGCACTGGACAGGATGTTGGTGTAGTCAGTATGTGCATCGGAACTGGCATGGGTATGGCGGGTATGTTTGTTCGGGAGTAAATGTGTTGATTCCATGTCATATGGTATTTTTCAATTGCGGTGTATCTTTATTATGATAAAAGGCTTGTATATAAATCATAGCGTTAAATTAGATATCCATTGCTATGCTCCGCAATCTCTCTGTCCTTCTGTCCAACTGATTGTTTGGAATTCCTCCAGAACCATAAACAGTGAGCCATGGGCATGGACTGGTTGTTGTGCCAAGACTACCTATTCTCTGAGTCACGTGATGTTCTCTACCGGAAGATCGCTCGGCATCATGAAACTTTTCCAAAGGCTGTGGATAGTCAACAATTTCCGCAACGCTTCAGCCATGCGTCAATCACTGCGGCTATTGAACCTGGAGGTATCACCCCTCCAAGGGTCCAGGTCACTTTACGTTTGTTCAATCTGTAGACAGGACGTGCGGCCGCGACCCGTCGTTGTCCGTCAATTCCTGCGAAATGCCTCGAACGCAGCACCTCTCACCGAACGAGTGCGCCGCAAGATTTGGGGAACAGACAATCCTCCAGGCTTGAAAGATCCGTATGGAGGCGAAGGTGTTCTCGAGCGGAAATGGAAGAAGCAGCCTGGGCAACAAGAGGAAGAACCGGCTCGCGAGTCCACTGAAGCTCTGGAATCTCAGAGCGAGGATGTCTTACCTGATACCTACGAGCCTGCAACAACATGGGAGGGTCTTCCTCGCGTTGGTCACCTGGGAAAGTGGTCAGACCTTCCCCCTACGGAAGCTGATGTCTTCAACCCGTAAGTTTGTTACTCTTCCTCTACAGGCCGATAGGCGCTCTTTTCGCGGTCGCGGCAGCTTCAGTGAACAAAATCTGACAGGGACTTCAGTTTCATGCTCAAGAAGAAACTGACCAAGGAGGGGCACCTTTATTTGGCCGCTCACCAAGCTGCAGTCGAACTCTGCCTGATGCATGCGCTGAAGAAGCCACTCACGAAGATCTGCGACGTCGTGGAACATGAAAAGCCCGTCTTCAAAATGATCTGGAAGTGCAAGATCGATCCGAATGCAGAGAGTCAATGGGGCCAATCTTTGGTCTATCCCGACGACGAGGCGAAGGATGTTCTGGTTTACATCTTTGAGCAGATTGGTGGAGGAGCCGATACAACCGCCGCACCAGCCGAGGAAGAAGTGCAAGAGGACGCTGAGACAGAAGAATATGAGGAAATCGTTGAAGATTCGATATCGCAGGCCCCCGCCCCTCCATTCTTCGGTTACCACAGTGTGCAGGATAAGGGATTCCTCTCCCTGTCATTGAACGATCCAGAAACGAAATTTGCCGTAAGTCGTCTCATGTCTTTTGAGTTAGTATCTAATGAGACATTGTGCTGACCTTCTGTTATCCATAGTTCCTGAAGAGACTGTCTCAATTGAGCGGTCACTATTTTCCTGATCCTGTCATGCATTCCATCTCCACAGTCAAGCAGGCCGTGGAATACCTCGAGGGAGTCGTCAACCCGAAACCCACCAAGTTGGCCGACCAACTGGCCAACAACCCCGAGCTTCAGCACCTGCCTAACGTCAAGCTGTTTACCAAGCGACAGACAGCTTTGCACAAGGATGAGGAATTGGGTCGGAAGAAGATCATTGAATCTGAACTTCGCGCAAGAGGCCTCGTTGAATAAATGTGTCTCGGGTTCAGAATGTTACACTAAATATGTCATATAGTTTTATTAGGTAGCATGCTTTCTTTCTCTTCTGAATAGGGAATATCTGTACAATACATCAAATATTCTTATGGAATATTTACAGCACCAAGTTATGTCTTAAAGCGTCTATCGAATATTGAATTTATCAGAAGAGCCGGTGCAGTAGCCGACAAGCATACCCCATTAACGCCGAACGCCTTCAGGAAGTGCACATATTAGAGCTCATTATCTCTTAGAGGGCATCGTGTAGCCTCTCGTCATGAAGTCACGGTTGCTGGTCTTGACTCCGCCAGAGTTTTTAGTAAAAAGACTGCTGATATTCTCGTTTGCACCCATCATTTTCCGACGCCGTTTCTTCTCATTCTCCTCTTCCAGGACTCGCGCGGTCAGCATCGCAGTTGAGGCGTTCTTGATACCATTTGATGCACTGGGGGTCGGAGTCGAGGTATTACTTCGACTCGAGGCTGCAGCCCGATCCTTTTGTGGTTGAGAAGCCAAGGCTGGCTTGGAGTCTGCTTCGGTAGTGGCTTCAGTCTCAGCTGAATCTCCATTGGCATGCTTCTTGCGCTTTTTAGAGCCAGGAGCTTTCTTGAGCGAATGAGTGAGCCCTTGCTCGGCTAGCTTTTGCGCTCTCGCCATCAGCCGTTGTTTTTCTGATTCTTTCGGTGGAAGGATTGGGACGACGTTATCTTCGGCGTAGGGCTCGTTGCACTGCGCGTTCCGGACTGATTAGCAACAAGTTGGGGCGCTGAGGTATGGCTCACAACAAACATACCTGTAGGCACTTATCGTCCTTAAGCTGACGAATGGCTTCTTCGGAGAAAACATGGCCACATGGTACAAGGTAGACCGACTTCACACTCGGACCTAGCTGCTTAGCAGTCACGGGACAGATCCATGCTTCGCGTCTATCGTGCTTGTTGGATGGGTGTTCGCCACGCTCCGTATCGATTTCAAACTTCAGCTCAACGACATCACGAAGTCCCTTCACCCGCCCGCATAAGATCTCTTCGCAGTCTGCTTTAGAGCTGATACCGTGGGCGTCATCACCGGGAAGCAAGAATTCCAGTATTGCATCCTTATTGTATAGATTACCGACACAGTCGGAGACAATCGGTCGAGCTAAAGGTTTATGCGACAATGGACAGGTGGTCCAAAAGTGTTCTTGCATTTCACGCTGGGCCTCTTTCACTTGCGCTGTGCTGGGAGCTTTTGCGGCCTCTCTGACGAGCTCGCGGCGAGTTGGGATACTGTACAAGACCTTAGTTCTGGAGGATCACACTGATGAAGCGCATCAATAACACTTACCTGCCACCATCATTACCCATTTTTGCAGTGATTAATTCAAGGAAATATTGTATATAGAGTATCTGAGAGGTGTTGCGACAATCGCATTCAGTTGTCGCTTGCCACCGAAGGATGATAGCGGGATGACTAAGGCGCTGGGCCATTCTCCCCAGATTGGATCCTCGGCCTTATCAACAGCTGGCCAGAAGCTCTCTCCGCATTCCTATAGAACAACTGTCCCGGGCACAACAAGGCATTGACGAGCGAGCTCAATGCTTGCATCATGATACTTTCTCAGGGAGTGTTCTTCTTTGCGACCATAGCGGCATGCTCTACTGTTGCGGCTGCCGCGGGCGATGGTACAGCAAGACCTCGGGGGGTCGGTCCAGAATGTAAGTATACTATTACCATGAATCGTAGCTCATGTGAGGCTCGGTTCGCCTTCCATGATGATTCAGCCCCCATAAAGCTCTGGTTATGATTACTCTGTGACCACAATCATTATAGACCCTTCATAAGTTACAAGGAAGCTAATGGCGCCATTGGCTGTCACCAGTTGCCAAGTTCTACAAAGACACCACGACATTCACCTGTATATCGAACCCAGCTTTACAGATCCCCTTCTCTGCCGTGAACGATGATTACTGTGACTGTCCGGATGGCAGCGACGAGCCTGGGACGTCAGCATGTTCTCATTTATCGCGTAATTCCCCTCTGACCGCCGCCGATCGGCCCGGGAACAGCGACCTCGAACTTACACTTGCCCTCCCGGGATTTTATTGCAAGAATAAAGGCCATAAACCGTCATATGTTTCTTTCCAGCGAGTGAATGACGGTATATGCGACTACGAGTTCTGCTGTGACGGAAGTGACGAGTGGGCGCACGTCGGGGGCACCAAGTGCGAGGATAAGTGCAAAGAGATTGGCAAGCAATGGCGCAAGCAAGAGGAGAAGAGAGCGAAGTCTATGACGGCTGCCCTCAAGAAGAAGAAGGAACTGCTCGTGGATTCGGGCCGACAGCAAAAGGAAGTTGAAGACCACATCAAGAGACTCGAAGTTGAAATCCAGGGACTAGAGATGAAGGTGAAGGATATGGAGGCTGAATTTGAGGAGGTGAAGAAGCGAGAAGAGAGCAAAATGGTAAGGGGCAAGAAGGCAGGCAAGGTTAACATCCTTGCTTCCTTGGCCAAAGGACGGGTTGAGGAGCTGCGGAATGCGCTTCTAGAGGTTCGCAAGGAGAGGGATGAGGCTCGATCGCGGCTAAAAGAGCTCGAGGATATTTTGTCCAAGTTCAAAATCGAATACAATCCCAATTTCAACGACGAGGGTGTCAAACGAGCTGTGCGCAGTTGGGAGGAGTATGCTGCCAGAGAAGACGTGGGCAATCTCGGAAACAGCGCTCGTGACCGAGACCTGGATGAAATTGCCAAACCGGACGACGACACATCGGGGGTTAACTGGGAGCAGTGGGAAAATGAGGAGGACGAGACCGATACAGGTTCGTGCTTCAGCTATTCATTGCGTATGCCGGTTCGGTTGCTGACCTTTCATCTAGTCTACAAGCTGGCGGCTTACCTACCTCCCTCTGTTGTGTCTTTTGTGGAAGATAAAGTGATTTCCATGCGGCGCTTCCTCGAGGACAACGGTATTCTGCCCAAGAAGGAAGAAGGCTCGACTGCCGAATCCAAGGCAGTGACAGAAGCTCGCGAGGGCCTTGAGAAGACTAAGACCAATCTTGCGGAATTATACACTCAGCTGAAAAACCATCAAGCCGATCTTGAAACCGACTATGGAAAGGCCGGCGTTTTCCGCGCTCTTAAAGGCGTTTGCATCTCCAAGGATTCCGGGGAGTACACGTATGAACATTGCTTCTTGGATGAGACCAAACAGATTCCCAAGAAAGGCGGGGCATCTGTCCGAATGGGTAAATTCGGTCGTATCGGATCCGTCAGCGTGGACGAGCTCAACGAGACCGGCGAGATTGTGGCCGAGGAACGGGTTTCTCTTGAGTACAAGAATGGGCAGACCTGCTGGAATGGACCAGCTCGGTCAACCACAGTCATCTTGGAATGTGGCGAAGAAAACGAGATCCTCAAAGTGACGGAGGACGAGAAGTGTGTCTATTCCATGATTGTCACCACCCCGGCTGTATGTCCGGGAGGAGAAGAAGAAGGCGATGTGGCACCAAGACGCAAGGATGAATTGTAGAAGCGGATGTTGATCAGATCCTGGGTTTTGGGTTGATGTATAGCGTTCGACTTGCATTATGGTTAGTACAGGTTCAATAAGAGGGTTAGTCCTATCCGCCTTGCCAGATATTACTCCAAGTTACATACCGCCGACTTCAGAGGCCAGACACATGGTGAGGTGAATAATCAGACTAAGGGCTTTGACTGTAGAGTAATTATGCGCTATGCTTTGATCTAAGACGCTATGCATATACGTGTGAGATAGAAAAGCCCCCCCCCTTTCTTCGCGAAGGTATTCTACCTTAGAGTACAGACGTACTCCATCCACTCCGTGCGTAACCGAAGGATTCGCATGTTTTCCAATCAGAGGAACCAACGTCTGGAAGGATCCATATGCACCTGTAAATGTATGTCCACGTCCTTCATGGCAATATATTCCTAATCCAACAAGCGCCGGTCCATCAGGTGCTAATTTAGTTGTTATTTCCGTCACTTACCAGGCCATATCAAGCTTCGAACATAAGAGCTCAAATGTTGACCTTTAAAAAACTCATGGTGACTACGTTAGTGAGCAGGCGTACATGTGTTCTCAATAAGATAGAACTTGAATTCCCTATCCTATCCTGCTATAAAACAAGCGACTGAAAGTCGCTTCAATCATGCTGTGCCAGCCCATGGACTCACGCAGAGAGAAGGTAGCAAATCAACAAGAAGAACACATCACAAACGCGAGCCTCAAGACAACCCCCGGTTTGGCATAGCTCACGACGTCAACGATAGCGTACTTGGTGACATCGTGTCAGGAAATCCCGCAGGAACTGCGTGATAATTGTCTTTCGTCTCGAAGATGGGAGCCGGTGGGCTTAATGTGCAATTTAGTGCTGAGGATGGTTAGCTTCACTAGAGATTAGGGTCGACTGCGGATGTCTGGGAGATACATACACCGCAAGAGGTGCACTTGCAGCCGTTGCAGTCGCTGGAGCAGCTGCAGGAGTTGCAGGAGCAGGGAGTCATTTTGATTGAGTTGGTGGTGAAAGAAGGGTTACTTGAGGAAGATAGGCTTTGAGATTGTATTGTTCAGTTGGTATAAGGCTCGGTATGAGAAAGAGGAGGAAGAAAATGACAGACAGAGGGAGACCAGGGCTGAATTTATAGCCAGAGATTGTCTCTCTGCTGGAGGTGGTCAGCTATCAGTCAGTATGAGGATATGAGGGTCAGGTCAGCCAGTCAGGGCTTTTGGTTTTTTCTGTTTCGGGACGCAAAGGTCAGTGTTGGAACTTGTTTCTGTGTATCCCCACGCCAGTTTTGATTTGTTGTCAGATGATCCAATCTGATTTCGGTTTCCTGAGTGTGCTTTGCTGGTGGTCAATGTGGTGCTAACTGCCACTGCTGTATGTAGGTATACTGGTGGGGGTATACGGAAAGGTGACAGAAGAAAAGCAATGGACCTATGAGAGCATCATTCAGCATTCACTTTCAGCACTGGGCTTTGCGCTGTAGGTACACAGCCAGGATTTGTCTAGGCAGCTATCTAGGATACACCGGTATGGCAAGAGTTAGGTAAGTGCATACTGTTGCTCTGGTCATCCATCGTACTACGTAGCTGATGTTGATCACACCAGAACCGTGAACAGGCCTCTAGGCGAGTGTCAAAGTGAGGCAGCAAGTAGGGAGGAGAGCTTGCTAGCCAAGTATCGCTGATATGCTTTCCCTGCCACGTAAGTATATTGTTCTTATTATCATGATTTCTTAGTAATGGGATGCTACGATCTACCACGCTCTTGCGAAAATACTAAATCCTAGCAGTTCCTACATATTTGTTTCAAAGTTGTACGTACTAGTGTAATGAACAATAGTTCAGTATGCATATCGCGTCTTGGTGTTTGAGATAAAGAGAATCCACTGTGATAATTAGGAGGATTCATTATTATTTCCACTCTTAAGCAGCTATCTGCAAGGAATATTCGACCGTGTTGATCTGGCAGGTAGAAGTTTGAGCAGAAGACCAGGCCACAGGCTGAGGCAAGAAGCTTCAGGACTGCAGTCATCCCACTCTTCCTTTACTCAGATTCCGTGAAGCATTCCATAATAGGTTCTCCTACTGCAGCAGTGAGCTTGTGGAGCACCACGAGTGGGCGGTTATGCAGGCAATTTTCCTGCACTGGCAGCCTTCTAGGTAAAGCGGCTTCACTGCCCCTCCATCGACCCCTCCTCATACACCAAGATTTGCAACCATGCCATTGGTTCGAAAGGTAGTATGCTTTTTCCTCCAACTCATGCGCAAGGAAAGTGGAGGTTACAACTGAGGTTAGAGGGAGGTATGCCATCCTCTTCTTACGACCACGTCAAAAGAAATATGGAGACTGGGAAAAAAAACTCAGATGGATGGTAGGTACAGCATATAGCTAATATGGAGCTCCAACCGCGGGATCCGCGACAAAACTCGCACATGATGATCCGCTCGGGTCCAGGTAAAGAATCAGGCGCACTGAGCCTTTAGTAGGTCCTGTATGAAGTGGTAAGATTGGCACATTCGAAGCAACTCCCCACAGTCGCACTGCAGCGGAAGAGGATCGGGCGACTTGGTCACACGTTGTTGATCTTATGATGAGGGTCCCAAGGCTTCAAGCAGCCTTCGGCGCGTCATTTGAATTTTACTAACTGCTGTAGTATGCTGGAAGAATTTCTAAGAATAATCACCATAGAGCGGGCTGTATGTCTCATGGTCAACAATGAGAATGAACCCAGGGCATACCGTAATTTGTTGTTTACAGATTCGAATCTAGGCACTACTACTATATGCAACAAATATTTTGCAAGAGTAAGAGTAGAGACCAGATAATAAGAGCAAAACAGATTCTCTTTCCTTTATTGCTTCGAATCTAGTCGAAGACTGTTGCTCTATCTCCACGAGGTAAACATAGTCTGTCCCCTAAGCTTCGAAGCCTCCTCCCGAGAGGTATTAGCAAGTAAAACCCGTTATCCGCTCTACCTCTTCTGCAACCGATAACCTTGTCAGTAGGAGTCCAGGATAGAGAAGATATTAATTGGGATGTGAACGTACGGGGCAGTTGCATTGTCCAGCAGGGCACTGGCAAGAGGCTCCGCAGGTGCAGCCGTGGTCGCCTAGCAGGAAGACGCTTCATGTCAGTTGGAAGGCCGAAATCTCAAAAGAACTCGTGCAAGAAGAAATGTAGATGAGGTTTGACAGCCTTAATAGACGAACGCAAACAAATATCCCAAGCCTCATTGCAAAGGGGAAGGAATACCCCGCTTCCCCTCAGCCGACGACATAAAATGATTGAATATGAAGCAGGCACCTACTCATGATGATGATAGAAGTGATATAGAGAAGGGAATAGCTCTATTTGATCGAGTCGGTCTCGCGAGAAGCCTTTGTGTGAGGTTTTGGAGGTTGTCAAAATCTGAAACCCAAGCTCACGACGGGCGGGGTTGCTTTTATATAGGCCAAGGTTGCCCATTCTTAGCCTACCCCCGAATAGTACATATTACCTCTGGCTTCAGCGAATATTCCGCCACACCAACATCGATGTGAGCAGATTTCTGCACGTCGATGATCTTGAAGTCGCCAATAATTTGTCCTGTAAGCATATTCCACAGTCTGGGAGTGGCTTTCCTGGCTACAACGAGACATATCTTTACATGAGAGGTGAGGTAACTGCCCATAAGCTCGACTCTTCTAGAACCAGTACGTTGACACAAAACGCAGATATTTCCCGCAGCAAATTGCAGGGTCTTCTTAAGTACAATGACTAGAGGGGACTTTGACGAAAGTTTTCACCATACTGTCTGCAGTAATTAGTAACATTAGTCACTTCCATGGCTACGGACGCAATGACTCGCCCCATCTCGTGCCTGTGCGGTGATGCAGCGCAAGACCTTTTGCTTGACTCAGCTGCTGACCTGTCGACACTTAATCTATGCCACTGTATCGACTGTCGGGCCGTCACGGGCATGCTGTATTCCTCTTACTATTTCCTGCAGGCTCCCGGCCCGAACTTGGATCGTCTTCAAAAATACCAGCAGTCGGAGTGTATCAGCCGCTATTTCTGTAAAACCTGTGGAGCTCATGTGTTCGCCCAGCTGGAAGCCACTGGCAAAACATTGGTCGCAGCCGGAGTTCTATTGGAGAATCCCCCACCGGTTAGGTTCATACAGCATTGGAAAGCTGACGATACCCGGGATGGCGGCTTAAGCTCTTTTCTGCCTGGAAACGCCAAAGAAACAACCTCAGCCTGCTGGTTAGACGCCGAGCAGAATATCAGTAAAGGACACGGCGAGGAAAACCGCAAGCTTGAGGAACAAGGTCATGACTCTCACCGGCTGCAGGCTCGATGTCACTGTGGGGGCATTGAATTCTACATTACACCGCCAGACTCGAACTCCGCCAAGCCATGGTCCCCTTGGCCAGATTTGATTGTTCCCTACCATTTGGCATCCCCAGAGAATACCAAAGACGTCAAGTGGTGGCTGCGAGATCGAAATACCAAATATCTGGTTGGGACCTGCGCCTGTCGATCATGTCGTCTGGCCAGTGGGTTTTCCATCCAGTCCTGGGCTTTCATTCCCAAATCAAACATCATCTTCGGCGACGGAAAGCCCCTAGTCTATGGCTTGGGGACAATGCAGCGATATGAGAGTCGCCCCGGCGTCTACCGGGAATTCTGCAGTCGCTGTGGCGCAACTGTGTTCTGGCACTGTCAAGAAAGGCCGGGCGTCGTAGATGTGAGCACAGGTCTTCTCCGAGCCAGAAGCGGTGTCAGAGCTGAAGGATGGTTAGAGTGGGCAACTGAGCGAGTGAGTTTCAAAGAGATGGCCTTGGATCAGGAGTTTATGGAACGATTGGAAGCTGGATTGAAAAACTGGGGTGAAAGCAAGAAATGACCTAATACTTGAGGTCAGGATGATCCAGATCTCAACGGCATCATCGTTCCATTGAAGAAGATAGCTACGGTGTTCTTGTATAGAGCACTTCGATCCATAACTGACTATTTCAGCCAGCATGTGAGCATGTTAGTGTGTCTTAGTGAATGTTGATAAGTTGCTGCATACTCCGTATTTGTTTCCATACATCCAAGGCAACTGATAAACCCCACCGCCTTCCCGATACGCTATCGGTCCCCCGCGACCTTTTTTCCTTCCGCCGGAATCAAAATCGCAAAGAGAAAAAAAAGGTCGCGTCGTCCGATGCATCATTGCTTTCTTTGTTGTGCAACTACCCGTCTCCATTTCTTGTTTCATAATCTCATTTTCTCTGCTCATACTCGAACTTTACTAGCTGCGGTACAATCATGCCGCCAGCTTTCGAGTTTCGAGGCAACGACCGACGGTCGCACAATAACAATCCAAGACATGAGTTCACTTTCCGATATGCGCGACCCGGGACGGCCGAACGACCGCTCTTGACTACCAAAAGAGAAACCACTCCAGAGCCCATCTTGGGTGCTAAAACAGGAGATGAAAAACCGGCCATGAAATTTGCGCCTATTTCAAACCTCAGTGACAGCGAGGAAGCCGAGATGGACATGTCTGACGATGATCAGGACGATGAGGCTTCGCATCCGCGTAAGAGGCGTGCGCTAGGAACAAATAATGCGATTGCTCCTACTCCTGCACCAGTCACAGCTCCAAAATGGTCCAACCCAGATCCTTACACTGTCCTACCCCCGCCTGATGAGACTTTGGCGAAGAGGGTCGATGTCGTCAAGCTGATTCGTAAGGCGCGGATCGCTGAGAACGCCAAGCAGACAGCACCTGCGGATGCAGTGACGACCAACGAGGACTTTATCTCCTTCAGTGGCTTGCTCGACGAAGAGGAAGCCAGGATGAAAGTGCCGGACAATGCTCCTTCGGGACCGAAACGTCTGCAAGGAAGAGACTCTGCTCTCGGGAGCCGGAAGAGAACACACGATGACGAGATAAAGGGCTACTCCAAGAAGACCGGACGGCCCATGATCAGGTTCTACGATGATGGCTCGATTATTGACGAGTGGAGAGCGCGCCCGGACGAGAATGCAACTCCTTGGATGTCGCTCATGGAGCCTTCCTTGCACCTGGGTTCTCGGCTGCACAATGAAATTTTGAGTTTTTACCACTGGGTTAAGCCGATGCAGTATGAGCAGATTGTCCGAGCAGATTTGATTACGAGGCTGCAGGTAGCATTCCAAAATAGGTACTATGGTGTGCAACTTCGTCCGTTCGGCTCGTTCGCTTCTGGCTTGTATTTGCCCACTGCGGATATAGATCTTGTTCTGCTGTCATCAAATTTCATGCGCAACGGCATAAAGACTTTTGGTGAGCGTAAAGGACAGATCTACGCTTTCGCAGCCTTTCTCAAGAATCTTGAAATAGCCGTTCCCAATTCAATAGAGACCATCGCGCATGCGCGCGTGCCGATTCTGAAGTTTGTGGACAAGATGACGGGCTTGCGGGTTGACCTGTCGTTTGACAATGATAGCGGGCTCATCGCCAACAACACATTTCAAAACTGGAAATCAGATTATCCAGCGATGCCCGTGATTGTAGCGGTGCTCAAGCAATTTCTGCTACTTCGCGGCCTTAATGAGGTCCCAACTGGTGGTCTGGGAGGGTTCTCCATAACCTGCCTCGTTACCAGTCTTCTTCAGCATCTACCCCATGGTCACACAGCGCCTAATCTGGGTAGCATTCTCATGGACTTTTTCGAATTCTACGGTAATAATTTCGACTTCGAGAATGTTGGTATTCGCCTGAATCCACCAGGTTATTTCAACAAGGTGAGTATCTGAATGCAAACTTGGGCAGGCCTTCCCATCCACTGATAACATGCTTCCTTTAGAGAGTGTACAAGGGGTTCCAAGGTAATAATGATGCTCGTTTATCAATCGAAGATCCCAACAACCCGGATAACGATGTGTCGGGTGGAACTCGGGAAATCCATCTGATCTTCAAGTCGTTCTCGAAGGCATTCCAACTTCTGAAGGAACGTATGGTCTCCTCGGCGGTGTCTGGCGATACAAAAGCCAGCATTCTGCAAAGTATCATCGCTGCAAATTATGAGGAGTACACAGAGCAGCGTTCGCAACTACGTGCGGTGTTTGAGACCCATCCCAGATTTGCAGAGTATCGTCGAGCTCCCACACCTCCGCCACCTCCCTCAGAGAGTCCTCCTCCGCCTCCTGCCGACCTTGCTCCTCTGCCACCTAATCTGCCTGCTAAACCTCCTTCCGCGAAATCTTCCAAAGCTCCTCCAGCGCCAGCATCCAAAGACTCCAAGGAGAAGATGACCAAGATGCAAAGAAAGCAAGAAGCATCGCGAGAACGGGCCGCTCGTCTTAGACGTTTGCGCCCTGATATACCTACTATTCCAAACTCCATCAGTAATGAGCAAGCCTTGAGTTTAGGTGGTTATAAAAGCCAATCTGAGATGGACAAAGATCTCGCAAGTCGAGAAAGAGAGACGAAATGAACCAGTACAGTTGGGCAGGTGAACTCGTGGCCCGAGGCTTGATGTCAGATTTCAACGACCTTGACGCTTCCTTGCGGTGCCCATGATCGGTGACATCCCTCTGTTGAGGTCTATCTGGGTGACTCGATTCTTGTTTCTTTGCTCTCTCCAGTTTCATTCTCTCGTTCATCGCCATTTGCATCAGATACCCGTGTTTGAATATATGTGGAGTTCTCTTTGAGTTTGTGGATAGGGTGGCAGGCTATTCTGGTTGTCGGTATTGGTTCTCGGGGCGTTTTGATTTTACGACAGAGTCTATGATTCTACTTCTGTTCATATTGCCTTTTACCTCCTGTCCCAAACATGTGCAGCCCCCGACAGTCGAGCCCTTTGGCTCAATATGGGCTACCTGTTATTTCTATGCTCCCAAACAGATATCACCCGTTCTAACAGCAACATACAGGGCTGTGTGCCGTGGCTGACAGATACAGTGATTTTCTGTCGAGTGTCTCAACAAACGCAGATTTCGTCTGCTGCCTGCGATCTCTCAAGACTAGATGGACCGTCCTGACACAGGTTCACATCCCGAGACGGGGCGAAGCTTATTGATCCATTATGAACCTGAAATGGCTAGTTGAGAAACAATATTGACTTTAAGAATTTCGAAATGCTACAGGCTACGGAGATGCAATCGCCTCCGTTCCGTTTTGCAAAATTTCCTTCCACCTCTTTCTCATCAAGGAAGCGCTATTTGCGATTGCTTGAAGAGGATGATTCGGAGGAATACGATTCAGACTGACACATGTGCAAAGAAATGATTTGTGCTTTGGGAAGACGTCTATAAGTCAATTGGATGAATAAAACGGTGCTCGCAAGACAAAATACAGAGGAAGTCAATAATATCTCAGGAAAGGTCCGAGAAGAGGACGCTCTTTCGATACCCTTCCCCTATGAATTCTATTAAGGTGTGTACTCATCATCATGGGTCATAAGGTCGAGAAGAAATATATCATAAAGCAGCATTGGATGGCACTGTGCCAAGGGGTATCTGCTTGTCCACCGCTTGCAAAGGAGGTGTTACCATAGGCTCGTCCTGATTTGCGGTAACCAAATCGTCATTCTGCTTTATACAACCGTCCGTTTCAATGCCAAGTTGTTCCAACAGAGCGAGATGCTCGGCGGGCAGCGAATTAACAAAATCCGGGCCAGGGCTGGGCCATGTATAGTCCACCCATTGCGGGCCAAGAATGGACCGGATGCCTTGAGCGAGGGACAAGATGCGACTGCGACGTGACTTGGACCAAGCACGGTCGGTGATGACTCCTTCAGACGGCGTGAGGATGGCTGGCGCTTGGTAAGCGGTGGGTATAGCGGCGGCCTGAGCATGTTCGCTGGTGTTTTCCTCGTCGTCCTGGTTCTCTAATCCATCCACAATGCTGCGCCAAACGCGCAATGTCTCGTTCAGCTCCTCTATATTGCTTACACCCATCACGCTGACGCCTAGCCGCTCGCCCGTTCCCATGTGGGCGACGGAGAGGAATCCAGGATCAGCGCCAGGGGACCGTGCAAGAGGCGGGCCCAGGGCCCCGGCCTTAGCACCGTCGTGAAGCCACGACTCGAGAGCAAAGCGGATAGCAATCACTTCGAGTTTCTCACCTTGAGCATCAGCCCACTCGCTCACACTGCGAATGGCTTTCCGAAGACCGTCTGGAGCGGGGTGAAAATCGCCCATGCTTCCAATGGGCACACCCTTGCGCCGTAGAAGGCCCATTCCTAAAGGCGACGCATTGGGAATCACGTCCACGCCGGCGGCCACTAACCGAGGGAGACCATGGGTGAGCAGTCGGGTGTTCTGGAGCGTGAAATTGGCGTATGACTGCACCGCGTCCAGCGGCTCGCCTGTCTCGCGCAAGACCAGTTCTGCCAAATCGCACAGTACGTCCACAGGATATCCCGATATGCCAACGTAGTGAATAGTGCCTTCGGTATCGCGGATGCGGCGCAACTCCCGAATCGCCTCGAGGACCTGCTCGGGGCTCACGAATTCAACGTCGTGGCAGTAGACCACATCCAAGTAATCGGTATGGAGGCGGCGCAAACTGCGCTTCACGCTGTACCTGACCCATTTCGGAGAATAGTCAAAGGAAGAGGCTGCAACTCGGCCCACTTTGGTGAGCAATCGGTATGTATGACGGGGAAAATTGGAGCGAACGTGATCAGTAGCCAGAGCACGACCGAGAAGCTCCTCGGCTGGGCCGTAATACGGGGACGTATCGAAAGCGCGGACACCGTCCGAGAGAGCACGATGAACTAGTTCCGTCGTGGGGAGTGCGTATGGATCCTGGTTGTACTGAGAATTGAAGGTCGCGGTGCCCATAATGAGTGGCGGAAGATCCGCCGACAGAGGGACAGAGGGACGCCCCATGATCGCGATTACCACTTGTAAGCAATTCAAGGAGTTCTTTGAGGTAAGAAGAGCAATGCGTTGCAATCTTCACTGACAAGACTATCAACAAGCCAATGTCCGATCGCTGGAGATAGAAAGAAAGAAACACTTGTCAGGAGGGGCGCGATGGCGAGCCATTATTATTCTGGAATTGATTTCTAACCCATGGGGCGGATGCCCACCTTAAGAGGAAATGGCGCCATGGGCTGGGTCCGATTAGTGTTGCTTTTAGATCAGTTCGATGGACTTCATGGCCAATCGACTATATATAATTCGATCGGATCTAGAATTATCGAACATTGGGAGATCTTGGAAGATGGAAAACATTTGCTAGCAGTATTGATTGATTGATCGTACCTGAAATGGGATCGTTTGTTCCAGTCAATCAATTCCAAGGCGGTGCTGAGAAAAACGCCAAGAAAAGCTAAAAACCGAATTCCCAGCAACTCTCTTTTACGCCTCTATACGATCCCTCCTATCAAAGATGACAGAGATATTCCCTGAACTATAACTATCCTGTCATTGTCCGGTAGGCAGTATATGATGAGTTCTGAAATTGGGCTTTATTGTCCAAGGGAGGAGAACAGACAAAAGCAGACTGTCACCACTTGGATACTATGGTACATTTGTTGATTCATTCCATAAATTAGGCAAAGAAGAGTGGAGAAAAATTTGGGATAGACAGGGGGAAAAGGACAGTATCTGCTCAAACTGTAGACGAACTCTCCGTGACTCAGACATACTGTTTCCTTATATCCCGCTCCTCAGAGAAAAATATACACGAATGGGAACAAACCCACTCAGGAGCCGAATAAAACAACATATGGGCCAACAAAAAAGTTAGGTTGAGAGCGAGGTGGTGTACAACATGATGCGACCGCATCATTCGCTCCAACAGTGCCATGCAATGAACATCGAAGTAGTCAATGCAAAAGGCAGGGGTCTATATTGCCTCCAATACCAACATTGGAAGCCACCAAACAAAACGCCTTGCTATGCCGAAGAGCTGAACGGAGAACGACGAAAAAAGCAGAAAGCGACGTCGGATCGTAGACTGTCCCAACTCAACGATCGATATTTCAGTTCCGCGAATCGACAACGGGTCGGGTCGGATTCGAGAGCGCATAGCGTCGTAGGTAGAAGTCGAACACACTCAAACTCGACATTTCCAAATTCTGGCGAAACAGGAAAAATCACCGGTCCTTGTACACCTTGGGATTCCAGCCTTCCCGGAGTTCTTTCTCCTGTGCGGCTTTGCGCTCCGCTTGTCGGATCTCTATCTCGATTCTCTCGCGAGCGCGCAAGATTTTGCTCTGCAGATAGAAGCTGCCGCCCTTTTTGGGATCATTCAGATCAAATAGCTTCTTGAACCGCTCCATCACCTGTTCTACATTCGTTTCTCCACCAGCGGGGGGCTTGACGTTGAGAATCTTGCAAGCCTCATCGAGTGTCAAGCCGGAAGATGCAAACGTGCTTGAGCTTCCTCCCTTTCCCTTATTTGCCTGGGCGTATCTGGACGATGCGGAGGCCTGCTTGTAAGCTTCTGCGAACGCTCGACCGAATACTCGAGCGCCCGTGACGACGACCTGGGTAAGGATACGGTGGGCCTATGAAGTAGCCGAGAAGTCAGCTAGTTGCGCCTGCTGGGGATGGAGAGACTGAAGCCTGATTTTATGGGAAAGGCGATAAGGTTGTTGAGAAAAGCACTCACCATTGTCGGAGGAAGTAGGGAAGCAAAGGAAGATCAACGTCGGAAAAGATCAAAGGTAACTAAAGCACCTAGATCGAAGAGAGAAAATTCTCAATAAGAAAAGAAAATCAAACGAAGATAACCGGTCAGACGAGAATAGCTATCCGGTCGTGAAGAGACTGAAGGGTGAGAGTCGAATGGATGGATGGCGCTGGACAACCGGAGGATCGCAGATGGAACCTGAAGCCAGACGCTCAATGGCAAAAATTTCGGCGGCGGAATTGGTCCAGTCGCGATCCAATGTCGGTTTCGGCCCAGTGACAAGAGAGCTGAAGAACACTGTTACCGTCTGGTCTGTTCAGTAGGTAACTGCATACAGTTAATCTTGATATTATTTGTACTTGCAGACTATTTCGATCTTCAATATTCTAAACTAGTCCTTATTATTTCTTGTATACGACTCTAAGATATCGCCCTGGTATCCTCTTTGGGACAAGCAGTCACATGTCCCGAGAACCACAAAGCAAGAGGCTTCAAGTGTCCGCGGATCTCAACCTGCTTCCCCCGCAGTCGATGATCTGCCCGCAACCTTTTCGGTTCTGGGAGAGCTTTTCTTCTGGACCGACGTGATATCTTTTTCTCCTTCCCCTCTCCTTTTACTCCTCTTCTCCTGCTCTTCTTCTTCGCGATCGCACTGCCCGCAATGCTCTGGATGGATGATGCATGTGACGTCTCTGTTGGATGGCAGCACTCGGTACGTGACAACTGTAATCCATCGTTACCTTACTGCGCCCATATACTGGAGAAGGATCCCCCCAGCGCGGAAGAAGCAAACATGGATTCGGTTGAATTGAAGAGTATACAGGAGATGCTGATGCTGTGGTAGAAGATATTCCGTGGATAGATTCCATGGCCCCGTCATACGCGCAGGATCATGGCTTACAGCCTGATTCTCAGCCACCAACGGTTGCTGCTTTTTCGCCCACTACCATTTCAGGCTCATCCTTGACGTCCAGACAACGTTCCAGCATAATCGTACATCGCAAGTCTCCCCTTCTCGTGGCTACGCCTCCGGCCATCACTCGAGCTCTGGCCTATTCTCATCCTTTTATACTTCCTTTGAATAAACTCGCCGGCTTGCTCACGTGGACAACGGACGACCCATGGCAGAGCTTCCTTCTTGTGGCGGGATTTTKGACGGTGGTTCTGTACAGCGATGCGATTATTCTTTGGGCCGGTCCGATGTTAGTCGTAGTCGGGTTAATCCTAGGGATGTATTGGAGACGCTTCTCTCCGTTATCGACGGCGGCATTTACGGGCGAGAAACGACAGCACCAAAAGAGTGCCTCTGAGGGTTCTTCGCATCAGCATGAGACTTTGGATGAGATTGTCGAAACATTAAGAACTTTCACGACACGGTGCAACATACTTTTGGAGCCTCTCCTTGAACTTACGGATTTCCTATCAACCCAGAGAACGGCGACCTCTGCAACTACAAGACCCGCTCTCACTACTATGTTTATACGGATTCTTTTTGTGACTCCCATCTGGATCGCATTGACCCTTCCGCCCTTCTACATAATCACAACTCGGCGTGTCATCATGACTATAGGCACCATCATTCTCACCTATCACTCCCGACCAGCAAGAGTATCGCGAGTCATTTTATGGCGATCCTTGACAGTTCGCCGGATATGTTCCATGATTACTGGTCTTTCATTTTCCTTAAATGCCAATAAACCGCAGTCCCTCTGGGCTCAGAACCACGGTCATGCTGCAACTATTGCAACGAGGCGGCGAGGGGATTCCTCGGGTGTTCGCTTCACCTTTGTGCTCTACGAGAATCAACGCCGCTGGCTCGGAATTGGATGGACATACTCTCTGTTTCCCTCTGAGCGTGCTGCATGGACCGACGAACATCTGAACCCGGCTCCGTCCAAGGATGATTTTGAACTCCCGCATGTACAGGCTGGGAATGCCAAGTGGCGCTGGGTCGAGGGCAGCGAGTGGCGCATTGAGGGAGCTGACGATACGAGCGGCAAGGCAGATGGTAAAGCAGCGGATGGTGGAGGATGGATCTATTATGATAACAAGGTGAGACGGCACCTCCCTCCGTGACAATTGACCCCTGTTTAACCGCCATTGTGACGTTATAGTGGAATGATGGCCGTCGTGGGCAAGATGGTTGGGATCGTTATACTCGTCGTCGGAAGTGGTGCCGCGACGCTGAACTCGTCGAGATACAACAAGCGACTGAAAACACGCCGGCTACGGCCAAGTCTAGTTTAACAGAGGCGTTGGACAATGAGAGGGAGTCGGGGAACATTGACGCTTCAACAGTCGATACCGATGCCGTGAGTCTCGCCCCGTCAGCCTCCTCCAAGGCTCGGAAAAGACATTGGTTCGGGGGTTCGAAACCTGTAAGCGACAAAGCCAGTAGCACTTCCTCTGCGCTACCAGCCTCCACCAATACCTCCTCCGTGGACGCTGGAAAAATAACCTCTACCACCAGTTATAGCCCCTCCGGAACCCCCGGCTCGAGACCGATTGACATCGCGCACTCTCGGAAATCATCGAACTATTCCGGCAACGCAAGTCATGGTAGTATAGGCCGAGACAGCAGCGTTCCCAGGAGTACTTCGCATAGTGACAGTGCCAGCCTCCGAGATAAGGAAATTGTCCACGCTCAAGATCGTCTAGACCGCTGGGGTACTCGAGCTACAGGTGGTATTGAGCGGGCGGAGCGAGAACTGGGACTAGGTGACGAGGTCAATATGGGATTGAGCTAATCATTCAGTCTCTTAGCGAGGGTAATCCGTGAAAGAAATTGGGAAGTTTCATGGAGCAGTGTCAAATATCAAGCCTTTTTTCATCCAATTTTCGGTATCGACTCAGCAAATAGGGTCACTTTTCCGAGTGTATAATAACATTCAGAAGCGTATATTATTAACGAATGAAAATGCTATCATCCCAGTTTCGAGCAACCCCTGAGGATACCTCGGATGCTTTTTAGGCATGCTTCTCGGACAAGCATCTGGCAAAATGAGTATGGCCATTCATAATATACCTATATACGTATATATATAGCTACTCAAGTGCCGTAGCTCTTGAGGGTAGTTTCGAATCATGCATATACTTTTCACAGAAGTAAGCTGTGTACCGCCAATATCGACCAGTGTACAGCCAATCATGCAACCTGACCTTCATTTCCTACGACCTCAGAGCGAGACCTTGGCGTATAGCAGACTGCTAGCAGTCAGGCAATATAGGCCATTCGTGATCTTTGGACATCAGCGGATGGACATCATCAATCATGTAAGTATTAAATCCCATTTCAGGTGCTCCAAGACGTCGAGCCAATGCAGCTTTTCTCCGGCCCAGAGGATGTTCAGTAGTTCCTTTGCGCGCTTAACATTCCCAATACCGAAGTTAATTTCCAGTTGAGTCAACGATTGCATAATCAGTTCTCGGTCTATCGCCTCTTCGCACTCGCATCCTGTGATGAAGAGTGGAAAAGTAAGTGCGGAATACTCGCAGTGATCGTCGAGTGGCGATGACCGAATGCTTCTGAGACAACGCTCTACTGCCACTCGTTTTGATAATGATACGAAAGAAGTCCAAATCGGGGATGCTCTTTGCGTGGGCCCCCGCATCATCCTTTCTAGCGTGGAATGGAGATAGATGTACGCAGCGTCGCAGAAACATTCAGCTACCATGCGCAGACGGGTGAGGTTTTCTTCTGTTGTCCCCTTAGGTATAATGTACGAGGGTAAGTATTTTGTCCAATTACGAAGCGACTCGTCGCTGTACAAGATCAGCATGCGTTCAAACGTTTTGTAAGGGGGCTAGCACCGACATTGCATGAATTTCCAAGCCCAGGGCAACTGGGTCAGCGCAAAGAAGGGGCAGATCCGCAATCCTTGCACACAGCTTGATAATTCTCTCAGTGTAGCCGACGTATATGTCGAGCCTGGTAATCTCTGCATGACTTAGGTTCGACAAGGCGGCAGTGATCAGTTTGGGGTTCGTCAATTTGGCCAAATTTTGCCCGTATACAAAACTGAAGTAAAAGTCAGCTCGGTCCACTGCAAATTCGTGTCAAACCGTCATCGTTGCTTACAGTCCTCGCAGAAAATCAGCCGTGTCTTGACTGAGGGAGTCGAATCCACCGCGGGATAATAGCAATTTTCCTAATGCATTCAGGTGCACCGTCCATTGCCTCACGCTTCCACGTACTATCTCAAACTTGCAAAGAAGAGCAACCGAGAGAAGAGCATCCTCGGGAAATTTATCGGCGGAACGCTCAGTAAGTGCCGTCCGAACCCCTCTCATTGTTTGAATGTAGTAATCCGCTGCTGCAGTTTGAGCGTACAAGCTATCACTTGTACGGTTCGCGAGATGTATCGCAGACAGCGCGCATAGAGCATTCATTAGAAGAGGAGAGGAATGGGCTCGAGGAATGAGCAATGATCGCAATGGATTCTCTTCATTTTCCAAATTCGCCAGCAGCTTGGACCCTCGTTCAACATAATATTGGAGGTAAATCGTCTCGAGGTAAGTCAAGTGACTGATGTATCCAAAAGGCTTGGTAATCACACGAGACTTGTCATTGGGAGTAGTGGTGGCAGGCTCTTCGGTATCGTTCTCGTGGTCAGCGATCCTCCAGCCAACTTCCAACCAACAGGTTTCATCGGTATCATACTTCGACATCGATGGACATGACGTATTCTGAGAAATTGAAGGGAACGAGGTCAGATTGGGAGACGAGACGCCTCCGGAGGATCCGTCTGAGGAAATTGATGCAGAATGAGAGCGACTAAGTCTGCGTCGCTTGGATGGTCCAACTTGTTGAAAGACTTGCGCACCTGGGTCGAGAGGCTTTGCCCACACCGAACCATATCCTTCACAACTGAGCCCTAACMTGGCGCAATTCTGGCAGCTAGTCTAGATATCAGCTACGCTGGTCACAAGCATTTGAAAAGAAGTCATTATTACCCAGGCTTAGCTTCATCACAGCGCTTGCGGCGCCTTTTGCAGGTCAGACAACCTGACCGAGTCCACTTCCCACCCTCCCGTCTGCATCTCTTTCTCGATGGTATTGAGCTTTGGCTTCTCAGCGAGAACTCGTTATACGCGGTAGCAGATTGAGTCATTTCCACCCGTATGAAGAAGGAACAAGGCCAACTATAATAATGCGGCTTTGCTATACTAAATCGATAAGCGACTATCACGCTTATCAGTCCGAGGTGCGGAGTAAGCGGAGTAATGAATGGTCACGTCCACAATTGAATCGGCAGAATAATAGTTCACTGTATCACTGGACGCAGAACATTGCAGACACGTTATTGAGCAAAAGATACATCGCAGAGGAACAGTGACGGTAAATCTGCTGGTTGGAGGAGTCATGAAGAAGAGAGGGGGGGCCAATCGTGCGCTAGTCCTGATATGGCAAGAGAAGCGCTGTACCGCTGTACTATCTAATCGGTAACCATTCATAATTCAGGTTCCCCTCGTCAACCATCCTAGGATATCCTTCTACATGCCCTCTAAAACTGGTACAGTTTATCTTTTTTGGAGGCTGAAAGCTTCCTCGATCATTGAGTAACATCTCCGAGGCCCCTTGTGTCCTTGACTATGAATCCCTCTCCATTTAGTATATTTCCATGAACGCTGTATTTTTTCGGCAGGCCTTGTCCGAAATATTGCTGACGAAAATCTGAAACTGTTCCTCATATGTCGATCTTGTCATAATCAATTCGAATCTGATTCTAGTCCTAGATCTCTATCTGGCATGTGCACTCCGATTTCTGAAGCTTTAAGCTATGCAACTACCTTAGTATCTCCCGTCTATCAGGACCACTATCGGGGGCCCCACCGAAAGTAGTGTGTGCTTATCCCAAAATGGCATGTCCATCCAGAGCGTGGAGAAAGACTGGAGCAAAATTATATCCATCGATTTGCGGAGGGTAGGTATAGGCAAAACGGTTCTTCACATAAATGATCCTATGCCTGACAGGAAGAAGGTAACAATCAATGGACGTCAGCTCTGTGAACACTATATAAGCACGTCTGGACTCTCCTTTCTCTCGAGTCCCTTCTCACACGCTCATCTCCAATTCGAGGGTTCTCAGTAATACTTACCACCAACTGTGCAGTATACGGACCCAACTCTCTGCGATATGCTGGCATCTCAGAGCCCTCCTTCGGCCACCTCGGTCAAACTTCATCCCTTTGATCCAATTACCCCAGAAGAGATCCAACTTGCCGTTCGCATTCTCGAAGCTGCCTTCCCTGGTGTGCCTCTTCGGTATAAGCGAATTGATCTGCAAGAGCCTCTCAAGAAAGATGTCATTGCATATCTCGAGGCAGAGAGATTACGGGAACCGTTACCTCAGAGACCACCTCGCCTTTTATTTTCCTACTTTCACCGTTTGGACAGTGGCGTCTTCCATAAGGCCCTATTAAATGCTGACAGCAAGTCGGTAATCCATATTAAGGAGCTCCCAGCACATGTGCAAGTGAGTAGATCATTTCTCTTTCCCTTTTCAGAATCCGGCTGTTTTGATAGCTAATTGCTTCACTATATAGGGACCTATTGATGTAGATGAGGTGACTGAGATTGAGGCGCTCTGCATGCGGCACCCTGCGGTGCTAGCAGAAATCGAGAAACTCAAACTGCCGCCAGGAATGACGGTCTGCAATGATCCGTGGATGTACGGCTCAGACAGTCCGGATGAAACGAGACGGCTCTTCCAATGCTTTATGTACATGGTCTCAGCAGACCACCCAGAGAACAACCATTACTCTTTGCCATGCAAGTTCTCTCCCGTCTTCGACGCTATCACCAGGGAGCTGGTCCGCATGGATTATCTCCCTGGCGGTGCAGACACAGAAGTAACGGAAACACAACCGTGGAAACCAGTTAAAACAGTTCAATATGCTCACGATCTCCTTGATGAGCCACTGAGAAAAGACCTTAAACCCTACATCGTCCAGCAACCTGAGGGGGCGTCCTTCTCAGTTGATGGGAACTTTGTGTACTGGCAGAAATGGCGATTCAGGGTCGGCTTCAACAACCGGGAGGGACTGGTGCTCTACAATATCACATACGACAATCGCAACGTCTTCTATCGGCTTTCGGTCTCAGAGATGACGGTTCCCTACGGAGGTGAGCTGACCATGACACCAAGAGTAAGAGCACTTTACTGATCAATCGGATTGCATCAGATCCTCGGGCCCCTTATCATCGGAAACAGGCGTTCGATGTGGGAGATGTTGGCTTTGGTCTCAATGCTAACCAGTTGACGCTTGGATGTGATTGCCTGGGTCACATCAAATATTTTGACGGCTATCGAACGGATTCAAAGGGTAATCCTGTCCATTTGAAAAACATCATTTGCATGCATGAACAGGACAATGGTCTTCAACATAAACACACCAACTACCGATCGGGCGCTGCGACTGTGGTGCGAAACCGCCAGCTGGTCCTTCAGATGATTTGCACTGTTGCAAATTACGAGTACATCTTTGCATACATCTTTGACCAGGCTGCCAATGTGGAACTAGAAGTCCGAGCTACTGGTATCTTATCGACCGTTCCCTTTGACAATGAGAACGGCGAAACAGTCGCTTGGGGCACAAACGTTGGTCCAGGAGTCATGGCTCCTTTCCATCAACATATGTTTTCTCTGCGGATTGATCCGGCCATAGATGGTTTCAGGAATACAATCTACTATGAGGACAGTGTACCACTCCCTGAAGACGAGAAGAATCCCTACCTTGTTGGTTATACTACTGAGCAGACCGTCATCCGCAAGTCCGGCTCAGCTAACACTGACATTAACCGCCATCGAGTTTTCAAGATCCGCAACGATAATATCATCAACCCTGTGACCTATAAACCCGTGGCATACAAGCTCCAAACAGCGCCCAGCCAGATGCTCCTGTTGAGCAAAAACGCAATCGGTTACCGACGGGCAGAGTTCGCCAGTAAACCCATCTGGGTCACCAAGTACAACGACGACGAGCTGTACGCCGCAGGCGAGTTCACCAACCAGAGCAGACGAGCGGAAGGTGTCGAGACCTGGGTACAAAGGAATGACCCGACAGAGAACGAAGATGTGGTTCTATGGCATAGTAAGTTCCCTCGAGCCGTAGCGGTCTCACCGCCAGGACTGACCAGTTCGGCAGCGTTCGGTCTCACCCATAACCCCCGTGTCGAGGACTTTCCCGTCATGCCTATGGAGCGGATCAGCGTCATGCTGAAACCCGATGGTTTCTTCACGAAAAATCCGGCCCTGGATGTGCCCCCTTCAACACAGTCATTCAACAAATCCACCCTCCATCCTGAGCCCGCTCCCGTTGCAGCGTGCTGTTCCAGTGGGATTGCCAGTACTAAGGCGAAGCTTTACAAGCGCATTGAATAATTCCATCGATAGTTGGACTGGTTGTCTGATACCTGGCAGTCGGATTCGTTGTTTGGGATGGATAGATGTAGCATTTATTGGTGTTGACATGGTTGATTAGCGTCTTTTTCAGCAATTTCATACATCTCATTCAATCCTTCAGAGCGTTCAAACTGATATTTTGAGACCGTTCCACTAACAGTAAAGGAGAGATGAGAAGTAAGGTCGAGACTATCATCACGCATCATGACATCTATTTTTCATTACCATGTGTCTTCTGACATTAGACATACACAGCTCTCTCGCTCGTCCGAGACCGAAAGAGTTATATAGATCGGATCCATCGTACATCAGACAGCTGCCGTTGCGATCATACATTCCTGCCACGCCTTCACCGAGACCACTCACTCCGACTCATGCTTCCCGCCGGTCCTGTATCACCTTTCAGAATGCCAGCTTCCTCTCTCGTCGCCTTCCTTCCTCCCATAACCTGTGCACGTGAAATGATTTCACCACATGACATCATGTTCTCTGACGCCAAATCCACTGGCCACAATTCGTAACTTTACTCCTTGTTAACGGTAGGGACATGGGCCTTGGGGACAACGCCGTGGCCCACGTTGTCAATCGCGGCCTGGCGGGCGCCCTTGAGGCCGTATTGGGAGTCAATGCCCTCAATACGGTGGGTGGAGTTGATGTTCTTGACGAGGGTCAGCTGCCAGCAGGTAGCGCTTCCCTGGCGGGAGATGATGGTCGAGTAGGCCAGGAAGTACTCCCAGATCTAAATGAACGGAAAGTCCTCCAGTCAGTCGTGCTCAACGTGCATAATGAATTGAGGGGAAATCTGCTCGTGAAAGGGACTTACTCTAAACCATCTCTTGCCGTACTTGGCTTCGACCTTCTCGCGGTTACCCATCCAGTTGCGGTACCAGCGCCAAAGAGTAGCAGAGTAGTGGACACCAATGGTATCAACGCTCTTGATTTCAAAACCAGCGCCCTCCAGTTTATCGACAACGAATCCAAGAGGAGTGCTGGCGTCAGCTCCGGGGAAGATGTACTTGTTCATGAACAGACCCCAGATGAGATCCTCATACTGCCAGGACTTACGGAGACCCGCGATCTGGAGGAAGAACACACCATCATCATCAAGCATGTCATAGACCTGAGACAGGAAGGAACCGAAGTGACGGACACCGACGTGCTCTGCCATCTCAAGACAAGTGATCTTCTTGTAACCGCCCTCGACACGGGGAGCATCACGGTAGTCCAAGCAGAGAATACGGCTCTGAGATTCGGGGATGCCGGCGTTGCGGAGACCCTTGTTACCCCAGGCAGTCTGGTTACGACCGAGAGTGATACCAGTGACATGTGCGCCATAGTGGACTGAAGCATATTTGGCGAGAGTACCCCAACCACAACCCAGGTCAAGAAGAGTGTCACCGGGCTTGACATTGATCTTCTCACAGACAACTGCTAGCTTGTTGTCCTGGAGTTCTTCCAAAGATTCTTCCTTGTTAATATCACTAATGATGCCAGAGGTGTAGATCATCCGAGGGCCCAAGAACCAAGCGTAGAAGTCGTCGCCACGGTCATAGTGGTCGCGCACCTGTTCCTCATCTGCAGATCATTCTAGTCAGAAACCATGAACTTCATTCATCTGTGCAGAATAACGAAGGGAATGCCACTTTACCTTGAGAACGGGAGTGGACCAGCAATTCAGGAATGAAGCCAAAGAGGAAGTGCTTGTAGAGGCCCATGGTGAAGCGGAAGTTAGCCCAGTCGTGTCTGAACTCCAGAGCTTCAAGAGCGTCGCCCTTGAAATCAACCTCTCCATTGAAGTACTTTTCATAGAAAACCTCCATGGGAATCTTGCTCTTGCCGCGGAAGGTGGCACGGTCGTGCTCGCTGTGAAAGTGAAGGTAGTGCTCGACGGGGCGACCAGCATACTTGGCCTTCTCGTTCTTGCGGGGAGAAATGGAAGAGGCCACGGACCAAAAGGCCATCAGGATGGGGACAGTCGTGAAGATCGCAAAGAAGATAGTGGTGTAGAAACCACCACCGACCTGGCGAGCCGAGTACCACGGAACAAACAGCAGCAGAGAGAAAAGCAGGATGTTGGAGAAACTATCGCTGCCTGCAGCGTCTGCGGGGACGGGAGCATTTTTGATAGCCGGGTACTGAAAGAGTGAAAGAGAAAGGAGTTAGCCCATTGTCTTACATGAAGACGCTCCATGAAGCTCCAAAGGAGCTTCGATGAGCCCAGGCAAATTGTTGTCGGCTCAATTGAGCACCTCGACTTACCGATGTCGTCCGCACACCGCAATCGTCTGCGGGTGTAGTGCAAGCAGCAGGAGGTGTTTCAATGTACTCGAAGTCCTCAGGGGACTCGGGGTGAATTTTCGTCATGGCTGGGTCGACGATTTCAGGGAGGGCGTGAGGTGGGAGGGAAGGAGACCGAGGCAGGTCAGTCTCACAAATCACGACAGATGTTCTGTGGTGATAAGAGAAAACAGAAAAATGAAAGGGGGGGGAAAAAGGAAGAAGCCACAAGGGCAGGAAAGACAACAGATCAACAACAATTGACGTTGATGAAGAACAGGAGCAGTAGGGTTGGTTTATCGGTGATGAGGAATTGACGCGGCGCCAATAATCCTAGTTGTCTTTAGGTTCTTACCTTAGCAAGTTCGCAGCAGTAATAGTACTAGTGGACCTGACGAGCTTGGCCCTTGTCCGAATTGATTATTATTAGTAGTAGCTCTCTACCTCTCTAGCTGGTACACATCAACGAATTCAAGTGGAACCACGCGCGGGATGGTTGTTTCTCCTGAAAGGGCGGCGGTGAGCATACGTATACCAGAAGAATTATGATCTCTAGCAAGAAGAATCGAAAGCAGGGCAATAGATAGCGGTATATTGTAGTCCACTGGAGTCACAAGAATTGAAATTGAAAGTCAATCGCATTGGCATATGCGAGTAAAAACACTGGCAATAATCATTCTGTCTGTGCCTCTGTCGTGGGATAGATTACTCAATAATACTGGGTAGCACGGCTGTGTAACCTGTCGATTTACTCTAGCTATCCACAATGAACCCCCAGACCGTAGATAGGGCCACTGTGTAGATGATACTGATCATGATATCTTGCGACGATACCAAGTCCCCTCCTGACATTGTTAGCAACCGTTTCAAAGATTGATTCATGTGCCGTACTACAGGTAGTATTATCGAGCGCATATCCGAGGTGTCCTCGGATGCCGAGAACCCTGGATCGTCCATCCCTCAATCCAACCCAAGGTTGCAGCCAGACCCTGAAACACGGCAATCTGCGTGAGTGCGTGTCCCAAATCTCCCAATCTCCTTGGCTAATGATATTAATTGTTTATGCTTTCATAGGATTCATTTCCCGCGCCACTAAGTTCCGGACCTATCTCCTGGGCTAGTTCGACACTGATTGCTTCACGACAAGTTGACCGCTTTCGTTCTTACGATACACTTCATCCATAAGAGACCCCGAATCATATATGGACTTGTTCTGCAAATACGAATGATTGGATTGCTACCTCCTATAGCTTGGAAAACTATCCCTAAAAACGAGCTAAATCATACAGAATACCGGCTGTGAATCGTGAAGCCTCGTAGTGTTAGCAGTACGTAAAAAGCAAAGGTCAAGAACGCCGCTTCCAACTCAGTCGGTTTGCCCTAGTGTAATCTTGCCATTCATGCACGCCGACCATCCCAATCCCTGAAAATGAAGACGACTAGAAAAGATAAAGACTTCCTTAGAATACTCCTGAACCATGACTCTCGGATACGTTTGGCGTAGTCCAAACTCAAAACGTGAGCTGGAAATTCTGCGCCTCTTCATCTTCCCCAAAGGTCGGAAGATTTCTTTCAGCTTCGGCCGCCAGTCGATCCTCCTCGCTATCAAAACAGCCTGCAGCCTTGCATCGGTACCACATTTCCGAACCCAGCGGAGGCATCCCGTACATTTCGATGTATGTTTCAGGCGACAGGACGGACTTAGACACCGACCTCTCCGGAGTAGTTGACGTGTTTCCGTGCAATCTGGTGGACACAGTACGGCCCTTTGAATAGCCCAGGGTCGTCTTGGAGTTGGCAGTGGCCGCAGCATGACGCATGGAGGACAGACTGCTCGGCCCTCGGGGCCTCCTAGATGTCAAGAGAGACGATGCCACTCTGGGTCTCGGTTTTGACATCGCCGCTGGTCTGGCTTGTGCACCCGAGGGCTCAGACCTGGACAGAGCGGCAACTGCATCTCGAGCACGGACAGTAGAGATATTGCTGGTATACTTGGGCTTCGTCGTGGTCAATCTAGCACGGCGCACCTCGAGGCGTCGTTTAGGTACCTCTTCCACATGAGGCTTGCTGGGAGGGTCCAATTCGGTCTTGTCCTCAAATCCGATCTCTTCAAGCTGCTTCAATATCATTTCGTCCACCTCTTTGTCAAGTGCAATTGAATGCTCCTGGAATTTGCGCTGTCGTTTGGTAAGACCATCCTCTCCAACTTCATTGTCCCCGTACACAGTTTCCAACCCCAAGGCTAAATTCTTGGGTTGAAACTGAGGAAATGTGGTGTCGTAAGTGATGTCGTCTGGGATATCCGGGAGCTCTACAAGAATGTTAGCCAGGTAAAACCTCTTTGACTCACGGCCATTATGAGGCCGATGTGCATCTCACCTGTCGGTTTGGGGGGCATATATTCAATATCGGGCACGTCATCCTGAGTGTCTTCATCCTGCACCTCGATCTTGGGCTGGTCAACTAGTGGCGAGAATTTCCTGATCTTTTGGGTCGAGGTTCTCTTATTCGTCTTCTCGGGCTTGATAGTGCCCGCCGGCGCTGCTGGGGTCTGTAAGCCTCTTGCCTTTGCATTAGTCGTTTTCATGCCAAGAGGTGCACGATTGCGAGGTTCTGTTGCCAGTATTCCGTTAGCCTTCTTCTCGAGCGTCTCGCTGGGTCTTCTCTCCTGCATACCCAGCGGAGTGACAAAGGCATCTTTGGCGGGTTTTGTGTTCTCCTTTTGTTTGCCAGCAGCCTTTACTGTTTTCTTTCCAAACGCCAAAGGGTCATTTTCATCGTTCAAAGGCACTTTGAAGGGTGTTTTCGGCGCGCGCGCTCCCGGGGTTCGCGGTTGCAACTGCTTCACGCCATGGTTCAAGGGTTTAGCTGCAGCGACAGTCTGGTGAGTATGCACCAGGTTTTCCTGGTCACGAAGAGCCAGCATGGCAATGTATGGTTTTCAATGATACTCATTCAATTCGGGATGGGCGTGTATGCGTCGTGGTGATCATAAGTCGCAAGCTAAGGTAGTCTAAGGTAAGGCAGTTCTAGATGCAGGACGCATTTAGTTGTTTTTTCTTGGCGGTTGCCCGTGGAGACGAGCGCGGCTTTCCTTTGGGACGACCGGAAGGAACCTTTGGGTAATGGCAGGCGGTCCCGCTGCCTGAGGCCGCAAGAATAACATCTGCCACTAGGCCCCACTAAGGCGCGCAACCCCCCTTGCGCCTCAGTAGGGTGTCAAGCCACAGACCATCAATACTTAGAAAACAGGGGCTAGTCTATTTTTGTCCAGGTGTTTTGTTGGCTCACCGCCAAACGGGTAGGGAGGCCCTCCACTTCTCTAGGCCTTACTATTCCTCTCTCGTGATCTTCAAGTCCCAAACCACATCCCTCCAATTCGTGCCTCCTTGTTGTCCACTTTTCCACCTGGTTTCTCGCTGAGCGAAAGCCTTTCTGCCTTTAACCCAACTCTACTTTCTCTGCTACATAGTTTTTGTCGTTGCAAATAAGCTAGTTCGTTGCCAAAATGGATAAGATCAAGGAGGTAAGCTTCTCCCCTGATCCCTTTCGGCGGGGTAGCTTGAAAGCTGTCGAGAAACGGAAATGCACCACTTTCCGCCCTTGCTTCACGTACTCTACCTCGCAACAGATCGTCTTGGAGTGGATAACAGGACGAGCAAATACGATAGTCTGAATAAATGATATCTGGACGGAAAGGTCGAGACTGACAGAGAGGTTTCTTCTAGAGAATGAACGCCCTCCGCCTCGAGGCTGATGACGCCCAGAACAAGGTGGAAGAGCTCAAGGCTAAAGTGAAGACCCTGGAGCAAGAGAATTTGGCAAAGGAACAGGAGATCACATCCCTCAACCACCGAAACCAGCTTTTGGAGGGTGAGGTTGAGAAGCTCGAGGCTGCGCTTAAGGAGGCCAAGGAGTCTGCCAACCAGAGTGCTCARCACGACACTCAGAATGAGGCCCTTCAGAGACGGGTGCAGTTGCTGGAAGAAGAGGCCGAGGAAGCTGACCGGAATTTGCGGGAGACAAACGAGAAGTATGACTTCGCCCAATCCTGCCATATTCACTAGAACATCGATTTTGCTGACTCTGGGATGCTAGACTTCGCCAAACCGACGTTAAGGCTGGCCATTACGAACGCAAGGTGCAGGCTCTCGAAGCCTCTCGTGATCAGTGGGAGAGCAAGTATGAGGAGATGGCCAAGAAGTATGCTGAGTTGCAGAAGGATCTCCACGACCTGGAGGTCTCTATCAGCAACGTGTAAAGATAATCTCGCACATCGGCGTACACTTCGGGAAGGTATTGGATCCAGCCTTTGTTCCAACGGATATCAGATTTATTCGCAAATCACAGCCTTCCTTGCCATTCTCTTTCTCGGTAGGAACCAATTCAATAGGTTCTCTTTCGCCCTTGTCCTCTCCTGTTCGAGATCGGCTCGTGTTTGCAGCTTGGACCCTTTCCTGTCCTTTACATATATTCATTGTTTGAGGTACATAGAGCATATTTAATGGAAGTGTCGCTGTGATATTTTAGCCTTGCTCGAAATCTTCTTTCACGAATCTAACATGGAAATCGCTATTCTCGTTCTCGCCGAGCCTTGGCCTTTCTGGATTTGACTTGCCGCTGCTTCATAAGAGTAACTTTGCGCTCCTCCTTGCTTTCGTATCGGAACTTCTTTTTCTTCTTTTTTGGCTTGTTATTCTCCTTCGTTGCCTTCTTCTCGGCCGATTTTGTGGTTGTTGATTTGACATCAGCTTCCGACCTTCGTTTCGTTTGCTCGTCCCCATCCTCGTCTGACTTGTCCACCTCCTCCGCCCTGAGTAAGCCTTCTCTGGAGGCATCCATCTCTTCGACAGTAACGGTCGTATATTTGTCTTCATCGATATATTCGGCTTCGTAGTCTACCGCAGGAGGCTCAGCGAATCCTTCCCATTCATCCTGCTCGTCTCCATTGCCATTGCTGGAATTTGATTCTTCGTCACTGTCGCCGTTTTCTTCCCTCAGCATTTTGAGCTGCCTCCGATGCTCTTCAAGTGCCCGCTCATATTCTGCGGCTCTCTCTTCACGGATCTGGATTGAATCAAGTCAGAATGCTTTTACTCATCATCCAGCCGCGGAACCAATGAGTACAAACCTTCTTCCGTTCTAGCCTTTTCTCTTCTCGGGCTCTCTTTGCTGCAAGTTCCTGTGCATGCCGTATCCGTTGCTGTTTTCTCTTTCGAAATCCTGTGAGGAATTCCTGCCGATCGGCGTCGTCGAAATTGACTTCTTCGACCTTGGGGGTCAACTTGCGTTTTTTGGCTTGCGGCCCCATTTCTCCAGGGTAGCCTGATGGTTGGTATTAAGAAAATCAATTATAAGAAGAGTAATAATCTGTATTCAATCGATTTCAACCTAGAAACGATTTTGATTCATAAAAAAAAAGTAGGGTTAAAAAGCAAACAAAAAAAAAAATGCTGATATGGTTATTGCGGCCGACAAAACTAAACCTTGTCTTGCCAGCGGCCGGCTCGACCGCCTCCGAGCTCGTCGGCCAAGCCTCCAGGTTGGCTCTACTGAAGCAAACATCATCCTCAGCCTGCATTCTGCTCGCTTGCAATCAATCAAATCACCACAATGCGTTTAGGAAGACTTACGCTGCTTGCTCTTGGAGCGGCGAGTGCAAATGCATTCCGGGATACATCTCCGTTCTTCCTAGCTTCTACGTCCGAGTACGTTGCCCAGGAGCTACTTGAGCTTCGGAGTCGCGGACCATCCATACCTGCATCCAGCTAACAAGCTCTTTCTAGGATACTTGCTACTTCATCAAATATCAAGGCCGCCACCGGTGTATTGGAGGATCTTAGTTCACAGCTGAGCACCTGTCCATCGGATTACTATGTTATTGCGTCCCAGCCTGGTGTGCACAGCATCGATTTCGCGACTCGCAAGTCCGCGCCGCGCCTGGGCGCAAAGTTGACGGGGAAGGACAAAGCAATTCGGTCCAGTATGATTGTCAAGGAGGTCGCAGGTGTTTTGGAGCCAAAGCAGATTCAAAGTATTATTGAAAAGGAATGCGGGGCACAGTCTACTTTGATCGATGCATCTGGTGAGTTCGAGATGCTTATAAGCTTTAGAGACCGAAACTGACAAGACTATATAGCGAGCTCTTATCCTTCCGAGTTCGGGGCGGAACCTCGCATCATCTACGTGGACTTTCCTATGCTCTCGCTGGGAGCCGACCGAGCCCAGCAACTTTCAGACAACGGTTTGTGATCGAATGCATCATATTTTGACATCGCATGTTCGTTCTGACGGATGAGAAAGATGGCCTCCTTGCCGATATCATTAACCGAATCCCTTCTTCGAAGAAGTATACGCTTCTCTACGTGACATCGCCGAAGGAGTTCGAGGGATCCGAGGGGATCGTATATCAAGCCGAGGACAGTTACCAGGACCCTCTCCACATGGAGCTGAAGCGGGACTACTCAGCCCACGGAAGTCAAAGTGCTCCTGCCTCTAAGAAGTCTCTTTTCCAAGAGTACCAATACCTTACCCCAGGTATGAACCCAGAAGGTTTTTTGCAAAGTTCTTACATAGTGACTGACCGCTTCTAGGTCTCTTTATGGGCTTTCTTGCAGTCTTTTTCTTCCTGATGATCTTATACGTTGGTATTCGAGCTCTTACGAGTCTTGAAGTTCCCTATGCGGCCTTTGAAAAGGATACCGCCGCCAGCGTGCAGAAGAAACAGCAATGATTACTCGTTGACATTATTGAATTATTACCATTGCAGCGAACATATTATTGGCTATCTTTGTCTCTTATACCATATTTGAACTGACCTCAGTAGCTTCGCAACGTCCAACGGAGAGCTAGCCCAGCGTGCTGTATCAATGCAACTCGCTTTTTATATCATGTATATTTGTCGTGTCAACTTCATTGGGAGTATCAAAATGGGTCACAATTAAGTTCGGCTCTCGCGAAGCGTGGACGCATATGACAAAGGCCTCATCGAATTTGACTGAGTGAAATAGAAGATAAGTGTAGGACAGTTTGTAGTTTAGTTTGATGCCTATATATAGAGATCACGTGGTTTACTCCGCCTCCACAGCCTTGAATTTTGCGCCTGAGGCAGAAGCCAGGCACGGGGTCAACAACCAGCCCAGCGAGGGCGCATCGATAATTTACAGCGGTAGTGAGACTAATCCACAGCCTCATTTCCACCCAAGTTTCTGAGCTGCATTTGCGCAGCTGTCCCTCGCTCTTCATTGCCCTTCATATTCCAGTGTCTTCCCGATAGGCTTCTCCTCACTCAACGGACATTATCGCAAAGTTGAATAGTTTGGCTCCAGACCACTCGGTACAGACTTGCACCCTAAGGCCAGGCCTGCTGGAGCGAACTGCACCTCCTACTGAGGGCTTGATTGCATTTGTTTACGGTCGCGCGTGCGACAGACTTTATCAATGTGCTGAACGAGGTGATCCATTGGTCGGGATTCATATTCCTCGTCTGAAAGGAAACGTTTACATACTATCGCTTGAACGACCGCTTACCCCCTCCGACGATGAGATTCCTCAATGTGGGGCGTGCGAAGCCCCATCAGCCCTCCGCTACATTGCTTCTATTTCTCTTGATCGTCCTGCTGGCTCAACTGGCCTCTGCCCAGCATAATACTAATACCGACGTTGCTGCAACTACTGCGAAAACGACCGAGGGCACGAAGGTCACAGATCCAGCTACTACGGACGCGGGGAAGACCACCGATTCGAAATCGACGACCGATGCCAAAACTACAGACGGTACAACTACAAAAGCTTCGACGAGTAGCGAAACCTCCTCAACCACGGAAGCCTCTACGACTACCGATGCATCGACGACGTCGACTGCAACGTCTGCAACGTCTGCAACCTCAACAGACGGATTCCCTGTGGTGACCGTGCCACCGACAGCGGATGCGCCGTACATGCAAAAATCGAACACGCCCGAAGGGACGGTGTTCATTGCTGTAGGTGCAGCCCTAGGTTTGATTGGGCTCTCGGTGCTGGCATGGCGTGGGCTCGTCGCATGGTCGGTCAACCGATCCGTCCGCCGCGCCGCGTTGATGCACGCCTCGGAAAAGAAAGGACTCCTTCGCTCCAAGAGGAAGAGGTCATCAAGACATTCTCGCGCTCTACCTGCGACCATGTCACTCGAAAAGCTTCCCCCACACCACCGCAACAGCTACAATCCAAGAGCATCCAATATCCCCAGTACTGGTAGCGGTCTCTTCTTCTCTCCGACCGCGGGCGCCGGAATGCATACAAGCGGAAACAGAGGATCCAGCTACCTTCCGGCGGGCTACTATGCTGCAGGAAACGCTGCCCCCGCTGGAAGTCAGAACATCCCATACTCGACGCCAGAAATGCGACCACACTCGCAGGGCTACATTCGCACTAAATCTAATCCGAGCCCCCCTAGGTCACCGGGTCTATCGCCTAGCGGTCTACATGACAATAACTACGATCCTCCCACCAGGCATTCTTATGTCGCCGGCTCCACCAGCTCGTTGAATCTTGCCTCTCCGACCCATGGAAGAACTCCCAGTGCGTTCTTGGAGGATCTTTTCGAAAGTCATGCCCCTCAATCGGACAACGGTCATAGATGATTGAGCCTCCAACGCGCGTTGAAATATGCATTGCGTTTCCTTACTTTCTTTCCTTTTTCATTTATTTCTATCTCGGGTTCACAGCTTTCGAGCCATACATACAGGATCTCGTTTAACATATACTTAAGTTAATATTCATGTCTCTATATGAGTCACGCATGACCATCCTCGTGGCATTCTATCTCGTCTTTGATTCTTGCAAAGACTTGACTGCAGATTGGCTAAGTCAAGACGGACGGGGCTGTGATTGATTATGTACATTTTCGTTTTTCCTTCTCAATGGTTGATACTAGCCTTCTGTTAATGATAAGCCTGATAATTGTCTATATGCTCGCTGTGTATTATTGCGCACCAGGAAAAGACGCAGAAACGAGATCCAAAGACCGCGGAAGAGGACAACTCCAGAACGCTCGGATATATGATACAGACCAAAAGACTTGCGACGTCAGTATTTACAGGCAACGAAGCCGCCAAAAGCGGACATGATTCAAAACCAAGTTGAAGCATGGAGTGAAATGTTGGAAGGGCCGGGAAGGCAAAGGGCTCAAGTAGACAAACATTCGAAGACGCGCGCGATGCGTTGGAACAACATACGAGAAGTCGGAAAGGATGAAATATCCTCGGGCAGTGTCATGTCACCGATAGGAGATAACAGTGAAGACCTGCGGACTTGTTTCAGTCGGCGTCCAGTTTGCCATGGAACTCGCCGAGAAGTATGTCGCCCATGGCTGGATCACGACTGTTTCTGACTGCAGATTCCGAATCAGCACCGAGCGACGATAAAACGGGAGACGATGACTTACTCATTTCTGCTTCTGCTCGGAAAAAGATCCACATCCATCGTCTGGCGACTTCCAAGACCATGAGCAGGAAGATGCCGCACTCCTTCTCGCTAAGCCAGACAAAGCCCGGTAAGAATCGAGTAACCCATGAAAATCGAATGAGTAGGTCAGCAAGTATTGCGGCATAGTAAAGCCGATCAGAGAAGAATCGACGGCGGCGCAGGCCATAAGGGCAGTCCGGATCGGCACGAGCAGAAGTGAAGAGGGTCAAATCCCAATCCTTGCTTATGTCCCAGTAAAAGGAGTAGGCAGAGTTGACGAAAGTGAAGAAGGTGCTGAGGCACGACAATTGTTAGTTGTGATTTGTCCCGCTCTGAGCTTAGAGCGTTAGATTATACATACAGCAGCCGGGAAAGGCTCATTTCGCTGAACCCATAAAACTCGAATGGATTGTAATTCCTAAGCTTGGCCGCAAGAATAATGACGGGGAAGGCAGTGGCATATTTCAAGGCGTTTGCCAGGTGCTGTGTTCCTTTATTTTCCCCTCTTTGACCAGCCCGACGCACACGAAGATATTCAGTTAGACACTGCCGCAGTCGGATCATGCTGGGGACTGCGATGATGATAGGGACCACATAATTGTTTCCACAACTGCGATTCGGTTTAGAGGTGCTCGAAATATCTGCTGTGAAGAACATGCAGAATGTAACATAGAGGTCCCCCAAGATTCTGGCATAGCTGGTAAGAGCATCTGCCAGCAGTATGTCTCCAAATTTACCATCTTGAGGCTCCGCCAATCCTCCTACACTAATGCGTCGCAAAGACCTGAGAAACCGACTTCGTCCGGACCGTGACAAACGGTTGATGGGCAGAATGAGTAGAATGAAGAATATAAATAGATATGATTGCGGAATGAAGTCTAACGACTCCACTCGCTCAGCAGAGCCGCGGGTAAACACCCAGAAGATAAGGAGGGAGAGCAGGAGAGGGGCTGTCAAAAGGGTAGCGAGCCGGTAAGTAGAAGTATGGTGAGGTTGTTGTTGAGGAGTTTGACGGGCGGGATAACGGATGAGGGCCGGGAGATCCTAGAGAGAGTAAGCATATGATTCCGTACGAGATTCTCTGTACTCAAGGGAATGGAGGGGCCAGCTCACAATATTCGCCCGAGAGAGATATTGAAGGTTGGCACCCCAACCCCAGAATCCTAAGCCACGGATTAATATTACGTATGATAGACCGAACGGAGGGTGAAATACGCACCAGCAACCAGTATTACTGAAACCCGATAGGGGAAAGGGAGAAAAAGACTGAAGCCGTCAAGTTGAGCATGTTGATCAGGACCCATATTCCATCGAAAACGCGGCGCTGCGAATCAGCCCCTAAATAAAGTTACGATAAGACGAGGGTGAGAAGGACAAGCCGGATGTGATAGAGAGGAATGGTTTTCAATCGGACAAGAACAGAACCAAGAGCTAGAATTGAGGCAAAAAGAGTGACTAGGGGTGAGAATTTACTGCCAAAGATTAATAGTCATGGGCTGGACTAGACCTTCTACGGAGATCCTTGATGCAGAAGCTCAGGGACAGACGACGGCTTCGGGGCGGCTCCGCGCGGCTTCTAGTTTCGGAAGCGCCAGTCCTTTGTAGGCTTAGTGTGATGTCTGCAGAGTGGTGAAATCCAAAAATGGAATCATCTGCCCCACGTGAGCTGGAGATAACGTGATAATAGTCACGTGTAAATTACCGAGGCATTTCGTACTCATCGCCGAGTTGCGGTCTTGCCAGGGAGCTCTCCACTTCATAGGGAAGAGATGAAGCACAATTTCCAGAAGATAACGATGTTACTTCCCTAATTGACTCCTTACCGTGATTATTTTGTTGCTTGCATCTTCTTGACAACTTTCAGGCGTCAGCATGGCAGACGAAGATCTCCAACTCTCCTTAACTACTCCCACATCATCTCCGCCGGCTTTCAGCTCCTCAGCGCATTTCTACCCCTTTGCAACGTCACCGGATATTATTCGCTCCCACGAAAAGGACGTTTTCCTAACTTCTAGTCTGGTCACCCAGGCACAAGCTATCATCCGTTCTCTCCGTGGCGCACGCTTTGCTCATATCCACTCGGATGCGATCAAACACCTGACCGAAATTCTATACTTCTCACTAACAACATTAGTCGGCAATCGGACTCTGGGGGAGGAGTATTGCGATCTCGTGCAGCTGGAAGATGATACACTGCAGCTTCCCACGCTTCACCGAAGAGCGGGCTATATTCTGAGTAGCATCCTTGTACCGTGGGCGCTTCAGCGGATTCTCCCCGGGTTTCGCCAGCGACTACGCGCGAAATTGGAGCGTAGCATCGCCCGGCAACAACTCAAAGCGCAGCAGAAAGCAGAAGAATTGAGATTTACCAAGAAAAATGCTTCGAAGAAGCAGTCGTTCTTCACCGCACTTCGAGTCCAGAAATACATTCTGGAGCATCTCGACTCGATCACCTCGCTTTCACCTATTTACGCCCTAAGTATAGCAACCTTTTATTTTACTGGCTCCTATTACCATTTGTCAAAACGCTTCTGGGGACTGCGCTACGTGTTCACGAAGAAACTCGAGGAAAATGAACAGAGAGTAGGGTATGAGGTCTTGGGAGTTTTGCTTGTCCTTCAGATCGCGGTACAAGGCATTCTGCATATTCGAAAACTCGGTCTTAGTATGCAACAAGAGGGAGAGGGTATTGAGGCCGAAGTGCCCGGTTCCAAGCCTCAAGATGACTCCTTGATCCGCTCCATTCAAAATCCTTACAGCCTCCCGCTTCTTCCTGCTTCTGCAGCTCGATATGATCTTGCAGAAGACTCGAATGTCATTCCGTGGATTCCTTCAGGGCAACAGAGCAAGTGCACGCTTTGTCTGGAACTGTACAAAGATCCCAGTGTCACAACGTGTGGACATGTCTTCTGTTGGACGTGTATTCGCGATTGGGTACGCGAGAAGCCCGAGTGTCCACTCTGTCGACAAGAGGTAATACCATCTAAGGTCCTGCCGCTGAGGGGCTAAATGTATATTCATTATGAGCACACCAATGTTCGGTGCACGGTTCCAATCCGCCCGCAACCTCATCCAGCCTTGATATTATGGCTTCTTGGCAGGTTGACGGGTTGACCAGTTTGTGACATATACCCACTGCTAGTTTTGTTGTTTGAATAAACTCAACATTTCGATTCAGAACGAAATCAATGACACTTGCAAAAGTCTCGCTCATTTGCATTTACATGGCTTGCTTGACTTGGTAAAAGATGGTCGGAAAACTGGCAACGCAGTTTTTATAATGAAATGACGCCGAGTGCTACACAAGGGTATTTCTTGCAACAGGAGTCATATCAACAAACTAGCAGAAATAATGTCGAACTCCGGACTTCAGAAATTCACATGGTGCGTGCCGACGGTGTTATTTTGGGAGCATCATCCTCGGTCTCAAGACACACTACCGGCTCGATGACCTGACGTTCAACCGGTTCGTTGTTGGTTGTTTCAACATCAAGGTCTTCTACTAGGCGAATCGGCTGATCCAGCTCAGCATGTGCTGGTAAAGGAGGCATCGGAGTTAAGGCCCTGCGCTTGGCGTCCATAGTATTGAAAAGACACAGACATGCATACGAGTCGGTTGCAGCATCTATAGAGAGAGCCGTTAATACTCTTGACACATAATGAGGTTCAAGAGGGACTCACACTGAACTTGACGGTAGTTTAGTGCAGTGGTCCAATCGCCGCATCGAACGTCATCATCCTTTGCTAGAGGTAGACCGAAGTGCTCTTCGACCTGCTCGCTTAGATTGACAGGTCTTCTGTTGATGAGAGCTGGATTTGACTGGCAGTACTTGACCAACTTGTACAGGTGACTGAGTTCGAAAATCCCACGAGCGTTGATACCGAGAAAATTCTTTAGGCGCGTACAGTCCGCCTTTATCGCTACTCCAGCCTTCGTAATTTTTGGTGATTCAAGAATCCTCTGTAGAGAAGGAGAAATAAAGTCTTCCGGTGTTCTCGCAGGTTTGAACAGCGCGATTTGAAAGAGGGCAATTCGCTCCGCATTTGCAATCTGTATCAACGAGACGTTACTTTGAACGCTGGCAGATTTGCTTGACTGCGGTTTCCATTCCATGTCAAAGCCTATTACATCATCATTCAAGAAGTATTTTGCTACTTCCTCAGTCTTTTTAAGGGACTTGCAATAGTGCACGATGATGTCTTTCCCGTCTGGGGCCTTACGCAGCCGGTGGCTCCAGAACTTGGGGCCCGGAGGAATGGTTAAAGCAAGAGGCTGTCGCGTAATCAGGAACTTCTCGCTTACGGCTGTCTCGGTCCGTGTTTCGTCTTCAGACTTGATGCTCCAGGAGACATCTGCCCTGCTGTCCGACTGGCATTGGCCGATATGATCTGAACTACCTTCTTGGTTGGAAGGACCAGCGATTGATTGCGTTATGGGGGCCTTGCTAAACGAGCGTCTTGAGTGTTCGACACAGAAGTCCATGTTTAGCCTTCTCGGTCCAAATTGGTCAGGCCGTGTGGAAGGAAACTTTTGATCTCCCGCAGTTTCCCTAGCGAGCGTCGAAAATGCATGTCTTCGTACGTAGCTTTGCTTTCCATGCCAAAGCCCAGTGAACCAATGTGAGAAGTTCAAGTCGTACTGCAATCCATTATACTTCTTGGCAACAGCCCTAGAAGAAGTGGCTAGATGCGTTTGCCGTGACTGCAGGGTCAAGTCGAGACATATACTAGGGAGGCCGAGGTGCCTTTTTAGGCTTAAGAGCCAAGTGTCTGTTTTGGAATCCCGAGATGCAGTCCAGCATCTGGATATGCAAGTTGGAAACTTGAGGTCTGGTGTCCCGAGCCTTCTTGGAAAGCACGTTCCACGCAGGCGTGTGGGGGATATCATGCTGCACTTATCTGCTGGTAATGTACCTGAATGCTAGGACTAGTTAGATCATGGTAGTCCATACGCTGATTATGCGCCGGGCGAATGTACACCAGTCAGCAAAGCCGTGACCCGAGCTCTCGACACGATACTCGGGGTGGTCCGACTTGCTTTACTCGAGGAGAGGAGCGAAGTAACATGACCCTTGTGAGCGATTTACACGGTATCGCGCATGAGCTGGCTGATCATCAGGCAAATACTCTCTCCAGTGCTCACTGTAGTAGTTAACCAGACAGTCGATTTTTTCATGCGTATGTATTCAGTGGCATGGTTTGTATAGATCATACCTAGGTAGATGTATCAGATCGGAGGATGAGCGGAGAAGGATCGGTGATAGATGTGATTGGGCTGAAGTTCGGAACGGATAAACATGCTCCCTCGCCCTCCAAGATCGTCTGCGGAATGCTCAAAGATCCGCTTGAGGCTTCATTTTCTATATGACGCATAACACTTGATACTAAATACTCTCTTTACTATTGAACGTGGACTTCTAAGTGTTAAGGGCGCAGCTGTGAGCATAGTGCGCTAGATTCTGACTATAGAACACTTCGAGCACAATGGCGTCCCAACTCCTTCCTTTGGGTAATCTTCATAACCACGCGTATACATTGACTTGTGTGATTAACAGGTTGGCAGAATTGATCGATAAGTGTGTGGGATCGAGAATCTGGGTCATCATGAAGGGCGACAAAGGTATGTGACTACAGTGGCTGCGACGACTATGTACTGACAAAATAAAGAATTCTCCGGCACATTACTTGGATTCGACGACTACGTCAGTAAGTCATCTCGAGTATCTGTGAGATTCCTAATAGGTACTGATTTGTTGCAGATATGGTTCTGGAAGATGTGACTGAATTGTAGGTGGACGCCCTCATTCTTGCCATGCTGGCCTCATATGCCCGCCAGCCTTCCCAGGATGCCTCCTGTCTTATTTCAGCGTTTCAATGATGGTGTAAGCGTTAACATAATGTAGCGATTACTCTGGTGCACAGGTCAAGCTCCCTAAGATCCTGCTAAACGGGAACAATATCTGCATGGTATGGACGCCAAAGTCCCTCTCTTCCCCTCGATCGCACGATTCTGACGTTCTTTTTCAGTTAATCCCTGGTGGCGAGGGACCAGTTGGCAGCTCCTGATTTTATGATTTCCAGTTTTCTTTGATCAGCGTGATGAACATGGCTTGCAAACGACTGTCACAATGATACTGCATAGGACTTCACCTGAATAGCAAAAGCGTTCCGTTGTGCACAGTTGCAGTCTCACTGTATTCTCACTCGGTTCATCCCAATGCGACTTTGCATAGGCATGTTCGCCGAGCTTGAGAAGCAACGCTGATACCGCCGAAGATCTTGGGAACCAGCCTGGGTACAGTCCACGGTTGCAAGACTCCGCGAGAATACTGAGTAGAAAAAGAGATAGTTTTGACGGATGGTACAGAACCAGTACAATCAATGTGTGACGAGATGGAAGAGAGACGGGCACTCCCATACGAAGGTGATTGACTTGGCATTCTCAGCAAGACGTGAGGGGAACAGCTGTGAGTGCGGCGGGAAGCTTTCTAAGTGTTAGGGAAAGTCAATTTCTGGTCTTCAAGCTCTTTGATCAGGAGTCTAGACAGTGCCAGAGGTATGGCTGAAGCCTATGACTATCATGACATCCAATTGAGCTATTTTCGTTAGTCACTGCAAGATCCACCCTGGAGGAAACCATGACCGTCTGAAGCTGTTGACCCTTCAACAAGCGGAGACTTGCCCGCATGATTGACATCGATGAGAATGGGGAACACTAGTCGCTAAGTTGCGGAAAACCTGGGGTAACTCTTCCACGTATTCTTCTTGAGGTAAATCATGGTTTGTGGAGTATGGGGTAAAAGGTACAGATTTGATGGCTCCAAAGGCAGTCCGACGAATAGCGTTTCCTCGAATACCCATCGTGTCGTCAGTACGGGGTAATCGCTCGCGGATATTTGGGGAGGCTCCATCCGCTTCTTCGATCGCTCGTAGTCGGTTGGCGGCGGAATCTTTCTTGAACTTCGCGCAAACACGCGGTTGGACGAAATTATTGGAGTGATTTCACTCATTTCAGCCGGTGAGCATTGCTGTGCTCGGTTCTCTGCCCCAGATATTTCCCCAGATCACAGAGTGGAATCTGTTACATAACAGGTTCCGCTATTCCCCGCGTTTGCACCGCCAGACGGGGGCGAAGCGGCAACATCCAAGCATATCAGGAGGGTCAAAAGAGCGGTTTATGAGACGACTCCCACCTATTATTCGTACTCCAATCATTGATCCAAAGTTAAGGGGAGGAACGACAAGGGGACGGGAGGCAGCAATACGCCATCATATGACATTAAGGGTCATATCATTGGAGACAGGGATATATCGTTGCGCGATTTTGGTCGGTTGAACTTGTTTTGGGCAGGCGATTGATGCCCGTTGCCGGTCGAGTCCCGGTCGTGCGTCCAATCCCAAATCATTGCGTTTCAACTACGATCTCTACACATCTTATCGGCAGTCTGTGTCACTCAATTCAGTAATAGAAATTCAATTTTGGTGTCAATATAGCATCTCACTATTAGGTTGGCCCGTGCAGAAAACCACGACATTTGTGTAACATTATTGGCTTTTTTGATGCCACGAGGATCCTGTGTCCCTTTTGAGAAGTCTTATAATATACTGCTCTCAATGAGAGCCATACAACATATTAATCTCGTCACGTGAATTAAGTTTCTCACCTCATCCTGTTCAAAAACAAAATGTCAGAAGTTCAAAATACCCTGCTGATGGCGAGGGAAAACTGGATTCTGGAAACTTGAGGCGTGGAGCTAACTTTTGTTCTTCTCTGGAATCCAGAAGCGCCCCAAAGGCTAATGGCCACGCCATCTGCGCGCGATGTTACGGTAGCCGGTTCATCAACCATCCTCGTCAGCAGGGAATTGACTTCGGCGCCGACGGAGTCAGCCACTAAGGCTTGGTAATTCCTTCAGTCCTACGGGTGTACAATAATGAATTTGCCTGCCACCCAAAGAAGAATTTTGAGTTACGATCATGGCACTGGCGGACAAGGAGAGTTCTTTAAAGAAATTTTGAACCAAAGTAGGGCACCATAGACCATCGAATCGAAAGGTAAGAAATGACTTTATTCAGCGTATTATTTAGGAGGATACTTTGAGGCGAATCAGTGGTGAGCAGCCAAAGCACTCAGGAAGGCTTGCCTGAGGGAGGAAAAAGCCCTTGTCTGCTTGTGTAGTACTCCGTGCCTCGGTCCATACTCACCAGCATATGCGTGATCAATAATCCCATAGATGGTAATGAGGCCAAATGCCCAGTTAGTGGCTGAGGAGAATAAACTATCCTAGCATCAGTTTCAACCGTACTATCTATCCGTACCTATTCGTGAGTCGTAAGGTGCTGATAGGGCATAGTGACCTGGGATGCATAAAAAAGATTTGGGCAACAGGCTGTAATGCAAAGATGCCGACGGATTCCGAAGCGATCCTCTCTTGGTAGGTACCATTCGATAGAACAGTGCTACTGAAAGTATCACTATTCCTGCCATTTAGGCTTCCTGGACCCTCGATTGTACCTGAACTGAAGGCGTTGAAGCCCTCGCCTTCAGAACTTCTGAGGAAGGTAACCGAAGATCAGAAACACATTGATTACGTGCCAGATTGGGCCTAGAGCTCAAGCGCCAGTGAGGACGATGGCATCTGCGCCTGCCACTTCAAGGATTCTACTGCGTTTCCGTGCATCTGGAGATCCCCTAACACGGTTGAGACAGACGAGTAGGAAGCTCTCCAGGTGTAGCGCCATGGCTCTAAGACCTGTCTGATTATGGTAACAGCCAGCCAGTTACATGGTCAAGAATATGGTTTTCGGGAAGTAAGCACTGTCAAGTTATCAGCCTTTCTTCCCTCGACCTTCCAGAAGGAAAGTAGCGACATCACCTGAGTATGCTAGAAAACGTCTAAACACGACAATTCCTTATCTGCCTGGTTTTTGGCCTTCAGTCCCGTGCATATCAGGATCATGAGCTTACCATGGCTCTGTAGGCCTCAGATGTACGGAATAATGCCTAGGCAAGACTAAGCAGAGAAATGTGTTATCTACGAGACTGCCAATGGAATTTTTTGATTGGCTACTGGAGGATATCGCGTGAAAGAAGTGGTGCGGAGACTAATCCCTAATGAGGACTAACGGGTTTCATCCTCTCAAAGCGACGACGGCTCGTCCGGTGAGCCCCACCCTCCTTTTCTGCTCCAGCCTCCAGAAGGGCAGGAGGCCAAGGAATTCGTACCTTATCGCTCTCATCAACCATGGACTCATGATTCACAAATCACGAGCGATTTCGCCACCATCCCAGCGAATGGCAGAGTCAGGTAGGGAATCGAGACAGCCTATTGTGTTGGCAATCGACCATTCGTCCCGGGGTCATTCGCCATGTAGAGACCAATATAAGCGAAGAAATATTGAGGTAGTATTCTTGTCCTTGGCGGTCTGCGGTTTCCTTGGTATAGGAATCTCATCTCTGCAAACGGAATATCGACTCTGTCGTCCAGATTAGTGGTTACAACAGTCCATTACCAATGTCATGATAAGTGTCCTTGTCATAGAGCTGTTAGATAGCTAGGTATCTGTGGTTATGCATAGATAAGTATGGAGTCTCTGGAGCAACTTAGCAAGTCGGTGGTTTCGACTCCACAAAAGGATGGATCCTCACCAATCCCCAGAGACACCACGAGCAGCTAAACTGCTCAAGTGTCAGGTTGTCTGCGGTCGCGGCTCGCAGGAGATATGATACCAAGAAACTTGCTCAACCCCAACTCCAAGGCTGCTGGCCACTGGCCGGTGCCCCCATAGGCTCTCTAACCTGAAGCGGTAGTGCGGATCCACTAACTCCATGTGGAACCTCTGTTAAATCAAGCGACTATCTAGAACTCTAGATAGATGGAAGCTGAACCCAACCTGCTACCTAGGCAGAAGACGTTGTATTGCATGGCACCCTCTTATATTTAATTCGATGTTATTTTTCTTGTGTGCATGGAATCATGCAATCATGCTGTTCTCTCCCTTTTCTATGCCCCTTTTTCCCTACTTCCCTGGAATCACCGGATTGGAATGGCGTTGGTCTACTTTGGATATCGTACAGATGGGTGGAGGATAACAGATGCTTTTTGGCTAGGTCCTCGGGTTAGTCTAAGATTCTAACCAAGACGATAGGATATTTAACGAATTCTCCATCATTATCATGATTATTATTATTATTATCTTACTAGCTTGATGCAAGACACGGCTGGTCTAATTTTGAGTTGAAATGGCTCGTGGTCTGTCATTATTCCCGCAGTCAGTTCAGTAAGTTCACTGAGTAATAATAATTCAAACTTATCAAGGAGCGAAGGCAAAAATCGAGGGTCATCATAAATAATAACCAAAATCATAAATAATAAACCTCCAAAAGCAAAAGTCTAATTGGGTCTAGTCTACCCCAGGCCCGGTCAATTTCACCTTTTTTAACTTCCCCCGACCTAGGGAAGAACGCCAAAGCGTAAGTCGGCCAGTAAGCCCAACCACAGAAATCCTGGCTCTTGATATCTATCTATCTGTGTGGCGCCTGGGTGAGGGGACCTTTCCTTTGCTGTGAAAGCGTCCTTCGCATCTTGACACTAAAGAGGCAAAATGATTATTGTCTTTGGGACTAGTCTACATAACCTAGTGAGAATGTGATCATCCCATAGACTGCCCTCTTTTCCAATTATTTATACCGACCCATCTGCCTCTCCCTCATCATTCACTCAGACTAAATAGTCTGTCTCATTGACCCCCAGACAGTACACTCCCAGTCTCCAACTTGTATCGATCTATTCACCTCACTTCTTTTCACTTTATCCTACCCCTTCATGTTACATTTAGCTTCGCTTCATTAACGACTACACAATCATGGAGAAAGACTCTATTGAACATAAGGCGGAGCCTATGGTGTCCGATCCTCCCCCAATCTACGGTGAAACAGAGACTACCAAAGGAAGCGTGGGCCAGCGGATATGGGACAGCTTCAAGAGGGACCCTAACGCGCATGTTACGGCGCACACCACCGGATCAAATGGCGGGACCTTTGACCTCGAACAGGCTGCGCAGAAGACCGCAAGCTCTCCTCTGCAACGCAGTCTGAAGAATCGTCATCTGCAGATGATTGCCATTGGCGGTTCCATTGGTATGGGCTGGCGCTCGAAATCCCGCACATCGCTTTGATTTTTGATGATTGTTGCTAATGTAGTCTTTTCACAGGTACTGGTCTTTTTGTCGGTTCTGGAAAGGTTTTGGCCACCGGTGGTCCGGCGTCTGTGCTGATTGCTTATGCCTTGATCGGTTGCATGCTTTACTGCACTGTGCATGCGCTGGGTGAAATGGCTGTGCTGTTTCCCGTGGCCGGTTCTTTCGCGCACTACTCAACCCGATTTATCGATCCTGCTTGGGGCTTCGCTATGGGCTGGAACTATGCTCTCCAATGGCTGATAGTCTTGCCCCTGGAAATTGTCGCTGCGTCTATAACTGTTGATTACTGGGAGTCGAGCATCTCGAATGCCGCTTGGGTAGCCATATTCTGGGTTGTCATCGTGTCAATCAACCTGTTCGGTGTCAAGGGTTATGGTGAGGCCGAGTTTGTCTTCTCGCTCGTCAAGGTCATTGCGGTCATTGGTTTCATGTGAGTAGTCCGCAACATCCCGGTCGAGCTGTGCCCGATGTGACTAACAAAAATAGTATACTTGGTATCATTTTGAACTGCGGTGGAGGCCCCAAGGGTGGCTATATCGGTGGAAAATACTGGCACTCGCCGGGTGCCTTCCATAATGGTTTCAAAGGCCTCTGCAGTGTCTTCGTCAATGCTGCATTTGCGTTCGCTGGTACTGAGTTGGTCGGTCTTGCTGCGGCTGAGACTGCGAATCCTCGCAAGTCCCTTCCAACTGCCGTCAAGCAGGTTTTCTGGCGTATCTGTCTGTTCTACATCGTGTCGCTCACTCTGGTTGGCCTGCTCGTTCCGTACGACGACGACCGGCTCTTGGGCGGCTCGTCGAGCGCGGATGCCAAAGCTTCCCCGTTCGTCATTGCGATCAAGAACGCCGGAATTTCGGGTCTTGACTCCGTTATGAACGTCGTCATCATGATTGCCGTCTTGTCCGTTGGTAATTCCTCGGTTTACGGCTCCTCGCGTACCCTCGCGGCTCTGGCCGAACAGAGGCAAGCCCCTCAATTCCTCGCATACATCGATCGTCAGGGGCGTCCCCTTTTTGCCATCCTTGTCGCATCGGCCTTTGGCTTGCTCGGATTTCTCTCCGCATCTAACAAGCAGGGTGATGCATTCATGTGGATGATGGCTATCTCAGGTCTTTCGTCCATCTTCACCTGGGGCTCTGTTTGTTTCTCCCACATCCGCTTCCGCAGTGCCTGGAAAGCTCAGGGCCACAGCTTGAACGAACTCGCTTTCCAATCTCAGGCGGGTGTTATCGGCTCCTGGATTGGGTTTATCTTCAATTGTCTTGTGCTCGTTGCCCAGTTCTGGGTTGGCTTTGCACCTATCGGTTACAGCGACATGACTACAGGAGCGCTGGTTGAGAGCTGGTTTTCCGTCTACCTCGCCGCGCCTGTTGTTCTTATTTTCTACGTGGGTTACAAGTTCTATTACAAGACGTCCTTCCTGCGTGCTAAAGATATGGACTTGCACACTGGTCGTCGGGAGTTGGATATTCAGCATCTGATTGAGGAGGAACGTGCTGAACAGGCCGCTTGGCCTCTATGGAAGAAGGTCTATAAGCTCTTCTGCTAGAGACGATGTGTAATTCATAGAAGCTCTCTTCTCTGAGGCACGCGTGACGTTCTTGCGCTTTTTTTATTTTCATTTCTGCTTCTGTACATTCACGATGTCACTCTATCTCGGCTTTGACAGCCTCAATTCATGACTGTGTATCGGGAATTCGAGTCCGATATGGCAGATCAATCCAATCATCAGGGAATTATTACTGAATCATGCAAACCTAGATATCTTGTCCAATCCGTATCACAGCCAGCATGAGTCCACATTGTTAGGCCCGACGATGTTTCTGCCTAAGGCTATATTATAAATGCCTCGTAATGGCTTTACTGGGAAGAAAACCGCTAAGGTCAGTGGCTATTACCGCGTGCTGTAAGTTTTGTATCATATCAGCCACAGATGTTCTCCCACCGTGGTAAGACTCGTAATCTTTCGACCTGCCAAGCCAACGTACCTCTCTAACATACCCAAAAATAGAGACTTCAGCCAAGGTCCAGAGGTTGGAGGACAAACAACGTGGCGGCTGGAGCCCAAACGCGTAATTTTACCGTAGCTTAATTACATGGCGGCAGTCCAAACGACCAACCCAGACTCTTTTCAGGTTCTCGGCCAGCGAGACAAACTCATTAATCTCTGTATTGTTGTCCACTCCATGTTGCTGTTATCGTCGCGCTTMAGAGGACGGTTTGTACAATTGGACTTTCTTTAACCTCAATTTCGTTATCAACGTTCTTTTTCGCTTTCGTCCAGCTCTTTACTCCTGCTAAACGACCGCTCTGGTCGATCTTTAGGCGCTCTCATATACATTCTCCTCAAGCCCATGCTTGCTCGCAGCCGATTTGTTCTACCCTGGGATTTACAAGTGCGATAAAAAGAAACTGTTCGGACGAGGCTGGTCACTCACTACCCCTTTTCGCATTTTGATTAGTCCTTTCTGCTCTCGAAGCGATCTGGAGAGTATCTCAGCGTGTGGTTGGGTGGAGCTTTTGCGCACGGCACAAGTCATTCTTTCCTTCGGCCTTCCGTCTACCTCGAGATACCCCGCGCGGCAGTCGCTCTAATCTCGGTTGATAATATTGCCACAAGCTATCCGGACAAGAGCTGCAGTGGGCGCCTTGGGAACGAAAAATGCCTAGTTTCGCGGATTCATTTTGGACACCGGACTACGCTACCGGACTTGGAGTGCTGTATGGGAAACTCCAGCAGGGCGTCGTTGAAAACAGGCAGATTCTCACCATTGCGAGCTTGCGAGCGGATGCGGAGGAGCAGTATGGTCTCAAGCTAGGGGAAATCGCGCCCAACGTGGATCGCATGACAGCAGGGTTTGCGAAAGACGATGGGGCTAGCGTGAGAAAGGTGAGTTGTTCTTCGCCCTTTCCGGGGAAGCTCACTTGCTAATCGTGTCTGTTTCAGGCGTATGAAGGTGTTCGCTCCGAAATGATCGAGGCCTCCAAAAACCATCAGAAGATTGCGTCGAACATCCGTGAACTCGTCGTTTCCCCCTTCAGACGATGGTGTGACCAGCACGAGGCTCGAATTCAGAGCTCCCATGATGATCTTCAGGCCCGGATCAAGGAGCATACCAAGCAGGTGGAACTCACCAAGAAGCTACGGAGCCACTACTTCAACAAGTGCCGGGTAGTAGAGGATCTGGAAGAAGAAAATAAATTGGCTTTCCAGGGCCCTGAGACCAGCCCCAAGGCCAAGGCGACCCCCAAAATAGTTCTGCCGGAAGAACAAACAGAGGAGGAGGAGTCGATCGAGCTGGGAGATCGAGTCTACGCCCCCGAGGACCTCAAGAAGCTCCTGATACACATGCTTGATAATATCAAGATCGGGGAGGTCAAAGTGCCTATCATTGGGACTTATCAGAATACATCCAACGGTGCTGATATCGTGGAGTATATCCAAAAATACATGAATGGAACCAGCATCAGTTATGCCGAGAGAATCGGTCAGGATCTTGTCGATAATGGGGTTCTCCGCCTGGTGGGCAATATAGGCAGCACTTTCGCCAACAGTTCCAAGATGAACTATCAATGGCGCCCAAAAGTGTTTCAAATCACCGGAATTCCCGAGAAAAAGAAGCCTCTGATGCGCGTGACCTCGATTGCGTCCAGTGAAGACGGCAGTGAATCACCGATTGCTTCCGTATCAGAGATGCTCGCGGGCTGGAATCCTCTCAACAACCCATACCCGAACGAGACTCCAGCTGACAAGCTACGAAGGGAGGCCCGCGAAGCCGATGAACGGTACAGAGCCGCTGTGCGGAAACTGGATCAGATCAGATGTAAGCTTGAAGAAGAAATTGTAGAAAATCTCCGCTTCATGGAGCAGTGTGAGTTGGATCGTCTCAAAGCGATCAAGGCGGTCGTTCTCGACTTCTCGGGTGCCATCAGCAACGTCATTCCCAACTTGCAAAGCACTGTCGATCACATGATGCTCTATCAAGAGACAATTCAGCCTCTGGGAGATTTACGCTATCTACTGGAAAATTACCGTACGGGCGGTTTTGTGCCGCGTGTTCAAGCCTATGAGAATTATTACGGATCAGTCGAAGGTATGGTTACATCCTGATAGCCTTATATTGTGTGCACTGCGGTTTCTCACTGTTGCAGAACAAAATTTCGGGGTCGATCTAGAAGCTAGAGCTCGAGCTGATCGAAAAAGAGTTCCAATTCTTGTGACGACTCTACTGACGTACTTGGACAACCGTAAGCCAACGATACCCCTTTCGCCTACCCAAGTGCATTTGAGCTAACCGGTCTTCTCAGACTATCCTGAACTTGAAGGTGATGAGGCACGCCGTGCGATCTGGCTATACGATGTTCCTTTGGCCGCAACCCATCACCTTCGCAATGCATTGAATGACAGCAAAGTGGACTACAACGAAATACTTCAGAAATACGATATCCCCATTGTCGCGAGCGTGTTGAAATTGTACCTTCTTGAACTACCAGGTTCGTATCAAGAAATGGTGGAGGGGTTCTAGTTCATTGAGCTAATTTCTTACTAGATTCGCTTGTTTCTTCGCAAGTATATGAGATTGTCAAGACTATTTATTCAACTACCGCTCATGAGACGACGGAAGACGGACGGATCAAAGTTCTGCAAAGCACCCTTGGTCAGCTTCGTCTCAACAACATTGCTACGCTTGACGCCATCATGACCCATTTCACGCGACTTATAGACCTAACATCTGCCGACGAGGCATATATCTCCGCATTGGCGCAAACACTGGCTCCTTGCATCCTCCGCCCTCGTGTTGAGAGCAGCCTTACGATGAATGAACGTCATAACTACCGTCTTATTCGTGACCTCTTCGCTCACAAGGATGCTATCTTCGGCGAGCTGAAACGTCAATCGAGCGTGCTTGGATTAGGCTCAACATCCAATCGCCCACGTGCCATTAGCACAGATGAGAGCAACCGCCGCGCTGCAATGGAGGCAAGGAACCGTGCTATAGTAGACCGCAGTCGTGCCAATAGCCCAGCTCCTCCGCGCAAGCATCGGCGGGACCGCTCCAGTGGTGCTTCGGAGGCTGGACGGTTTCCAATCCACGTCACCAGCCCGACCGAAAGGAGAGCAGCCACGAGGAGCAGTTTGGAGGTCCCGGCCAACGCTCAATCTCCCACCACGACAGAGCAATTCACCAACGTGAACATTCAGACCAACGATAGCGCCACTAATGGCACATCCAGCGATTCCCCAGCCTCTGCTGCCGCCGGAGACGATGCCTCAGAATCATCTAGTCCTCCGCCTGCAGGTAACTCTGACGGCTCTCCGACTCCTACTCCCACCCCCGGCTATGTGACAGCTCCAGGCGAGCCGGAAAAGCGCAGCTCGATTCCACGCTCTAGTGCTATGTTCAACCGCAAACCCGGTCTCGGCAACCGATCCAGCTTCCCGACCGTTGCAAGCGCGGAATCAGAACCGGGCAGCAAGCGGAATAGCCTTGCTGAAGGCGAACCCAAGGGTGTCACCTTGGAGGATAAACCTATGGATGATTAGACGTCCAGGACATCGATGTCTCATGCTGTCAACGCTGTCATGATCAGATTGGAGCGATGCTTGAGTTTACCGTGCTGACTGTTAGATCATATGAACATCACAGCTCGAGCTTTCGGCAGGTCTTGTTAGTCGAGCTGGCGATGGCATTGCTTTCTGATTCTTTGTTTTCTTTTCCACTGTTCTCTGTATTCATGAATACAGCCCTTTTGCCCCTTAACACATACCCACTTCGTCGTGTATCTTTATCATGTCTATCCAGATACTCTTCTGTCGTCATTCCTTCCATTATCCTCCCTGTTTTTTCCCTCGAAACCACCTCTCAAATCGTGTATCGAGAGCGATTGTGAACCTTGTTATATAGTATCTTTTTTTCCTTTTCACCGGGGCATACTCTACTCGTAAAGTCCGCGGAGTATTATCTTGTAAAATCATGATTTTGATCGACTCTTTGTCGTAACCATGTATGGTGTCTAATACAGAAGCGCCCAGCCCAAAATCTCGAGTTATGCTTATTCTTTGATCCAACCAACAATCCTAGACGCCCATACAGAATGCTAATAAACCAACGCTTAAAGTTTCCGAACAAAGCATATGTCCTTCAGTGCCCCTGAGTCTGAAGGCGATAGGATTACAGACCTTCACCCATGAGTAATCTTCTGAGAATGCCTTCTCCCGGGCCAGCAATCTGGCTCTCGATTTCCTTCTGGGAAACAAAGCAAACAAGGCCTTGCTCATCCATTCCTTTTCTTGGAGTCATCGGCCCACAGCCCGACTTTGAGGGAGTGCGTCTGACATCAGAGCCGCCAGAAACCGTTCCACCTCGGCCTCGGCCCTGGAATTCGCCGACAAGGCCTAACGTCTCCAAATTACTGATGACATCCTTGAATTCAGTAGCCGTCAGGGGATGGAGGATATTGTCTTTCCGACACAGAGTGCAATAAGTATCAAAGATCTGTTTAATAGTAGGGGCAGACATCTTGGTTTTGGACGGTGTGCCAGGAATATCGCTCTCGCGCCGTTTCCGGTCCAAGGCAAGGAGAGAGCAGAGAGCCGCTTTTTGTTGTAGATTGAGCGCCTGAAGCCTTTGGATGGTTCCTTGTCCAAAGGCAGATGAAGTAATGCGAGCTATATGTCCGATGCTTGCGCGTGGTGCCGTAATAATAGTATATATTGTGGTGGGGTTGTGCTTGGATATCGAAGTTCTAGCAGGTGATGAGAGGTTGTTATTTTCAACCAGGATGGTTTTGGAAGCGCTATCAGCACCCGAGCTCAGCTTCTCCAGCTTTTGTAGCGTCTCTTGTTCAATAAGATCAATGGCAGATTTAACAAGCTCGAACGCTTTTCGCAGGTCACCGGTCTGGGATGCAACTTTCTTTGCGCACAGCTGTATAGCTGCAGGCTGGACAAATGGCACAAAATTCGGTTCCACATCCTGATCAGGAGGAAGCAAAGACCGGAGGCGGTTAGTGATTACGTTCGCGATTTGACTAGCATTGTAAGGTAAAAAAGGTAGTAGGCAAGGCTTCAAGTTCTTCGCCTTCAATTGTGGCAACGAGCGATCGGTCAGATCAAGCGCATTGGCGATTCCGACGAGTAAGAGACGCGATTTGTTGCTCAGAGACCATTCGAATAAGGACTGTAGAACTCCAGCATCCGCGGTGAGCAAGTGGTCGATCTCGTCCAAGGTGACCAAGAACAGACCGTCATGTTTCCTGTCAGGAAGGAACATGGCTTTTAGCCTATCCGCGTCGCTCTTCCTGAAAACCTGCCCGTCGTCACCGAGATCCTCAATGAGCTTCGAGTATACGTCTCGGGGTCCCCGCATGCTGGCGCAATTGATATGCGCGACCTGCACAGTGTCGAGTTCTAGCTCATTGCATACCTCTCGGACCATAGCACTCTTGCCGGTACCTGGGGGCCCGCTGACATACAGACAACCGCCCTTCCTTGAGGTAACGCGTTCCTGGATAAATGAGGTGAGCTTTTCACGCTCAGCGTCCCGTCCAACCAATCGACCGGAAGTTGCCCCTCGCGCGAATAGCTGCCTAGCAGTCGTATAAATAGTTTGAGAAGATGTTGGGCTCGATGTCTGGCGAGGTGTGCGCGGAGTCATCGACTTGCCTCCAACCTGCACTCTGTGCTTCGGGGTGATTGGCGGCGATTCCAGGGCGTCTCGGTATCTGGACTTTGAAGGAGTTTTGAACTCGATGGGTTTTGTATTTTCATCTGCTGTTGTCAGCACCAACTCATCATATATCCGCTTATAAGCCTACCATTGACCGCTTCTGAAGTTTGAGGTTCGGGACCGATCTTCGAGGGAGACGCGGGCTTAGTGACGCGTACAATATGCTTGATTTTGTCGCTCTCGACAAGCGTGATCTGGGTGCTAGAGTCATTTTCTTGATTCGAGTATGTGCTATTCCTCGTTCGTGATCGCAATTGGCGCGTTGATGATGCAGAAGGCTCGTTGACTTCCTGGAGGATGCGAGGCGGTTGCGTACGGCGCCTGCTGGAACTACGCAGCGGCAAGGCTGGTGCTGATATCAAGACTGTCAGTATATGATTTGAGGCAAACTAGGTGGCTATCTGCCTATCGTACCTTCTGTCTCGATGGCACCTCGATGGCGCTTGCCTAGGACCGAGACAGCCATTACCAGGTGTCACTCGATGATACCTCGTATTTTCGGAAAGAGCTGGGTTAAAAGAGAGTTGATGTAGTAAGTGCAAGGGCCCTCCAATAGATATACGCTTGCCATGTGCCTGCAGCTATGTTTCCACTTTGAAGGATTGGGGACGGGAGCTTCAACCAAAAGAGGCATGATTCCTTTTCTACGCGACACCTTTCACGCGTCTCCTACTGACACCGCGTCGCGCGTCTAAGCGCCCTTGAAAAGGCATAGTAGCCGAGTGTCACGTGGTATATACCAGACGCGGCAACTTGGCCGGAATTTAGGATATGACCCATTATTAATACCGACCTTACACACGAACGGTAAGGTAACCCAAGAATCTCTTACGCCAACGGAGAATCAGATCGCCCGGCGGCCACGGGCAAGTGCGTCACTGTTGAGTGGATGATCGAAGACGGGGAAGAACTCAATGCTTCAGACTTTATAGAGGTTTCATTGCTTCCAAACTAGTTCTGGTCACATCAGCGTTTCTTTCTCCTTGCCAAGTACTCGTCTCTGAATCAGAGCCCACTGCATATATTCAAATTCTTCTTAAGTAATTCCAAGAGACGCCGTCGCATGTCCGAGCCGTGCTCATCATTCATCTCGAAGTCTACGGTTTGCAACTGTTTGCATCACTTTGCCTTTCAACGGAGAATCGCAACATCGTCCTGCTCTGGAAACTGAAATCGCTCACATCGCCCTCCTTCCCTTCCTTGCCTCTATTATCTTCAGTTTCACTCGTCCATCATGGAAAGCGACGTGGTTGCTCAGTTCACAGAGATCACCGGCTCGAACCCTTCGCTGGCGGCTCAGTATTTGCAGCTGGCCGACTTCAATATTGAGCAGGCCATGCAACTCTATTTTGAGAATGGAGGTGCGCCTTTGACTGAGGAGCCGGTTCCATCAGCCACCGGACGTAGCTCATCGCGCCCTGCTGGATACGAAGACAACTCCGGTATCGTACATATTGATTCCGATGATGATATTGCCATCGACGAAGCACGTTCTGCGCCTCAAGCCCGGCAGCCGCAGGGGTTGACGTTTGAGGATGATGAAGCTATGGCCCGTCGTTTACAAGAAGAAATGTACCATGACGGGAGAGATACTTCGGATGGTGTGAGAGCTCCTATGGCCCGCACGACGGAAACGCTCGTAGGGCCGGAGGCGGACTTTGACGACGGTGGCATGCATGCGAGTATTTTGGGCCAGTTACGTGCGCGCCAGGAAAGGAGCAGTCAGTTTCCCGACAAATTCTTCATCGTCCCTACCACTACTGTCTTCGGCAGCCTTCTAACTTTGTTTTCTGTACTTTAGGTCGACCTGGTATATTCAATCAAAGGGACACGGCAGAAATTTGGGCAGGTGGTGATGAGAGCTCGCATCGCGAAAGACTTGCAGCGGCTACAGGCGGAGCATCAGAGGCTTCTAGCAAACAAAACATGCTAGCAGAGATGTACCGGCCCCCATTTGACATCATGTCGCGGTTGCCTTGGGATCTCGCACGGCAGGAGGGTCGTGAAAATGAGAAGTGGTTGCTTGTCAACATTCAGGACCAGTCCATATTCGACTGTCAAGTATTGAACAGGGACTTATGGAAAGATCCCGGGATCAAGGAAACCGTCAAAGAACATTTCATTTTTTTGCAGTATTCCAAAGATGATTCACGTGCGACGCCTTATCTTCAATACTATTTTCAAGCGAGCGATGTCTCCGAGAACTACCCCCATATAGCCATCGTTGATCCTCGGACGGGCGAGCAAATGAAAGTTTGGTCCGGGCCGCCCGTGGTCAAGCCTGCGGAATTTCTCATGCAGCTTCATGAATTCCTTGACCGTTACAGTCTCAAGCATAACGTGCGAAATCCAGTCGCGAAGCGAAAACCCGAAAAGAAGGAGAGGAGCATCGACACGATGACCGAAGAAGAAATGCTGGAGATGGCCATGAGAAATAGCTTGGGAGACTCGGTAGCGCAGACTAACAGAGTGGAGGATCCGGACGATTTGACCCGCAGTACTGAAGACGTCAAGGGCAAAGGCAAGGCCGCTCCTACTGATGATGTCCCTATGGGCGAGGACGATCTAGCTGAGGAGGCAGTGGAAGAAGCATCATCACTGTTCTGGTCCATTCCGGATAACCGGTCACATACTGAGCCACCAGCCGATCCTGCTACTACTACGCGTATTCAATTTCGCCATCCGTCCGGAAGGGTCATTCGTCGCTTTGCTCTGGCTGATCCTGTCAGAAGGATTTACGAATGGCTCAAAGCTGACCCCCCTTTACCGGAAAAGGCAGGGGTTGAGTTCGAGCTCAATTCAATGGGCCGCAATCTAATCGACTCGCTCGATTTGAGCATTGAGGAGGCAGGCCTCAAGAACGGAACTGTCATGATAGGATACCTTGAAGACCTATAGACGCGAGATCGATCCATCACATTCCCCAACTCTTAATTTAGAGGCGTTGCGACGGGGATTTGGCCATTTGAGCAGGTGATAGAAATAGTGGGCCTTTTCTATTCTACTACTTGCTTCTACATTGGCGTTATAAATGTATTATCTCTCTTTCATGCTGATTGGATTTGTCCATTCTGCTATGATCATGATCTTATTGAACACATGTTGCGGGTTTGTTCTCTCACCATGGTCTATTACATTGAGGGCTGTGATATGTGGTTTTGACGACTGCATCTTTATCATTGATGTCACTATAGATCTCCGACCCATCCTCTTCATAGGAATGACACTTGATCTCAAGATGAATGTGCCGTGCCTTGTAGTCTAAGCTGCCTTGTCCAGCCTTATCCATTCACCTTCATATGCTTGTTATCTGAAAATGAGTTCACCGCCTAACAAATCTGTCCAGGATGAGTGCGGAGATAGACCTCACCGCCTGGCAAAATGAACCCCACGCTGCTCCAATCAATGGACTGTTTCTCTGTTGTTGTTGTCTTGTTGTTGCCGCCAGAGACGCAAGGGAAATCCCACATTCACTTAACCAGGACTAAGGCATCTTCAGGGTCTGGTTTAGCTTCTCTGTCCTACGCAATATCTGAATCTAGGGCTGGCGGCAAGCAAGGATTCAAGGCATTCAACCTCTTTGCCGGTGCCTGTATAGTCCCCTCGAAGCACACAGCTAGTGGGAATCCGCAGAAGGGACAAGGAGTCTCATTGAGAGTCAAGACAATCCTTGATGTAGTAACGTGCTCAGGCATGACAGGGACAGCCAGGTTACTAACCTCGCTGACAGTGAAATTCCTTTGATTGATATTAACGATTCCTCCGATGGCACGGCTGCTCCCCTCGATTCGCAAATCACGCACCTAGCCTGTTCGAGGCGATCGGTATGTAATTGACTCTCGGTCAATGATGTATCTCCCCAGGCTTTTCCTGGTGAAAGGCCCTTGATACAGACATTTATTATTTCCTGCGCTCGAACTCATTCGGCAGGCGACTGATTGACACTTGTTTTGTGAACTGGCTGATCGTTGATCATCTGTTACAGGGTCTCCCAAGAGCTTATATTCTTCTCGTGATCGGCCACTCACAGTTCTGCGAAAATGGAAGGAATGGTAGACCCTGAGACCATTTACATGAGGCAGAACTGCATTGGTGCGTATCAGTCCCTAGTATATCGGACTTCATTGATCGGGGCCGTCTTTGCTAACATGAATATTGTCGTAGGTGGTGGGAGCTTTGGACGAGTTTACAAAGGGTATGCTGCGGCGACCCTTTTTCTACCTGATCATCGCATTAGCTGACTATGTTCGACTACTTGCAATTAAGGGTCGATAAACGTACCGGCAATTCTGTCGCTATCAAGGTCATTGATGTCGAAAATGCTGAAGACGAAGTCGAAGATATCATCCAAGAAATTGCCATCTTGTCCGAACTCGACTCTCCGTATGTTACGAAGTATCATGGGTCTTTTCTCAAGGGCTCTCATCTGTGGATTGTCATGGAATTTTGTTCAGGAGGTAGTTGCAGCGATCTTCTTCGCCCGGGGCCAATTCCGGAGGACTATATCATGATAATCATGCGAGAGTTGCTTCGTGGCCTGGATTATCTGCATACTGATAAGAAATTGCATCGCGACGTGAAAGGTACAATGCGATCCTCATTTGAGACTCAACTGTGAAGCTGACAATTCGGACAGCTGCAAATATCCTTCTCACGTCCAACGGCCAGGTGAAGCTCGCGGATTTTGGTGTTTCTAGCCAGCTCTCGGCAACTATGACAAAGAAGAACACCTTCGTTGGGACCCCTTTCTGGATGGCCCCAGAGGTCATCAAACAGTCGGGGTATGATTACAAAGCTGACATCTGGTCTCTGGGGATCACTGCCATAGAGTTGGCGCAGGGAGAACCACCTTACTCCGACATCCATCCTATGAAGGTCTTATTCTTGATTCCTAAGAATCCTCCTCCCACGCTTCAGGGGCCTTTCAGCAAAACGTTCAAGAACTTTGTCGAGCTCTGTTTGCGGCGTGACCCCAGGGAAAGGCCGTCGGCCAAGGAGTTACTCGAGCACCCATTTGTCAAGAGAGCAAGACGAACGACTTATCTGACGGAGTTGATCGAGCGTTATGAAGGATGGCAGATACGTAATGGCGTTCGAAATGGCAGCGTGGATGAGGACAGCGTACAAGATCTCCCGTCGGATGACAAAGATCGCGAACATGAGGAAGACCTCTGGGACTTTGGCACTGTGCGCCCTGTAGGACGCACAACAGCTCGGGACCCGATGAGGGAGGCCGATACAAATACCAGGAACCACAACATCACGGGTTGGAATTTCCAAGACAAGTCTCACGAGGGGGTCATGAAATCAAGCCGTCCTCAGCCCGACTCACCAAAGAAAAGAAGCTCGTTCATTGTAGCTAGTGCATCACCCACAAAAGTTCCGCTGCCACCGTCGCCTGTCAAACATCCATTTTCAGAAGTCAGCCCACCTCGAACACCTACGCGTTCTCAGAGGCCTGTTGCTGGGCAACCTACAGAGAGTCCTAGCACAAGCGAGTACAACAGGGCCCTACAACAATCTTTAGCGCAGGACTCTGTTTTTCTCCAACTCGATCTCTCCCCCAGCAGCTCCTCGGGTCCATCGAAAAACGGACGCGTCGTTCCAACTCCAGCTGCCCACGCAGCACCCTATCCCTCGCAGGATTCAACTCAAATCTCCCCGTCCCGCACCGAGCGGAAGCCTACTGCATCAGAAGCTCAATCTCAACCCAATACCCATTTACCTTCGCATTCACTTCCTCCACCGACCCCCTCTCATATATTTCCCCATCCGCAACAAGGGAGAGACACGCCGCGCGATAGGGGCAGTCCCGAAATGTCCGTCCGTCGTTTCGCCCCGAAGAACATCAGCCGCCATACCGAGGAGACGGAGCCAGTGCCAACCAAAGCGCCTGAACCTCAGACGGTTACGCCCCTGCTCAATGTCATTGTTCCTGCTCTCAGGACCGCTGTGCGTCGTCGTAGGGAGCAAGTAGATCTGATTTCTCGTCAGGCTATGGCACACAGTGGCGAGAATCCTGACAAACTAGCTGAGATCAAGGGTGCCCGCCAATACGTACAGGTCAAGATTGAAAGCCTTGTCGACGATTTAGTTCACTCGTTTACTCGGATAGATAACTGGGACAACGAATCGCCAGTTGGAATGGGTTCGGGCGTGGTTTCGTTCCTTGAGGGTTTCCTCGAAGAGATTCTCGTCCGCATTGAGGTTCCCACTGACGATGAAAATGATGACGAAGGATATTATCCATCCAAACCAGCCGAGTCTGAGGCAGGCCATGCTAAGAACGCGTCTAAGACCTAACCACCCTCGCGCTCAACACATCATTCCTTCTGACTTGCTTAATGCATTACTGCTGAAGACCGTCAAGTCGGCATGTTGGTTTCGCTTCAATTCTCTTCACCCACCCACCGACGAGCTTTGAGTGTTTCTTTGGCCGGCTTTCAGCCATCCCTCAAGGAGTTGCAGGCCTTCTGCTTGAGGTGTGCGCAAAGTTTTGACTTTCTCATCAAGCCTTTGTTTCACTATTGTTTTGTTTGGCTCTATTTTACGACACATGCGAAACCATCCGATTGTCTCTTGTAGCTTACAAATTTGTCTGTTTCCCTTGTCTTTTAGTGTTGGATTCTAGGCTGGTTCCTCCCAATCTATGTCCCAAAGGCCATTCTGAATCGATTTCGATACCTTGGGGTCTGTGTTCGCAGATTCGCGAAGATGAGTGGAGATAAGGCTATTGTACAAGTGAGAATGTACAGGAAGGTGTCCATGTTAAAACGAATCAGTGACCATGATTAATGAAACAATCTCATCCATGCTACTTTTCTTTGATTTCACTACTGCTTCCAGGTAGCTGGCTGGGAAAGATCCTTCTGTACGGCGAGACATAGTACCAGCGCTATATCGCACTTCAGGCCCTAGTACATACGAAAGAGTAAATAGTCCCTGAAGAAGCCCTCCGAGGCGGGACTGGCCGAGTTGTGGGCACGGACATGTTTTCAAAACAATGGACATGTGCCTCTCTCTTGGGACGGAGCTGATTGTCATCCAGGACCGATGTGCCGCCGGAGCATTACAACTGTGTAGGGTGGAAGCTTTGGGTCGCATTCATGGCATCGAACCAATATCATTGTCAGTTCCTGCTGGGGTAGACCGGACAATATGGCTGGCGCTATACTCCCGTGGACACAACCGGCCAGAGTTGACGGGGGCACTTAGAGGGTTCGCGCACAATTACCTGCAACTGCCCTTCCTTGGTCTGACACGATGAAGTTCAAAGCCGAGGTTGTCCACGTATTGTAGGTACGGCTGAGCCTGGATTGCTAACCACCAGATGTTCCTCATTTCTGAGCAGCGCGTCCTTCTCCAAACCACAACCACGCCCTCCCCGACATAAATCAGCCACGTTATCTGACTTTGCAAGTTCAGCCCCTTTTAGAAAGGGTGCGAAAGGCTTCATCTCCGTCTGTGGTCGTTGATCAGCCACGGAGTCGAGACACTTCCGTTCAGCACTTCGACAGAAACCGGATCATGAGAACTGATACTTTGGCCAGATTCTATCCGCCAGGTCGAAAAAGCCAGTCAGTCTCAGGGGTCGGAATCAGATAATTGGTGATGTTGAATTCATTGGTATTGCTATGTGTAGTGTCAACGGTAGAGTTTGTGGAACCGTTGGGACCATTTCCGGTGAGGCCATGTATCGACATCGGATTGTTGACAGGCTCATTCATATCCAGATTTGTCATGTCTGGAGCTCGTGTGGGAGGGACGCGGGGCACATTGAAGAAACCAAAGACGTCGAGATACTCAAGCTCATTTGGTGCTAGATTTCGCGACGGCATGGGCATTGTTGGCGCTGCAAGTTGGCTACCGGCTGGGGACGAGCGCGGCTGTCGTGAGATGAGGAAGTCCAAGTCAAACGCACAGCGACGCATGTCTGCGAGAATCTTCACACTGGATGGTGTAGATCGATCGCCATCTGTAGCTCCAGATTGCTGGTATTCGCCGTACTCGTCGAGGACACGCTGCAAGATGGTACTATAGCGTTCTGCAACCTTCCAGTATTTACCCATCTGGGCAAGCGCGTCGACGAAGAATATTATATCGGGGCTCACTGTGTGAGCGATGGTTGAGCCATGCACAAGCAACAGGCGAGCACAGACCCACAGAGTGAAGGCAAAGGGGGGCCCAAGTTTGTCAAGCATATTGTTGTCCACGACGAAACGAGTCACTGAAAGAATATTATCAACAGCTAGCAAGCAGCGTTGGCTGGCACTATACGATGGTGTAAAGATTGGAGACCGCGTGGTCGGATAGGCGGCGGATGAATGGAGGCGGATCACAGCTCTGTCTCCGGCATTAATAGTCTGGATGAAGCAATAGAATGAGGAACAAGATCACTTACGTTTGAAATGTGGAATGAAGTTGCACCCAGTCACAGTGCAGACTTTTGCTATGCTTCGATCCATTGAACAGTCGCGAGGAGTTCTCATAGGCATATTCAGAAGGGAGGTTAAACTCCCAAGAGGTCAACTCATTGTCCAACTTGCGATACGTTGCTTGCCATCCTTCAACATCGGATAGAGATCCAATATCCACTGGTCTCTTCAAGAAGAGATGTATGCGTGAAAAGATGCCAAGAATCTCCACATACAAACCGAACGAACCAACATTCTCCGCCCGACTCAGATAATCAGGACGTTCACTCGTGTGTTGGAACCATCTCGTCTCTACCGGCTCGTTTTTGGTGAAGTATTCATCCTTGCATGGTAATTTGCGGTCGATGTCCTTGTCATCCAAGGCGAAGTCGAAGGCCGTAGCAATGGTGGAATATCGATCTAAAAAGTATACCATCCAGAACAGTCTGCGCCTGCTTTCATCCTCAATCCAGGAACTGGGCTCCGGAAGAGTGACGGCTCTTAAGGTGTAGATGGACGGATAAATAGGAGCGATGAGAGATGACTTGGACTCAACAGCTAGTCCCAGCTGGACAACCGACCGTGTGATAAGAGCAAGCAATTTCCAGCCCGGCGGACCATTAGACGATCCCACCAGGTCCAGAGCTAATATCACCAACGCCTGGAGTGCTTTCACCGACGAGTTTTCGAGGCCGTACAAGATGACCTTCTGTTTCGAAGAGTCATGGTACCGCTTGCGGTTTTGCTCATTCAGGCGAGGGTCACTCGAGAACCGCAGAGTCGTCGCGACTATAGCATAGAGTACCATACGGTCGGCTTCTTCGAGAGGAGAAGGTCCGAAGAAAGTATCCAGAGTTGTTCTCCGGTGAAGAATAGGACACCAGGTATTGATATGTTCGAAGTACAAGTCCACCAGTGCGTACAAGAGGTCATACGGTGGCAGATCGAGTTCTGGATCAGCCAGAGAGTGTTCTTGATTAGAATACAGGTTGACTGGTACCTTCAATGAAGACTCATTTCCTGTATAGTCGTTATGTGGATTACTGCCCGACATTGAGGAGAGCGGTCCGGCTGAAGAGATGCCATTCGGGACATGGTTCTGCACCGCGTTCCTGAGCGAAGTGTCTGAAGGGCTGGTGATTGAGACATCATTGTGGCGAGCTGATAAAGGGGCAGTCGATGTCTCTTGAAAATAGACTGCGTTACGAGGACTTGGTCCGTGAGCGGCAGAAGGCTCTGACGGAGAACTATACGAATGTGGCCCCGGTTGTGAGAGGTCATGACTCATACTCATGCGATGCTGGCTTCGAATGATATGAGTCTCGATGAGCCGGGCTTGCGTCTGGATGACCTGCTCCAGCCGATCTGTCCTTATTAGCGATGAATACAGTTTGAACAGGAGAGAGCTCATGAGCATACCAAGCCGCTGCTCCAATTCTTTGCCGTATCCAGCCCGGAGACCAGGCTTCTTTCGTTCCTTATACTCACATAGCTGGCCATTGCGAGCGCACCATCCACAACTTGGCTGGGCCCGGTCTACAACTGTGAGTCATATGCCAAAAAGGACCAAAACCCAGGGCAGTAGATACTCACCACATTTGACTTTACGCTGCTTGCAGAGTTCGCATCTATAATCCGGTTTGAGATGTGTGAATCAGCAGTTGCATAAATTTCTGAAGAGATCACCGAATTGATGAAACCGGAGAAAGTAAGGGGATTAACATACGACACAGTGAGCGGACGTTTCCGTTTCAAACTTCGGGCTGCGTTTGAATCATTTGGCGCGATGCCATCATTATCACTATCGCCAGCGGACCACGACTCGTCAGCACTTTGTTCTTCCTTATTCTGGTCGCCTGCAAGCCGTGCTGGTGGTGGTGGAGTCTGCTGAACAGAAGCTATAGCAGGGTTCGGCATTGTGTTCTAGCGAGTTTCGGGGTTATGGAAAGCTTCCATAAGCAACAGCAGCACTATCAGCAGCAAGAAGGCATGATCATCGGCAGCAATGCAACAAGACGGGATGCAGGGTAATGGGTCCAGCCGGAAAAGCAAGATAATGCGGGTATCAACGAGGATCAACGGACAGAGACCGGGATAGACTGCCGATATCGAGGACAGAGAAAGGAGGGAAATTAGAATGGAATCAAAGGATCATGCTTGGGGAAGGCCAAGGGAACAATCACAAGAGGCCAATGAAATCTCCCTCGGCAGTGCCTGAGGCAACAGCTTTCCACCCCGCAAAATAACTAAAATCCCCAAAAATAACATGACCACAAGACCGGCGAGAGCTGGCCTGAATTGATCATAATTACGAAGCACAGAGTACCCTTAGATTACTTGCACCTAGCCAATCTCGGACTAGCAAAAGTATCTGCAAATTGGCACTGAAGCAGAATGACAGAAATATTAGGCAGCTCCATCGCGAAAGCGGACGGACAGTGGCTCGTCCACCTTTCCGGCCGAGACCTTACCTACCTTAGGTTACCTGCCTAGTACGGTAAGGTACACCAGGTAGGTCACTGGCCAATCACTCGTGTGGTCTCGGGCAAGCAATGCCCCGAGGTAGGCGTATACCGGGTATGATGGTCATGAACCCCACGACGCATTGTCGGGATGATCGTGTTCAAATATGACCGGTTTTCCACTTATCGTCATGGCAGATTATTGAGTCCCTATCTTCTCTCTTCCCTTTCCTTTCTCCGTGCGCGATTTGTCCAACTTCACCCTATCGCACCATGACTCTCAAATCGACTTTCCCCCGCATTAAAGAAGTCCGGACTTTCATCATCGATGGAGTTGGATCCGGTGGAGATTATCACAATGTAAGTATTTCTTCGAGGTCTGCAGTTTTTGCGCTCTTCTGGCTTTTCCTATTGGAAAAGCGTAATGGCTGGGACAAGAAGCGTTGGCTAAATGTACCTCCTCATCATGACTTAGGTCAAAGGTGGTCACTGGTTGGTAGACAGTGACATCTCCACCCCCATGGCAAAATGGGCGCAGTATCGCGGTTCCCGGACATCGTGGGGTATTAACGTCTTGGGATCTTTCTGTGTCGAAATCGAAGCTACCGATGGTACCAAGGGTTTCGCCACTGGATTCGGTGGCCCTCCAGCCTGCTGGTTGGTACATCAGCATTTCGAACGTTTCCTGATCGGCGCTGGTACGTTACTCGGTTTCGGACCCAAGAAGATTGGTTACAGGCCGTTCAACATGCAAACAATGGGGAAAGCTGACCTGATGCCTAAACGATAGATCCTCGTGACACAAACGATCTGTTCGAGAGAATGTACCGAGCCTCCATGTTCTATGGCAGAAAGGGTCTTCCAGTCGCCGTTATCTCCGTCATTGATTTGGCTCTCTGGGATCTCTTGGGCAAGATTCGCAACGAGCCGGTTTACAAGCTCATCGGCGGTGCTACCCGTACGCGGTTGCACTTCTACTGCACGGGTCCGCAACCTGCTGCAGCCAAGGCAGCGGGTTTCATTGGCGCAAAGGTGGCTTTGCCTCATGGTCCCGATGAGGGCACGGAAGGATTGCTCAAGAACGTAGAGTACCTCCGCAAGCAGCGTGAGAGCGTCGGCCCTGATTTTCCCCTGCGCGTGGACTGCTACATGTCCTTGAACGTCCCATACACAATTGAGCTCGTCAAGCGGTGTGAAGCGGAAGGAATCAACATCGATTGGTGGGAGGAGTGTCTCAGTCCCGATGACTTCGATGGCCATGCCCTCCTCAAGCGGGCTCACCCCACAGTCAAGTTCACTACGGGTGAGCACGAATACTCTCGATATGGTTTTCGGAAACTCGTTGAGGGTCGCAACCTTGACATCCTCCAGCCCGATGTGATGTGGGTCGGTGGCATGACAGAACTGCTCAAGATCTCGGCAATGGCTGCGGCATACGATATCCCTGTTGTGCCTCACGCATCAGGCCCCTACTCGTATCATTTTGTTGTTTCTCAGACCAACTCACCCTTCCAGGAATACCTGGCAAACTCTCCCGATGGAATGACCGTCGAGCCAGTGTTTGGCAACCTCTTCGTGAACGAGCCCATCCCAACTCAGGGTTACCTCGATGTTTCGATCCTCGACAAGCCAGGTTTCGGTTTGGAACTGAACCCTGCGGCGCCGCTAATTCCTGCTGCCACTATCCTCACACCGGCTCCTCAGAAGAGCCTCACATTGCCCAGCGAGGACGAAAAGCTGACCAACGGCGCTGCTCACTAGATTGACTCTTTTTGTCTAGATATCCACCTGAAATGTCACGTTCTCGACGAACATTCTTCTATTCAACCATTTACTGCACACTTTTAGTTCATGAATTGTACTGTACATATGGCTTAATTGCATTGTGTTGCTTGGTAGACTGAATGATCGGAATTCTGTCAATACTAGTACCCCTCGGTACTATAACTTACACTGATTGCCCATCTATTTCACACATAAAATCAATCACTCTGTTTTTGTTAATGAGCGACTATTCCCTAAGGAATACTAGTTTCAGATTGTAGTCGTGCAGCACTAGTGCCTCTCTTCTATCTCCCGCACGTGCGAACCCTTCTTGTTCCCCAGTCGGCGTTTCCTCCGAAGTCTGTAGGGTACTCCGTAGTGTGGAGAAGTGGGATGTTGATCGGGGTATCAATAGCACGAAGCCCGAACAAAACTCCACCAATTGCCGCTATCGCTCTCTTATCACCAACCCCTCGGCGGGGTTCTCTGGGCCAGGAGCCCTCATGTGAGGGCAAATCACGATCAACCCGGAGATCAACCATTATATCCTTGTGTACTTCTGGCTGCCCTTTAATTCCTCCTCCAATTGCGTCGTTTGAGTGAAACTTTGAAGTGTGGTGGTCATACGTCGATCAGAAAACAGATCGTTTCGCGATGCCTCTTCCTCAGCTGTTAGTCGGAAAGGTTGCGGCCATTACGGGCGGATTGACAGGTATCGGTAGGGTATGGATGCTTATTACTGGAAATATTTATTTTCGATGTATGCGATTCGGCTAACTTGTTGGCCAGGCGATTGCTCTCGAGTACCTCCGTCACGGCGCAAAGGTAGCAGTTAACCATCTCGGACGACCAGATGAGGAGCCGTTGCTGGAGGCCATGCGGAAAGATGTTGCTGAGATTACTGGAAGTGAGGGGGAACGATTCATCACAGTAGCTGGAGATGTCTCTCAGCCCGAGACTGGTCGGGACTTTGTCGCGAAGACTGTCGAGGCTTTCGGACGGCTAGATATTTTCGTGAGCAACGCGGGAGTGTGCAAGTTTGAGGAATTCCTGGAGTAAGTCAAGTCGCTTTACATGTCTTAGTTTTTGAAGTTGAAGCCGTCTGTACAGCTACTGACCGTCCGGCCTTTGCAGGGTTGACCCTCCACTTCTCGGGCACACGGTGAACACGAATCTCTGCGGAGCCTTCTACGTAACTCAAGCGGCAGCACGGCAGATGGCCCTGGCCCAATCACCACCTGGCGGTTCGATTATCGGGATCAGCTCCATCTCCGCGCTTGTCGGAGGCGGACAGCAGACACACTATACCCCTACCAAGGCTGGAGTGCTCAGCCTGATGCAATCGACTGCTGTAGCGCTAGGAAAGTACGGAATCCGATGCAACGCCTTACTCCCTGGAACTATCCGGACCCAGTTGAACGATGAGGACATGAGTGATCCTGTCAAGAGGACGTATATGGAGGGGAGAATCCCCCTGGGACGGTTGGGTCAGCCTCCTGATCTGGCTGGTCCGGCTGTGTTCTTGGCCTGCGATGAGTTGAGTGGCTATGTGGTGAGTGCATGATCTACTTTTCTTGCTCTGACTTTGGGGGAACACTACTGACGAAGGAACAGACTGGCGCACAGCTTCTCGTGGATGGAGGATTGTTTGTGAACCTGCAGTGACCGTTCTGATGTTTTCTTGTGACGATGGTTATGCCGACGAGCGTGCTCTACATGGCATTGATGATAAGCGCGTAGATATGTACATAGTAATTGCCGCAGATTCCATATTCAGATCTTGATACCATACGCTTTCGCTGCAACCTCTCCCCAGACCCCTTTCTTCTGTTCCTCAGTCAATCCTCGTCTCTCAAGAATATTCTCTACAACACTCTTCCAGCGACTCCAGGAGACAGTATTTCCACCTCCATCTATATTGCAAACAGGCCAGTCCGATCCAAACATGACCCGCTCAGGACCGAAAACCTCGAGAATAACGTCTGTCCATGGCTGTAGTCTATCAACTAAGGACGCGATGTCTGGATCGGGAGTCGATGCAAGCGGAGGTAACTCTGAAAAGCCACCGGAGAGCTTCATGTAAGTTGTAGGATACTGGGCCATGGCCCTGACGAGAGACTTCCATTCAAGGAATTCGGGATGAGAAGTTATAGGCTCAGAAGTAGAATAGGGCAGACGAAGGTTCGGTTTACAGAGATGGTCTTGTGTGGTGCCTTGGTCAGTTCCCTTGCATGTCAATCAGTTATTGGCCTGAGCGCAACATACTAATAACCAGTGTCAATGCAGCGCCTCCATCCACGCCATCATAGATTCTCTTCATCATCTCGACCGCTTCTCTCAGTTGCCAAAGACCGCCTTGCCGCGCATCCACGCCAAGGTCGAAGGTCAGCCCTCTGCTACCGAGATACTTGAGGCCGTCAATGAACCCCTGACTGAGCATGACACCGGACGGTTTATCCTGAACAAGATATCGCACTCCGCGTACTTTCCTCCAGACCTCCTCCGTCTGGGTCCTCTCCTTAACGAACGAAAGATACTTTTCAAGTGCGGCGGGACCCCCCGGTACGGGAGCCCAGGGAACAATTCCTAAGCATAAATGTCTATCGACATCTCTATGTCCCTCACCTGCAATTGGGTTTCCCAAAGCAATGCGAGTCAGCAGAGACACTTCATCCAGAGCGTGCGACCAGCCAGCGCCCGATTCTTCGACCGATGAGATTCGGTCCGTTTCGAGAAAAATGAAGCCGCGCAGGTAAGTGTATTGTGCTGCGTCTGGAGATGTAGGTACTATTGCTGTTGCTGCACGATATTCGTCGACAGAGTGCTGCGATCCAAGTGGGTTGTTGGGTCCATGCCATGCCAGAGTTGGGAGATGCGATTCCGGGAATAGATGAATGTGAGAGTCCACAATTGGGATAGGCATTGCGTCGCTCTTGATGCTTCTCAGCAGTAGCTTTGAGAGAGGTCTGCGACTCGTTCACCTGGGTTGTATCTGGGATCGTCTGAATGCGGGGTAGGGCGCTTCAGCTGTCACAAAGTGTCAAAATGCATAAGCAACAGGGAAGTTGTGTAAGATGATGACATAAATGAGGTTTCTTTGTAGCTCGTCATCTAGATCTGGACTTTGTTGACTTCCCTGAAACAACACGCCATCGGCGACCATTATGCCGAGAGTGCCACTTCGGTTTCATCCAGTTGACGTGGATGAACGACGATCAGGTGAGTACCTTTCGTGAGTACCTTTTGAGCCATTTGGGCGGAAGATATATACTTGTCCCTCGCCGAGTTCCAGTCATACCTTGAGTTTTTGAAAAGGTTTTGTTCGACCATAGATCCTGCTGGGACCAGGGTATGGAACCTCTACGAACCCCGCTTCGGCTTGCGACGTTCTTGACCCCTCATCGATTGATCCTTCCTTCGCTCCCATCACACGCCTCGCTTACAGACGAAACAGACATAATATCACACTTATCCTTGTGATCTTCGAAAATAAACTGCTGAAGTACTACCGAGGTCGTCTTGCCGCTTGACCCTAGGTTGTTACCGTCGTTTCTCATACCGGCATGCGACTATGGCAGTCTGGAGCAAGCCATTCCCCTCATGCTACGACATTGATACTCTGCTCATTGGACGCTGAAAGACGGCAAGTGCCAATTTAGTTATTGCCTAGGCCTTGTGCCTTGTGCAAGCTCATGCAGCGTATGACTTTCAAGCTGTCGCATCCGAAATAATGCCTATGTCTGCAGACCCTGCTGCGGAGGTGTCGGTTGTGTGGTTGTCCCCAATTGCCGGCTAACTTTCCCCGCTCCACCTTGACTCCCCTTTCTTGGTCAGGAGTAGCGTAATAGTCTACCATTGCAGGTAGCACAGACTTGGCAATGAAGATCAAAATAGAGGTGGAGTAGATAAAGAGGGGTCCGAAGATCGTGGAGTATTTGGACCACTCGGATTAGCACCTACACTTCTTTACGACCGTTTCTTCTTTCGCATTCCCGTCAACAGAGCACGTATACCATCAGTTGCACCACATAAGCTCACATTGTCGATATGGCCGCCCCAGAGATTCCGAAGAAGCAAAAGGCGGCTGTCTATGACCAGCCCGGCACTGTATCAACCAAGATTGAGGAGATTGATGTCCCGGAACCTGGTGCTGGTGAAGTTCTTATCAATTTGTATGTCTCCCGCTCGGAATATTTTTCCGTTGAAAGGAGATGCTGTGTTTCTTCTATACCAAAAACAGTATTGTTTCCTTTGGACTGACAAAGACAAATAGAACACACTCTGGTGTTTGTCATTCCGACTATGGTGTCATGACGAACAGTGTAAGTCGTGTCCACCTTCACCTAAAACTAGGCCCTGACGTCTCCTAGTGGAAGATGCTTCCACATCCTACGCTACCAGGACAAGTTGGTGGCCATGAAGGAGTGGGAAAAGTCGTCAAGCTCGGCCCGGGAGCTGAATCATCTGGATTGAAGATTGGGGACAGAGTTGGTGTCAAATGGATMTCGAGTGCTTGTGGAAATTGCCGTATGTGCCAACGGATATTCCAAAGCTTGCTTTCATTTGGTAAACTCGGACTGACAACCGAGCTTTTGCAGAGCCATGCCAGGCAGGCTCCGACGGACTCTGCTTTAAGCAGAAAGTGTCCGGGTACTATACCCCAGGCACATTCCAACAGTACACTGTCGGGCCAGCGAATTACGTCACACCGATCCCAGACGGGCTTGCCTCGGACGAGGCAGCCCCAATGCTTTGTGCGGGTGTCACCGTCTACGCTGCCCTCAAGAGAAGCCACGTTCGACCAGGGCAGTGGGTCGTAATCTCCGGTGCTGGTGGTGGACTGGGACACTTGGCGGTCCAACTGGCCAGCAGGGGAATGGGTCTGCGCGTGGTCGGCATCGACCACGGCAGCAAAGAAGAACTAGTCAAGGCTTCTGGCGCAGAGCACTTTGTGGATATCACGAAATTCCCCTCAGACGACAACGGCGCGGCTATCGTCGCTCATGTCCAGTCGCTGACCGATGGCCTGGGTGCACATGGCGTTCTTGTCTGCACAGCTTCGAATGCCGCATACGCCCAGGCTCTCCTCATGCTGCGTTTTAACGGCACGCTTGTGTGTGTCGGCATCCCCGAACATACTCCTCAACCCATCGCTACAGCAAATCCGGGGTTAATGATCTCCAAGCATTGTACCATCACTGGCTCGGCCGTTGGAAACCGAACCGAAGCTATCGAGACTTTGGAATTTGCAGCACGGGGCATCCTCAAGGCTCACTTCCGCACCGAGAAATTGGAGGCCTTGACGAGCGTTTTCCAGGAAATGGGCGAGGGTAAAGTCCAGGGAAGAGTGGTTCTAGATTTGTCCTAGAGCTGTCGGTATCGTTTGTTCCATCAAGCGTGTGTGTGTTGTTCTGTATGGAGTATGGATGGGTCAATGTGATTATTATTGTCGTCCTTTGCGTTAAGGCCTATTTACTTGAATCCCGGTAGGATCTCGACCATGTCCTAATCCTATCGCTAACTACGAGTTCCGTTTGCCAAAAACATCACTGCTGGGGATAACTAGACTACTGAGGGGGATCCGTTAATCGGCTCGACTAGAAATGGGGACGGAAAGTTGGAGGGAGGGATTGAGAAAAAAAATTGACCGACGCAGGATTCGAACCTGCAATCTCTTGATCCGTAGTCAAGCGCCTTACCATTGGGCCAGCCGGCCAGGCTTATGCAAAGACCTGCCAAATTTGGTTATATAATCATTTAATAAGTCAAGAAATGGCGGCTTGATTCCTTGCCAATACCCCCATGTTCAGGAATGGGTTCACGAAGCTTAATGTTAGGCTCAAGTGAAAACAGCGCCTTGGCCATACCATCATCGGTAGATATTCCGTAGATAGCCTTGGTCTATGTTATTTATAGGTACCGCTGATCACAATATATCTTTCGGCTTCACCTCAAGTTTTGAACCATGAAATGGATGTTGATATTGTGCTATATATATATCAATATGTTTTAGGTAGGTGGGACCACAGATGGTCAGCATACTAGCTATATGGAATAGATCAGCATATCACCCATTTATCAGATCTCTACTGGGTTGAATGAAGCACAATGACTATATTCGACGCACAAGGGTATCTAGATACGGAATCACTCAAGGAAAGCATAGAATATGTACAGACCAACCAAATCACACACAATGACCGTAGAAGTCTTAAGTTGTAGAAGTCATCGACTGCGTTTGGTATCTCCTCCAGATGTGGCCGTGGCTTGGCGTTTCTGCCCAGATGTAGGAGAAGTCGATTCAGCCAGGCGTACTAGAGCGCCCAACTTCAGAATATAAGCTTTGGGAGCTCTGTTCACCTCGTTCTTCTGCAGGATTCTCCCCAGTCTGTCCGCGAATCCACCCAAAACCGCGGGCTGTAGCTTCTCGAGCGCATCGAGGATGAAGAAATTCCCCGTCTCGTCTGCTCTGCCGATAAGCTGGTGATAAAGATTCCGCTGGTCCTCATCCTCTCCGTGAAATGTCGTCCGCCCCCACGTATTACCATCCAGAGAATCCTTGTTACGGCTGCAGATGTCCTCAAGCAGTGTCACCAGGGCTTTTGCTGCGCCTTCCGCGCCGTGAGGTGCCCGCGCAACGATGTGTTGCCCAATGCGGTTGACATTTCGTTCCAGCTGTTCGACAACATCGTCGACATCCAGACTTGTGCTGTCTGCAGGCAGCTGCCCTGTTTGACAATAGCGATCAAAGTCTGCCAGGAGCCTCCGCGTCTTCTCCTGCATCTTGTCGAAATAGATCGCCGCACAAGCCCCAGGAGGCATCGCCTTGCATAGGCTAGAGAAGACAGCATCGTCATGTAGGGCTAGTCGTACCATGGTGGCCTCAAAATCACCCTGCACCACGCACTGTTCTGGAGTGCGTGATTGATCTGCATGTTCCACGAGATCATTGCGAAAATCCTCGAGGACTGTGGATGTACTAAATGCAGAAATAATATCTCTCACTTTCTGAAGGCGGCTCATGCCCCCTTCTGCCTCACTGCGAAGATACTGCCAATTGAGCTGTTCAGCTACGGCCTCAAGCTTGCCCTCAAGGAGCTGCTCGATACGAGGGAGATCCTCAGAGAACCCGTTCTGTGACAGCGATACATCAGATGCAGGTGGTCGGGAGATGAAGCAGCCGTGTAACTGATCAAGAAGCCACTTGAAATTGAGAATTAGCGTTTATCCGGTCTAATCGGTAGGCACCAAACTTACGAAAATATGCTGGCAGGCCACCTCAGGATGGCCCGAGAAGCTCAAACAGGTGCACGTATAAGCATCAGATCCAATATGAACCCGCGGCCTTTCCGACAACTGAAAATCATAGCCCCCCGATATCGAGCGACAGCCGACGACATCAAAGTGACTCGTCAGTCCAATAAGCGCCCTCGCCTCCGAATCACCATCCAAGCGAGCGAGGTCATATACGATGCCAGAGTTCGCCTGGACGGTTGACAGCCCGGCCGACTCTTCTCTGCCTGACCTGCTCTCTACACTGGAGCTATTCATCGCAGCACCGCCTTCAGTATATGCTGACCCCTTCGCCTCCGAATCCATAACTGGAACGTCACCACCTATCGAAAGTTTGTGGAGATGCCTCGTGGGCGCAGACATAAGATCTCAGGCACCAGTCGTGCCAATGAACTGTTCCGGTTAAAAATCCCAGGATGATACTAGCACGCTGAGACAGTCCGCGGCCATGCCCAATTTATACGACACCCGCAGAGTTCGCATCGAACCATGGATGGGAGCGGGTACCATGATACAAGCAAGAGCCAACAAAATGCGTCAGTCTCTCTCACGAGCGCAGCAAACAGCGGCAAGTCAGTCGCATATCCCTCATGACGGGTCGGCAATCCGGATTTGAGGTTCGAACTGCGCCGATTTTGCCATTCACCTTTGCCGCAAAACTTCACTCGTGGACGTCTTGGCATGAGGGTTTAGACATTTGAAAAGCGGATAGATTGTCATTATCGTCCTCGACCGAAGCACCAGCTTTGCCAAGGACCCGGGAATGTCCAAACTGCGCTCAAGAGCCGGGAGACAAAGAACCATGGTACAGGTCGCCGAACGGTGTCGGAGGGCGAGGACTATCCTGACCGGCAGATCATAGATACTAAATCACAAGACCTCTACCAAACTCGCGACGTAGAAACTATCAGAACGGTTCTACCTTTGGACACAAAATTCTGGCGAATCAAAATGCTCACCTTCGGTGTCGAAAACTTTAGACGGCGGTAAGATCCCCATGATTGACCGCAAGAAGTAAAGAGCCTCGTAAGGCTTATCGGACGAGGACTGGATAATGCTTCGATGACCGAGCAAGTGAGAAACATCGAGAAACATGCAAATTAGTGGATGAGACGTTGCCTTTCTCCGTCTGCTGCCGCAGGAGCTGAGTTGTATATTTGAGGCTTGAGCAGTGACCAGCGAAGTTGACGGGCACCAGCCCAGGCCTGTCACGCGGCGAAGCAGTTGTTTGAGATGCGGCACAGTGACATCCTTTGTAAACTACGCGTACTACCTACGAAGATAGACGCTTGATCACAGATCCCAGCGGGTCGAATTTCCATGTCTAATTTAAGTTCCATTCTTCAATTTCTAACCGACACAGATTATGTGTACTTGCGGGGGTATCTGGTAAGATTGACCGATGCGTATACCTTCAACAATTCAAAGCAAAATTGACGCATGCTTTGGAACAATCAGACCACAATACAGTAAGGCTTGGAGCATAAAGGGGTATTATTAAGGAAATTCGTTCAGTCATAACCTCCCTGCGTTGCACCGACAAAAAGAGAAAAGATCAGGAAAGTGATATATGTTCCTGATAAAAAGGAATGCTTGAGCGATGCCGAGCACACTCATTTCAAGCTGTGGAATTATGAACTGCCCCTCGCAGCGTTCCTCCTCTTCGCATCCTCCAGAGCTTTCCGAAGCCGCTCCTGGTGCTCAGGATCTCCGTCCTGCTTCCTGGGCCCAGGGGTCACTGTAGGCGGACGAGGTCCCGGTAGCAGGACATCCATAGGGTGCACAGCAGGAATGGTCTCGGAAGTCATAGGTTGCTCTACCACTGGCGTTTTGCCCAACGATTCAAGAAGATCATTGATCTTAGCGATGATCTTGGAGGGGCCAACGCGCACGCTCTCCATTTTTGAGTGGAGAGCTTTTTGAATCTTCGCATCTTCCTTCTTCTTCTCATCATCCAGTCGGCGGAAGACCTCAGGATCAGCGTTGGAGTAGCGAGCTTCAGCGACAGAAACACTGTAATCCGCGTTGTTGAGGGCCGTATCAGCGACACCAAAGCTGTGCAGGATGGATTCCGAATCCTGCCGCAAGGATTCGACCAGAGTGAACACAGATTTCAACAACTGCTCTACCTCAGTTACTGCTAGACCAGACGACTGAATGGCCTCAGAATCAATACGTGTCACTTTAGCAGTGACCTCATCCAGGAGACTTTGGTTCTCGCCTAGTCCGAGTATGATTGCGTTGTCAAAGGTATCCATAAGCCTGTTAGCCCGATCGTCTCGCGCCTTGGCTGCTTCGAGAATATTTCGCTTCTCCATCTGATCAAACTCCCCATCCAACTTTTTCAGAGAGGCAGAATCTCCCATGAAAACGAGTGGGCGTCGTTCTGCCTTCTTGCGTCGGCGCTCACGGTCCAGGGCGATCTCAAGACGCTTGTAATAGCGTATTTCGAGCTTCTGATAGATGTCATTTACGATCTTCATCGTATGAGACAGGTTGTACTTGTCGGTGACAGAATCCTTGATCTTGCTGTTTTCATGGTCAAGTTGCGCGAGGGCAGATTCATAATGATCCTGAAGCGCGGAAATTTCCCCGTTCAGACGCTCGTCCAGCGGATTGTAGACCTTCGCGACGAAATTTTCCAGCTCCTGTCTCTCTTCGTCCAGCTGTACGCGCGCTTCTTTCTGGCGAAACTCTTCTTCCAGAACGTTGATATCAGCATAGCCAATTTCCTTCTCGTTGAACAAGTCATCAATATGCTTCTCGGATTCCTCCTGCCGTCGCATACGCTCTCTGTCAGTGTTTTCACGACGAATCTTGGCTGAAGCCTCCCAAGTATTAACGGCCTCGCGGATATAGCTGAAGTCGTCTGAGTATTTTTCCAAATCCCTTCTGGTTGTAACGTGCCATGAGCTTTCAGATTGCTTAGCTAATGGGGATGAGACCATAGAACGCAGGTCATCGATCGGGCTACCAGTCTTTCCTTGCTTGGGGGCCGCCGGCAGTGGGGGCGGCGAAGATGTCCTTGGAGAAGTTTTATTCCTATAAGCGACGCTTTTCTCTCGGATAAGCCCGATAAAAGTTTCGTCGAAGTCTTTTTGTGCCACTGAAGACGTCACGGTACTCGACCTGTTCCGATTAGGTGCGTTGGGCGCGTTCGACATTACACGCCCACTTTCCGCAGACGCCTGACGCAGGGCAGAGTATGCCTGGTACGCAGGGCGGTCAAAGGTGAGGTCGTCAGAGCCACGTTGAGGGCCCTCAGTGTATCGAAAGGGAGTGTAAATGGGCTGCGGAGGGTTTGTTGCTAACGGGGAGAATGCCTTGTCATTCATGGAGGGCGGGACGGATATAGCCCGCGAGATTGGATTTTGAGCGTTAGACGAGAAGTCCCTGCTTGCCCTTGCCTTGAAGGCATTAGGCTGCGAGGCGGATCTTTGCAAACCCTCCGGTTGGGGCGTATGGAGTCGGCGAAGGATTGGACGCCCTCCTGGACTATAGCGACCTTCTTCCGATTCCCCAAGGGCATCGTTAGAGGAAGTCTCCGCATCATATCCTTCTTCTGATTGGACTGGAATCAAGCCCGACTCGACGGGAGGAGATGTCGAATTCTGCGGGATTGGTGACGATTGTGGCGCGTCTTGATCCTTCTTCTGTTCAGGTTCGATGTTATACAAGATCTCACGCAGTTTTGTTTCCTTGGCCATGAAGGCCGTGAATATCTTGAAGCGTTCCTCATCAGAATCAGCAACCTGCTCTTTTCGCAACATCGCTACATAGCGTGCCAGCGATGACTTGGACCAGGAGTCTAGGTCTTCGTAGGGCTCTTGCAGTTTGGGCTGCGGGCTCGCTGTATTCGGTCTCCCACCACTAGTTTCACCCACGGCACTGCTCGACGCCGGCGTAGCCGTTCGCGACGGGACCTCCTTTCGAGGAACCTTGAATTCCTGCTTCTGTTGTGTAATATCCACAGGGCTTGATCCCTGCGTTGAGGACCTGGTTTCGGGCCCGGAGGCCGGACTCTCCCGAGATTGCTCGACAGCGGACTTGGTCTGTCGAGTGATTGGTTGGTTCCAAGCTTCGATAACGCCATCAATACTTTCAGATGCTTCAGTAGCCGAGATAATACTGTATTCGGTGCCGCTACTATCTACCCTAACAGGACGGGGCGGATCACGCACATCCGGCGTACTGCTTGGACTAACTGGTGATTCGCCGTCATGATGCTGCTGAGGTATGGGCTGAGGGTATGCAGGTTGCGCAGAGGGCGAGGTCGTTGTTGGCGGAGTAGATACAGTGGGCTGGTTACCCGACCCAGGCGGGAAAGAAGCCCGCTGACGTGGAAGTGGATCGGCTACGGTCGAGGAATTAATTGGATGGTTCTGCTTGCGTTCGGGTATCTCCACGCCAACACCGGTCCCGGGAGTAGGTACCAGGCGCTCCCAATCTGATGGGGTTCCAGACCCCAAGCCATAAGCGTTGGCTGGGAACATGTTAGGACCAGTCTTGGGTGGTACTGGCGGAGCAGTTTCTTGCTCGCTTGGCAAGGTCTGGGGCCAAGGTTGCTCCGCAGGTGGAAGCTGCTGGGCAGGAGGTGGAGGACTCATGGTTTGAGGACGCCCTGTGCTGGCTTCAGTTGCATGTGCTGAGGCCGAGTAGGATGTCACCTGAAGATTTTGACGGGAAGGGAATCCTGCATAAGCCGCGTGGTTCGGCTGTTGCCATGTCTGATTGTCTAATGGTGTGGGTTGAGCCTGGTAACTGGGGGGAATTGGCGGGGGTGGAGGGGGAGGCGGTAGAGGTGCAGGAGCTTGTTGGGACGGGTGAGAGGCGCCTGTTGTCCACTGCTGATGATTCTCGAAGGAGGGAGGCTGTGAGCCATACCCAGGAGTAGCTGGCAGAGGCTTGTGATGGTCAGGGGAGCCGACAGTCGGGGACTGATGCGCAGGATTATGGTAGTGATGCTCCGCCGCACTTGGAGGTCGAGGCTATATAAGGCCATGTAAGCATGAGGCGGTCCACGTATAACTGCGCGAGGATTCAGACACTTACAGGCAGCGGCGGAGGCGCCAGAATCTGATGCTTATATCTCACTCCCCATGACGTTGTATTCAGGCCGCTGGGACCACCAGACACGGGTGACACAACTGCGCCAGGTGATATATTGGAGATAGGTCCGTACGTATTAGGATGATATGAAGGAGCTGCAATCGGCGCAGGAGGAGGAGGGGGCGGTGGAGGTGCCACAGAACCCGCGGGCCATGAAGATTGCTGGTGTTGAGTTGTCGCAGGTAAACGCCATTCTGGTTGAGAAGGACTTGAATGCGGTGGACCGGTGGAATGCGAGTAAGAATGCGAACCGTACATGGCTAGGAGATCTTCTTTGTCAGTTACAGATATGCGCCTGGACAAGCATGAATGTTGCCGGTGGTGGTCTGATTGTTTCTTTGAAGGCCACTTACCGCAGAACCGGTGGGGTTCGGACGATTATGAGCCTTACAATGAGAAAAGAAATCAATAATGACTACCTATTCGACCGTGGATCAGGAGGACAAGGTAAAGGAAAACAATCTGGTGACACCGGATGGCCAACCAACCCTGCGTCTTGACAGAAAATAACTGCGATGACCCCAGGGGCCAGGTGATGATGATGGAAGAAGAAGCACCTGAGGCTGTGCTGTGTGTACTCCGTATTCGCATTGCCTCCCTTCGGCTTCGGCTTCTCCAACTCTGCCATCAACAAGACGACTCACACAATAATACATCGAAAATAAAAAAACAATCATTATAATATTGCTAAATTTCTCGTTCTTTGACCCTAGAAGTTCTTGGTTACAGGACACGGCCATGACTGCTTTGTGAACCCTCACTAACCTCGACTTCAACGAGGATCTTGCAAGAGAACGTCCCGATTCAATAATGAGGCAGAGGATGAACGTCCTTCTACCCCGACGTTCACTCGGGATACTGATAGATGCTGTTCATTGATATTCAGCACAAACAATAAGACTGATGGCATGTCAATGCTGACAAAAACCCTCGGTCGGTGTCATATTGACCAATATATATCATGCTGACAACCTTGGACAGTCGGATGTATACAATACGCCGGGCCTCAGCAGGTCGATGGATTTTTTTCTAATCAACACAATTTCTGTTATGGTCATGACTTTCGATTCTCGTGGGTTGGTTTTGATATTGAAAGACAGCCAAATCGGAGAACGGGGCTTTCCTTTGTTCCTGAATGCTACCATGGTTCTGAACAATTGGGAATAAACTGCGAGCAACCGAAATAGGGTAAACGAAGGTCTACCTTACCTAGGGACCGACCATCTAGCATGTATTCAGTCCCTGTCTACTGTGTCTCTTTGTCCTTGAACCACTGGACTTTCGAAAGTCTAATGTGTTACGTATCCCTGAAAGAAACACCCTTTTAAGCATCTGTTGCCCGGTCCTTGGAAGAAGGGTTCTTTGTTGCCCTAAATATTCGACATGCCCTCTGTCATTGCTGGCCATCGAGAAGAATTAGATATATACAATGTTCTATCGAATGACAAGACTGACTTGCATCGTTCAACCATTGATCAGCCATACCAACTTGTCCTACACAACCCCTGCTGTTTGTTATTGAAATAATGGCCCCCGGTCTCCATCCTCCTTCAGATCCCGAAAGAGCCCAGGCATGGTGGACAGAAGTCTTCCTGTCCCATCCGCCTCGTGAGGTGGTTGACGCACCGGAGTTCCCGCCCAGGCCGGACGAGTTCCAAGAGATCGACTGGGCGCCATATGTGGAATCGAAAGATGCAAAACTAGCACGCATCTTGTGGGATCGTCCCACTCAAAAACTCCGACAGTACTTGGAAGGCCTAGGCCAGCACCCTTTTCGTCGGCCTGATGATGATGACGATACAAGGGCTATGGAGCACACGGAAGGACTCGCCTTAGAGGTGTACGAGCTTCTCCTGTTGGAGCACATGTACCCCATGGCAGAGTCCGAATGGCAAGCTAAATGGACACAGATGGGGATGGACCAGGCGAAGTGGCGGCTCGATGATATCTTGGAAGACTGGGGGCATATGCCTAATACTGGTCCCATCCTTATTCGAGGCAAGGATGTAATGACTTCCCGCCAATTGACAGTTGCAATCTTGAAGCAGGAGCTTAGGGACCGAAACCAAGTCCAGACTGGGACTTCGCAAGTCTTGCGCCAGCGTCTTTACGAATATGAGCGAAAGTCTCTGACACTCTTTTCCAGAAGCGACCTCGGACATTGGAAGATATCCACAGGGAAGCCGCGGGGCTGGAGAATCTACCCGGGCGATGAGTTGAACCCGTTGGACATGTACACCTGGGCCATTAAACTCAGCCCATACAACCCTACATACTGGGTCAGCCGTGGCTATTGCCACTACAAGCAGGCCTTCTTTGACCTTGCGATCGGAGATGCCTACCGAGCCCAGCTCCTCTGCGAGGTGCTTGTCGATGCTCGGTGCAGAAACCGCCAACCCGGGCTTTACCCCCGAATCTGGCACGCGATCTCTCAGCATATCCTGGCAGGGATGAACAGTGACACGGAAGCCATCCCGCCAGAGGTGGAAAAAATGCGCCAATCTAACGGGATTAACTACTTCATCCCAACCCTTCGGAAGGCGCTCCATAACATCATCAGCCTCAGTCTCGCAGCGCTTCAAGCCCGAGAGGATTGCAAGGCCATGGATAAATACCTTCCTCAAAGGGTTATCATGCCAGACCGCGATAGGCGACCTTTCGAACGACGTAACGAGGTGATGGAGGCTTATTTCGAGCAGTCTCACAATGAAAAGGAGGCAAGAAAGCTTTGGTTTCACGAGTCCAGGGCAGGAAAGGTTTCGGCGGAAAGGCTATATCCGTATGAATCGTGTGACAAACATCGGACCGACCAAGATTTCCTCGATGAATTGAACCAAAGGCTCTTCGGAAACAATCAAGCCCTCCCTTGGAGGAAATGCAAGGTCAAATCGGTTGAGCGCCTCAAGCCAGCAAAGAATTCCGCCACAGCGCTAGGGGTGTTTGCAACCGAAAAAATCAAGAAAGGACAGATGATTTTCGTCGAGGAGCCGGCAATGCGGGGACATCTCGGCGTGAGCAGGCTGCCATCGGATCGGTGTGAATACAGCGCAAGAACACCACGATGCGACAACTGTTACAAAGAGCTTGATGCCGCGTGGCCGGAAGAGGACCAAGAACGGATCAGGAAGATCAAAGCCGGACAGGACAAGGCCGCATGCAAATGCTTTCTGCTCGATGGGAAAGAAGCTATACCGCTAAGCTACTGTCCCCCAGGTCCTGGGCCCAAGACATGCTCCGAGATTGCGCGGAAGTTTTATCATTTTCGGGCCTGTGGGAAAAACTGGAAATGGCTGCATGATGCTATGCGCCCATACTTGATGCAATGGGGTAATCATAAAGATTATCATTACTTCAGTCACACAAATGAGGCCCATGGAACATTGCTGAGCCTTCTCCTCAGGGAAGTGTTTGACATCACACTCGAGAGGCGCGAAAGGTTGCACGACCCAAACCTCTTGGCGCACGAGATTGACGAACTCTTGATCCTTGAGGATAATTTGGACCGGACTGATGAGAAAGTAGCATTTCCGTTCACATTGGCTGCCAACATCCAGGTCCCATTCGACATTCTCATGCAGCTGGGCGTAGACATATTTGCCGACTTTTCGTTCGACACCTGGGTCATTCAGGTCGTGCTAAGGAAATTGCTGATCAACGCGATTCCCTGGGCTGATGTACCGGCCCTGAAGATGAGCAAAGAGCCAGCCAAGAAGATTGTTAGGCGGAAGGAGATTGACGACCCAGAAAAGCAACGAGAAATGACTAAAGACAGAGAAAGCTTTGAAAGCTATGACCCGTCATTTCGAGTGCTGTATCTCTATCCAGGTTTCAGCCTGTTCAATCATGCCTGCCCAGAAAAGCATAACGCACAGTGGGGATTCGATTTCGGCGGCGTGCCAAATCGTGTATTTGTATGGGCAAAAGAAGATATTCCCAAGGGAAAGGAAATCCTCATTTCCTACACTGAGTCGCCCATGACGGAAAAGGGTATGCTCAGGCAGCTGGGTCGACAATGCGCTTGTGACGGAGAACACGAGGACGAGTCGAGCGATGAGGACGATGCTCCGCAGCAGCCTCCCCAGTACCCGCCGCTGAGCGCGGCACCTCGTGATCCAACTCCAGATACCAGTCCCGATCCGAGTCAGGGTACGTCTACGAGGGCACTCGGGACCCAGACGAAACCTATCGGGGCGCAGGTGGACGGAGCGGATGACGACAGGGAGGAGTTTGCAGCCAGTGAGCAACCTCTACTTCCTGGAGCAACGGAGGCCGAAGAGCAGTTTGACTGGGAGTTAGAGCATTATATGGCAACAAGGAAACGCCCGTACCGCGGGGAATGGGCAGAGAGTGGATATCACAAGCGTCAACACTTCGATTTCTAGAAGAAGCTCCGCGGAAGTAGCTCCAGAGCTGAAACAGAGCCATTTCACCAGCTTCCTACACATTGGCAGCGGGACCTGAGGTGCTTCCTTTGCCAGAGACTCGAGCAGGGACTGTTCATCTTGAGAGGCATCAGATTCAGTGCATGTATTGTGTTTCTGTTGATTGCGGTGGGTGAATTTTCTATATATTTTGAGATTACCTCGCGTGAAGCTGCTTGGTTCAGTTTGTTTTCTTTCGCCACTGTGATTGCTATTGTTCACAGTTTGGGGTTGGCTGTTGAGGAGGAGCCTTCCATTATAATCTCTGGTGCTTTTCTGGTTTTCAATTTGAATGAAGACTTGTGCTGTCGGTAGTACACGTCACAGTTGCACACTACGTGAGCTCGGTGCGTCTACATCAAAGGTAAAAGCAATTCCTGATGTTGCCCAGGATATCATGACAGGAGACGTACCATCAGATTGAAGAAGGGAAGTCGATTGTATCTTTTGAAGATTCCATTATAGCATACAGAGATACAAGAAACCTAACACATCCAGTAAAGTACACATATTTCTAACGAAAGCCGAACCCCATCCTTTATAGCACAGCACAATGGACGGGAATTCGATGCCACAAAAGGTTTATACATAGAGCCGCAGCAACCCAACCAGCGCAGCTCTAGATGAATAAACGACGTTGCCTGGAGTCGTTTAGGCCATCACTCTGAGCCGTCTCCCCAGCTTCTCTAATTCTCCAACAACGCCACCTCCGGCCAAGCTCCACTTCTCCCCAACCCACTCGTCATTGACGTTTTCCCGCAGAAGTCCACTGCGTGCGAAGTATTCCATGAAACCTCGAGCCTCATCCCTTGTAAGGCCGCCAAGAGTCTGAAGCTCCAGAGCACCCTCCTTAGCAGAGGCGGGTTTAGGAGACTCGAATGCGTCAAGGACGCGCTTGTCAACTTTGCTGTAGGGATCGGCCTGAGGGAATTCGGGAGCGGAAGGACTAACACCAGCCTGGCGCGCTGCTGTCTGCTTGAGAGCAACTTCGAAGCTGTAGATAGTAGGATTGTTGGAAGCGGAAGTGGCATAGAGCAGCATGCCCCCATTCGGAAGGGTAGGCTGACCAGCACCGGGCTTCAACAGCGAAAGAAAGTGTCTTACGAAGACAAGATCATGAGCATGAACGGGCTCAAAGTCAGCGCTTCGGTATTCAGTGTCTTTCATCCAGTGTGCCAGGCCATCCACAGTAGCAAGAATCGGAGGGCGAGGCTTGAAGGCCTTGTCGTAGCCGGGAGATGCAGAAGTTGCAGTAAGTTCAGCCCACAGCGCCTCAAAGACAGGCCAGGCGACGGCGGGATCGTTAATGCCAAGAGTAGCAAGCTCTGCCAGGCTCATGCTGGGTTTCACAGCCGAGCCGAGAGCGGGATGCGCCCGAGAAACCTTCAGCCCCGACAAGACCTCCTCGTTCGCTTTGACCGTACGAGACAAGAGGGCAGCTGTTGCTTCATTCTGGACATATAGATTGGGGACTTCGTCAGAGAGAGGCGCGTAGCCAGTGTGTGCGACGACCAGGTCCTGGGCTAGAATGTTCTGTAAGCCCACGTACACCAACAAGCAATCAAGCAGACAGAAGATCAGGGTATAGGTAAACAGGGTGGTAACATACGTTCAGGAACAGTAAACACGACCCATTTCTTAGTAAACGCCATGGCCATGGCTTGCAGCAGGTGCACACTCTTTCCCGTTCCTCGCACACCAGTAACGATCTTCTTGATGACCTTGCCCTTGTCTTCGCCTTCACCCGAGATCATGTCAAATTGTCTTCCCAGCTCCACAGTCTCCCGTCTTACCACCGTGCCGGGACGGCGGAATATCGACCAGCCCTGCTTGGGCTTGAAAGCCTGCACAGCTCTTAACGGATCGATCAGCGGCAGGGGCAGACCCAGGACCGTTCCACGAAGACGTGAATCCACCATCGTCTCTTCTGTGAGGTCCTGCATGCCCTCAACCTCAAGAGCGTTCGGGTTACTGAGAACGATGCGTTTCCGGAGCGCCTTGCGTTCTCCCACAGGCGGCGGACGAGGCCTGTCAACGGGCTTCTTCTTCTTCATCTTGGCAGACTTTGCCTGACGGTACTTAGGAGGACCATCAAGACTGGCTTTCTTCTTTGTCGGGTTCGCATATTGCACCGGTGATGAGTGAAATGCCGCTACTCTGGGTGTTGCTAACGACGGTGGGAGAAGAGCTCGAGTTGTCGAACGAAGCCGCGTCAAGCAGCTCCAGCAGAAAGAGGAAACCATTGCGACACACTGGCGCAGAGGCCAGCGTTAACCGGTCAATGGAGGCTGCTGAAACGTTGGAAGAAGAGGGAGAAAGGCTGCTGCCGTTGATTGTCCGAGTGTATCAATTCCAATGCGGTTGGGGTCTCGGAGCAACATTTTCGAACTTCTCCTGTTACTATTTAGGGCTTAGCGTCGTGGCCGTTCTAAGAGTGGAAACGGGACATGGGTTAAAGCGGCCTCCCAAAATTTATTCCGCAACTTTTTTTTGGGCCACTCCGATCGGGAATAATACTGGTCCATAATAATCGTCTACATCTCGCATTTTCCAACCTCACGGGTATAATATCGCCGTTCTTCAGAATCGGCACTGGTACCCTTATCACGATGACTGAAGTCGAAATGGCGACCGCTGCGTCTGAGGCTAAGCCCAAACCCGAGAAACTGTGAGTACAATGCCCATTGACAAGCCAGTAACCGCCTCACTGCAGATACTGATTCTTTCGATGCCCTAGCCCTGTCACAGTCTCGAAACCCACGCCGTACACTTTCGACTTGGGCTATCTGATGGCCAATGATCCTAACCCCCTTGAACTCCCCCGCTCAGAGCCCTTGAACGTCTCTCTGAAGGCCATCGCGCGAGACGGCACCCAGTCCCTCCTCAACCAGCTCCTCACTACCTGCCCGATTACGTCTTCTGCACAGAATGGTGTCCTCCTCACCCTCCCTCCCCCAACGACTGTACTCCCCCGACACAAGCCCTTGCCCACACCCAAGCCACCTACCAAGTGGGAGCTGTTCGCCCGCAAGAAGGGTATTGGCAAGTATAGCAACAAACCCGGCGCTGCGCTGGCAGACAAGGAGCGCCGCAAGAAGCTGGTCTACGACGAAGAGAAGGGTGAATGGGTACCCCGATGGGGCTACAAGGGCAAAAACAAGTCGGATGATGAGTGGCTGGTAGAGGTCAAAGAGAAGGACTGGAAGAAGGAAGAAGAGGCGGCGGCTAAGGGTAGTTCGATCCGTGGCCTGTCGCGTGCCGATCGCAAGGAGAGAATACGCCGCAACGAGAGGAAGATGAGATCTAATGAGCGGAGATCCCGCAAGTCCGGTGGTGGATGAGCAAGTAAACACTATTCCGGATGCACTAGACGAAGATCTGATTTTCGTTCGTTGTTCTTCTTTTATGTGTCTCAAAACGCTGGGCTTGGCCAAACAAAAGCAGGAGTTCGGATTGGAGTCGCCGGTCTTTCTATTGTCTATATCACTTTTACGGATTATCACTGTTGGACCAAACAAAACAAGATCAGATTAATGCATCATACCCCGATCATTTGAGATCTCAAATGCAAATCTACATGTTGGGATCATTCACCTTCGTTTTGGCTTTGTACTCAGGTTGACGCATAAGAGTTCCGGTTGGGATATTTTACAATAAGAGGCTGATAGAGGCACACAAATTGCGCACAAACAATGGAAGTAAGGAATGACAGCGTAAGGGGTATGCACGCAACGGAAATAAGAAACATCGAGAAAAAGCTCCGAGCTGGGAATCAAATGGCAAAAGAAAAGTAAATGTGACGTTTCAAGAACATGTACGCAAAACAATCGGGCCACCAGGATACTGCACGTTAGCTGAGGCAATTTGTACAACCAAAAAATCGTATGAAAAAACCCATAAACCAACTCCGAGGGCGCCGATCTATGCACTTCTTTCGCAAAAGTACCACATTTGAGAGACGAGAAAAACGTAGTGATGAGTGCACAGAAAATGTTGGATTCGATCATTCTTCCGCGACTTTGTGCGCAGAAAAGAGAAACCAAGATGGCGAAGTAGGGAGAATCACGAACTGCAAGCAGGATCTTGGAAAAAGTCAAGTCAATGTACAACCACAAGAAGATTAGTTTGACCTCGGATCCAGTCCGTGTCTTAAGCAGGATGCTTTCTGAAAGAGTCAAGAAGAATGCATCGCAGAATTTTGGAAAGAGGACGATAGATGTAGCTTGAGAGTTGTCAGACCAGCAGTGTCAACAACGGCTAAGTTCACCAAATATTGACCTGAGCGGAGAATCAACGTCATATCTGAATCGGAGACAAGGGTGGCCCGAGCTCGGGAAGCTGGGAGATGCTCCTTGTGTGTGTAGTTTCAATCTGTTTKGGCTTCTGTTTCCGGTTCTTCGCCGTCTCAGGACGGTACGTTGGTTCATCCTCAGCAGCTGCTTGACTACTGCCGGAAGAAGATATGGCTCTTTCGTTAGCATCCGAGTAAGGTAGAGAAGAGTGATCAACAGCTCCAGACTTTGAAGATGCGGCCTTCTCCTTTTCGTCCATCTCCCTTTCAATCTGCAGATACTCTTTCTCGGTCCAGCAACCCTGCCAGCAATTCTTCCAGTCGCATACGAGGAAATGAAAGCAAAAGGCGTCAATCTTCATGCAAGGCTGGAAACAAATGCAGAGATTCCTATAATCCATCTTGTTCTGATCGACATACGAGTGCAGGAGGTTGAGGTGGCAGGTGATTGCAAAGAGAAGGTAGTAGTTGTAGGGCGGCAGTTTCGAAAGCTCATCCTTCAGCAACTGCGGCGCGGTGGTTGCGCCCTCGCATTTTTCAGCGATCATGGCCTGGGTTTCCTTCGGGAAAAGTTCGTCGGGTAGCTCCCGTAGCCAAGCCTTAAACATAGATCCAATTATATTGATGTCATAAAGATCTGGCTCATCAAAAAGATTGATGTCGAGTTCTGCGTAGTCAGCGATAGAGACATGAAAAGCTTGTCCAGCCTAGCTTACCTGTATCAAACCGCCGTTGCCAATGCTTTACTTCTTTACCACTACCGGGTACGCGGTAAAGTCCTTCTTCCTCGCAGCCCTTGTAATTGAGATAGCTGATGTGACGTTAGTATAAATGAGGACCAGCTCGACAGGACGGCAACTCACTCGATGCAACGATATGGCAAAGCAGGCATCCAAAATTCAGTCTTGTCTCGGCAGTCTTCCAGCTTCTTTGCTATGCGTGTCCGTCTGGCCTGCTCGATAAGAGGGAGGTTGATGACAGAGCAGACATAGTTATCATCATTGAGTAATTCACGTTCATTTGTGCTGCCGCTCCTGGTAATCTTCCCAAAGAATCCTTTTCCTGCCTTTCCAAGTCTGTCTGCAGCACCACTGGAAGACTGTTTGAGGTTGTTAAACAGCGCAGCAGAGGCGCCTGACACCTGACTTAGTGAAGCGGATGGCACCATTGAGCCGACATGATTTCTTTCTTTTCGAACCTGACCACTGCCTGGCTCTCCGGCGCGATCGACGGCATAGGTACGCACTGCAGCATTCCCGGCTCCCTTGAAGCCGCGGTCTTGTCGGGACGTAGCTGTCTTGGGGGTCATCTCCGCCTCCTGCTTGCTGCTTTCCTCAAGCTTCATTAAAGTCGCTGACGGACGCCGATTGGCTATTCTGTTTAACGCGGAATCGTCCAGCCTGATGGAACGAGAACGCGACAAGATATTGGCGAAGCGCGGCTTGTTCTTCTTCGCAGGATTTCCCGTCTCAAGATCGTTGCCAACCTTTTTGGTCTCCAGCGGTTGAGGGTTCTTGCTTTCGACCGTATCACTGTCTATCAGCGCTGGAATTAGCATAGATAAAAACTAAAACGCAGTACATTGTATGAAGCGAGACACTTACTATTTTCCTGTTGGGCTGCGCGCTCGATTGTACCAGGAAGATCTGGCGTCGACTCGTACGATTTGGACGCAATCTGTGTTCTGCGATCCCTGGAACTGCCCCGGCTCTTGGGCTTGTCACTTGAACTTCCCGAACCGTCTGAGCGTTGGGCTCTGTGTGCTGTTTTCGGCGCCTTGAGGTTTGCAAAGAAAGAGCGTGACGGTTCGCGACTGTGCTTGGGAGAATCCCTTGGTGAAGGAGGATATGGAGGAATGGCTGTGAAACCAGGAGTCGTGGGTTCCGCAGATTGAGCAGAGGAGAGTGGAAAAGTAGGACTGCTCGACTTGCTATTGGACTCTTGTGTTACAGGGCGGATGGTCGCTCCCTTGAAGAACGGCGAGCTGGACGACGATTTGGGAGAACGGGGTGTGAGKGGACTAGCTCTGTCAGAGCTTTGGCCACCGGGCGTAAGTGGAGACGAGTTCTTCGCATTCGCCTGTAGAGTGAAGGAGCTTAGATCTAGATTGGGAACGGCGGACTGTCTCGAAGGCATTCTTAGATATCCGTCGTTCGCCAATTCACCTGAAGGAGTATCGCGGGGAAAACACGCCAGGGCGGGAAAGTGATATATCAAGTGCCCACTGGATGTGCAAGCTCTATGAGGGAATCTGTGTGCGACAGTATGGATCAGCACAAATTGCGAGATTTTGACCAACAGGTAAATCACAGGGAGCGGACACATAAAGTAAACCGCCCCAGACTTATGGACTTACCGTCTGACACTTTTCCAGTCGTCCAGATGATGGAGCGAATTCGACTTTCCTTCAAGAAATGTCCGAGAGGAAGGGGCGCCAGAGAGACAGTTTTCTGAGATCACTCTGATTAAAGTATTGGAACGGAACCAGCCTTTCCAGTACTGCTCTCGATGCTCGGATGGCCACTATCGGTTCAGATCGCCGTTGAAGGGGGTAATATGGTTCGGGGATTGAGATCTGTCAAGTAGTCGCACGACCATTAGTGAGATAGTCAGGAGCAAACCCGGCTGTATGAGTAACGAAGAGATAAAAAGTATGTAGGATGATGTCTTTCACCGCAAGGAGCATGGCTGAATGTAGGGGTCTCAGAATGAATCAAGGCGAGCTATAAATAAAGCTGACATTGACATAATCCGAACCCCTTGATAACCATTGATGAAGCGCATCCTTCCAGGAAAGGGATCATCACAAGAGACAGTGGGAGTCTGGTCTGAATTTGCTCAACAAAGACACCATTCTGACCTACCAAAGTGCGTCACCCCTCATACTCTTGAAAGCTCTCTGCCCAGGTCTATTCTCTGTGGCTTTCCATCAATCGCAGTTAAAGACGAGCGATCCACAAATCGTTGCCCACGACGTTATAGGCACTGATTATTGAACGAATGTACGCTTGATTAATGCCTTGAAAATTTTGTGTATGTTTTGTGGGAATTTTTTTTTTTCCCCTTGTGGAATCGAGGGGCGGTCGGTGAAGAGAGTACAAAGACAGAAGCGAAGCGCGACGACAGTTTCCAAGTGGCTAGATGAAAGAAGGACTGTCAAAGAGAAGTGGAAGAATTCCGATAGGAGTGACAATTCCTCCAAAAGCAAAAACGAAAGAAACCTCGCTATGAATGAGTAGAATGGAAGGTCTTGTGTAAGTAGGGGCTTACAGTAGTAAGGTAGCAATAGCAGTAGTACGGAGCAGGAGGGACACAAGAGGATGGATGGGTCCCGCACAGACAAGAGTACGGAGTAGTAGATAGACTAAGTATCTAATGGGTATCTCGTAGTCTCGCTGACTTGCTCGTCGCAGCGACGACACATTCCTTGAGTCCTTGACAGGCGCTAGTTAGATAAGACAATAATAATAATGCAAGCGCGGCTGCGTGTTAAGCTAAGAAAAGGGGGAGGATTAGTGGCGATTGAAGACGACAGCGAATTGGAAATTGCTCTATGGATCTATAAATGTCTAGTGGGCACTTCAGGTGCCACCTCTTTTTTTGGAGTACGTGCTTCATGCTTGTCAGAACAGTGAATAATAATATTCAATCAGGATCATTTTTTTGAAGTATCGTCATGGAAATTTGGACCCAGACAAATAAAGCATATTCCCTAAAAGGAGATCATCTGTGTCCGTGGCTGGTTTGATGACGCTATGTCATTGCGATGCCAATCCTCGATTAAATGGCAGAAGGCTGCTGATGATCAACATTTAACACAATGGTACAGAGTACAATGGAGTTGTCTGGGGCACTATTTCATGCTCTGTGATTAATACAACGGCCACTATGGATGGAATCTTACTCTCATGATTCTTTTCTATACTAAATTCTGAAGCAGTATGAAGACTCAGCTATTGAGCGTCTATACTTTTACTTGTAGATCCTCCAAGACTTCTTTACTAACTTCGCTTTTTGTTTACTTCAGGGGATTCATACAGGCACCAACCAAACAGCCTACCACCGGACAGAGCCACTGTTCCTCACACCGAAAGATAATTCCCAGTGGTCGAAAGAATTGGCTCTGACAGTTGGAGCCTTGGGCGGGCTGATGTACACACCGGTTCAGGGCATGCGATTGGGTCAATGGATTGGTCAACCAAATATTGCCGGAGGGTCGAGTTGACTCATTTTGCCGAATCACCAGGTTGCATTCAATATCAGAAGGACGGAATGGATGGCTACCTAAGGTACATGGCGCCTAGTAAATTAAGTTAGTATCGCCCAGCGTTAACTTTTTATCCTAATAATTTGCTTTATGGATATATGAAAGGGGGAGTTATCATCAGCATAGTTTATGCACACAAGAGAGGAAGTAGTCTGTTTTTTCAACCTGACCTTAGCTACCTGTATGCATCACCTGAATTGAATGTGTACCATGGTATTCCGTACTGGCTCCTGTTTATCATACAAATGCGTAACCACGGGTCAAAGAGATCATTGATACACCCCAGTGGGTCACGATAAAAAAAGAAAATTATACCAGAGGTCCTAATGTCTCAAGTCTCGCTTCTCACGAAAGTCTGGTGTCTTCAGTGTCTACCTATCTACTATCTACTACTTACTACCATTAATCTGCCGTTTTGTAAACGTAAGTACATTTCCATTACCCCGCTGGATTCTCACAGGCCCATGTCGATCTTTCACTCTATTGGTGTATCAGGTTTCGGAGTAGAGTAATGCCTCAGGGACTTCCAATCCTGTGCGCAAAGCGATCATGGCATCCCACAAAATTAGTGAAGGCAAGAAGTAGACTATCGACGATTCGATATATACCCGAACGTCGCTGATAGTTACGAGAGTCCTCCGAGACAGACTAGTTTGTGCTTGAAGATAGAGAACAGTAGTGGTAGGATGGAGCAGCTTCTCTGATCAACTTTCTTATGCAAGTAGCCTACACAAAGTAACCATCTAGTATGCACCTGTTGATGGTTACTTAATCCTGTCGCCCATATAGAGCCTCCTCAGAAGTCATAAGGCTTTCTGTTCAAAAGATAAATCTGTGGACGTATGGAAACAGAAAATTAGACAATAAGCTGACATTGTCTGGATATTATTACGATTCACATATTCACTTGGTTCACACTTACATGACTTCACACCGCTCTTGAACTCGATTGTGCATGGGGACTTGGCGAGCATGGCGATCCTGTCTTTGAATGCCCCTTCTGAAACATGCCCCGCCCTTTGACCCTGGGCATGGCTTGGTGTATCAAAGTCACGTGACATTAAGACCTTTGCCAATTAGCGAGTAGCGGTCTTCCACTGCAGAAATTTACCTTATCCCCTTTGCAATTTTCCATGGAGGCTGCCATTCGCCTAAGCCATACTAATACAATCAGCGAAGCCAGGCGTCTTGTTAGCTTCTGAATCCTGGCTGCCCTTGTGGCTTTTTTCTAGTCCATTTTTCGATTAAATTTGATTTATATCATGCTCTAGCCTTTTATGGCCAGTTCGCTCGGAGAACAATCTGTGTAATTCGAGTGCCTTCAATGCTTCTGCCATCTATCTAGCCGTGGAGCGGACCACACAGAATCTGCTTCGCCTACCGAACCTGATTCCGAGCTAATAAGAGAGGACGTCCAGCTCTGAAATACTAACCAAGCTATTCTTCCCGAGTAAAAATAATTCTCCAGACCGGCGTTCAAGATGTCTCTGGTCTCGGGTCCTGGTAGAGCTGTTGGCAGTCTTCCAGATCACACGTTGTGTGTACAGAAACATGTGGAGTACATCAGGAATCTGGACAGCGTGCGTGATACTTATATCTTCTCTTAATGATGGGGAGGATGGTTGACAGGTGACGCTAGAGACGGGATGAGCTGGAATATTGGCTCACAGAGCATCTTCGTCTGAACGGCGTATACTGGGGCTTGACAGCCCTGCATCTTCTTGGCTTCCCGGAAGCTCTCTCTCGGGAAGAGACCATCGACTTTGTTCTCTCCTGTCAGCGAGAAAATGGCGGGTTCGGAGCTGCACCCGGCCATGATGCACACATGCTTTACACTGTTTCAGCCGTGCAGATACTCGTAACCCTAGATGCGGTGGACGAGCTGGAAAAACGTGGTCTGGGAGGCAAGCGGAAAGTTGCATCTTGTATGATTTTGCTTCCCACTCCCTTGTAGTCATCTTCAATTCACACCTCGATCATACTAAACAAGTGCAGTCATCGCAGGGCTACAGGACAGGACAACGGGCTCCTTCATGGGCGACGAATGGGGTGAATTGGATACCCGTTTCGTCTATGGTGCCTTCAATGCCTTGTCATTATTAGGTCTTCTGGATTTGATCGATGTCTCTAAAGCCGTTGCCTACATTCAGAAGTGTGAAAACCTGGATGGAGGATACGGCATCTGTCCCGGTGCCGAGTCCCACGCTGGACAGGTCTTCACCTGCGTGGGAACGTTGGCCATTGCTGGACGTTTGGACCTTGTGAACAAGGATCGGCTTGGTAGCTGGCTCAGCGAAAGACAATTGGACAATGGTGGGTTGAATGGACGTCCTGAGAAGTTGCCAGATGCTTGTTACAGTTGGTGGGTCGGGTCCAGCTTAGCGATGATTGACCGACTGCACTGGATCGATGGCCACAAATTAGCTACATATATTCTGCGCTGTCAGGTGTGCTCGCCTCGTTGTCTAACAGAGTGTCATCAGAACTGACTCTATGCAGGATCCGGAAGCTGGCGGTTTCGGAGACCGTCCAGGTAATATGGTTGATGTCTTCCATACGCACTTTGCAATTGCTGGCTTGAGTCTCCTGAAATTCGAAGGCGTCAAGGAAGTAGATCCTGTCTAGTAAGTCGCCTGCACGATTTCTCCTTTGACACATTTTTGCTGACCCCAAAGTAGTTGTATGCCCAGAGCAGTTACAATGAAATACTTGAAGAAGTAGCAACTTTTCAGCCGGTAATAGCTCAAATCTCTCGGCATTATCCCCAACCGTAATCAATTCAACCTCCTGCAATCTAATAACCCGTTGTTCTTTGCCATCCATGGACAATGGGATACAAGGCAGGAGAAGAGAAATGGCCACTGCGACTTATTTCCGCTTCATATCATTCCACAATTGCCTGATAATAGGCTGTTAAGACGCAGTGGCACAATGTATCGCAGAGCACAATCTAATTCCATTTTACTAGATAGCTGACGAGCTGAATCGAAAATGTTTCCTGCATTGTTTGCAATCCATCCTCATCGTTGACTGCTGTAGACATGGGCCCTTCCCAATACAAACATCCAGTCAATTAATTACAGGCAGCCCCTTCTCGAAGCAGCGACGTCTGCGTCGCTACGTCGAAAGTGGCAGGCACATCCCTTCGCACGTTAATCACCTGCTCGGGGGGCAAATGGGAATCTCAAGGCAAGTATCGGTCATCCTCGTCACTTCTTCTGCAATCAGGCGGGGTGTTCTCGGTCAGGGCCAGTCTTTCTATCTTGGATTTTTGTTCTGGTCTTTTCCGTTCGTGCAATTATCGGGCTACATTTCTTACTTGTCACTTCCTTTCAGAACTCGCTTGGATCCTTCATTCCGACTTGCCCAAGATGGATGCTGAAGCACTTCAATGCAACATCTGTCCGAAACGGGCTCGATTCAGCGATGTGTCTCACTTGTTGACCCACGTCTCATCGAAGGCCCATCTTTCCCATTACTTCAAACTTCAAGTGCGAAGCCATCAAGAAATTGAAGCCAGGAACCTCCTCGATGAATACGACAAATGGTACAAGGCCAACAACTTGGCCAAACTGCTTTCTGATCGGATGGCATCGAAGGAGGCTCGCAAAAGAAGGTCTCATGGAAATACGCTTGCACTTGCTACATCGTCGACTGCTCGACGGGGCGCTGGACCAACAGATACGCCTAGGGCTATCTGCCCTCCATCTCATCAACCTTTACCTGCGTTCCTTGACCCACGCCTTTCTGACCCTTATCTGAACGGCGAACCCGATGTGAGGAGCGGTAATGCTTCTCTTTCCAGTCATGATGAAACGTCAGCTGTATCTTCGGTTCCTGACCCTCAGTTTCATGTCCGAACAGGCTATACCCTGCATTCGAACGATCCGCGCCAAGAGCTTGCACCAAACCAGTGTAAACAGGAACCTGGCTCTGAATCCGAAGAGGAGGGTGTCTCCAACACGCAAATCACGCCGAGCCGGTCGATGAAAAGAGAAAGCAGATCTGGTAACAATCTGCAACCGCTGACCAGCAGCTCCATCGATGACGACCCCTTTGTTGACGACAATGGAAGCTTTGATTACATCAGGCTAGTCGGAGGTGACAAAGAGAGGGCGGACGAAATGACAAGACTGAAGGGAGTGCTGTGGCCTGGCATGGATATTTTTGACTCTGCCACAGAGCAGATGAGGCGTAAACGCAACCAGAAGAAAGACGAAAGCATACTTAAGATGATGGAAAAGACCTCCATGTGTGTGGAGCCCACGGAACTCGTGTTTTCGCCAACAGGCATCCTGCGAAAGCAACGTGTTATATCAGGCAACGTTGAAGACAGCAGTCCCCTCAAGGGAGAGACTCCGATCCCTAAAAGACGAGCCACTCGCCCGAAGCGTGCACTTTCCCAAGTTGACTCCAATGTTCCACGTGGACAGGATCGGAAAAGGAGCAAGAAAGCTGCGAAACGCACGGCTATCAGGCGCGAAGACGGCTTGGTGAGATATGACTCTCAGGCTTCGGGGAATCCTGGGGCTCGGTTGCCATATAAATACGGCATTAATCTCCACTCCTCTTATGGAGATGAAACGGAAGAATTCAGCCTGGCGGTGAATGGGCTCGACTCCAGAGCTCGAACTGGGTTCACAGTTTTCCACGACGAATCTAGCCAGCACATATCCAGCTACGATGAGCCATATCTGCGCTATGGAGTATCAAGTCCTTCTCGAGAAACTCTTTCTCGGCGTGGAGCAACAGCTGAAAGGGGAGTTAACCGATTTTCGAACAATAAGGCTCCATTACCTTCGGGAAGGCTCGCTCATGCTTCTGCAGAGAAAGAAAACATCGACCCTATGCTAGACGCTCACAGCCGTGGTAAATCCCCTCTACTGTGGCAATCGTCGATTAGCTTGCAGCACGCAGGCGATACAGGTTATGCACCGCAGTATTTCTTCGAAGGAGCCCAAAGCAACGGACTGAGTCCTTTTGAGAGTCATGGCTTCTACGCCGGATATACGTTCAACCCCTTGGTTATCTCAGCCCCTAAGCTGCCCACTGAGAACCCAATATTTGATGCTAATAGTCGTAATCCCTCCCGATTGCACTCTACGACACGCTCTACATCGCCCGAGGCGACTATATCAGACATTGAGGAAGACGACTTTGAGCAACTCTACTTGGACACGAGTTCTCTCTAGTCTCTGCGACGAAGACATCTTCTCCAACGACATCATTCTCTCACAAATCGCATCTGTTGTGGCACGCTTGAACGTGAATAACTGACCCTTGCCCGCCACAGAATCGTTGACCTGTTTATTTATATATTAGCACTTGCTATCATCCAGTATCCACACAGACTTCTGTCTCCAAAGAAGGCACATGGTTCAAGGCTCAGAATCTCCTCTTTGCTACGAGCGTGTTTTTCAGTTACTTCAATGGTTTTGTACTATTATACATTTTGACAGGGAGCAGAGCCTCGGGGTCCGGTAGGATGGAGTTGCATGGTGGAGCATCGCTGTACGATTGTCTGTATACGATAACTCATACTTTGATTAGATGATTAGATAATCAACCATTAACATCAAATCGCGCGCACGATAAGTTAGCGTGTTCTCCACGCGTCAAGCTCCATGACGCAGCGGAATAAATAATTTTGTGTCCAGCGCAGCTTGGAATCATCTACAGAATTAGAAGCCTTGAATCTGGCTGATTAATGAAGGGAATACCTAGAGGCTTTCCAATAAGGTGCACCCTGGTACCGCTCGCTCAAAAGACATCGGAAGATTCATCGCCACTTCTATACTTGCGATGCCAAATCCCACGCCTCGAATCTGACCCTGTTTCGCGTTGACCATTTGACTCGGAAGTCCACAGCGACTCTTGCGACGTAAAATGACACTAAATTCATCGCAGTCATCACCGCCATCGTCACAGAACCTCAAGCGTAAACAACAGACCATTTCCAGCTTCTTCACGAAGAGGGCGCCGGCAATCGAGAAGAGAACGAACGAGCTTGAAGATGGGCGAGCGACGAGCCAGAAAAAGGCAGAAATGCCGCTGCGTGAAACCACAAGGGATCAAAATGATTTGGTGGACGACGAGGATGAGGATATAGTGGTTCGGGCTCCGAAGCGGGTCAAAACGAACGGAGTTGATTCCGCGAACGGGTTTGGACGCAATATCAACGAAGCGTCGAATGCTGCACGCAGACCAGACCCTTCATCAAGCAGCAGCCAGCGCACCAATCTTTACAAGTTTGCGAGCTCTCCTGCTGATGATGCAATCATCGAGAAACCAGGCGATCCGGAAGCGAGGCAGCGGCAGCTGGAACGCGAGAAACTACACCGACTTTTTGTTAAGAAGCTGGGAGGAGCTGACTGCCTTATCGGGATAGGTAGGAATGCCGCGACTGAGGCTCCTTCTGGTGCGGAGGAAGTTGCGGAAGGCGATGAGGATGATGAACCCGCACCTCCGCCCCGGTCAAAGGGGAAAGGTGCGTCAAAGAAGGGTGGGAGCAAGCTGACTCCGCTGGAGAAGCAAGTGATTGAGATCAAGCGCAAGCATATGGACACAGTTTTGGTGATTGAGGTGGGCTACAAGTTTCGTTTCTTTGGCGAGGATGCGAGGATTGCCGCTAAGGAATTGAGTATTGTATGCATACCTGGCAAAATGAGGTTTGATGAACGTAAGTCAGTTCAAAATAATTTTTCTGTTTTCCTGCATTGTGGATATGATTGCTAAAGGGCGCCGAATTGCCAACAGATCCCTCCGAAGCTCATCTCGATCGCTTCGCATCCGCTAGTATACCAGTCCACCGATTACATGTGCATGTAAAGCGCCTCGTAACAGCTGGATACAAGGTCGGCGTGGTGAGGCAGTTGGAAACTGCCGCTCTCAAGGCTGCTGGAGACAATCGCAATGCTCCTTTCTCCCGAAAACTTACCAACCTATACACGAAGGGTACTTACGTAGACGATGTTGAGGGGTTGGATGGCGCTACGCCTGCTGCATCAGGCGGTGCTTCCCCGGCTACCGGGTACATGCTATGCATTACCGAAACAAATGCAAAGGGCTGGGGCAACGACGAAAAGGTACATGTTGGTATCGTCGCTGTCCAGCCGAATACCGGTGACATCATCTACGATGACTTCGAGGATGGATTTATGAGAAGTGAGGTGGAAACTAGATTACTTCATATCGCACCTTGCGAAGTTGTCATTGTCGGAGAACTGTCCAAGGCTACAGAGAAACTCGTGCAACATCTCTCTGGTAGCAAGCTGAATACGTTTGGCGACAAAGTCCGCGTGGATAGGGTCGCTAAGAAGAAGACCGCAGTTGCCGAATCACATAGTCATGTTGCAAACTTCTATGCCGCAAAACTGAAGGCAGCCAATACTGCGGACGATGCTCCAGCCAGTAACTTACTCCAAAAGGTGGTTAATTTGCCGGAGCAGGTGACGGTATGTCTTTCGGCAATGATCGAGCACCTGACACAGTACGGATTGGAGCACATTTTCGAGCTCACAAAGTATTTCCAACACTTTTCTTCTCGATCACACATGATGCTGAATGCGAATACCTTGGTCAGCCTCGAGATTTACCAGAACCAGACGGATCATTCGGCCAAAGGGAGTCTTTTCTGGACAATGGATCGAACGCAAACTAGATTCGGACAGAGATTGCTTCGAAAATGGGTCGGACGGCCCTTGCTGGACAAGGAGCGCCTGGAGGAAAGGGTGAATGCCGTTGAGGAGCTGAAGAGTCCGGACAGGACTGTCCAAGTCGAGAGACTGAAGATATTGCTGGGAAAGATCAAGAGCGATCTAGAGAAGAATCTGATTCGGATCTACTATGGAAAGGTATGTACATGTACATGAGACTTGATATACCTGCAGCGGATTTTTTTACTAACGAGGAAGCAGTGCACGCGCCCAGAGCTCCTCACCGTTCTCCAGACGCTGCAGACCATTGCACAGGAGTACGTTGACGTCAAGACCCCCGAGGACTCCGGCTTCACATCGCCAGTTCTCGGGGAGGCTATTGCTCGACTGCCGTCAATATTGGAAGATGTTGTCAAGTTCCTGAACAGGATCAATTTGCATGCGGCGCGAAACGACGACAAGTATGAGTTCTTTCGGGAATCGGAGGAAACAGAAGAAATTAGCGAACACAAGCTCGGGATCGCCAGCGTCGAACACGAATTAGATGAACATCGCTCTGTCGCTGCCGGGATCCTCAAGTGGCCGAAGGTGACTTACGTTACTTCGTCCGGGATTGAGTATCTGATCGAGGTTGAAAACACTGCAGCGGCCATCAAACGAGTGCCAGCATCATGGGTCAAGGTGAGCGGGACGAAGAAGCTTTCTAGATTCCATACGCCAGAGGTCATTCAGCTATTACGGCAACGAGATCAGCACAAGGAAGCGCTGGCTGCAGCGTGCGACCAAGCATTCGCGGCTCTTTTGGCCGAGATAGCGGCTAATTATCAGTCTTTCCGTGACTGCGTCCAGTCTCTAGCGACGCTCGACTGTTTGCTATCACTGGCGGCAATTGCTAGCCAGCCAGGATACGTGAAGCCCGAGTATACCGACCAAACGTGTATTCACGTGGAACAGGGGCGCCATCCAATGGTGGAGCAACTTCTGCTCGACCGCTATGTTCCCAACGATATTGATCTGGACAGTGACAAGACTCGTGCCCTCCTCGTCACTGGTCCGAACATGGGCGGCAAGTCCAGTTATGTGCGGCAAATAGCCCTGATTGCCATTATGGCGCAGATTGGCTCCTACGTGCCTGCTCAGTCAGCGAAGCTCGGCATGCTGGACGCCGTATTTACTCGCATGGGAGCTTTCGACAACATGCTGGCAGGTGAATCAACCTTTATGGTCGAATTGTCGGAAACGGCAGACATCCTCAAGCAGGCAACGCCCCGTTCGCTGGTCATCCTTGATGAGTTGGGCCGGGGTACGTCTACTCATGACGGGGTTGCCATCGCGCAGGCGGTTCTGGATTACATTGTACGGACGATCCGAAGCCTGACCCTCTTTATCACCCACTATCAGCATCTTTCCAATATGGCGCAGTCCTTCCCGGACCACGAACTTCGCAACGTGCACATGCGATTCACCGAGTCCGGGTCTGGCAAGGAGGAAGAGATCACCTTCCTCTACGAGGTCGGAGAGGGTGTGGCGCATCGCAGTTACGGATTGAACGTGGCGCGGTTGGCGAAACTACCAGCGCCGTTACTCGAAGTGGCCAAGCAGAAGAGCGCGGAGCTAGAAGAGCGGATTCGCCGTCGTCGACTTGCCGGACTTCTTACGGCTGTTGGAGGATTGATGGAGGATCCTGCCAAGGGGGATGAGGACTTCTTTGAACGGCTCATCAGCAACGCGGAGCAGCTCTAGGTCGACTTGCAGACCGGCGAAATTTTTCGGGGAATTGGCATGAACTACTGTAAATATAGCGACCACATAGATCGGGCTCAATCATCATCCTTACTCCGTATGTTCAGCTTATATGCCATCGTAGTTAGTTCACGTTGACAATCGGTCAAACCGGTAATGTAGACTTAGGTCGAAAGCTACTACGCATTACAATCAATATCAAGGGCTGGCGATCATTGCACGGGACGTAACCGACCCCTACTACATCAGTATTCGGGGCTTGTTAAGCCGCAACGTAGTAGGGGTCGGTTAGCTTGTTCTTGACTGGGAAAAAGGTAGAGACTCATTTCGACTTGCATTTAGGAGAGGTTGGACTTGCGCAGCGAGTCACGACGAACACCTCTTATCAATGCAGTCTCAATTTTGTCCCAACCCTCACCTGCAGGGAAGCCCTAGATCCAGTCTGGATGCAAGGAGAACGTGGTTGCGTGATCGTCATATATTTGTCCTCGATTCACAGCGACCTAGATCGTCTATAACCCATATATCATGCAAGCGAAACTGAACGGAAGATCAACCAGAGCACAAATTCTACTTGCGTGTCACCTTCGACAAGGGCAATGCGATCAAGTGTATGACAAGCGACAAGTTGACAGCACGAAGAAAAGGGATCAAGGTAGAAAAGTCCGTCCATTCGCGCATCGTTGCTTTCAAATTTTTTTGCGTTTCATTAGAAAGGGTTGAGCTTGGTTTCCCCGTTGGCTCTCTCTTTTATTCCCTGATATCTCGAAGACAGATAGGATATGTAGAAAGATCTGGATGGAAAGCCAAAGTATCACAACCGTTTCGTTCGCATCAGCCCATGCAAAGTTGAACCCAGCCACGCATTTCTCATTGCTAGAAAAAACTTTTGCCTTTCCCGACCTCCCAGAATCATTTCCAACGCAAGCAAACGTACACGGCCTCGAGAGGGGAATAAAAGACGACAACTCGGCGAGAAAATCGACGCGGAATTACCGCAGACGGCGGGCCTCTCTCTCGGATTCGAGCAGGCAGAGGATGTCGTCGACCTTGACTGTAGGTTGCGACAAAGATTCCTAGTTAGCACATGCACATGCACTTCTTGAATATTCGGCCCTGGTTTTCCTCTTCCGATGGTCCCCGGTATCCGGATTCAATATGGGTTGGGCTTGCAGTCGCATCCACATTCGCAGTCATTCCTTTTTCGTTCGCTCTTGCACCGAGATGACCAGTTTCTTTCTCCGTCTCGAATTGTCGCAATCGGATTGTCGGCCGGGATACGAGGACCACCGAAAGAAAAAACCTCCAAAAATCAATCGCTCAACGGAAATCGCATACCTGGACCCTTGACGTTACGGATGATGCTGCGGGAAGTGTCGTCCATGAACTCGACGCGGACCTGGGTGACACCACCACGGGAGCCTAAAGCGAGCAGTTATTATACCGAATTCCACGCGACATCCGTCATTGTTTTGTAGATTGAAGATCACGTACCGGTACGGCCGAGAACACGAGTCACCTTGACGAGCTTAACAGGCTGCTTGGCGGAATCCATCTTGGAGGTTGGGCTCGACGACAGCGAGAGGGTTGACTTGACGGGATAGAAGGGAAGATGGCGGCGTTCGGTGGGTTAGATGAGGCCGTACGGGTAGAGTGGTGTGGTGGACTGTGATTGCAAGCGAGGAATTTGCGGGCTTGTGTGTGTTTCTATTTTGGGAATAGCGCGGGAATTGGAACTTTACGCGAGGGTTCAGGGCTAACTGACACCTGGGAATTCAGGCCATCAAGGAGTCCTATTTCCGGCATAGCTGTGCAAGGCAGCATTCAGGCCACAAGGCATCAATTTGGTCTCCGAATGAGGAACCGCCACTTTTTTTTTTTCCTGATGTCAGACTCCAGGTTCAAACTTGGGATCCTCGTGGTTCAAGAAAATAATGTGATTCGTAGAACCTGTATAACCTGTATTCATGGATTCGGCTTCCATGTACATACTAGATATAGCTTTATTTTAACAGATGTAGTCGCAATTGAGTTGAATTGCTGGTTGTCCTCCTCTGCCCCTCACCGTTCGAGTCAGAACCTGAACTCCGATTTCGTTCCTTGAAACCAGCATCTTTCGGTCAACTCTTCATTCTAGGCACGTCGCCGACGCGCCAGTCAATTCCCGTTGGATTTACTGTATAACATTGTCGCTGACCATTTCATTTCGCTCGTGTATAATATCAATTCTTTCCCCCTCTAAGCTCGCCGCGATTCCCTACAAAAGTCTCATCTACCCCGCGCCCTTAATCGTCAGTAGTCATGGATCTCGTCAACCAGTACGTGACCTCACCACCAAGAACAGACTCTATAATTTGTCTCAACTGCTATACTCTGAGTCCTTCTCATAATGACTAACATCCTCTCACAGCCTCGAAGGAAGACTCCTCTTCGCGGTCCCTAAAAGCAAGTTCCCTCTGTGACTCACCTCGTCTTTCGCAATCGCAATTCCATTCTTTGACCTCAAGACCATACGATCGCACCGGGAAGATTCCCCAGCTAACTCATACCTCTTGTCCACAACAGAGGGCCGTCTCCAACAGGCTACCCTGGACCTCCTGTCGGGCAGTGACATCCAATTCCGCCGCGAAACCCGGCTCGACATCGCGCTGGTCAAGAACCTCCCTATTGCCCTCATCTTCCTCCCCGCCGCAGACATCCCGACCTTCGTCGGCGAGGGCCGCGTAGACCTCGGTATCACCGGACGGGACCAGGTCGCCGAACATGATGCGCAGCTGCCCGAGGGCGAGCTCTCGGGCGTCGAGGAGATCATGGATCTCGGGTTCGGCGGGTGCAAGCTGCAGGTGCAGGTTCCGCAGAAGGGCGACATCACGGAGGCGAAGCAGCTGATCGGCAAAAATGTTGTGACCAGCTTCACGGCGCTGACGCAGGCCTTCTTCTCTCGACTGGAGGGCGTGGAGTTCGGGCAGAAGCTCAGCACCAAGATCAAGTATGTCGGTGGTAGTGTCGAGGCTGCTTGTGCTCTCGGTGTGGCCGACGGTATTGTCGATCTTGTTGGTATGTTTCTACTACCGTTTCGCTCGGTTGAATTCAAGACTGACGGGTGCAGAATCCGGCGAGACCATGAAGGCTGCTGGTCTCAAGGCCATTGATACTGTCGTCGAGAGCACAGCCGTGCTGGTCAAGTCTCGGTCAACCCAGAACTCCCTGGTTGATTTGATCACCTCTCGTATCAGTGGTGTTATCAGTATGTTCCCCCTAAATCTTATTGAATGGCCAAATGCTCACCCTCTCACCACAGCCGCTCAAAGATACGTCCTGTGCCAGTACAACATTCCCCGCTCCGGGCTCTCAGTTGCGTCTCAGATTACCCCCGGCAAGCGTGCGCCCACAATCACCGCTCTCGAGGAGGAGGGCTGGGTGGCCGTCAGCTCCATGGTCGAGAAGAAGAAGATCGCGACGGTCATGGACGAGCTGCTCAAGGTCGGCGCATCGGACATTCTGGTCCTCAACATTGCCAACTCGAGAACGGGTTAGATTTTGCTTTTTGTTTTTATCGTTTTTAGAACTTTATGCGGCGCGTGATTTGTGGTATCGTTTTATCTATTGAACTTGGAGGATTACCTAGGCGGTTGGCGGAATACTATAGACCATGGCTATATGAGAAAAATGAAACCGATCATAAAATATAGCAAGGATAGATCGATATGTTTATAATGTCTATCTTCTATGTACGAACGATTGGAGATGTAGTATATACAAAGACGACATGCAAAGATAGCAGTCGGGTCATTACTCGTATTGTCGTCATCATAAAACAAGCGCTTAGGGTATCAAATGCATGCAGTCCGTAGAAGAGCCTACGAAGAAGGCTCAGACTCAGGCTCAGGCTCAGGCTCCGGCGAAGGCGCAGGCTCAGACTCAGGCCGCGGCCCCAATCCCACGCCCTCCCGTCGGCCGCGGATCAAAGCCCGGAGACACTGGCCCACACCTTCCAAATCGCCCAGCAGCCCAACATGCCCGCGCTCGCTCTTGACCAGCCCGCCCTTGATGATCCGGTAACCCGGGGGCAACATCGCCGCCGAGGCAAGACAAACGCCATCGCCGGCCGCGAAGGCCAGATCATCGTACGCGTCCTGGCGCCTGATCTGGTCGCGCGACCAGACGCGCGCCCCGTAGACGGTGGGGACGGACTTGCCGTAGACAACGGCAGCAGGCGGGTAGCGGTTGTCGGCCTGGTGGGCGGGATTGAAGGCGAGCTCCTGCTTGAAGCGCTTGACTTCTGCCAGGGTGCGCTCGAGGTAGGCGAGGGCCGTGGCGCGGGGGATGGTGGAGGTCGTTGCGAGCTTGCTGGCCGCGGCGCCGCGCAGGTTGGCGGTTGGGCCGACGAGGCCGTCGCCTGTCGGGGCCATGGCGGAGGCCTTGTCGGCGACGTCGGAGACGGGGTTGGTGGCGTGGGATGCGTTCGCGCGGAGGTATGGGTGGTGGATGGCGCGGCCGTCTGTGCTGCGTCGGGTGGGTGCGTCGGTGATTTCTTCGGCGGAGCCGTTGTCTAGGCCGAGGACGGTAGTGAAGCGCTTGCGGATGCCGAGATCGGGCAGGTTGTCCTTGAAGCCGCGGGTGGCTGTCAGCGGGGGCAGGGCGGGACTGATGCAGGGCGAGAGGCGGTATTCGTCCCAGTTCTGGACGGAGAAGAAATCGACGCGGTATTCTTCCTTGGTGCGCTTGTTGATGAAGCAGCGTCCGTCTTCGGGGAGCAGGGCGAAGCTCGTCCGGAAGCTGAAGTTCACCTGCGCGGTGAGCACGCGGGTGCTCAGAAGGACCTCGTCTCCGTTGCGCAGGGGCCCGAGGATGTTGACGCAGTGCTGTGGGACGCCTGCGTAGAGGACGCCGGCGAAGAGCTCGGGCCGTTGGTTGACGGCATGGCGCGTAATCAGACCACCCAGGCTGTGGGCAATAACATACGCTCCTCTTTTCTCGGGTGGCACGTCGGGTGCATTGGACGGAAGGCCTTCCAGGAATTTGATCAATCTCTTCGAAAGTAGGTGCGGACTCAGTCGCCAATCGTAGCCGTAGTCCCAGACGCGGAGCTTGCCATTGACGGCGTTGTCGCACTTGTGCAGTCGCTTCATCAGCCGGCGACAGATGTCAACGGGCCCGACATGCGACAACACGCCCGAGGGGATGATCGTTTCCTCCATCCGCTCTTCGTCCTCCGGGTTCAAGCCGACTTCGAGATCGACCTTGCGAAGATTGAGTCCCACTTTCATCGGAACCCACAGCTGGCGATGGGGCGGTTTGGCAGAGCGCAGGATAGAGCCTCGGTAGCCTCCTAGGATGACCACGTCGCCGGTCAACTCGGACAAGGCTTCGGCCAAGATGGGATGCGTCGAGGCGGAATTATTGCGCGGGGATTGCTCGCGCGACTGCGAGGTCTTTTCTCTGAGAATCTCCCGGTGGGACTGCGGTTCGGCAGTCTCCGGGACTGCTTTTCGGTGGGTGACTTCGCTGAGGAATGGCTTGTATCCCCACTCGCTGCGGAGATCCTGAAGGTGCAAGGTGGGCATGCTCAGCAGCCGGCTGCTAGAGTCCTGAAGACTGTCCTTGATGGCCTTGAAACGACTGTTGACCTGAGAATGAATGTGTTCGTACTGGGGTGCCTGATCCAGGGATGATGCCGTGGACGATGCCCTCAGGTACAAAGATTGATCTGACGAGGACCGCCTGAGCGAAGCCGCGTGCCCCGAGAAATTACTGGGTTTGCGTGTAAATGAATGCCTCGCAGCCGTCATCCCGTTCAAAGGTCTCAACTCGGGAATCGGCTCATCTGCAGCAGGTGGATGCGCATCTGGGGTTGAGCACGACCGCCGCCTCTGCTGTTCAGCGGCCGCTTGGGCCTGTTTCAGAGCCAGTCCGGACGGCATAGGCTTCACGGTCTGGCTGCGAGCTCGGTTATGCAAGGTATTTGACCGAAAGGGCAGTGAAGATCGTTTCGCCAAAGAGCCCAGATCCGGCAAAAACTTCTTCAGCCGCAGGTTGGATATAGCGTCCCCAGACCAGGCCCGAGGACGCGGCAGTCCATTCTTCAGGATCGACCTGGTGAAACTGGTCCGTTGACCGTCTTTGGCCGGGGGTATAGTGGTTTGTTGCACCTCATTCCGGGCCAGGACAGCACGGTCCTGTAGACCAGCTTTCTCTGGCGGGTGCGCTAGGGATTCCCGAGCGTCCGGCAGCGACTCTGGTTCAGAAGTGATCTCAGGAAGAAAGAGGCCATCGGAGTCGACGATATTGTCAGGAATGGTATCAAAATACTGGCCATTGCGCTCCATGATGCGAGACTTCTCCTCCGCGGGCGTCAGACGGGCCTTCATGCGACTCTGCGTCGGGCCGATACTGACGCCAACCATCTCGTCGGCTTCATCTTCCTTGGCTGCATCGACGGATTGGTAGCCCAGTTCATCGCTGTCGGAATTGGATGGGAGGATCGGAGAGCGATCCTCCGGGCTGGAAGATGCATCCACAATGGCATTGACCTGGTCATGGTCTTCCGGATTGACCAGCGAGAGCGGCATGATGTCGAAGTTGAGGTTGCTGGCGGTGGCGGATGATTCTGTCCATGCGGTAGTAACGAGAGTGATGATGCAACAAGAACGACAATGAAGACAGATAATGATGATTTATAAATAAGCAAACTAGCACCACATTTGCATGTGAGAGACTAAGGCAGTCTAACAAGTGGAGATGGCGATGTCTGACTTGAGATGAGGCGATGAAGCTCTAACTTGTCGTAGTCGTATTCGTATCTGTCTCTAAAATCGCAGTAGAAGTTGCTCGCTTGATGATGATGATAATAAGAAAGATGATGAATTTCCTTCAAGGTTCTTCTCTTCTCTCAATAATAATAATGATTCATAATCAATTTTTTTTAACCAACCGAACTTTCTGTTGGTTTCATTCCTGTTCCTTTTTTTTTTATCTCGGTTCCACTGAAATTGCACAGCCTCCGGAGCTCCCGGAAGACACTCACACAACAGTTGTGGATGAAGCTATTGAGGGATGATGATGATTCGCTGGTAAGCAGAAACTGGAGAATGCTTGAATCGATCTTGACCCAGTTAGCCCCTGGTTATTGTTCGGATGCTGTGTTCCATGGTGCTGTACATATATATTTAATCTCGTACAGTTTCTTCGGGGCACGTCATAGATGGATAATCTCCCCCAAACATTCCAGAGAAGATCAGATAAAATCAAAACTCTCTTTAACTTGGACCTGGCTATTACCTCGCCACTGAATCATAACTTACCTAGTGCGTTGAACATACGAATACCATTTTATGACACATTATGTTCCTCGCCACAGCACAATGACTGTACGGAGTAAGGTACAATTTAATCACAATCTCATGTAATCCCAATTGCAAAGTACGAAAACATGTAGTCTCAGTTGAAAAGTACAAATCCGTGGTATCATCAATTATAAAAAGTATACATAGACTGCTTAACGAGTCTCCCTCTGGCCAGAAAGCGTTCCCGACCGAATCTCCTGCTCACCCTTATTCGCTATGGCCTGATTCTTCGCTGCGCCTGCTTCATGACCAAATGCCTTGTCAACAGCCGTATTGATTGCTCCCCGCAACGACTCCCCAGCACCCTGTCAAAGCCCTCGTTAGTACTCAGTTCCGCCCATCAGAGAACGTAGCAGATCGACTTACGTGAACGCCGGCAATGGCTGATCTCACCCCACGGCCAATCTCCTCGCCCTTGGTTGCCGAACGGCCGTGTCCACCTGCAGTATACTGCTTGTTTTCAGTGCTGGGCGCATACTCAGCTCGGTAGTCCTGGTTATCGTAGCTGCTGGATCCCGGGGCGGGCTGGTGGCCCACACCGCCGGTAGTCGAGTATCCGGACCCAGTGGCAGGGTTGTAGCCCGATACGTTGGGGTCATATCGCGAGCGATTGTCTTCCACTCCAGGCGTCCCAACGGAGGTAGTCGACGAGCCCTGCGTGATACCCGCACCTGCACCCGCACCGGCGCCCACTCCAGAGGTGTCGGTAGGATTACGGTAGGCGCCTGTGCCCGTATCGTTGGTCGTCTTGGTGGTCGTGTTACCGGTCTGGCTGTCGACACGGGGATCGAGCTTGTTCATGACCGAGGAGCTGTGAGGGCCCGCGTTCGAGCTATACGGATTGTCGTAGCTCTGTGTGGCGCCCGGGTGGACGTTGCCGGAAGAGGTCATGCCTGGGGCGTACTGGGCGCGGTTGTTCATGTCACTGTCGACGCGGGGATCGAGAGTGTTGGCGATGTTGGAGTTATGTGGTCCAGCTGACTTGGAGGCAGGTCCAGTGAAAGGGTCTCCGGTGCTAGCTGCTGTGTTGACGTTGGTCCCAATTGGAGTGGTGGAATTCGGGTCTTGGTTGTAGCCTCCGATGGAGGATTGGTAAGGTGCTTGGTTGGTACTCATGTTGTAGATCGGAAATTATCTCTTAAATATCAAAAAGTAGGTTGATTTTCAGTGTTCGGATTGCAAGTCCGTCGAATACCACGGTAGATGTTCTTATAATTTGCCCTTATTTGATGCTCAGCACCTCCGACATCATCGCCTTGACTGGTGACGTCAGGCTGATCCCATATCTGTCGGGGACCACATGCTCTTTGGATGAGTTCCCAAGCGGGACTCCGTAGCTCATAGGCTATCTGGGGTGAAAAAGCTTGATCAATTCAATCGAGGCCAATTCAATCTCCTTGAACTGGCATGAGGTCGTACAAATTGCTCAGTGGCTGTCCCTTCTCTATTTCCCAAAATAGAAAATCCTTATCGATAAGATGGAGTGCATAACTACGTCATGAATGCATAAATAAATATATGCATTGCATAAGTCCGTAATGCAATTATACCCCTCTGCCTCCTTTACTTGGTCCATTTAATTTCTAGGCTTCTTCTAGAACTAGAGACAAGTCCGTTAATTTTGCGGAGCCAAAACTCTGTCTCTAGATTAGCTCCTTTGGATCGTGATTAGTGATATAACTGAAGAACGGACTGATAACTGAATGGAGAACTTCGGCCGTGCCGAGGCACTTTCGCTGCAAGTCAAAGGGTTGGAGAAAACGTAGACAGATAACCGAAGCCTATATGTGAAGGCTCCCTCCATCTTTCACTGCACGGTTTCCATATTTCCATCTATATTTTCGTATTTGGTCGCAGCAGACAGATAGCCAAAATGCCCATCTCAAACAGACAGCTCATCTACGCCAACACGCCCTCCCCGGCCATCGACCCCTCCTTGACCAAGGGAACCTTCAAGCTCAACACAACCTCCATCCCCGACCAGATCCCCAATGACAAAGTCCTCGTGCGCGTGCACTACCTCTCTCTCGACCCGGCCATGCGCCAATGGCTCACAGCAAAGCGGTCATACATTGCCCCCGTTGAGCGCGGCAGCGTCATGCGCGGCCAGAGCATCGCACAGGTGATCGCGGTCGGAAGCGGACTACAATCCCAATACAAAGTCGGCGACTGGGTCGTTGCTTACTCCGGCTGGCAGGAGTATTGTCTGCTGGGGCCCAAGGAGGCCCAGAAGGTGGTCGTCCCTCCCGGCTGCCAACCTACCGATGCCATGTCGGTGCTCGGAATGACGGGGTTGACTGCCTACTTTGGCATGATCGAGGTCGGACAGCCAAAGCCGGGCGACACCGTCGTTGTGTCTGGTGCTGCCGGCGCGACCGGCATGGTCGCCGGACAGATTGCCAAGGTCAAGGGAGCCAAGCGGGTTGTCGGCATTGCGGGCAGTGCGGACAAGTGCGAGTTCCTGGTCAAGGAGCTTGGATTCGATGCGGCGATCAACTACAAGGATAAGGACTGGAAGAAGCAGTTGAAGGAGGCTACGCCGGACTACATCGATGTGTACTTTGACAATGTCGGAGGGGAAATCCTTGATGCTTGTCTCGCGCGGGCTCAGAAAGACTCTCGGTTCGCGATCTGCGGTGCGATCAGCCAGTACAACTCGGCCAAGCCCCAGGGGCCTGCGAGCTTCATGAACGTCATTGTAAGTTTTACTGCTGGACATGTGGTAGCTGATCGATCGCTAATGGTGTATTGCAGTCGCAACGAATCACAATGAAGGGTTTCATCGTGTTCGACTACGCGAAGAAGTATGACATTGCCTTGAAGGATCTGTCGACATGGTTGACCCAGGGGAAGATCAAGCGCAAGGAGCATATCATCCGGGGTGGACTGGAGGCGGCGCCTCAGGGTCTAGTGAGCCTTTACGAAGGTGCCAATACGGGCAAGATGATGGTCGAGGTGGCACCTGTTAGTGAGGCTATTGGAGCCAAGGCCAAGCTGTAAGATTGTATACATGTCATAGTGTAAGCTTGCTACAAAATATCTAAGCGTGAATTGATTTCAGTCATGACTTGAAATCCATGAACTGATACTAGAAAGAGAGAGCACCTTGTATTGAAACTTTATCGAAACTTTGCATTGATATTTGCACGTAGACCAGGTAACAGACGAGGGCAACAAAATGAATCGTCTTGTATGGAAAACTAAGATTCGAAGATCAGGTTCGGACCGATGCAGGAGATCAGTCTGGTAGAGTAGGTTGTTTCGCCGACATCATCTCTGCCAAATAGAGTACTTTGATCGACGTCATTGTGATGAACACACAACACTGTGGGGGGTGAATCCTGTCTGGACACTCGTGAATCTTGCCTGACATGCCCGCAATCGTTCATCCATGACGATCTAGATGAGGGAAATGCCTTTTATACGCTCTAGAAATCCTGTTTTACTTTTGCAAACAGCCGACTGTTGCAGTGATGATGCGCCACATTGCTCCCCTGCGAGCTGTCTCTCGCCAGGTACTTCAACCACGTATCTACCACCGGGCTGTATATAATAAAAGCTGCTTGTCTTCATTGCAAAATTATCCTAGACAATTCGCCCCATCTACGTACAGACCTTTTACTGCTACATCTCATCGATCTGTTTCCGAAGAAGTCAGAATGGCGGCCCAGAGTAGTAACCAGACCTTTAAGCTCGACAATCTCTTCAATGTCAAGGGAAAGGGTATGTAGACGTTCAGTTCTCCTCAGTACCAAGATACTAACAGGTACAGTCGCCCTAATCACCGGCGGAGGCTCCGGCATCGGTCTGATGGCCACTCAGGCCCTCGCTGTCAACGGTGCCAAAGTCTACATCACCGGACGCACCGGGGAGAAGCTGGACCGCGTCGTTGAGCTGTACGGAAAGAACATCCCCGGCGAAATCATCCCCATCACAGCGGACATCACAGACAAGAAGTCAATCGAGAAGCTCGTGCAAGAGATCTCCTCGCGCGAGAGCCACCTCTCCATCCTGATCAACAACGCCGGAATCACAAGCCACTCGCAGACAGTGGAGCACGAAGAGCCCGGCGAGCTGCGGAAGAGCCTGTTCGACGACCCGGCCTCCAAGCCGGAGGAATGGGAGAGCGTGTTCCGGACGAATGTGACGCAGCTGTTCTTCACCACCACGGCGTTCCTGCCGCTGCTGGCTAAGGGGTCGGAGAAGGAGTACGGCTGGTCCAGCACGGTGATCAACATCTCGTCGATCTCCGGGATCGTCAAAGTCTCGCAGCACCATTTTGCGTATAATGCCTCCAAGGCGGCGGCCATCCATCTGACTAAGATGCTGGCGCATGAGATCAGCTCCTCCAAGCTGAAGATCCGGGTGAACAATATCGCCCCGGGTGTGTTCCCCAGCGAGATGACCGCGGGGGAGAGCGATGAGAAGCAGAAGAGCTTTATCCCCAAGGAGAAGTACGAGCAGAAGGTGCCGGCGGGCCGGCCGGGCAAGGACGAGGATATGGCGAGTGCGGTGCTCTTCACGGCGACGAACCAGTATCTTAATGGGCAGACGATCGTGGTGGACGGGGGGTACGTGTTGGCTGCAGGCACTGTCTAATGACTGTTGATGTTGAAAATGGAATGAATATGTAGAAATAGTCGATAACCTCGCTGAAAACACAGAATATAACCATCATCAAATGCGCTTATCAGTGTCTGGACCAGCCATGACTACGTATTAATTACAACCCCAACTCTCCAGCACGACAAACCCTCACCGGATACATCCACTCAGAGCGGAGCACCTGCGACGCCGTGATGCGCCGCCTCGGATTCGGATCCAGCATCGCATACACCACATTGCGACAGCGCTTCTATCTCTCAATCAGCGTCTGCTGTCTCTCGCAGATTTCACAAACGGGCACTTACCTCTCCCAGCCCTTCAATAGGCGCATACCCTTCCTCCCCCTTCCGCCCAACAAGATACTCCCGGTACCGCCCATCCTCCTCCTCGCTCGCCATGCGCCACAGCAGCCGCCGAGACCGCATCGCCATATACACCAGCCCCGCGGCCCAGACATCGCCCGCCCGCGGGTCGACCTTCTGGACCTCGCACAGCTCCTCCGGCGCGATGTAGGGTATTGTCCCGAGGAGTTTCCGGGGCGGGCAGTATGAGTAGGCCACCCCACCATCAGGCTCACCCTCAGTCTCGGTCTCCGAGTCAGAGGCATCACTACGGGACAGACACACGGCGCTCCCAAAGTCGGCCAATTTCACCGCCCCGTAGGCAGTGAGGAGGATATTCTCGGGTTTGAGATCGCGGTGGGCGATGCCGCGGTCGTGGAGGTAGGCGATTGCGCGCATGATCTGCTTGAAGAAGCAGTTGATGTCGGAGAGCGTGAGCGTGGCGCCTGTTGTCGCGATGAGGGTGCAGAGGTCGCCGGCGGCGCAGTACTCCGTTACCAGGCAGAGCTCGTCGCGGTCATTGAGGAGGGAGTCGATGGTGCGCAGGATGTTGGGGTGGGAGAGGGACGAGGAGAGGGATTTTTCGAAGCGGTGGTGGGTTATGATGGTTGGGCTGGAGGAGCGGCGGAAGACCTTGATGACATAGAGCTGTTTGGGGGATGTACCTGTCGGGCTGGAGGTGGCTTTGCGGGCGTATAGACGCACGGAGCTGAACGAGCCATAGTGAAGGATCTCGGTGCAGGTGCCGTACTTTTGTGCTAGGGAGGAGGGTGGTGATGGGGTGATGCTGGAGTAGACGGATGCGGAAGAAAGCAGTAGTGGTCGTTGTTCCGGAGTGCCGGAGTTCTTGGGCGTCCAGCAGCGGATAAAGATGTTGGGGAGCTTCAACGCTTCGAAGAAGCTGTAGGTCTCCCCGGGTTCTTGGGATACCAGGTCATGCTGGTGATGGTTGTCATGGCCATGGCTGGTGTTCGGCCTGGGGATGGGCGACATGACATTTACTCAAGAGTGTATAACCTGGACCTCAACACATCATGATAGATTTGAAGACGCGTGTATTTATAACTCAGAAGACGACTAGCAGTGGTATCCATCTATGCGAGGGTGCTAGAGTCCAATCAAGGGATGAGGATAAGCGGGAAGGGAGATGGCAGGAGTGTCTCTGTAGTATCGATTGTTGTACAGCCGTTTCCACGAAAAAATGCCTCAGATAGCTCAAAATGGCGGATCATATGCTCATAGCCCTGGTACTCGACGTGGCTTGGATATATACAAGAGCAGATTCATTGGCAGATGATGATCCGATGAAATCGCTCATCGCCCTTTTGCCCGTCTGCAAGTCAGGGGGATCCTGCAAGCTCGGTGCGACTCTCAAATATGAGTTGCTTGCTGCAATGATGGTACTACTAGCTTTGCTCCTATCTTGCCGGTCAAGTAGGAGGTATAATAACAGCTTGACGCCCCATTGAGCGTCTGGTCCGGAGCCAGCCATCTGCTCTCCATTGACTTGACTGCCAAGATTGGCATGATCAAAGCTGTGCTCCTGTCCGGCAGTCTTTCATCCCTCTGGACAATCAGAAGACGAGCTAGCGTGCCTCCTGTTAGCTACCCCGTCACAGGCAGCAACGAACTGAGCCCTATGGACACGAGCTATCGAACTCTGTCTTTTCTTTTTGTCTGCTTAACAGACGGAGGCCGAAAAGGTGTTGAATGAACCATAGTGGGGGACGGTTGCAATCAGCACATGGCTGCTTTGGACTCAGCAGTCCAAAGATCTCACCGGAGTGGGAGAAATCTCTTACGTGCTGGTTTAATCCGCGATTTGCTCAAACAAAAGACTCATGGACAGAGGACGTGACGGGGGAATTGACTAGTGTCCCGCTGAGGCATTTTCCGGACGAAAGAGAAACGAGAGGACCGCGGCTGCAAGCGACAGAGGCAATTTAAATCCCTCTCTCGCTTCTTCCCACGTTATCGGTCCTACTGCTTATTCTAACTATGGACCAGGCACTAATTTCGTCTATCTCGAGGGAAATTTTCCGATGTCAGTGTGGCGCTCCTGTTAGCGCACGGATTGAGCTTAATTAGAGCAGCCTCGACATGACCATGGCTTGAGACTATCATGCTGAGGGATTAATCCTGGCCAGAAAAAAAACCTTGCCTGACGGACATGGGTGGCGGTCTGTTTTCATACTGCGATCCAAAGTCTGTCGAGGCTACGGTATCTGTTCAGAAAAAGCACATGGAAGTGGTACCTTTTCTGTGGAGGAAAAAATTCCCTCATGGAGCCCTCTGACTGTCAATCGCTCTCTCCCTCACTCTCCCTCTCTCAACTGCGGCTGATTCTATCCCCATCCCAGTCTATTCTACCAAAAAGAAATTTGCTTCTAACCATTGATACCAGAATTGCTGCTACCGGCTTCATCAAAATCATCGACCTTGGAACCAGTTACTCGGTGCAAGAAAGGATACATGCGGAGGAGCGTACACGGACAGTGCCATCTCTGCTCTCCATCCTCCCCCAAAGTCCTTATAATCTCTCTATGCCTTGTCCCTTTCTGTCTGGTCATCGTCCATCGGGTACAATGTCTTACTCATCTCGTACCGGTCCTTCTGATCTCATAATTTCTTTTTTGCCTCCACTGTTCTATCCCCCAAGCAGATAGTCTAGTGTTTACGGTGACCAAGATCCTTTGTCATGGCTCCCCCCAATTGAGCAAAATCTCGCATTGTAGTATCTGAATTACCCATTCGTGCCCTTTTATCCCTCCTTGGTTAGTAGATCGACAGGTTTTTTCGCATATAAGACGGCCATCATGCCAGCTCCATGGCCTCCTCCATCCTCTCACTTTCCCTCTATTTTCCCGTCCCTCCCAGAGTCTCCGACATAATTAGACAGCAGACCTGAGTGTTCAGTCTCATAGCACTCTTGGAATCGCTGCTCTTGACATGGCTCAGTCTCCTGCTTCCTCCGAACCTTTGAAACAAGATCTCGAATCGGGAGTTGATAACCCTAACGAGTCCCCTGATGATCGAACGGGTCGTACAACCCGCATCCAATTCGATGAGGCAGTACCGGCGGAAGAGGGAGGTGGAGGAATCTACCACTCTCGACTCAGTCGGCATCGTTCTCTGAGCCGAGACACCATTCGCAGCTCTCACGATGCCGCCCAGAGCAACAAGGCCGCGGGGATCCCTATCGAGTTCAGGACCCTCTCCTTTCAGATTTCCGAGTCCCAGAACGCCACAGAAGCGGCCATCAAAGCAAGGCAGGCCAAGGAGAATAAGACCGATCAAGATTATTTCGAAAGCTTGGACTATCACATCCTCCAGCCCGACAGACTCTTGCAGCAACTCAACGTGGACCCCCGGTCCGGTCTCAGCTCGTCTGCTGCCAACACTCGACTGCAGCGGGATGGGAAGAATGTCATCGCTCATCATAACGAGAACTACCTCAAGAAGATCTTTTTCTATGTCTTTGGCGGCTTCTGCTCGGTTCTGTGGGTCGGCGTCATCATCTTCTTCATTTGTTGGCAGCCCCTCAGCAATCCACCGTCGGTCCCGAATCTTGCCATGGCCATCCTCGTCCTCATCGTGATCTTCCTGCAAGCAAGCTTCTCTGCATTCCAAGACTGGTCTACGAAGCATGTCATGAACTCGATCCTCAACCTGCTCCCGTCTGAAGCCCTTGTTGTGCGAGACGGGAAGCAAATCCGCGTGCCTTCCACGGAACTTGTTGCTGGTGACATTGTCCATGTTTCCATCGGCAATAAAGTCCCCGCGGACATGCGTCTCTTCCAGACATCTGGAGACGTCCGCTTCGACCGTTCTATTCTCACGGGAGAGTCTGACGAGATCGAAGGCGCCATCGACGTGACTGACGACAACTTCTTGGAAACCCGTAATATTGCTTTCATGGGCACAAGCGTCACCAACGGCAATGCGGTCGGTGTAGTGGTACTCACCGGCAGTCGGTCTGTCATGGGTCGCATCGCCAAAATGACCACTGGCGTCAAGGAGAAGCCGACGTTGATACAAAAGGAGATCTCTCGTTTTGTGAGAATCATCATCTGCCTGACCATCACCCTGGTTCTGATCATCCTCTTCACCTGGGTGGGTTGGTTGCGTGTGGATCACTACCAGTACATGAACGTGGTCGCGATGCTGAACAACGTGATGGGCTGCGTCGTTGCGTTCATCCCTGAAGGTATGCCTGTTGGAGTGGCACTCACTCTGATGATGGTAGCCAAGCGGATGAAGAAGAACAACATTCTGCCAAAGGGACTTGCAACAGTGGAGACCCTGGGTTGTGTCAACGTCATCTGCTCAGACAAGACGGGCACATTGACCCAGAACAAGATGTTTGTCAGGTCACTCGGCCTGATCGATCAAGAGCTCAACGTAGATCAGCTGCTTGGAGATCAGCGGGGCTCGACCGAGTGGCCCGAGGCGCTGAGCATCCTTCTTCGGGGCTCGTTCCTGTGCAATGACGCCTTTTTTGATCCCGCGACAATCGGACTGCCAGTGAATGACCGAGAGGTGGCGGGCAATGCGACCGATGCTGCCGTCCTACGATTCGCCGAGCTCGCTCAGCCCAACGGCCTTTCGCAGTATGCCCAGTACGAAAGAGTCCACCAGATTCCGTTCAACTCGAAGAACAAGTGGATGCTTACCATGCACAAGGATCCCCAGAGCAGCAGCGGCTATCTCACCTACGTCAAGGGCGCACCAGATGTTCTTCTGCCTCGGTGCTCATCGTACTACTCCGGCATTGATAGCAAAGTCAAGCCCATGGACGAGAATGCGCGCAAGATGTTCTCGGCCTTCCAAGCGTCCCTGTCAAAACGTGCAGAGCGTGTCATTGTGCTCTGCCAACGGCACTACACCCCAAGTGCCGCAGTGGGATCAAACGACTTCAACGATGAGATCCTGGCACAGGGTGTCCAGGACCTGACGGTGATTGGCATCTTTGGCATCGTCGATCTGCCCCGTCCCGAGACGGCCCGGACCATTGCGGCCTGCCGCCGTGCAGGCATCCGCTTCTTCATGGTGACGGGCGACTTTGGCCTGACCGCCGCTGCCATTGCCCGGGACGTGGGCATCTTCAGCGGTACCGCGGAGCCAGACACGATCGATGACTTGAGGCCGTTCACCAGCGACGAGGAGAATGAGAAGCAATCTCTCCGCTCTCGACGCAGTCTTCTCATCGACGGCCCACACATATCCTCCCTCAACGATGAACAGTGGGACGCCGTGTGCCAATACGAAGAGATCGTCTTCGCCCGCACCTCGCCGGAACAAAAGTACCGCATCGTCGAGGAGTTCAAGGCGCGCGACAATGTCGTCGCAGTGACCGGCGACGGTGTCAATGACGCCCCCGCGCTGCGCACCGCCGACGTCGGCATCGCCGTCGTATCCGGCAGCGACGTCGCCATCGAGGCGGCCGACCTGGTCCTGCTCGACAAATTCGACTCCATCGTCGACGCGATCCGCCTCGGCCGCCTGGTCTTCCAGAACCTGCAAAAGGTCATCGCCTACCTGCTCCCCGCGGGCAGCTGGTCTGAGATCTGGCCAGTGCTGATGAACGTCTTCTTCGGCGTGCCGCTCCCACTCAGCTCCTTCCTCATGATCATCATCTGTGTCTTCACCGACCTCTTCCTCTCGCTCTCGCTCATCATGGAGAAGGAGGAATTCGACCTGCTCAGCATCCCGCCCCGCAACCACAAGAAAGACCACCTCATCAACCTGAAGATCTACGGCCAATCCTACCTCTTCATCGGCGTCATGGAGACCATCATCGCCCACTCCATGTTCTTCCTGTACATGTACAAGAAAGCAGGCATCCCCTTCCACGCCCTCATCTTCGCCTTTGAATCCTACACCGACGGCTTCTACGGCTACTCCGCCGACGAGCTCACCAACTTCAACAACGTCGGCCAGTGCGTCTACTTCGTCACCCTCGTCATGCTCCAATGGGGCAACATCCTCTCCGTCCGCAACAAGCGCCTCTCCATCCTTACCGCTGACCCCGTCCGCAAACAGCGCCGCAACCCCTGGCTCCCCCTCGCCATGCTCGTCTCCCTGATCATCGCCATCTTCGTCACAGAGGTCCCCGGTTTCCATACCCTGTTCGGCACGGCCCGCGTCCCGATTGAGTTCTGGTTCATCCCGTTGCCCTTGGCGCTGGGGATTCTGTTCATGGATGAGTTGAGGAAGCTGCTTGCTCGCGCTTTCCCGAGGGGTATTGTTGCGAGAATTTCTTGGTAGATTTAGAAGAAACCCTTTATACACGCTAAGACATGTGGAGGCCTGGTGCAGTCCAGATACAGATATATGACGACCAATGACATTTAGACTTTTTTTTTGTTGAGAAATCCAATGATCCAGCACGTATTACCTACTTTTCATAACAGTGCTATATCAACAGTGGACCATACATTCAAGTAAGCCAAGTGTAGAAAAGAGTTGCACTAGTAAAGCTTGTCATCACTGCGATGCATAGCCACTCTCAATTGTAACTGCTCATTTGCCAACTGCTGTCGCTGCTATCTAGCCAACTACTCTAAGACCATCAAAGAGAAGTACCGCCAAGGCACGGCCAACATGCTGGCCACGAGAAGAAGAAACTAAGATTAAGTTGCGGTTTGCCAGAACCACTGAGTGAATATATCCACCGAAGAAGAAAGAAAAGCAACACACAAAAAAAGCTGTACAACGAACGACTGCTGATACATGAATTGACCAGCTTGTAGGCCAGTCCCATCGACAGCTCCGCTTAATCCCGCACCTTACCAGCCTCTCGGACCTCATTCATGAACCCATCTTCGTCCCCTGCAGTGGTGAGTATCCAGTAATCACCAGCCACGGCATTGACGGACTGAGAACCACCGAAACCAGTCATAGGGGCGGCCGGAGCGCTGTGACGGGCGGCAGGTTTGTTACTTCCGGCGTGGCGAGGGCCCGCTCCGAGAATGTCCTTCACAGCGGCGCGACCCTGGTCGTCCGGCTGCGTGAATGCAAACAGTTGTGGCTGCAAGCAGCCGAGAATCGCGACCGCGGCGCGAATTAGAATACGATCTCCTTCAAACACCCAGCAGTCCCAGACGCGACTGACGCGCTCCAGATCTAGCCCATTCGTAAGGAGAGAGCGGAACATCGGTTCCCAGATTTCCTCGTCGCTGAGACGCAGAGTCTCATAAAGATGAGTCGCCAGGCGAGGGAACTTGTAGCGGAGCGTCGCAGACACCAGCGAATACGTACGACCGATGGCCCCGCGGTCCAGCGTGAGAAATGCAACAGGGAGAGGCCGGTTCAGTGCATTGGCCATGGCAAGGAATGCCGAAGACGGCGATGGGAACTGGAGAACCAGAAGAGCGGCGATCGTCTGTATCAAAATTAGGAAAATGGAACCAGAATCAAGGCTCTGGATGGGTCAGCTTACATGAAGACCACTGACGTATCCCACATCGCTTCGATACATCGAGTATGCCTCAAGCACATCGATCAAAGTATCGCGCAGTGGGCCGCCCACCTGGAAAAGTTTCAGGTCCGGAAACGCTGTCGACACGTCCGCCTCAATTGTATCGAACCATTCCCTCATCCGCTTATGACTTTCGCCCGCCTCACCGTCGGATTTGGAGCGAACGTCTTTGGCCCTTTGCAATGCCTTCTTGTACGTTTCTTCGGATAGGGATAGTTCGTTGCCGATGGCGCGCTGCCAAATCGCACCCCGATGACGCGCCGGCACACCGCGCCACCACAATTCTCGCGTACGGGTTTCACCGATAGCGCGATCCCAGTTGGGAAACACGTACTCATCCCAGATACGCTGGAGAGCTTCCCGCGTATTATCTTTTTCGCATTTGGCCGAAGCGGCTTTGGCAGCTCTGCGCTTGTCTATAGTGTGTTACTAACAAAGGTCGTTGAACGCCGAGAATGAAGAAATGGACTAACCTGCTTCGCGCGCCATTGCCATCATTTTCTTATATTCTTTCAGATGTCTCTTCTCTTCCTTTTGGTCCTTGGGGGGAAGCCAGCTAGGCCGCGTACGCGTAAGGACCTTTTCCTTCTCCTTGCTGATGGGCAACGGATCGATCATGATATTGGACTTTTGCAGAGGAGGCAGTTCGATGGTCGCTTTGGAATCGCGTTTCGATTCGGTGCTGGACCGTAGCGAGGAGATGCCGTTCTGGAGGTTCTCTGCACGTCTGCGCTCGCGTTCGTCGGCATGATATTCCAGAGCTTGAGTGATAATCTTCGCCTCCTCCGACAGATCCGACAGCATATTGTTGTACGAGTAAATGCGTGGATTGCGAGGCGAGATCTGTCCTCGCTCAGGACCAGCGGAGCTTGAGCGCACCATCTGTCGGCTCGACCGAGATCCCTTGGGGGATTTCGCATTCGTAGAAGACAAAACGGACATGTCCGAGACAGAATGCGACAACGGGAGCGGACGCGGTCCTGGACTTCGGCCATCCGGACTGGTACCTCGGGACGGTGCGCGATCTTGCACTGGCCGGGGGGAAATAGGGACGTTCCACAAGCTCGTATCATCTGGCAGCTCCTCATCGGAGTCATGGTATTCCTCCTCGAGCTCTTTAAGGGATTTGCGGCTTCGCTGCCACGAACTCTTGCGATTGAGCGGGGGTCGACTGCTGACGGGAGAAACTGTCAAGGTCTGAGCGGAGGGAGATGGTCCCAGATTAGACGCCATTCGAAGCGGTGAATTGGATCGTGAACGATGGGGTCTGGAAGATTGAATCGGTAACGTCTGAGTACTGCTCGCACTTCGTTGATTGCCTGACCTAAGCTTGGAGCTGCTGTGCTTCGGTTTCGTCAATGCCCCATTGACCTGGCCCTTGAGCGATGGATAAGGAGTCCTGGTGGGTTTGACCGTCGACGTCAAGTCGCGCGTCGTAGTCAGCGGAGCTTTGGGCTGCAACCTGGCTGTCGACGAGCGAGCCAGGACCCCCGACTTGCCATAAGCAGTAGTAACACCATCCATGTAGGGCAACTCCGGGTCATCCTCCAGGCCGATTTCTTCGAAATTGGAAATGTCGGCGAGAATACCGTCGGGACCGGACAGCTGAGAAGAGGAACGGAAGGAGGAAGATTTAGAGGACTTGGATCCCGATAGTTCGGGCGGAGAATTGGGTGTCGTGCAGATGGTCGTCATCTCATGTACCGAATTGATGTATGGGCGTAGCAAGAGCTAGTTTGGACGCAAGACGCAAGTTAAACCAAAGAAAGGAATTGCCGTGTATGAAAATGGTGACCGGCCCAAGCGAAGAAAAAAAATTAAAATGAAGCAGGGAAAAAAAAAAAGAAGGACGATTGCAGAGGCTATCGGTGTCAGATTATATCCCCTGGTTCTGCAGTTACTCCTGAAACAAGCCCAGCCGACAATGATTCCAGAACGAGAGCAATATCCGGGGAACAAGGGTACCGCCGAGAGAAGGGGGAGCAATTCAACAAGGGGATTAAGAATTGCCCACGGGAGGGGATGGTATTTGGGAGGAGGATAAGCTCAACGAGAGGTGGTGAGGTGAGTATTTCGATGAGAAGATAAGAAAAGATGTATAACGAGGGATGAGAGAATTCAAGCGAAGGACGGAGACGGGAAAAAGAAAAGCGAGGGAAAAGAAAGGGAAAAAAATAAGAAAATGAGGCAAACGAAGGATGCTAAGAGATGCTATGATATGATGATGATGATGGGATGGGAGGGGACGGGATAGTCGCGATGGGAAATGAAGGAGATGCTCCTCTGCTCTCGTTAGTTAGTTAGGGGACAAGCGGAAACAGTCTAGCCTCCTCCTTCCGTAGCAAGTAACATACCGCAAACGGGGTGCCTGAGCCCTGAGGCCGACATTCATTGACACTAGGAAATCTTGTATTCGGGGCTGGCCAATTGCAAACAGCTAGAAAAACTGGCAATTGCGGCCTAAATGGTTGATCCTTGACCTTTTTGGAAGACATTTTATCCATCCATTTCAGAAGGGACCAAACTAGTACCGAGACGGCTAGAAAACGGCCAAAGTAACCTACAGCAGAGAGTATCCTTAATCCTAAGGTATCTGTCCCACGTTTCAGCTTTTAGCAACAGTACTAGTAAAGTACTAAGTGATACCTTATACACACGCACTTGTGCCAACTCCATAGCAGAAGTCGATGCTATCATCAAGGTCAACAAGCTGAAAGGTTATGTCTCTATAGAATGTTAAGTTGGATAAAAGAGCCTCCTCCTATCCGTCCTTGTTGACATTTTCCTCTTCTCAGCGACCACAACATACCTCTCAGGAGTACCTGGAAGTACCTGATTTGCCTCCCCCTTTTGCTGACTGCCTTGAGCCAGTCACATCTCATAATTTCAATCCCACTTCAGGTTTTCCGTGGTATGTGAGCTTGGAACGAACCATGGAGTAGTGTGCAAGAGAACCAAGGCACTGCATATCCGCTATTTCCGCTGTTCATCTGTTGGCTCTTGCGCATCAACAAAAGCAAAAATAATGCCACAAGTCCTCAGTAAAGTGTAGTCGCCCACTACTCCCAGGACAAAGTTACTGTGTTGTCGAAGTACAATTGGCACAATTTCTTGATTTTTTTGCCCTTGTTTGACGCGACGAATAACAATGAGCTCGATTACGTCATTTTTCTCGAATTATCGAGAGTTGCATACGGCATCCATAGGAAATCCCCGACTTAGCAGGGACCAGCAAGGGGATCGCCAATAATGACCTCCAGAATCAAATCAAGGGTAAATAGCCAGTTACTTAGAACCGCCAACTGGCAAAAACAGAGTTGCCATTCCGAACAACCTGAGCCAGCCGAGCCGCCTTTCCATCAGATTGCGGCCGCGCCGCTTTCCACACCTGCTCCAACCACCGCAGTACCTTTGCGTACTTGGTCTGTTTCCGGCCTAGGACAAACCGGAACGCTGCTGCGGCGAGGTATTGGACCTGTTGCTGCTGCACGAGGCACATGTATGGCGAACAAGAATCCCTGGACTTGAGCTCCCGTCGGGCGCGCATCATGCGATGAGCGAGTTCGGTCAGATCTTGGATGACTCGGATTACCACGTCTGGGGTGGGATGCGCCCGAGGAGGCAGAGCCTTCATGTATCGGTACATCTTCATGGCCGAGGTAACCAAGTTCGCGTACAGATTCCAGAGCACCACGTTGAGCGAGTTGTGCTTGGTATCTAGGTACATGGGATGCATCTGGAGCTTGAACGACGAGAGAACTTTTCGGTGTAGAGAACGGCCGGGGGCTCGCGTTGACTCCACTGTGAGCGCGCTGGAGATAGTGGCAGCGGCCGAGTCTGTCCCCTCGAGGATTCGGTCTTGGTCCCTGTATATCTCCAAAGTCCGGGTGTCGATCAGACTTCCACAGTAAGGGAACAAGTGACTGCCTTCAAGCCGAGGAATCTGTACCCCGTCTACCGCCGCTGAGAAATTGACAAGGCTCTTGGCTGGATTGACGCAGATGCCGTACTTGGGTTGTCCCTTGAGCATCACCTGCAGAAAACGCATCGCCAAGCTCGTGCTGGTCGTGATAAGCAGAAAATCATCCACTAACCGGAGAAGAACAGCCTCATTGGGATCGAGAAAACTTAGAGATTCCCGCTCCATTTGTGCATAGAACAAATTGCACAGAACACTCGATAGTATTGAGCCTTGAGGGATGCCGTTCCGCTGGCGGAAATACTTCCTCCCAACCTTGACCAAGTTGTACCGAATGTGCTCATCAAGTAAGTCCAGTAGATGGTCGCCGGAGTACTCCTTGTAAGCCGGCGTATCGACGAAGACGGTGTTTCTCCTGTGGCTGATGCCACCATCGGCAATGGCGTCAGTCAAATGCTGCGGTTTCGACACGGGCGCTGCTCTGCCAACATATTTGCGTAGAGCCTTGCTTTGATGGGACTCTTGCACCGGCCACATGCTGCTGAACTCGTCTGGCGGCCGAACTTCCACATGTTTCCCGATCTGGTAGCCTTCTTCGGAGAATAGGCTTTCAATGAGAGGAATAAGTTCCTCTTGAGGAATAGTATCAAAGCAAGACTGAATGTCGAGCTTGACAAAATAAAGCGGTTGCCGCTGAGCACTCGGGTGACTCTGAGACAGACGCTCCTTGAAGCTCTTGAGACGAGGGTGTATTTCGCCGACAAAAGACAGGGTTGAACCCAGACTCCCAGGGTTACGTGCCTTCTCATAGTTCAAGACATTGAATATCGGTGTGATGGTGGAGTTGATGCTCGGGCCCAGGAACGAAGCCTTCCCAGCCCATCCTGGCTGGAGCATTCGTCGCCGAAGATTCAAAATCGGCCGAACGCCTGTCGTCTTTGGCAAAAGCCGCAGAGAGCTATAGCCCAGGGACCTTCCGCCCAGCCTACGCTCCGCATCGGCTCGTTTCATCTCTTCAAAAAGAGTCATCTTGAAAGTTGCCAATGGCCGTAGAGTTAAGTGGCGCCACGCGTCATGTCGAAAGTAGAAGAGCTGGTTGCGGTAGATTTGTGATTCGGTAACATAGAAGTTGGAACGAATCAAAGGTATCAAAATGGAATCAAATATGTAGTAGATGAACTCGTGGAGAAGTTCCGTCCGTTTCTGCAGGTCAGATAATGAAAGTTTCCTTCCCGATAGAGACTCTTGATGCTGGTTACCTGGAGAGGCAAGCCATGGTATATTCGCGATCTAAATCATGTAAGAAGCCTTTCAAACCAACGTCAAGGGCAGACAAACCTTGATTCCTTTGCAAACCTCGTGAAGACTCAAACTCTCAAACCTTCGCATGCGGATGAATCTATCGACATGGCTAAATACGACCTCTTGGTTGCTTTTCTGATGTTGGCCAACTCCATAAAATTGTGCGGGAATCAACTTTCGCAGTACTGCCCGGCAGAAGGCCGATACAGACGAAGAAGGCGTCGCGTAGTCCATCAGACTCTGTTTCGGTTCTGGGACTATGGACTTGGCAGTCCCTTTCCGTGTTTCACGGGTCCCATTCCTTGTCCGCAAGCTTTCTACAGGGTCTATATCTCTAGGCGCATATTGCTGAGCGCCTTGTGGTTGGGTTACCAGCTGATCCGGCACCGTACGAGGTTCCTTGACCATCGACCCTTCTTGAGAATGGGTAGGACCGAGTCTCCAAGGCCCGACATCCTGAGCTATCAACACTTATCCCCGCTTTGTGGAAATACGGACATACCTCTGTCGGACAGTAGTAGTCCAAGAGTTTCACGTATGGACAACGCCGGTTTCGATTCTGCAACTGCTGCACCAATTCAATGGCCTTCCCGCGGAGCCGCTTCGGTATTTCGACAAGATCATTATGCTTTTCAAAATGATTCGTGAATCCAGGACCAATGCGTTGGCGGCGCTTGCGTTTCTGTTCCTCAATCTGCGCTATCTCGGTCTCCCTAGAGAAGTAATCTTTGAATGGCAAGACGGTTTCACGACTGTCAGTGACAGACGTGAAAACGTTATGCAAACCATATTGTCTAGGGAAGATGTACTTCAGTATGTGCACCGTCTCAGACAATGAGTCCGATCGAGGGTAGCAATGCAGTACGTCTGAACCTCGTTAGTCTCGGAAGGGAATAAGTATCTCAAGCACCTACGTTGACGTGTCAAGCCAAAATGGACGTCGCCTTTTGAGTTGAGCCGTGGTTTCGCATAGAGCATGCGTCGTCGAAAGAAGACAATACTGTTCGGCTGGTGTACAACCTCCTGGTGTGCAGTCTTCCTTTTTTTGAGGCCAGAACCAATTCCATCAGCGTTGTTCGCTGTATGAATGGAAACTCTGCTGAGATCTGAAAGTTCCTGAGGCAGCTCCTTTTTGACTGGTTCCAGGCTCGACAGTGGGAGACCTGTTCATCATCTCTGAGTGCTTCTCCCCAAAGGCATGGCCAGCTGACAGGACTCACCACTAATCTGGTAATATATCCCTTTCCTGTGGTCAATGGCTGTGAATATACCGCAATCGAGCAAGAGTTTCAGCATAATCTCATCTCCGTTGCTTCCCAGGAGAGCAAGAACGTTCGTCCACGGCGCCTGTTTCAGCGCCTCGCCGTTTCTGTTGGGATATCGCACTACGAGACCTGGGATACTGCTTGCTAGAGCCGCATGAGTATGCGTCATCCGGTCTGATCCACCCGCACGCTGAAAGCCATGAGCTAACAGGTGCTGAGGTGTCTGATACGAAAAGCCATTGCGATTGAAGAGTGAGGATATGACAAAGTCAACGATCTGCACTTTGGTCAGCATCTACGCTTTGAAGTAGACAGCCATGGTCGATTGCTCCTTGCGGTGCTGGATGCCCCAGGAGCTGTACCGACGTGGTTTGAAGGGAACAAGGCCGTCCGTCGTAGCTTACCTCTGCCTGTGGACATGGTGGCCCAGTATCCGTGCTGGTGAGCTCCGACCTGCATTGAGACTGGGTTTGGGAATAAGCGGAAAAGTCTCGCCGTCGCTGCTGAGTCACTGTGGGCGATGTCTCCTTCAACACACCCACAAGTGTGGTATCGAGGACGCTGGCAAGATCTTGGACCTGTCGCTCTCCGGAGCTGCCGTCTCCCTGGCGCCCAGTGAGTGCGACCCTCCGTACCGACGCGATCCTCCTCCGGCGGGTTTTGGACGTTACCGGGATGTGTTGTAGGAGATACTGCCTCAGGGTCACGACTTGGCGGTAGTACAAGGAGATGACAGGATGAGAATGTCCATCTTTCTCATTTCTGGCCGAAGGGTCGTGATTTTTGGAACCGCTGGAGGCGCTGTTGATGCGTCTCTGCGCTGAGTGGCTGGCTGCACAGCCATCTTTGATGGGCCTTTTCCTTTTTTTGCCCATGATAGCTCTCGGCTAGACAGTCTACGGTGTCATTGCGGATGGAAGAACCTCATAGCCATTTACATTGGTGAGTTGACTCCTCGGGAGACGCGACCGGAAGCGCGTCAACGCGACTACAGAAGACAATGCAATGCCTACGTCAGGTGATACAGTCGCACACATCAGCTGAAGTACTTAATCAATCGATTCTTACGCAGAATGGAGATAAAGTGAAGATGAGCGAAATGCAATACCTTTCAAGATACATACTCATCAAAAATCCTTGTTAATACAGTTACACATGGAGTGATACTCCCATCTGGGGCGAAATTAGCTTGGGGCCATTTGGTATTTGATTTTCAGAAAATCAAAATCACCACTAAAAGAGGAACCCGCCTTGCAGGCTCTGAGTTTGAGGGCACTATTATTGCCAACAATGTTTCAATAGATTAAGCATCCTTGAAGTTTTGTTGCATCACACTAGTCGCTCTGTAGTGCTTCATGAATCGCACACAAAAGTCAAAAACACCTGAAGAGCGGAAGCAGAACGCAACATCCGGCGGCCCGACGGGAAGTTAGAAATACATATTTTTTAACCACTACAGGCTACAGGGTAGGTCAGAGGATGTAGGATGGGTCATCTCCCTTAATAATCTAGTGTAGATGCTTATTATACTTCATGGTGGTGCTGATTTCTGTGGTTCCCGCTTGGGAGGAGTGGTTGTGATATTTCACAGCTTGTATACCTAAGTTAGGTCCTTTGCTCTACGAGTATTTGATACTTCATTTCATGAAAACAGCCAACCAGATATGCCTTAATAACAGCATCGCTTAGCATAAACCTAAGATGACCACTTACGTATGTGTTAGTCAAGCGCAATACGGAGTAACCTCGGGAGTATCTACAGGCCAGCGACGGGGTGAGATCATCGTTGCAACCAGTAGTCTGGTGGCTCTTTCTTTGCGGTCTCGCACAGACAAGGATGAAGAATCGAGCCAGATCCCTGGAACGATGGTGGTCTAGAAAAGTCGCAGACTCGCAGCACTATCCGATTCTCGGATTAGGATGATCGTAAATAATTGCGTCTCCACTCTCCACCCATCTGGCCCTCATAATTTGCTACTGAAGTTTTCAGGGACGGCAATGAAACCTTGGTACGGATGACGGCCCCTGGACAGAGTGGAAATAACACTCTGTACCTGAATCCTAAATGTTGATAACGTCGGAGGCTTGGGAGACAAAACAAGCCACATTTTCAGCTGCAAGGGCATTGTTATTTAACTAATTCGGGTTGAGATAGCAGGGCAAGCGGTGTAATTAGGGAATGAGGACGATGAGAAAGGCAACCAGATAAGGTAGTCATGTACAACGAAGCAAGCAAATGACCATTGAGAATTGTCCAGTCAGGATGTTACACGACAATAGAATGGGACCTACCTAAGGTAGGTAAGGTATCTATCCACTGTACTCCGTAGGTCTATTTGGATATTTCACTGGCGGTGACAACCTAAGGGCTTGGTTTGACAGTTGAAAGTTGACAGATGCAGATGCAGCATATATCAATGCAGTGAAATGATCATGGAGGTCAAGGAACTGACTCTCAGGCTTCTCGAGTGATTTGCGCAAGCCTTTGCTGATGACCAGATGCCGATTATCAATTCTACCATCAAAGTGGCCCGCAAATGGCGAAGTAGTGCAATAATACTTAAATAATAATAGCCAGCTGATCACTGATCCTTGGTAAGGGTAGGTCTTCCCGATGAGTAAAGGCCAAAGTTTCTCGCGCTGGGTTGGCCATCTTAGTAAAGATACTAAACATGACGAAACACTGGAGTCGCCCTGCGCTCAGCACCTAGTTAGTACACCAGCTACCAAGGGGTTCCTCTCTACTAAATATCCCAAACCCTGGTGACTACGCTATTTGACTTTTCCATGACGACCATCCTATTTCGAAGATCCTTGCCTGTAAGTTTGCGGAAATCGACTCCGTCGCAATAGGCCAGGAACAAAAAGAACCTGAAGGGAGCAAAGTTCTTCCATCAAAGGATACAGTGTTACAGGTTACGTACTCCGTATCTAAGGTGACAACTCAACGCTGTCTCGCAAGCGAGATTTGTGGACCCTGTCGGGAAAACGCTTTAAAATGATACATCAACGACGCACTGCAAATAAGTATACCTATAGACGCGATGAGTCAGAAGCTCTTAATTCCTAAGTAGACAGGGCGGGATATCTAGTATCAGAGAGAGGTATTCGACATTGCTCCATGGCACGGAATTCTTAGAGTCCTTAGTCCTTATAACTGTCAGAGATACAGATCATGATCTATCTAGTCTGTGTCTACATCCGTTAGTACCTCAGTATGATCTAGTGGGATCGCCTTAAGTTCCAGCTGTCCAACACTAAGGAGGGCGATCAATCAGGATCTCCTCAGTATCACAATCTAGCAATATCATAGTCTATATCATATAAATATTGTAATATTGTTGTGCCCATATTTTTCATCGCCCATCTAAAAAGCTTACATCTACAGTGTATATTGATACCTAAGTAGACTAAATTTATTGGCAATAATGAACCAAGTTACCAACCCAGTGACCCCACTTTCTTCGCGCGATCGTTTTCTAGTTTCTTGACTAGGTAGAAAAAAATGCATTATTTTCTATTTCGTTTCCTTTCAAGGACCAAGGATCAAGGAGACGAGGACCACTCTTCTAAACAAATCTGAGGAACTAGACCGTTCCCTCAGGATGACACCCAGCGAAAGAAACTGAACCTATGTCGGGATCCATTATTCCAATAATAATTAGATGAATCCTCAAGAAAATTAACACAAAGAACCGACCATTAGTCTTCTCTGGCTCAATAATAAACTACTCTTTCTGCGCCTCGAGAACTTATTTCTGAACCCCAATCAGCATCAGCAGTCCAGCACACAACACTAAAACATAGATTCGATCTCTAGGTAAGTGAGGCGCCTTACAGACCACTCCTTTAAGTCTTTGCTCCATATGGCTCAAAGCCGCAGCAAATTCCATACATTTACTGGCCCCCCTCTCGTCTCAGCATTTTTCATATAGACAAAGACGACTTGATATAGAGTCTACACTGTTGCTTTCATGATTGATCTATCGCCGTATCCAACGAACCGATAGGATCGACTTGGAGAGTCTGATTAGATACTATACCGTCATTATAGTCTGTTGAGACTATCTGCCTTGCTTATCGCTGCCTTCTTGTCCTACACCCAGCTTCCCTGTCGGTTCGGTCTTTTTGTTTCTATTATTATTACTACTACCTACCTCTTGCTACTCTATTATTATTATATCATTATTGTTTTGGCGCTGTCACTTGGGTCTCAACAACCCCTCTCGGCCCGCTTGTGACCACCACCACTCTTCCCCGTTCGTCTAGACGCCGTGCAAACAGCCCCCAGCTCCGCATCTCACTTATCGGCAATAGTCCTGCTTGCTCGTCTTTTCATCCTACACAGCCTGGTCTTCCTTCGCTCATCCATCGACTCTGCAGTTCTCTTCCGCTGTCCTTCGCCTTCCTTATCCGTCATTCGTTTTCTGCTCTCTCACGACTCCTACCCATCGCTTCCATTTGAACAGTCATCCTCTTGTCTCTCGGGGTCGGATCTCAGTATCACCCCGTTGGCCTGCAATTTCCATCCTGCGTCTCAAATATGACGCTGAACTGGGGCGCCACCCGGGACGACTGCTCTGTAGCTCCAGCCGGTCAAGCTGCGATCTTAACCCGCAACCTACCAGCTTTGAACAACACATCGCAGTGATAATATCCTCGACGGGAAGGATCATCACCAATCGTCGACCGTTGGGCCAAAAAAGGTAGGATACTGACTGGAAAAAATAATTGCTTCCCTTCTTTTCCTTTTTTATTTTTGATTTTCCATTTCGAAAAAAAAAAATAAAAAAAATAAAATTGGCAGAATGCAAAATAATCGAACGCTGACCGTTTGTCGAAAGAATGCAAAATGTCCGGCAGTGATGTCGAACACGTTTCTTGCTTGCCTGACAGCAGACCGCATGAATTCCGCCGCCAATCCTCGTCAAGCTCGAACGAACCATATTATGACGCCCCCCTTAAAGGACCATTAGATGCACCCCCAGTCGTCGGAGCGTCTTCTTCTTTGACTCGCGAGCCTTTGGTCGATACTAATCCTACACGCCCTCAAACAAGCTGTGTGCCCGCCTCGGTTTCCTCAAAAGTTCAATTCGAAAATCACAACCAGGAAGGTCGAGCATCGCCGGATCCAGACGAATTCTATCGCCCGCACCCCTCTGTCGTGGTTGAAGGAAGTGAGAGGGCATTGTATTCAAGTGATACCTTGATGGTTGGAGACGGTGGTCCCGCCACGGAAAATCGATCTACTTACGCGCAGCGTGCACTTTCATTGACGGCGAAAACTGGGGAGCTATCGCGTGGGAGTCTTACGCAAAATCGTTCAGTGTCGGACTCCTATTATAGGGGCCGTGGGTCAAATCCCATCAAAGGAGCAGCAGTCTCAACCTCGACCGCGAGACCAAGACAGACATCGTTCAAGGATCTGGTGAATAAGTTCAATCAGAACGTTGATCAAGTGCTCCCCCTTCCAACGGCATCAGCGTCTACCTCAAGGCCACCGTCGAGAGCTCCGAGCCCCATCGGTCTCGTCGACAGCGTAGTGAGATCCAGGGCCCCATCCCGATTGCTAGAATCGCGCGACCCCCCAAAAGCAAAGAGAGAGCCGCCATCCCGGTGGAAGTCAATCGATCATTCCAAGGGAGATTTCTTGTCGAGATCGGTCTCGACACCATTTCAGGCAGGCGTGGTCAACAACAGTGCCTTGGAAACTTTTGAGGCATCACTACCTCGGCGGCCATTCGGTGGATTGCTCACAGTTGATACCGGGATTCCAAAATCAGGACTGGGAATTCCTGCGCATTTGCGACGTCGAGGTTCTGAGGGAAGCATTCCTAGCCCGAATCCTGCACTCTTTGACAATCCGGACCGTTCAGCTGGGTTATCGCCTCTGACGCCAACCGCATGGTACCTGGGCCGCACGCCATTTCTTGAAGCTGTGAGTACTGGGGAGGGCAGCAGTAGCCATCGAAGAACCAGGAGTGATTTGTCTGGAGTTTTGCCTGTTGGTGTTGTGGCACACTCGCCTGAGTCCCACATGGCGGTGCTGAGCCCCTTGCATCCGAGGCTGGGAGAGCCTCTGGACGGCTCACATTCCAAGTCCCGCATACCTGTATCGTCCACTCGTCTCCATACTACTTCCATTGCTGAGGACTGTTCTTTATTGAAAGTCGACCCACTTTCAAGCAACCGCTTCGACTTGCAAGTTCCGCTGCCACCCAAAGGCATTAGCCGACTCCCCAAACCGTCCCCCAAATCTCCTTATGCTGTCGCAGATGATGACCGTACAACCATCGAGATGACATCGCCTCGAAGGCGAGAAATGACTTATGGTCGAGGTTCTCGTCGAGGAACGGAGAGGAACACCCTCCTTGAAGCATACATAGCCTCTCCTCCTCCCAAGAAGTCACCTCCGCTGCGCAGTTCGAGACCTCGGCAGCCTGTTTCGCAAACAAATTCCACCACGCCGCGATCTCGAGTTGTTGAAACAGTGTCCAATTTCCAGAGACAGGTGAACCGTGATCGGGATTTGCGGACCTCGCGGACGCGGGGACGTAGACTTCCGGAGCTGGGCAACGTCGACTTCGCGACACGACGGCAGAAAATCCAGCAGGCGTTCAATCGCACAGTGCAAGAGAATGAGAGAAAAGAGGAAGAAGCAGCGCAGCTTCGACTTCTCGCCAAAGCCCACGAGAGCCAGCGGGCTCATGATGAGTCGACTTCGTCGGAGCAGAACTCGCAGAGGGACACCGGAATCGACCATTCCCTGCCATCCGACCATAACCCTGCCGTGAATGAGAACTCAACCGCGACCGATCATGAGGAAGAACGTTTGACATCGGGTGAGGGGGATTCACAGGGACCACCCCAGCTGCAGATTGACACCAATGTCGCTATCCACGACACTGCAGCAAAAGTCCCCAACGCCCATCTGATGCCAATGGACTCCCCGACGTTGGGTCTTCCGGACATAGGTGCTGGAGGGCCTGCGGTCCGCATCTCTTCCCTGGGGGCCGCCGAAGGCCAGTCTACTTGCGCCGAAACACCAGTGTCGGTCGAAACTAATATCACTGCCCTTGACCCCGAGCCACAAGCTAGTTTAAGTCGACAGAGCCTTCATGCCTCTCACCGCACATTACTGAGTCAAATTATGCAGATCCGGGAATCAAGTCCCGATACCTCGTCTTGTGATGAAGCGGATTACAGTTTTTCTGATACTGAGGATAGGGTATCAGTTCCAGTACTGCTTGGTGACGCCCCATGCTCTGAAGAATCGGTGGCTTCTAGCGACGGTCAAGTACACGCCGATGCTTTCGTGCATTCGGACCAATCTGGTCATGCAATGCTGAACAGATGGAGTATAGGTTCCTGGTCATCTTCTCTTCACAACCAACAGTCCACGGACGACCATTGCGACGGCAGCGATGATGACCTCTCCCAGTTGCAAGAAGTTGCAGAGGACGGAGGAGTGGCTACCCAATCCTGTTCCGCTTCGTCAAGTAATGCCCCCTCTGTCACTGGTCATCAACCCACCGCGTGCGTCGCAGCCAATAGGGAACCTGTCACCGAACAAAAAACCGAGCGCGTCCCTGAAAGAAGCGCTTATATGCATCCTAGCGCTCCCAACCTKGCAAGACTTGGTGGATGGGATTCTAAAAGGGTAGCTAGGCTATATATTGAAGAGCTGGCTCGTGGCAGAGGCCATAGTCTTCCGATGCCTGCAGTCCGCGCGTCTCCTGAGCCTCGGCTCGAGAGACGCACTGATGGAAGAACGGATAGCTTGACTGATGACCCGGTTGTGATATCCAAGGCGGATGGTATCCCTCCTTCGGAACGAATCGGGCATACGGCAAGTCTCATATTTCGAGACGATTGGGAACATGCTTCTCCTTCTATTGCAGATTGGATGCAAGCAGCCGCTACTGATGGAACGGCCTCTCAAGAGCAAAATAGCGATGGTATTTCTGCACGCGATAATATATCAACTCCACGATTGGACACATCAGCCACGGATGGGACTGGGCACGAACAGGGCCGAGACACTTTGGGTCTCGCCATCAGAGTCCAATCACCGCAAGAGCTCAAATCAGGGGAGATTCAACAGACTCCGCTCCGCAGCTCTGATCCTGTCACTCATTCGGTCGCCAACGAGGCTATTAATCAGTCGCAACAAAAGCCAGAGGCTGCACTGAGTATCCAGTCAACACAAACACCCTCTCGCTTCGCGCCGTCGCTAACTTTCGCACCTTTGGGCCGAGTTGAAAGTGCTGGAAGCAGCGAAGACTCCTCTCTTCGAAGGCTTCAACCTACGCCCTCTTCCCACACTCTTGACTCATCAGCGACGTCCTTGGTTCCTTCCTCTACCGACCAGATCCGAGTAGATATACGCAAATGCTCTCCATCCCCGGAGCAAAAACGCCTAAAGAAACGGAGGCATGTCATAAAAGAACTGGTTGATACTGAGTACACTTTTGGAAGGGACATGAAGGTCGTCGATGATATCTACAAAGGGACTTCAAGTTCATGCTTGGATCTGTCATCCGAAGATGTCAAAATCCTGTTCGGTAACTCAGATCAGATTGTGCAGTTTTCAATGACTTTCCAGGATGCACTCAAAGAGGCTGCAAGAAGCGTTTATGTTATGCCAAAATCTCAGCGATGGAGCAGTAAACGCAGCGCTCGCAACAATCACAGCAACGCATCCAGGACAGACGCAGAGGCTACGAGTGGCGCAAGTGAAGTCTCCGATACAGAGAAGGACAGGGTAACCTTTATTGGTCAGGTTTTCCTGGCTCATATTGGTCCCATGGAAAAAGTGTACGCCGATTATCTGAAGAACCACGATGCCGCCAACAAGAAGCTTCAAGTACTGCAACGAAACCCGAAAGTAGCCATTTGGCTGAAAGAATGTCGGGAATGGGCTTCAGATCTGACCACTGCTTGGGACCTAGACTCGCTGCTCGTGAAGCCGGTGCAACGAATATTAAAGTACCCCTTACTCCTAAGCGAGATTCTGGATTCGACCCCGAGCGACCACCCGGACCGTCCATATCTGGTAAATGCTCTAGAAGAGGTCACTAACATATCGGTCCGTATCAACGAAATGAAGAAACGAGCAGACTTGGTTGGCCAAGTAGTCGGCCGCAAGAGGAAAGAGTCGGATGTCAGAGCCGGGCTGTCAAAGGCGTTTGGTCGTCGCACCGAGAAATTGAGACAACAAGTCGGGCTTTCCGATATGTTCGAAGACAAGCAGTACGACGCCCTATCGCAACGATTTGGAGATAGCTTCTTCCAGCTACAAGTGGTGATGCGTGATGTGGAGATGTACACACGGGAAGTCCAGAGCTCTTTAGATCGATTTAGAGAGTTTGTCGCCGCGATTGAAGGATTCGTTGATGTAGCTCAGTCGGGCTACTTGGACGTGGAGAGCAGGTGGCGTGACCTGAAGATGGCAGTGCGTGAAATAATGGCCACAGCTCTGCCTGAACATGTAAGTCGAGCAGACTCTTGACGTGTGGAAATGAGCTTTCGGGCTAATGCCAAATATTCAAGCTCGCCGTTGTCCGGAAAAGTGTGATTGACCCGATGGTTACGCTGCTCAAACTTTACGACGGGCCCCAGAGAGTGATGAAGAAACGAGACAAGCGTCTAATGGACCATGCCCGATTCAAATCCATCAAGGACCGTGGTGACAAGCCCGACAAGAAAACGACAGAGCAAAGCGAACAATTCGTAGCTCTCAACGAGACCCTCAAGGACGAATTGCCCAAGCTCTACTCTCTGACTGCTAAGATGATGGAGGCATGCCTGAAAAACTTTGTGCACATACAGACTACGTGGTTCAACCTCCTTCAGAAAAAATTTGCGGATCTCATCGACCCTTTTCCGGACGATATCCAGCAGATCATCGGTGACTGGTCTGCAAACTTCACTCTGGCGGAGGCGCAGGTTTTGTCGCTCGGCATGTGCAACGGGTCGCTACTGGCTGATACTATCAATCTCGTCAACTTCAACACTCCTTCGACTGCACCTACCATCAGTTCACCTCGGCGGCCCTCAACTGTGAACAGCACTAGCACTCGCATAGGCTCTACCATGGGCGAATCACCTAAAGTCTCCCACGACTTCGGTAGCGGCAGCAACATCTTCCAGTCTCCAGGCCTCGACTCTCAGTCCCTGGGATCGTACGGCCGCCATCGAGCCGATTCAACTATCTCTGGTCGTGCTCCGCCAGAAACCTCTGAAATCCCACGGAGTCAGATTCTGCAGCAGATCACGAACTCCTCATCTGCGTCCGTGCCCCCACCGCTCAAGACAGAAGCCTTTCCCAGCCTGCCGAGGTTAAGTCTTGACTCCCCATTCCTCGTCGACATTATGGCCACTTCATCAAACAACGACCAGGTCTCGGGGAATCCACCAACGTCTCCTGGAGGTCGTTATTCGGGCTTTTTCTCGTCTGCTATGCCCATGTCGGATAATCCGCAGGACGACGCACCTGTGGAGGACACCGCGCCCAAGGAGCCGACGGTTCTCTTCCTCGCTGCAAGCATCTATGAATTCAATATCGATCGGGCGCGGCGCGAAGCCGGTTATCCTTATCTCACTTATGTCGCCGGGGAGATTTTCGATGTCATAGCTGAAAAGGGTGAGCTCTGGCTTGCCATAAACCAGGACGATCCAACCCATCAAGTCGGTTGGATCTGGAACAAACACTTTGCGAAGCTCTCGAGCTAGAAGTTGACTACGCGGGTAGAATTACGCGTGTTATGATGTTATATGTTTGCATGATGATTCCCAGCGGAAGACCTGAATTTTTTTCTTCTTTTTCCCCCTCAGAGTACCATGACCCTGGATGACTTTTCATCTACGTTTTATATTCATATCACACTCAACTGCAACGGTGAATGAATCTGATACATGGGCCAATGTTGGACTCATCCTTCATATTTGCTTTCTATTGTCTGTTTATGGCGTGCATTTTCTGATATGACGGACAAGGAAGATCTTTGGTTGCAATTACGCTGGTGGAAAAGGAAGCGGCTGATTGACCTATTGCCACTACCCTTGCCATTCAGAAGGCAATATTCGAATGTACATTTAGATACCCCTGATTGAGCGACGAATGCATTAAATTCGAATGTCTATACCACTTCACTCCGTAGTGTCCCGAAACTCGCCCACCCATAAAGCCAGCCACGGCAAGATCACGTGAAACACCAGCCACGCGCCCCAAGTGACGTCTTGCACCGCGGCACTCTGGAAGTGGCTTGTTGATCGCCGCAGGGAGCAAGCTGGAATCTTCCTGTCGACGAGGAGCTTGGGGGCGAAGGGGCTCCGTCAGTGATATCAAGCCTTACTTCCAAGTTCTGCCAATTTGAACAGGACTATAACAGCAGCCTTTTCATCAAAGTTTCCCTGCGCCGATCCCGTTGTCCGTCCTCCCCCCACCCCCGCAAGGTCGTACGAGCCCATTCTTGAAACGAATCTCCGGTTACCGCGGCGTGCTCGTTCAGTTGTTGCTTGTCTTGCAAAGCTGGCGGGCTGAAACGAGAAGTTATTGCATTTTTCTTTGGATTTGTATATTCCTCATTGTATAGGTGCCTTTGAATCGATACGAGCGCTGTTCTTTGATCGGTTTACGCGAAATTCATCCCGTTCCATATCGCCGAAGTTGGGTTCTATTCGCACTGTCACGGGTTCGTATATATAGTGAGCGCGGAGGATTGAGTGCACGAGCTGGACACAATGCGGGACGGTGGCTTAGGAAAGCTGCACAAGAAGATGAGGCGGTTTGGTGATACTGTAAGTAGGGCAACCTGACTGGAAGAGCCGTGTGAGGCACTCTTGGCGGGTCTGCGGAGATATTTGAGCTGGAGATGTGCTGACTTTGACAGTTGAACCCGGAGGATGCGTATCTTAGTTGTGAGTGGTTTTCCTCTTCGTCATTGTTGCTCGGGACAAAGTGGGTTTGACTAGGGCTTGGAGTTGATAGACTACGATATACGGTGTACGGTACCCCCCGGGTTTGTATCAGCGTGATTGGATGGTCTGACAGATTGCAGTGACGAGGGAGGACATGCAGACCCTCAAGAATGACTGGCTTACGGATAATGTGGGTTTCATAGTGGCCGTAGAATGCACGCGGTAACTAACGTGCTCGCAGATTATTTCCTTCTGGGAGGAGTAAGTCGGGCGAGTCTTGTGATGGCTATCGGAGAACTGATGGATCCAGATATCTGGAGAGGGAGTTCCTCGCTCAGTATAAGACGTCCAATATTGTGCTTCTTCGTCCCAGCATGTCTTTCATGCTATTGCAGACGCCGAATCCGCACTCATTGCGTGAGGCTTTACCCGACTTCTCGCGTACAACACATGTCTTTCTTCCCATCAACGATTGCCGAAACGTGACTGAAGCAGAGGGTGGCTCGCACTGGTCCCTTCTGCTGATATCCATCGTTGACGGCGTGGCATTTCACTATGATTCGCTGCCTCCGGGGAATTACTGGGAGGCAAGAGCCGTGACGCAGAAATTTGGCACGCTTCTCAACCGGCCAATACGGTTTATTCATCTGGAAGATTCCCCCGTACAGGAAAATGGCAGCGATTGCGGCGTCTTCGTATGCCTGAGTATGCGGCACCTTCTTCTGAAACGGCTGTTAACTGCCAATGCAAATGAGAAAGTCAGCATGAGCTTGGGCGGGAGGAAGGTTGATGCTCGTGCTGGCAGGAAAGAGATCGCCAAGATTATCGAAGGCTTTCGAAAAGAAGGCGAGAGGCGTCGGTCGTAAGTAACTCACCTCATTCATCTTCCTGAAGATGACAGCTGGTACTGATGGGGAACAGTTCAAGTCTGAGTCCTCTGGGGAAGAAGTCGTCGAGTCCTCCGCGGATCGAATGATGCTAGGGTCAGCAGTAACGCGGCATGCCGCATGGACTTTTGAATAATGAGGGCGCACCGGAGAACAAGCGCAGGCATAGGCCAACACAAGGGGGCCGAGAAGTGGCGTTTATGATTCTGCATGCATACGATGATATGAATGTACCGATTGTAACAGTGCTTTGAATGGACGATACCTTTTTGTTCTCTCAAGGACTCTTGAATTGGACAATTTTTCTCTTGATCCTGCCTGCTTCTAACGTCTCACACTTTCCTAGGCATCAGCGGACTAACGAGCAGGATATGTCGGGCTACGACAAGCAAAATCCGCAAGCAACATCGACATCTTTGCAGGTCTACAAGCTTCTGTCCCATTGGATATATGATATTGGACACCCTGATTATGTACGCTCTCCGATTCCATCCCATGTCAATCGCTCCAATTGTCGTTCCTCTATTGCCGTGGCTGTCGATATGTGCCTCCCTGGTGCCGTCATTGCCTTTTGCTGCTTCCTCACCCCCTCTGTCGGTGCTGCTCTTTCCTCCTCGACTTCCTCTTGAGCGCCTTCCTCTACCTCTCCCTGGCACTGAAAACAGATCCTATAAAGCACTTCTTCCCTCCTCCCTCCTCTTTTTCCTCTTTCTTCCTCTTTCTCTCCTCAACACCGTATGGTCGTTTGATGCTAGTATCGTGATATCACGCTCTGCGTTCGTCTCAACTTCATATCGTGTTTCTGCGCTTACTGCTCCTGCTCCTGCTACCACCTTTTTCTTGCTCCCGTTTTCCCTTTTCCCGTTTTCCCTTTTCCCTCTTTTCCGTTCTTGACCAAATTGTTTTGACGGTCGTTGTTCGCAATGTCTCGTCTCAGCAAGCTTGGGTACTCCCTCTCCTCCTCCTCCGCCTCCCCCTCCTTCTCCTCTTCCTCCTCCTTCTCCTCTTCCTCCTCCTTCTCCTCTTCCTCCTTGTCCTCTTCTTTCTCCCCCTTCAAGGGCCGCCGGACTCCGACGACTCCTTGCAGCTCTTTTGTGTCAGACTGTTCGCCCATCCGTTCAGCTGGCGTATCATCTTCTACTGAGGTACGTAGAGGTTCGTATCTTGCCACTCGGTCTACCCGTGCTTCTGCCCCTGCCCCTGCACGTTCTGCTCCTTCCATTTCGGCCCCTTCTACTCGTTTCGTTCGTGCACCTGTTCCAGCTCGCACTGGGACAGGTGACACTCTCACCAGCAGCCTTCCCTCGCAGAGTCGAGGAGCTACTCAACAGGATGGACCCCTTGACGTCGTGCATTCCATTATGGAGAGAGCTCGGCTCCGCTCTCAAGCCCTTCGTTCCCGCTATGGTCTCCCAGAAAGACCGCGAGTCAAACCTAGAACCCAACCTCGAGTCGAACCTGCTTCCACTTCTTCTGTTCCGACCACCCGTCCCACCCGTTTCACCGAGCGCATCCGCATTCTTGCCGAAGAAGCAGCCGCTCGTTCTGCCAACCGGCGCGCTACTCTTTCGAAACTCGCTGCCTTCGACGAAGTTGTCGCCCGTGTCAGAGCACGAAAACAGTCGACGCCTTCCGCTCCTCCTGTCAACGTAGTTCGTCGTGTCACTCGCTCAGAGCAAGCTCGACTTTCCGCTCCTTCAGTCTTTGACCGCATCTCCGACCTTCGCGCTGCCCAGGCCGAGCGACGCCGTTGGATCGATGAGATGATCACTCAGCAAGAAGCACGTGCTTCGACTCGGGCCACTAGTTCCGCCGCCATCGAGCAATTCCGAGCCAAGCGTCAGGCACGACTCGCCAACCGATCCCGCGAGGGACACCTGGCGTCACCTCACACGGCCCCGACAAACAGCACCCAAAGCACAGCGATGCCCGCTGCAGACCTGATACGTACTCAACGTTCGACTCCGTCAGCCGACCGATTCCGCAAAGATAAGCCAGCGAAGCGTGTTCGTTTCGGAGATGTTACGGTACAGCCTGTATCTCGCTGGATCGTGCCGACGAGGCACGTTTTCAAACGTCGTTCCTAGCGACCACCGGGCCACTTCCACCACGTTCCGTGGGAGTCTGATGAGGATGACTGATTTCTCGGAGTAAACGTTCATTTCCACTGTGACACCGTATCAGTCCATTTGTTCAGCTCCACCCCTTCACATAGTTGTCTGCTGGCTCTGGTCTTCGATGGGGGAGGACCAACCAGGTACTGCTGATGAGTCTACAGATCGCTGGCGTACTTGTCCTGTTGAAGTATTGATGGCGCTCCTGCTCTGATGTTAAGGTAAGGCGACCGTCTCCTGACATCATCGAAGCTGGATTGACTGGAATTATAGGACATTCTGCGTGGAGGGTTCCCATCTCAGGGGCAATAACGCACCCCCGTACGCCCATAGCCAGAGGCGCCAAGGGCGGCGCTCCGCCCCGCCGAGCCGATGCCGAGACCGATACCGAAGTCTGTGTACGCATCCGGAGGGTTGTGGTGACGCAAAAGCGTCAAGCTGGGGGTAAGTTGCTCTCCTTTTGTTTGTGCAGCTGGCACTGATACGATCCAGTGATTGGTAGCCACTCTTGAAAAACTGTATTGCAGCCGAATTTCGATTTGACTTGAGGTGAGTGCTTTTCTGGTGACACAAGTCGCGCTTCTTGAGTTGCCTGACTTCAATTGAAGCGCCAGAGGCCCGCGGCCGATCGAGAGAGTCTCCAGGACGGTGCCAGAGGATGGTGGCTTGTGTTGCTGCAACACATGGTAAGTCCCAATGTTGGTCTCTGCTTCGCTGGCAACTGCTGAGATCTCCTAGCGTGTTAACGGTTCTATGGATTGCCGGAAGTTGGACGGAGGAGAAATTCCGACAGATACTACAGGTAAGCTTGGTGTCATTTGTTGGTGTGTTCTTCGCACTGACTGAGATGATCTAGGGCGGACGAACTGGAGTTGTGCGCTGGCAGAGGTTGTTGGCAAGCATTCGAAGCAAGATACGTGAGTCAAGCTTTCGCTGGGTCGTTTCTCAGAGCCGTAGCTAACGTACCACAGCAAGTACTATGATCATCCGTTGCCAGGGGTTTGGACAATGGGGTTTGGACGATGCGGGCTTGATGCGTCGAGATGGATGGATTCTGTGTGTTCGGGTTGTTGGTCTTGTTTGTTCTGAGATCAATGTTTCGCGCTTTGCACGTACCGACTGATGGTTTCTATACATATCTCTTATTCCAGTCCCCTTTGATTCGGTTGCTCTTGCTGTTCTCCTTGGGCTTTGACCATGACATCTTTCAGTTTTTCACTCCACGTACTCATGTATGCCTATCGGAGGTGGGTCGGCGCTCGCCCTCTTAGGCATGAGTCTCAGATTCCGAACATTCCTTATCGTTGCTCTCGACCTTTAAAAAAGGCATATACATATCCAACCATAAGTTGCGGTAGATGAAGACTGCGGGAGCTTGACGAGGGTTGTGCAGTCTCTGTACACTGCTGGATGATCAGCCTAAAGCCATATGCTTCCCTATATTGTTCATCTACGTATCGGGCAGAACAATTGATGGGGTGTCTTTATGCAACCTAGACTGGTGTAAGGGGTACATAACTGCATACGCTGCATGCACGCCGTGCACGCCGTGCATCTGCATCTGCATATCCCTAAATATCAGATGCAGGAAGTCAGGGTCTACTCTTGATAACCAGATAATCAGAGCTTCATATCATCTACAGGTGCTATGGCTGCAGGTCAAATGAAGCTTTCGACATGACACTTGTCCGCTTACTTTGGTCCAGATCAGGAAGGAATGGATCTATCCATTGTGGCCATCAAACCATGTAAACTAAATGCAATGTGTCTCATCTGTCTCATCCTGCTATGATGCAAGCGATCGATATATCCACAAAGCCCTAGAGTTCGATGCGATTTGACACTCGGTACTTATAAGGCAAGTATGGATGAGAGGCGTCCTGCCCCAGTCGCAGTGGCTCTTCCACTGTTATTTCCGTGTCTGCATGGGAGTTGATAGAGCAGTTGCATACCGTATGCGGATTTCTGAAAATGAAGCTTGAGATGATTGCGATTGATCAATCTCAATGGGAAATTAGGAAGAGAATATAATGTTATGATTCGCAAGGCCAGAGTGCCTGAATGAAAGAGAAAAGAGACAGTGGAGAGAACAACGCCGGGAACGCCAGCTCATGGATGCAGAGACAGCAGGTGGAGGACAAGGTGATTCGAGACTGCAGGATATCGAGACGAATGAAGACCAGTAGAAAGATATAGAAACGTCGCCAGAATCAATGTGAGAAAACCGACATGCTGACAGCCCAAAGTCTATACGAAATAAATGTGAAGTGATGAAGCGATGTCTTGGAGATGCGCGAAGAAGAACCGGAACCAGCACAAGCACAAGGCTAGAGCGAAAAAATGGGTATGTGATGCCAATCATCAAATGAGAGCAGCTCAGTCATTGATACATATCCACGCGCACCAGACCAGTAAACCCTATAGCTATAGCATTGCAAGGTAAAACGTAACCCAGCTGGCAAGCCATAGTTGAGCTATGGCTGTTATGGGGGCGTAGGTGTCTGGCGGACCTCTGGCTGGTCGGTTCGGCGCTTCTCGCGGGATCGCATATACATTCCGTCCGATTGGGAATCGGTAGCCGTGGGTGGATCGATCGGTCGAGGCACTGCTGGATTCTGTGCCTGCTGTTGCTGCTGCTGGGCTATAATTTCTCGAGCGTAGAATTCCACCAGCATCGTACCGTACGCTTCGAGTTCTTCAACGGAGATCGAGAGGCGGAAATCGTTCAGGAGTAGGAATTGAAGTTCGAGATGGTTTAGTTCGACTAGGGGGAGCCCTCCGACCTGATCCAAAGTTAGCGAATTTGTTTTTACCTCGGTCCAAAAGTTACGAACCTTTGCGTATCGAGAATTAGTATAAAAAACATCAGAGAAGAATTTACTGGCACAAGTCACGCCCGCGATGACCAGCCGATGAATGTTAAAACTATCGACGACGAAAAAATGGGACAGGCTTTCGTTCTCGTCCTGGGGGTAAAGAGACGGTGAAATGGAGGATGGACTCTTTGGATCCTGCGCTCGCATCCCGGTCGATGATGGCGGAGTGACCATTGGGGATGCTTGCGTATGATGACCGGTCGACGAATCAGAAAACCTCGACCTGGATTGGTCAGTGTGCACGGTTGCTCCACGGTCCCAGCGGCGCTGCAGGCGCTCAAGTTGGCCCTTGTTCACTAACTCCGTCATGCGATCGAAATATACCAACAGGCTGAGGAAAACTTCGTAGGTGGTGGGACAATATTTGTGGATACGCGTTAGGTAACTGAGGATAGTGATACTCGGTACGTTTTTGCCATGAAAAGCAAGTACGCTGGTAGCTTGTGGGCTGAGGTTGGCCGTGCTATCAGGTGGCGGAATATGTCGATGGACATGCTCGTGGTGCAGGTCGTTGGTGGTGGTGATTTTCGTCAGGAGCCCCGCAACCATCTCAATGATATCCGTGACCGGCATGGAACTGATTTCATACTGGCGCTCTTGGTACCATGACCCGGGCGCCTGGCTCCTCTGGGACTGTGCCAAAAACTCTTCGCTGGCGAAGCTCTGGATATGAGACAGGTCACGAACTTTGATGCGACTCGGCGAACTGGCCTCGGAGCCTCCAAGAGAGCGTAGCGACTGAAATGTCGGCCTCAACCGCGGCGACGCGGGTGATGAGTGGCTATACGAAGCGACCAGCGTCGGCTCCGTGGATGCCTGGCTGACATTTCCGAATCGATTAGAGGTGTATGGAGTCGACTGGAAGGGAACTTCGGGGTTGGATGTGTGGCTGGCGGTGGTCGAGCTCATTGAGGCCGAATGGGGAGGGGTGTGGGTTGGCCCTGGGGTAGTTGAAGACGCCCGGGTGGAAGGAAGGGAGTTGATGTGAGATTGACGGGTGATGTAGGCCGGCACATCATATGGTGGTGGGTGGGAGTGCAGGCGAGCAGAGCCAGCGGCAGACGTCGATGGCGGGGCCGTGGACGAGGTGGGGGTAGTGGTCGCGGACGTGGACCTGGAGCTTCCGGTCTCCAGCTGTGACGACGGGTGGTGAGATGAGGTCCGATAAACAGATTCCGATGGATTGATGGAGCTTCCCAGCATCGTGTAGGAGCTATCAATTCGATCCGACCGCGGTAGATTCAGAACGACCGATCCCATGTCAAGCCGAGGAGAAAATAGAGGGCGAACTGCAAGAAATCGCGCGTGCAACGGCGAATCCTAGAGCAACTGTGGCGGAACAACAATCAGCCTCAAGAAAGCATTGAGGACAAGCGAAGTGGGGAACATGGGAGAAATCGAGACTCGATCGCAAGACTCGGAGATAAGAGTGAGATGGATTGGGCTTGAGGGTCTAAGGAGAAGGAGGGGTTGATTACTATTCTATTATAAACAAGAAATTCAAGAAACGTTAGAAGAGCCTGGACCTAGAGACCGCAGTTTTACCCGCGATTATTACTGAAAGGTCACAGAGCACGGCAGGCAATGGACCCGACCCAGGCTGGAAAAGGGATCACTGAGGATAAAAAGCAGTTCGAGGGTCCATGGCGAAGATGAGGTTTCAGGGGGAAAAAGCAAAGATAGGACGAAAAACAAAATGAAGGGAAAGAGAGAGAGAGAGAGAGAGAGAGGAGGATGGAATGAAGGATGGGAGAGGAAAGGAATGAGGCGGAGGATGAAATCAGGAGAGAGATGCAGTCAGTAGTGGCGAAGGCGATAGACTACAGGATGATGAGGGAGACTGCTCCGTACAACAGGGAAATCTGAAGGATGGGGGGTTCCACAATCACCAAGTGATGATGTTGACGATGATGAATGCTACTGTCTATCTATGCTAGCGATAAACCAGAAAAAGAAAATACTAATGATTGTGATGCATGGGATTCAGTCTGTCAACTCCATCAACCATGACTGACTGATATCTAGCCACGGAACCTACCTCTCTACATACTCTCTTAAAGCTTCAATACTAACGATACTGTCTCTATTGAGGCGTTGAGCCACAACTACATCTACCTTAAAGTTATCTTAACAGAGAACTCCGTACCCCAGCTAACAATAGTTAACTAGCACTACTATCATGATGATCCTAATTGGATAGTGCTGACTATTCCCTGGCGATAAGATGATGTTCTCCGCAGTCCTAGCGACCACTCTTCATCCCTCAAGAAGATACACATCGCAACAGAGTCGGCGACATACTCTATGTCCATGACCAGAAAGAGACAAATACTCGGATACTCCAAGCATCCGGACCGGAATCCAAAAACTACTAAGTTCTACGGATAGTTACTACCTAGCACTATTGTATGATACCTTAAGGTCAAGTTTGTCGCCCAATAGAGGCGGGCTCCAGCGGACGAATGACAGGACTCTGACGGTGCAGGTGTTGAGGGGATCCGCAATGATTCGGGTTCGCATACGGTGCCTAGTACGGAATATGACTGGTTCATCTTCTAGAGTTCTCCTGTTACGATCCTTGGTCCACCGACATATGAAGTATTTACATTGCATAATCACGTCGTTGATTCCTTATTCATTGTTCTGTTCGACCCCAAGTCGAGCTGGAAATGAGCAATCGCATCACCGGAAAGAGCAATGTTCTCCCAGTCAAAGCATCATTGGTTTCTCTTCTCACTGAGTCAATCCCCTGCACTGATGATACGCATGAAACGCGCTACGGAGTTCCTATTATTATCGACCTCGAGGAGTTCGACGACAGGGAACTGAGATTGTAGGTAGCGTCTTTATTATTATCAGGTCCATTTAAATCCCGCAAACCGTCACTTTCAGATGTCCCGCTCATACTCCGCTACATGATCTTGGCTTGGATGTGAAGAATCCCTCTATCCTGGTGATGCCTCTCGACAAGGCAATTGTCCGTCCTCGCGACTAGAGAGGTACTGCATCAGCAGATATTGATGCAGATGATCACATTTTAAGTGGTCAACATCTTTCAAAACAAAATCATCCTGTATATGTTGCACTCATGATCTGTTGGTTACGCCGGGTGCAGTGTAGTCCGTGTCTGGCAAATACAAATGTCTCTCAGCTCCCCTGGACGTCAGCACCACCATTCGAATCACACCTCCGGAGCTACCATCCCACTTGATCGCCTCCTGCAATGCGTTGCGCACAAATTTGATGCCTTCTTCTTCCGTCATGTTCTCCTTCCAGTGAGCATCGCAGTAACCGTAGATGTAAGTTGATCCCGAGCCGCCAATGGCGTAGGATTGCTCGTGTAGCGACCCGCCCAGAGGTATCGAGTACACCTGACCGCCATGGCGTGGGTCGTATCCCGCGATGATGATACCAGCACTACCATCAAATCCCGTCAGTAAGTGTTTGCTTCTCCTTCAGCAAGCTGGGGGAATTATCAACCTTAGCATATCCTTGTTCTCATAGCACAACTCCTGGAATAGAGCCGCGGCCACCTGGGTGGTGGGAGGCTCATTGTTCACGATGCCGTACATGTTGAGATGATAGGAGACAATATCCGCGACAGCCTGCGTGTCTGCCGCAGATCCAGATCGACAGCACCAGATGGTATCGTGGACCTGTGTGAGTTTGTCGGTAACTCGGTTGGCGATGTAAGCTCCAGTAGTTGTCCGGCTATCTGCTCCCAGAATGACACCGTCCTTGAAGTTGATAGCCATACTATCTGCAATCAATATACCAGCCAAAAGGGGCAACGTGAAATCAGCTCACTCACATCGAGGTACCTAGGCTGTAAAGGCATGGTGGTTAGCAGCTGGTTAATGAGGAACATGTAGGAGCAGGAGTTGAAAGACGTACTTGACCTCTCCGGTCTTCAAGTGGTTCATGTCAACGTGAATTCCATCTAAGGAGACCATCAGAAATCGCTCTGCTCTATTGTCACTCGTCGATAAGCCAGTGACTTACCTTCCCCAAGCATCCCTGTGACGCCGTGGCCGACCATTGTGTCTGTGGCAGCTGGAGGCTGACGGAGAATTCTCGTTTGACGAAATGTACACTGTCGGAATGAGAAGAACAAAAAAGTTGCGAGCCGTCCAACAAGCTAGAAAATGGGAATGGCCGGTTGATGAAGATTGTGGTTGCGGGTTGTTAATAGTAGGTAGTCTGATGATGATAGCTCTGACGGAGCTTCCAACAGGCAGAGCGCGTTACGTTGTCAGCTCAAGCTGATTCTGCCCGGCGGTGTGGTGGATACTTTTTCCTATTGGTCTGGAGGGTAAAGCATTCTCCCCGCATGTAAAGTAACAATTCCATTCTGAACTCCAGCCATCGATGCTACCATAATATAACCCGTTTCATACTAAACCAGATTGCTAGTCCTCTAGGCAATCTCATCCTGTCCATCGCTAATTTCTTGTCTATGATGACTTATTGATGTGATCATTCCTTCACATGATTGATTCTCGAAAGACAAAACCATATCATCAGTATACTCTCATTCATTCTACTTATCTGGTCTAACATCAGCCGCAATGTCCGAGTCTCCTCCGCCCCCGCCCTCATGGAGCATCGCGGCCATGGCTAACAATGCCGTCCATTTTCTTCGATTACCAGTACTGGCGTCTTCTGGTCTCGCCGTTGTTGCCAGTGGTCTCTTGTACTTTAAGCAAAAGTGCGATCCTGACCATTAGATGACAATATTCTGTGTCTTGTATAGCCGGAAACTGATCGCGTGTCCAGTGAGCTGATCTACCCTCGAAACGTCCCCACCGATGCCCGCAGCAATGTGCCCAGTCCGCGACAATTCGGCATCAGCGACTATGAGGACCTCCAAATTCCCACACCGGACGGAGAGTCGTTACATGCCTTCTTCATCCGTCCCGCAAACAAGCAACATGCTCGGAACATAACTGTGTTGATGTTTCACGGGAATGCGGGCAATATTGGCCACCGTGTCCCTATCGCCAAGGTGCTCCAAGAGATTCTGGGCTGCAATGTATTGATGTTGGAGTATCGCGGCTATGGGCTTTCGACGGGTGTTCCAGATGAGGCAGGACTTAAGATCGATGCGCAAACCGGCTTCGACTACTTACGAGAACGGGCAGAGACGAGGAACACGAAGATTGTCGTGTACGGGCAAAGCCTAGGCGGTGCAGTAGCCATCAACTTGGTTGCTGAGAACCAAGATAGTGGTGATGTTGGCGGTTTAATACTGGAGAATACATTCTTAAGTATCCGCAAGCTAATCCCGAAGTAAGTACTCCGCTGTCTTGGCTTGATGTTTGAGTGATCATACTCACACGAACAGCGTCTTTCCTCCCGCCCGGTATCTCGCTCGACTATGTCACCAGCATTGGCCGAGCGAGGAGGTTATTCCGAAGATTCGAGACGTACCTATTCTTTTCCTGAGTGGGTTAAAGGATGAGTTGGTTCCGTAAGTTCATCGACTATCTTCCAGTTGAATAAGACACTAATCACCGATGTGGTTCAGCCCCTCAAACATGACACAGCTCTTCGCAGCTTGCAAATCAAGCCGCAAGGTCTGGCGCGTCCTTCCAAACGGCGGCCACAATGATACTGTCGCCGAATCAGGCTACTTTGAGCATATTCATGACTTTGTCATGGAGGAAGTGATACGAAAGCAATAGAACAGCCTCGTCGCTGACTGGCCTAACCGATCTAATAATCCGCTGCATATAAGGCGCACTGTTGTGTGCATTATCGATACCCCTATTCGAGAACTCTATGAGTTTGGCTAGCTGGTTGATCCTGAGACACACCCCGAGGATTTAATGTGTTCTCTGCTCTACGAATAGTGCATCATATTGGCGCGCGCCGCCTCCTCTTCACCACCGTCCTGTTTTCTCTAGAGTTCACCTTCCCCTTCTCGACTTATACTCTGTGACCGGAGTGGACGATACCTCGTGCCTATACTACGTATTACCTGGCGGCTTGTCTTCGCTTTGTTCTGATGATATCAAACTGTTTTAATGTGTGTCTTACTCAACGGCGTTGTCCTCTTAGCTTGATTGCTTTCCTTTTCCTCCTGTTCGCCAAGGTGTATGAGGTGAATGTTTGGATGGCTGTATGTACTAGATCCGATTTATGATTAATATACCTTATGGATCGCCAGATTCTGCAACCAATTGCTATTGTGTACCATTTAACCGAATAGGTCCACAAAATTGTAAGATGCCACCAGTTCGTTCTCTCATTGGCGACGCAAGTAGTCTTGACGAGACCCATTCTAATCTATAAATTTATACACAAGCATATAGTACAACGTCAAACGAAGCCTCTACAGCCTCTCCGCCTCCTCCATCAACTCCTCCATCTTGAACCCCTGCACATCACCGCGAGTAAACATGCGCACCAGCTCCCCCTTCCGCCCACTCGCCTGGCCCTCGAAATCATAAAACCGCTGCAAACAGCTCACCAACCAGCTCGCCTCGGTCGTCGAGATCCCCGAATCCGGCATGACGTGCCCATACATCAGAACCAACCCCTTCTCATCCGCCAGATCGAGGTGGTGCGTGATCGTCGTATGCGGCTGCGCAAACGCACCGTGCAGCTTGTATGCGGCCAGCTGGGTGAAGATCACCGTGGAAGTGTGGTTGTTCGCTGAAGCGCCGGAGGCGGGGGAGGCAGGCGGGTGGAACGCCCACTGCAAGAAGTGGATGTCTGCGCCGACGGCGTTGGGGTCCACGGTGGAGCCGTCCTCGGCGGGTGCTTGCTCGGTTGAGGAGCGGGGGAGGGGGAGGATGAATTGCGGGTTGTGGCGGGCGGCGGAGGCGATGCGCTGGTAGGTTTCTAGTGGGATGCAGGCGCAGATCGAGTTGGGGTTGTTGGCGTGGCGGAGGCGCCAGAGGGCTTCTATCTCCTTCTGGGGGAGGGCGAGGACTTTCTCGACGTCGAGGTAGGAGCTGAGCGGCTTGATGCCTGTGGAGGAGCCTGAGACGGACGCTGCGGCGGCGGCGGTCTTGGGAGATGGCGGTGGTGTGGGAGGGGGTGGTGGATGGGCGGCAGAGGAAGACTTCGGGGAGGAAGGAGGTGTAGTTGGCTCTGGGGTGAGAGGCGTAGCTGCGTTGCGGCGGAGGCCTTGAATCTTGTCCTTGTAGGCTTCCTTGAGAGACTCTACTGAGCCATGACCTTCTCTATAGGCGCAACGTCAGCGGCCATTCAGCAGGGGCTGAGAGTCACGTATCAGCATATAACCTACTCTTTAGCCTTCCTGTCCAGCTTCGACTTGTATCTGTCCAGGATGTGATTCGGATCGTGATGCGTGGCAAGGAAGCGCACATCATGCACCTGCGCCCATCGTCGCTGAGGTGTGCGTGCCAGGGAGGATCTACCCCGGTGTAGCAATTGAAATGCAGAAGATCTGATTGACGACGCCATCCTTTGCAAAGTGGTCGATGCGGTGCGGAGGGATCTATGAGAGATCGCGGAAGGTCGAAGTATAGAGACAAAAAGTTGATTATATAATCACCGCAATCATCCAGTCACCGAGCGATCGCCGAGCAGTTACTGAGCCCTAACACTACGCATCAAGGTCTCTTCGCAACATGAATGCAACTTTATCTAGGCTCAGATTATCCATTCCATCTCCTTGATCAGAATTATATGCGTTATATACAAGCAGCTAGACAATCATACTCTCCGGCGGTCCCAAGTAGCTTGGCCTGACTCCTCCCAGGTTTACCACAATCTTCTGAAACACGACTCCGGGTTCTACTGCCCAAAGCTTCAGTGTGTTCTTTCTACCGCCGCCTTGAATTGCATGACTGGTAGTATTGCTCCACACGGCGTTACTGACCGTAGTGCCCCAATTCGACGGCAAGGAGCCCAAAGGAGTCGAGGGAACAAACTGCACCACTTGAGGGTCAGCGTCATTGATGGAAATGGCGTATTTGAGGGGACGGGAATGATCGGTATTGAGCGAGGGTCCCAGGTAGACCGTGGCTTTGACAGTGGACACATTGGAAAACAAGTACATATCATACTCAAGTCGAGGAGAGGATGGAGGCTGCTGTGTTTCAATCGTGACAGGGAGCAGCGTTACTCCGGACAGCGTATGGCCATATCTTGGGATGACGGCGTACGAGACATCAGCTGACGACGTGTTACGGGTGGCATGTTCAGCTTCCATGCTAACCGTGCCATCCGATTCTACAAAGCCATGGAAATCAGCTGGAACTGACGTCTTGTTGACAGGAAGCTGCACTGTGGGCATTCCAAAGTTGCCGTAATCACCCGATGAGATGGTGACATTGATCAAGGCCATATGAGATCCGGAGGGCACTTTTTCCCAGTCGATGGAGACCTGAATCCTAGCGTCTGTGTTGTTTCCAGATGCTGAGATTTTGCCGGACGAGGGGAACGCCTTGACCCAAGAATCATATGGCGATACTGTAAAGGTAAAATCGTGCGTGCCGCGTGAGTAGACGTCAATCCAGCGAGTGCTTGGTCCGTAAGGATCCATGGGTGGCAGGGTCAGAGCATTAGATGATAACGAATGCCAGACGTCATCACCCGGTACCGATGCATTGCTTGCTTCGACAGACACACCCATGCTTCCTGCTAGACTTTCCTCAAGTACTTGTGTATAGGCCAGAGGGGGCAATGTGTTCCTCATCGGCTGCTGCCTGTTGGCGCTTGATTAGTACCAATTCAAAGACGTACAGGAACGAATGAGACATACCAGTAATCATAACCAAGATGCGTCTGGTCCATAATATGATTCCACTTGCCATCAAGAAGTCGGTGGTACCTCTGCGTCAAAGTGTGGTCATCTTTGAAGAGCTTTAGGGCTTGATCCGCCAAACTGTTGGCACTCGTACGGCGCTGGCCTGCGTACAGATTGTTTCTTGCCACTGTGATATGGATATTGGTGACAATTTGGCCAGCCATGCAAGGCTGCAAAACGAGCTCGAAGAACGCAGGACGGGCTGAATCGTTCAACTTCTGGTATACGCTCAGCGCATCGTTTACAAGCGCCCGCCAGTCCTCTTGAACCCGGTCCGCTTCGTTATAGTTGATCACACTAAACGTTGAGCTGTCAATGAGCTCATACTTTCTCCGCGCAGCATACATCCCATAGCGATCCATTATATCAGCTATTTTGCTGGACACTTGTTTTCCAAATTCACGGGTAGCCCACTGATTGAGCCATGTAAGAGTGCTATCAGGCGAGGACCACAATGGTGTATCGTATGCAAGGTCAAGGAAATGATTCAGGGGAAGTTCCTGATTCTATGTTAGGTTTCAAGCAATCCAGTCGCCGGCTCAGTACTCACCACTCCCTTAAGGTCTCCGACATTCACAATCCAGATCTGCCTTGCCTGGCGCTCGTATGCAAGATGCATCTGTTCCCAGGTTTTCTGAAGGGAAATCGTATTGATCCACTTGTAGTCACGGGGATCGCCGACGTAGTCAAAATGGTAATACACTCCTGCACCACCAGACCTAGCCGTCTCATTGCCAACCGGCAGCCGCTGAATATTGCCCCAGTTGTCATCTGCCCAGAGAAGAGTTACGTCATCCGGAGCACGCAGTCCTTCCTCATAAAACTGGCCAACCTCCTTGTACAAACACCACATCTGTGGAATGGATGAGATGTTTGTCATGTTGAGGACGTCTGACAGAATCTGCTGCTGCGTATTCACGATATCTCCCAGTGATTGCTTTGTATTGGTTGGATTCGCACTATCATGTGTTCCTCTCATTCCAAGGGTCCAAAGCACTTCCCAGTCCTTGCTTCTGATGGCGCCCTCCCTGAAGAACTGGGTGATGTTCTCTTTGTTTGAGGTCCAATCCCACTGTCCCTCCAGAAACAGCGACTGTTCCTTCGTCGCTCGCATCATGGGTTCTGTGTGGCTAGTGCCCATGACGATTCCATACTCATCTGCTGTGGGGCCATTGCGTGCGTCGTCGGGATAGAATGCATTGTTCCACATTGCCGGCCATAGATAGTTCGCACGCAGTCTGAGAAGAAGCTCAAACACACGAGAGTAGAAGTCGGCATTGAAACCGGGACCGTACCTCGCAGGAGGGTAGTTTTCATTAATCCAGTTAGTCAGAGCTGGTTGCTCGTCATTGATAAAGATTCCTCGATATTTGACAGACGGAGATCCCTGGACCTTCTTCTTTTCCAACGCATATACCTCGTTGTGTTGGGCAGGCGCGACGTCGGCGAACCAATACCAGGGAGAAACTCCGATCTGCTCGGAAATATCGTAAAGGCCGTAGATGACTCCTCGTTTATCACTGCCAGAGATGACCAGCGCGTTCGAGATACCCTCAATAGGATTGCTAACAACCTCGGTCTGAAATGCCTCCCATTTTCCTTTCGTCTGATCGACATCAATCTTGCCCCGTTTGGCAAGAGAATCGATGAGTCGGGACTTGCCAATTGTTCCAGCAATGATCACTCCTCTCTTACCGCGAACGGAAGATTGATCATCAAGGGTTGTGCCATTGATTAGGCCTGTCGTGAAATTTGTACCGGTCACTCGTCCGAAATCGGCAGCGAGGTCACCAGCCGCACGGATGACACCAGGCCAGTCGTCGCCGTCAAGGAGAATTACACCCGCAGCAGTATTCTTCCCCGCTAACTTGTAGGCTCCCTTGGTTTCGTCAAAGGCAACGATGGGCTCCTGCCCAAGAGCGTGTGCAGCTCCCACCACCCAGCTGACAGTCAGCAGTACTGACAGTAGCATTGCTTCGCAAGAGTGAGAGGTCTGGTTGAAATGGTGGAGGTATCCCTATTCTGGGAGATTGTCCTGAGCTGGCATCTGAGGGTTAAATACCCAACATCCGAGCATTCAGCGGGATTGGACCCGGCACGGATGCCAGGACATTAACCAGGGACGTCGGTAGGAAGAACCTCCCATATTGTCAACTGCCTATTAGGCAAGCTGCCAAGCTTGAGCCATTGCAGATGCGGAGATATCCCCCTCTGGAGGCATGGGCCCACGTTTTGGTGTCCGCACTCCACATAAACCTGGAGAAGATAGTATTAGGCTAAATAGGCAAGTATAGCACAATCCGTCGGATCAAGGACAAGGATAAAAACACGAGGGACCAATTCAGGAAAAAGCCTATGCTAGACAATGCTGGAAATTAAAGCCGCGGGTAAAATTATTCCGCTCAGAGTCGACAAGCCTAAACTCGAGGTTCGAAGATTAAATGGCTTTTGAAATTACCCAAATTGAACACGTCAGGTCCCATCAGTCTGAGGAGCTTGATGCCGCTAAAGAAACCCCACAATCAGCCATCCTGGAGACGCGGAGTCAGGCAGGGAGTATGGTGATGGTGGGATAGATGATCCTCGGGGAGCCAGGTAAAGCTCAGAAATTGCCTATCGTTCGAATTAGGGACTAATAAGCCTGCAAGAAAGTGCAGGCGACAAAAGCAGACCACGGACAGAATACCTAGATTTCTCCGCACGCGACATCATTATCGTTATCGAACACTATCGGACTGATGCCTCAGGCATTATATCATGTGACCAGTGTAATGCGGAGCAAGGGCCGAGAACATGCATAAGTTTTCATAGTTAGTAAGCTATCAGCAATCTATCTATTATTGTTATGCATTCCACGTGTACAAAGGAATATTGAAAGGAAGGCGATATTGTCGTCGCAATGAGATGCGGACCACTTCGACTTCCCTGTCTTCATTCTTCAATCTTATTTTCATCTTTCTAATAGTATAATCTCTTCGATCCACTCTTTCAAATCCATTTTGGCATTGTCGTCCACTGGATTGGGCGCTGAGCGACTAAGCTCTCTTTCAATCAGCGATTAGTGATTATCTCACATTCGAGCCTCTCCTTATCTAGACAGCTCCTTGAATCGACAATGGCCAACCGGCAGATCACCAGACGTATTCTAATCACCTCAGCGATAGCAGTATTTGTTTTATTCGTCCTCTTCATTCGACCCCAAGGGCCGCCCAGTCCCGCCCTCCGGGCTCCCGGTCACATCGATAAATCTGCGCCGGCCGTGACAGTCAAAGATGATTTGCTGAAGGGAGAGGTGATCATGCCCCGGCTGGGGAATGAGACTGCAAAGTACGCGAACCTCTCTGTTGGAGGCTAAAACACATACTGAATCAGACTGGGGAACATCAGAGCGGAGTTGGGTCGTGCGACCTGGAAATATTTCCATACCATGTTGGCTCGGTATCCAGAAGAACCGACGGAAGAGCAACAGGAAACATTACGCTCGTTTATTCTGCTCTTTGCGCGGCTTTATCCTTGGTACGTTTATCGTTGTGGTCCAGACAAAACGTCTCTCAAGAGCTGACTTGAGGGACTAGCGGTGAATGCGCCTCTCACTTTCAAAGTCACCTGAAGAAATACCCGCCACAAGTATCTTCAAGGAACGCTGCTGCAGGCTGGGGCTGCTTTATTCATAATGAGGTCAATGCGATGCTAGGGAAACCCGAATTTGATTGCAACAACATCGGCGACTTTTACGATTGCGGTTGCGCAGAGGACGAGAAGGCAGCAGGCCATAAAGACAAGTCTCAGGCTGAGAGTCAGGGTCTGCATCACAAAAAGGATCGCGAAGCCGACGCTATTACGCCTGTCGAGATACATAAGGAGCCGTCAGTAGTCCCTCAATATTTCACATATCAGCTGCTGACGGAACATCACAGAACTACTCGGGGCTGATTGCCATTGTCTCCCCCCCTACAATTTCGTTTATTACAACACTTATCACGCAGGTCGTCTCACAATTACCATTTTGCTGGAGCTGGCCTCTTTGTACAATAATAGAGTCTGCAGTTGTCAGAATTTCTGCGTAGATTGAGCTCAGAATATACCCTCGCATGGAAAAAGATTGCTTGCTATCCATTGGTACTTCGATATCTGCAAGGCATTGCATACAAATACAAGCTTCAGCATTTCCCTATCAAATGGAGGGGCATATGACAGTCTGCACATGGCTACACAGGAATTCCTGTCTGGACGCGTGACTTTTGATGGCAGCCTGCAAGCATTCGTGACTCACACAACTGACCGTGGCCATCCGCCAGAGGCAGCTTCTTCATATCGCCATCACTACTTTCTGCAAAATGAAAGTGAGAGATATGTCGCTCAAGTCTGGCAAACAAGCAAATCTGAGATTAGTCTTGGTTACCCAAGCAATCGGCGTGGCTGAGGGTAGCAGACTTCCTATGATGCATTCTCGACTCCTAAATATATATCTCTCGATAGTCCGCACCCATGATATCGACAAAAGGAACCCAACATTGTGATATATATAGTTTCTACCTTCAGCTGTGTCCCATTCTACCCTATGATACCGAATGTTCATATGAATTTTCCTGTGGTTTGCGCACTCACGGCCCCGCCTCCAATCAGCTGAGGGACAGTGCCCCTCCTTGGCCATGCCGCAGCGAGTCTTCTGACAACCTGAGCCGATCATTGTAGGGATGTGGATGCCGCGCCCATCCTTGATACAGTTGATCCTGTATCTCCGTTCTTACGACCATGGACCCCCTGCTCGTTGGCTGGCTGTAACGCGTCTCAGGAATCGCCCATAAGCGGGTGTAGACCGAGCGAAAGGTAATACACATGCGTACTACGAACGTGAAACGGCCCCCGAGGGATACGATGTTCCACTGCCACAAAGATTATACTTAGAATTGGCGAGCCACATTATGATAAAAATAGGTTGATGTAGAAGTTGCTGGACCTGGGGAGTATCTATATGATCGCGATTGTGGAGCTCTTTGATAGATTGTGGATACCTGGTTTGTAAGGCAGATTCCAGACATCTATTAGTCCCAGACGGGAATAGCGCAAACCGAATTATTGATGAGCTTCTTTTTTCTTTTTTTTTCCCTGTTCATTTTCTTTCGCAAAAGACGCGCTCAGCAGAAGACGGAATTTCAGGAAATTTTCAAACACTACAAGCGGTCGCAGGAAGCAGCGCTTATAGTGGGAAGAGGATCTTTAGTGTGCTGTATCCCTGTGCACCGGCCCGAAACTCGTTCTCTTCGCCTACTTGCTCTTGTTTCTCCATCAACGCTCTTTGTTGACATTACCTCCGCCGAAGGTGCTCATCGCTTACTCCGTAACTTCTGTCTGTCTCTAGTGCAAACAAACAGATAAAGATTGCGCTTTCGAGCCCTGTGTCTGACAGTTCTGCTGCAACCCTAAAGCCAGTCACTTTGTTGTCCAATAATTCGCCCAGTCACTTGCTGAGCGGGTGATAGCGGGGGCCAAAATGGTTTCCTTTTCATGTGAGGTGAGTCTTATCCGTCGCTGCGCTCATTATTGGTAGACGGGAGATATCGACGAATCAAAGAGCATTGGATCTAACCCTTCCTTCTTTTCTCCTAGGCTTGTGGTGATGTCCTCACCAAGAAAAAGCTTGACCCTCATCGCAACCAATGCCGAGGCGCATCCTTCACTTGCATCGATTGTATGGTACACTTTCAGGGAACTAGCTACAGATCGCATACGGTACGTCTATCGCTTTTTTGGCTGTCCGCTCTAGATTCGCCAGCGCGCATCCCTATTTTTGTGCGAACTCGTCCTGCATTGTCGCGTTGTCTTAATAGCAAACGAGCAGCAATCGCTGGAAGAAATACTCGACTACCCTCACTGTCGCTTCATCGCTCAAGCTGACTGTGTGTTTCATCTAGTCATGCATGTCGGAGGCCCAAAAGTACCAGGGCGCATTGTACAAGGAGAAGCCGACGAAAAACCAGCGGAGAAATCAAAACCAAAACCAAAACCAGAACCAGAACCAGAAAAACAACGCCAATGGTAAACATCGCGCTCCGTACGTCGAAGATGGGCCCGATAGCGATAGTTCAAAAGGCAACGCCCCCCCGCCTGCTCCTAGTCCACCACCTACGAGCACTGAGAAGCCCTCTGCCACTACCGCTGATGATTCGAAGTCGGTTAACGTTTTTGACTATCTCGTGACGGGAGATACCCCCAATGCATCGAAAGTCTCGCTTGGCGGAACCAAGGAGCAAATGCGAATGGTTGACCATGCTCCATCTGTCTTTGAGCCGAGCAAGGCATTAGCCCACGTCGAAACGGATAATGATGACGAAAAGAAGGACTACGATGTGGCATATGAGGAGAACGGCTTCTCATATGGTGCTGGTCCAATTCAGCCATCGGTGTACCCAGGCAAAGCTCCCAACGTTTCCATGGAGTTCATGACTCCGGCGCCCAAAAAGAAGAAGGATCGTGCGCGTGGAGAGAACGACAAAGCCAGTGCTACAACCAGCGACAAGAAACGCAAGCGCCGTACCGATGATCATGATATGGACGTTGACTCTCCGATGACTGAGGCCCCATCAAGTGTTGTCAATAACCCGGGTACGCCGATGCTGAAACACTCAGGTCTCACTGGTGGTTTGAATCGTATGATGCGGTCTCCATCCACTGAAGATGGGAACGAGTCCAAGGAGGATTCACGTCGACGGTACCAGGACCCCTCCTCCCCAATCAAGCGGACCCGCCGCGATCATAAGGATGGTGACAACGATGCGGGTCTGGGTATTTCTATGAAGCAAAAGGCGGGACGTCTTGTGTCATCCATGTTTGGAGGCTCTGCCGTATCGGGAAGCAGCAACAACAGCCAGGAGCCGGAAGCTCGCCGATCGAAGAAATCTCACCGCGTGGCCAGTCCATCCCATGACCAAATGCCGTCTGATTCCCGGAAGACGAAACGAAAAGTCAGCGCTCAAGCAGGAGGGGACCGGCCCTCCCAGCGGCTAAAGCAGATCGAATACAACGGCTCCCAACAAGGCGACGACGGCCGCGAGGTGGTTGTTTATCGGCAGGAGAATATTCCCAACGAGTTACAACGACAAATGGCTGCCCATTTTCTTTCTCTGGTGACAAAGGGGCCAGAGAGCACACGAGGCTTCTCTGTAAACAAGATATTGAAGCGCTTTCATCGCGAGTTTACTGATGAATTCGATGACGATCGTGGCCGCGGTCAGGGGCGGAGCCGTGCAGATCGCGAACGGAGAATTGAGGATGAGAAGGACCTGTGGCGCACATTGAGAGTAAAGCAGAACGAGCGAGGAGAGATCGTTCTCTTCTTCTGAAACTTGATTGTTGGATTTGCTTCCTAAGGGTTACATGTTGCTGCTTCGCATGGTGTGAGGCCTTTTTCGACTTTCTGTCGATTTTTTCACGTGAATTATTATGCATAGCGCTTGGCTTATATTGTAGGGCTAATTCAATCAAATTCATCCATTTAGAACCCTGACAGACTCTGTAATGCAACTTGTGTAGGAGTTGATGACTCTGTGTGACTCATTGTGATGGCGATGACTCGCCAGTATGCTACATTCACTGTGATAGCGAGGACTTGGCCCAAAATTCTCCAATAACAATTCATGAACGACCTGATAGTTTTTGAAAATAGAACGGGTCTTTAATTGGAGCTTTACGACTGGCTGACTCATTTATTCCATCAAATCAGATCCATATTTGATAATAATAGTTCGTGTCTGTTGGAGTAACCCGCCGCGGAACCACAGCAGCAGCTTTGCCGCCACCCAGCAGTATCTGTATAATCAAAAAATGATTACGGCGATTGTTCGGGAACACTTCCAAATTCCATCCCCTTCCTTTCCCTCGTTGTGCTTTAAAAAGTAATCTTTACTTTCTGTGCTTGCCTCCAGACTGACTTGGTTTCTATTTACCTTTTACACCATCGTGTTCCCTTCAGCGCGGCCTGCACTGTTGCCTCCGCTTTTCTTTTATCAGGTGGCACCTGAGCTTCGCGACAGATTGATCTTTGAGCGAAGTGATCTTGCTCTGTTTCCATTTCTCCAATCGCCTTATAATAGACTACTAGTGCATGGGGATACCTCAGACAGCTTCGCCTGAACCCTCCAGGGCCGTCGACAACATGTCGGGTTCGCCTGTGGCCACCGCTGATAATAACACCCCGCCTCCGAAGGCTGCCAGACGACGAGGCAGAGGCCGTGGCGGTCGTGGCTCTCTTCGATCTATCCAGACAGCTCCCAACACACAACCTGAAGCTCAGGAAACGCCTCAAGTACCAGCAAATGAAGCTTCGTCGTTGAATGTACAGCAGAACGAATCGGTACGGGCCGCAAGAGGATCGAGGGGAGGCAAACGGGGTGGGCGAGGGGTAGGCGCATTCCAGGACAACGGTCGACGACGTGGACGAGGACGAGGTGAAGGTTCAAATGTTGTGAACGGTGGGCTGGGAGGACGGACATTTGAAGGACGATTGTCGAAACCCGAGCGGGCGTCTGACGAGGACCAACCAGATGATACGGGGGACTTGAGCTTGAGAGCTGATGCGCCTGAATTTGTCCCCGGAGCGCCAACGAATGGGGCCGTACCTACCGGACTCACATCCTCAGCAGATTCTACGACCGGAAAGGGCAAGTCGAAGAACGTTCAGCCTCGCCCGCCGAAAGTCACGACGAAATCTACAGCACCTGATATCGCCACCCGGATACACGAAGACATCGCGCACAATCTCTATGAATGTCCGATTTGTACAAGCGAGCTGGGCCGAAGGTCGCGGGTCTGGTCGTGCGGGTTGTGCTGGACTGTTTTCCATTTGAGTTGCGTCAAGAAATGGTCAAAGAATGAAGGATCGGCCGCCCAGGATGCTGCGCGTCGCCAGGCAGATGGGGAGTCCAGTGCACCGCGTGCCTGGCGCTGCCCTGGCTGTAATCTTCCCCACGAGATCTTCCCTTCCACATATTCCTGTTGGTGTGAGAAGGAAGTCGACCCCCGCCCGCTACCTGGCCTCCCCCCGCACTCATGCGGTCAAACCTGCTCACGGCCACGCAAAGGCTGTCCGCATCCGTGCGATGCGACTTGCCATGCTGGTCCTTGTTCACCTTGTACCGCGATGGGCCCGACTCAAGATTGTTTCTGTGGGAGGAATTCGTCGACTAAGCGCTGCCAGGATACAGACTACGAGAATGGTTGGAGCTGCGGGGAGATATGCGGTGACTTGCTCCCCTGCGGCGAACACACTTGTACTCGGCCATGCCATGAGGGCCTCTGTGGGGCATGTGAAGTCAAAATAGAGGGTCGCTGCTATTGTGGAAAGGTGCAGACCGAGATGCTTTGCAGCTCCAAGGATGAGGAGTTTGAAAGTCAACAGGCGCGAGGGGACGATGGTACGATCGATGAGTGGATTGGTTGTTTCAGCTGCGGAGATCAGTGCAGTCGTCCTTTTGATTGCGGAGTGCACTTCTGTGAAAGGAGTTGCCATCCTCAGGATGCACATCCCGCTCATTGCCCGCGGTCGCCGGATGTCGTTTCTCACTGTCCTTGCGGGAAAACGCCGTTGACAGAGACGCCTGGCTTCTCTCCCCGCACATCGTGTGAGGATCCTATACCCAACTGCTCGAAGCCCTGCGGCAAGATGTTGAATTGTGGACACTCATGCGACCAGATTTGCCACACCGGCCCCTGTGGATCGTGTCGACGCAAGGTGCCTGTTAATTGCCGCTGCGGTCGCACCACAATTATAACTGTTTGCCACCAAGGCACGATTGAACCTCCTTGGTGTTTCCGTGTTTGCAAAGCAGGCTTGCACTGTGGCCGACACGCTTGCGCTGAAAGGTGCTGCCCTGGGGAGCAAAAAGCCATTGAACGTCAGGCCATGCGGCGGAAACTCAAGGCCCACCTCAGACCTAGTGACGAGGATGTTGAAGCCGAACATATTTGCACACGAGTCTGTGGTCGTCCGCTGAAATGCGGAAGACACACATGCCCTGAAATCTGTCATAAGGGGCCCTGTAACACTTGCCGGGAAGCAATTTTCGAGGACATCCCGTGTAATTGCGGTAGAACTGTTCTGTCTCCACCCTTACCCTGTGGGACCAAACCTCCTGCTTGCTCATTTCCTTGTGAACGGCCTAAGCCCTGCGGCCATCCTCAGACACCTCACAATTGTCATACTGATGAAGAGAGCTGTCCCAAGTGCCCTTTCCTCACCGAGAAGTCCTGTCTTTGTGGCAAACGTGTCTTGAAGAACCAGCCTTGCTGGCTGGCGGAGACGCGATGTGGCCAGGTGTGCGGTGAACCGCTTAAATGTGGCTCTCATTCCTGCCAGAAGACCTGCCACCGAGCTGGTGAGTGCGAGGATGCCTCCAGACCTTGCCAACAGCCATGTGGAAAGACCAAGCCTCTGTGCGGTCACCCATGCACCGAACCCTGTCATGCCCCGTACCAGTGCCCCGAGAAGACGCCCTGCGCGTCCACGGTCACAGTAACATGTGGCTGTGGACGGCTTCGTCAATCACGTCGCTGCAATGCAGCAGCGGCATCGAAGGGACCGGTACCGCAGGCAACAAGAGGACCTTCCCTGACCCCGTTGACATGCGACGACGAATGCGCTCGCCTGGAGCGGAATCGTGCACTGGCATCTGCACTTGGCGTCGAGATCGACCCGTCCACCACGGTTGCTTCGAACATTTCTCCCAACACCCTTCCTTATTCAACAGAAACCCTGGACATGTATGTCCAGCTTTCTTCCACCTCTCCGCTGTCCACTCTACAGACGTACGAATCAACCCTCCATTCCTTAGCAACCAGCACCACGCAGCGATCCGCACGCTTCCAGCCCGCCAAATCGCCCCTCCGTGCATTCATCCACTCCCTAGCCGCGGATTGGGGCTTCGCCAGCGAGAGCTTCGACCCAGAACCCCACCGTCACGTCTTCGTCCTGAAACCCACCACATGGACCCCACCACTTCTCGGGTTCGGCCCAGAGAACTCCATCGGCATCGGCGGCAAGAGTGTCGGCGAATGCGTCAAGCTCCGCGAACGCCAACGTCTGAAAGAGCGCGAAGCGCAACGGCTCGCCGCCGCCGAAGCCAAGGCGCTCAAGGAAGCAGCCAAAGCGCAGCAGTCTGCAGATACGGCCAGCGACGGCGGCTGGGCCCAGGTCGCTGCCTCCCGTCGAAGTAACGGCGTAAGCTCGACGAGAAGCACGACGCCGGTTGCGAGTCCTAGTCCGTGGTCCGTGTCGAAGTTCGCGGCCCTTGCTGGCGGCGACAGCGGGAGCTGGGGTCTTCCTAAGAAAGAGAAGCTCGTTCTTCGGTCCGGCGTAGGAGCCGCGAAGAAGAATCTCCCCACTCCGCCTGCGACTGAGGTTGTGGATAACTGGGAAGAAGAGGAGGAAAAGGTGGAGCAGGAGGAGGAGCGCGAGCGTGAGCGTGAGCGCGAGCAACAGTCGGACGGGGAAGCGCAGCCCGGAGAGGAGAATGATGAAATGACTGAAGCGACGGATTCGGTTGAGATGCCTGCCGAAGCGGTTGTCTCAACGGATTAACTGACTGATTGATTGGTTTTAAAGCTGGATGCATTGCTATCTGCTACTCCGGCCATATGCCGTATTGCATGGATGCGTTAGGTGTTTGTTGACTGTCATAGCAAGCGTGGGATTGCATGCATATGACGTCTGATTCAGATGGATTCTAGATAAAAGTTACAGACGGAATAGAAAGGTTTCCGGTAATGAGATTAGGCAGCGCCATGCTGATATGAGATTTGTACGAGAACGTAGTTTCCTTCGCCCTATGCTACCCGATATATCATCTTACTGGGGTGGAAGAGACACTCCCTCAACCAAACCTACTTTCATTTGACCTGGAACAACTCGTCAAGCACGATCCCCACTATATCAAGTCCATACGTGCATGCTCTGCCCCAGACTCGGCGGCAGGTCATCCACGCCAGTCCCCCAGTCACTCTCCTGATCGCTCAGCGTCAACTCCAGCGTCCACCCCTCCGTGAAAAACTCATGGCCAATCCAATTCTTGGTATACGGCTCCCCATTCAGCGTCGCGCTCTGGATATATATGCTCCGGTAGGAGCTATCGAAATTGACATTCCTTATCGTCGCGGTGTTGTTCGTCACGGGGTGAGTGATACTAACGGCCTCGAAGAACGGCGGCACGATAAGATACACGTTCTGGCCGGGGTTGGGGAAGAGGCCCATCATCGTGAAGACGGTGAAGGCACCCATGGCGCCCGAGTCGTCGTTACCGGGGAGGCCGGATGTGGAGGCGTTGAATGCGGAGGGGATGTAGGCGTGAACGCGGGCGGCGGAGAGGGCCGGCCGGCCGGCGTAGTGGTATAGGAAGACGGTTAGGAAGACTGGCTCGTTGCTGATGTCTGCTAGGCCGGAGGTATGGAAGAAATTGAGGCGGGAGACGAAGTAGTCTGGGCCGCCAAGGAGGCCAATCAGGGTAGCCATGTCGTGGGGGACGTAGCTGGGGCTTTTTGTTAGTGGGTTGAAGGGTGCATTGGGCTCGGAAAAGGGGTAACGTACAATTGGTATTCCCAGACGCTGGACTCAAAGGTCTCGGAGGGATTGGAGGTTAGTGAACAAGGTGAGGCCAGGGGACTGCAGGCGATGGGATCTTGGTAGCCCCAGGTACCGTTGAGGTACTTTGGTTGGAAGAAGCCGACGAAGCCCGTGTCGCTGCCGTTGATCAGGGAGTGTTGGTCTGCCTTGAAGAGGTTCTGCCAATTGCTCGCGCGAGAGAGATACTTGATATACTCAGGCTTGCCCAGACCTTGTCCAACCGTGGCCAGGCTGAAGTCGTTGTAGGAATACTCAACAGTACGTGAGATGCTGCGGGAATTGGTCCCAAAGCCCAGGTAGTCAAAATCGAGGTAAGGAATGTAGTTCAGACGCTTCCAGCTGTGCAGGCCCCCTCGACCTTCGTACGACCATTCCAAGGGCTCATTCTCCGCATCGTTGACCATGGCTTTATACGCGAGGTCCCAATCGATCCCGGTAAGGTTCTTGACAAAAGCATCTGCCAGGACGACATCCGCGTTGGATCCGCCTTGCGTCCAGCCCTTGCAAAGACTCATACGACAGTCCGGTAACCAACCTTCATGCCTGTAGGTATCGAGGAGACTTCGTACCATCCGCGATTGGGCGACAGGGTCAACGATGGTGAGAAACGGGTGCGTGGCCCTAAAGGAATCCCAGATACTGCCAATGATTAGCTGTCGAAGGAATAGCATATCATCCAGCAATACATACCAGTAAAAGGAATCGTAGTACGGTTCGTCACTGCGCCAGAGCGGATTCTCGCCCGTCAGGTCCTGAGGAGACAGCATGGTCCGGTACAGACCACTCCAGAAGGTCTCGAGAAAGTCCTCAGTCACGCCTCCCGCCTGTACGGAGACAGGGCTGAGCTTCTCGCGCCATGCACTCTCAGCCCGCTGTCTCAGCCTATCAAAATCGTCCTCAGGATAAGGAATCTCCTTCTCTGCGTTCTCGCACGCTTTCTCCGAGCTGATAAAGCTCACCCCAACCCGCACAGTAACCGTCCCATCCTCGGGACGTCTGAATCTCATATATCCACCTGCCTGCAGATAGAACAGATTAAATCCCCGCGTGACAAACAGCTCCTGAGTCTCGGTCCCCGCGCGGTCATTAACCCAAATCCCACTCTCCTTCACAGCTGCACCCAGGAAATCAGCACAAAAATACGAGGCATACGTCCCGGCCCCAAAGCTAGGCAAGAACGTCCCATTGGTCGTGATCCGGCCATTCTCAGCATCGATTTTGATGGACGCATTCTGCCGACTATCCCATGCATCCGTCAAATCAACCAGAATCAGTGGACTAAGCTCCGACCCGTCCTCGGCCGTGGACGATGGAAAGTTAAACCGGTACAGCGCCGCATGCTCCGACACCGTCATCTCAGCCCGGATTCCATTTTCCAGAGCAAGCGCAAAGTGCCCCGGCCGCGCAACGACTGAATCATTCACATAGTGCACCGCGCGCGCAGCTTTGGGAAACTGGCAGTTGTCCAGCACATCGTCCGGGCAGTACTGTGGGAAGAGAGGAAAATTTGCCAGCGAGGGATTACCCCCCGTGCCAGAGTCGTGCATGCTCGAGAACCCGATGACATGGCTGCCATCTGTCGCGAAGCCACCGGTGTTCTGGCCGTCGACGTCGGCTACGGCTTTGGCCATCCCGTAGGGGAGACTTGCGCCTGCGAAGACGTTGCCGCCGTTGCCAGAGCCGATGAGGGGATTGACATATTCGAGGATGTCATTTTCAGTTGATAAAGGTTGGCCTGCAGCGAGGCTTATCCATTGGGGGATGGGTACTAGAGCAGCGAAACTCTTTAATGCTAACAGTTTCATGATGGAGAGCGGAGAGCCGACGCTGTGTTGGCTGTCATCTTTTGGGGAGGAGTATCCCCGGTATGGAGACGAGGGTTGGACATGACGGCAATTTGTAAGGTAATAGATGGACGAGGTATAGCTAATTTGCTGATTGTCCTTGTCAACAATGTAACGTTTCATGCAGAGAAGCAGCGATCGACAGTGCTTAACAGGAATGATCCAGACACAGAGGTTGCTGGGGGAGAAGGAGGAGGAGAATGCAGTGCGGGGTACGGAGTAATAAGATAACAATGACCACACTTACTGCTCCAGCCGCAAGAAGATAGAATGCAAAAGGACTGAATGAGACATTACAACTGGCCCAAGCGCATTTCTCCTCCAAGCATCCAGCACGTCGCCTCTATCCTCGTCCGAGAATAAATAGTCTTAGAGCAACGCTTCTTCAAATCACCGGAGGCGTTTACTCGCCATGCCAGATCACTCACTTGACATATCGAGTAATGTTGATTTTCTAACAGAATATCACAGTTTTACTTGGGACCCTGGTGTGTGATTGCAGCACCCTTCTATTATGATATTATTGCGTTGCCGTATAGGGGTAATGGATGCGATTGATATGCAAGGACCTACGAAGCGAGGATAATCCCCGAGACAGTGGTCTTCCATTAGTATCTGTAATCTCGCAAAACTTCCAACTTTATACAAAGGTATCTCTAACATATACTCTAGAATTATCCCCCTTAGATCATCACACCCTTGTTCTGGTGCTTGTTGACATTGTAGTTCTTCCAGACGGCAATGGCAGGGATCCCCAGAATCAAAATGCAAGTAGCCGCAACCGCACCATACATCTGGCTGCGGCCCCAGGCATAGTTGATCGCATCACGAGCAGCCGAGCCCATCGGATATGTTTGCTGTACTGTGTATCCGCCCATGTAAATCGATGTGGCATTTGACTTGAGGTCCGCGGGGAGACGAGACTCGAGAGCGCCAGGGAAGACGTTTGTATAGATGGCAGCCGCCACGGCGTATCCAATAGCACCTCCCAAGCTGGAGAACAGTCCGATGAACGACAGCATCATGGGGACGCCTTCGCGGTTCGCCGAGGCCATGACAGCCATCTGCTCGCCGATGACCAGAGTGCCACCACCAAAGGCAATGAAGATCTGGCACATGATCACGTAGCCGATGTCGTCTGCCTGACCCCGGAAGTGAATCATCAAGCCAGCACCCAGGATCATAAGCGGTAGGCCAAAGAACAGACAGGTGTGCTTGAAGTGGTTGGTCCAGCGCACCCAGACGCCGAAGACGACACCCCAGAAGCATGAACCCACGTTGTAAATCTGGGTCATGTAACCGGTCATGGAGGCGGTGAGGTTGTAAACGACCGCACAGAAGTTGTAGAAGTAGAGATCCCAGCAGTAGAAACTGAAGTAGAGCGTTGCGGCCATGACACAAGCACCCAGAACCGTGCGCTGCTTCAGCAGTTCGTAGTTGATGAAATGGACGCGGGCAAACCACTTCTCCCAAGCGGCGAAGACAAAGAGGAGGCAGAACCCGATAACGACCATCGCGATGAAGGCCGCGCTCTTGTATTCTGCACGACCGTTACTGGCCAAGCTGAAGGGCAGCAGCAGCAGCACCCAAGCGGCCATCAACAGGAAGGCACCGACGACTGGTAACGATGTTAGCTGAAATCTCGTCGGTGGTGAGGACACGGATGTTAGTTCAACGTACTATCAAATTCGTGAATATAGTGGGCCACAGACTGTGTCCATGTGCGACCGCTAGGCTGGCGGACATATAACCCCATCTTCTCAGCCTTGAGCTGGTACCGTTTGAAGACTACTGCGAGCGGCGCAAGGGCAACCGGCATAATAATAGCAAAGGCTCCATAGGCCCATCGCCAAGTCGTCATGCGGAGGAAGGACGAAGCAGCCAGAGGGGCAGTGAAGGCAGTGCAGATGAAGGGGGTGTTGGCGAAAGCGAAAGTGAAGGCTCTGTTCCTCAAGCCGGACGTGTCCGCCACGAAGACATCGAGAATCAGGTAGATTGCGTCGTATCCGATCCAAAAGAGGACGTAACCGGCTGCATAGGAGTCGGGCCCGTTGCATGCTGCCAGAATAATAAGGCCAATGGTGTAGATCGCAACGAAGACGAGGAAACCCTCGGCACGACCCCAGAGATTGAGAATCTTTGCAATGGGAAGCTTGAGCACTCCACCGATGATACTGGACAGGATGTTCGCAGTACTGATCTGAGGAGCCGTCTGGAATCCGCTGTAGGCGTTGTTGATGACGTTGCCACTGATGCCCGACTGTAGGGCGAGGAGGAAGAAACAGACCCAAATCCTGAAATGGACGGTCAATTAGACGAGCTCGGGGCAGATCAACCCTCTAAAACGACTTACCAGGCGTAAGTTGCCCAGACTGCCTTCTTGCTCCAGACCAGCGCAGCCGCTTCGACTTTCTGGACACCCAAGTGAGCATCCGCAGTGATCTGATCCGGATGTTGTTGGATTTCTTTCTCATTACGAGCTTCCAGACTCAGCCTTGATGAATCAGTGTCGGGTTGATCGCTGATTTCGGGACCTTTCGGTGTACCTTCCGGAGCATTGGCCTCAGCACCAGGAGGAACCTGAGGAGTGGCTTTGTTGCGAGCCCCGAAACTGCCAAAGAGCCCCATGCTGACGTAGATTATCCTTCGTCCAGCCTTTGTTCTAGGTTAGGTCAATTATATGACTCTTTTTTTCTCCTAGTAAGCCGAGCGAATGGCGTGTCCAGCTTAGCATGAGCAAAGACAGAAGTTAGGTCAAAAAGACTGAAAGGCAAGACCCTGGAAGAAGGGGGAAGGCCGAGTATTCATATGGTACGGAGTCATGGAATGGGCTCATTTATCTACTGGTCTAGTCCAAAGACGACCCAGACACCGTAGCCATGAGAACCTCCACTCAGCCGACAACGGAGCCAAACAGAACATGCAGACAAATTTTCTGCTTGTCTTTTACTTTTTTTCCATGACACACACCTGGTTCTTGCTAGTCTAATCGAGCGTGGAGCCCACACTAGAAAATTAGCTTGAACGTCCGTGAGTGGTCTGACCGTCTAAGAGGCGTGGGACTGGTAACCGCTGGCCTGATCAGATAGCATTTTCAGCGGAAGACGGATCAGATAACTTGAGCGGGTTAGGATCATTGGCGTGGTTCTTTCCTCGCGTACCACACGGCTTGGATGAAGACAGAATTATGATTGGAGGAGGAAAGGGCGGGATATGGAGTCGAGACAGCTGAATGCGCGACGATTGGCGCTTGGAGCGACAATTTCCGGTTGTGGTGTTGGTGGAGCACTGAATCGGCTACATAGGTTTTCGTCATCGGTTTCTTTCTTTTTCTCTCCTCAAGGTAGATCGATATTCGAATTACTTGCTGGCCAGCCAAGCCTTCAGGGGAATTTGGAAGGAACTCTATAATCCCCTGAAAAGTCATTGAAATGCAACACAAGCCATACAGCAGATGGCCAGTGTAATTTTTTGATGTCGAAAGCGTGAAGATAGACGGGGTTGTGTCGGAACTGGCGGATGGATCAGAGCCCCTCCCAAGCCCACAGGACGTCCTAACCCCTGGTCATCGTATTATACAGGTCCTTGTGGCTATCCTCAAGAATAATGCCTACTAGATAACAACATTGATAACGGTGGACTACGGGGTAATAGCTCACGAGGGGCCAAATGGGTTTTGCATCTACTCCCTGATGTCCCCGAATTTGGTACCCGGATGTATCAGAAAGAGCACACCAAATTTTCAATTTCTGCACCAGTGGAGCAATGAGCCCCAGCTATTGCTACTAAAACAGTCTGGGAATTGACCGGTCACCAATGTCGGCTACTGGTGGTCATCCAGAGTCATTGATCACATGTGCTGTCCTTTATCTGATCAATTTTATCTGATTTGTGCGTTTTAGGTTTTCTTAGTATCCACCATGGACAACGACAGGATCGCCATGAAAAGAGACAAGCAAACCAAGAAATGAGCAAAAATATATACTATTATAAGCTAAAATTATCTTTCTGCCTCGACCCTCAATTTTCCAGTAAACCATCATCTACCATGTATTGGAGTGCGGCACAGAAATCTTTGCAGAGCTATTAGGAAACTGTCTCCGGTTTATCTAATCTAATCTGATGCGCTTTGTGGCTTCAAAAATTTATTCCATAACATATCTGACAGACAATGCCATGCGAATCTAACAGGAGTAGCCAAGTCCATATGATAATTGCTCATTTCACGTCGAATGTCAAGATTATTCCCTCAGTCGTCAAAAGCAAAAGTGGCTTCACTACTCCAGGCCGAGGGCGGAGACTGGCTATGATCAGTGCATTCTACGTCCGAGACGAGACAGAGTGGAGCAACAAGAAAATTTTATTTCCTATCTGAACAAGAATGTATCACTAGCTATTATATAGCGTCTAGATTTCTAAAATGCGGCCCATTTAGACCTAAAAAGCAGGAGGCAGCCGAAGTCAATCCTCTCATGAAGTTCTCGAGTCGTTGGCGACGGTACAGTAGTGGGCGGCATGAGTGATGTCTCTCCTCTCCCCAGAAACTCCTTGCCTGACTATGAAATTAGAACTTCGAGACTATGCGCGATCAGCATGTTGGCTGGCTAAACGGTCTTCGAGAGGGACTCGCAGCTGGGTTTTCCCTCCAATGTGAGCCAATCCATGGGGCATCAATACTAGCCGAGGAGAATCAATCTGTCCATGGTCTGAGTCGGTGATTGTGTAACAGTTGGGTTGATAGCGACAGTTCATCCGTAATACTCGCCCATTGCACCTTATTCAGCCCACATCTTGACGGAAAATCGTTTCCATACCCCTACTAGTACTCTGTACCTAGTTCTAAGGCAATACGCGGTGTTTGCTTTGACTCCTAACTTGCTGTGGTTTCCTGGTATCCAAGCAAACACCATTCACTATTTCTTGTCCTCTAATTTTGCTGGATTAAAAGGCAGATGAACATCATTGAACTCGGACAGGGTTGAGATTCAGCCAGCAAAGAGAATGATTGCTGGAAGAGAAAGGAACATCTAAGTCATAAAGACTAATTGGGTCCGCTGCTTACCTGCAGGAGAAATATGTACGTAAAATAATTAATAAACACTGCAGAAGCGCCTCAACTGTTTCTCTCCAGTCCGTTTGCAAATCCAGTGCGCATCCTGGGCCTAGTTGTGGACCTTAAAACGGTAAGATGGCCCAAGGATTATGTGAATATGGATCTCACATAGATATCAATTTTCAACCTACTCCCAACTTCGAGTCCTGTGTGCATTAAGAGTCTGTGACACCTGAGATAGTAGGATTTCCGCCTCAGGCAGAAACTGACACCTGAACTGGGTGACTCCACTCGGCTCCAGCTGCTTCCGCATTGACAGATTTGTATCTCCTGTGCTTCACATGGGTTGCAAACGACATTTCACAGCTATCATCCTATGATAATCCAGGTAGCCATCTGATTCACGGATTTCGGATTAAATAATCGCGATTCGCGAGCCACAACTGTTGGATCATTCTCCCAATCAGAACATACCTTTTTGACATAGTAAACAACGCCGACATCCGAGTTAGTTCCTGAGATTATCATTCGCTCTCTGATGCCACCGCGTCGCAGCCATACTAAATCCCGAAAGGGATGTACTAACTGCAAGAAGCGGCATGTCAAATGCGATGAAGCGCTACCCAGGTGCGACTACTCCATTTCATCGATTTCCCTTGCACCAACGGCTTTGATCATTCAGCGCCACCCTGTCAAGGCTGCATGCCAATCAGTACAGGAATCAAATACTGATTCATTTACAGCTGTGGTTTATGCAAGAAACGGCAGCTAGAATGTATCTATCCATCGCCGGCCAGCGAAGTCGACAGCCAGCATGCATCTACCCCACGAGAGATCATCGACACGACGCCCCAAGAGTGGCCCTTGTCTACAAGGATGCTTGAGATGAGGCTGATGCATCATTATCTGACAAAGACCTATCATACCCTGCAACAAGGCAAAATCGATGCGACTCACTTTCAGACGGTCATCCCGGAAATGGCCACATCCCACCCTTTTCTGTTGGACAGCTTACTTGCACTGACAGCTCTGCACCTAGCCTTCCTGAACCCAGACGACAAGCGCCCGTGGATGGAAGCTGCGCTCAAATATCAAAATCAGGCATGCTCGGTTTTTAGTCGGATTCTCGTGGAGATCTCCCCAGAGAATTGTGGGCCTGCCTTCCTCTGCGCGGTTTTCATCCTCCTATGTGCGACTGCATATCCATGCGTCGCCGGGGATACTCATCCGTTTGATCCACTAGCCCAGGTCCTGGAAACTCGCCGTCTCCTTGTCGGATGTGCTTTTCTTTACCATCATCTGCATCGACATCCAGGGCAATTGAAAGAGTGGCTACGGCACCCGAATGATGTGAAACGGGAGGAAAATGTCACATCTCAAGGGTGATTTACCATTCATTTCTTTATGCATAGTATGATAGCTGATTCTGGCCTCAGGACGTGGAATGCGAAGCTTGTGCCGCTGCGAAGGTACGTATCTCCCTCCGCCTGCATTATTGAATGGAACAGCTGACATCGTGCTAGTGCTCTTCTAGATTCTCTTCGACAAGTAGCGGCCATCATGAACGATGCCAGTGAACCGCAGCGGGCAGCCTACCAGGAAACCTGGGATTTTCTACACGATACCATCAGTTTGTGGCCCTTGGGAGGTCCTCGTGGAGGCATCATATCCTGGCCCATCCATATTGGTGAAGACTACATTGCCCTGTTGAAGCAGGGGGACTGGATCGCTCGTATACTATTTCTACACTATGGAGTCGGCATGCATCTCCTGTCAGACAAATGGTATGTTAGCGATTGGGGGCGCCGCTTGGTGGCTGCAGTTTTGCAGCCTCTACAAGACATTCCTCCAATCTGGACCGAAACTATCACTTGGATAAGACAGGCAGTCGACCTCAACGGCTAGTTCTTTATAACAAGTCGAAAGGGACCGTTACCGTTATCAGACAGAGCGATACGTTCTCAGACAGGCTGGAGACCCGCATGGCTTGAAGTGCAGGTCCAAAGATTAGATCTGCATACAGCAAACCAGCGCGCGAAGCTTCCCGAAGTACATCTGAAAAAGGATCAATGAGCCAAGAAAAGGCAAGCTTCCACGAAGCAGTATGTGGCGAAACAAAATTCTGCCTATCTGCCCGTCTTTCGGGAATTAATAATGCCCAAGTTCTTGGACGAATGCGGGACGGGCGCCTGAGGCCCCAGTTCGCGATTCCCGTTGGCCGAACCGCAGATAGTACGAGGGATAAGTTACTGGAAGGGAGACGCCGAAGCTTATCAATTGCCCTGCCCACACGACCGCTTATCGGCGGGGATGTCCAATGTGAGTTGGCTTTTTCTCTCCCTTGACTTATCATCCGATGTCACTTCATTTTTTTCGTTCTCGTTTCTTTTTTTCGTTATCTTGGATAATCTTATTGTTGCACTATCCTGATAGTGTATATTCAACCATTGCAGTCTCTCGGTACACTTCCCGTCCTCTCAGTCAAACTAACTCCGGACTCCGGAGCGCATTGGGTCTTGGCGGCTTCGTGATGCAGGGGCCTAAGTCGCCTAGTATCCTCCAAGATGTGGAGAAACAGGTATAGTAGTCCACAATAAGCCATACTTCCCCTCATTCCTTTGCATATCGCGTCATTTATAGTTGCAATTGAGCCAAAGTCTAATTGCGATGATGCACCCAGCCACTGTTGCATTCTACTTTAAATACCCCGGTCGAACTGAGCGAGTCATCTCAGTCGCCGACGCGCAGACCAGATCGAGCAACAACAATGTTCGGATTTCTGAGGGCCACGTTCTTGGTCACACTGTTACTCTTGGTGCTGGTCATACATGTGCCTAATGTACTTACTTCACCTTTGGAGCTTACGTACCGTAATACCAATGGTGAAAATGATCAAAGTCATCATGTAAAGGATGGAAAGCGCGGGGCAGTCGCTAGTGAGAGTGCTATCTGCAGTCGCCATGGAATTGACATTCTGGAGTTGGGTGGAAATGCGGCCGATGCTGTGAGTTTTTCAAGCTTCATCCTTGTCCCATCCATCAGAGGGCACCAATCGCGAGTCTTTCTGGGTAGTACTAAGCTTTACAATATAGCTGGTCGCGACGGTCCTCTGTGTTGGAGTAATTGGTAAGCCCAATTGAAGACCGGACCAAATCAACAGACTTATCGTATTCTCAGGAATGTACCATAGCGGGATTGGAGGAGGTGGCTTTATGCTAGTCCGGGCTCCTAATGGTTCCTTCGAGTTCATCGATTTCCGTGAGACAGCTCCGGCTGCCGCATTCGAAGAGATGTTCAATAACTCGACCAACGCATCTACAATTGGCGGCTTAGCTAGGTGAGATTCGCTTTATCTGGCTGAGTTGCGCAAGAGAACTAACGTGCCTCCAAGTGGCGTTCCTGGCGAGCTGCGTGGACTGGAGCATCTTCATAAAAAGTATGGTTCATTGCCGTGGTCGGCCCTGGTGCAACCTGCAGTCAGGACGGCTCGCGAGGGCTTTCCCGTCGGCCGGGATCTAGTGAAGTACATGAAATCGGCTGTTGGTGCCGGCAACGACTTTTTAGTTGAGAACCCAACATGGGCGCTCGACTTTGCTCCCAATGGCACCCGGGTTGGACTCGGAGACATTATGACTCGGAGGCGCTACGCTGATACGCTTGAGACCATCGCAAACAAGGGACCGGATGCTTTCTACTCAGGACCGATCGCGGAGACAATGATCAACGCGCTCCGGGCCGCGAATGGTACCATGACATTGGAGGATTTGCGCAACTATACCGTAGCCATTGGGAATGTGTCACAGATTGACTATCGGGGGTACCAGATTACAAGCACAACAGCTCCGTCGAGTGGTACTGTTGCCATGAGTATTCTGAAAATTCTGAGTACGTATGATGACTTCTTCGCCCCGGGTAATGTGAACTTGAGCACACACCGACTGGATGAGGCCATTCGTTTTGGGTATGGTGAGGTATGTCGAATTTCTTTCGTCAATAAGCAGCGCTAGAAATCTACTGACGAGAGTCTAAGAGAACTAAACTCGGAGACCCTCTCTTCGTTGCTGGGCTGGATGAGTATCAAGAGGACATGCTGAAGCAATCCACAATTGACGAAATCCGACGGAAGATCTCCGATCACCACACGCAGAATGTGTCTGCGTACGATCCGAAAGGAATTGAGAGTCTGAATGAGTACGAATATCCTCCGGCTTCTTGGGGTTCTTTACTAACAAGCCCAGTCCGGGTACATCACATGTGGTAGCGGCAGACCATACAGGCCTGGCGATCTCCCTCGTCACAACCATTAATACCCTCTTTGGCAGCCAAGTCATGGTTCCTGAAACCGGAATCATAATGAACAATGAAATGGACGGTAAGTGCTGCGCCATTTGGTCCCATTCAGCTAAACTGATCGTTTCATCAGATTTCTCCATTCCTGGAAAATCCAATTCATTCGGATATATTCCTTCAAAAGCAAACTACATTCGCCCTGGAAAGCGTCCACTGTCTTCCATCACACCTGCCATAGTCACACGTCCTGATGGAAGTTTATTTTTCCTCGCTGGCTCCGCTGGTGGTAGCCGGATTATTACAGCCACTGTGCAAAATATAATCCGCGTTATTGACCAAGGACTATCGGCAGCGCAGGCATTGGCTCAGCCCCGTTTGCACGATCAGCTAATACCAAATCAAGTCAGCTTCGAGTATACCTATGACAATTCAACCGTCGATTTCATGAAGTCTCTGGGTCATAATGTGACCTGGGTAGCTCCAGGTCAGAGCACGGCGCAGGCCATCAGAGTTCTGCCGAATGGGACATTTGACGCCGCTGGAGAGCCCAGGCAGTTAGATTCTGGGGGCTTTTCGATTTGAGCATTGCTGCGAAAATCGATTTTTACGAACCATGGGTCCAGGAAAGCATAGATGCAATTCAGGTGACAGGACACCTCTAGGACTGTTTGGGTGGTATGAGCGTCCTGGGGTGCCGATTGCACATATCCTCCAGCCTCTTATTCACAGCAATTTATACTCATGTATATATGGGAAATGAAATTTCGGTTCTTGACTTGTCCGAAACTGACTTCTTCGTAAATAATTCTATTCAATAGCATCGCTGATCTGCATGCGCTGTGCTATGGAGCTGCTGGGCTATGCACAACCAGTCGTCTCGTGTCTCGTCACAAACCCGACAGGCTCTCGCCTACCTTAAGGTAGCATGCCGCCCACGCCAGGCGAAGCTACCATATTCCAATGTAGCAACTTCAGATGTAGTACTATACTTGGATGGCACAACACTGGGAGATGGTATCTTTGCGAAGACTTTGTTTCCCGTTTTTAGCAGTCATCAACAAAGTTTTGTTGAAGCCACCCTCCATCTTCTCATCTTGTCTTGGATATATGTGAGGAGAAATGAGAGCAAGGACGAAACTAGAGTGCATAGAGCGTCGAGATCAAATTTGTCATAGCGTTTGGACACTTCATGTTACATTTACCGGAAATCGTCCATTTGCGTATCCAAAAGTTAGTCACACTGAATAGGCTCTCCTGAAGGAAGCACAACTGTTAGAGAGAGAGCGGTTATCCGAGTCATTGCAATCAACCTGCAGTTTGGCGAAGTCTAGCTACATACCCCAATAGTGAGATTCCTTCTGATATAATGAGATCGACTACATAATTATTAGGCCTAAGGTGTGAACCAACGTGTCATTGGATATTAGGCGCCTTTTCCTTATGACTGATTCGATTCAGATCATCATGCTTGATTGACAGGTAAACCTTGGCACTGGACCTGTCACGTTGTTGTACCTGGATATCTTCAATTGGCCCGTGCGCCGCATTTCCGCGTCGTCTGTTGATGCATTTAAAATTATTTCCACCAGCGGTGTTCCTCAGAATTCAGCTTATTTCACCTTATAAGGACTTGCAAAGAGAGCAGGGCTCTCTGAAATCTAAGCCTTAATTACTTGGACATTATTTCTATTTGAGCCTGTCAAGCCCGACTCGAAAGGGTTCTGCATCACTGCCTTGCTGCCCATTCAATATGCGGAAGCTATAGCTTCGCTTACTATTGTAGGGTGAGGCAGACAGATATGACTGAGGTATGCGTTTCATGTCAATGAGTGAATATTTGAAATTATCAGTGCGAGCGTTATTCACTGACACGTTCACCATTTGTGTTAGCCATGAAAAGGCATCACCCAGGCAGAACCAACCATGTCTGACAGCACTCACAACACTAACAACTGCTGCTTCAGAAACTACAAGCACATCAAATCACTTACAGCACAAGGAATTATTACGATAGCCTATGACTGTGTCCAGAATGTCACCTCACGCTGTCTCCGTCGTCATCTCCCCTCCCACCGTCGACTTGGACTCCTACGAACCCTTTGACGAGGAATACCTTCGCACTGTGGACGAGATCCTCTCGGACGAACCTAGCTTCGACGCCTCATTCGACGCATACAGTGGCGGTATCTCCACGGACGGGGCGAATGACTCCCCACAGCGAGAGCGTGGGACTGGTCGAGCCTCCGTCGGCGAGAGAACTGGACGTATTCACAAGAAGTCGCCTTACTTCTCGACGGGCCAGATGTCTCAGCGGCGCGTCGGATCGAAGAGGAGTATTACCAGAATTGATGTCGACGAGGAAGACGATGACGATGACGATGACGAGGACGAAGGCGAGGATGAGGATAAGGATGAGGACGACTTCACCCCTGCTACGTCGATCGAATCCGTGAAAATCCAGGTGGCCGATAAGAACATCGAGAACAAGCACCATGATAATAAAACATATGCTACAGCCAACGGGAACATTGTCGACGATGACATCGCTGAGGAAGATATCGTCTTCGCTTCAGTTGAACCGGAAGCGCAGGCTCGCTTGCTAGATTTCATTGCGTCGCATCCATTTATGCGTGGTGGTTCATATCCTGTGAGACGGTCCAAAAGGCGGACCTTTGTGTGCGAACTCTATGAACAAGCGAAATCGACTGGAATGGACGAGCACTCGATCGACAGGTTGACAAACTACGTGAGGAAGACATATCTGGAACTGTATGGAAAGGACTATGTCGATACCCAAGGCTCAGAATTTGGTGACGAGATTGATGACGTGGCGGGGGAGAGAAGAAGGTCCTCGAAGGTCTCCAAGAAGGATCGGAAGAGGAAGCGATCGAATGGCGACACGGCTAAAGATAAATCCAAGAAGAGCAGATCGCAGTCTTCGCAGTCTGTTGAGGAGAAGTATACTGCCTCAATGGCTGATCCGCATAATGATGCCAAGCGTGAGGTAATCGATCTGGAGGCCGAGTATCCTCTTGAGGATTTCTTCGCTAGTGCCGCTGCTGAGCCCGAGGTCTTGACGAGCGTATCTCCTGCGGAAGAATTACCCAAGACCAGACGCCCAAGCTTCAGCAAGCAGTCCGATCGTTCGTCGAAAGGCAACAGATCGAACAGTTTCTCTTTTGTCACGCCAGAGAAACGCAACAACAGAGCAAGCGCCTTAAATTCTTCTAAGCACTCTCTACACTCACCTGCGAATTCCAAGGACGAACCCATTTGTCTGGAAAGCGACTCCGATGGATCCAAAAAAAGGCCCACGGCTGCCCCAGGCGCACATCCTTCGGATAATCCGGAAACACGCAAGGAGAGCATAGCCAGACCAAAGAAAGACAAGAATCACAGAAAGCGTCGGAATCGCAGGAAGAGGAAAGCTGAGAAATATAGGGAGAGCCTGAGGGACTCGGAGATTCAAGAGCTTGCAGCTGATGATGGTCACATTGAAGAGGATGCTACAACCAAGAAGTTCGACAGGAAGAACGATGGTGATATTCAAGTTGAGAAGGACGTTACCATCCTTGATGACCCTTTTTGGACTCTGGATTTTTAAAAACCGATGATTCGCAAGGTGTGACCGCCAGTGATGAGGTGAAGTCGAAATATTTTATGAGCCCTCAGCAAGTGGATGGTTTGGCATCGAGCCTTCGCAGCCAGATACCTGCTACTTATTCCGCTATTTCTGTTGGAGATTACAAGCCTATTCCCGAGGAAACTCGGCAGATTTTGAGCGAATTTGGCTTACCATGTGACTTTCTGGACTCTGAATCTGAGTCGGATCTAAGTGATGTGCCGAGTGACGATGACATTTTGGATCCTGCTGCTTCTTTGCGCGGCGTGATGCAACCGCCTGTCCAAGGAGGGATATCCGGGAGACCTGCGGAGGATATCCCTAGGACTCCGGTGAAGGGCGCATTATCTGCAGACCCTGAAGTTCCGTTCGTTATGACACTTCGTCCTCGGCCTCCTAAAGTGTCTCCTTACTTCCCGAAGCCGCTCATCGATCCCGATTCCTGTCTGCCTTTCCCCTCAATCGACGCACCCACATTCGGTTTGGTGCAAGAGCAACTCGCCCACGATCCATTCCGCCTGCTTATCGCGACGATCTTTCTAAATCGAACTCGCGGAGGCGTTGCTTTGCCTGTTCTCTTCCGGGTTTTTGACCATTTCCCGACAGTCCACGACATGAGTACGGTTGATTTCTCGAAGTTGGTTTCTATGATACATTCTTTGGGATTTCAGAACGAGCGAGCGAAAAAATGCATCGATCTTGCCAAGACATGGCTTGCTCGTCCACCTACGAAGGGCAGTCGATACCGCAGACTGCATTACCCACGCAAGATGGATGGGAAAGACGTCGGCCGCGAAGAATGCATCGGGGACGACGACACGCGTATAGCATGGGAGATCGCACATCTGCCTGGTGTGGGCCCGTACTCGTTGGATAGCTGGCGCATCTTCTGCCGAGATGAGCTGCGGGGACTAGCGAAGGACTGGAAAGGCAATGGCACCGCATCAGCAGATTTCGTCCCGGAATGGAAATCGGTCTTACCACAGGACAAGGAGCTACGGGCATATTTGACGTGGATGTGGCTCAAGGAAGGCTGGATTTGGGATCGGCACACGGGCGAGCGCAAACGAGCCAGCGAGAAGATGATGCGAGCTGCACGCCGTGGAGGTGTGGCTCAGGAACAGGTCGGCAATTTCGTTTTGGAGATGTCGCCAGTGAAGAAGGTCGCGAATGGTCTGACAGCATGGAGTTGAACGCGTCTGGGAATTGATCCTTGTTTGATTATGGAAGACGGAGTTGGGTTGCTTGGGAACAGGAGTTGAGGTCTTGAATTCAAATCAAAAGATACCCTGTAAAGAGATCGTTCATAGGGAAAATTCAGTAAAATTCCATAAGCAGGTGCTTCCGTTTCGTTACAATGCCGGTGATATTCAAACACATGGCGAGGCATCAATCAGTTCGTTGCCTAAGGTGTGAATGACGATACCCGAAGTATCGTTGGAACAGCAGCAACAAGAACACATTGTAGATTCTCGTCAGACCGAAAACATTTTACTGTCCTCTTCGCAATAATTTGTCTGGAATTAAATCTGCCCATGTAGCCTTACTATCCTGTCCGTCGGGTTTCCATGCAGCACCACGTCACTCGGTCACCCCCAAAACGAGTCTCCAACCCAACTAGGCCTACGAACTAGCCAAAGTGCGCGGGGAAGAATCGATGATTCCACTCCTCACCGCATAATTCTTCCCCATCAGATCTTTCCTTCTCTCTGACTGATGCACTAGTTCTTTGCTCGATCTCCTCGTGCAACACCATTTTTTGATCGTCTCGATTACTCGGACTGTCAAACCTTTTTTTTTATCACATTCTCTCGCATGCGACGGCATGAGTGACACAAGCGCCCTGCCCGGTAGCCGACCAGTGAGCAGTGCGGCCTTCCTCTCAAATTAAGCGCCAGACGACATACTGCCAACAGACAGACGATCCCACTCCAACTGTGGCACAGCATCTCTACCTCCACGAGGTAGTGATCCTCTTGATTTGACCACTATTTTTGACGAGGTAACTAGACGAAACATACAACTCCGGTCGAACAGAGACTCCGAAGAACCGACGGGATCGCACGCCCTGTCGTCTTCCATCTCTCCGTCCATTCATCCCAGCCCAGTCCTACCTATGTCGGACCTCTCTCATCCTGTCATGCTATTTCCCTTGAGACTAAATGACAGAGATCGCGACAGGGACCGTGACAGAAAGCCATCCTCCTCATCTTCCACATCGTCAAAGCCCAAACAACGTCATCAGCGCTTGTCCCACGGACGGCCCTCCCGCCCTTCAACCAAGGATCGAGACCGTGACGTCCCCACGGGTCACTCCTCCACCACATCGTTATCTACTCCCATCTCCACCTCGCGCCAGCAGCGTCGGTCCTCCATGCCGGGCGTCGACGCCGCCAGCCGTTCCGCTACGGCCTCTTTCCTCGAGTCGAGAACCAGCCTGCCCTACCCTACGTTCTCGAAAGCCCACAGTAGAGAGGCTGTCAGCAAACCGGGTATTCCCACGCCGGATCCGACCGACTTGACAGAGGAGAATAAAGAGGCTGGGGATGCAGGCCACAATCATCGTACGGATAGTCGGCATGCGCCTCCCAGCCCGCCCTTGACGAGTCTGGATCAGGGCTCTTCCCGCAAGGGAAGCACGGTCGGCGACCAGGAAGAGAAGGCGGCAGAGGAGAAGAAAGCGAAACCAAAGGACCTGAAGACCAAGATTCGAATTCGAGCCGAGTCTACAAGGTCGTCTTCCAGTTTGCGCTCGAAAAGAGATGAAACGTCCAAGTCAAGCAAAATGGCGAGACCAGAGACCCCGAAGCCCAACAAAGACAAGGATACACCGGTGCGGGTTGCAAGCAAAAAGTCTTCTAAAGCGAAGATCGCTGATGAGGTCAAGCTCCCCAAGCGCTCATCAAGCCGGGGTACTCTGTCCCCGCCCCGATCCCCCGCGACGGTGCGTGAAGTTGGGTCAGGGTCGGCAAACGGATCTGACGCCACCATTGCACCGCATCAGCCGTCGATAACTTCCCGGAAACCACAAACGCCTCCTGCCAAACCGCCTTCACGAAACCAAGCGCGGTCGTCTATGTCACACTCTTTTAGACCAGGGAGCGGTTCGCCGGTCGATATCGCATTTGATTACGGTCGACCTCCAACCGCTAATTCCACATTTGGCGCTCCTCCTCCCCCTCCCCCGCCGCCAGAGGTGCCCGTTTCTATCCCTAGAGTAGACTACCTATTACAGAATGGCGGTCTGGACCACCGAGTACCGAAGACATTACTGCTGGGCCCGGAGCACCCAGATATTCCCCCTCAGCAGCAGCTGCAGCCTGCTGTTGCGGCTGCCAGAGTCTTTGATCCGTTCAATCGTCTTCTCGACGACTATCAACATGTCATGACCAAGAGCGGGTCGCTGGCTGTGGCGACGGGGTACCGGTCTGTCGCTCGGCGGCTACTCGACCGGCTGGAAGCAGTGTTTGCACGTGACATCTCGTCCGAATCGTGTCACTGCCTGTTGTGTGATCACGATGAGATGGAAGAGCGTCCATCAGGAGTGAGCTGGGGCGAGGTACTCGAGCTGGTGTCTGGTCGCAGAGAACTACCTAACTGGCCACCGTTCATGATGGCTCCGTCAGTCGAAGCCGACCTGCCCGGCGACGAGCACATTCCCATGCAGAAGATGGACATTGACGTACCCGAAGAGTACCGTGAGCATTATCTCCGGCAGTCACGCAAGACCAAGGCTGCAGTGGATAAATGGTTGAATGAACAAGTCGCGCAGCCTACCAGTGCTCCGGAGGAGGTGGATGACGAGACGTTGACCTTTGCAATGCTGACACATCTCGGCCCAGAGCTGCGTCCGTTATTCTGTTCGCTTCTAGGCATCACATCCACGTCGACACCCACCCCACGGACGGATGACCAGCAGCCTCGAGCAAGACCGCAGGCGCTTGTGTCATCGTCGCTCGCCATTCAGCGACTATACCGGCTATCCTCTCTGCCCCGTGACCCTGAAACCGCAATTTATATGTTGAACAACCCGGGTATCCACCATGTGCTCGCAACCCTTGCTGCGATCAGCGATGATGAATGGGATATCCTCATCTCCGGCCGGTTTGATGGATTCTTACGCAGTGGCGCTGAAGATCCGATCCCCGGCGTCCCAGGCGCGACCCCATCACGCTGGAATAGCAGCCGATCGAATACGCCGTTCACTACAGGAGGAATGTCCCGCGGTCCGACACCGAGCCATATGGATGGTGGCGTCCGACCGGCCAGTCAGCCCTACGGCGTTAATTCATCGTCGCCTGCATCCTTCGGTGGACCCATTGCGCTGGACGAGGAGACGGAGATCGCGGCCCTCGCTGAGATCGAGCGCGAGATTTTCCTCGGAATGGAAGCCCTCGAGGATGCCTTTGAAGCTCTTCACTGCAAGGCTGAGGTCGTCCGGCGCGCGCTGCGTGAACGCGGGGCAGGCCTGTCCATCGCTAATCAAAACCGCCGCGGATCGTACGTCGAGGCACGACTTGGCACTCCATCGTCCGCCTTGGGGACCTGGGAGAGCGGAACGGAAGATGATGGAATTGACGATGACCGATCACTGGCGCCTGATGACTCGGCTAGCAACATCAGTTCCAATCGTCGACGACGGCCCAAGCGACGCACCGAACGACGCACACCTGCGCCCGTCGAGGAGGAAGACGAGGAAGAGGAAGAGTCACATCCCAGCCGCCGTGATCGCGATCGAGGGTCGCGAAGGAGATGACTTTGACTGAACTCTGACAAATTTTCGAATCTACACTACCGAAGCGATGATGATGATGTTTTACGACTCTACCCCCAGACAGATTGATGATTCTTTTACGGAAGTCGATGGGCAGACCCCACGACGACGAGAAACGACGTAGTTACGATCGCAACGAAGCGTAGGATATGAATGAGGACATGGGACCAGACGATGAGAATATGGATTGTACATGTACTTCCGGCAGACTGGTATTACTGCTTCTGTTGTACTTTACTCGGAGGTTGACTGAGGGTTACTCGGCTGTTGCTAGTCTCAGTTACTGAATCATGAAGATCAATGAATCCACCTGCTCCGTAGATGAACAGTATTAGCAGGGAACACGGACTCTATCCGAGCCATCTTCTCTCCAGATTGCGCCTTCTGCATGTGATGCTCATCATCCAGAGACCCCTTATCACTACCAGATGGGGTATACCGGTAGCACATCGCGCTCACATGAGAATGTACCCCTCAGGACTATCCTACACTATACAGACTACCAAATCAATAACATCAAAACCTCGATCCAATCAATGCAATAGCCCCTCATGTACAACAGACAATAGACTCAGTCCCCCAAACCTTGACACCCGAACCTTCGGACTAACAACCCAAGACAGTTAGGCCAGCTCTTAACTTTAAGAATTGCAATAATAACTATAATAATGACTTACAGACTACAGGATACTGTACCATGGTTCATCCGCCCCTGACTGGGGGATGAATCTGATTTGTTCCCGGCCTGTCCAGGGGTACTCAATAGTATTCAATAGATCGATGGCAGTGACTGGGGTTAGAGTTCAGCTGGGGTATTCCCTATCTATCCAGATCGTCATTCTAAATCGGGTATATGTCCCGAGTACCTTGTGAACAAACGAGCAGGACTGACAAAGAGCACCCCATATGCTGATCAGAAGATGAGATTCGATTTGATTCAATTGATATGGTTGATGCCATAGTTCCTTAGTTGTGGTTTAGTCCACGCTGTCGAATATTAATCCAAGCTTGAGTTCGGAACCGCCGACGCGGACCAAGAGTTCTCTTCCATGGATCGGGGCGCACAGTCCTTTGGGACACTTCCCTCAGGTTCTGGTTCCGGCTGTATTGCGTCTAACCCTATACAGGAGTCCGGTATACACCGTGAGGACTCCAATCTAGACAAGATACATACAGTAGAAACAAAACGAAATTTCTGCTCTGCTCTGTTCTGTGTGCTGAGGATCTCTTTAGAAATGGTGCATGGGGTCTGAGAGCGAGAGAACTGCCGAAGGATCTTCCGAAGGATTCCAGAAGCGGCGTAGAAATCCGGGGTCGAAATGGCCCCAATTCCATGTGATACGATCTAGACAGACACGATACGAAATCCTCCGATTCAAAAGAGATGATAATTGGCAAATAGACTTGAGGCTGCAGCCACCACGATAATCCTGGTGCTGATCATCCAGCATGCAGTGTGCACAGGGCGCGGTGAACTTTAAAATATAATGAGAACGTGATAGTGACCGGCCCGGCTAAGGCTCGTGTTGAGGGGTCCTTCTATGGCACACCAGTCAAGGATCCGATTTATTGGTTTTCTCCACCTAGTCAGATGGGCAGACCTTGCTTTGGCTATAATGATGGCAGCAATGAGGCGGATGTACCGGCCGAGTCTGGAATTTTCGAGTCATGAAATGCTAAAACCCTTAAAGATTGGGATTTAGTAGATTTGGCAGCAGCTAAAGATCGCGGGCAAGGACGAAAAATGCAAATAGCGCCACATTGCCGTTGACTTTGAACTGGGTTGAGGGTGTAATACGAAGAACCAATAGAATGAAAACAGAGGGCAATAGACGAATACAAACTCAACAATGAGCAAGGAACTGAGTCAAGGGTCCCTATACTTTCTTGCTCGAATATCCACTGTCTTGGATTGGGAGATCCGATCAAAGGATTGAGAGAGATCCATAGGCTTGCAGATCCCCGACCCAGACTGGTGGGATAATACTCCAGATCAGACCTACATGTATACAAAGTAGTTATTCTCTTAGTCCTTTGTACGGTCTCAGAGGGTCTTCGAATAACCTCATACTAGGTAATCAGATGCGTCCTTCGTTTGATATTAGAACGTGGCACAACATCTGTCTCGCCTCCTACCGATTCACATCTATCAATTGTTAGCCATAGGTGCTTTGATGTATACGATGCACAGAGCCTACMCAGAGACTTGGTGCTGTGAGGCACCAATGACTAGACGTGCTTTCATGAAGCCGAGAGACAAGCAACGGCGAGCTTCCGGGATTCTGAGCACGCCACTGCTGGGAACGCAGGGTCGTACTTGGCTGGCAGATATCCATAGTTGCCAATGATCGATTAGGCAGAAGCCAAATGATCCTTTAGGCTTAAGTCAACCAATTGCCAATTACTTGAGGGCTGCAGCCTCATAAGTCGACAAGGCCACGATTAGACTACCCCTGAAGCAAAACCGAGAGTAATGAGGGGAAAAAAAAGCATAAAGGCGGGCGTGCCATAAAACACTCCATTCAAAGTCGAAGTCTGTAGAGTATCCAATGACGACGGCCGATTTCGACAGCAACTCTACAGTAGAAGCGCCCCTGGCCCTTCTAGACTCATTATGACGACTGCAGCCATCCAGTATCGAGCTTTTCGTACTTTACAGTACAGGCCCATGTTCAACGAGTCGCCTGTGTCAAATAAATGACGGGCTTGGCTTTTGAAATTGGCCCGTCCTTTGCTAATGATGGTTAATCTCCAGACATTCGACAGTGCGACAATAAATGAGCACAGTCAATGAACGAGTAATTTGCATAGTTGCTCTTTGTTATCATCGAAAGGCCCTTCTCTTGGCTAAATGCTTCGTATACTGACCTGTAAAGGTCTGAGACTGGGGTATTATGAATAAGCTACAGTCTAAGGGTGCGTCCAATCATGCAATTGGACGAGACAATATCACAAATTCACAATGGACCAGACAATTGGAGTCATGTTGTGACAGTGCAAGTCCAGAAGCGTAAATATATTAGCTTCAGCCTATCATGCGCAAGCACACAGGAAAGAGAGAGCATAACAATAATAATCACTGTCATCCACCAATGGGATCAGTAATCAGCTCGCTAGGAAAGTATTGCGAGCAGGCATTTGCCGCGTCTAGAAGCCTGTCGAAAACCGGGTTCCAGGAAATCCCCCTTCCGAACGGCAGGGGTACTCCAGACTCTGGTGTACAGGAGAAGACTTCCCTCGGAAAGGGAAATTGGGGGAGATTGGTGCAGAATTCCGAGAAGGTCAACCGTCAAGAATTTGATGTGTCAACATGATTGTTGATGGACAGGCTCAAGCTTTCGGGTAGTGAATCCCACAGACCAATGAAGCATGTTCATGGAAGCATGCACGAGTCGTCAGTTATCTAACATCTTGCTTAATCTGTCTTGTCTTCAGTGACGGCTTCTCCCAAACTTCTCTGGCGGCAATCAGGTCCAACCAGTACTGACCAAGCCGAGGCCCGACTGCAACGGAGCTACAGTACTGCATTCCTAGTTTGTCTTCGCGGTTCAAGATTGGTGGGTCGGCGCATCTAGCAGAAAGTCTCACTGAATCACCATCACCAGTAATTGGTTCTTAGCTTTTTCCTTTTCGTTCATTCTTCAGGCCTGACACTTTGACAGTGATGAGCGATGCCGTAATAGAGTTTGATAGCCAGGAAAATTTTCGCGGAATCGGAAAGTCCCCCCGACCGGAACTCGCGGGTCTGGTATGGGCCGCAACCCACGCGAAAGCTGTGCGGAGTACCAGGGATATTAACATGACGAACTATCTTTGATGCTGTGGATGGCGTCGAGTAGATTTCCGTTATCGCCTGGCTATATTGTTCCAGAACACAAAGTATCCACCCTTGTCAATGTAATTGGTTCTGTCATGAAAAGGTACACATTAAGTAGATGATAAGAAGGAAGCACATGTTGAGAGCTATAATGCCTTTGGGTGTATTTCCTGCCATATCAGCTAAATGAAAGCAAACTTTGATCAGAACATGGGGACAATGATTGTGATGATCAAGAAACCTAGATCTTCAAAAGTCTGGTTGATCATCACCATCTTTGGCTGTAATTGGGTCCTGGCCGTTAGTTCACACTATCAGGATTCAGTAATCACTGATGGCCCGCGTTGAGCGGCCCACCTGAACGCTCAAGAGAAGCGCAAGCACTATGCATGTGGATGGACAATAGGCAGCAATGATGATTCCAAATAGTCCAATAGTCCTGAAAGAAAGACATATCAAAGTAGCGTGATAATTGGATTATCTATCTGCCAGTAAAGCATAGCAGACTTGAAAGGAACAGGGAATCTGCTGGACTCGAACCTGGAACCTCGCGTGGCAGCCACGGAACACGTGATATGAAGTACCTGCATCAGTCTGGAACTGGAAATTTCAAAGAAGCGTCGGCCGCGTTGGCTCTGAGGCTTGCGCATATTCTTGGTTATGGTTGTCATTGTTGACCGTCCATCATATCCACGACATTAACCAATTGTGAATCCTGAGTTCCTGACTTGAGGAAAATCTTGACCCGGAGAGGAATGAGTTGCGTCAGATTGGCCCGGTTCTGAAACAGCCCAGCCTATGGCCCACAAATGCGGGGAACTTCGTTCCATTTAAATGATGCGGTTACATTGTGGCTTCTTTGTGGCGACGAGCCTAGAAGCAAGGCCGCTCCAGACAACTCAAATGTGAAGAATGTCAGTCACCGGTTCCCTAAACAGCCTCTGTTGCTTTGCATATTTTGCATTTGCAGTTAAGGTTGGCTCAATACCTCTCCCCCGGCTAATCTTATCATGATTATACAGGATATGTCTAGAAAGGTAACTATCGTCTGCTCTACTACGTACAGAGCAGCTGTAGCCCTGTATTGACATCAACATCAGGGGAGACGTGTCACCTTCCGCTGTTGTACTCGGTACGCGTCGACCCCATCGCTGAGTAGTACCGCACATGATAATGTTTTGGTTAATGCAAGCTCCTCTTGCGTCTCCAGAGTTCATTTCTCGAGTCCAACACTTCAGGATATTCCGGAGTGTGTTTCCCGGGCTGACAACGTGAAATTCCTCGTGGCACATTGACTGCAATAGGACAAAAGGCCTTTGCCTCTGAATTTCAACCCGGAGTGTATGACATGAAGCCAGTCTCCCTCCACATTGTTATTCCAGCCCTCGAAATGGTAACTTGACCACGATGGCACCAAATTCAAGTGAGCTTCTTTGGCTCAATCGAGTGAAGGTTGCCAAGCAACAGAAAGGGATGATCGTCGTCAAGCTTTACCAATACACAAGTTCTTATCCGTGGTACTACTTCATGCTGTCTATCTCTGTGGTCATCGCAGACTCGCAGCTGCACAAGAGAATCGCCGTAGTGGAGCTGGGGACCTTTGTGCATGTTCCCAATCCGGTGAGGTCTCGGCGATCTAACGCGATTCGAACACAGGTCCATTGATCTCGCGCTTGCTAAGCAAAAGTTTGTTGTTTTCGGTAACCAGAAACAGAAAGTCTTATTCGCATTCGTTGTTGCGGGGTTTAGTGCCTTGTGTCTTCGTAAGCAGTAATACCATTACCCGGACTTCCTTGGCCGAGCAATTGAAGGTTCTTCGTGGTGGCAAATTAACTGTTTCTATTTCTGCTGAATGGATCATCCATCTTTCCCAGTAGGTCCAGCACTCTTTTGGATTCAATGTCGTTTCTGCCTTGCCAACTTTGTCAATCATGCAAATATACGTCTGGCCCTGGGCTAGCTACGTGCCTGAACCGAGTATGGAGTACTATGGAAAAATAATCCTAATCAGCGGCAGTCGGTCTTCCCCCTGCAACAAGCAGCGAATGAGAAATGGCCGTCCTACGCAACCCCTGGTCGCAGCACGAGTGAACACAGAGGACGATAGGCAAAATAGCCGGTAGTGGTTCAAGGTACAAACCTTAAGAGATAGTCAACCGATTTATAATGCTTCGTTGCCCTATCATCTGGGGCCTCTTCATCCATTTGAGCACGGATTACGCACGATTCTGGCGGCGGTGATGTCCGTGTCCCAAGGTCATTGTACAGCATCCTTGTACTCGGTATTTGACCGCTGCAAAATTCTAAACTCCACTCTCTAACGGCAACCTTGACTTGACCCCCTTTCTCGCGATTCCTCGGCCTGAAGAGGGGTTTTCTCGTGGTGGAGCGACTAGATATCCCTAGTACAATACTATGTAATAGGGCTAGAGATTATCGTTGGCCTTCTGGCTGTGATTGCGCTGATCAAACTCCACACAACCAATTCAGGATCCGGAACAATCTTATTATTATTAATAATATCATTAATATGTTCATTTTCCATAGTTTTAACTTTTCATTTTGACATTTTGTTCTGCTGATGAGGCGCTAGTATCATCATTATCATTGCTGGTTCGGTGGCTGACTTCCTTTGGCTCAGTCGGAGTTGATGAGCAATGAGCATAAACCACCGCTGTGGCTAAAATCTTCCTTAGTATCCTCACTGATCCTTTCCTTCTTGCTCGACTATTGAGCTTTCTTCTTTCTCTCTCTGTTTCCCTTTCTCATTTTTCAGTCGTTCCCCCCTGGTTCACTTCCCTTTGTTTGGGGATCTTCAAATACCTGTCAGTCGCAGGTGCGGTACGGCATCAGACCACATACTTTTTTCTCTGTGTGACTGTTTTACTCACAAGCTCTTCTATGTCGGCCTGATTCCGTGAAGACGATGACTGCGACACACACAGGGCCGTGAAAATCACCAGGAACCTTCGAGAGCAATGAGTCTTTTCCAAATGTTGTATCTGGCCGGGGACAGGCAAGATGAGAGTCATGTCCTGTCGCCCCGGCTGGCGTACACCGAGGCTGGTGTCACATATGATATCGACCCATTACCTGCAACACAACACAAAGGTCTTATCGCAGTGGCTGTGATGGCCATTCTCTCGTTTATCGCAACCCTCGCTCTGATCTCCTTTATCACATACCGTCTTATTTTCTGGCGCTCAAACTATCAGCGGTACATCGGATACAACCAATATATCGTTCTCATCTACAACCTCGTCATCGCCGATCTTCAACAGTCGCTCGCGTTCCTACTATGTCTGAAATGGATTGCGGAGGACAAAATAGAAGCTTCATCTGCAGCATGCTTTCTGCAGGGATTTTGGTTGCAAATCGGAGACCCAGCAAGTGGTCTCTTTGTCCTCGCCATCGCGGTCCATACATTCCTTCTAGTCGCCATGGGCCATAAGTTGAGCTACCGCGTCTTTGTTATTGGAGTTGTTGGGCTCTGGGGATTTGTCGCTGTTCTGGTTATTATTCCACTTGCTGCCCACGGTCGATATGTGTTTATCCCGTCTGGCGCCTGGGTAAGCATGCTCATCGCCCTTTTCGCTGAACCACCCATGCTAACCGATCAAAGTGCTGGATCAATGAGGAGTACGAAGCCATCCGTTTGTGGACACACTACATCTGGATTTTCCTGGCCGAATTCGGCACGGTCTGCCTGTATGCCGTCATGTGGTTCCAATTACGCGCGCAAATTAAGCAATCGACGATTCTGGGAAGCAGCCACACGGCGAGTCTGAAGCGTCTCCGTCGTGTCATCGGATACATGGTTATCTACCCAATCGCATACATTGTGCTTTCGCTTCCGCTGGCGGCCGGACGAATGGCCACCGCTCGGGGCAATACACCGAGTCTCGCCTATTTCTGTGTCGCCGGAGCGCTCATCACAAGTTCCGGCCTCGTCGATGTGCTCCTCTACACTCTCACCCGTCGGAACCTCATCCTCGAATCCGAGCCGAGCGAAGACCGCAGCTACAATCGCTTTGTCAGCAGCAAGAACCGAAGGACGGACAACCACCTTACCACCATTACCGCCGATCCCAAACATACTCGCACGGACATCAGCGTCCTACGCACCCGGAGAGGTCGCGACGAGGAAGAGGATAACGTCGATGGGACAACCCGCGACGGATCAACAGACAACATCGTACAGCCCGGTGTCGAATTGGCTCCCATGGGCAAGGTGTTCCAGCACACCACGATCGAAATCACCCACGAACCGGCATATCCCGAAGCCGAAGGGAGCGACCGGTCCAGCAAAGATTCGTTACAACGCCCGGTCAAGGGCCATGAGAATGCATCCCGGATGTGGGGTCGATAATGGTTGTCTGCTCCGTCTATAATGCCTCTCCCATCTAGATACACGATGTCAACATTTACGTTCCCTGTCGCTTCTATATACCACTATCTTTATCTTCTTTGACTCCGTACGAACTTCTAGTGATGTCCTACTCCTACTCCTATTCTTCATCCCGATTTCTCGACTGAGCGGGCATTGTCTAAGCGACTCTGACCTCGACTCATCCGACGGTGATTCTTTGTACATTCTATATCATGTTCTCATCTCTTTCCTTTTCTTTTCGTCTCTTGTCCCGGGGAGGGAAAACTCATTATAACTTGATGATCGGTGATGATCTTTCTTATCTGGTGAGCTCGGTTGTCGAGCTTTGGTCAATGCCATTACAGGACTTGTCCTGTCATACTATATAATTAAAACCACTATTGATTGAATCTTGCTCGTCCGCAGCGTAAAAGTTAAGCTAAGATACGGAGTAGAAGTGCATAATATCTGCACTGCAGTCCAACCAAACCCATACCGCTCTTGCATGGGATAGTGCTCATTATCAATCTAGCAACCACAGCCGGGGACTATCCAAGACCTGTAGACAGATAGCCTTTGCAAAGTTGCAGTATCCGAGCATCGCTGGTATATGATATGCGGGGAAGACGATGTGGAGCTGACGGGGACGTGGGGATAGTTCTGCAGTAGAATTACCATTCCTGTATAAAGTGGTGAAGTTACGACGAGCAAGACGGACAGCCTTCTTCGAACGCCACCAAATGCCGAGTCGAAGGTAGGGAGGACATAGGGTCGAGTTGTCCTCTACGGCGCTGTCTTTGCTCTATGGGTACTCCAGGTGTATAGCTCGACTCATGGCTGGTCGAGACATACTTAAAATCTACGCTCTACTCTCTAGGTCCTCTTCGAGGTCAGGCATCTCTCTGTCGCGTCGCAGGTCCGCTCATACCAGTCTGACTAGAACCTGCTCAAGCTGTCCATCATCACGGGCCGGGGGAGCCAGGTGTCTTCCACATTCGTGACCCAGGCACCATGCGCTGCGGCGAACTTGAGAGCCATGGTGAAGAAGGCGGCCCAGTTGGCTATTTCACGCTCCGGGGCGAGCTAGCTGCAGACGGCAGGGGACATATTTTGAAATGGTGGGTTTTCTTCGTTACTGATGTCGGTGGCCGGTTGATATGTTGGCACCGGGAAAGGCCAGCGATGTGCTGTTTAAAGGATATGGCGCTTGGCTGATCATTGAAGAAGAGAGCCGAGAATATTCAGTTGCTTGAAAAGACCATAATGGGCTCGGGAATCAACGCGCAACTTCCGGTTGTGGGGTTGGCCCTCACACCATTCAGGACGATGTTCCTCACTAAAGAGTATCTCTGCAATATGGACAGCGAGCTGTCGCCGACGACAACGCGACGGGAAATGCAGCCAGGGACATCGTCGTTGGAATAATTCACGAGTCGAGAAGGATGATACAACTCTCACGAATAACGATGTGATACAAGAGGCCTAGAACCTGAACCTGACTGGTTCGCATACCACGGCGGTCACACTGACATATCTCGTTCGAGCGATGTCTTTGCAGCCTCACCTGCACCGCAAAATTGAGGGAGTTAGCAGTTTCAGAGCGGCTTCAACGACGCTACACTGGGAGAGCTGCACTTGCTGAAGGCTGTCATGGAGATATTGAGACTGTATGGAGCGGCTCCGGGCGGTCTCCATCGCACTGTTGCCAAAGGGGGTGGCAGTATCAGGTTACTATTCCCCACAATATTACGGTGAGCACAGAGTTATACAATCCGTCGCAACTCACAACGAGGTTCCCTATCCAAATCCCGGAGCTTTCAACCGGAAACGTTAGATTTCGGGGGATGGGCCGGTTTCCAACCGAACCAATATCGGCTTCTCCCCGATCGGGACTGGCCCGAGAACTTGTCTCGGGATTCATTTGGCTTGGATGGAGCTGCAACTATCTGCAGCGGAGTCTTTCCGTGAACACAAATGGAGGAGATTGGCCCCTAGCTGGTACGCAGAAGATCATGAAGCTAGTGAACTTCTTCTTGATCGCCCCTGTAGGGCACCTGTACCATATTCTGTCCGCACCAGATTCAGCATTTAACTTGACTGCTTGGGAGCATTTCTTGTAGAATGTGATGCTGGAATCGAATGACAAGCAGAGACTTTTTGCCGAGGTCTGATGAAATCCATACCTTTTCATCCTGCACTAAGAGTAGTGTGCAGAGATTGGTCAAAACGAGCTATGAATCCCTGTCAATTCCTGCTGGCCAGGAGACCATTCGGCCGCCGGCATACCCTCGGAAAGTGTAGGATAGGATGAGCCTGGTCTACAGTATTGCTCGTTCACGTGTGCTCAAAGCCAATAGTATGCAAGGAATAGTCCCAAGGAGACTGGGCTCGCAGAGATAGACACGCAGAAGCGGCCACAATCGGGATTTGAATTGGCCAGATCTGTATGCAGTGCGCTTCTTGGGAACAAAATGACAGGCACTAATGCCCCTCATCGATTAAGGTGTCTAGCTGATCTGGGAATGGGCGAATGCACGCCATAAGCCACCTTGGAACTCCACTCGCGGAATGTTTTTCCGGAATGGACAACGTTACATCTCGTGAACCATGGCCGTCGTAGTGGCTTTTCGGTCAGTGCCGGATCAACAGTTGAAACAGGCACCAAGAAGCTTATCTGTGCTCTCTCCAGGTCTTTCAAGGACGAACCATGAACCGAAGATGAAGCTGTCAAAGTCGGGATTCGCATATCCCGATCGGGGTTTGCGTTTTTCCCTCTCCCAATCACCGGAAGGAAAACCCCACGTATGCCACTGCGGTCTGATCATGAATTTTTACTGTGCTGGACTTATCAACAACCCTGCAAGGCCGTGTAATAATGAGTAGATTTTGTGACAACAATGTTTACCACGATAGCAGACGTCGAGCCCGATAATCCTCCGCTCCGTAGGCCTCCGGTCAGAGTTGCCTGCCTTTCCTGGTGTGTATACCGCTGGACCTGAAAGCCGTTTCGAATTCGCAGAATTCTGACAGAAACCCCTTGTACAGCCGTGCGTCCCGGATTCGCTGCGATGGCCAAAGTGATTGCTCGAACTGCATCGCGAAAGGCCACAAATGCGTCTACATTCCTAGCAGACGCGGCGGACCGCGGTATAGCAGAAAATTCGCCAACGCTGTCGACTCGTTTGATGGAAAAGGCGAAATTGGGGGAGTTCTGGAAGAACGAAGCTCATCGAACTCTGATGGAGACGGTACGACTTATGTGTGCGCCGGTTGTGGGAAAACGTATTAACAACTCTCATCCTCGTCTGTAGAATGGTTGAGCCATTTGGTAGGCATGAGTGCGCCGGGAGCCGGACTGCGCAGTATCGACACACCAATGGAGGAGATCGAATCCATCTTTGACTCTGTGTTTGCTCCTAGCCCAGGAGAAGCAGCACAGGAGCTGGATACTTTTTTGGTGTCAGAGCTAGTCCAACTGTATGGAAGTGATGAGGATATGTAAGGAACGGGCAGTAACACCTCACAACATCAGTGGCTGATCACCAGAGCAGACTAGATGCCTACTACGTCTTCATCCATCCTTATCACCCCGTTCTACCTCCACCCGAACGTTTGCCCGTATATAACCGCCCCTTGTCTCAGCGGCTAGAGTTTCGGCCATCAAGTCCGCTCAGTCTAGCTATCTCTGCCCTTCTGGTACTCATTCCACATCCGAACGAGTCAGATCCATTGAGAGCAGAGTATGTGAAGCTCCGTAGGAGCTTTGCGCAGACTTTCGCTCGAGATGCTCTGGACGCTGTAGAGCTTGATGCCAGTCCGCTAAACCCATCGAATAGTGCTCTCAGTATGGATAGAGCACAGTTTCATCCGAAGTTGCCTTTGTATTTAGAAGGCATCCTAGCTCTGAATCTTCTGAGTGTCTATGAGTATGCACAGCGAGGGAGTTTATGCACAATGAGCGATCGAGCCAATGAGGCACTGACATCAGCGATGAAAATGTCGTTGCATGAGTCTCTTGAGGAGGACGAATACGCGGAAGCCAGGCGGAGGACCTGGTGGATGACGGTTAGCTTTTATCAACACTTTGGTGTTTCTTTTGTCAAGTTACCTGACAGATTTTCGACACAAACAGTACATGGTGGCGTGTCAAGCAGCCATTGTGAACAGCATGGTAGGATACTAATCACTGCGGTGTTTGTTTACGAGACTAAAAGTCGGTAGCCTGCAACATTCGACCCGTTTGACCCTCATTTTACGACACCCTTTCCAGAGGTATGTGCCCGGTTCTCGAAGTAAGTTTCTGGTGTACTCATTTTGCCTAAAGGGATGGAAGGTCCCTGTCGAGGCGCAACAGACGCTTCTTGAGACTGTCGCGTTCATGACCGACCTTGAGCGAACGAAGACTTCCGGTGAAGGTGACATTGGGATTCGGAAGCGAATGTTGGGTCTTGATTCCCAGATTGGATCATTGTTATTTCTATGCAGAGACACGCGGTCTGCCCCCAAGATCGTTCCAACCCGGGTGGAATCTCCGGAGGTCGCGGCCTCCCAGATCATGATCACTATTGCAGAAATCCGATTGCACACGTGAGTACACTACACTGTTCACCAACGTCAACACAGACTGTTACTGACATTTTGCGAGCAGCGCCAGAATTAAGGCTCACAGACTTTGTGCTTTCCAAGACATTCCCAGTTTCCATCAACGGCAGTACGAATTCGGACCATCTCCGACTGTATCTGAATCTGAGACCCAGCCCGAGTCGCCTTCTGCTGGTGAAGCAGAAAGCACCCAGCCTTCAACGCCTTCATCAAGCTCCCCTTTGCATTTTCCTTTCTCCTCGCAGGAGTCCTCAAAAATCTGCTTCCACGGCGCCCTTAACATCGTCACCTTACTGAACAATCTTCCCTTCCCTAACCCGACCAACGAGATCCCGCTCAACAGCCCACCATATCTCTCCCAAACAACCCGCGTCGAGATTCCACGGAGCATACTCACCTTTGCTTGCTGTGGAATGCAATCCGGCTATGTGATGTTGATGCTTTGTCTCAAGGCACGCGCTCTGCGCGAGCGCCATATGGAGGAGTCCAATTTCGCAAACACTCCCTCTCTGACAGCTCTTTTGAATGATCTGCATCAAAGCTTACGGCTGCTTGTCAAGTGTTTGAATAACTGTGCGGTCGCATTTGAGGCGCTTTCTGGGATGAGAGGTACCCCGATTCTTATGTCTGAGAATAACGTTGCCTTATTTTGACTGAACTGACAAGACTCGTCGGACAGACCAAATAGCTCAAGCGATGGAGCAAGAATTCCAGAGATAACCTCATCACCCGGCTTGCTATTTACTCGATTTATAGTTGCACATTAGGCCGATGGCTAGTGCAGCTGGTGCACATATATAATTTGGACCTAGGAGCCTCAGGCAGATGTTGGGTTATGCAGCCAAGGACATAAATATGCCTAGGTAGGATAACATGATATATAGTGCTTGTCGATATCTTCGTCACCATTGATCTTCATGATTTCCTCCCTTCTCGACTATCGCCGACAGAAAGCGCACAATCTCAGTTCGAGACACAAGACTTTATGGTCTGCGTTGACACAACAGTTGCCCTCTGATCTGTCAAGTCTGGCATCAAGAACGGCAGCAGATAGACCTACGCCCCATTATGCATTAACCATGGCTTAAAGTACATACTCTCACTATGCTCTGGCATTTCAAGCCTGCAAATAGTGATTTTCATGTGATGACGCAACGGGTCTCTTTTCGTAGATCATTTCCCCACTGGTGTTTTCTTTGGACATATGCTCAAAGACTTGTAACTAGGCGGGTGCTCACCAATAATCTTCTTATACTTTAGGTCTGGGTGTGTATTTACTGTGTCAGAAGTATAGCATTATGAAGGATGTGATTTAGATGCTTGCTCCAGTACAGGAGGGCAAGGCTCATGATTCGGGTAGAAACACAAGAACCAAAAACGCCGCCCAAACTCCATCCACATCCCTCTAACGCTGCACCTATTTCACGACGAAAGAATTGCGCAGTATTTCAAAAGTGCAATCTAGTCTGCAGAACGATGGTTATAGATTGCAAAAGGGCAACGACTGACAAATCTACTAGGCAAGGGTATCTTGGGTTCCACAATCTCAAAGTGAACTTATTGGCATCGCAACCCTAGCTCCTGATACATAGCGATCAACCGCTGCCTAACCGTCTTGGCCAGTGGCCATGACTTCCCCAGCACATGCAGCGCGCCCACTCCAAGCTGGATTCTCGCCTTGATCGACTCCTGTTTCTCTGGGATGGAGACAAACAAGCACGCAACAGTGTGCACTACCACACACATGGCAAGCGCGCAGGTGAAGAACGGCGTGCGATATTTGACCGGATTCGGGAGGGTGGCCAGATTGCACAGCAGATCTGCTGCTCGCAGGAGCTTCTGCGAATGCAGGTCAAGGGAGGCGGAGGGGGGAGTGGCCTCGCGGGTTGTTGGGAGGCGTGTGCAAGAGGTATGAGCGTGGATGGAGGCGTATCGCATGTTTGATCGAGGGTGGTGGAGGTAGATCAGTGCACTGGGGTATGGTCAGTTTGCCATGGGAACGCAGATGGGTTGGACAATTGATGCACGCACAGGTAGCTCGTCATTTGAGCTTGGAAGGTCATTTCATCTAGGCCGGAATGGCTGCCGTACACATCCCGCTGGGATGATGGGAGTTGCATCAAAGTTGTGGCCAGCGCAGCGTCGATGGTCTCCATTTGAGTGTCCAGGTCAATATCCAGCGATCGATTTAATTCCATGACCATGCCAAGAAGGCGCACGGCCTTGATCCTGTATGCGGATGATGGGAATCGCCTTTCGTCATCAGAGTGCCACTTGTTGATCAGATCTTTGAAGGTCAGATTGCTCAATATGACCTAGCAGGCATCAGCGAAGGCGTCAAAAGGAAACATAAACGACGTACCGCGTCCCCGGAGTTATAAAGCTCCTCATCGCAAGGCAATCTCACGTCGGCAGTGTTATGGAACAGTTGGAACGCGCTTTGATCACGCATTGCAGCCAAGAATCCGTCCACAAAGTACAGCTCCCAATACGTCCGCCGCCAACTTTCCTCCAATATAGAAATCCCGCCGGAGTGTTCTGCCGCGAATGCAGCTTTGTTCATACCCAGTTCCAAGGCCAGGCTAACGGCAGCCTGCATGATACGGGTTGCACTGTCTTCGGCGCCACGTGCATGATCGACGATGGCGAGAAGGACCATTCCCTGGACCTTGAATCCGTCACGAGGCGTAGAGTCGGACAACACAGAATAGGCAGATTGGCGGAAGAGCTCTTTGAGGGACGGATCGTGGTGCTGGTGAGCGCCGATGAAGCGCATGATGGACAGGATGTATTGGGGTATCTTCGCGGATAAGGGAGAGTGTAATGCTTTCCTTGGAATCAGGAGCGGATGCGAGCGGTGGAAAGACTGGTAATACAGTTGGATCAGGGGATCATATGCAACTTCTGGTGTTACGGCGTTCTCCAGTTCGGGCCACGCAAGTGCATTCTCTGGCAAACCCGAAATGTCTAACGTCCGGGGAGCTTCGATTTGTGGTTGGAAGAGTGCTTGACTTATCTGGTTCTGTCAGTGACTCCCGCGTATACCACCTCCTTCTGAAAAGGGTCCATACATCTACAAGATCTGAGGTGAGATTTGTCCCACTGAGCCAGTCCGGGAAATCATCAGGGTCGATTGCAGAGAAAAGGGAGGCATCATCATCAAGCAGCTGCTGGGAAGGATTGCCGTTCTTCGTTCGCAGTCCGCGTCTGGATTGAATGTAGCGACATTCCGTGCTGGAGGCCTGGCAGCGGCTACACATTGGCATCTGGGCGTCACATTTTAGATGACGGTGACGACAGGCCATACATGCCAGCGACGACGGCCGCCGGGGAGGCCTGGACGATGTGGAATCTTGCTGCATGGTTATACTCGATGGTTCTGTGTCATTATTGAAGTATCACGAGTTTTACAGTGGCTCGAGGTGGCCAAGTACACTTTTTACAATAATTATCTAAACGTCAGTGAGATTTACTTGTCCGGTAGCCCGCAAGTCAGAAATTGGATCCAACTCCGATGCTCAATAGAGAATAATAATAATGTAATATGTGAAGCCCCCCGATGAGGCCGAGATCCCCGAATCGGCGACCACAGTTGAGGTCCCGGGGGATGGCTACACGTCCGATCAACCCCACCTATGTCCCCAAATAAAGAATAAACTCGACCACGTATTCCGTATTTAATGATTGTGAAACAAATCCGGTATCTGATTTATGTTTATATCCAATTCCTGCGGTGATACAAGTACCATGGGGATCTGAATATAGTAATCGGGGACTCATGGAACCCGAAGAATCTCAGCGGGCTCACATCATTTGCCCGGCATCCTTCTCACCTGCAGGCATCAATGCAGCAATCATTGTCCAGTTATTGAATAGGTACATATGACCTCTCATGCTTGAATTCAACCTCGTTGCATCCATTCTAACTATGCTTATTTGCTCACGTAGTGCGGCTACTGTGGCCTAGGAGGTAAGCTCTACGTTTGCTACACGTTTGCCAGAACTGAGACGACTCGGTTGGATTTTATAGGCAGCGTAAACACTGAACAAGTGGCCCTTTTATGGCCCACAAGGCACTAAGAATCTTGCCGGGGAGCCAGAGAGTATTACTGGCGTCAGCGGGATGGATCGACTCACCCACAAAGCATTGTTGCCTGTGTGGATGAGGTCGCCAACTGGCAAATAGGGACTCTTGCAGCCACTTCGCCGACGCCGAATCCCTGCAAACAGGTGACAATGACGCTATGGATGGAACACAGATGGCCTTAAAGGGATGTCATTTTCTTAATTAAGGCCATTGAGACCGACTCCCCGGGTCTGGCCGACAGATCAGGGTATGGGTCGTTTCTGCAACGAGGTTGTAGCCTGTAGCCTGTAGGATGTAGCAGAGAGCACCACTCCACATGAGTCCATAGCGCAATGTTCTGGCCTGCGGGGGGCAAAATAGTCGACTCTATGGAGTAGCCGCTAAGACCTTTGCGACGTAGATTACAGTGACTTCTAGACGGCGACTAGCCGGTGACCAAAACCAGGCACAAACCTACACACAATGTAACTTCAGCCACGAAAGTATGACACTTAATACTATAGCTGAGATGCTCCTTTAAATGGAACTCTTATTCCTCTGGTCCCCGCGTGCCCCATACCTCATTCAGCTTGTGGATCACTTTGGCAGTTTGAAGGAGTTCCCGAAAGGTCCCCGAGGCCAAGGGCTGTGGCGCCGGGGAAAGTCTCCCGCCAAGACATGAAACCAGCCCTGTGGCATGATCGCATTGGCAGATCTTTCTTGACAAGGTATGAGTTTAGGACGATCAGATATGAAGGCAAATTAACAGGATGATCATGTTTCGAGCTTGGTCAAGGCCTCAAGCGGCTCCGTCTTGACCAGTTAGCGGATAGCGCTGATCAGATTGGTGGTCGAATTGGCTGGAGGCCTATAGGAAGATGGAAGTGTCGATCTCGATCTCGCCAAAGAAGGTCATATGGATTCTGCTGCTGCCCCAGAAACATGAACGATACGATACGTCTTTTGCTCCGCAGTCCAGCGCTGGTTCTATTTCTAGATCACCGCACATCTTAAAATCCGCTCACCAGCCCTGGTCTGTGTACGGAAGTGTATAGTGACCAGTCGTCTCTCTGCTCCTATTCCAGGTCAAGACGGCCTCTCGAATGATATCATGTGGAAGAGACTGTGTCGAGACTAATAGAACTTGAGACGTCCAAAGACTGTCGTCATGGCGCACGCCTAAATTCAAGACAAACGAGCATAGGTGGCATTTCCATTGTCTGATCAACCAAGCCTGAATGAAGCTATGTACTTCCCAAAGACTGACCTACAGTTCAGCAATGGCCAGTGACTCGTTCAGAATACACCGGGTGTGAAATCAACCACCTGCGCCTTCTCAATCACCCCATCCAGACTCTTCACAAACGCCTGATGCGCCGGGTCCGTCCGCACATAGTACTCCCGATCGGCCTCGTTCTCAAACTCAACCACAAAGACATGCGTGATGCCGTTCTTCGCTTGTCAGTATGGCCGTATTAGTGGGTGTAAGAAATACATACCTGCAGTCCCTCGATCGAGTTGTCCTTCCCCCCAGCGGAAGCCTTGATGTAAGGTTTTTGCGTTGTGGGTTGGATGCAGTTCTCCCTGAGATTGAGCATGCGGGTACATGTCTGGATGGGTCAGTGTCTGGGCTGGAATTGGTGGTGGTTTGGGACATACGTCTTTAATGACTTCCGGGCTGGTGGTGGATTTGAATTGGAACTGGACGACGTGGATGATGGCCATTTTGGTTCAGTGTACTGTCTTAAGTTGCTTCGCTGTGATATCAAGAGTTGAAAGCAGATAGTTGAGTTTGGAAGAATGACGAAAGTGGGGTGAGTTGTTACATAGTGGGGTAACCAGCTCCGTGAGAGAACATTCGGCTAGAGAACTCTTCATCATTATACCACCCACGGAGGGTCTTGTCAATTTCACATCCAAGCTGACTTGAGAAGGCTGTATCCATCTACTCGCACCAGGAAGTACCAGAGCAGAGATTAGAGAAATGACGAATTACAAAACAGAGGAAATGGTCAGCACGAGGTCAATGCCCATTGATGCAGTATTGGGAACCGTGTCATGGTGGACACCTCTCGGATCAAAGGTCATTATGACCTAGCGTTATCTTCTGGTGAATTGCCTCCCTCAGATACTGATCTCACCGTATGTGGGATATCCTATCAAAGCCATCCGAGTGGCCTTTTGAAAAGCTTTCTCACAGATAGAGAGCGCAGGACAGCCGGCCATCTAGTCTATAAAATTCGCGACAGAGTCTATCCCTTGAGCTGGAAGCCGTTCTATGTATCCTGTAGGAGGAGATACTAAGGTGTATATGTCAAAAATCTGTCAACCACGAAGTTTCTGGACTCGAGCTCCGAGTCGGAGAAGGCAGCAATAAGAAATCTTAACGAACAAAGCACATGGCTTCTATCATCAGCATGAGCTCGGAGAAGACAAGAGAGGCTCCACGAGTCCGAGGTGTTGAAGAAGACAACAACGAAGACAGGTGCCGGCTATACAGCTCTCGAAACTGTCTTGCAGACGTTTACTAGAGTCCTTTAATGCTACACCTTCTCTTTCCCGCCGTCACATCTACCAAACACGACCTTGGCATTCTCTCCTAGTATTCACTTGGCAGAGCGCTGGTAATTGGAGGATCGCAAGTCATATCTGTCTATGCTGTCTAGTCAATGCTTGTAGACCCAAGTGGAAGGCAGGTGATCAAGGGCATAGCACTCTGAGCAGAATCCTTAGCAGTAGAACATATATCAGAGTTTCAATTCATCTGTAGCAATGGTCTATAAATAGAAGTATCATCCAGGGTCCTAGTAGTGGATAAGACCCGCACCCTTGACAATTATCTTGCCGATGCTGGCGCTGATGACTGAATAGTGTACAGCTCCTTGAATGATATCCCGTTTTTATAGCCTGTATTCACTATTCTGATCCGATTGGTGCATAAACTGAACTTTTAATATGATGAGTCTGCGGGGTACTTACCCCAGATTATCGGGATCGTTTAACCCGAGGATGTATAAAGATTTGAATATCCTCACAGAAATATGCCTCACGTTTTCTCTAGGGACTCCTCGACAACAATGATGAGAAAAGGACTTCTATTCTTGCTCGTGGTGCCACAGCTTGCTCTAGGACGAATTGACCGGTGGGTTCAGGTTGCATCCAATCTTCCATAGAGGCTCGCTGACGGTAGCAGGCAGCATGTAGTGTCCAAGTACAACGTTGTCCGCACGAGTCTAATCGACAACGAAACGACGCCGCTCCAGGTCGGCAATGGAAACTTCGCCTTTAATGTCGATAACACGGGCATGCAGGTATTTTGCTTACCCGCTTCTTTCCAGACAATGGCTCAAAGTGCTTGCAGTCTTTCCTCCCATTCAACACTCTCTCAAGCTGGGCCTGGCACAATGATTCATTGCCCACAGATGGGTACACTCTCTCACTGTACTCTTTGGAAGAACCAAGGATTGTTGTCTAATTTAGGATAGAGAGAAAATCGAGGACTATCATGGCGTGGCGATGTTGACCCACGGCCGAAACGTCTCCTATGATATTCCGAACCCCCATCTGCCACAAGCATCGCAATGGCTTATTTCCAACCCGAACCGAATCAACTTGGGACGAATTGGGCTTCAGTATAAGGGCGGTTTCCTCACAGCGTCACATATCAGTGAGCCTCGTCAAGAACTGGATCTGTGGAGCGGCATTATCACCTCCACTTTCAGAGTCGCCGGTCAACTGGTGAAAGTGGTGACGCAGGGCGATTTTGAGTCTGACTCAGTTGTTTTTGAGATACAGTCAAATCTCGTCTCTTCTGGGGATCTCACTGTTGGACTAGATTTTCCTTATCCTCCAATTCACTCGACAAAATACAAATATGAAGTGTTTGTCGGCAGCTACGATTTCCCGCAGAACCATACCACGTCGATCGTTGAAGACACAAATGACGGGGCGCATATTTTCCATCAGTTGCGAGAGACAACCTACTTTTTGAATCTGCGATGGCCTGCTTCTTCCATGCAATTGTCTCGCGCGAGCAATGCGACTCACCGATATACTCTTGCGCCTTCATCCTCATCTGCCCTGAAATTCACTGCCAATTTTGCACCAGACAAGCAGGTGCCAGACTCCCCAACTGCTATCCAACACCGAAATCCCATCGACTGGAAGAATTACTGGACTCGTGGAGGGTTTGTCGACCTCACGGCGTCGTCCAACCCAAAAGCGAACGAACTTCAGCGTCGCATCATCATGTCACTATATCATGTACGGGTAAACAGTGCGGCCAGAGGACAGTCACCTCAGGAGAGTGGACTGATGAACAATGGGTGGTATGGTATGTTACTTCCAATGTTACGCAATATGTAATTGTCACTCACAATTATAGGCAAATTCCATATGGAAATGGTAGTCTGGCACAATGCACACTGGGCAACTTGGGGTCGTCAAGAACATTTTGATAATATCTTTCCAGCCTTATACGAGAGCCTCTTGCCATCCTCTCTTGCACGAGCCAAGGCTATGGGATGGGATGGAGCACGGTCTGTTGCGTTGTGCAGCATTTCCTGATTGACTACTCACAGAGCACAGGTGGCCCAAAATGACCGATATTGAGACAGGGATCAGCTCACCTGGCGGTATCAATGGCCTTCTCATGTGGCAGCAGGTCAGTCTTCTCATAGAGCATATTGAATCAATCTAACTGAACAGCCCCATCCTATGTACCTGGCGACATTGGCTTATCAAGCCTCACCGACACGCAAGACCCTTGAACGATGGGATCCCATCTTGACAGCTACTGCAGACTATATGGCATCTTATGCTTGGAAAAATGAAACATCCAGTTACTATGATCTCGGTCCACCGTATGTTACATTTGCATTCGAGGACCTGGACTGATTTGAGACAGAGCATACGGTGTCACCGAAAATACTCCACCCACTCAGAGCCTGAATCTAGCTTACGAGGTATGCCTACAGTCTCAAGAACGTAGCAGTGCTAACTTCCGTCAAGGTCGCCTACTGGCGATATGGACTAGATGTCGCCCGCTCATGGAAGAGAAAACTCGGCCAGCGAGTGCCCGATTCGTGGACAACTGTTGCGGAGAATCTCGCACCTCCGCCTCAAGTTGACGGACTTTATACTCCGTATCAAGGCCTGAATAGCTCTTGGTGGAATGATACCTCTCTTACTAAGGATCCTCGCAGCTTGATTATGTTGCAGGGTATCCTCCCCGATACACCAGCAGTGGATGCTAAGGTTGCATTGGCAACCTCCAAGAAGATCTGGGAAGTCTGGACAGATGGCAAGATCAGTGGATGGGGGAGGCCTGTTCTCGCCATCAACGCTGCTCGAGTTGGCAGCCCAGAGAGAGCTATAGGTCATTTAACCGCCTATGACTACTGGACCTTCGATGATGCTGGTATGTTTCCTGCTGTCGTCATAGTACAAAGCTAATATTACTCTGTAGGATTCGCGGTCCGTGGTGGTGACGGTAAATCTTTCCGTCCTTGTGATCTGTTGTTTACTGACGAAGGCTACGTATACAGGGGGCACTCCTCCTCCCTTTATGCCGGGGAACGCGGGGTTCTTGTATGCCGTGGCGTATATGGCTGCCGGCTGGAACGGATCCCAGGGCGACACCCCGGGGTTCCCTTCTGATGGCAGCTGGGTAGTGATACATGAAGGCCTACGCAAGGCGCCGTAGACACTGTGGTCATCCATCCTATCCCGGAAGAAGTGACTACACCATCAAGAGACTTCAATTTTATCCGGCCAATGAAACATGCACCAGATATTACCACCCCGCAAACTCACCTGCCGTGAAGAATCATAAGCTCCATTTGACACGTATCTAGTAAGATTCAAGCAATGATCGTCGTGATGAAACCCTTCGTACCCCGGATTGTTTCATCTTGACCTTGCTCCTTCTGGCACGGAGCGGAAGAATGGGAAGATGAACGGCTTTCGCACCGACATCCCGACTCCATCTATATATTGACATCATTGCTCCTCCCAGCGGAAGCCAGCGACCATACCCAGTATCCTTCAACGCAACAAGCATCCAAAATGCTCCTCGAACTAGCCCTCCCCCTCCTCCTCGCCCTCACCTCCTCCGCCCAAACCACCGCATCCCCAACGACAACCACCCTGCCAACTCTCCAATCAGGCTGGTACTTCATCCGCGCCGTCGAAACCCCAGCCTACCACAGCTACCTGCAGACCATCCCCAGCGCCACCCCGGGACCAGCCTATCTATCCTCCAACACCAACGCCGGCCAATTCAACATCATCTCCGGCCAACTCGTCTACAACACCGGCGCAAGCCAGCTGTACATGAACGTCGAGGATCCCGTCAACAAGACGCAGCGCACCCTGCAGACATGGTTTAACAAGACGCAGAACCAGTACGGCACGTTTGGGTTCCAGGGGGATGCGGTGACGTGGACCGTGAGTGATATTGCCCGGCCGAATGTGGCGGCTTGGTATGTTTGTGGGGACCAGGGACAGTTGTATATCAATACGGGGGCCTATGGGTATCAGACGCCGGCGGGGTGTTATGATGAGACGGTATGTTTGTGTTGTGGCTGTGTTGTGGGCGTATACTGATGTTGATATAGATTCATTCTTATGGGGGTTCGACGCCGACGGTTTGATGAGGAGGTTTTATGGGATTATGATGCGCGTTGTCTGATGTTTCATTGTTGCGCTGGATAAAAACTTAACCATGAGCATTGAGAATTGAGAGCTAGCTACAAATATCTTCCGTGTATAACTAATCATGCCCGCCAACCGGCTTAGGCACGTATGGCTCCTCCAAGTATCTCTCCTCATCAGCCGTCAAGGTATTATCTTTGACTTGTATCATCTCGTCCATTCGCTCAACAGAGCTGAAGCCCACAATTGGACTGGCGACACGCTGGTTGACCCAAGCCAAAGCCACCTGACCCATTGTCCAGACTTTCTTGTTTGCCAACTCCTCCACTCTGGAGATAATCACCTCATCTGCCTCTGTCACTGCGTTCGGGTCGGTGTTCTCCGAGCGAGTAGTGCCTCGAACCTGCGAGAGCGGACGAGCAAGTTTACCGCCGTCGAGAGGACCCCACTGTTGAGATATCTCGTGAGTCAACCCTTTCATCAAAATAGGTCATCGGGGACTTACAGGAATGAGACCAACGCCTGTCTCATTACAGAAGCGATTCATCTCCCGCTCCTCCTCGCGGTAGAGGAGACTGTACTGATTCTGCATGGAGACAAACTTTGTCCACCCATGCTTCTCTGCACAATGCTGCATCATGATGAACTGATACGTCCGCATCGAGCTCGCGCCGATGTATCGCACCTTCCCACTTCGGACCAGATCATGGAGAGCTTCTATTGTCTCTTCGATGGGAGTGAAGGGATCGAAGCGATGGATTTGAAAGAGATCGATGTAGTCCGTACCCAGGCGTTTCAGCGAGGCGTTGACTGCGTTGAAGATCGCTTGGCGGGAGAGGCCTGGAGGGTCAGTATGGCATGTCGTCAAGCGAGATCGAGTCACGTACCAAATTGATTGACGTATTCCTTGTCCTGGCGCATGTAGTCGGCGAAGGGGACAACATACTTGTTGTCGTGTTCACTGACAGGTGACCAGCATTTCGTAAGAATGAGGAGTTTATGCCGAGGAAGATTGTAATGTTTGATTGCCTTGCCAATGATTTCTTCTGACTTGCCGTTGGAATAGTTGTTCGCGGTGTCCCACTGTTTCAACTGAGTTACTGCTCGTCACGTAGTGCAGAGAGATACTAACGGTGGTAAGGCCTCGGTCGTAAGCAGCTTTCAGTAAAGGTAGAGCCTGATGATGTGTCAGTCTATTTCACGATTAACTAGAATTTCCGGACTCACCCTCTCCTCGTCAAGAATCCACGATCCCCATTCCGGAGAGCCAATGCTCATGCCGCCGAGAATGGGTACGGAAACGCGTAGACCACTCTTCCCAAGCTGACGGTAGGCGACTTTGGTTTGCTCCAGGGAAGCCTTCAGCAAGGGAGGAAGCTCAGCGGCCATTTTCAAGTCTTCTGCTTTGTTGTCTATATCTGCTTTCGCTGGAGACTTCTTGGAGCAGTCGCAAGGGAAATTAAGTCTGAGCTGATAATCAATATTCCGCAAGGGCATGCATGGAGCTTGCTTTTATACTGCAGCTCTCAATGTCCCGTGTTGGAGTGCGTGTCTTTCTGCTTCCATTCCCAGCAACCTCAATATGCTGATTTCTAAGCAGCAACAACAGCACATACGCCGAGCACTCAAAACACTCGTATTGAAGCCTTTTCTCCGCGATATCTGAAGCTATCTCCGAGATCAAGATGTCATTGAAGTAAGCACAAGACCAAATACGAGATAATGCTTGGCTTTCATGTCCATCAATCAAGTCATGAGTCATATGGCGGGATTCCGGGCCGAGTAGCGAGCACTTGATGTCTAGGAAGCGATGCATAGCAGATACGACCATACGGCACCGCTTTTGTGTTCTAGAGCCACTATGTGATTATGTCGGGATGGCACAATGTGGAAGCTGTGAAACCGTCCAAGCTTCGCATTCTCACGAATTGAGAAAGAGCTACCTTGTGCAGAGCATGGAATACGATAGCTTACTGCTTGTGATTGGAGACTCGTCATGTGGCGCGGCTTTTCTTCGGATCAACTCAGCACGGTATTCTATTTCCTGTTGATATAGCTCGATAGATACCAGTGCACTTTCGTCTGCCATGTTGAACTGTGGAATACCAAGGAGATCTCTGAGCCTAGAACATCTAAAAGTTCCGCCGTAGGTGACGTATTAGGTGGACCAGCCACGAGATGACAAGACAACAAAGAGGAACGTGCGACAAGCAAATTCCCATGAACGGACCTGGGTATGGTAGATAGACTGTTGCCTGAGGCATCATAGTTTCGATCGATTGGCCAACGAAGTCCGGGTTTGATCATCAGCCAATCAACGCGAATCTGGCGGTTACAGATCACATGACCAGACAACTATCTAACCTAATCTAGCAATGTCCTTATCTGATAACCTTCTGATAAAAAATTTTAGAAACGTGATCAACGCCTTTCACCATATCAACTCCACCTACAGACATCAAGATGGGTAAAGCCGCACGAGGCAAGCGCAATGCGCCCTCCAGCTCTCCTTATCAGAAGCCCGGTGGTGCGCCACTCTCCAAAGCAGCCTCTGCGATATTCAAGTTCAATACGGACATCGGCCAGCACATCCTGAAAAACCCAACAATCGCCGATGCCATCGTCGACAAGGCCAATGTTCAGCCGAGCCAGACAGTACTCGAAGTCGGTCCGGGTACGGGTATCCTGACGACACGAATTCTCGAGAAAGCGAAAAAGGTCATTGCCGTCGAACTGGATCCCCGAATGGCAGCGGAGGTTACAAAGACAGTTCAGGGGACGCCTGCGGAGAAGAAACTCCAGGTTATTTTGGGCGATTTCGTCAAGACGGATCTCTCCAAGCTGCCTCCCTTCCAGGTTTGCATCAGTAACACGCCTTATCAGGTATGATTTCAACTAGTCCGGTGTTGTGGTAAGCGCTGACGAGTCCGCCACAGATCTCCTCCCCGCTCATCTTCAAGCTCCTCTCCATGCCTAATCCCCCAAAGACCTGCATTCTCATGGTTCAGCGTGAATTTGCCTTGCGTTTGATCGCCCGCCCCGGAGACTCGTTATATTCGCGACTGTCAGTCAACGCACAGTTCTTCTCTCGAATCTCGCACGTCATGAAAGTCGGCAAGAATAACTTCCGACCCCCTCCACAAGTCGAGTCTAGTGTGGTCCGGATTGAGCCCAAGGCTGACCGACCGAACATCAGCTGGGATGAATGGGACGGTATGCTCCGCATCTGCTTCGTACGAAAGAACAAGACCCTGCGCGCAGGTTTCATGGCCACGAAAGTCCGTGCGCTGATTGAGCGCAACTGGATCACCTGGGTTTCTATGCACCCGGAGAAGGTTACTCAGGCGGACATTGATTTCCTCCAGGGCAAGGATGTTTCTGCCCTACAAGGTGCGGACGAGGATATGGATATGGGCCAGGATGGCGATGAGCCGGTCGAGGGAGGTGACGACGAGGATGATATCTTCATGGACTTGGGAGGGGAAACCGATGCTCCAGTTACTACCAGCAAGGGCTCACTCGTGGCAATCGGCGACCAACAGGTCCCTCGCGCCTTGGTGACAAAATTGGTTCAAGTGAAGATCCAACGAGTCTTGGATCAGGCCAATTTGGCGAACGCTCGTGCCCAGAAGTGTGATGAGAATAACTTCCTCCGCCTTCTACATGGATTCAATACCGAAGGTATTCACTTTTCTTGAGTGAAGGGTGTTCCCAAACGCATTGCAAAATTTTCGGAGCCCGTCGCAGACTTATATGAGTACTCCATTGCCTGAGTGCTCGCGCTGTCATGCCCTATCATCATTTTGATACCCCCTTGACGCTCCTCAGCTCAACATCGCGATATCGCCGGGTCAGTGACGGTCGACATACTGCACTCCCGGTAGAGCGCGTTTTTATCAGGAATCAGGGAGCGAGTGAAGCATGCCTCTATGCTATACCCATGGGCACTTGAGCTTGATGATGTTACTTTTCTGATTCTATAATTCCACAGTTAGACTACGGAGACTTCACCATCAGTAACGAAGACATGACGTTTATTCAGTCTTATGCTACCAGTGCTGTATTGGTTCTTCGATCTGTACACTGCCATAGTAGCTCTGGTGTCTTAGAAAGGAGACAGACAACTAGAGCCTGAAGGAACAGGAATAGACGCTAAACTTGAAAAAGGAATTTCGCGAATCCAGATTGATTATTAAGCGATTATCACTTTCTCCACCGTTAGTATTTGTTATGATAAAAGGAGCCTGAGATTATGACAAGAATCATCTGGAACCCTCACTCCTGCTAATCTTAACCAGCCATCCAACGGTCAGCGCGGTCCCTTCTGTCGGCCATAACCCCATTGTGATCGTTTGTTTCGGGTTGAGGAAATTGTGAAGCTATTCGTAAGCCATCTCAGCGCCACTGGAATTTTCGATATATCTCGCTGCCCTGTCGATCCCATGTCCGCAACCAGGGTCCCGATCATGCTAGATAAGCCAGATGATTGGTGGGCATGGAGCGCGTATATCAAGGGTCTCGCGAAGCGGAGAGGCGTCTGGAAATACGTGGATCCAGATAATGAGAAAAACACCATCGACGAACCCGTGGAGCCAACCATGCCTGTTCCAGCAAAGCCATTTGACCAGATGGATTCAAATGATCGATTCGTTTGGCAACAAGAATCCAAGCTATATGATTGGTCGTACAAGATATATGAACGAGAGCGGAACGGCATGACGGCCATCTGGACGGCCATCCAGCACACTGTCAGCCAGAAGCACCGTCGTATCTTGACGCTGGATATCTCGGAGAGGCAGAGGATGATCAAATTGCGAGATAAGCTTAAGCCAGATGAGCTATCACGCGCGATAAAGCTTAGGGCCAGATTCGAGAAGCTAGGCGCGAAGAAGCACAATGAGAGCGTGGAGGAATGGCTCAGCGAATGGGAGAACGTAATTGGTGAGTGTGAGGATGCTGGAATGACCGATATTATCGGATACGTGGCCACCCTCAAGTTCCTCGAGTCGATTGAGCCTCTTATGCCAATTTACGCGGAGATCAGGCGTGCGGATCTCAAAAAAGATACTACCCTAAGCACCTTTACAGAGATAAACGATTTCCGACACAAATGGCATGAGAACCAATCAAGCAGCGAGTTCTCAACCTCTCAAGGCCAAGCCAACCAATCAGTTCATTCGAATCAGCCGCGCAAGTGCATCTGCGGCGATTTCCATTCCTTCATTGACTGCCCATATATCATATCGAGTAAGCGCCCAGTCAGTTGGAAGGCAGATCCGAAGATCAAGGCAAAGTTCGAGAAGGTAAAGAAGACGAGAGAAAACGTGAAGGCGGCTATCGAAAGAGCCGTTGAGCAATCCAACCAGGAGTCTGGAGCAAATCGGACATTCCTCTGATCAATCAAACCGTCAAGATCTACGACCGTGTTAGGTAAACGAAGGTATTGAATACTAATTGGAATGAAGGCCTGATGCTTCCAATCTACCATTCTACGTTAGTATACGTAGTAAGGAAATACGATTTCCAATGGAGCTGTAGGAATCTCTGCCAATGGACGGCAAATCAGTGATTAAACCATGATAGCAATCAGCCGTCTAAGCGGTCGATTAGAATTCCTCAGGATGCGTCTGACAACTCCCTTTCCGACAGCGGTTAGTTAGGTCGACATACAAGCCTCTCTTCAAGCTCTCCCACAGATAGTAACCCGCTCCTAGTGTTTCCCGTAGTTGCTTCTCTACAACACTGATCTTCTTCCGGAGCCCACTGCCAACCGCACCGCACGCTCCAAACGTAGTCCACAACGATAATGACAGACAAGACACCAGCCAAGACAGGCCAAAAGCCAAAAGTCGACACTACTGCGGTTGCTGTGGCCTCGGCTAGCTGTACGAAAATTGTTGAGCCGAACCAAATGGCATTTTTCTGCCCACGTCTGACCAGCGACACAAATATATATTCCCAGAGGAAAATTTCAGAAAGCCTTAGAACTCTCAGTGCAGGAGAACGGAGAGGAACTGTGCAAGTTCCCTGCTTATAGTGCGTACTGTCGTCTTGGCCCTAACGCATCAATGTGATAATACTGACCTTTTGTGTCATAGCTGGTCAGGACAATGAGGTGTGGGATTAGCGGAGTGATGGAGCCGTTCCAGGGTTCAGGTGGAGGTGATGTCTCGGAACTCGGAAGGTTAGTACAAGAATGGACAATGTTGACGGCACGATCCGCTCTATATCTTCTGGCTTTGATCATTCCAAGCATGAAGTTTACATTGATAATTCATACTACATAAGCACGGGATAAGGAGATTGATACCTGAAGGATCAAGCCATAGTCTCATAAGGCTGTTGGAAACCCCACTGTGGCAGTGCAGTTGGGTTACAAGGTGGAGCTGCACTGCCACACTTTGAGAAGATGGAGCCAAGGCAGTAGCCCCATATGTTTACCTGAAAAGGCTGTCTTGTCCTCCTCATCTTCCTAACATACCAAATATTCTCATTCTCCAAGGTTTTCATCTGCCTCAGCCCATTTGACATACGTTGGTACCTGTTATCGTCCTCTGAAGGAAGTAGATCATCTACGCTTGTTTTCAAGTTCACCTGTCCGTTCTGTGTGGAGCAACTATGGCCGCGCAAGAGTACTATAACTCTGGCTATATTGGCGGCCCAAAGCCAGATACCCCATTCAGCGACAACGGCAGCAATCGACCATGGACCCCGGCATCCTCGACAGCCACTCCAGGACCTGAAATGCCCTACTCACCACGAGTAGAAAATCGTCCTTACAACTATGGTGCCCCGCCCCCGCCGACAACCAGCTATGGGCGTCCTCCGAACGTTTATCCATCCCAGCCTGTGGATGGTATGGCTCCGGGATTTTCTTMGCAGACAAAACCGCAGCAGTACGACAATGAATATAACAACTCTGGACCCCCACCTTACACCCAGCACTATGGCTCGCAACAGCCGCATCCCCCATATCCTACACATGACACCTATCCTGAGCATCCGCCCACTCAGCCGCCGTATCCACAGGATCAGAAGGATGAAAGAGGATTTATGGGAGCGGTTGCTGGAGGCGCTGTAGGCGCCTACGCCGGTCATCAGGTCCATCACGGCGTCTTGGGGACTATCGGAGGAGCGATCACTGGATCTCTCACTGAGGATGCGATCAAGAAGCACAAGAAGAAGAAGGAGAAGAAAGAGGGCAAATGGGGACATGGTCGCCGCTCATCGTCCTCTTCGTCGTCGGACAGCGATGACGGGCGGGCCCATCATCAACACCACCCTCCTGCGGAGCCTTCTTTCCGTGGCAACTTTTCCGCCTCGTCAACAGAGATTAGTCTCGAGCATAATTATGAGCTGACGGCTAGATGCCGTTCCATCTCAGGAGAACTGCATCGTTCGAGGATTTCGTTGAACTCGGTCCTCTCGAACCATTTCGGTTCTTTTGTATGGGCGCGTGGCGGCAATTTCGGAGCATCGGCAAGAAATGTGCATCTTGCTGAAGGCGGAAGAATACTTGACGCTGAGCTGGCCGATGGAAACGGGCACTGGAAGAGGGCATGGGTGAGATTGGATGAGCGGATCACGAACCAGAACGGACATCTTGTATTCCTGGATTCATGATCGTGAGGCTGGTACCCTATTTGTTGCAATTCAATATTAGCTGATGGCTCCTAATGAAATTTAAACCTTTGTGGTTCACTCTAATATCAGTTCTTAGGATTGGAAGAGACTTGATTCGCCTCAATTCATGTCAAGATCATCTATGATCTTGCCTTAGCCGTCGAAAATGGGCTGACGAATATCCGCATGACACTAGTAGTCTCTCGAATGGAGTGAATACCTTTCTCGAGTCATCAGACAATCCTCATTTACTGCTCAGAAGTGAAGACTAACCACATCTTGCCCCTAGCAAACAGCACGTATCATGTGACTGCGCCTGTATCAACGTGAGGTGACTGTGTTGTTTGTTTTCCCCTTCCCAAACCACTCAACGTAATCTCAAACATACTGCATCCCATTTGGATCTCGTGAGAGATGGACTCACTTCCCACAGAGCTTCTAACCATAATCCTCCATCATCTTAATGACAAAGCCCATGCACTAAATGTCGACAAGAACCTACCGGAGAGATGGCGGTCCGGAAGCCTCGCAAGGTACACAGTTGTTTCACGCAGATGGCAAGCGATTCTCGAACCGATGATATGGGAGAAGATAGTCCTACTCAAACCAGACGCTCTGATAAGGCTGGAGGTGTACACATCTGGTGGGACACATCGAACCACAAGAATTAAATGGGTAAGACAAATTTTCTGGGAGCCATATGTCAGTTTTGCGTTCCCAGAGAGCCTTTGCGAAGCGCTGGAAGACTACCCAATGGCCCTGGCTTGCGTTCTCCCGTACCAGTATCACCGTTTATATCGAGAGGCTTTTGCAGGTATTTTCCGCATCTTAAGCCGATGGGAGTCAATATGCGACGAATCGATGATCGATCTATTTCTTCTTGTGGAGCATTTACCATCTCCGAAGTTGTCCATCCGAGTATGGGATGGGGATTATGAGGACGCCACTGTTGAAGACCTCTGGCAGATGGACATGGTAGCCTACCTTGTGCATCTCACGACACAAGACGCTTCAGCATATCCTATACTACACAATGTCAGGTCACTAGGTCTTGAAACTGCCATGACCAACATGCGACCTTCGGCGTTCTTTGAGCTTTTGAGCCGGTTGCCCAATGCTCGCCGTGTTTCAGCTGGAGAAAGTTTCTTCATAGAACCATTTGCACTCCGCGCCCTCCGCGAGGAAAGACAAAGTTTGTATACTTCATGCTCAATAATTCTTATGACTATTTTTGATGGACACTGACGACCTCTTCTTAACCAGTACTGGTCCGTTGTCTTTCTCTAGTCCCGCCTTCGGTCGAGGAGTTCGAGTATGAGATTTCACCGGAACGAGAAATGTCGTGGGCGCCGGTTGAGAATGCGGCCAATTATCTGTCGGTCAGGGGGCTGGACGAGCTCTCCATTGCCTTTCGAACACTCTCCATGCGACTGAGAGTCCTTCATCTGACTAGTGTACGGGTAAACAGTGAACTGTTTTGGGCATCACCTCAGGAAGACAGGGTCATCGTTGATACACTTCACTGGCCGCTGCTAGAGGTCATTACAATAACAGACACACCTCCATATACAGCAGACGGTATGTTCTGACAGCATGAAGTACTGATTCATGTTACGCTAACTCAGTCAGGAAACTGGATTCTGGAAGTTGATCCCAACAAAGGGCCACTGATGGAAATGGAGGATTTTGACAATGGATGGGATTACGATGAATTGGGATTTGACGCACGGGGACTGATTAGAAGTGACGAAGTCGACAAGCTCTACTCGGCAATGGGCAAGGCTGCGCAGAGAATGCCACGGCTGAGATACCTTGAGTTCGGGTTCCGCAGTGGAACTACAGACTCTGAAGGCTTGATATTCGGTCGAAATATGGAGACAGAAGAGGCTTATTTAGTGATTAACACAGACTGGGAATATGATCTTGGAGAAGAGGTCATGACGGCCTGGGGCTCAGAGGGTGAAAAGGCCAAGAAATTCCAGACACGTTGGATAATCCAATTCGATCGCTGGCCTTCGGGAGATACTGGCATCGGGGAGGAGAAAATGTCGGCACGTCCTATCTGATGCCTGTGGAGTTTACTGGGGTTTGTGCCGGCCGTTGGGTGACTCTCTCGGATCGATTACTTAGTTGCAAATGACAAAGGGTACCTGCCCCAAAGAAACCTTTAGGGAGCCCAAGGAGACAATCAAAATACCAGAAAAGGTTGATGATATTACCTTACAGTAGAAAAAAAAGGAGCTTTGAGACTGCGTAGAAAATTCTGTAACATACCTGCTGCAGGTGAATATATCATTAAGCTTAGCATAATCCTTTCTAGGCATTCATAGCTTCCTCTGTGAATGTATTCAGACGTCCTTCACAAGGTTACCTGTTATTCACTGTTCTGTTTATTTATGACCGTCCACTGTACACTTGTCTCCCTTCCCATTCCAGTTTACTCCTTTTATCACTCTTCTCTTACTCTGATCACTGCTGCATGCCCATTTCCTCATCTCCTGTGATATTTCTGGCATTTCAACACTGTAAAAGGAGGTAGTCCATACCATATCATCATGGACCCATCTCAATTATACTCTGGGTAAGCTCTTCCAGATCCTGTCTTCTTGCCACACTCTTACCAGAAACGCAAAAACTAGGATCCCAAAGTTCAAGTGCTTTCAATATTTTTTCCAAGCTACAGAGCCCTTAGATCTCCTAAGAAACCTCTTACGTTTTCTGAGAAACGACAATTCTGTGTGTGGTTTGCCAAAACTTACCAAACGGAGATCGAGTATTATTCTGCGGATAAGCCTTACGATAGCAGGGAAAAGGGTGGTTCGAAGGCTGGGGAAGCTCTCCGAAATCCGAAGAGTGTACTGAACATAAAGAAGTAATTTTCGAGGATGAACCTACGCGAGGATGGCCAGAGCCAGCAGACCCTTACTCGGGAACGGAACAAACAGTCTTGCGAACGCAAGTGCCTGGGAGCCAGGCAGAGGGTTTTCCAGATATCGGGTTGCAGGACATGATGGGCGAGAAGATCATGGAGGTTCCGAAGGCGGCCGGCAGTGTGTTGACTTCAGTGGTATTGACTATGGATTTGCTGTTGCTCTGCAGGATCTTTGGCGTGCACCTCGATCCAGAGAGCAAGCTCTGTAGCCCCGTACTTCTAGATGTATAGCCCGGGCTTACATGTCTGGGTATGTCAGGCCTCATTTTATCTCGTGGTAAATACGGACATACAGATTACCTGGAACCCGTCCCAAAGCAACACATTCGACGCCTCAAGAATCTGGAGTGGGAAGTGCCAATAGTATCAGAGAAAAAACAGTGATGTCTGGCCCAGTTCCGTCACCATAGCCAGAAGGCTGCAGGGAACAAACGATGACTGTCAAAAGAATATATAATAGGGATGACCACAAATCAGTGGCCTTAATACGCATTCTGCTTAGGGAGACGCTCACCATCTTTCTTCTGTATTGGAGGCAATGTCTTGCCTAAGAACTCTGTCATCTTCTAGCTACTGGTGTCTTTCCTCACACTTTTCAAATTCCCACTAAGGACGGAATAATGATAGATATTGATGCCGTCTTAAGAACAATCGGTATTTGGAATATTAGCATTCCTGTTCTGTGCCCCCGTCATTTACCTCTAAGCGAAAGTTAATGCAAAGGACCCTGAAGGTGCAAACAATCTGCTTGCGTACCCAAATCGAAAGCGACCCTTTCCATTGATGAACGTCAATACCGGCGAAAGGCATCCGTTCATGAGTGTTCAGGGAACACGATCCCTCCACAAGCTCTGTCAAGGCGCCCTCAATGTGGTCGTCAACATCACAGATTGTTCTCAGCCTCTGCACACTTAGCTCCGTGGCTTCAGAGGTAAGGGACTGTAGATAATGGTTATGAGATTGTAAAAGCAGCTATGACTTCGTCCCCAGTCACAATGCTGGGACTCAATAAGGAAGTGATCCTAAAATGAAAGGCAAAAGCTAGTGAATGTGAGTGGGGTGCAACATTTCGGGGACTTGGCGATCCCAACACCACTCACCACTCACAACCCCGCTTGCATCTCCCTCTCTCACCATTGCAAGCATTATTTTGCCTCCTTACCATGACCAAGGTTCACATCTCAGGAAGCCTCTACAATGAAGTTGATAAGCTCTCTGCCCTGCGAGATCATCGGCCTCATTCTTGCAAGCTGTGAGCGCTTTGCTCAGCTACGCGACGCGATCTTGACTTGTAAATCATTTTACTCAGCGTGGAAGTCCTATACAGGGACGATTCTATGGCATATCGGCCAAACTGAGATCTTGGGGTTCACGGACGCGTTGATCGCGGTAAGTGCTTTTCTCCTTTACACCCTCGCTTCAGTAAACTTATACTCGATAATAACCATGAGCTTTTAGGTTAGAGCGACAGAGATTGTAAAGCAAGCAGCTCTGAGGGGAGATCTCCCTCCAACTCCATTGCCACTGGGCAAGCTGGGTGGAGATATCCGCAGACCAACACTGGATGAGATGAAAGTTCTGTTCGATTTCCGGCATTTGGTCGAGTGTCTTGAACGGCTATTCAAGGAGAACAGTCACCCATACTGGTATGATGGCATCGCAAGGCTCGAGCCAGAAGACAGGATGCAAGCATGGATGGTGTGGAAGGAGCGGTTGCATGTGGCGTTGTATCGAGGCTTCCTTTCAGGCGCTGCGCTATATCGCGCGTTTCAGGAGCCTTTAACTATGGCAAGCACTTGCGGTCTCCCACGTTTTCTGGACGGATTTAGGAGAGTTAAAGGAGATGGAGCTGGCACTCTCACATCGGCTGAGAAGCGCTACCTGCTCCAATATCCCATATTCAAATTTGAGGAGTTCCAGCAGCACGGGGATATATTCCAGCCTCTGGCAGACATCTTCGTACAAGAGAGCAAGAGAAAGGCCAAGGTGGTGAATGCTTTAAAAGGTGCAACTCTCTATGAGCGGTACGGGGCAGAGCAGTATGACCCTGCTGTCCTCGAAAGAAGCCATGCACAGGCACTCTTCCACCAGCTCCTGCAGTTTATGTTCGTTGCGCACAGTGGAATCCTCCAGGAGATAATCCGAAATGAGGATGGATACCCATATAAGAGCAGGACTGGGCCCATACCGAAAAAGATGCCTGAACGTCACCGTACTGTGACTGTTATCTTTTTCGACGTGCTTAGCCTCGAGGAGATTATCATGCCAGAGAATGTGGAAGATGCAATCGGGACCTTCGTACTTGCACGTCCCGGTCTCGGACGTCCTGTGGACAAGGGTTCTAACTTATCCGGGGTTGAATATGTGTCCCGCAACATTGAGAAATTACTCTACGAGATTCAATGGTTCTCTGGCCAGCCAAATTACTATTGGCCTAGCTGCAGAACGCCTCCCCCAAAACTTCAGTTTGTGCGATACATGCTGTCTAAATACTTCCGACTCCGGTTCAAAGCTAACACATGGGATTGGAATGAACCGTCGAGTAAGGCCTGGTATGTATTTATCAATAGCGGTGATGTCTTCTGTGAACGTATTCTGGCGGACGAATGTGAAGGCGCTTGTGCACTCTTTGAGTCGATCAATACTCCCCTTCCTGAGCCTTATTTTGCTCCTAGGCCCTAGTAATATTACATGCAACTAAACAGGATTTCTTATCGAAGATATGATAGGAGCATCTCCATATCATCGAGACTTCTTTGAGTCTCATTGGGTGAGGCATCGAAGGGGCAAGTCAGTAATGATCCACTACGCTGAGTTCAAAATCACGAGCCGTTGTCTGTCATTCATAAACTATTAAGATGTCAAGTCTTCCACCGCCCCTGACGAAGTGGCATGTGCGCTCGATGCATACCCATCCTAGGTTGCGCGAACTATTGAGTACTGGCGTTGATCCATAAATAAAGGGGATAAAGTTTTCCAGATAAGGTTATTGAGGTTGAATGCGGAACTTAGCCAATCAACATTCTCCATCCGAAACTATTGCGTCTCTAGTGGCGAATCTCGACTCCACCGTCGTATTCCTGAAAGAGGCAAGGAATACGGATACGGAGAGGTGTCGACATTTTGAAGCCTGCTATAATTATTCGTCTGCCTGATGACTTGAGACCTTATCCCATCCGCTCTCACTTGTCTCTTCCCTACTCACGTCTGGCAGTAAACTCAGAACCATGGGAAGACCCGAGACGCGTGCCCAATCCTCTGAAAGCGATCGACCTCCACCCTATTCACTGGTGGATGGTGAGCTTGTTGCGGAGTCGGCTGATGTTCGCGGTAAGTAAGTAACGATGTCAAGTAGTATGTCGCTAACTAGACCAGCCGATGGACGGATTGACGTTGATCTGAACTCGAGGATTGCCCGCACACTCGCTCAGATCGTCCAGCTGCAACAGGAAGACATCCACAGCCCACCTCCCAACTATGAGCAGGGGCTGCAACAGCAGCAACGTCAAGGTTATGAACTACAACCAATCGAGTGCAACATTCATCTCAATATTGTGATCCAGATTGTTGGTAGCCGCGGCGACGTCCAGCCTTTTATCGCACTCGGTACCAAACTAAAGGAGCATGGCCATCGCGTCCGTCTAGCCACACATGATGTTTTTGCAGACTTTGTGAGGTCCTCCGGGCTCGAGTTCTATCCCATCGGTGGCGATCCTGCGGAGCTTATGGCCTTCATGGTGAGAAACCCCGGCCTCCTACCGCAGATGAACAGTCTTCGGGGCGGGGAGATCCAGAAAAAGCGAGCCATGGTTGCAACCATGCTGGACGGGTGCTGGCGTTCATGCATCGACGATGACCCGCTAACCAAGGTCCCATTTGTGGCGGATGCAATTATTGCGAATCCGCCCAGCTTCGCGCATGTGCATTGTGCGCAGGCATTGAAGGTCCCGGTGCACCTGATGTTTACCATGCCGTGGAGTAGTACGACTGCTTTCCCTCACCCGTTGGCGAATCTACGGCCGTCGGATATGAGTCCCCGGATGGCACATTGGGTTTCGTATGGTGTGGTAGAATGGTTGACGTGGCAGGGGTATTGATTCCCAGTCTCTATGCATTCATATAGCTGACGGGAAGTAGGTTAGGCGATGTGATCAATCGATGGCGAGCCACCATTGATCTGGAGCCCATTCCGATGGTCGAGGGGCCCAGTTTGGCAGAGACTCTCAAGATCCCTTTCACGTACTGCTGGTCTCCAGCGCTGGTACCAAAGCCTAGGGACTGGGCTGAGCATATAGGTTAGTACTCCATTGTGGTCGACATGGAATATACTCATAACTATAGATGTGTGTGGCTTCTTCTTCCGGCAACCACCGTCGTACCAACCACCGCCAGATTTAGAGCAATTCCTTGCTTCAGGGCCACCACCAGTGTATATCGGCTTTGGAAGCATCGTTGTGGACGATCCGCAACGCTTGTCTAATACGGTATTGCAGGCAGTTGCTGAGTCTGGTGTTCGTGCCATCGTGTCACGAGGTTGGAGCAAGTTGGCCGGAGATGGGAATCCAAACATCTACTTCATCGGCGACTGTCCGCACGAATGGCTGTTCCAGCATGTTTCGGCGGTTGTCCATCACGGAGGTGCTGGGACGACTGCCTGTGGACTTGCCAACGGGAAGCCAACAGTCGTCGTACCTTTTTTTGGAGAGTAAGGCCGCGTTCTTCTATATACTGGCCAAGGGCTCACTAGTATTTAGTCAACAATTCTGGGGAAGCATGATTGCAAGGGCTGGCGCAGGCCCGTCTCCCATTCCGCACGCTACGCTCAGCGTTCAAAATCTGGCCGAGGCTATTCGATTCTGTCTCAAGCCACAGACCATTGCTGCTGCTCGTGGAATTGCCGCCAAGATGCAGTATGAGTCGGGCGTCACTGCGGCCGTACAGTCCTTCTACCGGCATCTTCCGGTGGAGCAGATGAGGTGCCAGGTATTCCCAGACCAGGTTTCCGTATGGACATACGCGAGGTACAAGCGTGAAATTCGATTATCAAGGAAAGCCGTGCAGATTCTCATCGACCACCTAAAGATTGACCCAAAGAATCTCCGCTGGTGAGTTTGTATTCTCCAATTTTCGTCGCACACTGACGGATCAGTTATGATATCAAACCGATTATCATCGAGAACCGCCGCTGGGATCCCCTCACCGGTGTCACATCCGCAGCCGTAGGCACCGGCACTGATATGCTCAAAAATACCACCAACATGTTCTACAAACCGTACAAAGAACTCGCTCGCAATAGGACCGACATCTCCTCCGATGGCGAAGAGCGCAACCCTGTTGCCACCGCCGGGGCCATGGCAGGGCAATTTGCCAAAAGCTTCGGACAGTTCCTGGGGTCGTACACTAGGGGTGTCATTGTAGATATCCCGCACGCGGCAGCGGAGGGATTCCGACAGGCTCCGCGGCTGTACGGCGAACAGCCCAAGGACTACGGGGCTGTGCAGGATTGGAAGTCCGGGGCTACGGTTGGGGGAAAGAACTTTGTGGATGGCATGATGGAGGGAATATCAGGGCTGGTCACTCAGCCGATCAAAGGGGGCAAGGAGGAGGGCGCGCTAGGTGTTGTCAAGGGTTTGGCGAAGGGGACGGCGGGACTCATGACCAAGATACCCTCTGCTGGACTGGGACTCGTGGCGTATCCATTTCAGGGTATTGTGAAGAGCATCGAGTCGTCGGTTAGGTCCAAGACGAGAAAGGCTATTATCACGGCGCGACTACGGGATGGCTATGAGTTGAGCAGAAGGGAGTCAGTTTCGCAGGAGGAGAGACAGTTTGTCCTGCAGAAGTTTCAGAGTCTTTTGAATGGTACAAATACTCCCCTGACCTAGGTTTGACATTCGCTCAGGGGCTTCACGCTAGGCCTAAGGCAGCAACTGATACAAGGCATCAACAAAGTCACATGACTCTGGGGATGAATCGGATGATAGTGATGCATTGCTGGTGCCTCGCGCAGACACCAAGCGAAGGACGAATCGGGATAAAACAAAACACCATAGAGTTAAAGAATTAGAGACCTTTTACTATTACTACTATTATGATTTAGCCACTTACTACAGGCATAACATTTACGGCGGCTGTCAGCTCATTACCCTTGGTGCACTGTGGCATCTTTTGTCGCGCTTATTCCAACATGGTCCACAAGTCTTGGACATAGTTGTGCATTCGTGTATATTTCCCCTGCATTTTGAGGGACGTGAAGCATTCAAGTCATGGTGCATAGTCATGGAAGCCAATACCACAGTCGCCTCGCGCCTTGTCCCAATAGCTCCTGCGCCAGCTAGGGCACCCTCCGTCAATATGGCAGACTTGACTACAATGGGCTTCAACTGCCAAGCTTGTGTACGCAAAAAAATCAAATGCAATAGAGCTGTGCCAACATGCTCAAGCTGCAGCAAAGCAAAGCTCCACTGCGTCTACCAGGCTCATCTGCCGCGGAAGAGGAAGCGAAGCCATTCCGAAGACGTGTATGAACGTCTAGCACGGTACGAGCGCATCTTGAAGGAGAACAATCTTCTGCCTACTGCTTCTGCATTGACCCCATGCGGCAAGGAGATGGAGGCGTCGGTGGTCAGTACACGGAACGCAACCCCAGTGCAACTTACTAAGTCTGGTAAACTCCTTTCCGCAGAGGGCAAGTCTCGCTATATTGACAATGTTCTCCTCCTTGATGCCGGAGAAGGCGATCTGTGTGAATTATCCGATTCCGACCAAGACGACTACAATGATGACACTGGAACTGATGAGGGCACCCGGACTGGACTTCTGGGTGTCCTGGCAGCACACACAGTCTCTGGGGCAATACTTGGAAGCACTCGGAGCCTCACTGATCAGCATCCCAGCTATGAGGTGGCTACGAAGCTCTGGAGCGCCTACGTGCAAAATGTTGACCCCCTTTGCAAGGTCCTTCATGTTCCGACTGTTGCAAAAATGGTCGACACAATCGCAAAACAGCCTGCTGCGGCCTCGAAGACTGACGAATGCCTGCTTTTTGTCATCTACTATTTCGCCGTTTTCTCCATGTCAGATGCCGACTGTCTGCAAGAGTCCAACCAAACGAGGAACCATTTGATGTCGAAATATCGGTCCGCTGTTTGTCAGGCACTTGTCAATGCGTCGTGGCTGAAGACTACAGCGATGCCGGTACTACAAGCTTACACACTCTTTCTCGTTGCCATGCGCACGCAGATCGATTCTCACACGTTTTGGATTTTGACAGGCATTGCGGTTCGCCTGGCACAACGCATGGGCCTGCATCATGATGGTGAGGACCTGGGGTTGCCACCATTTGAGGTCCAGATGCGACAGCGGCTCTTTTGGCAACTGCTTCCACTGGACGGCTATGCGGGCCAAGTTTGCGGCACTGGGATCTCGATATCGCCGAATAGCTGGGATACGAAGCAACCGCTGAACATTAACGATGAGCATATCTTCCCTGGTATGACGCAGCAGCCTCAAGAGCAACGAGGCGCCTCGGAAATGATTTTCTGCTTATCGCGGATTGAGCTGTCCAATTTCTATACCCGAACGGGTATTAAAATGAAGGAAATCGGTGGTACGATTCAATTCAGGGAAGCAGAGGACATCGAGAGGCTCATTGATGAGGTCGAAGATCTCATCGAGACAAAGTTTCTGCGCTACTGCGATATCCTGAACCCCTTACACTTTTTCACCACTGGAATTGTACGCTCTGCCACTAATGCCGTCCGACTACGGGCTCGAATGCCACTGTTGCTGAAGCAAACCATTACAGACGCGCAAAGGAGAGATCTCTGCACTCTCGCAGAGAAGATTCTCGATACAAACAGCGCCATCTACGGCAATCCCAGCATGGAGAAGTTCCGGTGGCAGATGCAAGCCTTCTTTCTGTGGGATGCCCTTCTCTGTATTCTGCTTAGCATCGCAGAAGTCGGATTCTACTCAATGTCGCAGCTAGACACTACGTGGAACAAGGTTGCAGAAGTCTATTCGAATCACGAAGAACTTGTCAAGCGCAAGAGGACCCTGCACGTCACCATTGGCAAGCTAACTCTCAAGGCCTGGCTTGCGAATCCGCCCAGTAAGTCGTCCCCGGAGCCGGCCTTCATAACCGCGCTGCGCGAACAACACGAACCGAAAGTCAAGAGGCCGCAAGAGAGAGTTGATGAAATGGAGGAAACCGACAAGGTTGCGGACGGTATATTTGGTCTTGATGAGCTCTTTGGCGACATTGATGGAACAGGCTTGAATCATAGTGGTGGCTTCACCCTCGACTCTCCAGATTGGGTGGTTTGGGATCAGCTGTGTCAAGGGACCAATCTGGGCTGAGCAGGCGGCTTTCGTGCCCGATGTCTTCGAGGACTCATGAAGCACGATGCAGTGAGACAGCACATTTACGATTACGAGTTCATAATGGGAGAGTCGCTGGCCATCATTCGCTTCAACAGGCAACATGAACCGGATAGTACCAGCCCTGTCCTCATTATAGGAGCGGGTCCGTAAGGCCTTGCTATTAGACAACCGGTAACCAACAATGGCATTGCCGACATCACCTTCGAGGCTTCTTGTGGAGCCTTCTCCTATTGTTACGGTACAGCAACATGAGGCCTAGCTGTACAGAGTAAGGTATATGTAGGTAGTTTAATAGGGCCGGGCCCGGGCCCGAAGAATGGCCCCCTCCCATTGGACAGCGCGACGGTCGTCACGGGCGATCCGGGCCCGAAGCGGAATACGTCCCGGTGATTGGCTGCTTGATACATAGGAATGTACAATAGGTAAGTATAAAAAGTCAGGCAGCGTAGAATTAAGAATCGGAGGATTATTCCATCCAAGATGAGAGATAAGAACCCGAGCGCCTCCGACGAGGGCATCGCACCTCGCGCGGAGAAGGAAGACGTCGAAGCAGCCAAAGCGACAACCTCAACTGAGCCGTCCAACAAAGACCCGAATCTCGTCACATGGAGCGGGCCAGATGACCCAGAGAACCCCAAAAACTGGCCCAACGGCCTGAAGTGGAAGACAACCTGGACCGTCTCCCTCTTCGTCTTCATCTCGCCCGTCTCATCATCGATGATTGCCCCGGCCATGCAAGATCTCGGCGAGACCCTGGAGATGCGCACCAACCTTGAGGTGTACCTCTCCATGGCCATCTTCATCCTCGCCTACGCCATCGGCCCCATCTTCTTCGGTCCTGCCTCGGAGCTCTACGGTCGTGTGCGTCTGCTTCAGGTCAGCAACGCGTGGTACCTAGCCTGGAATCTGGGATGCGGTTTCGCCAAGACCAAGGCTCAGCTGTTTGCTTTTCGCTTTCTTGCTGGCATTGGTGGCAGCGCGCCGCTGGCAATTGGAGGAGGCGCCATCGGGTAAGAAAGACACAACCACCGAATTTTTCCTTTGCTAAGCCGTCTTGCAGCGACATGTGGAGCGCCGAAGAACGCGGCAAGGCCATGGGCGTCTACACTCTTGGACCGCTCCTTGGACCCGTCATCGGGCCCATTGCCGGCGGCTTCATTGCTCAGTACTCAACATGGCGCTGGGTCTTCTGGGCAACCTCGGCTGCCGCCGTCGGAGTCCAGGTCGTCGGATTCATCTGGCTGCGTGAGTGCCACCCGGCCACGCTCCTACGCAAGCGACGGGACCGTCTCGTCAAGGAGACGGGCAACGAGAATCTGCATACTGAAGAGAAGGTGGAGACACTCGCCTACAAGCTTCTCCATGCGTTTGAGCGGCCGGTGCTCCTGTTCACGACGCAGCCCATCGTCTTCTGCATGGCCCTCTACATGGCCTACCTCTTTGGAATAACGTACCTGATGCTCGCCACGTTTCCCGAGATCTGGACCGTGGTATACCACGAGAGTTCCAGTATTGGCGGACTCAACTACCTCTCCATCGCCATCGGGTCATTCGCCGGCCTCTTCTTCAACCTCAAGTTTGTTGACCGCATCTACAAGACTCTCAAAGCGCGGAACAACAACGTCGGCAAGCCCGAGTTCCGTATGCCGTCGTTAGCCGTCGGCTCCGTCCTCAGCACGATTGGTCTCTTCTGGTACGGCTGGAGCATCGGGAACACGCACTGGATCATGCCCAACATCGGTGCCCTGATCTTCACCGCGGGCACGATTTCCTGCCTGCAGGGTATGCAGACGTACATCGTCGACAGTTACCAAACCTACGCGGCCAGCGCCATGGCCGCCTGCGCGATCCTTCGAAGTTTGGCCGGCTTTGGTTTTCCGCTTTTCGCTCCGTACATGTACCAGTCGCTGGGCTATGGATGGGGGACCAGCGTGCTGGCATTCGTCACCGTGGGTATTGGCTGGGTGGCGCCTTTTGCGTTTTGGCGTTTTGGACCCAAGCTGCGTGCCATTTCCAGGTACGCCGCTGGCTAGAGCGGACTGGATGGAACTATCGGGATAGTAAAGACTAGGGTGATTTCGCAACCGGAATTGTCCTTGAAGTCTGGCATGTGAAGAAGTATGAATTGTGACTTGCTGTATTTGATAAGATACCAGAGACAATTCCTCTCATTTACAGGTTTCTTAAAATGTACGGCTAATCCCACTGTATGATGAGGCACGGCATCCGTATCTCTTAAGAAGGTGCTTGGAGGCTGGGGTACAGTGCCTTGCCAATCTGATACCCTGCACCTCTGTCCAGTAATGTCTATGCAAGAGTCATCCAGGCCATTCCCGCTCATATAAGCGTTTCTCTGGAATTGCTGCGAGCGGGAAGTCAACGCTTGGTAGCATGGTCTATGTGTAGTGCCAACATCGGTCCTCAGGACGCAACAGGGGGCCAACCTGTCACTGCTTTGATCGCATTGGTCTCTGTCTGTAGACTATATTGTATTACTATGGTTCCATCCATAGAACTCTGTCCATCAACTTCATTCAGAGTCCGGTGAACGTTGGGACCTGGGAGATTGACTTACCACGTGGGGCAGTTGAAATCGTCACCTCGGTTCGTGGGGCCGTGACTTTCTCTATGCCGAAGAATCTAGGAGGTGATAATGATATGCCATTATGTCACAACTAACGGCCAAGTTGTTGCCTAGACAGAACAAGATTTTCGGACGAGAGATTTTAATCATCTTCAATGCGATGCACCATCAACATGCTCGAATGGTGGGATATGATTGGTGAGTGTAAATGCACAGAACAAGATCTAACCAATCATATTGCAGAGCAGAACGGGTGGCCACATCTACGTGCTTTGATTGGCTAGCCCATAGAACGCACCACGCCAAGTAAAGCCATCAACGCTTAGCGGGCCCACTTCCATTGTATATCTTCCTGTTCCTGATGTTCCGTACATCAGTGAGATAAAGAGCCTGGAACGGTGATAACGTCTATGCCAATCTGGGGTTTGACTTTGGCGATGCTACCTTGACTAAACATTGGTGATTAATGAAGAAGTAACGACGATGATCTCAATCTAAATGCCCCACAATATGCCCTCTGCCTTGATCAAACCCGGCAATTGGCACGACATGCAAGATCTGGCTGTATTACTGGCCAGAGCGGAGATATCGCTTACGGGTAGACATTTCCGATGGGCTGTACTAAAATAGCAGGTGCATAAGTCCTGCCTGTAGGATGTGACGATCAGCGCATGTGCTAGCGAGTGTCACTCTTCATTTGTTCATCCTGATAGCATTATGTCGGGATATCAACAGGATACTCAAGGTACTCGCTTCTCGCATTAATATAAAAAGATGTCACAACTGGTCAACAGGTGAGAATGAGCAAGAACTAACTTCCATTCATCATGAAGGCCAACACTTTGGTGCCCTTGCTCGGTCTCTCCAGCACCGCTGCCGCTGCGGCCGTGGCTGCGTCTGGCAACACCCCCTTTGGGTACGCCTCTGGCTCCAAGGAGTCCATTGCCAACCTGAAGGACAAGATCGAGAATGTCGTGTGGATTCTACTGGAGAACCGTAGTTTCGACAACATCCTGGGTGGTGTCAAGCGCAAGGGCCTGGACAACGTTGTTAACAACGGCCCCTTCTGCAACCCCCAGAATGTGAGCGATCCCAAGAGCGCCAAGTGGTGCAGCGTCTACAAGGACTTTGACTCGGTCCAACACGACCCTGATCACTCGATCACCGGTTACAACATGGAGTTGTATGGCACGTACACTCCCAACACCGCGGCCATCGCCAACGGCACCCTGAAGCCCAGCATGAACGGCTTCGTGGACCAGCAGCTGGTGCACCACAAGGGCATTGATCCCAAGGTGGCCAGTGAGGAGGTCATGGGCTACTACTCCGAGGACGAGATCCCCACTCTCGTCAACCTGGTTGACGAGTTCACCACCTTCAACTACTGGCACTCGTGTGTCCCTGGTGTAAGTCACTATTCCTGCTGAGAGTACAATGATACTGATGAGAATAGCCCACCAACCCCAACCGCCTGTGCGCGCTTTCCGGTACCTCCGATGGCCACGGCAACAATGACCACAGCTTCGACGTCTCTGGCGTCGACATCTCCAGCATTTTCCAGGTTGCCAGCGAGAAGAATATCACCTGGAAGGACTACGACGGCACCAACGGTGCCTTCCTTTCCGATGCTCTGTTCTTCAACTGGACCGCCCAGAACGCCAAGAAGAACGTCGTCCCTCTCGAGAACTTCTACCAGGACGCCTACCTCGGCCTCCTGCCCCAGCTCTCCTACATCAACCCCTCCTGCTGCGATCTCGACACCAACTCCATGCACCCCTCCGGTAACGTCTCTTTCGGCCAGGTGCTCGTCAAGCAGATCTACGATGCTGTCCGCACCGGTCCCCAGTGGGACAAGACCCTCCTGCTCATCACCTTCGACGAGACTGGCGGTTTCTACGACCACGTCGAGCCCCCTCTGGCCGTCCGCCCAGACAACAAGACCTACACCGAGAAGGCCGCCGACGGCAGCTCCTACACTTTTAACTTTGACCGTCTGGGCGGCCGTATGCCTACCTGGCTTATCTCGCCGTACACGCCCAAGGGACACATTGAGAACTACGGTGTTGACCCTGCCACCGGCGAGTCTGCCTCGTACAGTGCCACCTCTGTTCTCAAGACCCTTGGATATCTCTGGGACCTGAAGGACTTTACTCCTCGTGTTTCTCACTCGCCTGCCTTTGACCATCTGATTGGTCCTAAAAAGCGTAATGATGCGCCTGCCACCTTGGCTAATCCCCATCCTTTCCCTGATGCTGTTTAGGAGTTCATTATGAAACCTATTCAGAATTAAGGATATGCCGTAAGAAGAGATCCAAAGCATCTTATATAGCCCTTCGCCTTTCTGTATATGGTGTCCTTGTCTGTTGAGGGAATTTATGTTCCGACGATATACGAGCTTGATCATGAATGATTGATAATCTTTTAAAATGGTGGCTAAAATGTTATTTACGACTATGTTCCCTTTTGCACCTACTAGGACTAAAACCATATCCATTGACAGCAGCAAGTCTCTGAGGCAAAGTTAGCATAGCTATCAGTTGTACCGGCCAAGCTGATCTAGGCTGAGGATCACGGAAGTACCATAATTTGATATCCAAGATGTTTAAGGGCAAGCATACGGCAGAGGGCCCACGAATCTCCAATGGTTTGAACATTCGTGTTTGAGCCGCATTGATAATGTTTTGCTACATATTAGACAGCGTCTGGAATAGAGAATAGCGGAAGAATTATTCCTTTATCTATATGAGGAACACCTTTCCCTGTATGAATATTCATTACTGTTGCCTTGAGCAATGCGGAAGCTTGAGCCATAAGAGATTGAGCATCACTTGAGGCTTATAGACACAAGAAATGTCCGAACCACTGCTTCATATTTGTAGAAAGCCCACTCCGTGCTTGAAGGATGCTCCTCGTCTTTGCAGCGGTTATCCGTCATAATTTGATGCTTCAAGAAGGGCTCCCTGATTTAGCCCGACCATGGCAAGGGAATAGCTTGTGATATTCTTATTACATACATGTTATTGATGATGGCTTCGGGGCATTAGAGAAGTCGAGAAAACTGCTAGTCTGCAAAAATATATAGTATTAGTCTAGTAGACAGAGCTACACCACTGCACCTAAGAGTGGTCGCTGTAGTAGTATTTCCACATTGGGTGGTACCAGTGTTTGTCCTGATACCGATTACAGGAGTGCGGGTGACATATATTTCATTGTCAAGCCAGCCCTTCACGTAGTACATAACATCTGGTGGCGCTGTCGGATATAGTCTATACTGGGGAGTGTGACATTTCGGGAGAGCAGTTTGAGCATGGTGAAGCGTCAGTCTAACTTGGGGTACTCGACCACGGTCTAATTTTTGGCGGCAGGAGCAGTCTGTAGTATCTATGGAAAGATGCGAAAGCAGATAATGCAGCTGAGGAGAGGCTCATAGCCCAGCAGATCTGCGCTGACTATTAAAAGATACAACGACGACACATGCCCTTGTAGACTGTCTAAGGTCGAAGAGTACAGCACAAGACAGTACCATTTCGCCCAATACTAAGCTTACATGGACATCTAAGAAGTTCTGAAGCTGGCAGCCACAAGGACTAAAGGTCAAAACACGAGACACTCGGGCCACCACCAGCTTTGATGCGATCCTAAGGATGCTTATAGTTGGAAAGGCCAATGAGGTGCGAACCTTAACGAAAGTAGGTCGGTGGAAATTTTTACCCTGTCCCTGGGTATCGTTTCGCTAATGCGCCGTTCTTTTCGCATTGCCAGGTTTCTGTCCGGTAATCACATGGAAATAAGAATAGAGACGAAGGTTCTCCTGCTGCAGTTCTTCACGAACACGGGCGAGGAGCTTGTCTGTATCCTCCTTCGACCAGGCTAATGTACGAGTGAATAGTCGCATAGAATACACCTCTAGACTTTTCAGCAGCTGGTAGGAGTAAGTCCCTCCAATTCTCTTCCATTTGGGGTCCTCGGTCCATTCACCCAGTGGAACCTACAAGGCTCAGTACGTGTCTTACTCGGGGCGAGGGAACAAGAAATCGTGAGCTTACCTTGAATACCTGCTCCTTTACCTCCGCAAACCCAGCACGCTCCATCCACTCCCGCTGCTTTCCGGCAACATTAATCCTCTTCCCGAACTTTTCTGCCGCTTCCTCCAACAGCTCCTGCCATTGTCGTACTGCGTCTGGAACACTGCTATCGCCATCATCAGAGCAAAGCCGAATATCATGTTCCTTTACTTCCAACCATCCACCAGGGACAAGATGCCTGTAGGCATTCTGGTAGAACCCCTCCCAGTCTGCAAGCAGCCCACCCAGGGACTGCGCATGGATGAGATGAAACGCCTGCTTAGCTGAGAATGGCCAGTCCACTTCTAGATCATGGTGCACAATCCAGGTCCAGTCAGTCCGCTGCATGTAGGTAGGATCCATAGCGGTGAGGCGAGCCGCGTGATGCTCGCTCCGAAATAGATTAGCCCAGGCACCACTCCGTGTAGCAAAGTCAAGAACCTTGTGGTTTCTCTTCAATGGAGTCGGAAGCGGCGCGACGAAAAGCTTATCATCTAGCATCATGCGCCAGACGTAATCGAGTGCGCTATGGCTCGCTTGGGCGTCCTTATCATCGGGAAAAGGGAATTCGGCCTTGAAGCCATAGTAACGATGTCCATTTTCATAGGTATGATTGTTTCGGGCCTCGAGCCAGCTTTGCTGCATCTGTGTGGTCACGGTGGGTGCAATTACGATGGTGACAAGGGTAGGAGTTTTGAGGAATCTCGAGTTGGAGAGGGACAGGGCGGGGAGAGACGGAGCATATATACATACCCTAACCACTAGAGCCTTGGCTCTGATTGGCTGACATTTGGTGGGTTTTTGCTACCCCCTTCTGCTCCATTATATGACGTCTATTCTCTAAATTGCCACGCACGGATGTAGAGAGGTACACAACGAATACACCCGTCTGTTTTTGCATGTGTTCCACCGTTCCACGCGGGTCGCGCAAGAATGTACGCTGCAAGTTGTTCCTTATAGGACTGCGGACAGAAATTAGTTACAAATTTTTGCAAAGAAGGCGAACCCATATTTATATTAAAGCGCTTCCTGTTCACCACACACGCCCTAATTGCCTAGATGGTAAGAGCTGTAAAATCATCCATGGTATTATGGGAAGATTGGGACCCGCTCTCTAACCAAAACATACGGAGGTGGTATGGCGAATTAGGCTACGGGAGACGCTCGAAAAGGTCCCAGTAGTATTTGCCGGGCTTAAAGCTTCAAATTACAGCTTTCCGACATCCGCTATCCAACAATGCGGAAGATTCCATGACAGTCTGTCTAACGGCCTAAGAGAGGATATCTTATGGCGAAGGGCATCATGGCAGATTTGGCATAGATAGTGGTGCATGGCATTCTAAAGAATAGGCGAATATTAAATACCTCAATCAAACTTCCATTGCGGGATTTACATGTCAAATACCATCGGATCAAAATCCATCTAATCGGATATTGATGGCTCCGTTTCGCACCTGAGCTCGCAGACGTTGGATATCCTGCTGTACACGAACTGCGAGCGGCCCAGTAACCCCCTGCCAGTGTGTTTCCATTGCGTCTAGCCAGCGATTCATGAAGTCGGTCGATGTGCGAATCATCCCGGCAATGTGATTCAGCATCCACATCCGTGAAATAGGGCGGATGTCGAATGTTTGCGTGGGATTGGCCGCGTTCCACGCCCGGTTGCACGTCCAGCGTTCATTGACAATGTCATGATATTGGAATACTAGACAACGGCGTACTTCTTCGGCATCCAAATAGCGAAAGACGGAGATCACGCTTCGAAGTCGACTGAGTGCTTGATCAGGGTCTGCCATGTTTGTGATATGTCGTTGCATGGAACTGTCGGCCAATGGCCCACGATTCCAACGACGCCAGTTCCAAACCTGGTCACACCAGTTAACCAAAGGCTTCAAAGAGTATGTCATGGGAACAACTTACTCTGTGTTTCATGAAGTTCAAGTAATGGTCCAGAAGAAAGAAGCAGTCTACATTGTCTGTACTACCGTAGGCTTCGAAGATCCTTTCCGACGGAGTGCTCGTGTCACGTCCCCCAATGGGCGGCCCCCAAATCGCGGCATTTACGTTTGGTCGGTTCATCCAGGCATCGGCCACAAAACCAGCAGGAACAGGAGTAAACGCATTCGGCGTATTCCCGTCCAGTCGACCATAGCTGATATCGGACAGGAATAGGCCCTCGGTAAACAATTCCGGGATATGCTCAACTAAGCAGATGAAATGTCGGTCAGACAGAAGATCCATTTAGACGGGAAGAAGTATTATGATTAGTCACTTACCATGCATCCGTCGGCCGTTGTAGGAATCCTGAGCGATGTAGACGACCCTCAAGTCACTGTTGGCGCAGTCCGCACGATTGCGATAGACAACTCCACGCAGTCGAATATCGCTGCGAGCGGGCACTTCATTGATCGAGTCGTATTCAGAAGATCTGATGGTTGTTTGACCTGAGCCGCCAATTTGGTTATTGTAGAGAAAGCAGTATGATCGCGAAGGTCCTCGCTTTTCCAAGGAAGGAAACTCATTGCACTTCTCGTCCCATTCTTCATTGGAGCAATCGCTCTCCCCATCAGTGCATTCATCGACTAAATTACAGCCGAGGATAGGCCTGGAGTTGGCCAGGTCATTGTAGCTTTCAGGATAACACAGGATATCATCCGCTAGCTCATCAAGCGAGTCCTCGTATATATTCTCGGTTTGGGCTTCTAGCTCACTTTTGAAGCCGGGAAACTGCAGATTCGGATAGTTGTCCTTGACCGCATCGTTCCACCAACTTATATAGCTGGTGATCAAGTCGCTATTGTAATAAGCTGCACTTAGAATGGCGAGGAGTACCTTCTGCGTCTGCTCGCGCGCTTTGGCGTTGCTGGTCTCAGCTCGTGTTGACAGGCCTCCGGACTGATCGTTAGGGCAAGTTGGACTCTGGAAGTATTGATTCAGAGCGCTTTTCAAATCTGTCACATTTTGACGCTCTTGCCATTCCGTATCGTAGCGACCATTGTATGCGCACCAGGACATAGCACCTGGTTTGTTCTTGCAAACCCCCTCATTCTGCATTGCGAGGCGGTACATGTCGCTAGGGCAGTCCGACGAGCATCGGTCGGGCTTGTCTGTGTTTTGGACAAAAAGCCCGTCAAACTTATGCCACTCACCGTCTGTCCATTTATTATCTTCGTCATCGAAGCAGCAGTAGCCACGGGCTTCATTCTTATTGCACCTGACGGCGCCGCTGCCGGAGGCGGAAAACACCTGGGGAAACTTCTGGAGAATGGGACAGCTTGCCTGGCATTTGTCCGACTCCCCAGCCCAGACGCAGCTATTCCACGCATCCATACTGTTTGTCGCCTTGACAGTGCAGCAAGCTGCTTGATAGCCCTTGTGGCAGCCGCCCTGGGTGCTACCCACCTCTACCATGCCCTCTGGGCAGGTGTAGTCACAGCGGCTGTTTGAATGCGTGTACCAGCCGCAAGTCGGCATCGATGCTTCAGGACAGCATAGAGTGTGTAAGTTGCCATCGCATGCAGTTGTGTCGAGCATGAGCTCCTCCTTGTTATGGCGGTTCTTGTCGGTGCGAAGCACGGCTTGATAGCCGGTTGGGCACATCTGGCCGCAGTTGGTCCATTTGCACTGGTCGATTGTCTTCTTGACCTGAATATATTCGCTGCTGTTGCTCCTTCTTTTCGACGTCATCCCGTGCCGATTCACGGTGCGCTGATAGAAGGAGTTCGAAAAGCGCCCATTGGGCATGTCATGGCTGACTGCCCACACCATGAGGCCGCCGAGGTCCTGCCCCAAGGCAAACTGTGCCTTTAACTCTAGCGTTTCTTCGTCGTCATAAGCCACCCACTGATTCTCCCAGTGAATAACCTTTACCGCTGCATCCTTGTACAGCTTCGGTGTCAATTGCTTCTCGTCAATGATGTCCATGATCTCACTGTTTAGCAAGATACCGTTCTCCCGACTGCAGATGCCCATGTTTGCAGCTGATTCAAAAGTGCAGCCCGGCTCCAAGCATGCAGTTGAGGTAGCAGTAAAGGCTCTACCATAGAAGGCGGTGCCCATGACAACTTTCTTGCTTGGGATATTATTTCGCCAGAGGAGATCCATGGCATCTTGAATCTCGGTAAGATTGGTATGGGCATTAAGAAAGTTACCCAGCCACTTATTCCCTTTGTCCCAGGCCCCGTGAAGATCATATGTCATAATATTGAAGAAATCAACATGCTTCTCCAGTTCGACGATGTCGAAATGTTGTAGGAACCAGTACGAAGCAGGCAACGTAATAGTCAAACCATCTCGACCACCGGAGCTTTTGAGAACTTGTTTCAGCTGGCGAAGGAACTTCGGAAAGTTTTTAAAATCCTGCTCGCGGCCTCCGCGTTCGACGCTATCATCCGGGCCCGGATACTCCCAATCCAGATCCACGCCGTCCAAGTTGTAGGTGGAAAGAAAGGAGATTAGTGACTTGAAGAATTTTTTCTGCGCATCATCCGATGCAGCAAGATCACTAAATGTTGTGCGTGTTGGCCCTGGATCGTTATACGACCAGCCACCAAGAGCGATAAACACTTTCAGGTCCGGATCTTGTTGTTTCAACCGGGCGAGCCTTTTGATGAGAGATTCCTCCTCGCGAGATGCCAACTTGACCTCAAAGGTAGCTGGATCGATGGTACCGAATGCGTAGTTCAAATGCTGTTCGGTATAATCAGCGAATATTCCTATGTAGCGAGCTCATGAAAAATAGAAGAGAGGGCCAACTCCACCGTATATATCCCTAGGGGTATTTGCTCAGGAAAGAAGGTATGGCATGAACGCTTTCGGGACCACCCTTCGTAATAGCCCACAATGCGCTTGAGCGTCGTAAATCCATTGTAACTGGCTGACGGCCGTTTGACCTTTTTGTCGCCACAGAACTCCTTGGTGATGCCACAGTAACCCCATTTGCTACAGCACACATTCAGCGGGCACTTGGAATGTTCAGCGTATTCGCCATAGCCGCCGGGGTCACAGTAAGATTTTGCCTCGCAGCCAGCAACACAGTTCTCAGGTGCACAGTCTTCCGCTGATCAGCAAATGACGGTTCGATGAAAAGGACTTTTGAGCGTCTTACAATCGGGACCTAAGCCACAGAATCCAGCCTTAGAGCAACAGGCGTTGCCGGCACAAGGATTGTTTTGATCACAAGAGGGTTTGAAATCGCAGTTGGCAACACAATCTGCTCCCTATGCCATAGTCAGTATGCTGTAGCTAGTTGGCTCTGCAGGATGATTCCCGGAAAGTTCCTGAGCTTATACGCACACAGTATTCGTCGCCAACTCCGCAGTATCCAGATCTGCCATATTGATCAATCCGAGGTCAGCTCAACAGACTCTCGCTAATCCTCGCATTTTCCATGCTAGATGGGGGGGTTTTATATTGTACTTAGAACAGCATCCTGTGGCACATGGCTTGGAAGCGCTACAGTCCTGCGCAACAGCAGGAAAGGCGCCCCAAAAGGCCACCAGCAACAGCAACAACCTTGTATACATGATAAGGACGCATTGACAACAATAACACAGGAAAACAAATCAAACGATGAGACAGAAGGTGACTTTAACTCCCCTTTTCTCAAGAATGAGATCCACAGTCGGGTAAAGTAGGCCATATTTTCACTACACATGCGCGGAAGCCGCGAAGAGGCTCCGATATTGTTTTCCATTGTCAGACCGTGAGTGCATGGGTAATAGCAAGAAGCCCCTTTAGTCGGTGTTGCATCGATCGTATTTTCCGTCTCTTCCGAAGACCCTGGCTACTTCATCTCCGCCGAAGTAGTTGACGCTATTGAAAGATGTCTCACCCGACAGAGGTAAAGGGAGATAAGTGGAGTAATGATCCCGGCAGCAGTGGGCTGATATCGAGGTAGACCAAACCATCGAGGAGTCTTCACCAGGTCGAGCCAGCTCAGCGTAGTCGATTTCTACAGGCAACAACAAGTCAATCACTAGTAGTGAACTAAGCTGGTGATGCCGAGACAGATTAGTTCCTAATCTGGAGATCTAGCATTTGTCTACTTAAGCACCGTCAGATTCTTTTGCTTGGCAAAATGAAGCCATAGATTCTCGCATGCCGGACCAGCCGAGTTGTGAGAGGGGATAATTTCCGGTCAACCAATGTGTATGAATTGCCAAGCAACGGCGCCTATCGCTAGCTCCGTACCTGCCTGGGCACTGGGCCACTGGTTGAGAACTTGAGACTCCCCAATCAATCAATTGAGCGCAATAATTAGTCCAGGACTTGGCACTCCTCGGTTGCAATGGTCGCATGAGCGTTCCTATGGGCCCGGGTTTGCACCTCGCTAGGCGTTGAAAAAACAGGAAATTAATCGCGCAAATAGTTCTGTACAGCTGGAAAATTCCTTGCTTAGCGGAGACCCAGACAGGAAGGAATCAATAATGTGGTCGTAGATGCAACAAGGGTACTGGCCGTTCAAACAGAGTCACATTCGGCGATTTGTTCCCGTTTAGCTCCATTAAATTCCGATTGTTTCCTTGTGTACAGCCGATATAGGACGATGCAATGAAGAAATCAATACATGTATCCTCCCCCCTGGACCAGACTGAGCTCTGCACAGACAGGCAAGGCGCAGACTTTGCAGCACTACTCGGATGGCAGGCAGACCGAGAAGAATCCCTTTGGGGGGTTTTCTGAGCATACTTGTTTGGATTCTACTCGCGTATCAGACATCACTCGCCTCAGCAGACGCTAACGCGGGCTCGCATTATCATCATGGTCATCACCACCTCCATGCTCGTGGATCACCCCCAGCATCTTCTGAAGGCCCCAAGCCATCCGTCAGCGTAAGCGATAGCGTCGAGGTTGCCCGACAAACCGTGGAGCAGGCTCTTGAGGCCCTGTCAGTTATCAACAAGCTTCGCCTTGAACACGTTCACTTCAACAAGTACGAGTTTGCCCACACCGAAAGCACCTCACGAACCCCGGCTCCGCCTCTCGACGTTACCGCCCCTTCAGTAAATTTCACAAAGCGATCAGGTACGAATGTCACCGCTCCTGGCGACTTCACGTACTCCATCCCGGACGAGCTGAGAGAGGCAGCACGGATTGTCGCTGAATCTAGTCCTCCGGCCAAGGCCACTGGTGATCACGAGCAGGTAGCCGCTGCGATACGGAAGAAGTATGCACTCAAGACCAACGATACCAATTTCCCCCCGCAACGCTTGCAGAAACCAGATGGTTTGGACGGCTATGTAGCTGGATGGGAAGAGCGAGGGAGCTCGTCGGCCCAAAACCAAAGTTTATCCCCCGCAGATGAGCACGAAAAAGTCAAGCGAGAGGCAACCACGTACTGGATGGTGGAGATGCAGCAACGTGGCAAGAGCCCTTTTGCACCCGAAGGCTACAAAATTTGGCGAAATGTCAATGACTATGGCGCCAAGGGAGATGGTGTGGCCGATGACACGGCGGCCATCAACAAGGCTATCGCTGATGGCGGCCGTTGCGGTGCCAACTGTGGTTCTAGCACCATCTATCCGGCAGTTGTCTACTTCCCTCCTGGAACGTACTTGGTCAGCAGTTCCATTATCCAATACTACAACACGCAATTTCTGGGTGATCCAATCCAGGTGCCGACCATTCTTGCAGCGGCGAGCTTCGTCGGGCTTGGAGTCATCACCTCCGATGTGTACGTGAGTGACACCGAGGAGTGGTATATCAACCAGAACAACTTCCTCCGCAGTGTGAAGAATTTCAAGATTGACATTCGCCTGACCAACCCCAATGCCTACGTCTGTGGTATCCACTGGCAGGTGGCGCAGGGCACCTCCCTGGAGAACATCGAGTTCTACGCTCTGACCGACTCAACGCAGCAAGGGATCTACATGGAGAATGGCAGTGGGGGCTTCTTGAGCGATCTGACCTTCGTCGGTGGCAACTTTGGAGCGTTCTTTGGCAACCAGCAGTTCACCACCAGTCATCTCGTCTTCGTGAACTGCAAGACAGCGCTTCAGATCCACTGGGACTGGGCGTGGACGATGCAGGATATCATCATCGAGTCATGCGGCACTGGTATAATCATTGTAGGTGGCGCCGGTGGCCCCATGAGCAGTGGCCAGCCCGTGGGCTCATTGATCGTGACGGACGCCCTGATTGCCAACACTCCCACCGGCATTGTCACGTCGTTGTATGCAGAGAATTCCACGGCTCTGCTAGTCCAAAACACAGGGTTTTTCAATGTTCAGAATGCCATCGTGGATAATGTGGTTTCGAAGACCCTTGTGGCCGGCGGTAATGAGGTGTTTATTGATAATTGGGGGTTTGGCATGCTCTCCACTGAGTCTGGAGTCAGCCAGTTCGTCAATGGACAGGCGATTCCAGTGATGAACCGCGGCGAACCTTTGCTGGCAGCCACAGGATACGTGAAACGCAACTTCTTCACTCGTCGTCGTCCCAAATACTACGACGTTGGAAGAGCTCAGATCATGGATGTGAAGGCCCTGGGAGCAAAGGGCGATGGGGTCACTGATGATGCCCCGGTGCTGAATGCAATCCTTCAGAATGCCGCCAACATGTCCTCAATTGTCTTCTTTCCCTTTGGAGTGTATGTGATAAAGGATACCCTGAACGTACCAGTTGGCAGCCGTATCATCGGCCAGGCATGGGCTCAGATCATGGCAACTGGAAGCAAGTTTAAGGACGAACTCAACCCTCACGTTGCTGTCAAAGTCGGGGAGTCAGGGGATGTTGGCGTTGTTGAGATTCAGGATATGCTATTCACAGTGTCAGGAAATACTGCGGGGGCGGTTCTGATGCAGTGGAATGTGCACGAGTCCGCTCAGGGCTCTGCTGGTCTTTGGGGTAAGTAGGTCACTCTGATCGGTTGGGCGTCTTGTCTTCTAAGGCGCTATGATCCCGTGCAATTGCTCGTCTATTTTCTGACTCTTAAACAGATTCCCATTTCCGTGTTGGAGGTGCGATCGGATCTCAGCTACAGGCTGAGAACTGCCCAAAGTCCACCGGGATCGTCAAAGCCGATTGCAAGGCAGCTTCACTGCTCTTGCATTTGACCTCCAAATCATCCGCATACATGGAGAATGTATGGATTTGGGTTGCCGACCACGACCTCGACAAAGTGACCCAAGACCAGATAGATGTCTATGTTGCCCGAGGAGTCCTGGTCGAAAGCCAGGGCCCAACATGGCTGTATGGGACCGCATCCGAGCATGCTGTACTGTATCAATACCAACTTTCTCGAGCAAGAAATGTGCTCCTGGGCATGGTCCAAACTGAATCTCCGTACTACCAGCCGATTCCCAAGGCCCCCCGGCCATTCGCTACAGGACTGTTTCCGGACGACCCAGCGTTTGATGACTGTCCCAGCGACTCTAAGATCTGCGCAATGGCGTGGGCTGTCCGAATTATCGAGTCTGAGAGTGTTTACCTCTTGGGTGCTGGACTTTATAGCTGGTATTCAGATTACAGCCAGGATTGCCTGAAAACGGAGAACTGCCAGCAAAGGGGATTTCATATCGAGCAAAGTAACGACATCTGGATCTACAACCTGTGCACCAAAGCCATCGTAGAAATGGTCTCACCTGTCGGAGAGCTGGTGACACGAGCTGTTGATAATCGTAACGGGTTTCTTTCCTCCATCCTTGCATGGGTGCGCGTCTCAGCGAATGAGACGATTGGGGAGCGCGAATTTCCTGGCTTTCAGATATATGGCTCCGAAAGTGTCTACTTGGAGGACCTAACCCCAACCTGTCAGACAGCTATGACACAGACTATCAAATGTCACGACGTTCTGCAAGGATGGCAGCAACCAGTGTATCGCGGGTCTCTCGATGACGCGGAGCTGACTGATGCAGTGTGTGACACGGGCTGTGGACGTTCCCTCGAAAGCTATTACAACGGAGTTACTGCTGCTTGTCAAGGGCAGAATTTTACCGTCGCTGCTGGAGTGACATTTCCAGCCCGGGCAGGAGGAACCATTTGGGCAGGATACAACGAGACTTGTTTGAAGGACGACAACACCAAAAAGTATTGCAATGGTAAGCAACCATCTAGCGCCCGGGATGCGGTATACAGCTGCGTGGCTGCGTGGCATGCTCATCTGAACGAGTGGCTGACGACTAGGTGTTGTTGCCAGATATCATCGATGCGTTTACTGAAGTCGATTCGTTTGAAGAGATGGCACATCCGGAGCTTTGCTCTTATTGCTTCGTGCAAAAGCACCGAATCATGCAGGCGTCGCCGTATTCCTACTACCAGGACGCGCAAGATGACTTTTTCCAGCAGCGTCTGAAATACATATACAGCCATTGTGCTGGCGAAACTGGCCCCACGGATAAGAAAAGCCCGCAGTACCAGCCAGTAGAGCAAGAGCCGGTCCCGTGCTTCACAGAAGTTACGTATACCACCAAGCAGGGCGACACATGCGATAGCATCGCACGCACTTACTCCGTCGCCTCCGCTGCTCTGCAGGCGGCGAACCCCGGGCTCATAAACAATTGTACTGAGGTCAAACCTAGTCAAGAGCTCTGCATTCCGCTCACGTGCGAGAAGCTGTACATCTTGCAGCCCGAGGACACCTGCGATTCCATCGAAACGGCCACAGGGATCGGCTTAGACAATCTTCGGGTGTACAATGCATGGATCAATTATTTCTGTGATAACCTCCAGCCGACTGTCTGGATCCATGGACGCACACTGTGTCTTACTCCTCAGGCTGGATTCTACAACGTCACGGATCCTATCCCGGGTGTTATCGTCGCTCCCGGTGGCAGAACAGGATACACTGGGACGGCCAAGACGCCTCCGTCGAACGCAACTTTGGCAGCAGGGACGACACTTGCTTGTGGTAAGTGGTATACAGTGACAGCTGCGGGTGAGACCTGTGCTAGTATATGTGCGTCAACCGGCATTACCAGTGACCTGTTCCGCCAGGTGAATCCAAGCTTGATGGGAAGCGCTGTGGAAGATTGTACTGGTCTACTTAAAGTCGGATCTACGTACTGTGTGGGACCACTTTGGGGTTGGAATACCGTAGGGAACAGCATTTAGCAAGAAGTAAGGTGGAAGCAGCCTGTATCTAGATATAATACCACTTAGCCAGAAGGGCGTCCGAACGATGTACTCACCAGTCTAGGGTCTCTTATCCATAGTCATAGCAGCGTCGTATCTTCTAACGCTACGTCATTAGCCCGGATTCACTTCTCGAATGTCAAGAACAAAATTTTGCTAGTAAATAAGGTCTAATATATGTAACAATTCGTCTACCTAATAGACTACTTGGGACCAATTCCCCATCAACAAATGGGCTTGTGGTTTAGTGGTATAATACCCCCTTAGCATGGGGGTGGTCCGGGGTTCGATTCCCCGCGAGTCCATTTTTTGCCATTTTTGATTAACCAGTGGATGCAATTTTTTTTTGCCTGTCTTGCAACTAGCTTTCCTCGACCTTCCATGTACTCTAAAGAACTGTTCTTACTGGTATTTATGATAATACCCATTTGCTTAAAAGTAAATTGCAATACGCCTTGCGAATATCAGCAGAAGACCAAATGTGCTATTAAGGACTATTTGCTCCCGTTTTATATAGCCCTTCTTTGCCGCGTAGTGACGGTTAATGGACGGTAGGTTCAGAGAGTTAATTTTGAAACGGCCCTCATCCTGCAGCAGCAAAGACAGTGGTATATACCTCGGTGCTTTCCCTGGTCATCTACTTGTTCTCATTTTCTCTTTCGCCTGCGCGGCGAACTTCTGAATTCTAACGGAGCGCTGTTCATGTTTAACTCCTTCAGTTGCCTGACTAATATACTGGGGTGCTTTATATTGTCCTTTACGCCAGGTTAAAACGGACTACTGTATTGTGCAGGGTATACTCACCTGTTCAGGTCGCGCTGGCTGATTGCCTTGTTTGTTTGCCAATGGTGACGGGCTTGTCCTGGCATGTCGCTGCTCTTCGGCTTGCCGGAAACTGCTTGGAGTTGAGGGGTTGGACGGAAGTCGGTGCTTTGTCAGTCGCCTCCTGATGTCATAGTCAATTTCTGTTTGATACTTCTGCAAAGCCCAATAGTGAATGGTGTCATGCATGCGTTGGAGTTGCAGTGTGTTCCAGAGTATATCCAGTCGCCCTTTCCAAATGCATCTCATTCGCTAGATGAGTGTGATGGAAGGTCTCTGTTAGCAACGATTCCAGGTCTTCCTTCAGTCGAGTTTCGAGAAGATTGAGTCAGACTCACATATAGAATGATTGGCTTATTGTCATCGCAGTCGGCGCCGACAAGTGGCTCTGCATAGGTTAGAAACACTCTGGCATTTCCTCCAATGAAAGTCAATGCAACCACTGGATGATGATAATCGTGCGTTGGTCTCTCTGATAGTCCTCGAAGCAATGTGATGCAGGCTGAACTACAGTTTGCCGCTTGATAATAACACTACTCGATATCCTGTCGCGATGCGCTGGGTCTTTTGACTTCAACCACCGCCCATGGGTAACAGATCAGTTTATCATTATTTGAGTTTTTGCGGGAGGTCCCTGTTTCAATATTGGATGCACCAGTTCTGTCTAAGTCTTCAGCTCCAGTAACATCCACACCCTCCTTGTGCCTGTATCCACGGCTGGGGGTGAGCTCTTTGTATGACTCAGAGTCAAGATCTTCGTCGTCCTCCAGGCTGCCTTTGGTGCCGTCACTGCCGTCACTGCTGTCGTCTTCTTCTTCACTACTCTCTGGCTCGTAGTCCTCGTCTTCTGATGTTGTGTAGTCATACTCGTCAAGTTCACTCGATCACTGTCTTCAATTTGTGGGCCTATGTTATGAAGCTTGTCTTCACTACCTGGATTGCGTTGCTGGGCTTTCGCCCCCTGTGGAGTCTTTTTAATGTCGGCGCAATGCTTATTCAGTGATATCAAGGGGCATGAATGCAATGCCTCAGCCTCTTCCAAGAGGTTCAGGTCTGTCAATGAGAATACCGCATGAGCATGTCCTTTGTCCGTTTCTCGGTGGGAGAGGATATCGTTTTGTATGACAAATGCAAAATACCAGTCCGGCTTGGGAATCGATAGTATTTCGCTCTCTTGTAATGGCTTAACTGTACGGTAGAGGAAGTCGTGAGTGTATTAACTTGTTACGGCGGAACCGTTCTCTTACCTTGGCGACGGAGCATTGACTATGCCAGTCATTGCGAACAAGCTATGCCTGGCTGAAGGAGTTTGAGTCTCGGCCGCTATAACGTCAGTTGAGCATACCCTGTAGCTTGATGAGTCATGGCTTATAATGTGGTCGCAAATTCGTTATCAAACTGATCATGAGCTGAGCTGATTGAACTGGGAGAATAGTTTCTTGAATCAGCAGCCTCCTGTGTATTAAATCTTGGGAAACAAAATGCGTATGTTTTATCTGCATGCTTCTTCCAATCCTTGAATATATAGTTGGCGAATATATAGTTGGCGAGCGTCTCTCCTATTTTGCTCTCCACGCCACCCTTGCGCTCCAAGACCACTGCATGTTTGTACTGAGCAAATAAATTAGTACTTTTCTTTCTGGCGGCTGGGGAATATTCTCTGTACAAGACTATACGCTGCTTTTAAATTTTTCAGGTGCCTCTTTCTGGCCTTATTTTGTCTAAGGGCACTCTTGTTACAGGCTATTTCTCCTTTAAACTACCCATCTCGATAGGCCTCTGGTAGTTTCTTGTATAGGCTTTTCAAAAGATGAGGTTCGAGGCGCTTCCGAGCAATCTTGTCGTTGGTATGGACTCAGCATTTTCGACAAAGTACCTTGTGCACAGCGTAAACTCTACCTTTTTGGGCGGAATGATGCGGTCGAACGAGAGGATTCGATCTCTGATTTGCGCAATTCCATCGGGCCAGCCATCCTCGCTGATTTCCATCTCAATAACAATGCCATTGCGTTGAAGAGTCTCACGACTGAGCTTCCTTGCAGTCGGGGCCATGGGATATGTTTCAATCGTCAGCGAAAGATAGAGCACGTAGGGAAATATTATGACGACTAGGAAATGTCCCCAATATACCTTGGGGAAGCCCTTTCATTTGAACCCCTGGCTTGGTGCTGACGCGATTGTTTCTGTTGGAATTGCGGCGCAGGCTAATCCCTGTCAATGCCATTAAATGCTACCACCGCGCTACACTGACTAAATACGCATGTCGTGGAGATGCCTTATTCAGTAATTGCTCCTGCTCAACTGCGGAGGAAACGCCATTTTAGCGAGATCCCTGTGCTCAGTCTGTGCCCTGATTCAGGTACGCACGGCTGAGCTGCATTAGCCCGAGTCAAGGTCATGAGGCACACTTGACTCCTCACAATTTAGCGGGCTGAGCTTCGGACAAGCCGTATGTCCAAGAGCATCTGCTGCTAGGGGCGGTTCATGACCCAAATTCTTACGAAAAGCCATGCTTTTTCGGGGCTGTTATCAAAGATCGTTGAAAGACGGCCAATTAGAGCTTGTAATGGGTTTATCTTAATCCCTGTTTGCTTCTACCCTCCGTTGCATTATCATAGGACCAGATTCTCCGGAAATTGACACAAATGAGTAGTCGACGCCATGTCTATCTGTATCAGGCATGGTTCTTGACTTCGCCGAGGTTCGTCTCGATGGAACTGAGTAAATCATATGGACAGGGCTAGTCTCATCCTTTTATCATTCAACTTCTACTTGCTCAGCACCAAGACTCTCTCTCACTCATCAGAAACCGATAATCTCATAACCGCAGATCTAAATATAGTACATTATCTCGAAAGCATAAACTATGTACTTCCCTGTTTTCGAACGGCACAGACAGGCCGTACCTCAAAGCTACGGACATTGTGCAATGTAATCCCTTCACCCAGCCCTTTACTAGCCTCCTTGATCCGCTCGTACAAGACTTCATGAGCAGAATGCTCACTGACGCCGTCCTCAAAGCTACCACGGCCGTCTTTCCAAGTATAGAACAATGACCGACCCGGCCGGGTCTGAATGTCCCACCGCCGCTGGATATTTAGCTCTGCGTACTCCAACCGCAGATCCAGCGGTGGGTCAACGACGACATACAGCACTGCCGGCCAATAGGGCCAATTGAACAGATCATGCAGTACCGAGGGGTTGCTATAGACCTGCGCCTCGGGCACAGCTATGCCACCCACCTCCAGTGCGTATGAGCTGAAACAGTGGTCGAGCCTAAACATCTGATCATACGGCTCGACGAGGAACTCGTCCCATTGCTCGAGCGGGACGTACAGCACGTCGTGCTGTGAGTTGAACGGGCGCGCAAAGATTGGAGATTGTTGGTTGCCGGAGAAGCGGACTGAGATACCTTGCTCCCGACACCAGGCTAGAGCGATACTGCGCGCTTCGCGGTTGACGAAGAACAGTGGGACATTGACTTCCACTTGGTCTAGTAGCTCAGGACTAAAGTAGAAGTGTGGGTGGGATGGATCGGTGGGGTCGTATCCCTGTTCGGTTTCGGAGAGGCGTCGCTCGAGCCAACAGCCTTTCTTGAAGAAGATTAGGGCTGGGCTGTCTTTTTCGGGGAGGGCTGCGTGCCAGATTAGAATGCGCAGTTCCGGGGGGAGGCGGGTGAAGTGAGGAAACGTGGGTTGTGTCGTTGCCTTTGCCGTTGCGGCCGAGTTCGTTGACATTTTGCTTATGTTTGATGTCTTCTAGGGAATTTTTCAGACTGTCTGCTCTATTTGGTTCTTGGTTGTAGTCTAATTTATGGAATGGGGGTGTGAGCCATACTTAACATAATAACTAGGCTGACAGAAAAATGCTTCGCCTCATTGCTCGTTCACAGCCTCAGTATACAGTTGGCGAATCATAAGGCTCATATAGTGGCCCGTTTACATAATATTCCTGAGCATTCAACTGGCCAATTAATGCGGTTAACAATGGATATCTTGGCACATATAAGAACTAGGAATACGCTGGTGCCTTTACTATCCCTGGCTTCCCTGCCATACTTTCTGTCAAGAGACGAACACCCAGGCCAACAGAAGGCACCGCTTATGTATTATGACTTACATGAACAGCTAAAGTATAAACAATTCAAGCAGAGTCAAGCCAAATTAACCGAAATTCGAACTCGATTACACATTGTAAGTGTGAGAGTTAATATGGATAGTAGACACAGTCCAGGTCTTGCCTCCGTCCGAAGTAGTAAATCCGGAAGAGGTAGCTTCGTTGATGGCCAAAGTATTGCCGAACGAGCTGTCAGCCGCGTTCAGGATAATTTTGGTATCAAGGTATTCTACATTCCGTCAGTTCTGACCACTGTCGCAGTGAAAGTAACTTACGGTGAGCAGCAGCAGTGCTGTGGCACGCATCATCCTGGCATTCGACGGCTGTACCCCAGCCTTGAGCTTGACCGGAACCTGCTTTTGTCAGTATTATCTATTGCAATGGAGGCGAGGGACTGACTGGTAGATAGTGTGGAGACAATCTTTCCGTTAATGGCCACAGTCTGGTCGTACTTGCCGGTGCTGTCGTTATACTTGTCTGTACATCATTAGACGGGTCTGTCTCAGATCTTGGTGAACGTACAATGCATGGTGAGCTTATCACCCGCGCTAGCAGGTACTTGGGTACCCCCTAGTTGTGTTCCTATACTGGCGTTAGCATGAATATTTATGCGCTTCAGTCGATCTTGACCTACCCTGGAGAGTACTAGCCCACGTGCACCATTGTCCAGCTTTGGCACCACAGTTCCTACGCCCGTCAGCTTTGATCTCTAACATTGAGAATGTATGCATACGCCGCAGGATCCGCGAAAGACACGGCAAGAGCCTGGATCAGGTCGCCTCCGCTAGTGCCCATGCCCGGCCATAGGGCCAGACGGTCCTTTTGCGGGCTTGGGGTGTCCGGGAGGACAAGGGTTGTGGTAGCCTCTCGGATCCATGACGAGGTAGGTCCGAGGGAGAAGTATGGGCCGAAGCCGACTGTGGTCTGGCAGGAGGCCAGACCAAGGAGCGAGAGAAGGGCGAGGGCTTTGGCGGCGGACATGTTGCTTGTGCTGAGAGAAGCAGTGAGAACACGGGAAGTTCTGATTTATAACTGCGTAGATTAGTGTAAACGGACAAATGCCGTGATCAGTGTCGTCTCAGGCTAATTTCTCCGTTCTGGAGCAGGTCGCTCCTCCAATAATACGAGCTTGATGGTCGAGTCCTCCAGGGGTCGGATGTTTCATTTTGTTTCGGGTTCTGCAGAAATCCCACCTGTGGATATGTGGATCAATAAACTTGGACCACTTTATTTAATTTAAGAACACTCTAGCTTTGGCACGCTTGACTCGCGTGTGTTTCGGATAATATCCGCATATAAAAAGCCGTCGCCCCGCAATCAGGCTACTCTAAATCAATATATCGCCAACTCTGTCATAGCGCATCGCCCCTGAGAACCCTAAAGCATTTCTCCATGTGGACATTCCTCGAGCCTGCTGGTGGCACCCACACAGCCGGGTTCTTCTGGAAGAAACCAGATGCTGGCAACGTCATCCCACTGACTCCACCGGCATAATAGATCAATTCGTCTTCCAACGGAGATCGCGTCCCCCCCGCTATACAGAGGGCTGATTTTCTGCAATTAAAGCCAGTCTCATCTGCGTTGTTCTTAGGGCAGGGAGGAGGTTCTGCAGGGAGCGAATCGTTCTCAACCACAGTCATCATACAGCTGGATGCAAAACCGGTCCAAGTGTTTATACTTCCGATTTCTTTTTTGAAACATCATTCAAAATGCAGCTAAACTGTACCTGGGAAATCTACGGGATATCTATCTTCTGTTCAATTTAATGATAATGTACAAACTATACTCAGTAATAATGTCATATGGACATGCATATGGCCCCCTGTACGAGCTATCCAACGCTGGCTGTACCTTCCAGCCTGGAAGGTCCCATGCAAACCACCCAACCTGCCAACCGTAGTGTTTGGCGGATCTGGCAAACTGTCAACGGTCACTTTCCTGTTCCTATCCTGCCATCCTGCAATTAAGCTGCTTGCAGCAGGTTGCGCTGGAGCATAGTGTTGCAAAACCAATGGTCTAATTATTTTTCTCAGCTAGTCAGCATCAGTTTGCCCCAAGGTATCCTAGGTCTAGCCTGCTATTGGCGTCACTCACATAAAGCATTAGGCGTACAAATACGGAGCCAGTTGTATCTTGTTGTTTTGTGAATTTGCTGAAGTTTCTAAAAGGGCCACTGCAAAAGCAGAAGGGAGTAAGTGTCGTTCTTGGCGGCTGTTTCGTAGACGGTAGGTTGTAACAGAGAGTGAGCATGTCTCCCACTACTAGTGAAATGATTCCTCGTGCTGCTGACATACTTGTTGACTTGCACTAAGTTGCGGCAGAACAAGTGTTCTCATCCTCATAGCTATACTAGCTAGGCTGCAGGATTTGCTATAAGCATTATGGCAAGAACCACAGTAGGAGATCCAAGAATTACAGCTATCAAACAAACATTGAAGCCACTCGGGCTGGAACCTACTAAACTGAACATGGATTCGCTGTACAGTAGGCTGGTAGGCCAAAGAGCCAATGCTAAATTGATTTAAAGGATCAATTGCTCCCTGCCGCTAATCGTCTCCGGGTGTGGCGTGACTTAGCCATTGTGGCCGTCACATTGTGGCGCGCTGTAACCTCCTGCAGTCGTTCTGATTGAGGGTGGGAGATTTTCATTCAGCACCAAATTATGCTGGTCCCGCCAGTTATCAAGAGCATGAAAGGAACCTCTGGTGTCTGGATGATCCAGGCCTAATACCTTATTGCGCAGCCGACAACATGCTTCAAGTAGAGCTAAGGCATCTGGAAGCCTTCTTTGAGATTTCCAGGTATATGCAAGGTTTTCCATGCTGGTCAGAGTGTCGGGATTCTCAGCGCCCAGCACTGCCTTCCTTATCTCCAACACTTGGATAAATAGCTTCTCAGCTTCATTCCATTGTCCTTGACACCCGTAGGTGTATGCCAGGTTTGATATGCTGGTCAGGGTGTCAGGATGCTCAGCGCCCAGCACTGCCTTCCTCATCTCCATCACTTGCACCTCCAGCTTCTCAGCTTCAATCCACCGTCCTTGATCCTTGTAGGTTAATGCCAGGTTGCCCATGCAGGCCAGMGTGTTGGGATGCTCAGCGCCTAGTACTGTCTTACAAGTCTCCATTACTTGCATAGACAGCTTCTCAGCTTCAATCCACCGTCCTTGATCCTTGTAGGTTAATGCCAGGTTGGCCATGCTGGACAGCGTGGAAGGGTGATCCGGCCCAAGCACTGCCTTTCTCATCTCCACCACTTGCACCTCCAGCTTCTCAGCTTCATTCCAACGTCCTTGATCCCAGTAGGCTAATGCCAGGTTGCCCATGCAGGCCAGAGTGTTGGGATGCTCAGCGCCTAGCACGGTCTTAGAAGTCTCCATTAATTGCGTAAACAGCTTCTCAGCTTCATTCCATCGCCCCTGATTCCGGTATATTTCTGCCAGGTACACCATGCTGGCCAGTGTGGAAGGGCGGTCCGGCCCATGCACCCTCTTTCTCATTTCTAGGACCTGTAAAATTGCAACTTCAGCGTCATCCCATTGTCCATCTTGGTAGAGACAGAGGCCATATCTCCAAATAAGATCCATTCTGCACGTCCAATCTTTGCCGACAAGATCGGCTTGCAGTGCATAACGCGCGTGTGGCAGGTATCTCCTCCAGACAGTTCTGTTCTTGTGATCGTCGTTCGGAAACACTTCCTGTAGTCGCACAATTACTCTCTCCGTCCACTCAGCAAGCTTCCGTTCTTTTCGAAGCCAGTTCCGCGTAGCCAAATGCACCAGTCGATGGAGATCAAGAACCGGGTCTTCCGGACGTCTGCTGACGAAAGAATAGGCATTTAGAGTTCCAATGGCGTCTGTCTCCTCCTTCCGCGACGACCCTAGCGGAAGAAGAGATTGCGGAATCTCCTTCGGATCTACACAGGACATGAATGACAGATACTGGGCTGCAAGAGGATTGCTCTGCTGAATCTGCTCAAATGAGATTAGCCACGTCGTGGCCACTGGGTTCGTCGTGTTGCGATATCTCCAATCATCCTTAAAGTCTTCGCTGAGAAGAGCGATAACCTCCTCTTCTTGCTCCGCTAGGAGCGATAGATAACACCCAAGTGTTATTCCGTTCTCGTTGATGTACGCGGCTGCCTGTGAGATAGCCAGTGGTAGGTAAGCGAGCTCTGCGAGAAGATCAGCTGTGTCATGCCCATTGTTGACGAGGCCCGGATTGATGAGACACTTCTGCAGTAGCTGCGTAGCGGCCTCTTCGTCCATCTCCGGGATTTCCACGACATTCTTGTGTGCGAGCTTGGCCGCTGTCTTCCTGTCACGCGTTGTGAAAATAATGGATCCTTGACCGCTGCTTGGCAGGTAGTCGACTAACGCCTGGGATCCCTGTTCCGACTCCTGCTCAGATCCAGCCTCGGCGATCCACATATCAATGTCATCGGCGTTGTCAAACACGACCAGCCACTGGCCTGTATCATCCTTGCTCAGGTGTCCCTGCACGAGTCTCTTCACATCTGCCTTTTCCTCTTCCCAGCCGGGTATTCTAAGCTGCCACGCGACGTCACGGTATGCTTGATGAAGACTTTCCCTGTTGGTTGCGGGTATCCAGATAATCAAGCAATGCTTGTGCTTATCCTTCGTTCGGTAGAGCAGTTCAAGCACCAGCTGCGTCTTTCCTACACCACCTAGCCCCGTAATTGCGATTTTTGCGGTATGATCCATAGTAAAAAGCTTTCCTTCAAGCTCAGAAAGCTGAGACTCGCGACCTGTAAAGAGGGGATTTCTTTCGAATGGCACAAGCCAGGTTCTACGACGCGCGGCTGAATGAGAGTTAGTAGGAGCAGTAGTAGCTTCTGGACACCGTACCTGACTGCTGATGGATCGTGCGTATGGTGTATTCCTGTGCAATTTAGTAAGAGATGAGCTAACCAAGTATCACTGGACTTACGTCTACAACGGCGCCAAAGGATGTTTCGGTCTTGTCTGTTTATATCAGTCAAATGATGCCTTGGATTACTATGCGAAATTCTCAAGATACACACTCTGCTTGAGTCTCAAATTCTGAATACAGTCTCGCACACGGTACCTCTGCGCCACGTGAGTAAGGTACCCTTCGGTAGCCGCTTTGATGGCGCCCTTCTTGTTGTACTCATCGAGCCCAATATCCTGCAGTCCTTGATCGACATTGAAACGGAAATACCGGTTTTTGTCGAAATGTTTAGCCCATCTTTCTATAAACCTCTTCTCCGTGGCCTCTGTCTCCGTTGCGATCTGCACGACCGTCTCGCTGAGAAATTTGATCATGCCGTCTTCGAATGCCTTCTTTCCAGGGTTCCCTGTCCCGATTGATATAAAACACTTGACAAGTTCCTTCAGATCTTTTTCGTCTGAGCCCCAGATATTCGATGCTTCTCCTTCCACCTCGTCCACGGGATTATTTGCGCCAAAACCCCCATCCGCGAACGTACGATCATCGATACTAACGGGGTCGAAGAAGGTGGTAGCGGCGGATGTCGCAAGGCCAGCCTGGCAAATTGTCGCAGGAATATCCGGCCAATCAGTCAAGCTATAGCTTCGGAGACGGATCATGTCCTTTGTATCGCGATCGATTGTACATACAAAGCTGTTCTTGTCAGAATCTTGACTCATCACATAGGGCAAGCACATACGTCCGACATCCGCGCTCAGTTCCATCATTGAGCAAGTCCGTCTCGGACACACCCTTCTGGGTTATCACCTTTTTGATCGCGCTTTCTAATCTCGCGGAATCGAATCGCGGCTTGACTCCACCTTTGATGTTTACTGGAATACGGCTCAGTTTCTCGCCGAAGACGTCTGCCGCCAGACCAGTATACGCGGCAATGCATTCATCGACGTCCATTTCGAGCCGACCAAGCATGATCGCAATCAGCCTGTTCCGGCGGTTGGGTCAGTCACATTCCTCGAGGAACAGGTCTACCTACCCGCCTGTGCTGGTGCCTCCGATAAGGTCGAACACTTCGCATGGCTTCACCGAAGGAAGGCTGTTCTTTTTTCGTTCGTGATTCAGTCGATCCATGATGATTTTCAAGATGTAGAGCGTTGAGAGCCCTCGCACGCCGCCGCCGTCTAGGGCCAGCAAACAGAGGCCTGTACTGTCAAGAGGGTTCTGCTCTCCGCCGTGCTTGGTCGACATTGCCTGCTCCATGGCTTAATGGATATCTGGGATAGGCTTGCTCTTCCGAGTTTCAGAGTGGATACCAACCGAGGAGAATGTCGCTGGTAGCGGGTTGGGCGAGGAGCCAGCTGTCAGACACTTAAGATGGTCAACCCCTGCCATTCAGCCCCATCGCGTCACACGGTTCCCCGCAGCTGCTTGGCTCAGGCAACAGATTTCGATTCGCTCACCCCTAGTACTACTGCTACTCCCTATGCTAACCACTAAGATCCAATGACTGTTCTAAAACTATTCTAAAAATACACTAATCAACCTCCAATTCTCGAAAGTCGCGGGGAGCCTGCAAGCCACGAACTTCGGCACGCTAGTTGACTCGATGAGATGTCGCTTCGTCAAGGTGGGCTGCTGAGCCAGATGATGTTGGTGGTCAGACTATTCGGTGGATTCGCTGCAGGAAGTATCACTTGCCTACCCAATCATCAATCTCATTTTACCGCGCTTCACTGGAAATCCCTCCATACCAGAGCCATTGATATTCAGCATCGTGGCTCGAGGAACCCCTGAAGATTGGAGCCAATAGAATAAGGATGTTCTGATCTCTTGGAGATATGATGCAGCCTTTTGAGACCAGTACTATTATCCGCTACATGGAGTTTCATTACCGCTAGCCTGATTAGGTATTCGGATACATTCATGACGACTAGTAGTCACAATAGTCCCGGGAGGGACGTCTTCAAGGGCGAAGGTTGAATCATTCATATGATCTATCAGCGTTCCACTACTTATGATTTGACTATAGTATGTTAATCTTTTAGCAAATGGCACCACCTCATGGAATTTCCGTGATGTAGCTTCAATCAGAAAGCATAGCTTGTTGTACATTGTCTGTACTTAACATACTCTAGCCCTACAGTAAAGATGCAACAACACATAGAGGTTTTGAACTTGGATTTGATTGTGTAGCTCAGACGATAATGATAGCTCCCAGAAGCGGATCGAACCAGTAGAGCTCAGCAATATGCCCATCATCTACTTAAAAGCAAGCTGAGATAAATCCCACCAATCTGCCCAATTCTGCAAATCACCTAGTGCAGATACCTATAGTCAATCAGAACCATCCCCTCGACATACTGCTCCCATCTGATCATGTCCTTGTCATAATCCCAGTTGTCAATCTGCTGTGTGATGCACTGGATGGCTGCGTCCGTCAGTCCCTTGAGAGAATTATCCTCGGTGATGATCTCGAAAATCAGATCGCCTACCTGCGTGTCGGGAAAGGACTCCCGACGGGGGGAGAAGTTGCCGCGGCCGGCTTGCAGGATCTTCAGCACTTCACTGAGCATGGTTAGAGCAGGGAGGTCGGGGTCATCAGGGCGAATCAGGAGGAAACTCCTGTAGGTGCGGGCCTCGTGGAGTTTGAACTTGGGCTGCTTCGGCATTGTGAGTGAGGTATCCGGCGTGTGTTTGTAGTGTTAGTGGGTGGAAGTTGGGCTGTTTGGATTGTTGTAGGTAGTGCTGAGAATGGTGGAATTGCAGAGAGTGAGTAGGAGTGTAAGAGAGTTGAGGAAGAAGAAGATGATGGTGCTAATGATAGATTCGAAGTTGTATTTATATCGAGGATTGAGACATCTTTCGAGGAGTAGGGTTGTTATCTTAAACATACAACAATGGCTTTATTTCTATGTCCTAGACACACCATTATCATGGCATTGTTGGCCATTGACGGCTTGAAAGGGAGGCTCAAAGGCTTGTCTCAGGAAATAGACGGGACCATGGTCTCTCGAGACTCATCGCCCTAACAAAGAAATGCCAACCGGGTTCGAATGCCACGTTCAAGGGTTCTCTGTTTGCCGATTCGAAGAGATGTTTCAATCCCTACAGCCATGTCGAAGAGCCCTTTTGGATCGAGGAGTTTTCGTCTGAACAGGACCGAGTCTAGGACAGCATTCGCTTTCTCCGGCAAACAGCTTGTCACGAAACGAGTGTCAGTACCCAGGGTTCTTGAATTGCTTTCCAAAGAGGCCGAAATTAGTCTTTGTGAGGTACAGTGACTCTAACGTAGGATCTCACAACGTATGAGACTCCAGCAGCTGAATTTTGGATATATAAGACAAAATCTGATAGTCTCTAGTTCTACGTGGTCTCCATTGATGAGCTCGAAGTGTATAATGATAAGCGACTAGATACATGAAGCAAAATGTCTAGACATCTTAACCTTGACAACATATTTGACTGCACTAGCCTTCCCTTCCACCAGGTTGGTCAATGCCACCCGGACTCCGCTGAGTATCTTCATATATCCACGTCATTTTCTGTTATGTACATGAACTTCGAGCCACTCCTCAATATCTTCATCCTCGGCCTCCTCTAGTAGTCTCCAGATCCGCCGACGATTCCGCAGGCGGAGGAGAGCATGCTCTAAAGGTTGCCCCGGTTCAAACACCTCCACTTGTGCAAGGGTACGAACAAGGCGCTCCCAATCCCAAACTTCTTCTGCTTCAAATGTCGGAACGTCCACCGCATCGGATGTCACAGGGCAGCTCTGTAGGGCGGAGATGTCCAAATCCCAAAGCCATGGTAAAATCTGCTGATTGAAAAGCAAGTCACGCCACAGCCTTGACGGTAAGGAACGAGTGCATGTCTGCTCGGGGTTGATAAAAGGGTGCAAATTTTTATAAATCATGTCTTGGAGCTCAGTGGGTAGTGCCTCTAGTTTAAGAGATATACCAGATCGTCCTTGCAAGGACGGCGGAAGAGGTCGCAGGTATGAAAGGATCTCCTGAGTGAGTCCTGGTATGGGGTATGGTGCCATTTCGTATTCCTAATGGCAGGTTGTTAGTGATGGGATGGAAGCACCATAGGTTATACTTATGTAGAACTCACATAGACCTTCTGGTCTCCAAAAGCCCACGCGACATTGTGAAAGAGGTCGGTGTCCCGGAAGTAATAGAAATGTGGCTCAACTACACGTCGGGGCGCAAACGAGCCGTTGCGTCCATAGGGATAACCAGAAAGCACCCTAGTTAATCGTTGTTCAAACACTTCATAGAATTGGCTGAGAGTGGTAGGGCGCTTTGGGCCAACCGACACTCCAGTTTTCAGAAGAGCCTGGCGATAGTCGACCAGACGTCGTATCATGTCAAGGCATTCTGAATGTACTGTTACATACGGGTACTCCGTATATAGATCATGGACTATTTTTGACGAGTGCTTCAAATAACGCTTGGGTTCTAATTTTAACAACCGCTCCCCATAATGCACACCGTCGATCTCGATATCTAAGGAATCAGAAATCTCTTCGGCAGATCATAGTTTTCGTACAAGAATGAGAGTTGAAAGAGTAACCCACCATCTATCCCGAGTACTTCTAGCGGTAGATCATGATTTGGCCGGCTCGCAATATCCCAATCTTTCTMGTAGTGATAATTCTCAGCTCGGATGGCCTGCGGTACAAACCACTTGTACCTCTCAAGATTCTTGTTTCGCACTTCTGCTACCACCACCTTGATCTTTATAAGCGGACTATTGATTTAGAGGGACTGAAGAAGAGCTCACAAAGCTTGGGGCACCACAGACAACACAGCATATATCTTCCGCGTGGTAGCCCTTATAGTATCGCTCGAGTTCGAAGAGATCGCCCTCGGATGGAAGCTCGCTGGGGTGGAAATCCATGGCAGATGAGAAGGAACTTTCGGATTTCGATCCAGGAACACGGACACAAAAAGCAAGATAGTGGATAATAAATGACTCAGACAAGGTTACATCTTTTAGCGCCTTTAAGTATACTAAACAAAATATCTAGCATGTGAGCACATCAATATACTCTGTTTATTGGTTAGTTCCACTGGTTGGCTTGGCACTGTATGTCCATTTCATGACTTTGTTGCCAAGCTAAATTAGCGCATAGTTCTTCATTCGCGCTTTTTCCATAGTACATACGGCGGACTAGATTGACCACCCGGTCATAATGAATTTTTTGAAGTCGGTTATATACAGACACACAGAGTAGTTTACTGTAGTATTTAGCGAATTCTTATTAACCATTCTATTATTTACGTAGTGTGTACTAGGAAGTTCTCAATTTTTTTGAATTATTAACTATAGTACGGAGTAGTCCGAACCTCGGCTGACTTACGTCGTGTCTCATGGTTATATTCAGCATGCAGTGACTGCTATCGGGAATTGAAGGAACGAGAAACTTGTCACTAGCAGAGCGAAAAAAATAATCAATGGAGTTAAGGGGCTGTTGAGGGGGGTGCTGTGTTGCCACCCGTTACGATGGCGACCTTCCCGGCGAGGCCTGGGATGAATTCGTGCAAATTGTTGCTCATTACTAGACTTCAGCGCACTGTGGAGAGGAAGGTAGTTCTGCGTTGCGTCTAGCTCATATTGCGTGTTGCTCTGTCCTTTTATCTTATACTAACGGTTAGACCGGGCAGCTGCAGATGCTTGCMTCGAGTACGGAGTTTAGATGCGCCACTCTTGATCCGAGGGCAGCGGGGTCAATAACAAGGTGTGGGTGCGGAGTGAAGCGCATATCAGTCGATTACCATCGCCTTAATAGGTTGTTCGGTTTAAGGTTATGGTTTGGACCCGTTTTGCGGAGGGCGAGTCTGATGTGGATTGGGTCATCTTGATGAAATGTACTATCAGTGGTATTCGGATATCAAGGATTCAAAGGTTTCCTACTTTCTCATTCAAAGCTTCAACGCTAGTCCGACGAAACCGTTGGAATGCTCCGCGATGGCGACAGTACCACGGGATGAAAAGTGTCAGGACCTAGAAATGGAGATCAGCAATGTATTTACTCGCAAGGCATCTCTGGTACTGTGTGACCCAAGGTCAGCAATCTTACAATAAGTCCCCTCTTTGATTCACGTATACTTTCTTGGCCCCCGCGGACTTGTTAACCTCCGACCCACGGGGATAAGGTTAACTCATGGACGTTTATTTTAGCCTCCCCATGGGTTTAGCAGTTCAGTTCAACAATATCAACACTCTTTCATCCCATTTGTGTCCTTTCCGTTTTTGATTCCACTGCTTTGACTGGCCAGTAAATCCTTATTATTTCATACCTAGTACAGCCCACATTCCAGGGCTATTAAAAAGGCACCATAGGCAAAATGCTAGTCTCTACGGGCATTTTCTAAGTTGACACGGTGTATACGCCCCGACCTGAGTATCCAAGTTACAACTAAACACAAAAGCAAAGCCTGACATAACATTTACATGGTCTATGGCTTCAGCACCACATGCCTACCCCAACCACTCAGCTTCGCAGCCGCCTCCAATGCCTCTTGGATCTCCTCGAGCCCAAATTCCTCCGTGTGAGTGACACCAGACTTCTTACCAAGAGGAAGCAATCCGGATTCGACCATCTGGATCATCTGCAACACATGCTGGCGATCGTACATAAACCGCCCCTGGATCCGAATGCTCTTGAACATGATCTCAAGGTAAGGAAAGTCGATATTCCCCGGGTTACCCCCCATCACGACGCATCGACCGAACGCACGCAATGCCCGCATGCCAGACGCCAGCAGCGATGATCCCTGGGCCGCTGGTGGCGAAAGGTCGAGGTACACATCTGCTCCATCCGGCTTCCCAGCCGCTGCACGCAACAACTCTGTATCAGCGGCCGCATCACCAGTGATCCGGACAGTCCGTAGCCGATTGGTGCCATGAATGTCCTCAAGCCCCTCCAGCGCAGCCACGTTCCGCCCGGCAGCGATAACGGTTGCGCCCATTGCCAATGCAATGCTAACAGCAGCGCCGCCGTACCGCCCTGTTGCGGGGGCCACGATCACCACCTCGCCGGGTTTCACGTTGACCTCTGAAAGACCACCAAACGGAACGAGACACACAGGCATTAGACAGAGATCGTTGATGCTGTATCCCAGTTTCGCAAGAAGAATCTCCTCATTAAGGGGGTACAGATTCTCCAAAGGGAACCGCGTGTACTCGGCGTACGTCGCGTTGCGCCAAACTCCGTCCATGAGTTTCTGCGCCGCGGGATATCCGCCCCCGTGGATACCGTAGAGAATAGAGACAGCGGGATTATCGCGGGCGCGGATGGTAATGTCACAGAAGACGAGCTGACCTGGTGTGAGGGCAACGGAGTCCGGTCCGACCTCGTGGATTCGCCCGATGGCGGTATTCCCCGGCGTCATGGGCAGAGAGAGCGGGTAAGGACGTCTGTTACTTATCACGTCTCCCATGTAGGGAACGATATCGGCAGCTAGGATGCGAACGATTGCGTCGCCGGTTGATGCGACGGGGCGGGGGACGGTTTCAAGGACGAGTGGCTTGTCCCGGGCGTGAATCACCAGGGCTTTGTGAGTCGACATTCTGGCCGGAAGTGTTGGTACTTGGTTTATGAGTTCTCCTCCCTGTTTCAAGCTTAAGTTACCAATGGAGTTGAATGCACTACTTTGTGAACATTTTATAAACTGAGAGAGATACTCTATCTGCAAACGGGTTAAATCCGCAAACATGTTAAATCCGCAAACTCCGGTTCCCGGCTAGATTAAGGTTAAAACAACTGGTCAAGTTTTATCACTGGCCACCAGCGCCATGTGCCTCTACTGGCTGTGGTTCATTTTTGTTCTAACAGTGACAATATTGCAGCTGCGCGAGCGGCTGCGGGCTGACATGAAAAGGAAAAAAAAGTAAAGAAAGAGCGAACCGAGCGCAGCAAGAAAGTACTGATTGGCTTATGCACCAAAGTAGTCCAATTAATGTAAACACTGTGATGCAGGGTAACCCTTCTGGGAGCGAGCCAGAGACACTGGTCGCTTTAGACTTCATTCGAATGTTTTTAGTTACTTACGGCCCCGGCGGGTTGGTAGGATGATTAACACGTTCCTTCAAGCTAAGAAAGGCGGATGCGGATGCGGATGCGGCTGAGACCAGAATCGAATGTACAATGTTGGGGTTCATATTCCAAGTATTTCACCAAGTATTTCATGAGCAGCCAATGTCCCAAGGATATTCTTCCAGGTTGTGGCCAAGGTACACGCCTAATCGTGCGGAGCATCATAAGGTCATACCGCGCGATATAAGGGCAGCAGGGTAAGCAATAAGGCGCTATTAGGCACAATAGGCCCCAAGGAGGCTCTAAGTTCATTTAGGAAGTGGTACACAAAACATTTACTCCTGAATGTATGTACAGTTGCGGTGGCCTGCATATCGCCACAATAGTTGGTTTACCCAGCTGGACCAAAATGTGAATCTGTACCTTAGTTCAGTGAGTTTGAGTTATAGCCTTATAGGGCATGCAGTTCAGCCAGGTTAGAGTTTGAAACCCAGCTCTTCGTTCTCAGGAGCCGGAACTTGGTAGGCATGTCTGAGTGAACTAACATAGCTTTTGTCGACCCATTTTAGAGAGTCAAAATGCCTCTCAAATATGTATCGCCTTCACCACAACAAGAGCAAGTTTCTGAAGACTGAAAGAAAATATATACCCTGTTCGTGAATCTGGAAGCAGGCTTGAAGAGAAATCGAATCCTCGTCAGCATCGGTGTCGTCCTCTTTGTAAACAATGACCAAAAGACGCGTCCAGCTGTAAGAGACCACTCTTGTTAGGGCGATCTTCTCGAAACTCAGATTTGAGTTGGGGGACGGCTTCTTTCTGAGGCTTCGGTGAGTCCATTTTCAGAATGATAACAAAATTGAGATTAATTTGTTGTGTGGTACTGGTAGTTCGTTGTTGAAGGAAAAGGTTTGAGGAGCAAACAGAAATTTGAGCAGGCAGCTTACAGACGTATATAGCTAGTGGGGCTTGCGTCCGTGTATATCTTCGGACCGAGCCGCGGAAGTTCAGCACTTCCCGTCTCCTAATGAGCTAGTTGATGTTTCACAAATCGTGAGAGACCACTCACCCTGTCTATTCTGCACTCACCTAAGCTCACCCACGGTCGCGCAACTAAAAGCAGCGGCGCGCGATGGCAGCGCCCACCGACCTTTTAACCACATTGAAGCCAGCATTATGAACGCGGTCAAACGATGTATCGACCTGAGACCTTGAGTGCTTGCCGCTTTGTGGGTGATGGATGCTAAACCACAGGGTGAGCGGGGTGAGCGAGTGGGTGAGTTGAGATTGAGAGGACTTTTCGTAGATATAAATAGCTCTAGGGCTCTTTTACCTCCCGAGTATTATTGTCTACTTCTTTTTCAAGTTATCTTGAATCTTAAGCTTATTGATTTTGTTGTTGACTTTTCGAAGCGATATGGCCTTCGCTTATCGAGCCTTACATGTGACTTGATATCAGCCAATAACTGCGCTCGCTTAATATATAACTGTTAAATTATAGTTAACCGGTATCTACTTTCAATGAACAAGGAACGTAAAGTACGGGTTATAGATCGGCTTCTATAGAAGAGATTGCCCATCTAACCTATAGATCCTCATTCTCTAGGTGAGATTTTCGGAGAAAGTAGTCAGTCTAGGCCGAGAGAAACCACGGTGGCGTCTCACCTGACTTAACGAGAGACCGTTTCTTGAGTTGGAGATCGTGGAATCTTTTTTGATCAAGGGGAAGGGTCGTCGCCTGACAAAAGCCAGTCTATGCCCCTGGTCCCGTAGAGAGGCGCCGCTTCCTCATCAAGGTATACGTCATATTTTAAACGACCACCAACTAAGATTCCCCTGGTATAACTAGAACTTATCTTCAAATCCCGCCTAGGCCGGATATAATTCCTAAAGCAACCTCGTCAGATAGACTTGTTTGAGCTAACTGGGCTTAGAACTCACCATATGACTTGAAGATCCTGTCGAGATTGGAAAACGAAAGACCAGGTTCCTGCCGAATCAGGCCAACCTCCAGTTCCAGGTTCTTCCCAATTAAACGAGTACGGAGTATACCATAGAAAACCATATTCCTCTGCTGATAATCGACGAACAAAGTATGCCACATTTGGGTTCTGGTGAGATTCGAGAATCACAGTATCCCCCTTCAAACCCACAGTTAGCATAACGATCAAATTGAACTGAATAAGACTAGGGGCTCAGGGGTCCCTAAGACTGACATTCTCAACGTAGCACCAGCCCGATCGCGTCTCGTTTATAGTATCATTATAAGAGAAATCCCAGCCCTCAATAGTACACCAAACTTTGGGACTCCGTTCCACAGGATCTGAGGATAAAACTCTAACATTTCGAAATGTTGAGATGACATTATCCTGCTCCTGCTCGCAATCTGGTCCCATGGCTGTGGCTGGAGGCGCGTCCATCCTCCTGTGTTCAGGTGACATCGTATATTTAGATCCATAACGAGCGGTCTCGGAGAATCCGTCTAGAATCCGACGAAGCTTTGATGGAAAATCAGTTGAGGATGAATCCATAAGTCGGCGAAAAATGGCGCCGCAATTTATGCTGGAAACCATTAATAATTGATATAATAGTCAGGACGAAACCAAAGGAATTAAAAAGAAATAGAAAGAAATAAGGGGAAAACAATTTGGATCACAGCATACCACTGAACTCCTCTTCGCATTGGTTGCGAGCATTCATTCTCACAGGCCGGACACAAGTCTTTTCGAGTCTCAATCCGTCTGAAGATCATGCACATCGCAACGGCTTGGCCGGGTCGAAAAATCGTTTCCCATTTTTGATTCAAATCAATATCACGGTCTGTGGCAAGATCGTAAATTGCGTAATCTCCATTCTGGATCATCTCCTTGGCTGGTGTGAACTCGTGAAAATTGGCTTTCAGCACTGCTGTAAAAGCCTTAGAGAAATCTTTTAGTAACGTTCATATTCGAACTCGGACTGCATTTACCTCAGCTGAGCGAATAAACTCGAGATGAAACGGAGTGACCCTTCCTAGAGCGTCGAGGAAGTACACTGGCTGTTGTCTTTCTACCTGCATTCGAAGGCTGGCATACGTAGACCGTAATTGGTTTCTGTTATCGTAGCGGTTGGTACGTTGTCGCTTTGGTCGAGGTATGGCCGGCGGTGTTGCCAGAGAGCTGACGCAGTATTTCGTTCCTTGAACAAACTCTTAGCATTACATGCTGCGTCCGTATCTAAAGATGACTGTTTTCCCTTTCTTTTCCTTTTATTTTTCTTTTGGTGACATCATGACTAGCTGTGCCTCTCACCGCTTGAGTAGCAAGGAAATTGCACTCACCCAGATCTTCAAATGTTGTTGCAGCCGGTGTTGACCATGTCTGCATCTGAATTTTGGCTAAATTTGGGTTTAAGTCGATCAGCGCAGCATTTCGGCCTGAATAGTAGATATCCAGCGCATCTTCCGAGAGAAAGTCCTTCAGCTTGCTTAACACCGTTCGATAGGCTTCATTTCGCCCAGGAAATTTATTCAACTCGAAGTGATTGGCCTCCATCATTAAAGAGTCCACTCGATCTAGTGTTGCGCAGTCACGAGGCACAAGGACTTCCTGTTATCACAGAAATGAGCAGCTCTCCCAGATAGACATGGATCGACTCAAAGGACAAATGAGCCACCTTATTTTTATCCAGACCGACAATTTTCCACACCCTTGCAGGCTGTGTCTCGTAAAGGCATAATATCTGTGGCATCAGGTTACTTGGGATAGCCAGAAAATTAGTTAGAAGGTTGAACAGCGCCTCGTTTCCTGGGGTTAATATGTCGAGTATTCGCTTTACTATGCCGGCCTCTCGCCTCTCGTCTTCATGCTCCAGCGTACGAATCCGCTCGTCAGCAGCAGCGAGAATCTCTCCATTGGATAAACCTCCGTGTGCTCCTCGGAAGGGGGTGCCCATGAAAATAACTCCGACTGTGGAACTAAAAATCCGAGCATATTTGTTATGATGTAGCTCATCCTGGTAGGCCTTGACCAGACTCTGCCAATCATTTAGGCCACTGGAACTGAAGAAATACTTGCCTCAAAAGAACATACCTGTGCCACAACCAAGCCACCAACGCAATGGGCAACAAATATAATCGGGCGATCCTCGACGCCCTGTGAAAACATTTTAGAAAAATCACAGAACCCGTTAGGTAACTGGCACCTTTCGAGCTCGTGCTAAAGCCTGCAAGAACCGTTTTGCAATTTCCGTGGAGGATACATCAGATGGTCGCCGTCCCTTCCACTCGGACCGGTAGCCAAAAATCATGATGCGCGCCTGGGGTAGGTCACTGTGTAACATGTGTTCATCCCAGAGCCAATTCAACACGGACTTTTTGACCGGGTCCCAGTAAGACCAGGTGTGAAGTGGGTGGGCTCCAACTCCATGAATAGCCACAATACTGTAGGGTTCTACCATGTTAGAAGATAAGGCTGCTGCTTCTCGTGCGGTGGACATACTCCACGGGGATTAGGCTGGGGGACTCATCTGTACTCTCCGTCTCCCAACAGCCACTAGAACCCGCAGGGGCTTCATGGAGGACATTAAGACCAAGATCATCATCTTCAACAATTAGGTGGGTCTGGGTGCAAGTTAGCAAGGCTCTGATCGGAAGGAGGCCTGACGATCGCACCATGATGATAAAGCATCAAAATATTGAATAAGAGCACAGAGAATGATCTAGAGATTTAGAGAGGTAATAGAGTCTGAACTGAGACTGCGTTTCAGTCAATAAGTTTTATCGAGCTTCTGGGAATTCGTTTGAAATGGAAGTTGTCGGACGATGAGTTTGCGTTGGTCTCAAGGAGCCAGCCTTGTGATCACCATTCAACAGGCTCAGCCGCAGAACAGAGACGCATACGATACATCTGCCCCATCCAATAGGTAGCCTTGACGCGGATGGAAAACACTGCCACAGAGGCTTGTTCTGTCTTACTCAGTGGTGAAGGCTAGGTTGTTAACTAGTCCCCAACATGCTTGAGTTGCCAACCAAACCGCCCAAGTCGTAAATTGATAATCACCTATTTCATCATTTGGCCTATTCAAAAGTCGTCACACCATTTGATATTTTCAAGGTTCTTGTTGCCATTTATATTTTATGAGAACCCTCGCTATTATAATCTTCAACGATCAGACTCATTGTAACTGCCTATACTCCCATATAATGAAACGACGTGTGCCATTTGACAAGGCCGATCAACTGCTATCTTTTCAGGACATGGATGAAAATCCCACCATCCCAACCTTGCTCCAGACTAAGAACCTGATGCTTCCCGGATATCCAGGAAAACGCCATGATACAGGTACACTTTATCAGTTCTTGTCTTGCGACTTGTGCACGCCAGAACTCAACAAAATGGCTCCTCGGCTCTGGATGTTAACCACCTATTCGAGCTCTAATATCTATCCCCTGCACTTTCAAAAAGCGAAAGGGCGTGAGATTATCATTTCCGAATACCCACGATTTCACCTCACCTGGAAATATTCCCAGATATTTATCAAGCCTCTCCCGAAATATATGCTATCCTTTACTTTCTGGGATAACCTCCTCGTCTCGGCCCGCTCGCCGTTGGAATCCCATGACCGGGAGGAACTGCTTCAAGCTGCCACAGGCCTACTACGCACATACTATTATTTAGTTCAATATGAGTCGGACTTCAGAGTGGCACAATCAACGGGGCTCTTGCCACAGGATATAACCTGGCATGGATTCTCGAATTTCATTGCCGAGGCCCAATTCATCCACGATCGTGACGTTGCCCCTCGATATCACTACGGGGAGATTCGACTGACGAGATTGAACTTCTACTCGAAGCTTTTTCTGCATCGATCGCAATACGAGTGGGGCCGACCCCAGTACAGTGACTATTTCAATCGTTTCTATGGGCATATCTTGTTCGTGTTTGCGATGCTGTCTCTGCTATTGAGCGCAATGCAGGTTGAACTGGCTTCTGAATCTCTCGTAGCCGACGTATGGATGCCCACATGGTATATATTTCGCTATGTGAGTGTTGTCTGTATATTCGTGCTGGCGCTGACTGCGTTGTCCATCTTGGTCACGCTGATTGCCATGATCTCTAATGAGTGGGTTTATGCGATACGCAGTATGAAAAGAAAAAGGGTTACCCCAGATGCCAGTTTGGAGTAGGGTGGCTCGTGTGTTCATTGCGGGTTTAAATGTGGCGTGGAAGTGCTAAACCCTAAGCATGTATCAAATAACACATTCGATTCTTTATCAATATCCGCAGCGGGATACTTGTCCGAATGAAGTCGCCTGGAGGATTACCTGATTATTCAGCTAATCTCATTACATCTGGATATTAGTTGGGTGGGTGACCACCAGCATATCCCGGCTGTTGTATGTTTTTAACTTGTCTTTTTGCTTATTGAATTGTTCATTTTAAATATAATTGCGCTGTGGTGTAAGAGTATGGGGTGTTAGAGGGAAGGGACCTGTTATCAACGCTGAGTGACGCTGCGGAATGCCACTCAGTGCTACTGCCACCGGAGAGCTTTCCGATGACTAGAGACTGGTCGTAGAGAAGTAACCTGGTGCTTACTCTCGGGCATGAAGATAGTATTCAGTATATCAACTCAGGATTTGGTTTTGAGCTTTTAATGCCAAAGCCTGATTATGATATATGAAGAGGGTGGGGAATCTCGATCAGATGCATGCAAACTCCTTGTCGTCCTTGTGAGCTCTGCCGACGTCGGTAAATTCCACACGAAACTTCTCCGCACATGCGTCGGGTCGCAGGGACTGACAACAGACATGGCACCGCCCGCAGGATTTGCACCGATGTCCTGAAAGCCACTCCGTCTAAATAACATGACACTCCACGTTGTGAGGGCCACATGCTGCTCTGCCCTGGCCGAGCGAGGCGTAGCCCTCAGAAGAAGTGACGCCTTGGTCCTCGACACATTCCTTGTTCATGGAGATTGCAGGTGAAAAAGGGGGAGAACAGGTCGGTGGACTTCCGTATCCTCGAAGTGCGGCGCAGCTAGGCTGCAGGAGACTACTGCAGGTTCCCTGTCGTGTGGGAGTCATTAGGACGAGTCCGGTTGTGGTAGAGTTCTTTGGCGTCGTTTAGCGCACTCGGAGCGGCCCAAGCCGCCCAACAAAGGAATACAGGCATTTCATATCCAAGATTACAAGTCATGGATACTTATGCGCAAGGATTGAAAGGCCTTGACAAGAACAAACCAGCCGCATTGCCTTGAAATGTATTAGGTAGTTATATGTACGTGGCATGACTGAAGTATCACAGCTATTCATCCTCAGCTACCAGAACAACGGCGCTGGCCCATACCTTACTAGTCTCATAATTCTCCCCACTCTCATTTCCAAACGCCAAAATGGCCGGCTGCATACAGGCCAGGACTTTCCGGCCATCAAGGCATTCATCGTCTTCGTCAAGCTGATGCAGCCGATGAGCGCTCATCATCGGGGACGACGAACTAAATGTCTGCAACTGGGACAGGCCATAGCATTTGATGGACGCTCTCTGAGCCCAGAGGGATAATGCCAGCTTGCCTGCTCTGTGATACAGCTTTTGTAGTTCTGCACTGCGCGTCCTCAGGCCTGACTCGTCTGCGATCGTGTGAAGAAGCAGCTGAGCAGGGCTACGGAGGAAGGCGCTCATCCACACCCTGGCAAACTCCTGTAGTCTACTCTGCATGCTATCAGACAATACGCTTATGATTTGCGACCGCCACATATGAGCCTTAGCCTGGTCCGCTACGTGGCTGTTAGCTCAACAGCAGGGACTTAGAAGGGAGGGACATGGAACATACCTTGCTTCATGGCATCATATAATAGGCGCATGTTGGCTCTGCCAGGAAGTGTAGAGCCATCACTCGACTCCGGAAACAGGAAGAAGGGATCCATGAACATCTGGTCAAATATATGCTTGGCAAGCAATGCCTCGACAAGGACGAATGGGATCTTGTTCGAAGGGATTGGCGCTTTGAGGAGAAAATCACTCCACCGTGTTTGAATGCAGTAGCCTTTCAAATGCTTGATCACCTGGTCCTTCTGCTGGCTAGGCACACCGTCAATGTCAGCCATGGCTTCTACCGCGTATTTCCGGGCCCACTGCCGCACGGCATCCTGCAGCCTCGTCAGCTCGTCCCTGATCACGCGGTCCTCTTTCGGGACATGGCCTCCCTTTGCCATCGCTTTGAGGGCGCCTTCCTGGGCGACGAGAGCTACAGATTCCAGTCTCTGGCGTTCATTCCTCAGGATGTCCAGGTCTTTTTCAAGGTTGGTCCGCTCTTGCTCCAATTCCGTAATGTGCCGCTCTTGCTCCTCCATCCGGCGCGTGTAATCCGCAATACGCGCCTCATATTCTCTGACAGACTCGATGTATTCCGCCCGTAGCTTTTGGATACACGCATCCTTCTCTTTTATCATCCAAATGTATTCCGACTCAGTTCGAGAGGGGCGTGCATTCTCGATCCGTCGGCCGTCCCTGGGTTCAGCGCACACACTCTGCTGGTTGCTTCGAGCGCTCGGCGTCGGTCGACGATGATTGACAGAGATAGGAGATGGTTGTTGGCCACGGGATGGCCGAATCTGTACCAATCAGTCACAGGAGCTAGATGCGACTGGGCCCTATTACCTTATTCATCCAAGAACCCAGGACAGAGTCTCGATTACCTGAGCGTGTGCCGTGTGGCTCCTTTGACCGCTCGCTCGGGGTCTCCCTATGTCTGACTTTCTGCCCCTGTCTCCTTTTGATTAGCTTTTATCGTGGTGAGATGAGTAGACTGTGGGAGGAAGCATATCGGATTTGGGATCTAGGTGCTCTTACGTTCTCAGGGCCCTTGAGACCTTCCTGAATAGAAGAACGCTGCTTCATACTTCAGAATTGTTGTCGTGTGAATCGATTGATGGTGCTCGAAATAGTTGTAGCAAATGGCTGGAGAGTAAGTAAAGTCAAGAGTGGCCGGGGAAACGCGTGTCCGGCGTCGGATAGTTTGCAAGCCAAGTAGGGCCAACAACAAGAGGAATGGCCAGGGTAGATATGGAGAACACGTCTAGTGGTTACGAACTCACCAAAGTAGCTCACAAAATGTGCATATTCCTGGTCCTATCCTGGGAGGTCATCGTGTCAGCTGGCCCTTGAGCACGCAGCTAGTTGGATACTCGTCGGCTCCTAATTACGACTAACAAGTATCATTCCACTTGATAGGATAGAGAATATGCCGGGTAAGAAGCTGGTCCCTGTCATGAACGGGGCTGTGGGACTTTTCAAACAGCCCGGCGGGAATAATCCCTGTCTGGGACCTGCGCCGCATTTCCCCTGGCGCGATTGCGTGCCGCTGGTCGCTCTGGATTATGCGCCGCAAAGTGTTGAAAAAGACCAGTATCTGCTCGTTTCTGCCAGCCGAAACCATAAGAGAGACAGGATATAGCCTTGTAAACAAACACCAGACACCATTCGCGGCCACCAGGAAACATTCACCAAGCATGACGAATAAACCAGTAGAAGGACTCTTAAAGGAGCTAGACTCACTGGCGCTCATTCCGTCCCACAGGATTATAGTCGGCGTCGACTATGGCACTACGTTCACTGGTACTTACTTTGCCCCATGATTTGATCAGGAATATCATCCATGACGAAAGCTGATTTACCCATGTGTAGGAGCCAGCTACGTCAGTACTAAAAATGGCAATGACCTGAACGACATTGTCATCATAAGCAGCTGGCCTGGTCCCGCGAGAGACGTGGACACGGTTGTCAAAGCTCCATCACGGATTGCTTACACCGCAGACAACCCGAGTGTTCAAACCCGACGCTGGGGTTACCAAGTCCAACCAGGGATGACCGCGTACTCTTGGACTAAACTTCTCCTCGATCAAGACATCCCGCTGACTAAATACGACGACGCTACTTTAGAGGATGCATCTAACTCTGGAATCCTAAAGCTTCCGGAAGGAAAGACTGCTGTGGAGGTGGTTGCGGATTACCTGTCCGAGGTGTACCATCATATTCTAAGAACAATTGCCAAGCAAATCACGGAAGAGACACTCAGCATAACACCGTTGGAATTCTGGTTCACCGTACCAGCCATATGGTCTGATCAGGCACAATCCGCAACACGCAGGGCTGCCCAGATGGCCGGGTTTGGGAGCCGGCCCTGTGACAATATCTTCATGATTAGCGAACCCGAGGCAGCGGCTATTGCGGCCTTAAGAAAGTACACGACTCACTCAATGGCTGGCTCGATCAGGGTGCGTATTGCGAGCATGGATCCAGAAAATGGCGCTGGCTAATCATGAAGCACAGCCTGGAGATGGTGTCCTCGTATGTGACTGTGGGGGTGGCACAGTGGTAAGGTCCAACAGGCTTGATTCTGCGCAGAGAACTCACGTCGCAGGATATCACGACCTATCTGGTGGAAACGGTTAAGCCAGAGCTGACCTTTGGGGAGTTGTGTACAGGGATTGGTAGGATCTTAGCGCTTTGAGTGAGATGCAACTGACGGGAAAATATCTAGGTGGAAAATGCGGTTCCACTGCTGTAGACCGCAACCTTTATCAGCTCATGTCAGAAAGATTTGGAGATGCATTTGATAGCCTTCCAATGAAGTCAAAAGGCCCGGGGAGCAGATTCATGAAGGCATTCGAAAGCATCAAGAGGGACTTTGGCTATTCCGATGAGGAAAACGTGTTTGAATTGCCGCTGAACATGAAGCTAACAGATGCGAACCCGGAATACTTCAACGATGATGAGCGTCTAGTGCTCTTGAGCAGGTAAGCCAAGGTCTCACTGACCCTGAGGATAACCAATGGGTGCTAAAAGAGTCCCATAGCGCGGATCTTCAGAAGATCTTCCGTCCTGTCGTCCAGCAAATCCTCAAGCTGGTGCGCCAGCAGATCAAAGCCGCAACGGCTGAGGCTGGCAAGAACGTTATCAATGTATGGGCCAGCCTATTCACCCGCAACCGTCCTAACCAATACAGAGGATTATTCTTGCGGGTGGTTTCGGTGATTCAGAGTACCTCCGGCGCGCCTTAAAGAGATCATTTTGGTCAACCGACAACATCACGATAACAGTTCCAGACAATCCGTGAGTGCGAAATATGACCAACTATTTCTTCAAACAATTAGAATCCTGTGCTGAATTTGACGGGAAATACATCAGGCAAGCTGCCATCGTCCAGGGTGCTGCCCTTCGTGGTCTTGAAGGTCTCCGGTCCAGCACCAAAAGATGTCGGCGAAACTATGGGTGGTCATGGAATGTTCCATTCCGTGAAGGCAAAGATAACGACACAAACGCATGCTATGACAGATTTACTGGAAAGAAAATGGCCACAGGGGTGATGAAATGGATGATTACCAAGGTGTGTTATTGCCGGTTCGTGTCCATGTATATGACCTCGCGATTGACGATCCTTCAAAGGGAGAGAGATACACCGAAGACCATGTCTGCACAGCCTCCCTCTTTCGGGCCCATTTGGAGGGGGAAACGCTGAAAGCAAATCTCATGCTCTACTCGAGCGATCTTGACCATGCTCCGGAGAGAGTCGAACATCCTGGTAGGTCTTCTTATGCCACTTTGCGTGCTGTAACTGACTCTAAGCTGGCAGGGATTCGCAGCGTTGGCAATATATGCGTAGACTTCACTGAGCTCGATCTCTCCACATTTGAACGGAAGAGTCTCCTGGGTACACCGCTCTACAAGCTTCAATATGATGTGAAGGTCGTCTTCGGTGCTCAAGAGGGGGTTTTGAAATTTGAAGCTGTCTCGCAGGGCAAGGTGGTGGGCAAAACAAGCATCAATTTTTATAGCCCTGGGTTCTATGAATGACGAGGTCGACGGTCAATAGCTTGCTAGTTTTTAACATTGTACATCCCACGGTGACACGGTGGGTTTTCAACGCCGCATCAGATGGTTGTACCCTTAATCAACTGGAAAACGACAAAATTGGCGCACAAGGAATAATTCAATTGGATGCTACAGGCTGTGTTGACCAATCCAGACCAGGATGATGATGAGCCAGTAAAAGATGAAAGAACTCTCAGATCCATCTGGCCCTTTGACATTGATGGGTGAAGCGGATAGAATGCAGACAAGTAGACTCTACTTTTCCCTTTTACACCATGTCTCACATCCCGCTCGAAATACAACCCTCGTTTCCAAACTCAGCAGAGAGAAATCTCAAGATTTGATTGAGAGCTTCGCGTGCGATATTTGTTCTTATTCTGCCTGCCGTCTTGATATTCTACCAACAATAGGAGACCTGAAACGTACCGAGAAGGCAAATATGTGAAGATAGTATGGATTCGATGGACTTTTAGATATAGCAAGGAATCAAACAGCGGAAAGGCAGAAACCAAGCAAATATGAAGCTGGTTCAATCAAATTTAGGTACGATCCAGGTATCAAACAGCAATCGCAAACTGTTCCCCCAGACCGAACGCTGGATGCGACTTTGGCGAAATCAAATCATCGCTGGCTTCCGCACGACCAGACCCAAAGTTCTTCAAATTCCACTTGTCCACACCCTCAACACCCTTGAGATCGTTTCCAAACGTCTGGAACAGAGCGGAATTGAGCCTCTCGTACTCTGTATAGTCCTTTGGCCAATTGCCCAGCCGCTCGACTGCTAGCTTGAGCAAATGCAGGTGCTGCCGGACATACTTGCCCGAATCCTCGGGTCTCTCGCCGGGACTAGGCGGTCCGAATTCAGAGCCGGGCGATCTCGCTCCTTCATCTATGGTTAGGGAAGCCAGGGCGGTGGGATCGATGAAGGCTCGGAGCGCGTTCTCATGCAGCGTCGCAGCTTTCTTGTAGTACCGGTATGCGAGTTCGCGGCGCTCCTTTCGGCCCTGGTATCCCTGTGCCACGCTGGTGTACATCTGTGACAGGAGAATGGTCATCTCGAGGGTGCTCGGGTGCTGGGGACCATGCACGCGGGCACAGTTGTAGACGATGTCTTCGGCTAGTCGGATGGCGGCCATGTACTCGCCCATCAGATAGCGGGTGATGACAAGCATGCGTCCCAGAGCCAGTGTGTATGCTGCCTCCTGCTGCGAGGGCGGGTGCTGGTCGCGGTTGTTCCAGAGCCCTGTGAGGAGCCAGGCTAGGTTGGCATAATCGCTTTGTGCGTCCAGGAGCTTGATCAGCTTGTTCAGCGTCACCAGGTCCAGGTGTGTGAGGTCGATGTTGGCTTGCTTGCAGTGGCCGAGCGTGGCGCTCATGATGGTGGCTGATGCGCTAAGCATTTCCTTCCGTGTTGCTGAGTCTGGAGGCGGGTCCAGACCCTGCCCGGAGATTGCTAGACCTAGATTGAAGAGGAGCTTGACCACGTCTAGCGAGGACGAGAGTCCATTGTGCGCCTGGATGTACTTGAATGCAGTCACCGCTAGATCACAGGCAGCATGGTAGTCTCTCGTAGTGAGGAGTTGCGTCACACGGCGGAAGCTTGCGACGACCACGGACCGCAAAAAGTCTTTAGTGGTGTACATGCTAAAGTACTCGACAAGAGTGCCGGTAAATGCCTTGGCCTGACCCAAGCTCACCTGGACTTTTTCCTTCTCTGTCGTGATGAAGGAGTTGGCGAGATCGTCTATGAGACGGGCAGCCGTCGACTCCTGGTTTCTCGCACGGAGGAGTCCGTACAGGCGAGCAGCAGTGCCCACAAAGTTCTCCAGGGTACTGGACTTGGAGCGGCTTTCCGATCGGTATCGCTCAAAATAAACGTACTCGGCGCACAATGACCAATGAATCTCGCTTACCGTGAGCGAGGGTTCTTTCTGCTCTCGAAGGCTGTGCTCAAAATGCGCCAGGAAGACCAGGCTCTGACGGCCGCCGGAAGGCAGGACGAAATTAGTGGAACCGGTTTCCTTGACCACAATTTTGCGGTAGAGTTCCTCGCAGAGCTCCTTTGCGCGTCGGAGCTGACCCGTAGCGATGTAGCTGGACGCAATAGTCTGGGCAGCAGCGGCGAGTCTAGATGCTGATGTTTCCTTCGAAACAATGTGTAAGGTTGCTTCTTGAAGCATTGAGACGGCGGTTTGCGCCTCCCCTCGTTTGATATATAGGGCAACCAGCGCTTTCATCTCAGACAGGGTGGTCTCGTGAGCCCATCCATAGGTAGCCCGTATAGTGGCCAGCCGTTCCCTGCGGATGGTGATCATTCGCTGTATCTGCTCGGTGGGAACAGACTCGACACTGGCAGATGCGATTGAGGCGTATTGCTCTTCGTAATGAGCATCTAGTATTGCTTGGAGTTCCTTTTGGTCGATCTCGGCCTCAACAGATGGAGTCCTGAGAAGTTGTTCGCACAAGTGGACGACTTCGGCTTCGTATCGCTTGGACTCCCGACAGATATCCAGCAATCTGGTCATGGCCTGGATGGTAATTGAGGCGGAGGCTCCGAATCTGGCCTCGCACGTTTTGCGATACTGAACTGTCACGTCGTGTATCACATGGAGCTCTGCGTGAGTCATACGTAGACAATAAGTGTACCGCTCATAGACCGACTTGACAAATCCTTGGTCTCGAAGCTTCGGGTTGATGTTTGGGTGCTGGAGGGTATTGAACAAGGTTCTCCAGGTCTTTCGTGCCTCCGAGTACTGTCCCTGGTCCAAAAGCTCCGTGGCTACAATGAGAAGGGACTCGAAAGCTTCCGGGTGACAGGTGTCGGCGTGTTTGTTCAGTATCTGGACGATTCGACGATGGTAGCCGAGCGCAGCTGAGTGCGGCCGTGCGAGATCCGCTAAGATCCGAAGCTCCTTGAGGACCGCTGGATGATCTTCTCCAAATTTCTTGGTCAAGTCGTCTAGAATATCCTGATGGATGAGGATCAGCTTGTCGGTCTGGCCCTTACGCTCATACAAATGCAGAAGGTCCCGCGTGACTCTTTCGCGCAGCTCATCTCCAACAGGACGGCCTCGGCACACGCTGTGATAGAGACCAAGGGAGATGTTCTCCCTTTTTGCTGCACGGCCTCTGAAACGATAGCAGTCCCTCAGTCGCTCTGCCAGGTCGATGCACTGATCGACGTTCTCGGACGGAAGCTCCACGTCGCTGACTGATGGACTGAAAAAGGACGGCCAAACACGACGCAGAACTGCCTTTAGAGCTTTCGTAGCGTCTCTCCATCGATGCTGAGACCAGTAAATTTCCGTAAGGCTCTGGGCTGCTGTGATGGAAGAGGAGTGCGTGGCCGATGGGCTGGAGATGATTTCTAGAAAGCTCGACTCTGTTGTTGTGGACTCGGACCAGCTGGCAGTCTCCTCTTTGATGGACTGCACGTGGCTCTCAATCTCACGGTACAAGGAGCTCTGAGTGTCTACTGCTTGGGAGATAGGCTCATCAGCTTCGATGTCGTCTAGGGCAAAGGTTGTGCCTTCCTGAACGCTAGGCCTTCGACCATGGAGATGAACGAGCAACGATTCGTCCGATTGAGGGGAAACGGTCGACTGGGTGGTACTACTCTCTGTGAGGCTTGTTTGCAGCAAACCTGCTATTTGCTGCGCTTTGTGTTCTTCGTTGATATACTTGAAATGCTCCACCAGTTGAGTCAATGTCGAAATGACGATGCTACTGTTCTGCCCATACTGCACCTTGTAGCATTCAACAAGGAGCTGGAGCATCTCAGTCCGTCTTGTCATGATCTGCGTCCGTGATTTGGTGATTTGATCGGCGGTGCTGTCGAGGAAGTCCAGGGCCATCTTCCTGGTGATGACGTGTTGGGCGGAGAGCGCCTTTTGGCATATAACCGCTGCATGGTAGAAGATATCGCTAGCTTCGGAAGGCACTATATCACGTATCTCACKGTAGAAGAGTGCTTGGCAGATGATCGCCTGCTGAGTTGCGGGATGGTCGACGGTGAGTATCTGCTGGTAGAGGCGGACCTGGACGCTGTGCAGTGACTTCAGCACCGGAGTTGATTTTGCTCGCCATACAGTCATCTCCAGTAGCGGCACAACTGGCTTGGTAGGGAGGAATGGACCTAGTTCCTTTGCTACTGTGCGGATCTGCTGATCTGTCTCGCTCCCCAGTGCGGTTTTCGTGTGAGTTACCCAGTACCGCAGGGCGAAGTCAACAAGTGGGAACCGCTGCAGCATCTTGGAAGTTCTGTGAGAACTTATTGGTGTATCAGACCGTTCCTCCTCATCTGTTACATTCAGCTTGACGTAGAGCAGCAACCTGCGCACGAGATCCACATGCCTGCTCCCGACGGTTGGGAACACTTTGCCTTTGTTGACGGTGTCTATGATGGTTGTGCGGATTTGTCCATGTCGTAAGGAGACCATGTTATTTTGGCAGAAGACCAGAGACTCGAGGGGTCGCAGAAGCGTGAGCGGATCCACCTCTGTCTCCACGATGGTGCCCTTATCCACTCGAACAGACAAAAGCGCAGACAACTCCCGCAGAGTCATTGGACGGACAGCAGTGGCAAGCCAAACCAAGATTCTCTTTGCTTCGTCGGACAATTTCGAGTCGAGGCGATGAACGACTAGATCCGTAACAGAGAGCTCCGCCTTGCCCAGGGCGTCAACAGCTTTGACCAACCCTTGCCCGTTAGGCGGGTGCTCGTCTCTGATCCTTTCCGTGGCCAGCTTGGCCCACAAAAAGGAGCCATTGGCGGCTTCTGCGATCTGGGCTACTGTGGTCTCCCGCTCTTCTTCGGACAGCTCACCAAACGCATGGCAGGCTTGAAAGCTCCTCCGGACGACCGCGGCCACGTCGTCGAAAATCAGTTCCGGGGTAATCTGCACCGCTGTCTGTGTAGTGGATGTCTTTTGCTTCTGGCTGCCAAGGACAATCAACTTCAGAGTAGACGCTTTCAGAGTTGCGTCTCTGAGCCGATTAACTAGAGCATTCTCTCCGCAGCTGGCTTCGTCTGCTCCATCGACCACAAGGACAAGTTCTTTTGCACCACGCAGACTGGCTTGCAGGGCGAGTCCGAGTGCACGCCAGAGCTCGTTATCGTACTGCTCTTCACGAGTTGTCTTTTGGCAGCGGTCATGCGCATCGGAGAGAATCTCGTACAGCTGAACGTTGCCAATACGTGCCGAAAACAGCTGAGAGAGTATAGTCTTTGCCGTTGCGCGCGGGGTCGTGTTGGCAAAGATGAGTGCATCTGTAATGTTAGCGTGGGAAAACATAACCTATTAAAAAGGATGTGCTGACTCACTGATCGGCACAAATATGGACTTGTACATGACACCCCCGATAGGATATTGAAGGTAGTCATTGATCACCGTCGCCAGGATGGTCTTGCCAGATCCCGGTTTGCCGGAGATGAACATGGTCTTCTGATCGCTCTTGAGGAAACGCGTCAGATATGGTGCCATCCACAGGCACGTCGACTCCTCCCTTTCCTGGGCAAAGTGGGCCGTGAATTCGGTGGTGTTGCTCAAAATGGGATCTTCCGGCTCCAGCCAGTTCCTAATCGTCTTCAATTTCGTCACTGGCCATGTATTAGCTTCTAACTTGACGGGGGCGACAAAAAGCAATCAAGGATACCTTTGTCCTCATGGAGACCCGCTCCCAGCAGCTGATGCCTCCACATCATCTGGGATACATGCTCACATCGAGCGCGGAAGCTCTCAATCGACGCGCTGGAAGTACTATAGATATCAATGGAGACAGAGCCCGTGGCTAGACTGCCAAGAGTTTGACGACAGTGGATTGCGACCCCGACGACCAAGGTAACCAGGTCCGCCAAAGCGAGAATCAGCTGGTCTTTGATGCTCTGTGAAACCGTGAACAAGTCCGTCCGGTGAAGCAAATTCTGGAAACCCGTCGAGCAACGATAGAAGAAACCAAAGACATCCAAGAGAGCGCTCGCGTTTTCCTCTCCCAACTAAGAAGATCATTAATACTTGTCTCATACCTTCTCCACAAGCGACATAGACATACCTCGAGAAGACTTGCACAGTGAATGTACGCCAACTCCGCCGCCATATGACTATCTCCCTCGAAGTGCTGAATAGCCGAATCAAACGAATGAAGCCTTTCTACAAACAACCGCGCCCAGACAAGGACTCTATCATAACTACTTCCCTCGGGAGGCAGCTTTCGCATCCGCTCCGAGCGGATCCATTCCAGAATGGCCTCGTAGTCCGCGCCGATGATCTTGGACGAGGCCATCTCCCCACTGCCCCTGCGTCCTAGCGACTGCACGAGGTTGGCGAGGGCGGAGTTGGCCCCGGCACTGGAGCTGCGCTGGCCATTCTGGGAGAGAGTGGAATGCATCCCGTTTCCAGTGAGACCCGGAACGCTTCGAGCGTTGAGAAGTATGTCCGACGAGGGGACCTCGATGGGGCGGTGGACGTGAGCTTGGAACGAGGTACCCATGTTAGGATTATGTTGTACCACTAGACCTGTGAACCAGTGATAAGGGGATCAATTGTGAAATCTTACATGGGAATGTACATCTGTTTTACTGGTCGATGAGGTGTCCTTGAGAGTTGCATTTGCCCTCTAAACACTGACCTGTCTAACATAATAATGCAGGTGTAAGAATGATGTGCTCGAGTACCACCTCAATCGGCAACAGACAAGTAGGCATGGCGATTCCATGACGTGTCCTAATAGAAGAGTTCTACTACACGGTGACTGGTATGGTCCAGCAAGACGAGTTCATGGTGGCTAGGCGAGAATGGCCGACCATGGAACACGGCTTTCGGTCAGAGCGTCATCTCTTTGTTTGAATCTCATATTCCAGATTAGACATTGGAGATTGCAAAACCGGTGGGTTCGATGAACTTCTGGTTCGCTAATACATCCCTTCGGGAGTCTCGGGCCAACGATGAATGTCTCCGTCAAGCAGCAGAGTATCCCTTGGCCGATGGCTATGGTATTTGGATTGTAGTTCTGACCCTGGACAAAAGAGTAGCAATTTTCATATAATCTACAAACCTTTTATTGATCCCAATTGCCCTTCTATTCATTCCTAGTGCCAGAGTTGTTCTCTTACATCCATCTATACCTTAAGATCTCGATCCCACTTATCTACGCAACCCATCTCACGACGCTTGAGATCTATTGAATAGACAGATTCTAAGTGAGCCGCGCGAATAGACCATTCCTTGCATGTAGAAACGCCTCAAAATGGAAGTTTGGAGTTCAGAATAAGGTTTATCCAATGTGCGGGGGATGTCCGCATGCGGCAGTAACCATGCACACAATACCATACATGGTTTCGAATCTTCAACGTGTATGTCATTGTGATTCATGTCGACTAACTTCCAACAATCTGGCAGCAAGGAGAGTTCTCCTTGCTCGATCGGCTGAAAATACTCGCCGCCGTCTGTAGCATTGTACCGATATCCCAGCTATATCGCCTCGGCAATATAATTTGTATGCGGGGAAACTGGCAGCCAGACAAATGCACAGCTCTTTAGTTTCAGTGATTTAAGTTTGAACAGAGATCTGGACAGCATTTGAGTTCTTCTTAAACCTTCTAGGTTAAAGTCATGAAATCGGTTAATTAACCGATTCTGCATGAGGGAAGATCGGTTGGGTCAAGCAGGCATGCAGAAGATGGTCTCCACAGTGTCACGCTGCCGTATGGGTTGAAAATTGAGAGAGTGTGTAGGATAGGGTCTGGTTCATTCACGTACTGAATGACAGTTTCCATAACTGGTTAGTCAACTAGACGATCGTAAAACAGACAATCAAACCATCATCTTCCCCAGTTTCTGCTCAGGGTCTCTTCCTGCACCTGATAGGGACCCTTATCCATCTAGTTCGGCCTTACCCCTGTAGGTGACATAGGACGGTATACGGCTGGCTCGAGGTCGAGGGAATGAGAATTTGTATTGAGGAATTCCGGCGTCTAAGCCTGCTGAACTATTTTTGCCATGTACTACTAGTAATTATTCGGTGTTTGTACCTAACGAGCTAAGGACGTCGAAAAGGCCTGTATACGAGGCAGGACACTCCTAGTGATCCAGCTCCTGCGGCAGTCCTTTAGCAAGTTCGCTAACAGGACCGAATATTTCCGAGGCAAACCGGTCGCCATGGCTGTAAGCCACAGGCTAGCCGTAAAGCAAATGCAAGATTAGCATGCTTGAAACTAGTTAAGACAAACCCTAAATGCGACCAAAGAAGGCTTGGCAGCGGCCAATTGTCCCAAAGGAGTCTTCCCGCGCCGTGGCGTGCCCTTAGCGTGTCTGAGGTTTTTCTCAACCCATCTTCTTCGAGCTCGGTGAGGTGGCGGCTGCTGAGCTCAGAAAGATCATGTGTGCATGGACAATCTACTCAGAACAATTGACTAAGGGCTATTTTAGGATGCCTGTACTACCATGATGGTGAGATTATCTCGAAAACCTTCGGCTAGGCTCATTTAAACACCCCTTGTGGACAAACTGTACCTGGTCGCAACGGCCTAAGGCCTCCCAGGCGGCACATGATAATGGTTTATGGACCAATCAGAAAGTGAAGGCGGCCAAGTCTTGGACTAATTAGATGAAAGCTAAGACAGAAAGGCAAAAGCTTAGGTAATAAGGCATGGGTGGCTGCAGCTAGAGGAGCACTAGAAAACACCAAAGACACTAACAAGACGCTAAAAAGACTGGACCAGTGGAACAAGCACTAACCAGGAGTCTTGTCTTGGGGCCCCGCATATCTGCCCTCAAACATGGAGATGCCCCCGTGGAGGACAATGCAATCCCTTCAGACTCGTGGCCTTAAGCAGGTTATTCCAACGCCACCATCCTCGGATCAGCAGGTTTCGGGCCAATAGGGTAGTTTGTGCCAAACCCCATGGCACAACTCCGCTATGTCGGTTCGGCGCCTGGCCGCTTTCGGGTAATTGTCTCCCAATGCAGCCATTATCCCTGCTTACGGCGCGGTGGGAAAAAGCCCGGCGGCACAAGCTGCGGTAACATCGGACTCGGACCGCTGCCCACTGGCGCGATTGCATCCAATAATTAATCCACGTATCACATATCACGCGCTCGCCATGCAAGACGCGCAGGTATTAAAAGATATCATCTCCCTGCCTTGCCCTTTTTCCTTTTCTTTTTTCCCCTCTGCCTTTGTCTCTTTTCTCTTCGCATTGGCACAGTAACATAGCGACCAATCCCAGCAATGTCATCAGATACGAGCGAGGTAAAGGGGGAGTTGAAGGAGGAAGGTCACGTCGACGTTCATCATGCCGAGGTCCTGGCCAACAAGGAGCTCATGAACGATGCCTTTGATGGCGAGAACCGCGAGCATGAGATGGGCTTGTGGCAGGCCGCCAAGAGCCACCCCTGGGCTTGTTTATGGGCCTTTACCATGTGCTTCACCATTGTGAGTATCTCCTCGATCGGGGAAATTGGCACCTTGTGCAGTACTAATGGGCAAACAGGTCATGGAATCATTTGACATGTTCCTGAATGGTAACTTTGTCGCGCAAAGCGCTTTTCAAAAGAGATACGGAGTGCCAGTGGAGGGAGGTGGTTATGCCATCCCGACGCGGTGGCAGAGTGCCCTCTTCCAATCCGGTCAATGTGGTGCCTTTGTCGGTGTATTTCTGGCTGGTCCCGTCACCAACCGTCTTGGCTACCGCTGGACTACCATCCTCGCCCTGATCCTTATGAACGCCACCATCTTCATTTCTTTCTTCGTGAGTAGCCTGCTGACATGACCCAGCCTCCGTCTGAGCTGAGCTGACCAACCACTAGGCCGACTCCCTCACCCTCCTGACGGTCGGACAAGCGTTGGAAGGTGTCCCGTGGGGTTTCTTCATTGCAAACTCCCCCGCCTACGCCAGTGAGATCGTCCCTCTCGCCCTTCGAGGTGCCTGCACGGCTACTCTGCAAATGAGTTGGTCGATCGGTTCCATCATTGTCGCCGCCTCCACCTATGGCTACAATAAGCGAGACGATGAGTGGGCTTGGCGCGTGCCTCTTGCCTTACAGTGGCTTTTCCCTGTGAGTCTCCCATTCAGATCTTGCACGTGGCAGAGCTGACTCGTCTAGACCCCCCTCTTGATCCTCATCTTCCTCGCCCCCGAATCTCCCTGGTGGCTGATTCGTCGCGGACGCAAGAAGGAGGCCCTTCGCTCCATCGAGCGCCTTGGTGCTAAGTCCCCAGAGCACGCTCAACAGTCCCTGGCCATGATTGAGAGAACCGTCAAGATCGAAGAGCAGATGGGCGGTACCCCTACCCTCCTCGATCTGTTGAAGGGCACCGATCTGAGACGAACCATTATCACTTGCTTGATGTACGCGTCGCAGAACTTTGCCGGTAACCTGATTGCCAACCAGGCCACTTTCTTCTTCGAGCGTGAGTATCCCCGGTGCCAGCATGGATGACAGAGACTGACTCCCGCTTAGAGGCCGGTATCGGGTCCGACCGTGCTTTCCAGCTCAATCTGATCAATTCGTGTCTCCAATTCGTTGCCAACGCCTGCTCATGGCCTCTTACCGGCTGGTTCGGCCGTCGAACCATCTATCTCTGGGGCACCGCCGTCAACATCACTCTGCTGATTATTCTCGGCATCTGCGCCTCGATCCCTCAGAACCACTCGACCAACTACGCCCAGGCCGTTCTCGGTATCCTCATCTCCTTCGTCTTCGCCGGTACCCTCGGCCCAATCTCCTACACCATCATCTCCGAGACCTCCTCGGTCCGTCTCCGCGCCCTGAGCACCGCTGTCGGCCGTGCCGCCTACTATGTCGCCGAGATCCCCATGATCTATCTCGCCTCGCGCATGCTCAACCCCACCGGATGGAACTTGGCAGGCAAGTGCGGTTACGTCTGGGGAGGCACTGCCTGCGTCTGCTGGGTGATGGCCTACTTCTTCCTGCCCGAACTCAAGCACCGCTCGTACCGTGAAGCCGACATCCTGTTCAATCGCAAGGTTCCTGCCAGGAAGTTCAAGACGACTGTTATTGATGTTAGGGAGAACGAGTAGGCTAATGAAGGAGCATGTTACTTAACGTGTCACTTGCTTTTAGGATTTCCTAAAAGGTTTGACCAATTACGTCGGGATGTGACCCACGCAGTGTATGTTATATAACTAGATAGATTCTGTGTAACAACAGTTTGAAATCATTTTTCAAGACCAACTATTAGGTAATTCATGTAATTCGCTGCACAAGCCTAATTGTCGAGAACTCAACCTCACGCGAGAAACTCTGGAGAAGCATTATGTCGGGACACTGACCCACACGGCAGACCTAAGCTTCGACGAGATCAAGGAGGAAGTCAAAGGGTGACTGCTCTTCGTAAAGGTGAAATTCAATAGCCCTGTTCAGATTCATATTAGCACGAACTAGGAGAGCTGGGTTCCTCGCGCCCAAACTGGCATCCCGAGGACGAGGACGACGACAACTACGAACTTCGGCAAGCCGAGCGCTAACATCCTTGTTCAACCGCATAGCATTCCGACACGAAATTCCCTAAAGATGGGTTCCAAAAAGCATAGGCACTGGCAGCATGGCCAACAAGCTATTATATTATATGATCCGACAAGCTAATTTTGCAATTTCAGTCGGCCAGCTGATCCAGTTCGTCCCGGACGAAGTTCCCGATGTTTCCGAGGATGAGGATTAATCTACGCTACTATAGGCCAAACTGAGGTCGGCGCTGGCCATCAAACCCCGAAGCCAGGAATCCAAAGAATTAATTTGAGCGTAGATTATCTGAAAACAATGGGATGGGCAACCTGAGAGGATATATCTTGAGGCGTACTCTTACAGAATGCACCAGTAGAAGCTCTACATGTCTTCCAGTCGCAAGTCCATGGCCTCGATGTCGTTCACCGAGCGACTCAGTCTATATATATATAGTTGTTACTTCACGTTTGATCTGCAAGTTACATTACGGCTATTGAATATCTTACCCACGTAAAATCTTGATTCAAATAACTCATTAACTCTGGAGTTCTATATTAGACTTTTTATATTATAATATACAATGATATATAGAATTAAGGAGGAAGCTGTGAGGACAGGTACTTGCAGTGAGCTAAAAGCGGCACTGCTTTAGACCGAATCCAGAAATGCAAAGTCAACGGTGCCTCAGGATGCTAACGCGACACCACCAGCCGATAATGGTCTTCCTATCGCTCACGATAACGTTTCATTCTTCTCGAGCTTCAGGCCCGTCATATATGAGGCTCCTACAGCGACCTCAATGATTCACCGCAAAGATGCCCAATAGCTCTGCTGCTGGTTTCAATCCTGAGCGCCAAGAGATCGACCGGATCTTACGGGCCAAGCGACAGCAACGCGAAACAAAGGCGTGCTATCCGTGTCGCTCGCGCAAAGTCAAGTGCGACAACGGCCAACCATGCAGAACCTGCCAGAAACGAGGTCATCCCGAGATCTGTGTCTATGGCCTTGAGGAATCTTCTCCGCGGAAGCGGGCCATGCGAAGTCCTCAGAGTAGCAACGCTGATGCTTCTCGCGTTGCATTTCCGTCTGGCTTAAAAAGTGTAAATGATCAGCCTCCAATCAGGAATTCGGCATCTCCTCTGCATACCAGACCTGCATCGGAATCGATCAATCAAGGAGACCCTGCAAATTACATTTTCTCTGGAGAGAATACAGTCATTTCCATACTGGGTTCACACTACGCCGATGGATCAATTACCCACAAGGCGAGCACTGTGTTGGGACTCCAAAACAGCTTCAGCAATTACCCATTCCTTGATGTCAAATCACCCATAGATCGCTGGAAGGCTCTCGTGGAGATTCTTCCTCAAAGGGAGGAGATTTTGAAGTATGTTGAGCGACTAACCAGAAGTGCCGGTGCTGACGGACAGTAGGTTTTTTCACTTCTACCGCACCTCCGCCCATCCATTCAACCCAATTCTTGTCGATATAGACGGCTTTGAATTGTTCCTATGCCACTTCCTTACATCCTACGCGTCTGGGGAACTGCGCGATCACGACAAGGTCTCGGAAAGATGGTCGTCGGATCGATCCGTCGGTCAGATCAGTCTCCTCCTGGCCGCGTTGGCTTCGGGAGCGCATTACTCAGACCTTGAGAACCCCGAGAGGTCAGAGAAATACCAGAGCTTTGGTAAGAATAAGCCCTCTTCTATGGAGAAATGATGAACTGATGCTGGAACAAGCCCGCCGATCTTTCCAAGCACTAAGGCTGGCAAATTTCCTCTTGAGGCCGTCGCTTGAAGTTGTCCAATCTCTACTCATTCTGGGAAATACGCTACAGAATAACGGTCAATCTGATGGCGCGTGGGCTATGCTTGGCACGACTGTCAGATTAGCCCAGACCTTGGGACTACATACCGAGAAGAGCATTTCTCACTGGCCAGAACCAATGAGACCAAAGGCCAAAGCATTGTGGTAAGTAGCTATACCAAGATGAAGTTCACAGCTGACCCCTGAAGGTCTATGACGGTTTGGCAAGACAGCCTTTTGAGTCTGTGCTATGACCGCCCCTCTATGGTGTCCACGAGAGGCTGGCAGCTGGACTCTACTACTCTCKAGTCGAACCTATCATACACTGACATGATGCGCTACCTATGCCGGCTAGGTCTACAAATTAACAATGCAGAAGAGAGAGAGCGCAGTGACATTGCCTATTCCAGCAAGTTATTAGCTGCATTGGACGACGTTTTCAAGCGTGTACAACCCCATCTCCTTGCCCGGGAACACTGCACTAGCTTGCACCAACACCTGGAACATTTGGCCCTCCGCATCCATGTTTCCTTCTGCATTTCCGTGCTATGTCGGCCAGCCATCCAAAGCCCACCCAGAGCCTCTCTCAACCCACGCATTCGACTTCTGCGCAATAGGGCCAAAGACAGTCTGGTTGAGGCTGCAAAGGCCTTCCTCGACTTTGAAACTTTAAGCATCGTCCCATTACGCACCTGGTCTATGGTACATACGGTGCTCAGTTCTGCATTGCTCCTTTGCCTTTGGGAGGAGACTCGCAATGACCCGGGATGTCGCGACTTGCAGCAACGAGTCATCGAGGTATTCTCCAGAGTTGGCACTGCTGGGAAGGATGCTAATGGCCAACATGGCAATGGCCAATGGTTGTCAACGAGGCATATCCACGCACTCGTCGCGTTGAGAAATGCTGTGCGTGATACCCCAATGCGTGAAGTACACGCAGACCCAGAGACACAGCGAGGATCGCCACGAAGCCAACCCCCTCGACGATTGTCAGATGTCATATCTGGTCCAAGCATTGGATTCGGTGATGTTCAATCATCTGGCGATTTTCCTGCAAACTTTGATTTTGGGTAAGATTGCTCCATGCTCAGTCCGCTACAGATTTACTAATCGGATCAGCTTGTCGGGGAATTTTTTCAGCAATGATATGGACGTCTCGCCTCTTTCCTACCTTGATTCTATAATGAATGGTACGGACCCTGTTCTGTCTTAGTGTCCTCGCTAATTCACTCCAGTACCACTATTCGATTTTCCTGATATAGGCCAGGCCGGCCCGGAATGAGCCGCAAGATTACGGTATGCGAAGCCACCATCGCTGTTATGTTCTTGATAAATCAGGCCCACAGAATACGGTCGAGACAAAAAATATATTGATTAGGCAAGCTCCATTGTTACATGGACAAGTTGATTATCGCTCCGTCTTCCAACCTTCCCACCTTTCAAAATCAGCAGTATCAAGATCAAAGAGATCAAGCATCCGTCCAACGCTTTGGTCAACAATTTCGTCCATGCTAGAAGCCTTGATGTAAAAAGCCGGCATGGGAGGGAAAATGACAGCCCCGCTCTGCGTGACAGAAAGCATATTGCGAAGATGGATATCGCTAAGTGGAGTTTCGCGCGTGACGAGGACAAGTCGCCTCCGTTCCTTGAGCATGACATCTGCGGTACGGGAAATCAAGTCGTCGCAGAAGCCGGAGTTGATCGCGGCGAGGGTCTTCATCGAGCAAGGCACGACTATCATGCCGTCGGTCTTGAATGAGCCACTCGACACCGGTGCGGCCATATCGTTGATGTTGTGCACATAGTCTGCTAATGCGCGGACGTTCCGAGGACTATAATCCGTCTCGTACTTGATGGTGGCCTCGGCCCATTTGCTGATGACCAGATGTGTTTCGACGTTGAGCCGGCGAAGGGCGATGAGTGTTTTGATGCCTAGGATTGCGCCGGTGGCGCCCGTCATTGCGACAACGATTCTTTTCCGTCGACCTTTCGCTGGAGACTTGAGGTGATCATTGTTTGACGTTGATGATTCTTGTGTGGGCTCCGTATGTGTTGCAGAATGGGAATCAGAGGTATGATCGGGGCTGTCGCGACCAGAGTTGGGCGTATTGGCGCCGGAGGGTAGCAGCGATGCAAACATTGTGAATGGTTGAATGATTCTGGGGGTCTGGATAATTGAGGAAGGGGATATAGAGCATTCGGGTGCTTAGCTTGCCTTTTAAGGCGACGCGCTGCCAGTACTGGGGCAATTTACTTGGCCATATGATACACTCCTCATGGCGAAATCCTGATCTCGGTGGCTCGGATTTGACAATGTCGATCTGGAGGTGTAAAATGGACTGACCCGAGCCTCCGAGCCTCCGAGCTTCCGAGGTGCCGAGTCAACGGATATCGGCATAGGCGAGCCACCATTTCACTCAGCAACCCGACTCTCGAACATGCCTTGAAATCATTATAGACAAGCTTTTGAGAAGGATGCCTGCCGAGTATTCGGTCGGCTTCCAGAGTCTGCGTCATCGGTTATTGCCGATCATCCGTTCCATGGCAGGACTATATAACTCCTCGTGCGTGACTGATACTCATCTGTCACTTCAGTCAAGCCATCTACTCCGTTTAGTCTTTTCCTGCTGAACATTCCTCACCCAATCTCAATCTCACAATGACAGCTGTTAACGATACCAACGTGGATCACTCCTTCCGTGCTTTCGTCGAAGCCCTCAAGGCAGATGACGACTTGGTCGAGATCAACACAGAGGTCGATCCCTACCTCGAAGCTGCTGCGATTACCCGGCTTGTGTGCGAAACCGACGCTAAAGCTCCCTTGTTTAATAACCTGAAGGGGATGGGAAAGAATGGACTCTTCCGTATTCTCGGTGCCCCCGGTTCGCTTCGTGCTTCCAGCCGCGATCGGTACGGCCGCCTGGCCCGCCATCTCGCCCTCCCACCCACGGCTAGCATGAGACAAATACTCGACAAAATGCTCTCTGCTAGCTCCCTTCCCCTCATTGAGCCCAAGATTGTTGAAACCGGTCCCGTGAAGGAGAACTGCCTAATCGGCGACGAGATTGACCTTACTGCCTTGCCTGCGCCGATGATTCACAAATCTGACGGAGGCAAATATATTCAGACGTATGGTATGCACGTCGTTCAATCCCCTGATGGGACGTGGACAAATTGGTCTATTGCTCGTGCAATGGTCAAGGACAAGAACCACCTTACTGGCTTGGTTATCGAACCACAGCATATCTGGCAGATCCATCAGATGTGGAAGAAGGAGGGAAAGGACGTGCCATGGGCGCTCTGCTTTGGTGTACCCCCGGCTGCGATTATGGCATCGTCCATGCCCATTCCCGATGGCGTCACCGAAGCGGGCTACGTCGGTGCCATGACCGGTCGTCCGCTTGAACTCGTGAAATGCGACACCAACGACCTATATGTTCCGGCCAACTCGGAAATCGTCTTCGAAGGCACCCTTTCCATCACGGAAACCGCTGATGAGGGACCGTTTGGCGAAATGCACGGCTATTTCTTCCCCGGCGACAGCCACAAATGCCCTGTCTACACCATAAACAAGATCACCTACCGGACCAATCCGATCCTCCCCATGTCAGCCTGCGGTCGCCTCACCGACGAGACACAGACGATGATCGGGGCCCTGGCCGCTGCTGAAATCCGCAAGGTCTGCCAGCTCGCCGGCCTTCCTATCACGGATGCCTTCTCCCCTTTTGAATCCCAGGTCACCTGGGTAGCACTCAAGGTCGACACTGCCAAGCTTCGCCAGATGAAGCTTACAGCAAAGGAGTTCCAGAAGAAAGTCGGCGATGTTGCCTTCAACCACAAGGCGGGCTACACCATTCACCGCGTTGTTCTCGTCGGTGATGATATCGACGTCTACAATGGAAAGGACGTCATGTGGGCGTTCTCCACCCGTTGCCGCCCTAACGCGGACGAGACTTTCTTTGAGGATGTCCGTGGGTTCCCTCTGATTCCTTACATGTCTCATGGTACGGGTTCCCCGACACGCGGTGGAAAGGTTGTGTCTGATGCTCTCATGCCTGCGGAGTATACCACCGGTGCGGACTGGGAGGCGGCCGATTTTGAGCACTCGTACCCCGAGGATGTCAAGGCCAGGGTCCGGGCAAATTGGGTGGCTATGGGCTTTCGCGAGCGTAACTGAGCATTTCCTGTACCATTAGATTATGTACCAGAATAGAATTCACTCATAGATCAGTACACGTGCATTTCCCTCACTTGCATCCTCAAGAACAGGTCTCTCATCTTCTTCATATTCCATGCGCTGATTGAGTCTACGTACACCTTTACGCACCAGTATTTATCTGCCAACATCACGATGAAGATGTCATAATCTCCCAAGCCAATGCCTCCCTGCGTCATGATCATCCCCTCTACCAGCTCCTCCACCCCAAACGAGTCCCCACGCAATTCATGCCGCAACTAACTCCTTCTCCATCTCCACAAAACACAAATCCTCAGGCAACGCGACCTCTCTAAACTTCTCAACCGGAAACGGCGTCACCTCCCCCGTCGGCTGATATCCACACCTGGAATACCACTGAATCAATTCCCCACGCGTCGAAAGCGCATTCAGCCCTCCCCTACTAACGCCCCATTGCTTCTGACAATACCCCTCCGCGTAAGCAAGGATCTTCCGCCCGATCCCAAAACGCTGGTACGCTTCATCCACAGCGAGAAAGAAGAAGCGCGCGAGGTCAGCGTGAGCGGTAGTCCTCCTGGAAATGCCGACGCAGGCGATCAGAGCGCCGGTGGCGTCTGTTGCGAGGAGGAATGCGCTGTTGGGCGTGGTGATCGTGCTTAGGATCTCTGTCGTCTCGATGCTGAAACTTGAGGCGAGGGTGGTGTCGCCAATCCAGTGTGGTCTGGGGTCTTGGGCGCGGAAGGCGGATTGGACCAGTTGTTGGATTTGGGGGGCGTCGGATGGGGTTGCGAGGCGGTAGTTGAGGGTCGGGATAGTCATATTTCAGGATTTGTTTTGTATGCTGAGTTGATATCAGTTAAGTGCGTATGTGCTGATTGGAGGGATTATAGTATAGGTTATATGAACATTAATAGGAGTATTGCGCTCAGTGTTCTGTTGGAAAGCAAAGCTTTTGGTGGAGTTCTGCTGCCGTCAGATAGCGCTTTGGTAAGGTAATGTTCAAAACTAAGAGATATAGGTCTTACACAGCGGCGTCTGGGTAGCTGGCATATTATATAGATTTTACAATCTAGTGGCCGCCTAGTTGCGGCTTTATTACGGTTGTCATGGGCCACGCCCTAACTCCGTACGCCCTGCGGGATACATGGAGGGAACATGTGATATCACCAGATCAACGTTTTGCTTACATCTCTTATCCATCACTTGATATTAGCATCCCGTAAGTAGGGACGAAATAGATATTTGATTGCCTTTTGAGTTACCTCTTACACCCTTTCTCCTGTCAACCTATGGCGCGGATTCTGATAGAATGAAAACTTAGAACAGGCCATCAACATATGCGATAATGATTTTGTCCTTTTGGTAAAGCAGCACAGTGCAACAATGATTACCTGTCTCGTTGCAACACTTGACCGAAGCCTCAACCCTGAGGTCTTGTTTATCTTATATGATATCACCATCAAGGCAATGACTCAAATGACGAGATGGCTTTTTGACTCGTGACAGATCTTCTACATATAATCTTACTGAATCCCTGGCCTGATTTCCGACACGTCCATCGTTGATGCGTTGATATAGAATGAAAATAATGCTATTGATGAAGCCTGGACTTAGTAGAGATCAGTGTAATAAATAGGATGTTACCCCCAACGACCCAGGGTTACAGTTTTGAGTACAGCTAGATGCAACTTTCTGTCCCCCTTTTCTTATCTATTGAACGTCACGCTTGTTTGACCTGCATTTCACTTTTGGACTTGAAGTAGAAGCACAAGCTTCTTAGGTTGGCACCTGTCTCAAGGAGTAGTTTAACACTGCTTCATGCCTATATCTCACTGCTCATGACAGTGAGTGTCCTGCCAGAGTTATCTATTAACACTGGGTTGGCTCCTGCCTTAAGGAGTAGTTTAGCCACTGCTTCATGCCCATTCCTCACTGCCCATGACAGTGGTCTCCCACCAGAGCCATCCATTAAGTCTGGGTTGGCACCTGCGTCAAGGAGTAGCTTAACCACTGCTTCATGCCCACATGCTGCTGCCCATAACAGCAATAAGTCTGGGTTAGCACCTGCATCAATGAGTAGCTGAACTACTGTTGCATGCCAATTTGCTACTGCCCATGACAGTGGTCTCGCACCATAGCCATCCATTAACTCTGGGTTGGCACCTGCGTCAAGGAGTAGCTTAACCACTGCTTCATGCCCACTCGCTGCTGCCACGGACAGTGGTCTCCCACCAGAGCCATCCATTAAGTCTGGGTTGGCACCTGCCTCAAGGAGTAGCTTGACCAGTGCTTCATGCCCCTTACTTGCTGCCAAGGACAGTGGTGTCTCAGACCAGCTACCCTTAGCTTCTAGCTTGGCTCCTGCTTCAATGAGTAGCGTAACCAATAATTCAAGCCCTTTCTCCGCTGTTCGAAAAAGTGGGAACTGACTCAGGCTATCCTTTGACTCTGGGTCGACGCCTGCCCTAAGGAGTAGCTTGTCAACATCTTCAGGTCCATTTTCTGCTGCAAAGGAAGAGGAAAGTGGTGTCAGGTTTGAGCCAAACTGCATGTCTAGCAGGGTCTCGTCTTTCCGTAGGATAATATCCACCAAATCCGGCATGCCCTTCTCAATGGCCCTAGAAAGGCCTTTCGCCAGCGCTGCACTTGATGGTTGAAAAGACCCTTTTCGAATAAGGAGCATGGCGATCTCAATTTCATCCTCATATATTGCCGTGACTAGAGCTCGCTGACCACGATTTCCTTTCATCTCAACTGCGGCAGGCTCTGCCCGGAGCAAGATTTCAACGATTTCCCTATGGCCCTTTTTCGCGGCAACAAGTAATGGAAACTCCCCGTATCGATTCTGACAGGTTGCTGAAGCGCCATACAAAAGAAGAAGATTGACAATAGCTATTTGCCCACTTCGTGAAGCTAAGAGAATAGCCTCGTCATCACGTTCATACTCATCATCCTCGTCATCATATTCGTAGTCATCATCCTCGTCATCATATTCATACTCATCATCACGTTCATCTTCAGAGTAGGTTCCATTGTCCTTGTCGAATTCCAGTAACCTCATTGTGTTGGCTCCAGCTTGTAGAAGTTCCAAGATGAATCGCTTAAGAAGATTGTCGTTGTCCTTAATCTCTTTCAGTGCGAAATGGACGGCCCCATCCAGTTTCACCTTTTTCTCAATAAGCTTCCTGAGTAGAGGCGCGTCCCGATTACGAATGGCGTAGAAAATGGGAGCACTGTCTTGTCCAAGATATTTAGGATCAGCCCCTGCCTCAAGCAATGTGTGGATCACCTCTCTGGTATTGTGTGTTAGGGCAACAGTCAGTGGCGTTTCACCATCATTATTCTCAGCGTTAACATCCACATGGTAAATCCTTTCCTGGTCCCTGTCTCTGGTAGCATTGATGCTCTGATCAATGCCTTCATCTTGCCGAAGCTGCCACTCGATCGACCGATTCAGCAGCGCAAGTGCCATATCCTGCTGACCCTCTTCGATTGCGAGATGTAATGGCGTATTTCCTTCAGCGTCTCTACCGTCAACTTGTACATTATCTTTCTGCAAGAACTCGTCAAAAGCGCTCTTTGAGTCCAATGCGACCAGAACATGCAGCGCCGTTGCTTCAACAAAGGGCCAGCCTCTAGGCGCGTAAATGCCATCAGGATCCGCCACCCTCCATACACTGGCGATTCTCTGCATGTTTGATTGTCGATCTAATTGAACGAGAGAGAGGAGATCAGATTGAGCGATTCCCTGTTCTTCCACCTTTCGAATATGTTGCAACAGGAACCGCACAGCGTATGGGACCAGTTGGAACCTTATCCGGAGTTTTCCGGGCCTCCGCTCAGCTTCTTCTAGCACTTCCTCTAATGTCAAATACCTGAGGCAGGACCTCGATATTTGAAAATGACCAGCTGCGACTGGAGATTGGGAGACATTCCGGTCGTGTTCAACATGGCTGAGGAAAGTCATGAGCAAATAGTCGGCAACTGATTGGTGGATGAATTGAGCTTCCCGGTAGGCTTCTTCCACTTGATACGACTCAGCTTCATATGGACCATATCTCAAGATTCTCGTCCGACGCCCAAGTTCCCAAAAGTTGCGGGTTTGAAATTCGACCAGTCCTCTCGAAAGGTGTTTAACGTGTCTCTCAAACTCAGGAAGAGTATCAGACCAACTTGCGTGTTTTCGAATTTTGGTGTTGCGCTGCATGTCCTTCTCAATAGAAAGTGCATCCCGAAGCTCTTCCGCAGACAATGGCCGCGCTGTGAATAGGACCCACTGGAACAACTTGACAGTCTGATGCCTTTCGGCTTCCGTAACACCACCCAGAATGTCGGAGTATAGTTCATCAAGAGCTTCAGGTATAGTGAGGAGCTTTTCCTGCAGCTTCTCCGCCTTGGTGCCATTGTCGTTCTCTTCAATCACCATATTGCAAACCAAAGCCGCCCATTGGAATCCACCTTGAGCTTTCAACAGGATCTCCTTTTCAATTCGCTGCCGCTTTGATTCAGGTTGGATCTTTTCAAGCCTATCTCGAACGACCAATCGGATGTCTGGATCATTTCGCTCTTCCACAGAAATAGTTGGGCACATGTCGAGGCCAATGATTGGATGGTGTCTAGAAGAAAAGCATATCTTTACCTGTCCTTCCTCGTGCTCGATATCTTTCATTATGTCTCTGAAGTACGCCAGCAAGCCTCTCGCAGCATCTTTGCCAGACTCGTCAAGCGCGTCGACGAAAATGACAACTGGATGGGCCTTCGTCCCTTTTGTGAGGACTCGGAATAGAAATTCTTGAAGCTCATTTTCCTTCCAGGTCCATCTACCTGCCTCATACGAACCAAATCGTTTTTCACGATCTTCAAACTGGATAGTGAGCTCAGAAAGGTAGACAGGGAATGATTCGAGCATGCCGTTTAACAGTGCGCGGAAAACACCTAGCGGCGTCTTCTGCAAAGGCGTTCCTCGACCGTGTAGGAAGTAAGACACCACAAGCTCTCCAGATTTTCTGTGGGCCATTGCTTTAGCAGCAAACTTCATGAGAACGGATTTGCCGGCGCCAGGATTGCCTTGGATCCAGAAAAGACCGCATGGTTTGTTCATCCAATCTTTGTACTGCAGATCATCGAGGAGCCACCCACAGGTGTTTACTGCAGAATGAATTTCATTGAGTCTCCAGTCTTGTTCTTGAAAAGAAAGTGACCTGAGACACTCTGTGCCTAGTCAGCTGCCTGTTGAGCATTTGGTCTCGCATTACATACCTAAGCTTTTGGTTGAATGTGGCACTAATGTTGCAGAAACTCTTAGTATATTCGAAGCTAGACAATCACATCTGATCACACACAGTTATTTCCAGCTTCTGCACTCACAGCATCATGCACGCCTGATACTCTCCACAATAGCGGTCGTAGAGCTGTCTTAACACGTATATAGAGCGCATCATATTGGTCGCTATATTTCACCATCTCGGAGTGACTGCGGCCGATTGGGTGTTGGTTTTTACTGCCGCATGTCGCGGAGGAGACGTCAACCAAGATTTGCGAAGGTCCGGAAAGTTCCCACCGGCCATTTCTCTAGATGAAGTTTAAGCGGTTATAATGGCAATAATGTCGAACTGCTCAGTGGCTCACCTTCACTGCGGTAGGGGACTTCTCCGTTTCGTAGAAAGAGATAATACGAATGGGCCTTTCGCTGAATGCATCCCTGAAATCCTGTTGGAGGCGCATAAGAAGCGCTGAATTCGTACCAAGGGACTCGAGAAGTCCGCGGTTTGGTTGGTCATTTACCAAGGGAACGAGCGACTCGATAGCCATCCCTTGATGCGGAACGCCGAAGAATATGAATCCGCAAGTGGAATTCAATATTGATGCGCAAGTCTTGTCTATTTCCTCTTTCAGCTTGCATATCGCCTGTCAACTGTTTGTGAGCACATGGCAAACGCTACTTGATCAATGAGTACTGGTATCGATACAGACCTCTTTAATCACGAGACCCCCAAGGCTATGGCCAATGAATAATATGGGACGGGATTGGCAGGGCTCCTGGACACTGTATAAGCCATACGGTGCATATCTGAGAAGAGTTATGCAGGGACCGATTACCCGGATGCCTTTCATATCGATTTGAAGGGCTCTACCCAAGTCCGTCAAGTTCTGAAATGAACTGCTCCGGACCAGGCGAGTGTCGTAACCATAGATAAGAATCCTCGCATTGGGAAAATCCAGCGGAAGAGCATCACGGAGCCACATGAAAGAACCACCCCTTTCTTTGAAGGAACCAAAAGCGTGTCCACCAAGACCGGATATAGCGATTACACTGAGGACATGTCAAACCATTTCGTAGCCACAGGTACTCTGGAGACTTACTCCACGTCACAGCTGTCATCTTCAGAATGTTGGAGAGGCGTGAAACCTGAGAAGTGGGTATCCAGTATCAGAGTGTGTTTGGTGTCCACAGTGTGTTCATCTCCATCCGACGGCAGTGCAAATTTCCATTGATCTTTTGAACACTCAGACAAACAGACAGGGAGAGTATGGAAACTAAGAGTGGCGACCTTGCTGTTGCGCTCGACGGGGTCAATGGCAAGAGAATGAACTGCGACGCTTGCACCAGGTCCAATAGAAAGGACGCTCATGACAAGTTCCCTGACATCAGGCCTGGTTCGATATCTAAGTGGAATCCCCCTTAGCCTGAAGTTTTGATAGTGGTCTGTTGCCATAATGCAGCAATATTGCCGATGGAGAACGTCCCTGAGGCTTGACAAAGTGGACACTGAAGTGAAAAAACGGTAGGGATTTTAATCAAGTCACGGGCTCATGGCACAACACGCTAGTCAGCCTAGTCAGTACATGCCAATTCTCAGCCTTGCGCGATGTCCAATTAGTCTGTGACCCTTTGGCGCTCTGCTGCACCTAGGCATTAATGGCTGTCACACAGTAGAGTGATATTACTGGTCCAATCCCTTTGCCCCTGGCAATTTCCTAGCCTTACTGCGCCGCGCCCAAACCTCCAGGCAGCTCTCTCAATTCCTCAGCTCTTCAATCTCTTTCTTTTTTGTTTCCATCCTCATTATGAAATTAACCAAAATTCGTGCACGACCCGGATCAAAGGCCGGCGTGTTAATGATGTTTCCTTCATTATAGACCGTCTCGCTTTACGTTTCTAGGGTCAATGGGGTTGCGAAGTCGATGGAAGATGGAGTCCACAAGGTGAGAAAGACACAATCAGATTTATCAAATCAACAACGAAGTGTTGACAGTCATGTCGCACTGTCAGTCCCCCTTTCCAGAAGGAAAATGAACTTCTAGGCGGTCCTGTGTGTCTACCTATCTACATTCCGCAGAGGACTTCTGCCCTGTATCCTGTGCATGACCTGCGCACATACCTAGAGCAAGATCTGTGGACACCGCGTCTGGACAAAATCCATCAACATCTCTGGCTCGCAGGTCTTCCTAGGGCTGCCCGGCCATTGCATCGACAAAAACTGCTTAATCGCACAATCATAGTCACCGAAGATCCTAACGAGCACCTTGTATGGCATGAGTCTCGTATATTCGTCAAACCGCTTCCGGAATATCTGCTTTCCTATCAGTTCTGGACGGACCATCTCGAAAAGGAATTTCAAGATGAATCTTTGCGTAAAGCTGCTTATGGACTTCTCCTATCCTACAGCTGGCTTATATGTCATAAATCCGACCTCAGCGTAGCGCATTCCAGCGGTCTTCTGCCAGAATCAATCATTTGGGAGAATTGGGTGAACTTTCTGGCCGACTTTCTCAGTTATGTTGATATAGGGTCCCTTAGCAATGTCTCCATTCGGTACCGATACGGCGAGCTGCGTCTCTCAAGACTGCACCGGATATACAGATTTTTCCCTTCAGTCTTCTCCCCAACAAATTTCATCAAGGGATTCAAATCCGAGTCAACGTGGTATAAAGCCTTCTTCGCCCGCAATTTCAGTTGGATCTTTGCAATTTTTGCGTACGTCACCGTTGCATTAAGTGCGATGCAGGTAGGACTTGGGACACAAAAGTTACAGGAAAATCGTAACTTCCAGCAAGGATCAGAACGATTCGCAGTTGCAAGTTTGATTCTGCTCGCTGCCAGTGTGGCGCTGATTGTTATCATCTGGGTCTTTCTATTTTGCTTTCATTTCCTATGGGCCATGCAGAGTCTGAAGCATCGAACGCATTAGAAAACCGAGAGATGAAACCTTGAGATGACGGTGATGGTTGGAATTACACCACAGTTGCTCTCCGTTTCCCTCGACCGGCGTCTCTCTGCACCCTGCCGCGGGATCGTGAGACGGGTATACCTCAATCGGCCAACAAAACCTTCCTCCTTTGTCGTCAGCGGGATGGAAGAGCCATTCGTCTGGCCTGGCCATCGGAGATCTTGAGTAACATATTGAAAGATGTAACATCAGCTGATGACTCCAGCTCGCTGGATTGGCAACAATTGGTCGCCCCTCTCCGCGAAACGTATTATCACCACCGGAACGAGGTCAGCTCAACGGTTCGGGCAGATGTCGGAGGAGATGCTTCAGCAGCTGTCACGGAATCAGAACTATCCCCTCAGATGTGAAGGACGAAGTCAAAGGGAGAGTTCCAAATGGATAACTAAAGATTCTGGACAAGGCTGGGGTTGCATCAGACGTGAAGGCTGACAGGGAATCCTTCCACTACTATTCGCTGAGTTATTATTCTGTTATTTCGTCGAAAAGTAGATTGGTCGCTATACATGAACCAAGATTATCTATCCGAATTTTTGAATAAGCATACTATTAGCTTGAGAAAGCATATTATAGGACAGTGAACTTGCATGATATTCTATAGAATGGCCCAGGGTCCATCACATAGATAGACTTTCAAGCTAGCCACGTTGCATTGTTTTAAACTTCTATCGCTTAATGCATAATATCCCTATTATGGGTTTTACACTTCCCACTCAAACGGAGCATGGCAAGCAAAGCTTGCTCCGTCGAATGAAGATAAGAGTGAGGTTTCTTTTATAGTGGCGCCAGGACATGTGACAGGATCAGCTTGGATTTGTTCTAAGTTGAATAATAGTATTGTATAATTTGCCGAGGTCCAGGCACTAGTGCTTTTGCTCCGGCACTAACGAGGATCGACTAATGGTCAGGGCCCAAAAATAAGGATCTTCCAGATTTTGTTATTCATGCTTACTTCCTAGATCTTTAAGCTATGTTTACATTTCCAACTGGGGAAGGGAGTAAGCTGCCTCCGCGGATGTATTTGTGATGTTTCCATGCCACGACTTTTATACAGGTCAGATCAAGACTTAAGCGAGAGATATCGAATGTCCATATTTGGGGCTATAATTAGAAACTCTGAAACGGTGGGGACAGTGGACAGTTATCAGACCCACGGTTTGAGCAGGATAAGCAGGATATTCAGCAACCTGAAACTGCGTCTTCTCGGCAGTCGCGGATCATCCTATCATGGACCATATCCAAGTTGATAACTCGATTTTTCGCATCCCCGCAGAGAGGATACAACATGAGGATACAACATTATGGAGCAACGAACGTTTCACCATCGAAGGAGGTTCCCATGGGACGGGTTCATATCTACACGGGCATCTCCTTCTTCTTCACAAAAGTGTCTCACACTGAGTCACAGTAGGAGAAGCTTCTAATCCGAAGCACTCGAACTTCCTTTACAGGACAGGGGTATCCTTCAGAAATAACCGAAGGCAATCTGAAGCAGCTTTTGTCGTGGATGGCCCCTCCGTAGGTTTCACCAAGACCCTCAACTTTTCGGTTAGCAGTGGACACCGAGTCCAAAGGTCTTCTCTCGAACGATGGAGAACGATAGATGTCTCTCATTTGTCACTCTATCCGTCAACAAGCCGGATTAACCAGGTTGACAGCCGCCATAATGTCATGCGATCGGGACAGACCCTTGCCATCCCCTGTATCAAGCTACGGCATGGTGTGTTCCCCCTAAAAAAGAAACGTGAGGGGAATCGCAAACGCAGTTCTTCACACTGACGTCCTGGTAGATCATGGTGTCAAGATAGTCTTCTTAAAGTGATAGGCGGACTTTATATACGCCGTGAGAGCTACTGTGTTGATCATCTTGAGTCTAAAAATCTGCATCATCAACATGAAGACTACTCGAATGGTTGATTACGCCACAGGCCATGATGGCCTCAACACTCCTCGCGATGTCCTTTTTGTCCAGCTCATCTACTCGTCCATGGTGGCTTTCGCCGGGATCGTCCTGCTTGCACGGGTTGCTCAAATCGGGCATGCCTATCTTCGCTACATTGTCTGTTCCGGTGCAACTGAAAAGCAACAAGCAGTCTGGAGCATCACCGAATCACCACTCTGGTTCCGAATCAAAAGCCGTCTGCTCTACGCGCCATTGTTCAGCAAGCGCCATAACCGAGAGATCCAACTCTCGTCGGCCATGAATATGGGCACTCTCCCTTCGCGATTTCACACATTTCTTATTTTTGGGTATATTGTCAGTCAAATCGTCTACTGCTGTGACCTCAACTATCAGAACGATACGCCCGCCATCATTGCAGAGCTTCGGGGACGTTCCGGCACATTGGCCACATTAAACATAGTCCCTCTTGTGCTCTTTGCAACCCGAAACAACCCCTTGATCCCACTTCTACGAATCAGTTTCGATTCATACAACCTCTTCCACCGATGGCTGGGCCGTATCGCCGCCATCGAGAGCATAATTCACATGGCTGCTTGGGCCGTCAACACCGTCCGACAGGCAAACACTGCAGCACTTGCTCAGCATCTTGCTGAAACGCCCTCCTACGCCTGGGGAATGGTTGCAACTGCAATCATGGGCTTTTTCATTCTTCATTCTCTCTCGCCTGTACGACACGCATTCTACGAGACCTTTCTCTGCATTCACCAAGCGGGCGCCTTCTTGATCATCTTAGGCATATACCTGCACCTCGACATGCACAGCCTGCCACAAAAGCCATGGATTCAATGGGTCATTTTCATCTGGGGTGCAGAACGGTCCACCCGACTCATCTGGCTTGTCTTCCTGAATGTGTCTCGACGACACGGCATGACAAAGCTGCGAGTAGAAGCTCTTCCTGGTGAAGCCTGCCGTCTCACATTCTTCCTCCCCAAACACTACCCCGTCCCCGCGGGCAGCCACTTCTTCGCGTACATCCCCCAGATCTCCTGGTGGATGTCGCACCCTTTCTCCGCCGCCTGGGCAGAAACCTCCGGCACCTCCCGCCCAAAAAGCATCCAATCATTTACCACCGACATCAAATCCCTCACTCTCGAAGGCCAATCCGCCCCATTCAACCACACAGCAGTGACGCTGGTCGTCGCCGCCCGCCAGGGAATGACCCGCGCACTGTACACTCGCGCAATGTCCTCCCCAGACGAAACATTCACAACAACCGGCTTGCTCGAGGGCCCGTACTCCTCGCACGCAGTGAACATGGCCAGCTACGGTACCGCCATCCTCTTCTCCGGCGGCGTCGGCATAACGCACCACCTCCTCTTCATCCGGGATCTACTTCTCCGCGCCGCAGCCGGCCGAGCAGCCACGCGCTCCATCACGCTGGTCTGGGCGGTCCGCAGCATGGACAGCGTCCGCTGGGTGATGGAGTACATCCAGGAGATTCTCCAGATGCCGCACGCCGAGTCGATCCTGACGATCATGCTGTTTGTGTCGAAGCCGAGGAGTCCCGCCGAGATGCGCTCGCCGGGGGGTGTGATTCGGACTTTTGCGGGGAGGTGTAATCCGGCGACTGTGCTGGAGGAGATTATGCCCAGGAGGATTGGGGCGACGGTGGTGTCGATTTGTGGGCCGGGCGCGATGGGGGATGATGTGAGGGAGGCGGCTAGGCGGCATGTGGATCGGGGGGTTGCGCTTGATTTTGTGGAGGAAGCGTTTACTTGGTAGGTGGCTTGGGGATTTCTGTTCTACTAGTATGTAAATAATGTATAATACTGTTGCTGTGCAACGATAAAATTGTATGGTACCGACGGCTTATTATCAAAAACGTGTCAATTTTGTATAGCACTACAGCCCTTGCGCACATCCGCTCCGAGTAAGAGAGTCGAATCCTTATAAATGAGTCAAGTACAACAGTAACAATCCAATACTATGACTAGAGCTATCACTAATCAATAATGAGGTATTGGTTTGCCTCCACTCAGGGAGCTCGCAATACGCCGTTATGGAGTATCCTTCGTATCGCATAACGTTATGGCGCTGTGAAGTCAATCCGACCTCGGAAATGTATCGTTTTCTCGTCTCTTAGACAGCTCAAATATAGTATGATCTAACCCAAACTGGATCTATGATCCTCAATACGATAATCTCCACAATAAGTTCCTAACATAACGTTATGTAACGAAGCAGATCGCATATATATAAGACAGCTAAGATACCTTCTATTCACAATCCATAACCTCACTAGAGTACAATCACCAAACCAAAATGAGTCTTCAAGGAAAAATTGCCATTGTCACTGGCGCCTCGCGCGGAATTGGCGCCGGGATCGCCCTTGATCTCGCCAAGCAGGGTGCAAAGGTACATCCACCTGCTTTATCATTGCAATGATATCGCTAACTCGCTGCAGCTCACCCTAACCTACACATCCGCAAGCAGCGAGCATGGTATCGACGATCTATGCCGCAAAATCAACGACCTGAACAACGGCTCCGCAGCAACCAAAGTCCAAGCTGACCTCCGACAGCCAGACGCCCCAGCCCAAATCCTCGCCGCAACGTTCGAGGCATTCTCCGACGCAGACAACAAGATCGACATCCTAGTCAACAACGCAGGTGTCTCCCAATGCAAGAACCTGGTTGAAACAACCCCCGATGACATCTCCTCCGTCTTCGACGTCAACGTCTTCGGCTTGATCCGCATGACTAAAGCGGTGATCCCGCATCTCCGCGCCCCAGGCCGAATCATCAACATCAGCTCCGTAGCCGCTCGGCGCGGATCACCCGGTTTCTCCGTGTATTGTGCGTCCAAGGCTGCCGTGGAGGGATTCACGAGGGCGTTGGCGTGTGAGCTGGGTCCTGTGGGGTGTACGGTTAATGCTATTGAGCCTGGGGCGGTGGAGTCTGATATGTTGCAGGAGCTTTCGGATGAGCTGCTCGCTTATATCCAGCAGAGTACGCCATTGGGGGGTAGAGTCGCTGTACCCGAGGATATTGCTCGCGTTGTGACTTTCCTAGCCGGGGAGGGAGCGGGATGGGTGACGGGGCAGAGTATCTGTGTTAGTGGGGGGTTGCATATGAACTGATCATCAGTCATGTAACATCAACTAGTCTTGAGAAGTTTAGATGAGTGTATTTATGGCAATGTCATTTAGGTTAAAGGGATGTCCTCCCCTGGTAAACACCCGCATAACCCTCTACCTCCTCGCTCATTTGATGAAATACAAACTGCGCCAGCCGCGCAGAGGGATAAACCCTCAGTCCGGCCGGGTTAAGCACCTGCATCAAAGCACCGACTGCGCCGACATATCCACTGTCCATAACACCGGCGGTGAGCAACACACCAGAGCGGAAGAGTGAGCTGCGCACAAAGATCTGGCCCATCACGTCCAGAGGGACACAAACCGTCTCGTTGAACTCGACGAGATAACTTCCCTGCGGGAGATCGAGGAAGCGTTCCTCTGGAGTAATGGTACTTGATGTGGGAAAAGGGATTTCACTTGTTGATGCGGTCTGGCGACGCTGATTCTCTAGATCAATTGTTCCAGGGGATGTCCAGGTGAGGACTCGTTTGAGAGTCAGGTCCACACCACAGGGTTGGACTTGCAGGGTTGGATTCTGGACATTGCGGAGGATGGCGCGGGTGAGGAGAGCGCGGCCAGGGATGATCATTTTAGCTCGATTCAAGTCTCGGTACGGAGTAGTCAGTTGAGAGCTGTTAAGGAAGATAGCGCGTGTAATAGCAACTTGAAGTCTCATATAATCGTGGGCTGCGTGAGTGAATATCGACCCATCGACTGGAAGAGTCCGAGTGTTAGGCCAAAAGATACAGGTGGCTGGGCGGAGCGCCAAGACTCTCTACTCCCTTCTTAGAATGATTCTAGTACAGTCAGACATTATTATACTGGACGACGCGCGCTGTCACGCCGATGCCCTGAAAGGACCACGAAGGGGTAGGGCCATGAACGTACTGAGATAATATGCTTGTTAGAGAGAGCTGAACAACCCTGACCCAGTTAAACAGGGCGCCAAGATGGGAGCCAGCGGAGGAAAATATCTCGGAAATACACAAATCCAAGGCCGCCACTCTAAGAAAACACAGAACTTTTTGGCAAAGATTATTAGTCGTGATCTGTTTATTACAGGAAATATCAATCATGCATTTATGCAATATCTAAAGCAAGTCTTTAACTATTGTATTCAAGTTGTCAACAACTCCTGAAAAACTAACAGCTATTGTCCCCTCAATCAACTTCTGCTATATCATGGCCGCAGGGTGCAGATGACGTGGTCCTGGAAGCTATAAGGACTTGGAATGGATGGATTATAATAAACTGTTTAACAAGTGATGCTGATTGTTCTTGACTTTGATGTAAAACAATGCATTTTTCATCTGTCCTGGTAAGCATTCTGCTAAAATTTGTCGAATTTACTAATATCCTACTTGAATAAAGTCTTGAAGTGGTTCACTTGGTGATAAAGAATAATGTTTCTTCCAGGTGTTAAGGGACCATGATGAGGATTTGGCATTAAGGTGTTCAAATCCTAATACCCTGTTCCAGAGATCAACATATTTTCCATCAAAGCCAAAGCATCCTGAACCTTAACTTGTGATATCTAGGTGCGGGCTAGATTGTCCATGATTGTCAGAGTGTCAGGATGCTTAGGTCTGAGATCTATCTCTACTATTTCCAGGACATTAATTAGAGTTGCATAACCGAACCGCCAAAATCGAATCCAACCCTCACCGAACTCGCAGCGGTGAGGGCTCGGTTCCTAGCCTAGGGAACCGCACCGGTTTTGATTTCGCTTGGCCCCGAATCGAATCCATTAGGGGAAACTGTTAGTTGTAGTTTTTGCGGTTTTTGCAGATGAGGTAAATCTACCCAATCTGGTTTACTTACTAATTACTAATTTTTAGGATTTCTCTAATATTAATATCAATAGATCAAATAGTAACTCAGAATATCTAGTGGTTGGTGAGATATACGTAAATAATCATTTCTGTCATGGGTTGGTATGAAAGTAGTGGTGGTTTATGCATATTCCGTCCCTGGTACAGCGCGGTCTGGCCCATTGTTGGCTTGTGTATATATTAACATTAATCGTCAACAATTACTATAGTCTAAGAATATTTTTCAACCACCACCCATTCAACCCTGTAGATATCGAATTGATATTTTAGAATTAGATTAGTATGATGATAATTACTATATGTTTTATATAAAAATGATAATTATATATAACATGCTTAATAGGCCCTATAGGTAGAAGCCTTGGAGGGGGCCTCGGGGGGATGGTAATATTAAAATAGTTAAAATTCGGCGGTTATCCAACCCGGAATTGAACCGAATCTAACCATGGTTAGTTAGTATAGGCTTAGCTATGCTTAGCTAGGCCTAGTAGCGAGATTTTGCAGTGAATCTGCCACCAACCCAAAATCCCAGATCAGATCTGGGTTGGCTCCAGGTTCTAAAATTTGAACCGCGAAATCGCAGCGGTTTGGTGCCAACTAGGCTTGAACTCGCCTTGAACTCGCACCGAATGCAACTCTATTTCAAAGTACAGGACATCTAACTCTTAAGTAATGGAGTCTTATACCTTAGTATTCTTTATTACTTGATTCCCAGAAGCAATCAAGCTATAATGGATGAGCAGCTCATTGGTTTCTTGTGGTGTATGGACTACTAGCTAGGACTGGTTACATAGTAGATAGTTAGTAATCTTGCTCTTATGATCACAGCCTAGTTTAAATGCTAGTCTTAGTCTGGCCACAACACCTGTTCCTGCATCCTTTGGTGCTTCTGGACTATCTCCATATACTTTTCTTGATGTTTGAGTCTCTCACCATGTAATCACTTCGTATTTAAGAGACTGCAGTGAGCACGTATTATAGAGGCTTGTTAAGCAACCTAGGGCGCTGCAATATCCATCACAAAGTGTCTTCCCACAGTCATATTGGATCACGCCTCCAGAGGCCGCAGTTGGCTTGCTAACAACCACATCATCAAGGCAAATATCTGTGCTTATGCTGGAACCCTTTTCCTGGGAACCCTTTTCCGGATTTGCAATCCAGAGGCCCGAATGGACGAAGATCGGCGACTATCGACGCCGATCGTAAACAATACGAGATCCAGCTCCACATTAGCGCAAACCATCGACAAGCTGGTTCAAGCATCTTGCCGACTTCTTGGTAATATGGGAGGGAGAATAGGGGCTGGGCTAATAGGAAATTATCTCGTCAACTCCATTATCGGACATTTCTTCTTTCATTCCATCCTTCACCCTCGTCGCTCTTTTCGGATCTTTTGAATCCAGTCATTCGTTTTCTTCAATATGGCCCCTCTTTGGCCATGGATGGGCGCCGTCCTAGCAGCCCTGCCAGTGGCTCTAGCAGGACATGGCGACCCTATCTCCCAAAAATATATTGTCGAGTTTGCTGATTCCAAGACTGTTCGTCCACATATTAACCCAGTCGCATTGGCAATTCATTGCGCAGACCTACTAACTTACATAGTCGTCCGCCAGCTTCCTCTCCACCCTCAAGGACCATGGCATTCCAGCCAGTCTCAACCATGACCTGTCCTTCGCTCTTTTCCATGGTGGATCCTTTACTCTGTTGGACAACAAGCAGAACGAGGCTGCCATTGTCAAGCAGATCTCCTCGTGGCCTGTGGTCAAAAAGGTCTCCCCGGTGCGGGAGCTGCAGCAACCTCAGCGAGACGTCTCGAGTGTCGCCCACGGCGCACCCGTCCGCCGTAGTCCTGCCCCTCACGGTCTCCAACGCCGTGACACGACGGGTCTCGGAGGCAACGACTACCCGCACATCATGACTGGAGTTGACAAGTTGCGCCAGGAGGGCTACTCGGGTACAGGAATTCGCGTAGCGGTGATGGACTCGGGCATTGACTACAAGCACCCCGCTCTCGGAGGCTGCTTTGGCAAGGGTTGTCTGGTTGAATTCGGCTTCAACTTCCTCGACAACACTACCGACCCGTGGGAAGGCCACGATGGACATGGTATGTCAACATTCACAGACACGATATATTTTGGAACTCAGCTGATCGCCTGCAGGAACTCATGTCTCTGGACTGATCGCAGCTCAGCCCAACCCCTACAACTTCACGGGCGTGGCCCCGAATGTGACTCTTGGTCATTACAAGATCCTTGGAAGGCCGACAGTGAAACTCGGTACTGACATCGTTACTGCCGCTTTCAAGAAGGCCTACGAGGACAAAGCAGACATCATCTCGGCATCGTTTGGCACGTACAAGGGCTGGAGCGACGAACCGTGGGGACAGCTGATCCACAAACTGGCCGCGGCTGGTCTTCCCACGTTGATTGCCAGTGGCAATGACGGAAATAATGGCTTGTTCCTGGCCTCGAATGGTATCGACGATTCTGCTGGCATCGGCATCGGATCCTTCAACAACGTGTATAGTCCACTGCTGCTGCCTGGAGCTTCCTATTCCACCGGGAACACCACCAAGGAGTTTGTTTGGCAGCTCGCGGGTACGTCCGACTTCAAGAATGGCACCTACTCTCTCTACCCGAGCAGCCTGAACGCATCCGTCATTGGTGATTCTTGCGAGCCATGGACAGCGGACCACCCGAACCTCTCCGACAAGATCGTCCTGATCCGCTACGGTGGCTGCCACGGCAGTGAGCAGCAGGCCAACGCGGTCAAGGCCGGTGCTAAGAACATCCTGTTTTATAACAATGAGCCGGGCACCTATGAGCTTCCTGTCCAGAACCCTGCTCTGGTGGGCCTAGGAATGGTCTCGGCCCAGACTGGCGCGAACTGGGTGAAGCTGGCCGCCTCTGGAGCCAACATTACTCTGCACATGACCAGCGCAAAGTACGCTAAAACCATCTTCATCAATGAGACCAACCCTCAATCTGGGGGCCACGTCAATGATGTGACCGAATGGGGCCCCAGCAACGAACTCCTTCCTGTGACAGCAGTTTCGGGAGTCGGTGGGTTCATGCTGTCGACCTGGCCGCTCCCTGAGGGTGGCTACGCCGTGGATAGTGGTACTTCGATGGCGACGCCTTATGTTGCTGGCTGCGTTGCTCTCCTGATGGAGGCTCGTGGAAAAGGCAAGGTGACCCCTGCTGAGATCAAGTCGCTGTTGACGACCACTGCTAAGCCGAATGTTTTCCATGATGGCGTTACAGCCTCGCCCTTCCTGGCCTCCGTGGCGCAGCAGGGAGGTGGCCTTATCGATGCCTACAAATTTGTGCATACCACCACCAAGTTCAATGTGAGCACCATCGCCTTCAACGACACCGAGCATCTGGCCCCGGCGTGGATCCGCATCAACAACACCGGCTCCGAGCCGCGTGTCTACACTGTCGGCCACGTGGTCGCCGCTACCGTCTACACTCTGCCCGACAACAGTTCCATCCCGCAAAACAACGACCTCGGCCACTTCGTGGACCGCACTACCAAGGGCGCCTCGCTCAAGTTCAGCTCATCCAGCGTGATCGTGGCCCCCGGCGAGTCTGCCGTGCTGAAGGTCACTGCTACCCCGCCAAGGGGTCTCATCGCCCGTCGCATCCCCGTCTACAGCGGGTATATCACGTTCAACGGAACCTCAGCGGATGATTCCTTCTCGGTTCCCTACCTGGGGGTTGCCACCGCCATGCGCAACGTGACGATCCTAGACACCACGCAAGGTGGCAACTATCTCATCGACAGCACTACCAAGAAACGCGTCCAGGCCAACCACCAGTTCGTCCTGCCGGGCAAGAATGACTCCGCCCGCCGCGCAAACACAAGCTACCCCATCTTCCAGACCCAGCTCTCAATGGGAACGGATCTGCTCCTCGTCGGCGTCCAGCCGGCAAACAGCCGCACTATCCTCCCAGTGTCTGATCCCCTGACAGCCCTCGCTCGGAGTGTTGATGGTCTTGCTGGCCCCAAACCCACTTCCTGGATGGGCAAGTTGGCGAACGGCTCGTATGTCCCAGCGGGCAACTACTCTCTGGTTGTGCGTGCGTTGAAAATCTTCGGCAACCGCACTAACCCGCGGGATTATGACACCGTGCGCACGGTCAACTTTGGGATCACATACGCTCCCCCAGCTACCATAAATAAGCGATAGAGGTGTTAAGCTTGGGATGCATTGCATCTTTATCCTAGTACTAGCCTAGATATCTAGACCTTGGCATGGCTCTTATGCATATCTAAGCTTTGGGTCCTACATTTTGTCCATTCTTTGTATAGCCTTTTCTGTCCCCTTCTGAATAGGATGGATAGTATAATCATTACTTCTAATAGAACCCTGTTGTTGACAGCTGCATTGGCATTAGCATTTATATCACCTTCTAATATAAGCTGCCAACTGAAACTTGAATGATCATTTTCTTTTGCTATAAGTAGTATCAACAGCTGCGGTTTGAGGAAGTGTCGATATATTCTCTCCGAATCAAAGACACCGGCATGCGCGAAGCACACTGACCCGCGTGGATGACGATCATGGATCCGGACACGTATCTGTTGCAGCAAAGCGATATGTACTCCGTACTATGTGCCGACTGCGTACCCGCACCAGATTGAAGCGATTGGGTCTAAGCAAACGTACTTTCGATCTTCATTGACCAGCCGAATCGGAAGGATGTCGATGAGGTCAAGCCGAAGCTATAGAACGCTACTGGGGTTTGTGTTTGGATTTTATTGTAAAAGTGCATATGAGCAAGCATGATTGGAGCTGCTGTGGCTCCATAACACCTGATAGAAGGCAGGCCACCACCACATTGTGGCCGGTAACATTTGCAAGTGTGTAGATGTTGTGGTCGGTTTCTGGCTGGGGCAGTGGAGGATGGATCTTATCCAGTATGGTCTATACCGCAGCAGCAAGGCGCAGATCCATGCTACAGTATAGTCATTGTGTATAAAGCTCATTTTCGCATGTCATACATAATCAAAGACTAGTGCTGAAACTAGCAATATCTACCTAACTTTAGTCCCCTGGAAAGACAACTATGGTTACGAGTGATCCAGCAGCCGAGGAGATTAAAATACACAAGGCTGGCATTTCCATAACTAATAGTTTAATCCAAAATATATGTTTAACAAAAGTAGATAAGGAAAGGCACAAGAGTGGTATATACATCTAAACTAGACCTCTTATAAAAAAGCCAAGCAGGAGGAGATACAATATGTCTATTCAAGTTACTCTAATTTAGTGACTAATATAGACTTGGCAGGAAGTTTATTTGAGCTGGTTTAATTCAGTGAGAATATCAGCACATAGCAGTAGATGAGAAATTAGCAAAGGGAACAAAGAGAGGCGCGGGGTCTAGGGAGATTTCCACTTGGACTTAGAGGGAAGATCCAAGGATCGATCATCGTGGGGGCAAGCTTTTGCGGGGAAATAGGTAATTTGTGGCTAAAACTGTCTTGTTGAATTTGACAAGATAACTTCCCTGCGGGAGATTGAGGAAGTGTTCCTCTGGACTTCTCGAGTAATAGTACTTGATGTAGGGAAAGGGATTGCACTTACTAACACAGCCTAGTGATGCTAATTCTCTAGATTAATTATTCTAGGGGATGTCTAGGTAAGGACTTATTTAAGAGTCAGGTCTACACTGCAGGGTTGACTTATAGGGCTGGGTTCTGGATATTACAGAGGATGGTGTAGGTAAGAAGAGAGCAGCTAGGGATGATTATTTTAGCTTAGTTTAAGTTTTATATATAGAGTAGTTAGTTAAGAGCTATTAAGGAAGATAGCTCAGTGTAATAGTAAATTAAAGTCATATAATAGTAAGCGTATACACCTGCCGTATGCCGTAACAACTCCAACAGGGCGTCCACCACGGTGCTTCTCGTGCTAGGATGGATTTTCCAGAAGTTTCAACAAAGAGCAAAGATGGTGATAGTTCTATTATTTAAGTACATAATGTCCAATAAGGAAAATCTACCATATGTTGTTATTGGCTGATGGTAACAGCAGCGGTGCGGACAACATCTACATATGCACAGGGCAAGGGGAATAAAACATAATATTCGTATGTTAGATTCGACGTTACTATTTGGATAGGTGAAAACATTCTCTTAATGGAAACGGAGAGTCCGATATTGTTGTTTGACTATGCGTAATACTGTCGTTTCGCCAGTCTTTTGACGAGGTCGTAAAAAGTTGTGTTCAGAGTGTTCTGGCATGCCTTCTTGAGAAAATAATGTAGATGCCATTACATTAACTACTCAAACCGCCCCTTGTTTGTATATGGATAATGATTCACTACATCTCAGTAGTATTCTTGACATCCGGTCAGCTCGCTTAAGTAGCACCAACCAATCTAACCTGTTTTGCTTTGGCTGCAGGCGCCGCATGATTTGTTGGCATCTTCCGTTAGCTGACGTCTAGACTCCTCCAATGCGGCGCGTAGGCTCTGCTTCTTTTCTAACTCTTCCTACTTGTACTCGTTGACTTCTCGGACCCACCTTTTCGTTCTCTATGGCGGACAGCTTGAACCTGTTGGGGGTGGTGGGCACTTGGATAGCTGCTGTCCTTGGAATTATCGCGCTCGCCGGCATCTTGCCTGTCTATGTTCTCTACCGACAGACGCAAACAGATCGCCATATTGCGCTCAACAAGGTGCATGACCCTCATAAGACGTACATAACAGCGGGATACCCGCTATGGCCGGGGTGGCGGTTCTTTCGATCATACAGGGTGCCCGACCTGACAGACGCTCCAACATGGTCGCAGCTTACGGTTGTTGCAAGGCGGCGCTGCGAGGGGTTTGGAATACATATTTTACGATCTTTGACGGGATGGGTGAATTTTGCAAATGTCCTGCAGATTTACAACATCAAGCCAGCAGGCTCCAAGGGGAAATTGACCTTCGTCCGCCAAGAAGCCTTGCTGCCTGCCCATCGCGGTTGGTTGTTGCTGCTAGGAATAATTGATCGGTACTCGGATCAGATGAATCGGCCCGACAAGGGACTGTTTGTTGGTGAAGCAGACGAAGCAGAGATGGATGAGTTTGGGCCTGGGGCCATCTTTGGCATTAGCGGCGTACTTGAACATATTGTCGCTTCGCCTTTACGGCAGGAAGATGTTGAGTCTGGACCAGGACCGGTGGATAAAGTGGCATTTCGCATGCATTCCGTACAGCACATGGCCAGGGTATCGGATTCTTTTCTACATGGTGACGATATGGCTATTTTATCGTTGGTTGCCTTATATCTTGGCTATCTGGTTAGCGTTGATGGGAAAGAGCATTATGACCTTGAGACGCCGGATAACATAGCTGTGTATGTTTCGGCGCACCGTCCTGGTCGAGGTGAGGATGCTTCTCATAAGATCTGGATCTGGGACCAGAAACCAATGGACAGTCTACCGTCTCAACAAAGAAGACTGATGCAAGAGCTGGGAATTAAACTGCCGCGAGTCCTGAAGCTGAAGGAAATCGTAGCTCCCAACCAAGTCATCTTCAGCCAGATGCCCCATGATGCTGCTCAAAGCTATCGACTTATTTCGAGCAAGTGGCCAGGAATCTGGATGACTCGGTCCAGTTTACATACTCTTGTGCTTGCGGTTTTGAGACTGAAAATTACTCAGCAGTCGTTTCTTTTCGACAGCCCGGAGTTTAACCACGACATATTAAGCCATTTATTTGAGTCGCGAAATTTACTGACTTTTGCCAAGACGACGGAAGAGTTTACTAGGAACTTGGATGCCCTCACACAAAGGGAAAAACAGGATCTGGAACGATCATTGCTGAGTGTGAAGGAGAATGCACCCAAGCTCTCTACTAGGATGGAATGGAGCCGTACGAGAATGGACGCCTGCATCTCACTGGACAAGGTGCTGGATGAGATTTGCCAAAAGAGAGGCAAGCTTCTCTGCTGCGTCATCTCCATCCTCTATATGCAAGAAGAGGACTTTCGATCTATATGTGAAACGTACAACTATGATGACCCCGAAGTGCTTGCGAGTCAATTCATAGTGGACTTGTCGTCGAAAAAGGTTCTGGCGCCACAGGCTTATATTGGAGGCGAAGATGAGTTTGAGGAGTTCTATTTTGATTTTCCGACAGTCTTCTCGGACGCCGAATTACTTGACGTCTGGCCTACGCCTATGAACCGATATCCAGTGCCTATTTCGMTGCCACTCGCCATGATAGCATGTCTGCGGGGACACTTGAGGATGGCTATATGGGACATGAAACTGTCTAGCTCACCATTGGCCAATTTCTATCGAACGCTGCGCAGTGGTGTCGTGCATATTGCGTCCCAGGAAATACCACCACCAGGCTCTCTCTCGATGCGGATGCCGGAATTCTTTCCTCGTTCTCCTTCTCCTCTTCCTATTCCCAGCGATGACTATGAGCTGCGTCAGCGCGTCGTGGGTAGAGGGAGAACCTATATCGAAAGCGTATATTCCTTGTCTGCTGACTTTGCCGAAACAAATTCCGGCATTACAACATCATCCGTCGCCCTGGAAGGCCACGCCGAAGATGGCTACGTGACCGCTCCAGAAGAAGATACAGACGACGATGTAAGTGTTGTCATAAGGACAAAACCACTACCGCCACCGTCTCCAGAAAATTCCGCCTCAGCTTCCTCTGCGTCACCGCAACAGGTTGACCAAGTTCCTGTCTCGCATGATGAGGAGGCAGAATGCGTAGTTCGGCTTTCTGTCCTGAGAAGCATGTTGACTAGCGATGAGTCGGTCAGAGTAAATGCTCTCGAAAAAATTGAGAGATCTATAGACCGACAAAGAGGAGAGACGCAGATGCAGAAGGGAATACTACCGTCCAAATACCAAGAAGGCAGGGAGAGGACCATAGAGTATGCTCTTGACCGAGAGTACACTACTACGAGATCCGGTGAGCGTCGCCGATACCGAGGGATCCTTTCTGATGGACATAAGCGCAGCTCAGTGTCGCATCGTGATGGCAAACAAAAAGATGCAGCTGGGAGAAGTAAACGGCACCCACGGAATAGAGAAGTTAGGGAAGAAGTAACCAGGGGTGTAACTGGGACAACACGGCGTCGTCGGAAAGAGGTGCAGGACGAAGAGAGCGATGCGGGGATGAGGGATCCGTTGCCGAAAGGTACTAATTAGCCTACCCTGTCTAATCATAGGTTCGGAGCTAACCCCCTTCAGTGTCTGTGTATCTTTGATTGCTCACCTGTCATGCAAGATGCTCTCATTTTTAACTAGCTAATATAAAGAGGCTGGTCCTTTTTAGATGAGAAAGTGCTTTCTGAAGAGGAACGATTCTGTCTCTAGTTTGCTTGCAATCCTAGGATATCTAACTCTAAGGGACAAATTTTGCTGTGGCACAGATTAGCTCTAACTAAAGATAGATCTGCATAAAGTTACTCTTTCTAAGCAGTAGTCTTCTCTATAAGAGTTGCCTTCCAAGTGAACAATCTTAGCTAAATAAGACTCTGATGCTCGACCAAGTTATTCACTGTTTATATGTGGCTTATGTACGTGCTGCATAAGAGGAGGTATAACGCAGATCGGCCTTGCACCCAATAATTGCAACCTTCCACAGTCGCCGTATTCGCTGGCGTCAGAAGGCCACAGAATATTCCTGTTTTTGGTGACCAAAGACATTTTCTATCTTCCAATTCTCTTATATATGGGCCTCGGTTGATGGAGACATGTCTTATGTGCAAGCCAAGCTTGATTATAGGTGGTATGCTTGAAATATATACCCATTTATGGACATGTGTATTTTGTCCGCATACGATTTTATCGGTGCGAGAATAACCCTCCAGGAGGACAAATTATCCTAGCTTTTTGTGACGGCGAGCATCTCATGAGATCAGCAAGATCGATTTCAATCTAGGCAGCTGCCATGGTATTCTTGGCTGCTTCACCCGTAATTTTTTTCCACCGCGAGAACAATGCCAGAATGAAGGCCAATCCCATCGAAGCACAGGCAAAGGCAAATGCCACTTTCAGGCCCCGCATATAGGCAATACGCACTCCCGCAAGGCTTGGACCAAAGGATTGGAGCTCTGTTGCTCCAGCCGCTACCACAGCTCTCGGGTCAACATCTGGAGCCGTGTTGGGCAGTTCATCCAGGAGCCGATTGGCAAATGCGGCTTGGGCACCGGCTTGCATGAAGGCACCTCCGATGGTTTGAAAGCCTGTCGGACGGAGAGTCGTGAATAGTTAGAACTGCGATGCAGAGGACTTTGAGAACTTACACATGAGAATTGCCGTTGTCGCCGCCATGTCACTCGCATCGGTATTTGCCTGCGCCATAATCATTGGCACCTGAACCCCGAGTCCGTTGCCGAAGCCCGCGAGAATCTGATAGCCAATCCATTTCCCGGCGCCGGTACCAATGTCGAGCGTATAGATTAGACCACATCCCACCGTGGCGATTGCAGCTCCCCCGACCACAAACGGTGCGGGATAACCGGTCACCGAGATTAGGACACCACTGGCCACGGTGAAAATGGATACTGCAAGAATGAAGGGCAGATTATGGACGCCCGACCCGATAGCGGACACACCGTCAATGCTTTGAAAGTAGGTGGGCAGATAGTAGATGATCACAATGTATGAGCCGAAGAAGAAGAAGCCCACCGCCGACGGCACGGCATGACGCTTTACCAGGCGCGGAGGGGACATGGCCTTTTCCCCCATGCGTAACTCCCATCCGACCAGGGCCGCTAGGATCAGCCCAAAGCCGACAATCAAGCCGATCACGACGGAGCTGTTCCAAGGATGCGTCTGCCCCCCGTACTGCATCGCGAGGATATAACAAGTGACACAGGCCAACACCAATCCTGTCCCGATTGGGTCCATCTGCAACAGTTTGGAACGCCACGTGCGGTTATCAGTAGCTTTTGAGGCAGCAGGGCTTTGGAAGAAGAAGACAATGAAGAATGCCGACACCGCCCCCACGGGGAGATTGATATAGAAACACCATCTCCATGAAACCGAGTCGGTAAAAACGCCTCCGAGCAGGGGCCCGACGACGGATGCAATGCCGTACGAGAGACCGATTAACCCCGTGAAGATGGGTCTTTTCTTCGGCGGCGCACAGAAGGCAACCAGGGTGAACGAGCCAGTGTTCAGGCCGGCAGCACCCAGCCCTGCAATCGCGCGGCCAACGATGAGGGCCACCGATGAAGGGGCGACCCCACAGATTAGACTCCCAATCTCGAAGAGAAAGAGGGCCAGCAGGAAGGTGATCTTCAGGCTAAAAAAGCCATAAGCCTTACCCCCTATGCATTCCGGGTCAGCAGCGACTAGGGACAGGGGAGAACGGGGAAGGGATCGAACGTACACGCTGTTTGAAAGCCAGCAGTCACCAGGAAGAAGGCCGAGCCATACCAAGCTACATCGGAAAGACTATGGAAGTCGTCGGTAATACGTGGAATCGCGGTCGCAATGATTGTCTGACAAGAAGAACGATGTCTGTTAGGATGATCTCAAGGTTTTCGAAGAACTCCGGTGGCTCACAAAATCCAACGAGGTCAGGAAGATGGCTAAGATCAAAGCAACCACTACAAAGAGCAGTCGAAACCCGGTCGGGTAGTCACCTTCATCGGCATCATCGGATCCGTTCGTATTGTCCTTCTCATGAACCGAGCCGTGTCCCGAAACAGGCTCGACGATTTCCATATCTGCTGCCATGCTGACTTCCCAGATGAATGCTGACCGAGTTGCGGCACGAAGCAAGCACTCAGCTTCTAAGTTCGGCTAGAACATCTTCTTTAATCAACATCTCTTTGAAGCTCGGAATTAGGGGATAAGGGAAAAGGGAGACTTTTACATTCCAAATACAGCATGCTACAGGATGCATGCATCAACAACCCAGCCTTGGTCCATCAGTGGGGTACCCCACCGCGTTAAGGCCGTGCAATGTCCGGCGGTGCTTTTGATCTCGTATCTTTCATAATATTATTGAAGGGATAGATATAAAACTGCCCGGAGTTAGGAGATAACCAGGTGTTCTGCAAGGGACAGGGTTCGATCCCATTCTCCAAAATCCCATACGCGGCCGGCTGAGTTACTCTCCTTTTTTTGGCTCAACCCTTATCAATGAGTGTCAGGAGCGTCAATGTAAACCAAGAAGACAGTCAAAATCTGGAGTTGATCATACGAAATGGGCTAGCTGGAGGCGTCGCAGGCTGCGCGGTTAGCCTCGTTACCCCGGTATGAGTCAACAATTGCTGATGCGAGGGTCCTGCAGGCCAAAACTATCGTCGCCCCATTGGAGAGGGTCAAGATTCTCTTTCAAACCTCTCATTCTCACTTTGTGCACCATTCCACCCACTGGAATGGTTTATTCAAGGCGGCCAGAGACATCCAAAAGACTTATGGAATATCGGCGCTTTTCAAAGGCCACTCGGCCAGCTTGGCCCGAATCTTCCCTTATGCTAGCATCCACTTTCTCGCGTATGAACAGATCCGAGCCGCAATGTTCGTAGCCCCCGAGATGGAAAACCCAGTGCGTCGGTTTCTGTGCGGAAGCATCGCCGGTGCGACCTCTACCTTTGTCACATACCCGCTTGACTTGATCCGCACCCGTCTGGCCTTCGAAACAGTTCGCGGTTACTACTCATCCTGGCTTGGGATTTCTCGGAAAATCTACTACGAAGGTCGAGGCAGCTGGGGCGTGGCCAATTTTTATCGAGGGTTCGCCACGACGATGCTCGGCATACTTCCGTATGCTGGCATGTCATTCTTAACGCACAACGTAGTCAAAGACTGGTTTCGTTCGCCTGCTCTCGCACCTACACTCTAGAACCACAGTCTCACACTCGACTGACAGCGGTTGCGCAACTTGGCCGTGGAGCACTCGCCGGCATAGTTGCGCAAACAGTATCTTATCCCATTGAAACCATTCGGCGACGGATGCAAGTTGGAAACGTGGTCGGTGACCAGGCGGGCATCGTGGAGACGGCCCAGCGCATTTTTTGGGAGAGAGGAGCGCGTGGGTTCTACGTCGGGCTGACCATTGGCTATTTAAAAATCGTTCCCATGGTGGCGACAAGTTTCTATGTCTATGATCGTATGAAGCGGTATTTGGGCCTCCTGGTCGAGTGAGACCAATGTCCTGTACCTAGGTAGATGGGACCTAGATAACCGATCCATCATCCTCACAGCTTTCACTCAAATCTGCCTTGGGTCCATTTGCCAATCGCTCCTCATCGAAATCCGTCGCACGGTGGTTGGAACCTTCATCGGGGACATTTCGCGGCTGGTACGAGCAATCCGTTAGGACTGCATTGGCCGCCGTTTCAAACTCTTCGTATGCGTAGGCCTGGGGGTCATGGGTAAATAACCAGTTAGGTCGAGGCTGAGCCAGGACCTCTGGGTTCTTCTTCACTTCTTCCCAGTCCGTTTTGAGCCACACGTCGCGTGTTTCAATGCCCATTTCTTGTCCAATTTTGCACCGTTCATACCTGAGTGCTCATAGTTAGCACGAAGGGAACAATTTGAGTGAACATTACTAACGGCGTAAATACCTCATTTTCTCCATGGTACGTAAGGCAAGTGGCACCTGGGACTTGCCGGCAAGCTCCAGCGTGATGGCAATCGTAGCAGCATCTTCAATTGCCTGAGTGGCACCCTGAGCAGATGTGGGGACGTATGAATGCGCGGCGTCCCCTATCAAGATCACGCGGGCTTTGGGGGAGACCCAGGTTGGGAGAGGGTCGCGGTATATCAGCTTATGGTCGAACAACTGATCGGGCGGCGTGATTTTGTACACCTCGGCGATTCTCGCATCCCAGCCGTCCACCACTTTGAGAGCATCCTCGACCTTGGCCGGGTGGGTCCACGACTCCTCAATGTCATACTCATCGGGATGGGTGAGGACCCAGGTAATCCCTTGATTGCGCTTCACGGTGGCGATGAGCGTGTGGGCATTGGGCCCAATGAAGTTCATCACCGTGTCTTCTTCGCCCGGCAGTGGGATCCACGACGTTGCTGGATTCTCCCGCAGCGATGGCTCGGGGACAAACCAGGCTCGATAAATGGCATACCCACTCGAGCGAGGAGGATCCTGTTTGCCGAGCACAAAGTGGCGTCCTTTGGAATGAACACCATCCGCACAGATCACCGCGTCTGCTTCCCAGCGCTGACCATTGACCGTAAACCCCGCAGAGGAGTCGGTTTCGAAATAGTCCCTCACATCGGCGTTCAGGTGGACTTCCAGCCCTAGCTTTTGGAAGTACTCGTACATGACCCCCATCAACTCGCCGCGGCGCCCCGTGTACCCTGAACCAGCGGAGTAACCTTTCATCGAATGGCTCAAGAGGAACTCTCCCTTGCTGTTATAGATATTGTGTCGCGCGTAGTTGCAGGAAATCCGCGCGGCTCGCTGATGGACTTTCCCCGCGTCCCATTTGTAGATTGGGAGGGCGCCGTTCTGCGAGATCCCTAGGGTATCGCCTGACTACCGTTAGAGAAGGAATTTAGGGGTTAAATCGACTCACCTAGACCGCCTATCTCCGAGTTCTTCTCGAATACAACCACCCTGTGGCCTTTCCGATGGCATTCTACGGCCGCTGCTATGCCGCCGAATCCACAGCCAACAATAAGCACGGAGACTCCTGAACTGCCCGGGGCCGCAGTACCATCGGGCCCCGTTCCCTTGGTTACTGCGATCGCCATAAAGATCCGACGCCAAGGCGTAGATCGGCTGACTGGAAAGGGAGGAGAAAGTCGCAGGATGCAAGGACCCATGAATTCGTGGAAGCCATTTTCACTATATAGATATAGATACGCTTAACTTCAGCCGCCAGTAACCTCGCCGATGCTAGCTCATGTCTGTAACGCACGCCATTTCAGACCGCCCTAGTCCGTAGAGAGTTACTCCGTATTCACCGTTCGACTTGAGTGAAAATTACCAGTGGTCCTCGACCGAGGAACAGACGCACGGTGGGGTTAGAGCGTAATTCCGCTCGGGTGTATCCGACTCTACCCCACCGGACCCCGCCAACCCCACCGAGATCGCTGCAGTCGGTGGAGAGCTAAGGGAACTGATTGATTGGCCGACTCAAGCGCAGGATTCTACGTTAGGTTCACTTTCCATGCGGAATACTAAGCCGATTGAGCCCATGTTGCAGTGGAGGATGCATAAATAAAGAGTAATTCGGGCTAAATCACCGGAGTATAGAACCAATGCCACATTGTGAAGAAGGGCCGAATTATATACTCCTATCGAGAAAAAAAGTCCGCAAATTCACTAAATTACCATGAGACAGAAAAGCTTTAGCCATGAGTCGCTCCTGTCACGGATGAAAGCAAAGAGTGGATACTCAATTGCAGTTACATGATTAAAGAGAAGAACTGATATTCCACGGTATAAAGACCTCTGTAAAGCCCTTGGGACCAACTGCAATCAAGGCTACTGACCCAAGAACCCAGACGATCTCTTGGTGCAGCGTTCAGTTCGACAATCAAGATGGCACCTTCCAACCAGCTTCTCCAGCTTGCCGAAATCATCTCCGAGAAAACGAGAGTCATCACGGATTTCCTCACGTCCAAGGGCGCAGAGCTTCCATCCTTCGACGTTAACAGGGTAGCTGAATACGCGATCTCACCGAACGACACAGAGGCGTTCGAGGCTCGTCTGGAACTGATTGCCGCTACCAAGGAGCTTTACGCCCTCTCTCACGGGCCCAAGGACCACGTCCGAAATCTCTGTTGGGATGTAAGTTGGACGGATATGTATTAGCATGAAGGTCCGCCAATGTAACTTTTGGCAGGCCCTGGATCCATTGTCCCTCCAGGCTATTTGGACCTTCAGGGTTGCCGAGGCCGTCCCGCTCACTGGCCGTATTTCGTACGAGGAAGTCACCAAAAAGTGCCATCAACTGAGCGGAATCTATGTGCCCTTATTCAATATGCGACGATTGGTCCGTCATGCTATCACGAACCGCTTCTTCTGCGAGCCGGAATTGGGATTTATTGCTCATAACCGGGCATCGCAGCTTCTGCTCGAAGATGAGACCATCAACGCCTGGGTAGGGCTGTTTTGTAACGACATGTGGCCCGCTTTTGCCAGCACCATCACGGCCATGAAGAAGTGGCCGGGAAGCGAGGAGCCAAATGAGACCGGGGTGAACATTGCCTATGGTCATGACCTCAAGTGGTTCGACCACACGTCGCGCAATCCGCTTGTCGCGGATAGATATAGCAAAAGCATGAAGGCACATGGCGGTGGTGTTGGGTTTGATGTCTCGCACACGGTGACCGGCTATCCATGGTCGAACCTGGGCGAGGGGTTAGTCGTCGATGTGAGTGCCTGTCTCCCCTCCTTACTTTCAAGCATACAGGATCGGTCTTTTAACCTCGTGGTAGATGGGTGGTAGTGTCGGATTTGCCTCGATGGCAATTGCTGAGGCAAATCCGAACCTCAAGTTTGTGGTTCAGGATCAAGAACATACGATTACGGAAGAGGCCAAGGCTGCCGTGCCGGAGCATTTGAAGTCGCGGGTGAGACTGGAGGCCCATAACATCCTCACTCCGCAAACCGTGGAGGCAGATGTCTACTTCTTCCGCTGGGTGTTCCACGGATTTGCCGACAAATATGCCGTCCAAGTCTTACGGGCGTTGATACCGGTGCTGAAAAAGGGAGCAAAGGTCGTCATCAACGACGGTGTCATCCCCGACCCCGGCACGGTACCCTGGATGGAATACCGAAGCATTAGGTGCATGGACCTCTTGGGACAAGCGGTCAACAATACCGGGGAGCGCTCGATGAGTGACTGGGCCGAACTCTTCACAAAGGCGGATCCCCGGTTTAAATTACTGAACGCCTGGAAGCCCCCCAAAAGCACCATGTGGTTTATAGAGGCGGAGTGGCAGCCATGAGCGAGGTCATTGCAGGCAGATAACAAACTGATGATCTTATTTTCTTGTCACTATCGTCGCCTGAAGTATGGAATATGGTATTCGCTCCCCCAGCTGGTGACGAGGCCTTTTCCCTTCACACATTCCTCTCTGAGGGTAAACTCTCTATAGCAGCGACATAACGTCCATTTATGCTGGTAAGGTTTCGAATTCGTACATTAGATGGAAAAATATTGAAGTCAGTTTGCACCACAAGGTTAACTATTCTGTCAGACCATCTGCGTAAATCTTCAGCACCTCGGCAACGATTCCATACAGCTCGGTTGCATTGCAGTTTTGGAAGACCAGGGACCAGGCATAAATCAACTTTATCGAACAAGGTTTTGATGCAAGGACCGGGTCTAGATCGATCTCTGCCAGCGTTTCTTCCGTTGATTTGACAATGTCATTCTCCTCTGCAGACCGATCTGCTCTCAATCGAGTTGACTGCTCCCGAATCCAAAAACTATGGAAAAGACCTTAAAGGGAAGTTAGTATGTGACAACGGAAGATAAACGGAGACCACTCACAGCATTCTAACGAATACAGATTGAACAACAACTTGTGGTGCCACCCCGAAATGGATCCAGTCAAGGACATGCCCATCCGGACCGAGGTCTGCAGGGCGTCAAGAGCACACCGGGCAGCTCTCCGACATGTGCTCGAGCTCGATATAACAATCGTGATCTCGTCTATGCTGGACAAGATGGTTTGCACGTTGCGAGTAGCAAAGGCTGATCGGAGGGGCCCGAAGTTTCCACAGAGCCGAACATGAGCCTGGCGATACAACGAGAGCGCATTCACCGCAATCACTCCGCTGGGGTACCGCGGGGAGTAATGGAACTCGGGGTTCTGCTCGGAGCACATCCGCCACCTGGCTAAAGCTTGTTCAAATCGTTGCACAAGTGCTGGTGTTGCAGCTAGAAGCCAACTATCCTGGTAGAGAATCGCTAATTGTTTCACGATGCCGTGCAGCGTTACGTAGGACCCAAAGCTGCTGAGTCGGAGCGGTGGTGCCCATTGCGCTGAGAAAAGGCTAGCCATTGCGGCTGAGAAGCGAACTGGTGGGTTGAAGTTCGACCGTCTGGTGTCCAGCCATGTCTGTGGTGATAAGCTCATCCATTCGGTCTCCTCGCATGGCAGAAAACAGTCACTTGGATCCATGTTCCAAGGAATACTCGCCGTTTGAAAGGTGACGCCTAGTGCACCCAGATAGACGTATATCGCATAGGTAGTCCTGCAATTTTCGGTAAGACGCGCCTAAAAGATCTGAGACGATAAGACAGTTGCGTACCGTACAGTGGTCTCAAAATCAATCCATCTCTGCCACTGCTCCAGAAGGTCAATGGCTCCTCCCTCTAATCCTGGTAAGCAGGGAGAAAGTTTCCTGTATCGGATGCCCTGTCAAGTATGATCCTTGATTAGTGGCGTCGCTCGAGCAGGTCCTGAGTCGCCGGGATCGGAATAAAGAATGCTTTCATAAATCCTCACCTCGATCAGTAGGGATGTCAACGATACAGCTTCTTGAAAGGTCCGAAAACTCGCACTTTTCGTACCGTTTACGATAATCAGGAGAAGACACTGAAGCACCCATATCGGTTCGTCGGCGATGGTGAGTGGGCTGAATGCAAGCTTCAGCGAGTCAGGATGCACGCTTTCATATAAGGGGGCTTGGTTGGCTTGCGTACATATTTCTTTAGACATGCTGTGGCAAGGCGATGCAGCCATGTGGCGGTCGTGTTGTCGTCGTGATAACTAGCGCCAATCGATGCCATGGCAAAGATCGTACAAGGAGGCGCCAGGTCCGCTTTCCAAGTGGGCGTATGGATGCATGGGATGTATATGAGGAAGCACTCAGCGAAGGTGTTCAGTAACCTCTCCCACGTCAAGCGACTTGGAAACGCCAAGACATTGAACTCCTCGGTCTGTATCGATTGTCAGGTACTGCTCGGCTGGCAATTTTTCCGCAGGGAGCGCCAATTCGAAGCTTACCGGATCAACCTCGGCCGCTAGTTGACCCCGTTTCTGCTCTGAGATGGCAAAGGAACCTTTCCATCCTGGTGACTCCCCCACCTGCGGTGCCCCGGCTGCGGCAGGCCCACTTTCTCCGCGAGAGGCACCGGCCAGCGCATGTTGGTGCGCCTGCCCTGTCAGATTGCTAAAGAGGTCAGATCTGGGGACTGCTGGATAGTCAAGGACCGAGACCAAAGAGTCCATGATCGAGCTATTCATCAGTAACAGGTCTGCTTGGTCGAAGCCAGTAGCGCTTGAGGATTCCATCCCGTCCCGCGTTGTCACCGATACGGCCCCGTGGCTGGACGTGGGCGTTAATCCAGCCTGTAACGAGATCGGCGGGTCTACATTGGACGGCCCTGGGGCGTGTTGTTGCTGTTGCGGGGAAGCTTGCACTGGTTGACCGTGGTGCCGCGTGTGGTGTCTTTTGAAGACGTCTTTCCGAGTGAAAGTCCCACTGCAGGAGGGACATCTGTATGGGCGCTCGTTGCGATCTGACGGATCCCGTTAGGGCATGCCAATGGCCGGGGTTGTAAGACCTACGGGATCGCTCGTGTCTGGAAAGATGTTCTGATCGAGCGAATGAACGATAGCAGTAGGAGCATTGATTTTTCCCGCTCATTGTGTAGCTTCTATCGAGACATGTACTCGCAATACCTTGGTTCTTTCCCCCGCCAAATGATGACTACCGTGAGATTGTAGCCTGATAGCCCGGCACACGTAACCGCCAGATCCCACATGTCAAGCCGGAAAAGCTCTTAGGCCCGTCCTTATTCCGAGTGCTTTCGCTTTTGGTCTGTTTTGGCCCCCAAGGGTCCACATTCCATCCCACTAACAGGCGGCCAGCTGCAGGGTTCCTGGTCCTTTTGCTGTCAATCGGGTCATACGATGATGGGGGAAATAACTCCGCTGATGAGGCAAATTAGCCCGAACAGTTGAAAGTTGAAAAATACACACAATACACACCATAAAACGCCGATGTTAACCTGAAGTAGGCAAATACTCGCCAAAGGATTCCACACCTCAGAATGCCAACAGAGAACGATAGGGTCATATGGAGGCCAGAGCAATATGGTAGGGAAGAAGGGTCGATATCTACCTGCGGGCCAGCGGGCAATGATAGCCCGGACGCAGTATATGTGAATAAAGAATATTTCAGCGTAGTTCTGGACATAAAAGGTGCTTCCACGGTGCCTTCTTTGCCATGCTCCGTCTAGATTCACACCGCTGCATAGACGGTATAGACGATTTCAGATTCCCCAGACCGTACTTATTGTTTCAAAAGACGAAGGCGATATGGGGGGCATTTCATTTCTCTTCGGAACCGTCACAGCTGCGCACAACGCTGATTGCCTCCGTGATTTGAGATGCCATCTGGACAAAACACCGAGTCTGGAATGGATTCGAGAGACGGTCAGTGAGCTGCCCGGCTATTGGGATCTTCTAGTCGGAAAGTTACCTGCCATGAATGGTTCATTCCCCGGGCGACAGATACTGGACGACTTCGACCGCTGGCTTCGACAGGGCTTCAACCCTGAGGAGGATTCAGTTGCACTGGGCAATACCGTTCTCCTGCCTTTGGTGGTAATGGTTGGCTTGACAGAGTTTTGGCAATATGTCGAGTCGACGAACGCAGAATGTGAAGATCCGCTGCAGGGGTTGCTAACTCGGCTTGGCGTGGACGAAGCAAGCAGTGTTGAGTCCTTTGGCTTGTGTGCTGGGATGCTGACGGCTTATGCGGTGGCCAGCAGCCACACTCGCAAAGAGCTGGAGAGATACGGGGCTGCTGCAGTTCGTCTGGCGATGATGATTGGAGCCGCCATCGATGCGCAGGATGCCTCGCATGGCCCAGCGAAGTCATACGTGGCTGCATGGCGCACCCCAGAACAAGGCGAGCAATTGAAGCGGACTATCGACCTCGTATAACCCCAGGCATACATTTCTGTCTGGTATGACGAAAGACGAGTGACCATCACCACCACGGCCCAATGGATTCGGTCCAGTATTCTACGTCAGCTCCAGGGTGCCGGTCTCACCGTCGCTGAATCGACCATTCAAGGCCGCCCTCATTGCCCAGAGACTGAGAGCAAACACATAGCTGATGCCATCTGCGAGCTCTGTGCAGATACGTCTGCCTTGCAGCTAGCAGATGTTTCGAAACTTGCTTTTCGGTCCTACACAAACGATGGCCATGGAGATCCTGTGCGCAACAGCAGTCTCCACGAAGTGGCCGTGCGAAGCTCACTAGCGACACAGTGTGCGTGGTATGACACCTTTTCAGCCCTACCTCTCTCGCATGAAGATTCAACCCAGGCGGTCGTTTCGTTTGGGCCTGATCGCTGCGTACCTCCTTCGTTGGTTGCGTCAATGGGCGGGAGATGGACTCATGTCTCGGACTTGAATCGCCTTGGTGCTGATTCTTCTGTTTCTACTGCTGCTGCTGTCACTCCTGCTGCTTCTACCACGTCTACCCCTTCTGCTGCTCCTATGGCTTCTAAGACTCCGGAGCAGGCTCCGGAGCAGCCGCCCCGGCAAGGCGAGTTCTCACAGTCACCCGAACATACGATCGCTATCGTAGGCATGTCCCTCAAAACTGCGGGAGCAGATGATGTGGAGGAGTTCTCCCGCATGATACAGTCGGGTGTATCCCAGCATGAGCTGATAGGACCTGACCGGGTCAAGTTCCATACGTTGTGGCGAGAGGGAGACTGGGATCCATCCTACAAATGGTACGCTAACTGGATGCGGGATATCGACAGCTATGATCACCAATTCTTCAAACGAAGTCCCCGAGAAGCAGCCAACATGGATCCACAGCAGCGACTTGCTATGCAAGCTGCCTACCAAGCCGTGGAAAAAGCGGGTTACTACACCGCGGACAGAAATCCCGCGACGAAAAGGAGCCGGCCTCAGATGGATACAAATCATATCGGCGTTTATGTGGGCATCACCTTGGACGATTATCAGAATCATGTCAGGTCCCATCGCGCAAATGCGTTTTCCATCACAGGAACCATGCGCAGCCTCATTGCGGGCAAGATTGCTCACCATTTCGGTTGGACAGGGCCGGCTATGACCATGGATACCGCCTGCTCCTCATCTGCCGTTGCTATTCACACAGCCTGTCGAGATCTGTTAGCTGGTGACTGTACTGCTGCTCTTGCCGGGGGTGCCAACGTTATCACGGATCCGCTGGCTTTCCAGGATTTGGCTGCTGCTGGCTTTCTAAGCCCCTCCGGTCAATGCAAACCATTCGATGACCGCGCCGATGGTTATTGTCGTGGAGAGGCGGTGGGTTTTGTCTTTATGAAGCGGCTCTCTGATGCACTGGCAGATGGCGATCAAATATTAGCCTGTATTGCCGGCTCAGCCATTTACCAAAACGAGAATCATACGCCCATTTTTGTCCCTAACTCACCTTCCCTGTCCAGCCTCTTCAAGCATGTTATGGGGAAAGCACAGGTACAACCGTCAGAGATCTCTGTCGTTGAATGCCATGGGACCGGTACACCAGTAGGAGATCCTGCTGAATGGGAAAGTGTACGCTACGCACTGGAAGGGCCCCGCAAGGGTGATCCGGTGTATATTGGATCCGCCAAAGGGCACGTAGGCCACACTGAGGCCGCGTCTGGTGTAGTGGCACTCATCAAGGTATTGACTATGATGCAGAGTGGGTATATTCCACCCCAAGCCAGTCACTCGCAATTGAGTCATCTCATCCAGCCGTCCGACATGATGCAGGTTGCAAGTAGTCAACGGCCCTGGCACTCGACGCGCAAGGTGGCTCTGATCAACAATTACGGCGCCAGTGGATCCAATGTGGCCATGGTTGTCACCGAGTTCCCATCCCCTCGTGCACAGGCAGGCCAGGTCAAGACAGAGGAGATAACAACTCTCCCCTTCTGCATTGCAGGGCGCACGGTCAAGAGCGTAAAGGCTAATTGCGCTCGGATTCTCCGCTACCTCGACTTTGATTCCGGAGCTGGCCTTGCTGACCTTTCATTCAACATGCATCGTCAGTTCAATCGGTCTTTGCCGTACAGATTTGCGTTTAAATGTTCCTCTCTCGACGACTTGAGGACGAAATTATCTCAGGCGATAACCGCTTCCCCTGCACCCGGGGCAGATATGGACATTACGACTGTACAGCCCGATCGACCGGTCATTCTCTGCTTTGGTGGTCAAGTGTCAATGGCCATTGGACTTGATCGAAATTTATATGACCGGACTCAGATTCTACGCTATTACTTGGATGAGTGTGACGCTGCAATCCAGTCATTTGGACTGACAAGTATCTACCCCGACATATTCTCCCAGCAAGCGATCCAAGATCAGCAAAAGTTGCAGACCATGCTTTTTGCCATGCAGTATTCCTGCGCAATGTCTTGGATGAAGTCTGGCTTATCCAGTCGAGTCGCCGCAGTTGTTGGCCACAGCTTTGGAGAACTTACCGCCATGTGCGTCTCGGGGGTCCTGAGTCTGCATGATGCCGTGAAACTGGTGGCAGGCAGAGCGAGGTTAATTCGAGATTTGTGGGGATCTGATCCTGGCGCCATGCTCGCAGTTGAGGCAGACGAAGAGACAATACACACCCTGTTATCAGAGGCTAGCCGAGTGTATAGCGGTCCCCACCAGGCCAGCATTGCCTGCTACAACGGTCCTCGGAGTTTCACCGTTGCAGGATCTCAAGAAGCAATTCGTGCTGTCACTGACCTTCTCTCCCAAAAGTTCCCTGCCATTCGAAGCAAAATGTTGCGAGTCACTAATGCCTTTCATTCGAGTCTCGTCGACCCACTAGAAAGGCAGCTGGAGTTACTTGGACAGGGGATAACTTTCCAGAAGCCGCACATTCCTCTGGAACGAACAACGGAGACTAGATCTTCCTTAGAATCTCTGGGGGCCCACTATGCGGCCGAGCAGATGAGACAGCCAGTCTTCTTCCATCACGCCGTGTGTCGCCTAGGCCAGGATCACCCTGACTGTATCTGGCTTGAGGCGGGATCTAGCTCGACGATCGCTGTCATGGCTCAGCGAGCGCTGGATTCTGACCCGCGGACGTCTCACCACTTCCAGAGTATCAAGACCAACGACTCCGATGCTTTCAACAAGCTCAGTGAGGCGACGGTCTCCCTGTGGAAAGAGGGGTTGCCGACGTCGTTTTGGCCGCACAACGCCTGTCAAACCCACGATTACGCTACCCTGGTTTTGCCTCCATACCAGTTCGAAAAGCATAAACATTGGGTGGAGCTCAAGTCTCCAGTGGAGCTGATCGAGCAAATCAAGCAAAGTGTCCTGTTGGAAAACTCCATCACGCAAGCGAGTCCAATTGAGGACATTGACCGGAGATGGGTGTTTGCTGGATACAGGGATTCCAGTAGCCATGGCAAGAGCCAGCCCTGCTTCCACATAAACACAGCGTCCAAGGAATATCAGGAATTGGTTCGCAGCCATGTCGTCACCAACACAGCTGGGATTTGTTCGGGCATGTTACAAGTGGATCTGGCTGTCAGTGCCCTGTTCAGCCTTCATCCAGACTGGGCCACCAACGGGTTCCGCGCTAGTCTACATGACATGGCCCAATACGTACCAATCTGTCTCGACTCTTCACGAGTCCTATCTCTGGAATTTTCTGAGGATCGGACAAATGGCTTCTGGGATTGGAAAATAGTAGGGTTGTCCGAAGGTACGCCACACATTGTCCACACCACGGGGCGCCTGCGATTGCGGGACCCGAGGGACAATGCTTATCAGGCTGAATTTCGGCGGCTCGGTCGTCTCATTGACCACCCAAGATGCTCGGCCCTGCTGAACATTGGGCCCAGTCAAGAGGACGTGGAAATACTACAGGGACGCAATATATACAGGGCCTTTCGTGACGTCGTTGACTTCGGGGCACAGTACCGTAGCCTGCGCTGGCTGGTCGGTCGAGGCAATGAAAGTGCTGGACGCATTTCTCGGACGCAGCAGAATGACGCCTGGTTCGATCAGCTTCGGGGCGAGCATATCAGTCAGGTCGGCGGGATCTGGGTCAATTGCATGACGGACCACAGTCCAAGTGATATTTTCGTTGGAGCCCAGATAGAGATGTGGATGGTTTCTCCCCACTGAGCGAATCGTTCACTGCCCGATCAATTGGATGTGTTTGCGCGTCACCAGCACCATGAAGAAACTGGGGACTACACCACCGATAGTTTTGTGTTTGACCCTAGCAGCGGAGACCTGATCGAAGTCTTGCTGGGAGTTCGCTTTACTAGGACTCCCATCACTTCGTTTATCCGGGCGTTGCAGCGAATGACTGCAGATCAGCCGATTGGGAATACTGGGCTAAGCGCACCAACGATGGCGCAGCCGGCTCCTATGCCCGAGGTGCCTTCTCAGCCTGTGATACAGCCACTAAAGACGGCAAACCCCAACTCGCAAAGTGCTAAACACTCGAGCCGGGATCTTCTCAAAGAGATGGGTGAGGTTGTGGCCAACCTGGTCGGTGTAGACGCCGAGGAAATCGGACCAGACGCAAACCTGGCTGACTTTGGCGTCGATTCCCTTCTTGGATTAGAATTACAGGCCGAAATCAAGACTGCCTTTAACTGTACGCCCGACGAGGTCGAGATTATGGGGGCCACGACTCTACGCGATCTGGTGAGATGCCTGCCCATCGCCACGGCCAGTCCGCAACAGGACACTGCCAACGATGGTAGTCAGTATCAACCACCAGCTCAATATTCTCCGGATGAGGTTGGTTCGGCATCGCAGCCCTCAGACCCGTACTGGAGTGGCCCGTCATCGGAGCACAGCCGGTCGACCTCTACCGGGCCCCCGGATTTCCTGTGGAGTACTTCGGACATCTTGGAATCTTTTTCGGGGACAAAGAAGCTTGTGGACCAGATGATTGTGGAACATGGCCTGGACGATTTTGACAGGGTCATTATCCCAGAGTCGAATCGATTGTGCGCAGCGCTTGTGGTCGAATGTTTCGAGCAGCTTGAATGTCCATTACGAAGCGCACAGCCCGGCGAGGTTTTGGACCCGGTACCTTTCCAACCACAGCACAAGATCCTAATGAACTATATCTACAATTTCCTAGAAAAGACTATTGGCCTGGTGGTCGTTGAGGAAAATGGACAACTTACGCGCACCGCAAAGGCCGCTCCCACAACGAGCAGTGAAGATATTCTCGCCGAGCTCGTGGACAACTACCCCATTCATGGAGACTTCTTGCGATTGACATATCACGCTGGAAGTCACCTAGCCGAGGCACTGGTGGGAAACACAGATGGAAATCGAGTCCTGATGAGCAATCCCGAGGGCCGCAGTCTCTGTCAATCCGTATACCACAATTACGTGGTGAATCGGCTCGGGTTTGAAACAATGCGAGATGTGCTCGAACGAGTGAGTAGGCGAATTCGCACGACGAAAGGCCCACTTCGCGTTCTTGAAATAGGAGGCGGAACGGGCAGTGCAACAAGCGTATTGCTACCACTACTGGCCTCGTGGAACATTCCCGTTGAATACACCTTCACTGATCTATCCTCGTCGCTGGTCGCGCAGGCACGTCGCACGCTCGGGAAGCAGTACCCATTTATGAGATTCGCGGTGCAGGACATTGAGAAGCCCGTAAGCGAGGAGCTTGCAGGGCAGCAGCACATTGTCATAGCGAGCCACTGCGTCCATGCGACACGCAGTCTGACGGACTCGACACGGAACATTCGACAGGCCTTGCGACCAGAAGGATTCCTCATGATGTTTGAGATGCGGGAGGCGTGGCCTGCTCTTGATCTGACCTTTGGGCTCTACGAGGGCTGGTGGTTGTTTGAGGATGGACGGACGCACGCCTATACCTCGCCCGAAGTGTGGCAGCGCAGCCTGACAGCTGCCGGATATGGGGCTGTGGATTGGACGGATGGGGCGCTTCCAGAGCACAAATACTACATGGTGCTGATTGCTTGTGCGTCGACAGTCCAAGAAAAGTAGGTCTAACGGGGCTGGATGGCCGAAGAGCAAGCGCCTGTTTCCTGTGCATGATATGATAGACAATCTACCACCCAGGACCTATAGCTTGCCTACTCATCTATAGCCATATTACCTATCCTATCCCCTCACATAAATCTACTATACTTGAGAAACATATAAGCGATCATGATAGCAACGTGATGGTAGGAGATTTGTTTAATATGCAGGAGGTCGTGTTGCAGTGGAGGATGTAGACCACCGGAGTATCTGACTATTGTCATATAAAGTCCGATCGAAGTAAAGTAAGTCCGCGTCTTCGACCCAGGCTTACATTAATAACCCGTTGTCCCTTTCCCACAATCCCCAGAACCCTCAGCGAAAGCAATCCACGCCATGACACCAACACCATTGGACTCCGAACCGTCCGACCCATTCATCCACTACCCCAGAATCCTGTGCCTCCACGGAGGAGGCGCAAACTCCCGAATCTTCCGCGTTTCTTGCAGAGTGCTCGAGGCGCAGCTGGCGAGCCGTGCGAGATTAGTGTATGTGGATGCGCCTTTCTTTGCTCCCCCGGGCCCGCTCATCACTGGCGTCTTCACTGACTGGGGTCCCTTTCGATCATGGCTTCCCCCTGCGCTTGGGGTCGGACCGGGCAAGGGCCAGGGGGTGGCATGTATTGATGAGGATCCTACGGATGCTGGCTTGGTGGTTGAGAAGATCGATCAAAGTTTGAGGACGGCGATGGAGGAGGATGATCGAGCAGGAGGTAAGGGCCCATGGGTGGGTTTGTTAGGGTTCAGTCAGGGTGCCAAAATTGCCGCGAGTCTGCTTCTGAGACAGCAGCATGAGCATGAGCATGGCTGGTTTGCCTCCTTGCCGGTCTTCCTTTTCGGCGTCCTGATCGCGGGGCCTGCGCCATTTGTCTCGCTGGTTCCATCGCCAGACCAAGCAATACCACCACAATCATCGCCTAAATCTATACTTCAAATACCCACGATCCACGTTTATGGCAGACATGATTCTATCGTTTTTGCCCCTGATGAATGGTTCTATCACAGTTGCTCAGCTGAGTCGAGGAAACTGCTCGTCTGGGATGGCGACCACTTCGTGCCTACGAGGACCAGGGAGGTTACTGCAGTGATGATGATGATTGCAGAGATGCTTGATAAAGATGCACAATAGGATAGTCTGACCGCTTGATCTAATCCTTTATCTACACGATATGCCCCTTTGTATCCCCTTCAATGCCTCGCTACGCCTCCCAACTCATGGATAAGCTCCTCGGCCTGTCGGTTAACACAGCTGAGACTCTGAAGAATAGACATCAGCTCGTCTAGCCCATCGTGTTGCCCCTGGGGGTGGTGGCTGGTAAGGAAGACGATCGCCCGTGAGAGTAAGACGGGAAGAAATATGGGAGTCTACTTACCCCAGTCAGCTTCTATGTTCAGCGATCGAGAGAACGTGACAATACCTTGAACCGACCAAGCCGAGCAGAGCACTTTGCCAAACGCACAATCTCGTTGCAGGCCTCGAATGCCTGTCCAAGACAAATGGTCACTGATTTCTCAGGCTCGTTCATTGCGAAGGCCATGCCTTCCGCCAGCTCACTCAGGTCGACCATCACGCTGTGGGCGAGGATACGCGTGCAGCACGCTGTGGAATCTACAGCTGCTGTCGTTACCGGGAGGTGCTTTGCTATTATCCGCATTCGTTGCCGCAAGCCGACTTTGATCTCTTGGAGCTTGGCGCAGAAATCAACTGCGTTGCTAGGCGATGCGCTGCGGAGATTCATGTATCTGCCTCGCAGTGTGGCTAAAACAACGCACTCGGCAAATACAGGTAGAATTGCTGTGACCAGGGTGGACATGACCTCGGAAAGAAAGGGCATACGAACTGGTTTGGCGTCTTGGAAACTGGTCTCGGGGGCTGGGAGCCGTGTGCGTGTCTGGAAAGGGTTGAGTGGAAGAAAGTCAGCTTTCATGTAGAGTGACTTACCGCTTGCTCATGCAGCGTATGGGGCAATTCATGGCGGATGCTGAAGAGCCGATCGATGCAGTATGCCGCCCAGAATGTGCGCCTTCGCTCCTCTTCGCGAGCAAAGGCCTCCCCTGACACTTCCTCGGTGGGGCCTGTCTCTACGTCGATTTCGTGCAATCGCGATATCTGAATCAAGCGAAATGCCCTTCCAGCTGTGAGTATGTATCTGTCTTGAGGCATGCGAAGCGCCTCGTAGTATACTACCAGGAGGAGAGCCTGGATATATTCCAGCTCAACCGGGGCCCCTCTCGCCCGACCGATCGGTCCGTTTATCTCGACTTTTTCGAGGGCTGCGCATGCCTCGACATACAGAGAGTGGCTCGATCTCAGCATATGCGCCGTTGATGCTGCCGCGGCGGCCTGCACGGCCAGCTGGAGACAAAGCTGGCTTTTTGACGGGCTTTGCTGCTCTACCATGTCGAAATACCGCTGTTTGTGAATGATTGGTATATTTGGATGAATTCGCTCAAAGTACACCGACACTCTACTGTATATCAGTCCGAATACCCAGCATATGGTATCTCAAACGCCACATACGCATCTTCCTGCACAAGTGCTGATATCTGACCCTCATCGCTTGGTTGGATGACCTTCCGATTGCTTTTCCATGTCAGACCGGTTTCCCCTGGAGCCTCTCTCATTTCTGGCGACAATGGCTCGATGGCCATTGGAAAGTTCGCATCGAATTCCCAGAGAGGGGGGATGCCAATGTTTGTAATGTCCGGCGACTCTATCAGTTGTCCTGTAACTGCTGGGTCAATTGCCGTTGTGAAGGATTCCTCTAGAGGTTGCTGCTCGGAAAGGAGACGCTCCAGAGTATCTGTAGACAGAAAGTTAAAATGATAGATACTCCGCCGGACGTGTGTGCCATTCCGTACTAATTCTGTCCCGAAGGGCCCTGATCTGGCCTTTTTTGGGCCCTCGCTGCGCCCGCTGGTCACTGAAGATACACAGTCTCCCGGCCTCGCTGCAGCTGCCGCAGCAGGGTCTGGACCTGTCGCACCTTGCTTTGCGTCGTCGACACTCTTCGCAGGCCGAGCCGGGATGTTGTCGGAAATAATCTGCCATTGTAACTGTAGAGTTATACTATAGTAAATGCCCTTCAAGAGTCGGAGTTCAAGGGTGACTAAGGTGTAGAAAAATGAGACAGACCGTATCTAGGGTCAGCAAAGGAAGGTCCTCCTGCCCTGCTTTGACACCTGCCCACTAATTTCTGGCAATTCGAATGAGCTGGCTGGCCCCAATTGACGCAATGGCAAGGATGCCAGAACAGGGCTTTGGAGCCTCACAGAGACAGTGCATCTGCGCACATGCTATGCACTCTCTGGCCACGCTTTCACAGACATCCGACGTAGCTCCGCCATCCAACATTAGAGGAGCAACGGTTTTCCCTGATTGGCAGTTGAGTAATCCTCCCACGTGGGGGCTCGGTACGGATACTAATTATGTTGATCATCGACCGAGGACTAACGACAGAAGCGAATTGTGGCAGTGAAGTCCAGTCTATGCTGTATTGCCCTTGTAACACTGTGTTGTATTTGCAAATCTCTGAGCAGAATGACAGTTTTCGCTCTCTAAAATCTGACTCAGCCCTAAGATGAACTAAATAAGCTCTTCCGGGGGCGGGTGGCGGCCGCGGCTTCCGGCGGCGCTTTTCATTTCAACAGCCGAGTCCGCATCAGGAGGTAGAATACGGAAATTAAGATAGGAGAATAAAAGTCCCGCCGGGGAAGCAAATTAGTCCGCATAGTTCGAACGTGGAGTCTGCGTGTGGTTGTAGTGAAGGTTATGTTATAGTAACAGGGTCACGTCAACTGCTCGATGACCAGACCGACCACTTAAAAACCGCGCACGGTGCCCCTGCTCGAACAAGAGGGGAGTTCAGCGATGAGGCTATCTCCTGATTATAATTTGACTCTTCTCTAGCCCTAATCGGACTGTCCAGTGGTTTGCAAAAAAATGCGTTCCAGTCAAACGGATCAAGGCCGCCGCGCAATCCCCATTGCAATTTGCGGCATGGGCATGCGACTGCCTGGGGGAATTCGGGACTCGAATGCTTTGTATGATTTCTTGTTGAACAAGCGGGATGCTCGAGCACCGGTTCCACAAGATCGATTCAATGTCGACGGCTTCTACAACTCCCACGGGAAACCAGGTAGCCTATCCATACAGCAGGGTTACTGGCTAGACGATATCGATTTGTCACATTTTGACCCGTCCTTGTTCTCGATGAATCGGGCAGAGATCGAAAATTTGGACCCTCAGCAACGATTGTTGTTGGAAGTGGTCCGCGAGACATTCGAGAATGCTGCCGAGACTGACTGGCGAGGGAAGAAGATTGGATGTTATACAGCCAGCTTCGGGGAGGAATGGAGCAACCTCCATGCCAAGGACGTGCAGAACCGAGGATTCAACGTGGCTACGGGATATATGGACCTCTTTCAAGCAAACCGTATTTCGTACGAATACGATCTGAGGGGGCCCAGGTATGTATTCGGCCAGGACCAACGGAAGGTAATGCTGACTCTCAGCAGCATGACCCTGCGTGTGGGGTGTTCTGGTAGCGGCTTGGGTATTCATCTTGCCTGCCAGTCGATTCAGCTCGGCGAGTGTTCGTCGGCCATTGTGGCGGGCTGCAACATTATCCTCTCTCCTGAGACGACGATACTGATGGCTGATGGCGGTGCGCTGTCACCGGATGCTTCTTCCAAAGCATTTGACGCCAGTGCCAATGGTTATGTTCGCGCTGATGGTATCAACTGTCTTTACATCAAGCGCCTGGACGAGGCTATCCGCGACGGGAACCCGGTTCGGGCTGTAATTCGAGCAACCAGCACTAATGTAGCGGGCAAATCATCTGGCCTCACGGTTCCCAACATCGACGCACACGAAGTGCTTATTCGTGCTGCCTATCGCAGCGCGGGCTTGGAAGATCCCGCGCTGACAGCTATGGTCGAGTGCCATGGAACAGGCACCGCCTTGGGTGATGCCATTGAGGCGGGTGCAGTGGCACGTGTTTTTGGAGACAAGGGAATACATATTGGATCAGTGAGTATATACAGAGGTCTTCTCTTCTATCCCCTTGGCTCACTTCCCAGGTCAAACCAAATCTAGGGCATTCTGAAGGGGCCTCGGCGATCACCAGTGTGATGAAAGCCATTGTCGAATTGGAAAATCGCATGATCTTGCCGAATATCAAGTTTGAAACACCAAACCCCAAGAGTATGTCCTACCGTCTCCGAAGATATAAAGTGGAAATTAACAAAAGTTGTAGTTCCCTGGGACGAAGCGCGCCTCACGGTTCCCACTGAGCCAACCAAATGGCCAGAGGATCGACTAGAAAGAATCAGCATTAACAGCTATGGAATCGGTGGAACCAATGTTCATGTAAGATGTACGACCTCCGAGAGATGACACAATAATAAACGGCTTAGGTCGTTCTGGATTCCGCTGCCTCGTTTGGATTGACCGAGGCCGAATCGATCCCCGAAACGACACCCGGCTCCACACTTTTGTTGCTGTCGGCGGGCCATCCGGATTCACTGAAAGAAATGCAACAGAACTATCTAGGGTATGCTGCAAAACATTCAGATCGACTCGCCGACCTTGCATATACACTGTCACGCCGGCGGGAGCATCTTCCTGTCCGTGGCTTCTGTATAACCAAGGGCGAGGATGATGACGTCGTCGTCTCGCCTCCTTTTACGAGCCAGTCGCATAAGAAGGTCGCATTCGTTTTCACGGGCCAAGGTGCACAATGGCCTCAAATGGGCAAGGAGCTGCTTGAAACGTTTCCCGACGTCCTCAACGATATCAGGGAGATGGACAAGGTTTTGCAGCAGCAGGACAGCCCTCCGCAATGGAATTTAGAAGAAGAGCTGCTCAAGCCAGCGGATACCAGTCGGATGGCCGAAGCAGAAGTCGCACAACCCGTCAGCACGGCTCTCCAACTCGCGCTATGCAACCTTCTATCCCGGTGGAACGTCTTACCCGTCGCTACGATCGGGCACTCCAGCGGAGAGATCGCCGCCGCGTATGCCGCAGGATCTCTCAATATGCGCGATGCCATTCTACTGGCGTACTATCGAGGCGCCGCATCTGGGGCGCAGACGCGTGCCGGTGCCATGGCGGCCGTGGGGCTCGGCTACGATGAGGTCGCCAAGTGGCTAAGGTCAGGTGTCGTGATTGCCTGCGAGAACAGCCCGTCGAGTGTTACCTTGTCAGGAGATGCAGATGCATTGAGATCTGTGCTGTCAACTCTGCAGGAAGTGCATCCACAAGTGTTCCAGCGGGTTTTGAAGGTGAACAAGGCCTATCATTCACGTGAGTGCCAATGATACTTTCCATTGTAGCAGTGTAACTGATCAGGGATAGACCACATGCAAGAGGTGGGACAGCTCTACGACAGCCTCATCGCAAATCACCTGAAGACTCGGTCACCAAGGATTCCATTCTACTCCACCGTTACTTCCCAGCAGCTGGCTAAAGCGGAAGATTTTGGACCGCAGTACTGGCGTCAGAATATGGAGAGCCCTGTTTGGTTTTATCAAGGGTTTAACTGCTTGCTCGATTCAGAAGCTGGCAGAGACGCTATTTATCTGGAAATTGGACCGCATTCCGCGCTTGCTGGCCCGATCAAACAGATCTACAGAGCTCAAAATGCATCCAATCCCTATGTTTCAGTGCTCACTCGTGGTTCAAATGGAGTCTTGAGCTTCCTTTCCTGTGTGGGAGAACTGCACTCTCGCGGGGTAACTATTAGCTATCCTCTTCCGTCTCTCCGGCCAAAGGCCCTCCATGACCTGCCACTGTATCCATGGCACCACACGGAGAGTCTGTGGTCCGAATCGCGGCCCATGCGTGCTTCACGCTTTCGGAAGTTTCCGTCCCACGACTTGCTTGGTGTCCGAACAATCGAAGGCAGTGATCTCGAGCCTGTCTGGCGGAACGTCCTTCGTCTGGGCGACGTGTCTTGGCTGCGTGATCATTGCGTGGGCCCGGATATTGTCTTCCCAGCCGCAGGGTATATTGCATTGGCCGGCCATGCCGTTTGGCAACTAACGGGACTGAAGGACTTTACCGTGCGAGAGGTGTCGTTCAAGACGGCCATGGTGCTCGACGAGACGCTTCCCACCGAAATTATCACGAGGCTCCAGCCTCACCGACTTACCAACTCTCTGACTTCAACCTTCTTTGAGTTTTCCATACAGTCTCATAACGGCTCGACCTGGACTCAGCATTGCTCGGGGCTAGTGGCAGGGGGCCAGGCTTCCCCCGAACCCAAGCCCACAGTGACCTCTTACCCTAGAGTTGTCGACTCGAAGCGCTGGTACCGCGCAATGAATAGAGTTGGTCTGCGATACGGTCCGCGGTTTACGGGGTTGGATGGAATCACAGCAAGCGTTAGAGACAATGCTGCATCCGCGGTGGTCCAGGATAATAGAGAGCCCGAGTCGCCAGAGTCGCCATACATCTTGCATCCCACAACGATTGATTTTATCCTACAATTAGCTCTTGTCGCCACCCATCGAGGTCAGCCGCGGTTTCTGAAACAAGCTGCTTTGCCCACTTTCATCGAGAAGATGTACATCAAGGGAGGCGCAGCTGGAGAGAATATTCACGTCAACTCGACTTCCCAGAAACAGAGCATCCAAGCCCATGGGGTGGCCTGTAACACCCTCATTTTCTCGTTGAGAGGACTCGAGTTCTCACCTCTGGATAGCGAAGATGATCAGCGAGAAGACCAGTATGAAACAGCCCAGCTGGTTTGGAAACCGCATCTCGAGTTTTCCTCCCCGACAACTCTTATTAAACCGGCCCAAAAGGCTGAGCTCTCTTCAACAAACCCGTTGATCGAGCGGATTTTTCTGCTCTGCGTCATAGATGCGATGGAGGATATTAACGACATCACCCCAGTTCACGCACATCTGGATGCGTATCGTAGGTGGTTGTCTCAACAACTCGTGCAAGCACAGAAGGAGGGCAATCCGTTAATACCGGACGCAAAGGACCTATTCGCCCTTAGCACTGGCGACAGAAAAGAACTAATCCAAAGCCTAGTCGCAAATCATACTGAAGGGACAATGGTCGCAGGCTCACGCATCCTATTCCGGTGTTATGAACACTTGCCCGACATCTTTAAGGGCAAGACTGACCCTCTCGAACTGATGCGACGAGATGGTCTGCTCGGCCAATACTATGACTGCCTGCAAGACAAGCATGAATATGACGGTTTCCTGCAGCTTTTGGGTCATCTGCGGCCACATATGAATGTCCTGGAAATTGGCGCAGGCACCGGAGGCCTGACAGCAAAGATACTCGATTTTCTGCACTCTGAGTCTGGCGAGGAGCTCTACAGGGAGTACACCTACACCGATGTCTCGTCGGGCTTTTTCGTCAATGCCAAAGAAAGGTTTCATGACCGTCCTCGAATCCGCTACGACGTACTGGACATTTCCCAAGATCCCATCAAGCAGGGCTTCCCTGCAGCGCATTACGATCTTATCATTGCCTCTAATGTCCTGCACGCAACACCCCATCTGACCGAGACTCTTAAACATACCAAGACCTTGCTCAAGCCAGATGGCCGCCTCCTGTTGCAAGAGCTCTGTCCCGTCTCGAAATGGACAAACTTTATCTTTGGGTTGTTCTCGGGCTGGTGGCTGGGCAAAGACGATGGTCGTGCTGACGAGCCCTATATCAGTCCCGAAGAGTGGGACGCCAGGCTACGTGACGCGGGTTTCGCAGGCGTCGATGCCTCCGCTCTCGATGCCGAATATCCATATCAGCTTAACGCCATGCTGGTTGCGAGACCTGCTCCTCCAGACTTTTACCCGAAGAGGGTGACACTTCTGTCTATGTGCCCTTCCCATGCAGGAGTGAAGAGTTTACACCAGCAGCTAAACTCTGACGGATACCAGGTGGATCTCGTCAGCTGKGGAGAGAAATTGCCAGCGAGCCAAGATATCGTCTCTTTGCTCGACCTTGAAGTCCCATTCTTCGATGATATTACCAAAGAAAATCTCGCGCTCTTTCTACAAACAGTCAAAGATCACTCCACGTCCAACTTCCTGTGGGTAACCCATGCAGCACAGATAACACCACAAGATCCACGATTCGCCCAAGTGCTGGGCATGGCGCGGACACTGCGTTCTGAGCTAGGCATTTCATTTGCTACTTTGGAAATGCAAGACTTTGGGCCAGGTTCCATGGAAGCGATCTGCCTTCTCCTGCGCGAAATCCAGCGACGCACGGCGGAACCAACAGAGGCTTCTGAATTCGACCCAGACCAAGAATATGCTTGGACCAATGGTGTCATCCATGTTAGCCGCATGCATTGGCTCTCCATTCCTGAAGCCCTAACCCATCACGGTGGGGGCTTTTCGAGAGCTTCCTTGGAGATAGGCCGACCGGGATTGCTCAACACGCTCCGTTGGGCCCCCCAGCCAAAGAAGCCGCTGCAGCCCGATGAAGTACGGGTCAAGACCATGTCAGTCAGCATGAACTTTCGCGAGCTTCTTGTGGCCATGGGAGTGGTTCCCAATGAGGGCCAGGAAGTGGTGGGTACTGACAGTGCTGGTATCGTGACAGCAGTCGGAGCCAACGTCACCAACGTATCGGTGGGCGATCGAGTCATGGCTATCAGCGTTGCGGAAACCAGCTATACAACCGAGTTGCAGCTCTCCAGCCAGCTCTGTGCTCGAATCCCGGATGATTGCAGCTTTCAAGATGCAAGCACACTGCCCACCGTATATCTTACCGTGCTGAGAACCCTGCGAGAAAAGGCAAATCTCCGAGGAGATCAGAGAGTTCTCATTCATAGTGCCGCTGGAGGGGTGGGCATCGCAGCCATCCATTATGCGAAATGGGCTGGTGCGAAGATCTACGCGACAGTCAGCTCACCAGAAAAGACGGCGTTTTTGGTTGAGAAGATGGGCGTGCCGAAAGAAAACATCTTCTACTCTCGGGACAGTACCTTCCTGGACGCAGTTATGAGGTCAACAGATGGTCGGGGAGTCGACGTGGTGCTCAACTCGCTCTCAGGTGAGCTGTTGCATGCCTCCTGGCAATGTGTCGCGGAAGGAGGAAGCATGATCGAGATCGGTAAACGAGACCTTCTCGGCCGGGCGCAACTGGCGATGAGCCCGTTCTTGGCCAACCGGTCGTATATCGGGGTGGATATTGCAACTCTCCCGTTGATAGAGCCCACTTGGGTTCAACAACACTTGGTCACAATTGTGGACCTGTACAGCCAGGGCATTATACATCCCGTCCGCCCGATTACAACGTTTCCCGCCAACCAAGTCGAAGACGCCTTCCGGCACCTGCAAAAGGGACAACACATCGGCAAACTCTGTATCCAATTCTCGGACTCGCCAGACCTTCGACTGGTCCCGAGGGTTGCGGAATTAGAATTGCGAGCGGACAGAGCCTACCTCCTTGTGGGTGGAATGCGCGGCATTGGTGCTTCGATCGCAAGATGGATGGTATCCCATGGAGCCAAGAACCTGGTATTTCTTTCTCGCTCGGCGGGGGAAAAGGAGGAGGACAGGGCATTGGTCTGCGAATTGTCCGAGATGGGATGCCAGGCCCTAACCTTTGCCGGTGATGTTGCCGACCTAGCGACTGTTCAACGCGTTGTCTCGAGCATCGCAATGCCGATCGCCGGGGTCATCCAGCTGGCCATGGTGCTTGCGGACACTGGAGTGATGGATATGGATATAGGAAAATGGAACGCAGCCGTCAGACCCAAGGTCAATGGAACCTGGAACCTGCATGAAGCTCTACCAACCGATCTCGATTTCTTTGTCATGGCCTCGTCTCTGTCCGGTATATTCGGGAACTACGGCCAATCCAACTACGCAGCCGCAAACGCTTTTCTGGACGCTTTTGCCCAGTTCCGCCAATCAAGGGGGCTTGCTGCATCAACCGTGGACCTCGGTGTCGTGGACGAGATTGGGTGGGTCAGTCGAAATGCATCCGTCCACCGTAAAGTGGTGCAGCAGATGAGTACCACGATCTCAGAAGAGAGCTTGTTGAACTGTTTCCATTTGGCAATCATCCGCTCCTGTCCTTCGAGTGGCCTCTCACAGCCATTCCAGCCACTTATGGGTTTCCGATCACACAACCAGCTACTGCATGGTCTCCTGTCCAAGACGGGTATCGCTAAAGGGCAATATATCTGGCAGCGAGATCCCCGCACCGCTTTGAGTCGCGTTCATTATCGGGAAGGGGAGTCCCCTTCTGGCAGTGGCGAGGCTAAAGATGGTGGGCTAAAGGCCTTTCTTTCCGCCCTCCAGGACAATCCGGAGGTTCTGCACGACGCATCGAGCGGTCAAGTTACGGCCAAGGAAATTGCCCGACAGGTGTCCATTTATACGATGCGAGGCAGCGAGCAGGAGGTAGATCTGACACTGTCGCTGCAGGATTTTGGCGTCGACTCCTTGGTCTCAATCGAACTTCGCAACTGGTGGAAGCAGGCGTTTGGGGCTGACGTGACCGTGCTGCAGCTGATGAATAGCGGCAGCTTTCTGGGTCTCGGTCAGAAGGCGGTAGATCAGCTCAAGCAGAAGTATTTGAAGGCATAATGCTGTGTAGACAAAGTTATATGTGATTTTGACTGAGTGATGTGACTATTGAACTGAGATTTTTCCTTGAAACATACCTGCCACACTCTATCAACGCAACCATGTGCACTTCATGTTGACAGCTAGTTATAGTATGTATACTACGTCACTAGAGATAATCCGGAGAGACCATGAGACCAACATCAGTATCTTCCAGGCTAACGTTCTTTCTTTCACTGTTGGTGGAAGGATCACTCCGTGTTATCAGCAGCGCGAAGAAGCATGCTGTCGATAAATGATGATAGAATACAGAGTAAGCTGCCAACTTGCTGCTTCCATAGACAGAAGGACCGAGCCCCTGTCGGGGAATATTAGCTACTAATAGAGAAGCTTAGAAATAATTATATTCGTAATCTAGTATATAGTAAACTTTCTATATTATTTAGTTATTAATTTATACCTATGATAGAATTAAGCTCCTGCTATACCTTGCTTACTCCATAGGATATAAAATAGTTACTATTTTAAATAAGTCTAGTAGAGTTGCATTAAGTCCAAGTTCAGGTAAGTCTAACCCCAGTTGGAGCCAAACCGCTGCAATTTCAAGTCCAAATTTTAGAAACCGGAAGAAACCTGATCTGTTCTAATTTAGTGCCAGTTTCACTGCAAAAACCCACCACTAGGCTTGCGAGGCCTAGACTAACTAATGGTTGGATGCGGTTCAGTTTAGTTTCAAATTAAGGAGATCTATAAGGAGAGGTGAATAAATCGTATATAGGTAGAATAACTAGTAGTCTATATACTCTGAAATCAATTTACATTATTTTGGTTTTGTTCCAATGGCTTGCTGTAGACATCTACTCCTTGCAGAGTATGGCATCGGCGATTTGTGACGGAGATTTTAAGCTTGGCATAATTAGCTCGAGACTGGTGAAGTGCATGAATGAAAACTCTGCTGCGCCTCAGTCCGAGTCGCAATGTAGTATTGGGACCATCTAGATATAGTCCATTCCAGTATATATTCACTATAACCCGCAAAAGTGGTCTCACCTGGCATGCAACCCACACACAAGGCGCTCTGCCGACCGTATAATGGATCTGCTCGACCAGTGGGACCCGGAATATAAGGATGTCGGCACGCTTAATCTGGATGAGATTTATCAAGAACTGAGTCGCCTCGATGCTTTTGAGCAACTCATAAGTTCGAAACAAGGAAGGAATCCCGACAAAGAAGTTGAAGTTGATACCAACGCTGAAAAGGATAGCGAGGAAGCTCCCGTGCAGGACAACCCAGAGGAGATCCGAAAGAACACAGTACTCGATGACATCGACACACGCCGCATCGCGCTTCGAGCAGGGGCAATGGAGCTTTCCCGCGCGAAGATCCGACCGATGACGATAGTTGATTTGCCTGCCGATATTCTGCTCCAGATTTTTGGTTACTTCCGGGACGCAAGGATCGGAAAGCAGGCCCAAATTGACTGGAGGTCGCTACCCAGGGGCTGTGAAGCAGATATTGCCCGTAGGACTGCCCGCGAGACCATCCGGCAAGTTCGCCTGGTCTGCTGCCTGTTCAACGACCTGGCGTCTCCGCTGTTGTGTCCGATCCTCCGCGTAGATCTTGACCAGGAATCACTGGACGGGGCTGTGGAGTTGCTCAAACGTCCCCGGATTGCTCAAGGTGTGCATGCTATTCAAGTCGGGCTGCAATATCGTCCAAAGGAGCTTGTCATGGACTGCCCGAAATTCAAGGACTATTGCAAGAAGCAATTAGAAGAAATGGTCAATGACTGCGAATGGCACGCCGAGGTCTGTTCCCATGAGGGACATGAATCGGACGATGAAACGGTCTGCCCATATCGGGAAGCGATAAGCAATTACAACAAAATCAGTTTTTCGTGGGACTGTTACTTTAACTCTGACGAGAGTGACGAGAATGACGACGTCACCGAATCAGAGGCAGATGAGCACATGGAGATCCTCGTCCGAGGCTATAATGAATATCGCAAAAAGCATGAAGAGCAGTTGCACCTCATCACGACGGGATCCTTCGTCACCACGCTTGCATCTTGTATCTCCCAACTGCCCAACATCGTTGCCCTGGGCTTCACCGACGAAATGGAACCACTCTATGATTGGCGTCACCCGACAGTTTTGCTTAGAGACACGAGTTTGCTTCCCGGAATGATGAGCGCAGCGCTGAAGTGGTCCAAAATCGAGGATTTGGGGGATGTCAAACTCACACCCGCCAGGATCTTGTTCGACCTGCCGGTTGCCATACACAAAGCCGGAATAAAGCTGAGGGATCTTTACATGGGACCTTTCCCTCGCCGAGGCAGTTTTTCTCTTCTTTGTCCCGATACTGTGAGCAATCCCACCCATCCAGCAGCATGGTCAGATCTTCGAGCGGCGTGCAGCAGCCTCTGCAGAGTTGAATTTGGATCATACTTCCATGACCGCCCTATCCGCCACGAGCATCTCCAACCGGAAGAAAAGTACTATGTTGACCAGTACCTCAGCACAGTGCTTTGCAGTGCAGATCTAAAATATGTGTGGTTGTATTTGCGTTCTTTTGGCCTCAATGATGGCCACACCACGAAGGAGGGCTGGTACAATATTGATCCTGTCCTTAGTGCGGTCAATTGGTCACGCATCAAAAATATAGTGATCTCGTACATCTCTTTGAAGCAAGATGAGCTAGAAAGATTTTGCGCCAGGCTGGGTCCCTCAATTCAGCTCCTTTCGTTGTCCACTGTACACCTTTTGGACGGCAGCTGGGCAGGGATTCTGAGTACGTTGGACGAGAAGGCGCGGTCAACATTCCGTGAACAGCATGACACAGTGTCTTTGAGCCATCTGACGGGCGGAGAGTTTGGAGAGGTAGAGATCAAGCCAATACCCCCTCCCTTAGGATTCGAGGACTCGGATGACGAGTTGGAGCCGGCCAAACCACCCCCTGCGGCAGGGGAGATGTTGAAGAAGCTATACGCTTCATTCTTCTGGTAGCTGGTATCACGCCATATAGTGTACGTGAGAGTCCTACAATCAAGGACGGTAGCTAATTATTATTATTATTTGACTTTTAGAAACCCGTCTGGACGATTTGTCGGGCGGTTGTAGGTTTATCCAATTCCATGGTTCATAGCTACACAGCACCACCATCCAACAGAACTAGCAATACAGATCAGCTTATCGATCATATGATTCTTCTTGACCATCTATTACCATGAGACACCCCAAAACCTCATATCCATCACTATCAACCTCCTCAATACAACAACACAATGTCCGAAGAACACGACGACCCCAACCCCATCGACCTCCTCTCCCGCATAGCAACTCTCCTCGCACGAGTCGCCAGCAACCTCCGCCACAACCATCTCGACCGAACCACCATTCAGACCCTCCTCCTCCACTACTCCGCCCGCGCCGAATCCGACGGCCGCCTCATCAACGCCGCAAGACAGGACTCCGAGTGCGTCGAACACGGCGTCTTCCTCTCTTACGTGCACGTCGAGCTACTCTCCTGGCTAACCAAACACAACTACACCATCCCTTCGTCCTCAGTGAAATGGTACAGCTGGCGCAAGCTGATTGCGCGAAAGTACCATCTCCCATCAATCTTTTCTATTCGTGCGCACACGGCGCAATTGGACGATCTGTTCCGGAATGTGGTGGATAAGGGGGAACTGCTGCATTCGGCTCTACGAGCTCGTGGGGTTTGTCGTAGATCCCTGCCGCGAGAGCGTCGCTGATTGGAGTTGTAGATTGAAGTTCCGGATGTCGCGATTGATTACAGACAGGTAACCCCTCAGGCGGCGCGAGGAGCACCGCCAGAAGGTATGTAGTCTGTTCGTCTGTTCCATGGTTCATTCTAATTGCTGTAGCTCTGCATAAACTGCTGCATCGCGCGATGCTGGCTGAGGTGCTGCTTCGGGAGGGAAAGGTATCATGCTGACCATTAAGTTGGGGGTGTTGGCGTTGGTCATTCTATATTTGGTTTCAGAAGCTAGCTTTCAACGTTTTATCACTGCGTTCGTCTGCATCTCAGTATGTACTACCAATAGCAAATAATCATCTATCCGTATATAGCTTTCATTACATCAATCCTATGGCTGGAGTGAGCTGCGAAGGCACCTACCTGACTAATATCTCGTATCCAGCCTCCAGCTGACAAATAGAAGCCCCAGAACGAGGTCTAGCCCTGCGTAAACATATAATATATCATGAGCCTATCCCCACCATCCCGAGAATCAACTTATACAACCAAATTGCGTGCCGCTCAAAGCATCTGACAAAATGTCCCACTCCCACGCCACCCCGCAAACCCCAACCCTAGCCACCCCAGGAACAGGCCACATCCCCACCGCAACCTCACAAATCCGCATCGCGCGCCCCTGTCGCGATTTCACCGCCGCGGAACGCTTCTACGTTAACGGACTAGGCCTCAAAGTCCTCTGGCGCAGTGGACCCGCCCACGAAGTCGAGGGCGGCCATGAGCTGCTGATGCTGGGGTGGCCGGGTGCAGCGTGGCATTTGGAGCTGGTGCTCGTTACTGATGGCGAGGAGAATGCGCCGAGGCCGACCGAGGAGGATCTGTTGGTTATTTACGTGGATGGGGCGATTGAGCCGGCGGTTGTGGAGAGGTTGATTGAGGGTGGGGGAGTGAGGGTGAAGCATTCGAATGAGTACTGGGAGAAGTGGGGGGTTACGGTTAAGGATCCGGATGGGTATTTGTTGGTTTTGTGTCAGAGGGGGTGGACGAATGTTTAGTCCTATGGTTTTTGGGATTTGATTATTCAACGATACGATGCGATATGCAGGCTAGTATGTGATTGAGCATTGCATCCTCTCGAAGTGGTAGAGGTAGATATGTGTGTTTCCGCTTCCGCGGACGTAGAGCGCGGTCTTCACGTCATAGACATTGATCTTGCTGCAAGGGAGTGTGCATTAGCATAATAAATTCTGCATTGGCTGCATCTTCGCTGCCCCGCGAAACATATATATATAGCTTCGAGCCAATGGCATGTCCTCGGTCTTGTTCCGCTTGTGAAGTGCCTTCTTTGGGGTACTGCACTGTATGCTTTTCTGACATGGAAGTTGAAGACACTCCCTTATTCCTGCCAGGACCATGATCTGCAATGCGTTACAACCTGAATCCTGATACAGTCTTGTCCGAGGCAGAGACATGACTCGATATTGGCACGTGATGTCTGTCCTCCTGAGCTCCGTTGTCGGTGAAGAGCGGCAGAACTGGCGACACAACATCATCCCCTTTGTCTCTCCTCTAGACAACTCGCATTGTCACTCATCCAATGATGCGATTCCCGGCTCGCTCCAATGCACCTGTTCCCTCCTGAGTTTGGCTCGTTTCTCCGACATGGGCTGCTTCGCCGGTACGGACCGCGCCGCCGCCTTCTCCAGGCCTTGCTGATAAGCTTCGCGCTATGGACCGTCCTAGAAGTCGTGCTCATATATCAACGGGTCTCAACAGAGGACGCGATCAAGCCCCGTAGGCCACAGAAACCGGAGCGAATATACGTTGCGAGCATGCACTGGAACAACGAGGCGATTCTCCGGAGTCACTGGAATGACGCAATCATTCAATTGGCTAAGGCATGGGGTACGGAGAATGTGTTCGTCAGTGTCTATGAGAGCGGAAGTTGGGATGATACAAAGGGTGCGCTTCGTGATCTTGATGTGGAGCTGGATCGCCTCAGTGTGAGACGGAACATCACCCTCTCAGACACAACTCACGAGGATGAAATTTCCGCTTCTCCTGCGAGTGAAGGCTGGATAGATACTCCTCGCGGTCGGAAGGAGCTCAGGCGGATACCTTACCTGGCTCGGCTCCGCAACTTGACTTTGCGCCCTCTGGAGGACCTTGAACGGCAAGGCATAGCATTTGATAAGATTCTCTTCTTGAATGATGTGGTATTTACCGTACGTGTCAATCCCACTCAACGTCTGTTAAGAATGACTCCAACCCTATTCGATGCTCGCGCAGGTGGATGATGTTATTGAACTGCTTCACACCAACGATGGGGTATACGCCGCGGCTTGCTCTCTAGACTATTCCCGACCTCCGTTGTATTATGATACTTTTGCTTTGCGCGACAGCCATGGCGATGAGCATGTTATGCAAACGTGGCCTTATTTTCGTTCTACGGAATCTCGGCATGCGCTCTACAACATGTCCCCTGTCCCTGTCAAGAGTTGCTGGAATGGCATGGGTAAGCTCATCTTTGCTTGTCCCCAAACCACTCTTTGCTCGTAGTGTATTGCTCTTTCTTTGCTTTGACTCACCCGGCTTGAACAGTCGCTATGCCCATTGAGCCCTTCGTCTCGGCCACTCCACTGCGATTTCGTGGGATTCCCGATTCTCTAGCACTATTTCATCTTGAGGGTTCTGAATGTTGCTTGATCCATGCGGACAATTCTCTTTCCGGACATCAGGGCGTCTACCTGAATCCCAAGGTCCGCGTTGGTTATAACGGCCCCGCATACGAAAAGGTCCATCCTGCTGGCTCCTGGCTGTCTCCACAATATATCGCCTTGGCTCTGTGGGAGAACAGATTCCGACGATGGGCTACTACGACTTTTTTCAAGAAGTGGGTCGTGCAACGGAGAGTCGCCCAATGGAAGGCTCTCTCTAGCGGCCGACATGAGCCCGGTGACTTTTGTTTGATTAACGAGATGCAGGTGCTCGTTGCTAACGGCTGGGCCCATGTATAGAGCCTCATTGGAAAATAAAGTTCGGCTCTATCCTACCATAAAGTGTGACTGAAATCGTACTAGATGGATTCTATTACGATGTTTGCCACCCGCTGAGCGAGTAATTGAACTTCTCGGATGGTGACTAAAACATTGAGACCGCGAGGAGATTTCACGCCCTATCTCAATTCAGCTTTTCATCAATGAAAGTGTCCATTTGGAACACCGCATCCGGAATAACAGCTGACCACCCGAGAGGGAGTCGCCTTGCTCATCCAATCTGGCGTCACAATCGCAGGTCAGGCCGGGCATAGCGTCCTACAGTACAGAAGTCTCAAAATCTTCTGAAATGGACTATCACGCAGATGTGATGGAGCTCTTTTGCCTCCGACCGCTCTCCAAGTTTGACTCTAGCGAGTCAAAAAGAACGGTTCAGCAGTGTCTGACTCGTGGTTTTCACCCGAGAAGCGACCTGAATGTTGAGAAATATATTCTAGTCGCTTAAGAGACAGGGTGTCAGATGTTTAGCCGCTGGCAGGATCAAATACAATGGAAACATACGGGTTTTATTGTCCAGAAATCTMCATATCACACTGTTTGATTTGTGGTCCGATGTATTGACCAGTGAGCCGTGCTCCTCCACTGCTGATTATTGGCCACATTTCGAGGACTTTTAATATTTAGTTCTAGGCCAAATTGCATATGCGACCGCTCCCTTAGACAACTATAACAACATGGTGCAACCATCTATCTACGTCTGTGGGCTATGTGTCATAACGTATAATCTGCTACAATGGGAGTGGTAACCTAATCGCTTCCTATGTGTATACAACTGTTCTCACCACTTATAGTTAGACTGATATTAATAAGCTTGACTAATGTACAGTCCACGCAATAATGACCCCCAGAAAAGAGCAGTCTACAGATGACCCTGACCAGCAGAAGAAGCAGGGCCAGTGCCAGCCGCACTCGCCGACGCAACAGTCTCACCCTTGAACTTGGACAGCACACCGGTAGTCGACCCGGAGAGCGTTCCAGAGCTGGAGAACGAGTTGGCGACACAGTTCCGGCCGATATAGGACTTGCAGGTAGACGAGGCACTCGAGGAACCGAACAGCTCACCCGTGAAGCTGGAGGACTCGACGGCAGCGGTGACGTCGGAGAAGAGGTTACCCTCTGCGAGGACGTAGGCACCGGAGCCGATCTCGAAGGCGTGGTTGGAGTTGCCGTTCCAGTAGTTGTTGACGGCGTGCAGGATGGTGTTGCCCTGGACCTTGGGGGCGCGGCCGCTGGTCTTGTACAGGTAGTTGCCCTTCATGGTGACCTTGTCGCTGGAGCCGTCGAGGTAGATGTTCCAGTAGTGGTGGCCGTCGCAGGTGGCCGAATAGGTGGACTCGCCGTCGATGTAGTTGTTGGAGAGGGTGATGCGGTTATCGGCTTCGGTGCCGAGGACGTAGTGTTGGCGGCCGATGCGGGCGGTCTGTCACTTAGGTTCAGTCTTCTGTTTCTTTAACTTGTGTGTGTGAAGGAAAACGTACAGTCACATGGTCGACCCAGACGAGGTCGGCCTGGTCGATGGTGATGGCGTCGCCTCCCCAGACGTACTTGGCGTTGATATCAGTGATGGCGATGTTCCTGGGAAGTCAGCATAATCCTTCTCTCTTGCTTTCTTGTACTAACTGAATGATGATGTTCTTAGCGCCGCTGACGATACGAAGACCCTTGCCCTTGATGACGCCGGAAGTGCCCTGGCCGATGAGGGACTTGTTGGAGTTGACGGTGATACCAAGCGTGCCTGCCTTGTCACTACTTTGCGTCAGAACCATGACACAGAAAATTCAGACGGAGCAGCATACTAGGACACCGAGACAGAAGGAGCATTCGGCTCGTAGTTGGTGCACCAGTTGTTCTGGTTGATGGCTACCTGGCAGCCAGAGCCAGTACCCCAAGGAGCGCAACCAGTCCCAGTGGCAGTACCCTCAGTTCCAGTGAAGTCAAAGGTCTTGGTGAGCACAATCACACGGGCCTCACTATCACCGAGGTACGAGACCAGCTCTGCGGTGGTGGAGGGATAGACGGGGGTAGCGCTACCACCGCCGGTCACGGACGAGGCGAAACCCTCGGCGGTGCCTGAGACGCCAACCGCAATGGCCTGGGAGACCAGAGCGCTGATGGCGGTAAGCAAAGCAGCGTACTTCATCCTGGAAGTAGGCAAGAAAGGAATGACTGAGTAAAATGAAGGAAAGACAAAAGAACGACAGGGTTGAATGTGCTGAGGAACGAAACATAAGCCATGAGTTGCGGACCACTGGTTTTATATACCAGTTGGTTCTCAACCCCTGGACGACGATGGTACCAATCTCAAACAGCGTTCTATAATGGTCTGTCAGAAATTATCCGCCCAGTGGAGTTGTGGAATTACTCAGTGAACCCTAATCTACCTAATAATCCACCAGTTGGCTGAATCGGCGATGGCAAGGACATATGTCTGTACAAGGCGATTCGGATGCCGATCTCTCCCAATCTATGTAGGTTCCGGTAAGTGATCCGATATCTATGCGAGACAGCTCCACCGCGTACAACATGGATAATGTCAGTTGATTCGTGGGGTCCAGCTGTTTCGATTGGTTCGTTTCAGGTATATCATCGTCGTTGATAATGTTGAGGAGGCTAATACAGAAGAAACACGGTATGACGCGGCCTATCCTCCAATGACAAATTAGGGGGGAAGCTTCTGCAATATTTCGGAAACATGCCGAACATTGCGATCAATGTAATAATACTTTATTTGTACGGAGTATATGAATTGACTAACAGCGTTTGATAGTAATAAGACCACACAATGGAATATCATGCCATCGTGGGCTCCTGTTGAGCTCTCCATCCGCAGTCTGAGACACGCCCTACATCATTACGCAGACACTGACGAGTCAAGCGAGACATAATATCTCTTGTCTTTACATTGATCCTACGCGGTATCGGTCAAATAACTGTAACCGTTCACAATCAAGCATCCTGGCTGGCTGGGCAGCCCTTCTGCTTGGCCGCTTAATTTAAGCTTAATCTATACTCAGGATCCAAGACTCCATATCCTTCCATCATGCGGATTGATGAGTCCAATTACTGGACATCATGACCATTGCGGCAAGTATCGCATTATATTAAGACAGATAATGGAGTAAAAGTTTGAGTTTATGAAAGCGTCGTGGTGTTGTGATGCAGACATAAATTTGGCAAGACTTGATCAACTATTTATTTGTCAAATATAGGGAAAACTAGCAAAAGAAGAAATAAAATTACTCATTTCCTTCTATCCTTCTGGTTATGTTAACAGCTTCTCCTCCTCGGAACAAAAGAGTATCATTACCTGCATAGACAAGGAATATAATCATTCAGGGTTGGCGAAAGCTATTGGGGTACAGAACAAGCACTTAAACATAACATGAGTCTCGAAGATACTACTTAACATAGATTACAGATTATGCATCCTATATCAACAGGGCAAATATAGCCCATGCTACCTTCTGTCAGTCTCTCAGCTCGACGCATATCTTCTCTATGCAAACAGCAGGATCTTCGCAAGGCTGAAATGAGGCACATCATTGGCTTATTCTCACAGTGCAAACAAACCTGCTTCTCGCTCAGCTCCGTCTTATCCTCCTCTTGGCCAGAAAGCCCAGCAGCCGTCTCTCATCACCGTCCTCACAGCCACCGAGTGAGCTGAGCATGTTAGTCATGGCGGAAAGCAGCAGCCTCACTGTGCATCCTTTCCCATCACCGCTTCAGAACCCACTCTCGCCCAAAATTTACACGATTACAGCGATGATTTTGCGGCGAAGGGTGAAGGGAGCACAGAGATGGAGATGGACTGAGGAAGTTGTTTTTTTCCATTGTGCGAGTCGAGATTAGGGCTACTGTAGAGTAATCTTCTTCACGGATTGAAGATGTCACCGCATTGTTTTACGCATGCTATCATCTATGCGCAGTCAAAGGTAGAGAAAAGTACACATACAGCTTCTGACAAAGGGGATTTACGGTTATTGCTATTACCGATGACAAACAGAGCCCACGGATGCTTGCGGATGGGTTTATTAGCCTGAGAAAACGAGAAGCTGCGATATATGAGCGAAATCAAGGCAGCGAAATCAAGGCCAAACTTTGAGAGGAGGATGGGAAGGAGGCTTCAGTGTAAAGCAAGCCTCTAGATTCATCTGCTGATACTGAATAATTGCAGCCGATTCTGACAGATTTCGTCCTGGTCCCTTCTGGACCGCACTTTCGCCCGGGGAACAGAGGATAAAATACCTTGATGAAGAGAACAAAGAAGCACCTGCATGATTGCAAAAAGAAAAGCTCTGTTATGGATGTCCCTCGACTCGTCGTCCGACTCCTTTGAATCGAAAATAACGAGAATCCGACAATAGCCGTAAAACCAGTCGAGGATCTCGGTCTGGATGGGGAATCCCTTGAACGCGCTACATACTGGATGACATCGTTCCTGCCATTCATCAGCAAGTTCACGCCTTAGCTGTGACATTTGTTGCTGTTATGCGAAGCGCAAGAGTAAAGGAGTAAGGGGAGCCGCTATCGGGTATTCGATGGTCTGTCGCCGGGGGAAGACAGTCTCAACTCGACGACTGTAAGCATAGACACAAGATCACAAATGATGAAAAACATCTTTAGATTCCTGGATGGACTCTTTAGATTCATGGATGGACCTATGTTCGTTATCCCGAGCCCCCGCGGAGACCACGGGAACCTCCATTGAGGTCGAGTCGCAAATGGATACAACCGGACACGCGAGGCAAGTATCTCCAGTCAGGCTATTTCCATGAATCTCGTCTTTACCCCAGTTCTCGGGCTTACACCGCGGTCTGGTGTCAGTACCGACGGGGTACTGCCAAATGTGGAAGAGGCAATACATACGACATCGTACGAGGTTGATGAGCTATTGGACCTGTGGAGGAAACTCGACAAGGAGTCTTTCCGGACCACGGCTGAAGAGTGAAGAACGATTGGTCCTGACGAGGAGCACCAAATAGATATCTATATGTTGCGTAAGAATTAATATCAGGTCTCGTATCTGAGACTTCCTTCGGGGTTTGGGACTGTATTCTACGTTGAGGTGGATGGATTAACCCCAGGGCAATGGAGATGGTGTCCATAATCCCTGACTCGCATGACGCAGAGGGTATCAAGCGATGCTATACTTGGACCCACTGCACACGAGTCCAAGAGAAATGGCTTCACTTCGCCAAAGCCCTCACTGGCACTGATTCCTCCGCCGAGAAATCCGAATACGCCTGCATCAATGCGTCCTTTATAGACCTTGGCAGGCGAGAGGCAAGTAATAGAATACGAGAGGTAGCCTCATCTCATACACCCGGGGTGACTCCATTCCATGGAATCGCGATATAGCTCCAAATCGAGAATTCCATGCCGCCAAGATAGCTCATACCCAACCTGAATGCAGGTGCGAGTGCGAGGCCTTGGCTCCCCTGGCGCCAAGCATATGCACAGCCTCGGAGTCTTTTATAGCAGTTCCTCGAACGGCTTGGCAGCAGATAATCAAGATGCCAAGTCCAATACGAGGGACGGAGGCATCGGCCTCTGCAGGCCAAGCGTCCTGTTTCATTGGCATGATTCCGCAGGTGAATGAGATGATGGGGTTGGAATGATGATACGAGGTTGCATCGTATTCTGTCTCGCTTGTCGTCGGCTTCATTTGGGGATGTCAGAATTAGCGACGGCAATGGCCTCGAGGAACGCGAAGTTATCTCCGTGATGAGGATGAACGCTTCGGTAGAGGAGGGCTTCCTGTGAGGAAGCAAAGGTATATAAACGCCTCGACACCCACCAGAATCGAGAGTATCAACAGCAACTGAGCAGACCAACAAGCAAGCAAGCAATCGGCAAGTATCACAGCTCCACCATCTTCAATATGCAGTTCATCGTCATCGTCAATGCCCTCATGATGGCCCTCTGCGGCCACTTCGCCTTGGCCTCTACCATCGGCCACCCCTCGCTGATGCCCCGCGAGGACGCCTTGAGCAACAACAACAACAACAACAGCACTGTTGCCACTCCCTACGGCAACGTCGTGAGCTCCGTCCTCGAAGACGGCAAGAAGAAGATGGAATTCTTCGGCGTCGACGGCACCCTCGAAGTGACCGCCATCGAGACCGCTGAAGGAAGTACGGCCCCTTTGTCTCCCCCCATCAGCCCGCACACACAAGCTAACGATCACAGCTGCCACCTTCTTCGATGCCGAAGGCAAGGAAGTTAACCTCGCGGACATGGATGAGGACGGCGAGAACCTGGAGAAGCGCGTGCCCAAGTGGAAGCTCGCGATCAGGTTCGCCAAGCTGATTGCCAAGTTTGGTAAGCGGGCCTGGTCCTACATTTTCTGCGTTGGTACTGCTCCGTTCTGGAAATGCGGCGATGAGGTGAGTTACTCTTTGCCTGGGGGGTAAAGAAAGTGGCTGATGAGATAGTTCCTTGACTGTGCTACTGGTGGCCGCGGTCCATGGAACTGCTATGAGGGAGCTATCTGTCTTGGATGGAACATTCACAACCACTGCAAGTAATTATGTGCATGTCAGACGCATATTATTCAGTATAACCTGAATGGTGGCTTGGATGTTAAGAAGGCAGAGTGATTATTTGGCGGGAGATGAGATGTGCGGGATGTGTTGTCTATTTCTGATTCTGGCTCTGTTGAGGTCAGATAGATGGTGAAGAGCCGCATAGAAGTTGAAGTTGATCATTATATTGCTATTCCGTTGTCTCTATGCTTCTTCTTGAACTCCCACAGTAGAACTATGTCAAGCGGGGCAATGTCGGGGGTCATTCCCCCGAGCCCATTAACCAGATAAATATCCTCTAAGCCCCGTCTCCGCATCAAATCTTTATATCCAGGGATTCAATACAACATGATCTCTGCTGGTGAACATAAGGTGCCTCCCCACTTCTAATCCAACAATCTAATACTAACTGCCCAGATCATAAACTCCCTCCAGTCCAACTGGATCTGGGCCCCAAACTGGATCGATTCCTCCCCGGCCAACACAGCCGGTAAAATCGGCAGATTCACCCACCACATATCTCTCTCTTCCCCTGCTACACGAGCGTTGGTTCATTGCTCAGCGGACACACGCTACAAACTCTATGTCAATGGCGTGCGGGCGGCAATTGGACCCGCCCGCGGCAGCCCTCTGATCTGGTACTATGACACGGTGGACATCGCGCCGTATCTGCGTGTGGGAGACAACGAGATTGTCTTTGTGGTGCTGAGGTATTTCAATGCGTGCAGGGGTGCGATGCCCTTTGAGCGGACGGCTTTTCCGGGGTTGACGGTTGCTGGGACGATTGAGACGGAGGCGGAGACTGTGGATGTAAAGTCCAGGGAAGGGTGGTTGGTGCAGGTGGATGAGAGTGTTCGGTTCCCAATGGGACTCGTTGACGATATGTTTTTGCATGTAGGTATCTTATCGTCTGCAGGAGAGAGGGAAAGGCTAATCCGGTAGATTAATGAGCGGATTACTCCGACTGTGCTGGAGGAGCTGGCTACGCCGATGGTGTACGGGATAAGGACTTTGAACGGCGATCTGTCTCCATGGCGTCTACGGCCTCGTCAGATTCCCATGCCTGAGGAGACTTCTGTGGATGTTGGTCTCATCCGAAAGTGCCAGAGTGGCAACCATATCGACGAGTGGACGGGGTTTTTGAGCGCAAAGCAGACACTGACACTCCCGGCTAATTCCTCGCATGTGCTTGAAATCCAGGCAGAGGTTCATTCGACTGCGTTCCTGCGATGGTCCTTCCGGGCTGCGCAGGCGTCTCGCATAACCCTCAAGATCACCTATTCGGAAGGATACGAGAAAGAACCGCGCTCCTACCCGTTCTTCCGGACAAAGGCTGATCGACTGGACGCGGTGGATGGGCGTCTCATTGGGCCGTATGACGAGGTGACCTTTGACTTACCGGCGGGAAAGACAGTCGTTTACGAGCCATTCTGGTTTCGCACGTTTAGACTGATCCGGCTTGAGATAACCAGTGGACCTGAAGCGGTTGAGCTCCTGTCGTTCAACTCTACCCAGGTCAATTATCCGATGGCAGTCAAGGCTAGCTGGAAGGAAGATGGCGACGAGTACAACGAGAGGATCTGGGATGTCTCCATCCGCACGATGCGCAACTGCATGTTCGACGGATACTCCGACTGTCCTTTCTACGAGCAACTCCAGTAAGCACCCCCTCCCCAAATAAAGCCTCAACTAACATCCCCAGGTACTCTGGCGACAGCCGCTCTGTCGGTCTATTCCACTACCTACTCTCCGGCGACGACCGCCTCATGCGCCAGGCCATCACCAACTTCGCCGCCTCCGTCACAGCAGAAGGCCTCACCCAGTCCCGATTCCCGTCGCATGTCCCGCAAATCATCGCCGGGTTCTCCCTCTACTGGATCCTCCAAGTCTGCGACCACCACCTCCACTTCGGCGACACAGCCTACGCCCGCTCCTTTCTCCCCCGCATCGACGGCGTTCTCGAGTTCTTCCACGTCCACATCGACACCCTCGGGCTCGTCAGCAACCTCCCAGACGACGTCTGGCAATACGTTGACTGGGTAACAACCTGGGGAGCAACAGACAACCACCCAGATAAGGGCGTCCCCACCTCCGGCCGCCAGTCAAACAGACACACCTTCTTCAGCCTCCTCTACGCCTACGTCCTCAACCAAGCCGCGCAGCTTCTCCACGATGTAGGCCGACCCGGTCACGCAGACGAGTACACCGCGCGCGCGGCGTCTATCCTCGCCGCCGTCCGCAAGCACTGCTACGACGGGCGTTTCTTCACCGATTCCACAGCCGATATTGCCGATACGGATGCCTATTCGCAGCATTGCCAAGTGTTCGCTGTGTTATCCGGTGCGGTGGCGGAGGGGGATCGCGCGCGTCTGCTGACGGAGAGTTTTGCGGAGGCCGGCTTTGCGAAGTGCTCGTATGTGATGCAGTTTTATGCGCTGCGGGCGTTCTCGCTGGCGGGTGATGAGGCGTATGAGGCGTATTGGGGGAGGGTGTGGGATCCGTGGCGGCGGATGCTCGAGTGTAATTTGACGACGTGGGAGGAGGATGATGTGCGGCAGCGCTCGGATTGTCATGCTTGGGGGAGTGTGCCGATTTACGAGTATTGTACGGAGCTGGCAGGGGTGAGGATTGTGGCGCCCGGGGCGAGGAGGGTGCTGTTCAAGCCGCGGTTGAGGTTGAGTCGGGGCATCTCGGCGAGGGTGGCGGTTGGGAGGGACAATGTCGCGACTGTGAGGTGGGAGACGGTCGACGGTGAGAAGAGGGTGGAGCTGAGGTTTGAGAGAGCTGTCGATGTTGTTTCTCAGATGTCGGGGGAGAAGCCGATTGAGCATGGAGTGGTGCAGTCTCTGTTATTCACTTGGAAAGACCATTAGGGTACTTACATGTTGCTCAGGAATTAAGAGGATAATATCACTGTATTGATGCAATCTAAAAATTTCACTGTCTAATCGGCATCAGGTATGAGACTGACTATTAGTCTAATTTTAAGCGTTTGATCAGCAATTCAGCGTGAATGCTCGCCACTCCTCAAAAGTTCACCTATAGATGAACGGCCACAACCTTGGCAGGCTCGATGAGCTTACCCAGGATGGGTGAAAACTGTCCCCCACTGGTTGAGACATACAACACCGAACCATCTTTACTGCCAGCAACCGCAGTCGATCCACCAACAGCAATCGTAAACTGATTCCCAGCCACCAACCTGACTCTCCCCTTCGGATCAACCTTCACCAGTCCATTATCCGGGTTCGTCGTGATGTACGCCGTTCCATCTCTCTCAAGCGTGAAATCATCTGGAGTAATCCCACTAGTAACGATCTCAACCGGGCCCGTGGCGGCGGCCACGCTATCCACCGGAACCCTACAGAACAACATCTGCGTGGTACTCGTGTAATAGACATACTTCCCGCGCACAGCAACACCATTCACACCGACAGCATATGGCTGGCCCGCAGCAGGAAGCATCGTGGGATCAGACAGTGCCTGCGAGTATAGGCCCGTGCTCATATCCAGACGCCAGATGACACCTTTGCCGGAGTCTGTGATGAGAAGCAGGTTCTGCCCGAACCGCGTAATGCCATTCAGCGTCTCGGCGTCGGGGATTCGGGCCAGAATACTCGCTGAAGGTGCGGTACCCGAGGCATCAATTCTCCAGATCACGAATGAACCGGGTGTGCTTGTGACGGTGGAGATGGAGAAATTGCCTGCGACTACTGCGTAGACGTCTCGATCAATTTCGGTGATGCCTAGCAGACTGGTGGCATTGGGAAATGTGTAGAACAAGGAACCAGCTTCCGCGGTGTTGGTGTTGGATGGGTTGATCAGCCATAGTTCGGGTACGTCGAGGCGCGTGGCGAGGATGTTCCCGTTAGGGCGGACTGCAAGGTTTTCGAGCCATGTGCCGTTGCGAGTGAACTGGAAGACTGTCGATGTTGACGAAGTGTTGGTCGTTGGAAGCGTAGGCAATGCCAGTGCTGGACTGATCAACGTGGTAATTAGGGCATAGAGCCAAAGGATATTTGGATGGGAATACATAGTGAATCAAATGTGGGTACGCTCTTTATGTAGAGTAATAGGAAGCACGAGGGAGGGTTCTGGCATGGATGAATGTCTATTCCTGCAGCTATTTATACTTGACTTCTGCCAGCCAGATTACAAATTTGATAAAGGATTTACGGAACTCGCAGGGATTGTTTTCGACCACTTTCCTCCGATTCGAGGTTTTTTGCCTTGCTTGCTTCCAGGTTCCGCTTTCCTGTCTATAGGTTCTAGTACGAGATAATTATTGGCTCGGATTGGTTGACAACTTCTGCCTCATGCAATATCAGTATGGCATGTCGGAGCAAAACAAGGCTAAAGCTGACATATATCTTTCCATATTCTTTGTCAGGATGAATTGCACGTGCCGAATGTATACAGATGAGAGAGATTACCAATCAGATCTGTTGGCCTGAATCATTTGTTCTTCCATAATCATTGCTAGCTTATTATGTTATCAGCGCTAATTTCTCACTACTTCGATGGTAGTAACACTGTTGCAGGAAGGGCGTAGCTTGGCCATTACCTAACGCACCACAGAGTACCGAGCTAACTAGACTAGGTTCCGTCAGCAACCAGTAGTCTGGAGTCCGAACTTACCAGCCTAGGCTAAGAGACCACTCTTTCCCCGAAGGATGGCACCTCGACATGGGTGTCGCCTAGCAGCCGAACCCGCGAATCAGCGCACTCTCTCCAGCCGCGAAACTAATGAGTAGCTAGTTGCTCCAACCCTCCCAGAGATTTCTTGTTCCGCAATATAAAGACAGCAAGAATACGCCGGTCCTCCTAAAACGCGTTGGTCCGTGCAAAGTAGAGCTACTAGTGATGTAGAATGAGCTCCTTGCTTTGCCCCTGTCCTTGCCTGCAATATTGGATGATGCTGGGTGTTGTGCTTGAGGCAATGGTGATCAATGTTCTGCATCGACTCGCTTACCATTAGCGACGGGCTTGCACAACAACTGATACTGTAATGGTGACCACTTCGCGAAGACGAATCACGTCTCTCCTGCCTTCATTCCTGCTTTTGTGGCTGCATGCTGCTGCCTATTAGTTTGATTGTATTTTCTCACGAGTCCAACGGTGTCGAAAATGGAAAGCCACTTTGGTGGGTATCTTGTTTATGAGGGTGCTCTTCAGCTGAACAACAAGTCTGGCCAATTATGCCCCTGTGCATATAACGATAGAATCCATCTGATCAACAAATAACTGTTTCGTGGAGTTTTTACACCAACTGTCAATGATAGGGCAAAGCTACATATAACAGGGGCAAGGTCTGTGGTGTAACTGGGCGGGGCAAGGATTACGCATTTAGAAAAGCTTTTGAGGCCTTAGGATTCCCTTCCTAGAACGGTTTAAAGGGGTGAACACCGCTGCCTTAAGTTGATGCCACGGTATGCCAGGGCCCAAGAGCAGGGATTTCCATAGGCAGCAGACCTAGAGTGATACTCATTTTCAGATACTTGGGTACTTGCGGGAGTAACCCGTGGACATCCCTCGGAAGTTTTAACCAAGCGAGAAACGAATTCGCTTTTATTTATTTTCTAATGCTCTGGTTCTAGCAAAATAGCCAAGGCTCCTTCGGCTTTCCCATTGCACACTGAGCGATGAGATCTAGCGCCATCTGTTGACCCGTTCTATCTCATATTGTCGCTCCGAATAGTCGGTCCAATCGTTTCCAGATGGACAAGGCAAATCCGAAATCTTGCGTGCAAAAAAAGATACCCCCTGACCCACGTCGGGGAAATCCGCCACTCCTTCAAAGCTAGCGAAGTTTTTATCCTTGAAGTTGATAGTGCCGTTGCTTGCCTGGAAGTGGATCATGCCTTCGCCCATCTCGCGGCATTTGAGCTTGAGATGATATTTGCGAGGCTGATCTTGGTCTGCCTTATACTTCTTTGGCCTCGTCACAGATTTAGAAGCCGGTGGCTTTCTCTTAGCGCCTAGCTTGACGTTCTCCTTGGCTGGAGCACTATCCTCGTCATCAGTTTCCTCTTCAGATCCCTCTTCATCCACAGAATCGTTCCAGTCGGATTCATCGTCGCGATTGGCTTGAGCGCAGTATTCATCCAGGGCAAACTTCTCGGAACAGATAATCATAACCCCTTCAAGGACCCCGAAATCAAAGTCGGCTTTGAAAACACCAGGTGTATCGGTCCGATGGATGTCAAGGCTGAGATCATCTGCCATGTCTGGGTACTCCCTCTCAATAGTCTCACAGTCAACAATGTAGGTACCGACGGGGGTGACATCCTCTGTCTGCTGGCTACGGCTGTTGAGATAGTCCATTTGTACTTTTTCTCGCTCATTCTCCCGCTCGTCTTCCTCGTCCTGTAATCGCCTTGCCTCCTCGACAGGGTACTGATTGGCTGCCTTTTCCACGGATGCTCTATCCCAACCCATGAGAATGACCTGAGTCTTCGGTCCAAAGGCTCTCATATGGTGTAGACCAGTGATCTTGCTGGCAGCTTCAATCATCTGCCCGGAACGATATTGGCTGTATCGATCAAAGGGTATGCCAACGACAGTGGTCGTTTTTGTACGATCAGGTTGATCAGCAGATAAGAAATACTTTTGCATGACCCAGTCAGGGTCGGAAGAGAGTGGCTCGGGGGTACGTTCGCTGATCCATTCTGCATGCATCTGCTTTTGCAGCTTCATAATGTGGTCAGGGACCTGATCGCACTTCCCAGCTTGGAGGGCTGCCTTCATTAATGCAGTTCCGTTGCCAGTGAATTCACGTTCTTCGAACTGCACCCCATAGTGTTTCAACTGAGCACGGACGAAGTCGGGGTTATCTCCTAATGCCTTCTGCCCTTCGCGTGAGAGCTTTGGCAAAAACATGCTCCGGAGTTGAGAACCTTCGATTCGATCCATATGACCAGGGTCTGCCATGAAGCGGCCAAAGGCTGAGACGAACCCATCGCGACGAATATCATTGTAGTGGTACGCAGACATTGTGATCAGCAAGCTGAGCTCAGAGGAGGGCGAGAAAAACAGCGGGATCTGGAAGCGACAGACCACTAGAAGGAGAGGAGAGAATGCAGATGAGTGTATTGACTAAGAGTGGTCTCCCAGAAAGCAAACCCTATCTACCAGGGCGGTGGGCGCCGACTCCTCAGCATCCACATCACCATGACTATTAGATGTCGTGCACTCGACTTAGTCGAGTTCTACGGTTCTACCACCTCCAGGCAGGCGAATGCGCCTGGCACACGCGATTTCTTTTCGGGCCTGACAATCTAGGCATTAATCTGTAATGAGACGCAAATTCCTGTATTTACTTCTCGATCAATCTACATCTCTCTGCTCTGATACTGAATATACCGTTTTCGCTCGCTTCATTCCGTTCTTTCCGGCCACAGTTTCTCCTACCGTCGACCGAATTCCGCTGGTTCTTCCACTCGGTCTGCCAGTACCGACCTGGCGTGCCAATGTGCAACCAACCCGCTCCACTAGGTACCTACTCTACCTATCTACATGAAGCCACTGAAGGATTGCATTTAGAAGTGGTCAAGCTGCTTCTGGCCGAGCGGAGGACTAATGTCAATACCGAAAAGAAAGTCGGACCAGTGGCAGTCTGCTTAGCCATAACTACCAATGCAAGGATACATTTATGGCACTATGAAAGCAGAAGAAAGGCTAAATAGTACGCCACTGAGCTAAATACAATTCCTCGGTCTCTGACGTGCATTACTTGATGAGTTTGGCAAAGTCAGCACTCCCGCTGAGTGATTTTTCCAGCGAAGTCAGCGGCTGGGAAACAAGCTATATATCCACATATCAGCATAATCCCATAAAAGGAAGGACCAAGAACATACCTCATGGGCTTGTTCAATCCCTTCACCTTGAAAGTATCCATACTCAGTCGCGTATTGGAACACCTGCACGACATCCTCCTGCAAGAAGTCTGGCCAGCCTCTGGCTGCAATGCTATCCTTGAAGGTCTTTTGATCGATAGCCTGAAAATCCACATTCAATCCAAGACTTTTCATCGAATTGATTATCTCCTCGAGAGTATAATACCTCTCGGCAATGTTAAATTGACGATTTAAAGATCTATCCGGCCTCAGGAGGATCGCCTTGACGAGTCCACCAAGGTCAGCGGAGGGATCAAGGAGTGGCATTGCGGCCTTGAGATGAACTGGCTCTGGAAAGACAAGTTTATAGGAGGGAGGGTCGCTTGATACAGGGACCAGAGACTCTAAGAGAAAGGAATTGTAGACGCCGAGACGGACGATGGTGTGTGGGATCGCGAGGGAACGGATGTACTCGTCGACGCGGGCTTTGCCGTCAAAGTGGACCGCTGCAGTGAGTTTTCCGTCCGTAACTGTGATACCTGTCAGACTATGCTTTGAGACATGGCCAGATGATAGTACTCTGTGAAATGTTCGGGAGGCTACTCCAGATCAGGTGCTTGACTCCCATTTCCTGTATCTGTCAGATGACTCTCTTCCTCAAAGATGGCAGGCTATATAAGCCTACCTTGGCAATATCGGCAACATTCTTTCCCTGTCTGGTTTCGGCCAGATACTCCATCTTTTGCCAGAAATCGGTCACTGCAAATACCCCGTGGGCATCTTTCATGGCCATACGCAGGGATTCTTTGGCTTCCATATCAGCCTGACAACTGAGAGTCTCCACAAAGTCAGGGTTTATGGTAAGAGGCTCCGACCTTGATGACCTCTGCACCCTGTTCAGCAAGAGCCGTGGCAGCTGGTTTGGCTGGGTCTCTGCTAATAGCCCGGACTCGAAATTGTTTTGCTGCGATCGAGTCATCCAAAATAGCCTTGGCCACGGAACCACCTTGAATACCCGTGGCTCCGAAGACCACGAAGACCTTTCTATCGAAATCCATTGTGATGAACTGTAGGGTTGATGCCTTGCTGTGCAGTAGATGATCCGGTTACAGCATGGGAAGGGGGTTGACTACCTTTATAAGGACATCTTACCTGGGAACCATGAAAAGCGGCTTGACCATTCATCCGCCTGTGCTTGATCAAGGCACAATTGAATGCCCCGACTTCCCTTCATCATGAATTAAAGGCTGGCGTACAGAGTACAATTCTTAAAGCCAATTGGTTGGCCCGCAATACCTATCTAAAAGGGTTTAGTGCTGATCTCCAGTCGTTATAAATCATAAACGTATCCGACTCGCGCTCTTATTTCTTTCGCACTCTCTCACGACTGTGGTGATTAGTTTCTTTCATATCCCATGTAGACGGACTAATTTATCTATCCGAGTCCACACGATGCAATAAGTCTCACGTTGACATCGATATATTTCCCAAAATGGTCCGCCATGGAAGGCTCTCCAACGGCTGTCGGACGTGTAGGACGCGCAAAATCAAGGTCCTTTTCCCGATATTTTAAGCTAGAACTATATCTTACCTTTGTTAGTGCGATCAAGTACGCCCAGCTTGTGGCCAATGTCTCAAAGCTGGATGGAAATGTCCGCAGTACGGAGACGCGATTGACCGCATGTTCCAGTACTACGATCTAAGGAACTACAGCTGTATGGTTTCGAGAGGTCCTGGATCAAACGCCGAGAAAAGGCGCAGCAGAGACCCTACAGCCCTTGTAGAGCCACGAGAATGTCGAGTCAATCTCCCCCGAGAGCTCATTCATTCCATCAATGATCGTGCCATCGACTTCTTTCTCGCAACTCACGTATCCCATGATTGTGGCAGTGTCCGAGGTCACTACGGGTATCTTTCTGTGCTCAGCGACGAGGTCAGAAATAGGAAACAACTCTCCGCGAGCTTGAGCGCTGTCGCGCTAGCAGCGTACGCGTACAGCTTCCAACATCCAACTCTGCTTGAGGAGTCCAGATGCCAATACGGGCGTGCTCTTCACCTCATCAACGCAGCACTGTCCTCACAAGAGGAAATGGCACATGACAGCACAATCATCTCAATACTACTGCTCAGCACGTTTGAGACGATTACCTCGGGCAGTCCACAGTCGCTTTCACAATGCGATGCACATATCAGAGGCGCAATGACGATCATCCACTTGCGAGGCCATCGCATGCTCGAGTCCCGCCATGGGCAGCAGCTGTTCCTACATATCTGCTGGTGTCTCTCCGTGAATTGCATTTTGCACTCCTACCCAGTTCCGACAGAACTCATCGCAATCCGTCAATCTATGGGAAGGTATTTGGATACCAGTGACCCTGCGTGGAAATTGTTCGACTTGGAATGCAAAGTTGCCAGATTTCGTGCCGATGTTAAGCACAACCTCCTTCATGGTCGCCATTTACTGAACGTTGCTCTGGACATCGATCGCGAGTTCATCTTGCTCGCCGGCGACTTGCCAGTTCAATGGCATTTCCGAACGATAGCTCTGGATAAGCCATCCAAGCTGGTCTTTGGGTCTTCCTACCACGTATATCCTGATGTCTGGGTAGCCGCTATTTGGAACAAACTGCGTACTTGCCGGTTACTTTTACACAAGGAAATCTGCGCCCAACTAGGTGATATTTTGGCAACATCTCCCGAACAGTATTCTCCATCGGATGCTTCCTGCCATCAATCTTCCTTCGAAGCCATGCAAACCTTGGCGCTTCAGATACTAGCTACGGTGCCTCAGTTCTGTGGCCTTGTATCTAGGGCTTCGGGCGATCTGCTGCAGACAGAGAAGGATATATTCCGGGACCCATCCGCCAGTGGCATTCCGACGGTTGCTGGGCTCTACTTTTTGTTCTGGCCCTTGCTGATGGCCGGGTGCGTGTTGGAATCAGACGTTCAGCGGAAATGGATCGTAGATCGCAGTCGGGATATTGGAAGGATGACTGGGATTCAGCAAGCATTTTCCTTGGCGGATGTTGTAGAGAGCCATAACTTCCTGGACAGGAAGGCCATAGTGCCAGGGATGGAAGGATAACGATGACACAGAAGACAAGCGAGACAAAGAACGATTGAAACCTACTTTGAGGATATGATGTATTCCTCTCCCAATCAGGATGTGAATGCGCCAAAATCTAGGGAGAAACTTGGTTTGGTATTGCTTTTTCAAGTAAGCACTATCCAAGACCGAAGACTATAACCTGGCATGAACTTGCTGCAAGATATAGAAATGGAATAGACGAACCCGGGCAGAAAAATTAGATCAGGCCCAGAGCGGTTTCAGCGCAATGACTCCCCAGTGGGTGCTCTATATCTGGGGTCGCCTGGCTCATCAGCTTGCTTTACCGATCGCCCAAACGATTAGGACCAGATTTGTCTAAAATTTATTTGATTTCTAATGGTTTAATTTTCATGGTTTGATTTGACTTGTGGTAATGCTCGAAAGAATGAGATTTCGCATTTTGCGAGGGTGCTTCATGGTAAGTATATACTTTGGGCCGTACCTAGAAGTAGTCCTCTGAAAAAGATAGTACCTTAGTACGAAACTCTACGAGAAATACGGGCCAATATGAACACATACGACTCATCCAAACCACGTTGCCTGCCAAGCGGATATTCCTCGTCGCAATGTTCCGACCAAAGCAAGGATTGTCAAGATTTGTACGATCCCCTCTCTGGACTTTCCAAGGACCCTTAGTGCCCTAAATCCAGCAAACCTAACCAAGACGAGCTTCACTTCAATAACCACTGGAAGACGCGCGCTTCGCACGCTTCCGACAAATACGATGAGTTAGACAATATTGGTGAGTCATCGAATCCGCTCCCCACGCGGTTGACTACGTCACGTGGGGGCTTGAAAAAAGTGGTTCAATTTTAGAATTATTCTCTGATTCAAATTTAATCTAGTACTCACTAAAGATCCAGAATCACGGCAAGATGACTACAGTCACGCAGACGCAGCCAACTACGGCAGTTGAACTCTCGACCTGGGGACATAACATAGAAGAAAGACAGCGGAACCCCAACTTCTCCGCCCCAGAACTAGAGGCAGATGAAGTGATGCGGCAATCACTGATTGCGGACTCCCAAGTCCCTGACGGAGGCTACGGCTGGATCCTCATCTGCGCATGTGCTGTCGTGACATGGTGGTTCGTGGGCGCTTCATACACATGGGGTGTGATGCAGGCTGCGCTAGTGGAGAAGAAGGGCCATTCGTCCTCGACATTGGCCTTTGTTGGATCGCTCTGTCCTGCCTGCATCTCTCTCCTCGCAGTCCCCAATGCAAGGGTGATCCGACTCATCGGATCCCGAGCAACCGCCCTCCTAGGCATTTTCCTCCTCGGCTCGGGTAGTATCTTGAGCGGATTCGTGACGGACAGCGTTGCAGGCCTGTTCATGACATGGGGCTTTGTGGGTGGACTTGGGACTAGTTTGTGCTTTATGGTTGGTTCTCTTACCTTACACCGAGCTGAGCAACACATATACTCAACTTGACAAAACCAGGTTGTCTCTGTAACCCCAGCACAATACTTCAAAGCCAAGCGCGGTATCGCAAATGGCATCGTCTACGCCGGCGGTGGGCTCGGCGGAACAGTGATCAGCTTCATCCTGGACGCCCTCCTCCAAAGTGTCGGGATAGCATGGACCTTCCGGGTCCTCGGCTTCATGATCATGAGCACAGGGCTGCCAGCTGCCTGGCTAATCAAAGAACGTGCACCGATCAAGCCAGCGAAGATGGTCGAATGGAGTCTCTTCAAAGACGTACGCTTCGCCGTTCTCTTTGCGACCGGCGCTATCGGTACATTCCCTCTCTTCGTGCCGGCTTTCTTTTTGCCGCTGTATACCAACTCTCTTGGCCTACCGTCTAGTGCTGGTGCAGGTCTTGTAGCAGCGTTCAATTTTTGTTCTGCCATTGGACGGCTTTCGTGTGGGTTTGCGTGTGATCGACTGGGATCGCTGAATACGCTTTTCTTGTCGCTATTGCTTAGTGCGCTGAGCATTTTTGTGCTGTGGCCTGTGTCCAGTTCGATTGGGCCCCTCGTTGCCTTTGTGGTTATCAATGGCTCCGCGAATGGGGGCTTCTTTTCCACTATGCCAACTGTCGTAGGCAATGTCTTTGGTTCGGCAAGGATGCCTGTTGCTGTAGGTATGATTGTTAGCGGGTGGCTCGGTGGGTATCTGCTCGGTGCCCCGATTGCCGGTTATATTCTGAATGCCTCGGGTGGTCAAGGGGGTGGGATTGGTGCTTATCGCCCGGCTATCTTTTATGCCGGTTCTATGGCTACGGCTGCGACGGTGTTGGCGGCGGTCGTGCGGATGAAGGTTGATCGGAGGATTAAGAAGACGGTTTGACGGATACATTTACCAGTGTAGAAGGCTAGGTGCGTCACAAACATAATTAGAGGATCTGTCTCCACTCGGCTGCAGTGCCTGGGCCGTACACTCTTGGAGTCTTCCTTGATCGGAGAGCTAGATCATCTCGCTCTGTTCTGGCTGGGTCGATGCTGCAATAGGCAGACTAGATGCCTGTAGCTGCAGTGTAGACGGGTCGCATGGATGATACCTTAGAGATAGCCGAGATAACCGCGGAAATTGTGGTATGATTTCCCATATCTCGGGCCCGCAGTTCACACATTGAAAGGCTCGTAGCCGTTGGAGCGGTAGATCGCCTGAAAAGAGAGGTCGCTTCAGCCCGAGCAGCAGATTTGGGTGTCCAGGTAAAATTGTTGTATCTTTGAAGCCTGAGATAGCAATGGAACAACTGATTCTCGTAAGGCTACAATATCATCGTCGTCAATGTCATTGATAAGAATTGATTTGACACGTCGACCAAGAGAATGGTCTCTTGTGATAATGTTCAGAAACGACTGGAATCTTCTCCATGTTTTCGGATGAGTAGGGTGTGTGTTTCTCGCTATGTTTCCGGCTGTCAACGTCGGCCTCGGGCAGCCGTGGCGTTGGTAACCCTTCCACTCCGTTCCACGTTTCAGGGCACCATTGCTCCAGCAATCCAGTCGTTCTTGGCAATATCTAGTCATGCAATGAGACTAAAGATCACAGTATACTCCACTAAGTGCGTGAAACATAATCAATTAGTGCAGGGCTACTTTGACTAGAGCAGAGCTCTGAAATGAGAGGAATTAAAAAGAGTACGTCTACCGAGTTAGAAAATCTCGGTTTCTGTCTGTCGCACACCATCTTCCAAGGCAGTATATACTATACTTAAGAATAGACTGGTTCTGACCCAGACATCAAGAGTTCACAACGCCTTTCCGGGGTCAGATGTGGATAATACATTCAATTATGGCATACTTTCGGATTTGTGTTCAGTACAAGCATGAACAAATGCCATGGGAATATGGGAAATAGGCGTCTTGGTTCGAGGGTCAAGCAACAGCCGGCTTGCAAGCCCAAAGCGTCTGAAGGCCCAGAGAGAGGCCCCTGAGCCTCTTTCACAAAGCGAAGTTATCATCTAGGGATGTTCAACATGGCTGAGAGTCAAGCGTCCAGTCTGTTAGTTTCCTCTCCTCTTTTTCCTTCATCTTCTTCTGCACAATGTCTTCTATCTCTTGCCTCTCTTCTGCAGTCAGTGATTGAAGACGGTCGTCGAGGTTGCCATCGCCAAAGAATCTTCTATCTATCTTCGCCCAGTATATCATGTCAAAAGCCCAACTTCTCCTGGCTGCATAGTTAACCCAGAAATCTCCGCTCTCCCAGCTGTCTCTCATATATGTAGAGAGACGGTGTTCTTCTGATAACAGCCCACGCTCGATTGCCACTTTCTCTCTTTCTTCCAGGACCCTCAGAAACGTCTCGAGGCGCGTCTCGTAAACGTTTGTCCAGTCATCCAACCCTTCCGGCCAGTACTCCGGCAGTTCCAGCAGAAGCCAGAACGGTGCGCTGTAGGCGAATTCAAGTGGTGCTGCATAGGTATATTCCCAATCTATTGCCCCGACGACTTTGAACTCTGCATTGGTGAGAACATTTGCAGGGCGAAAGTCATCGCAAAATAGCTTGAACGGGCCTCTGTCATTGTACTTGCAGAATCGACCCTCCCTTGCAAGTTTCCGGAATAGGAACCTTGCGATACATTTTGCTCTGCAGTCCTCGGCTGAGTCAACGGCATCATTACGCTGAGTAACCAGGTGCGCCATGTGCATATCAGCAAGGGCCTGGTAGTAGGATGATGAAGTCGGAAAAGGGCCGTCAGGGAGAAGATGGGGAGGAAAGTTTCCCACTTGGACGAGTTCATTCATGTTTAACGTCAATGGGCGGTGTTTCGCAACCCACAGGTCATCAAAGTCATCATCCTCGTTTGCTCTGGCTACAGAGCCGATTTCGGTGAACGTGTGCTTTGACAGCTGAAGCATGATATCGGCCATTTGACCGTAAGCAAACATTAGCCGTTCCTCTGAGATCTGGGGATCCAGGATTGGTCGTCCATCATCTGGGATTCCTGGCGTATTGAGCGCGTCAACGAGGTCGTATTCGTGTTCGATATACTCCATGATAATGAACGGCCCTAGTTCATCTGGACTCTCCTTGGTCATACCATAATGAAGAATATGGGACACCGGGATAGAGGTATGGAACTCGAGAAATTGCATTACGGAAACTTCTCGTTGGATTTTTTCTTCTGGAAACATCGACCTGCCGTAGCAGGGGATTCGCATAACAGCTGAACCGCCATCGACAAACTTCAAACGCACCCAGACATTGAAAGCGCCTCGGCCAGGTGTCAGAAGGGTGTCAGGAACACCGCCTCTCCATTTATCGATCAGGTGTCCCACGGCGATTAGATTTTCCCGTTTCAGCAGCTTCTCCCTTTTCCAGGTATCAAAACGCTTGTCACTCTGCTCCCAAGCTACATCGTCGAAATCCATACACTTTTCGGCAAGGATGGGGTGAGACATGACGACGAAGAATTGAGGGGATGCAAGAGATGGAAACATGCAGACAAGACCATTTACAAAATGACAAGTCAGATTATCAAACCCAGGGTATCTGCAGTTATCCAATCACAGTTAGACACCCTGCAGATGATAAAAGTAAATATGCCACCCTGTGAACCTCTTCTATTTGCTCCCTCTTGCGCTTTTGTACTTTCTCTACTACCACCCGGCTTACAATAAAATTTTCATTCACCCCCCGCTGCTTCCTGCCTGATTTTACATGGCCAGACCGCATCTCACAGTCATTACTGACCAAATACCTGCAACTCCATGTCTAACGCAGATGATACGCCCAATTTTGAGACAAACCAAGCACTATCAACTGTCCAACTCTTCCGGGCTAAAGGAACATTGCCAGTTTATCTTGCCAGACCGTCGTGCCCTTTCAACAGCACATTCATTCCACGAAATGATGAGGTCTATGAAATGCCCCACCCCCCGGGGCTGTTATGGAATATCAGCTGCAACAATAGACGCGTCCAGCTGTCAGCCAGCCCTGCCACAAGTATCTTATAGTCAGCGGTTGGTCATTTTTAATGAGACAACGGAGAGAATACCTCATGTCATTCACAATCCGCACAATGAAGAGGCTGCTACAGGCCTTGGCTGATCATTGTTGTGAGCACCCACCGCATTTGCATTGCCCCAGTTCTTAACTTCATTCTCCAGCGCTACTAAGTTGTCACATTTCAGGGTTACCTTTCCGTCGTTGGGCTTCTGGAGGAGAGCCAGAACGCGTAGCAACCAAACACGACAGGTGATGTCGAGAGTGTTTAACTGACTGTCGTATGTCCTTAGGGTCCGGTCTAAATGTCCCTCCCATCCTGCAGGGACATCGGCGATCTTGAAAAGACCCACGAGGAGAAATTCTTTGAAAACTCCCGCAGTATGCCCATGATCGGGGATCCAACCACTGCCTTGCTGCTTGACATGGTATTTTGTGCCACCGCTGTCAGGGTGACGGTGAAAGTAGAGGCCCCAGTGGAAATCGTTTGGAATTGGAGGACTATTCCTTATAAAGAGAATAATATAGAGCCCATTGACCTTGAGATCTGCCAGAGACATGGCTGGATGCGGATTGCGATAACAAAGAATAATTATAGAAATAATCTCCCTTTACAAGTCGCTTCTGTATCGAGGACTTGCTTGAGACTCCCACTTTATAGTTTGGGCCCCTTACGCCCCCCTTGCTGACTCCGGGCCACGTGAGCGACAAGTAGCGTCTTCCTAGATTATATCCCAAATGTATGGTATCCAAATGGCTTTAGCCAAGTGTATAAATTTTGGGCTGCGCCTAGATTACAACGCCGCTCCAGCGCTTCATGTGTGAGGAAGTCAGGTCAGACAATTGGATATTCAGCCCAGCCTTTCCATATGGAGCGCCAATTTGAAACGCGACCATGAGGCACGACATTTGCATGATGATATACATCCGCTTTAGGCGAAGAGGAAGAATGAATAATTTGTTACTTTTAGCCCTATTCCATACAGTTTGCCGCTGAAGAAGTGATCCAGTGTATCTATTCGTGATCAATGCATCACCACAGCCAGGGAGCGGTCAGGAGTATTGAAACACCATATCAACCGTTACTATTGGACGCGTGAAAGAATCCTCTTGAAAGGTATACAAACTGGTATGTTCAAGTCAGACTGTAGCCTTTACAGGAAACTTTTAACTGCACTAACACTCATCCAGGTTCTTCCACCTATCTCCTTTGCAGTCCATTCACCGTCCACGTCTGTCATGCTGTGGAGAATCTGAACAAGTGACATTGCTTTTCTGAGCGGCAAAGTGGTATGCTGGAAATCTGACTTCAAACTCTCTGGACGAATTCTCCTTCATCGTCCTCAATGGAGACCGAAATAACCGAGTCCAGCTGGGATAGAGCATCCATCAGACTATCTGGACCCGTGGAGCCATCTACCGTCAGATGGATGTCAAAGATCCGCTCGAGCCTTTCAATATGTGCTGCGGGTGTCTTTGGTGTCCTAGAGAAATTTGAAATCGACGCATGTCCGTCCCCTGCCGCAGGCCCTTTACTCGCGGCTTGATTAACAAGCACCTCTTCCAGTCGGGTTATCATCTGTACGCGAAACCCTGCCTCCATAATATTTATGAGCAGGGTCTGCAACCCGTCAGCCCCGGTCCGGTAGCGGATCACAGCCGAAATCTCTATGGAATCCTTCCTCCTGTCGAGGTATTGCCGCAGGATATGCATGAGAGTCGGGTAGACAAGTACAGCGAGGAAGTACAACGCGGTGGAAACGCTTGCTAATCTGAGTAGTCCAGCGCCGCAAGCAGCCCCAACCGCTGCACTCAGCCAAACACCAGCGGCAGTCGTCAGACCACGGATCTCGTTGCGTTGTTTGAAAATGATCCCCCCACCTATGAACCCAATACCCGACACGATCTGGGCTGCAATCCGGCTGGGGTCCAGCACGACCAGACCTTTATCCAGGACATCAAAAGACCCCAGTTTCGAGATCAGCATGAACAAGGCAGCGCCTATCCCGACCAGTGTATTCGTGCGCAGCCCTGCGGCTTTGTGTTTCCATTCTCGTTCAATTCCGATGATGGATGACAGTCCCGTGGCTACCAGTAGCTGTCCCACCTGTGTCCATGCCTGCTGGTCGGCTTGATCGAAGGGGTAACGCATATTGGAGCTCTGGTTACATATCCGTCAACTATTCGTTTCTCCAAGTTAGGAACGAGGATCAAAGTTTCATGCGCTACTGACATTATCTTGAGTGAAAGGTAGTGTGTTCTTCAAGCTGTCGCCTCTGCCGTTGCTGGGATTTATGTGTGTCCGGAGGCAAACCCAATATCACCGCAATATGAATAGGCCACCCTGATGTAAACGCAAGTACTGTTTCGTCGCCCACTCAGGCTCTGGCCGGGGAAGCCAGATGTCTTTAATATAATAGCTGTTGAAGATTTGAGGCCGCGTTCAGACTCAGAGCGCATTACGTCAGAATTATATGGTACTCGGGAGCGCACCAGAAAACGAACCACAGTCATTTAAGCTCCTCGGTTTGTTCCATATTTGCGCCCGTAACGACGTCATGTGAAAATACAATGGCCGGATGCGATTAAAAGCCAACAGAGGACCCGGGTATGTGAAAAAGGCGTGCCTGCGGCTTGCCGTCTTCTCGCAATTTCAGCGCAGCGCCCGCAATTCCAAATCCGATCTTATTTCTTGGGAAATCGGCCCAATCAGGGCTTTGGAAGGTCAAGCTCTGTAAGCTAGAACCTTTAGAATAGGCTCGTTAGGGCCGGGAGCCACTAAATAAAGCTCGGAGGCTTGTCTAGAGCTCCACTGCAAGTGGGACATAGTCGAGCAAAGTTACGAGTTTATTAGCTCTCGGGTGGGTCATAGCAAATACTGAGACATTAACAGTCTTGTTATAGCCAACAATGAATGTTCCACGGATAAATTCTATATACAAGTCAAAGAAGGAATTAATTCGTTGTCCAGGAGTCAAATCGCGAAGACAGTGCCTAGCACCCAATCGTTGTACTCGGGTACCGGCCAAAGAAATTTGTATTATAAAGTATCTAGCAGTCCGGAAAAAGTATCACTATATAAAGCCTGATCAGTTCAAAGAAACCGACGTCCGCCTCAGATTCTCGTGAGATGACTAGTCAATTTGCGGATATGGTCTCTAACAGTATAAGTTCATAATTCACAAAATATACGGAAGAAGAAGACCGTTACCTAAGTTGCCGAGGCACAGGTATCACCATTTGGAGGCTGAATGCAACCCAAATAGCAGAAAGTACTCAGTTGTATGCCACCGTTGGAATCTTTGCATTTGAAGAGCGCATCGTCCGGTTTAACAAGGGCATCCAGATTGCCCATGAAGACAACCGACATGAGCTCCTGAGTTGAGTATCCTTTCGATTGCAGATTTAGCAAGAGGATCAGGCAGCTAGCATTCTGCTTCAGCAGGTCTGTACGTACCATGATACTGCTCCAGGGTTTTGCCACAGTATAGAAGACCTTCTTTGCATGCATTCGTGAAGGACAGGGCGCCAGGAAGCAAGCTAGCGCCAGCGAGAAGAGCGACGGCCAGCTTCATGTTGCGGTGGAGTAAATAGTAGCCTATGACCTTACGAAAATCGACTGAGACATGAAAACTGGGTTTAGTCCACTGGCTCTTATACTCCTTAGTCTTGTGGCCTCTCAAACGGTACTGTCCGCAAGGGATGCATTCTCGAGCGGAGCCAACAATGTCTTGTTTGCGAACGGGCCAGTGAAGTTACACGGAATGCCCCGAGAAATGAGAATGCTACTCCTGTTGACATTCAAAAAGAAACAGCTCGTTGTACTGTGGGGACTGGGGCATAGAACGGTCAATTCAAATTGATCCAACCACCTGCACGCGCGCGCAACATTTGGCTCTTACTACTATTATATCCCATGATTCACATAAGGAGTCTCCAGTGGTCTCACCGCAAGATGCTGCGTCGTCGAAACATAGTAATGCTTCAATTCTTCGGACGGCCTTACCATGAAGGATTTGGCTGGCTGTGCTGACTCCTCCTTGACACCGACGATTGAGACGTTCAGATCGCGCTCTACCCGCGTAGTGCTTCCAAACAATAGGTAATTCGATCGATTAACCTGGTACCCGTATCACGAAATTCCTGCGCCCTTGGATATCCCTTGGGCTGGTCGATGGTGCTCGAAGCGTCTAGCCCACGCGACTATCTCAACAGTGTCGCCAGGCTCACGAGAAGAAATCACAAGATCGAATGCCTCTGTCAAGATAAACGCTTAAGCGGAGGTCATCTGATTCTTCTACGGATACAAGTGGAAGGCTCTCTTTAATAGATTGGAAATGTAGCCGATCTCTGCATTATTAGTACCAAGTCAGGCGTAACTCTTAGCTATAACACCTTCTTTTCACTTGTCCACAAATCAGGGCAATATCTGGCACGTTCAGAACGTCAATTAAAGAAGGGGTTGATGGGGGTGGGAGTGCAAGAATGAGACACCGAATACATATTAGGATTCCTCCCCAACATACTGTATTATGCAGACCCCAGTAGCCTTATCGTTCTACATTATTCTGTCATAACACTCTCAGGACTACTAAACAGGAATAGATATATGCAGCTGAAGTTAGGATGGACTTCTTGGTTGCATATCTATATTCCCTCACGGCTTCCAGGGCAAACCCCGACATACCAAGTTAAGCCTCATCACGGGTTTCGATTAGATATTTCAGCCTAGATAGACTGAATTTTATGATGATATTCCGGGAATTCTAACGATATCCCTTACTTTCGTGTCCAATAAGCAAGCAAGCTGGAATCGTGGTCTGGGCTTAGTAGGGCCCCTACCCCTCGCTCCAGGCCCAACTCAGAGCTTTAGGGTACACTGGACGCGTTCCTCAGGCTAGTTACTTATACAGTACAAAGATATGTTGCATAACATCAGAACATATCCACAATCACTTTATTACTATCGTTTACTATATAATTTGATTAGGTGAGAGTGTATGAGAGGAGTAAGCCAGCCTCGTCCTTTGCACTAGCCATCAGTTCGAGGATTTGGCCTGAAAGGCCAATGATCAGGAGGCCAGGAAAATAACGAACGTAGCCAGAGATTTTGCTGCTGCAGCTGACCCTGCATCAGCCTAAGAAGACCATTCTCGATGCCTTGCATAGTCAGGCAACAGAGGAACTCTCGGAATAGTGTTCCTTGTGCCACGCTGCCGCCTCATTCCCTGCTATACGTCCAAAGACCACGCACTCCAGCAAAGACGACCCTCCCAGGCGGTTCTGGCCATGGACGCCGCCGGTCACCTCCCCTGCAGCCCAAAGCCCTTCTATTGGGGTCCCTTCTGCACCTATCACCCTGCTATGCTCATCAATGACCACTCCCCCCATCGTAAAATGAATGACAGGCGTGACCTGTCCAGCATACACCTCGTACTCTGGCATTACTTCAGTCAATTTCCAGTGACCAAATGATTTACGGCCGAATGGATCCTTTTTCTGGCCGGACACAACATCCCCATACTCCTGGAGGGTCTTGACCGCCGTCAATCCGAGCTCTCCGACTGTCATCTTCTTCATGAGTCCCTTCCAGACGTAAAAGTCCATATGCGAGCCCGCGGCCGCCGCGGCGCTCTCATCAAGTACAAGCGTCACATCCCACTGGCGCGTAGTTGTCTCCGTCCGACAGGTCGACTTCACAATCGCGTCAACAACATGTTGACGGGTCTCCAGCTCATTCACGAACCGGCTTCCATCGCCATTAAGCAGGATTCCACCCTCGCCGCGGAGCATCTCCGCCGCTAGGATCTTGACCAACGCAGCCGGATCCTTGGGATCCACGAACCCAGTCGGATGAACCTGCACGCAGTCCATATCCACCACCGACGCACCCACCTCTTCGAGAATCGGCTGCGTCCCCTCCCTCGCCTCATTGGTCGACGGGTAGTTAGCCAGATCAGGCCGATACCGCGCCAGCATACCCCTAGAATCACCCGCAAACCCACCCGTAGCAAAAATCACCGGTCCGCTGAGCGTGTGCTTCTCCGTCTGTTCCTTCCCTTGCTGTCCACCTCCACCCTCAACAGTAACATACTCCACCCCCTTAACGCACTCCCCCTCCTTTACCACCCGCGTAACTCTAGCCCCGCTCCGCAGGCTAAACAACTCCTCCCCTTTCAACTCCTTAAGCAACGCCCCCACAATCGAAAAACCGGGCGGGTCCCGCCCCGCCCCCCGATGCGTCCGCGGGAAGCTATGACCACCCAATTGCGCGACTCGACTGAGATCAACCCCCTTCTCATCAACGAGCCAGTGCACTGCGTCTGCAGAGCGAGACGCAAGGGTGGAAATAAGCTTCTCCCGCCGGGCGCGCTCGTCGCTACTTGCTTCTGTCAATGCGTCGCCAGCGGACTTGATTGTGTCTTGGAAGAAGACATCGGCATTGTCGTCGTTGCCTTGGAACCTTGTTCCGGCGCCGTTAATTCCTGAGGAGGCTTTGATGGAGTTGCCGCCTGGTTTGGGGGCGCGGTCGAGCATCTGCACCGGGATGCGGTGTGATATCAGGGTGCTGGCGGCGGAGAGCGCGGCTAGGCCGGAGCCGACGATTATTACTGGTGGTGGAGTTGCCATCTTTAGCATTTCTTTCAGCGAATTGAGTTTTGAGTTTATTTGGGGTGTGTGCGAATATAAGGTGTCAGGGAAGGGGGAATGGAGATCAGGCCATGGTGGGCTGATCGTTATCCGATGATTCCATGACGCTGACATCACGCAGCATAATTTGTGCCTGCGTCGGCTTATACTTCACAACCTAACCTGAAAATCGACCAGGAGGAGAGCAGTATCGAATTGTGGAATTCTTCTGGCTCGTATGAGATTTCTGCCGACGGGATTATGTGCCTTTGAAGCTCGGAATGCTGAACAGGGAGACTGAATGCTATTGAGGATAGGCGAGACTGTCATTGTCTAATCTATAGTCCCATCAGTACGACTACTTAAATTAGAGAATAGGACATGATCGGGCTGTAGCCAAGCATTGCAGTGTTTGCCAGAAAGTAGGGACTTTCTTGGCATGATTTATAACCCAGTTTCTGCCATATATGGCAGAAGCTGACTGCTAGGAGCAGTTTGAATTCCAGTAGGCTCTCTTCATGCATAGGAGAGCAGAATGAAGTCTCAGATACCGACCATAGCTTAAAGGCGATTATCTTGGACGAGGAAGGGTCACAATCCGCTGACGTGCTACACGTGTCGCTTCCGATATCCCAAAAGCTGGCTATTCATAGACCCTTTGCCGTGCACTGTGTCACCAGATGCAACATCTTTGAACTGATAGACGTGCGAGTGCTGTGCAGACAGCCGCGCTCTTCACCTCCCAAGCGCATATCATGTCAACTTCGGTGGTCTCTGTCAGGTTGACTGATCAGCGCAACGCGCTGCAGCTCATGACTCGACGGACAGTGATAGACACATGGAATGTCACGGGCGTTAATTGACCAGGGCAGAATTGGATGGTAAAGTACCACTCCGTTTGCCGAAGAAAATAGGGAGATTCCAATATCATGATTAGGGGTTGTATTGGACTACTTCGTGTCCAGGTTTGATATATTGATCGCTTTCATCTATATCAGCCGAGTGATTGGTCCTTGCTTGGTTACTGAGTCGGTACATCTCAACCCGATAGGTCTGAAATTCACAGATGTCCCCACACTCCACTTCTTCTTTGGGCATACGGAGTACCTCTCCTAGACGTACGCACAACGGCTAAACCGCCGAACTAAACCCATAACGCAGAAGTCTGTCGAGAATTAAATTAAACTAGCCCATTCGAAGCTTATTTACCCCGCGCGAAAGCACCCCACAGGAGCCAAATGCAAGCGAATTAGCCTTCAGTCGGGGAACTCGGACGGAAGCCGGCCCATCTCCACCGGACAACGGGGTATTTAGCCTACCCCTCGTCCGGACTCTAGGGCAAGCTCACTGACACCGAGACCAGGAACAGAATGGAAGCCGAGGTATCAGTGCAAGAGGATCGCCCTGCTTGTCGCGCCTGTCGCAAGCGGAAACTCCGCTGCTCGCGCGAAGTCCCGCTCTGCGCTCATTGTCGGAGGATCGGTAGCTCCTTATCCTTGCCCTTTTTGGAAGCTCACGTGCTAAGGGGTATAGGAACGACGTGTGAGTATGACGGCGAGCGAGAGAAGCCAGGTCTTAAGGCCGGAGCGGTGGAGGCGTTGAGGAAGCGGGTTGGTAGGTAATTTCTTGATCGGCAGGTTCAATCTGACATCCAGTAGAGGCGCTCGAAAATGCCGTGTTCCATCAGGAACGATCTGAAGAGCATAGACCAGTATCTGATAGCAGTGCGGTGGCTACTGCGCTTCGAGAAGGGATGGAACTACTCCTTGGACAACTGCAGCAGCAACCACATACCCGTAAACGACCATGCGAGGACTCGGTGTCTGATGTACCATGCTCACCATCAAACAAACGGAGACGGGTTAACGATACCCTGATTGAGCCGGATGACTACAGCTTCTCTGATCTGTCGTCGAGTCTACCTCCGCCAGCCGTCCTAGAGGCCGTGGTCGATTCATACTTTGCGCTTGTACAGCCGTGGATACCGATCTTCCACGAGAAGAGATTCCGCCGGCGGCTAAGGAGCGCTGACAAGTCTCGCCTGGAGGTAGTGCTGCATGCGATGGTGGTTGCGATGCTCAAGCATGTCGATCAATCTGTGCTTCCGGCAGATCTGAAAGATATTGAAGCTGTCTGTGAACGGTCCCGGAAGATCGTCGTGCTGACGGCAATGGATGACCTCTACGTAGAGAATTTGCAGGCTTTGATTATTATCTGCTTTGAGGATGTATGCTTCATTCCCTATACTACTTGTAGAAACTGACAGGTTAGATTGGATCCGGGAGGGTCTCTAGAGCGTGGCCGATCGTCGGTTCCTTGACGAGAACAGTCGAGTACCTCCAATTGAGCGTCGAGTCCGAGAACCACGATACAGGACGAGTCCTACAGCCTCGACCTTCCCTTCCGGTGGCTGCAGACTGGGTGGAGGAGGAAGAACGACGACGTGTTTTCTGGACCGTTTTCAACCTAGACAGGTATGCCCCCGTTTTTCATGGCGTATCATCACTAACATCACAGATTCTGCTCGGTGACTACAGGGTATGTCTGCTCAAAAGCCGACCGCATAGAATCCCGCTGAGATCTACAGGTGGAACACCAGCCTCACCTCCAATGACGTCCACCGCCGCCTCCCCGCAGACGGCGGCCTCTGGCACAACGAGGAACCCGTCACAACCCCCTTCTTCGGCATCTGGGACCGCTCCGCCGGCAAGATCGGCACCCTCATTGCCTTCCTACCTACAGACAAGCCGTCCCCCACAGCACAAGTCGACATGTCAACCGTAGGCGCCTTCGCCTACCGCGTCGAAGCCACCGAGTCGCTAAGCCGCGTGACGACCTTCTTCCTCCAGCAGCGGATCAACCACCGCGACCGCCAGGAGATGGGAAGCTGGCTGATGCGGTTCAAGGAGCTGGATCTCCGGCTGGTCAGCTGGAAGATGTTCCTCCCGCAGAAGTGGAAGGACACGAATATCTCGCGGCAGCCGACGGTGGTGACGATGGATCCGAACCTGACGCTGGCGCATATCACTCATAACACGTCGATGATCCTGCTGCATCAGCGGATTGCGTATCCGCCGCCGGAGTGGTTGGAGGTGGTGAAGTTACCCACCCTGTCCAGCGCGGAGACCTGCGAGGCGGCGGCAGCCGAGACGGCGAATATCACGGAGAAGTATCTGGGGAACTGTCCGCGGGAGGGCGTTGTGGATAGTCAATTTGCGTTTTGTGTGTTCGTCAGTGCGAGGGTTCTACTTGGTGGGTGGCCTTCTTGGATATTCCGCTACTGCTAACGGCGGACAGTACATTGGAGATATTATGGCACACCCTTGTCGCCAGATTACTGGACATTGATGAAATGCCTCGATGCCATGGCGACGCGCTGGTCTGGCCGTGTACAGGCAAATCGTCAGAACTCGGCGGCCAGGTACTTTGGCCAGCTCAACGCCATCCACCGGGCGTGCCAAAGCGACGAGAACTTCAAGCTGGATGTTCTGGGCTACTCCAACGAGATTGAATGGACTGGAGATAGCCAGCAAACAGCACCAGCAGCAGTACCTGAAAGCACGGCGGGACTGTCTCAGGTCGCCTTCCCTCCAGATCTACCAGCGATGCTGCACTCTAGTCCAGCGAGAATGAGCTACAACACAGGCAGCCCGGACGAATTGACGACAGTCACATCAATCCTGTTAGATCAGCAGTACTCGGAGATGGACCGGATCATCAGTCTAAATAATGCATATTTCGCATCAGATGTAGCCTATAGTACTTGACTAGCAAATTGTCCGAGATTTACCCCGAGCCCCGATAGATATATCACCCCTCATCTTTAACAAAGACGTAATCCTTAAATAAATGTAATCTTAATCTAAATCGAAGGACTAAGACACGATATGCCTCCCCTCTCCAATTTCAGCAACAACCCCCTCCTCACCCGCAACGACCAAGTCCAGGCTGCACTCGGCCTCGTCCGCCCTCTCCACGCCCACTTCTCCCCCGCACGCGCCTTCATCCGCCTCCCAATCGCAACAGGCGCGCATTTTGACGATGGCGCCGCCTTGCTCGAGGGATTCGCCCGCCCACTCTGGGTCATAGCTACCCTTCTACATTCGTTATCCTTCACGTCCGATCCAGCCACCATCGAAGCCATAAAAACCGTGTCTCAACCATGGATCGAGGGCATCCGCGCCGGCACAGACCCAGAGCATGAAGAATACTGGGGAACCATCGCCAACGGCGACCAGCGCATGGTCGAAGCGGAGGTACTAGCCTGCGCGCTGCTCTTCGCGCCCGACGCCTTCTTCCACAGCCAGGATGCGAGCACACAGCGCAACATCGTTGCGTGGCTGCGCGGCATGCACGGGAAGGACATGCCGGTTAACAATTGGCGGTGGTTTCGGGTATTTGCGAACCTGGCTCTTGTTCTTGTTGCAGGTGTTCCGTATGATGAGGTCAAGGGGGAGATGGACGCTGATTTTGAGGTGCTGGATGGGTTTTATCTTGGGGGTGGGTGGTCGGGCGATGGGCCGTGGTTGTCTGCTGAGGAGGAGGTAAGGGAAAGAGAGGAGGGGATGCGGACGGGGCGATGGGATGCTATAGGGTGTGGTCGCCAGGCGGATTACTATTCTGGGAGTTTTGCGATCCAATTTAGCCAGTTGCTTTTTGTGAGGTTTGCGAGCCATTTGGACCCGGTGCGGGCGGAGAGGTACCGGGTGCAGGCAAGGGAGTTCGGGGGGAGTTTTTGGCGGTATTTTGACCGGGATGGTATATCTCCTCGGTTCTGTATAGATGTGGAGTGCTGAGGCTGACGCGAGTAGGAGACGCAATCCCCTTTGGACGCTCCCTGACGTATCGCTTTGCGTGCGGGGCGTTCTTCGCTGCGCTGGCTGTCGCTGATATCTCTGATATGCCGGAGCCATTGGCTACTCTCGGCGCAGTCAAAGGATTTCTCCTGAGGCATCTACGCTGGTGGGCCGCTCACTCAGCAGACATGTTCTACGCCGATGGGACGATGAATATTGGCTACTTGTACCCGTACGTCTCCCCCATACTGCCAATCTATTACAAGCCTAACAAAGACAGAAACATGTACATGGCTGAAGACTACAACTCCCCCCAGTCAGTCTACTGGAGCCTCAAATCCCTCATCGTCCTTCTCCTCCCCGACTCGCATCCCTTCTGGACCACCCCAGAAGCATCGTACCCTACCACACAGTCACCGGTGGAAATTGTGTCTGCACCACAGCAGCTCCTCTGCAACCACCCAGCCGGCGGCCACCACTTCCTTCTTAATCCCGGCCAATTCGTCGCCTGGCCGATGAAAGCCTCACAGGCGAAATACTGCAAGTTCGCGTACTCGTCCGCGTTTGCGTTTAGCGTGCCCACAGGCCCACTGATACAGCAGCTCGCGCCGGATAGTACCCTTGCGCTGAGCCGGGATGGGTGCGCGACCTGGGCTGTGAAGTGGAAGGCGTCGCCTGTTCAGTTTGGGACTGCTAGTGTACAAGGACAGAATGAGAAAATCCCTGTGGCAGAGGTCGAGTGGAGGCCGTGGGTGGATGGGGAGGTCTTGGTGCGGACTACGCTTCTTCCGCCGACGGATCGATGGCCGGATTGGCATGTTAGGATTCATCGGATTCAATGCAGTAAAAACCTGGAGAAGTTGCATTTGGTTGAAGGGGGGTTTGCGATTGAGAGGGTGCCGAAGGCGAATGTGAAGACGCCTGGTCGGGAGAGGGTTCTTCCTGCTCTTGAGGGGGAGGATTGGTTGGATAAAGATATCGGGGTAGGGGAGGGCGTGCATGTGTCGCAAGATAGTGTGCTTATTCTGTCTGAGGCTGGGGCGAGTGGTGTTCGTGGGATAGCTTTCATGGCAAGGACGGAGCATGAGGCGTTGAAGCCGGACTCGAATACGAATCTCATGGCGCAGCGGACGTTGATTCCTGTGGTGAGACATGGCATTGACTGTGACTCTCAAGAGGTGGTCCTGGTGACGGCTGTCTTTGCTGTTGCGACTACACAGGACCAGAGTCGCCGGAGTCTACGGGAGAGATGGATGGATTTTCCACAGGTTGATCTAGAGGTTGATAGTATCACACTGAAGTAGTCATTTGAGGTATATAATCACTTAATATCATATGTATAGTCACCTCTAATGTCTATATCAATCCCAGCTTCAACAACTGATTCCCAAACTCCAGCAGATAGTAATCCGCATACACAAGCCCATGGTCACTGTATCGATCCAGATCCTTTGCATTGTGGTTCGCCGTCGCATTGCGCAGAATCGCATCAAATCGCTCCCCAGACACATCCTCCACCTGCTTTCCTCCCTTGACCAACCTCGCCTCCTCCCTCGAATACGAAAACTCCACCGTCTCACTCACGATCCTCATCGCCGCATCTCTGAACCGCCGCGCGAGCCCCTCGTCATCCCCAACAAACACCTGCGAGAGCAACAACATCCCATTTGCGGCAATCACTCCAGCGGAGGAATCCCGCAACGGATTCGCCTTGTCGACAGGCGCATCAAAGTCCCACAGCGGCACATACCTGCCCACCATCCTCCCATCCACCATCTTCTCCACACAAGCCGGCGCCTCATCCAGCCTTGCAAGGAAGTATTCAGCCAACCCAACGGCGACGTGGAGGAACTGCCTGTCCTTCGTCCAGGCGTACGTCTGCGCATACCCGGTAATCGCCCACGCCTGCCCGCGCGCCCACGTTGAGGTAGCAGAGTACCCCTGTGCGGTACGGCGCTCTTTGATTGCCCCCGTGGCAGGGTCGAAGTTGACGACGTGGATGGTGGAGTAGGCCTCTTTCCCTGCTATACTTTCCCGTCGGAGATGGGAGTTAATGAGCGTTTTCGCGTGCGTGGTCGCGATAGCCGCGAGCTCCGGGCCGAGATGCGCAGCAGCGTAGAAGAGAAGATCGAGGTTCATCATGCTGTCGATGATGACGAGGCAGTCAGTCTCTAGGGAAGTGATTTCCACGTCGGACTGGCGAAGGGCGTCCCAGCTGCGGATTGCGCCGGTGGAGGGGACGAAGCGCGAGGCCAGGCTTTGGGCGCCGGTTAGCAGGGCCTGGAGACTGGCCGTGTTGGAGGTGAGTTCCCAGGAGCGGCGGAGGGAGGGGGCAAGGATGAAGCCTAGGTCGTGGGTGTCTGTTCGGAGGGACATGGGGTAGATGGGGGTGGTCCATTTGGTGCAGAGGGTGAGGAGGTGGTCTCGCAGGCTGGCTGGATCGAGGTTGTGGTTGTGTCCGAGGTATGGAAAGGTCGAGGGGTATCGGATTGCTCGTTCGAGGAGGAGATACAACAGCCCCGGGAAGAAGCCGCAGGTCCAGAAGGAGGATTCGCGGAGGATGTAGCTGCCTGTCGAGGCGCCTTTTTGAGGGACGAATTCCGGGTACTCGGTCGGAGGGTCCTACATGTCAGTATCAGTCAGTATCAGTATTCGAATGATCTTGTAGTGTGGTAATGGTACATTATTTTTTAATGCCTCGACGGCCACGCGGAGGACCTTGGCCAGCACATTTTCAGAGAAGATTTTGTCTAGAGGCTGAGATCCATTGGACTGGATTTGATGGTTAGCTGTGTCTACAGTCATTTTGCAGAGTTGTCAGGTTAAGAATTGTAAGATGATGGATAAGCTCTCTGATGATGCTTATGATGCTTATCACTGCCACTATATCGTCCCTCGGAGGAATCATGCCCGAGCACATTAGCCCGCCCCGACGCCATCAGAACCCCCAGAAATGATCAACGGTCATCGGACGATTGACTTCAGAATTGGCCCGATGTTCCCCAGATTTTCCCCACGTCAGGTGGGTACATAAACTCATGAGCTCTTGCTGTCCGTGGACCAGCAATCCACCGCAGTCAGTCCAGTACCGACAAGATGACTCCACAAGATAGACAAGACGAGGATAACTTCGAGGGCCTCACTCTCAAAGATGTCACTCCCAAGCGTCCTCCCTTTTACAAGGATTGGACCCTCATCAAACTCAACACACTCCTGCTATGTGCCCTCCTCACGCAAATCGCCTCCGGATACGACAGCAGCATGCTCAACGGCATGCAGGCCCTCCCCCAATGGAACAAATACTTTGGCAAACCAACAGGCACGCGTCTCGGCGCCATGTCCTTCGGTCCAACTGGTGGCACACTGATCTCCGTCCTGGTCTCCTCGCAGCTCTGCGAGCGCTTCGGCCGCCGGTACCCTATCTGCGGCGGCTCGCTCATCATCATCCTGGGCTCGATCCTCCAGGCCGCTGCGGTCAACTACGGCATGTTCGTGGTCTCACGCTTCTTCGTCGGCTTCGGCCTGGGAATCGTCGCCACGGCGGCCCCGCCTCTCCTGACAGAAGTCGCCTACCCCTCCCAGCGAGGCAAGCTCGTCTCCTTCTATCTAACCACCTGGTCGCTGGGCTCGCTCATCGCCGCCTGGATCACCTACGGCACGTTCAAAATGACCGACTCCAGCTGGAGCTGGCGCATCCCCAGCATCCTGCAGTGCTTCTTCTCCCTCATCCAGGCCGTGCTGAGCCTCTTCGCCCCGGAATCCCCCCGCTGGCTCATCTACAACGGCCGCCGCGAGGAAGCCCTCGCCATGCTCGCAAAATACCACGCCGACGGCGACGCCTCCTCCCGCCTCGTCCGCTTTGAAATGGCCGAAATCACCGCCACGCTGGAAATGGAGAAGATGCAGCGCGCCTCCCGCTGGATGGAGTGGGTGGCCACGAAGGGAAACAAGCACCGCCTGTTTTTAGCGCTCTACATCCCCGCCATGCTGCAGTGGGCCGGCAACGGCCTCACCTCGTACTACCTCTCCAAAGTCCTCAACACCATCCACGTCACCAACCCGCGCACCCAGCTCATCATCAACGCCTGTCTATCTGTTTGGTCGTTCCTGACTGCCGCCTGCTTCGCGACGCTGGTCGATCGCGCAGGCCGCCGGCGGCTGTTCCTCTGCGGCATGGGCGGGATGGGCGTCTCCTACGTGATCTGGACGGTGTGCTCGGCCCTGAACCAGGAACACGGCTTCAAGGATAAGGGGTATGCGGCGGGCGTGCTGGTGATGATTTTCCTGTTCAGCGCGGCGTATCATATGTGTTCGCCTGTCGCGCCAACGTACATCATGGAGGTGGTGCCGTACTCGCTGCGCGCGAAGGCGAGCATGATGTACCAGCTCACCGGCAATCTGGCGGGGATCTACAACTCGTTTGCGAACCCAGTGGCTATGGATGCCATTTCGTGGCKGTATTATATCGTCTGGTGCTGTGTAATCTGCGTGCACTTCGTGCTCATCTATTTCTTCTTCCCTGAGACCAAGGGCAAGGGGTTGGAGGAGGTGGCGGAGATTTTCGACGGGCCGGATGCGCTGTCTGGGGTTAATGCTATGAGGCAAATGGGGTTGGATGTGCATGCTGACAAGGCTGTTGCGGTTAAGGGTGGGAGTGCAAGTGCGCATGTCGAGAGGGTTGAGGCTTAACCAGATTATATCCATTTTTGATGCAATCGCACACTAAGTCCTCCAGCTACAGCCTCAAGAGTGTAAGCATCTCACTAATGAAAACTCAGTAGTTATTCGGTTTTTAAGAAAGGCTCCTTCGAGAGTGACATTGGTTGAGCTTACCCACAGCCTGGTTCCCCTGACCTCCAGTCACTTCAACACCTAACCTTGAACTTATTATGCTTGTCCATGCAATTGCTCGTTCCCCATTCTTAAGTAACCCTTCCCTTGGATGCCAGAAGTTTGAACCTCGGAGACATTGCGGTGGCGGCATCATCATAGGCAACCTGCAGTGGTTCCTGAAGAAGAAACCAGCCTATATTCTTTCTTAAGTGTCAAAATTTAGAATTAGAACCGATAACTGGCTATGTCAAAATAGACACCATTCAGGCTAAACCAAGTTCCTCAAGTTTCCAATCATTCAGTGCTGAGAGAGAAGCCAGCGTCTTATGATGGTCTGGCCCCAACTTCTGAACACGTAACTGGTAGCACTTTTCCATAAGAGCCACTGCATTTTCTCGCTTCCCCCGGCTCTTGAGTACTGTTGCAAGCTCACTCAGGCTGATGAGTGTGTGAGGATGCTCTTTGCCCAGCACCTTTTCCTGCAACTCCACTGTCCGCCGAAACATACCTTCAGCTTCCTCATACTTCCTTTGACTGCTCAGCACTGAAGCAAGGGTATACAGACAGGTAAGCCTGTCTGGATGCTCTTCGCCAACGCTATTCTTCATCTGTTCCAGCGCCTGCCGACAGAGACCCTCGGCCTCCATATAATTCCCCTTGCCGTTGTTGAGCACCTCTGCAAGCTGACCCATGTTTCTAAGTGTCTCCGGATGGTCTTTGCCAAGCACCTTTTCCCGTACTTGCATCGTGTGCCGAAAGATGCCCTCAGCTTCCTCGTACTTCTCTTGAAAGCCGAGCACCTGTCCGAGGGTCGCCATACAGCTGAGCATGTATGGATCCTCTTCACTAAGCTTCTTCCTCAGTTGCTCCACCGCCTGCCGACAGAGGCCCTCAGCTTCCTCGTATTTTCCCTGGCTTCTCAGCACGCCTGCGAGCCTGCTCATACTAAAAGCAAGGTCGGAGTCATCTTTATCTAACACTTTCACGCTTTGATCCAAAGCCTGCCGGTGCATCTTCTCAGCTTCCTCATATTTCCCTAGGTAGTCCAAGAGCACACCAAAGTTACTCATGCAGTTTAGCGTAGACGGACTCACTTCACCCAGGACCTTCCGTTTTAGCTCCACTGTCTGCTTGAACATGGCCTCAGCTTCCTCGTACTTTCCTTGGTAGCTCAGGTCTATCGCAATACTCTCCATAGTCTCGAGCGTTTGCGGATGCTCTTTGCTAAACAGCTTCTCCTGCAGCTCCAGTGCTTGCCGCGTCATCTGCTCAGATTTCTGATACTGCCCGAGAACATAATAGCACTTTGCTGCGATCCGAAATAAGCATGATGCTGCTTCATCTGCGCAGCCTTCTCGAGACCCAAGCGCAGCCTCTAGATGCGGCAAGCATTTGATCCATGTATTTTTGTTGTCACTTTGTGGAAGAGGAACTGCTTGCTTCAAGTGCTGGATCACCTCCGTGACACATTGCCCGTGTTTTCCTTCTTCGTCCAACCAGTTCCGTGTCGCTAGTCGAACGAGTCTGTGCATGTCGAACGAATCGTGAGTGCCACGACTGGTGATGAACGCGTATGCTTTCAGTATGCCGATCGCTTCGTCTGCCTCGAGCTGGTCGCTTGCGGGTGGGAGGAGAGAGACTGGAATTTCCTTTTCGGCAAGGAAACATATAAACTTCAGATACCACGCGGCAACTGGGCTGTCGCGTGAAATATGCTGGAATGAGATCAGCCAAGTGGTGGCCACTGGATTCTGACTGCCCCTGTAACGTCCCCGATCCTCAAAGTCCTTGCTAAGCAGCTTGATCAAGGTTTTATCGCTTGACTTGCAGTGCTCGAGATAATTCGCAATGGGCATCCTTGTCTTGGCCATGTATGCGGATGCCTGTTTGATTGCAAGGGGAAGATTGGCTAAGAAGACCAGCAAGCTTTTCGCATCTTCGAGGTTGCATCCCTGGCTATTCAAGCCTTTCAGTAATAGATCCGTCGCTTCGGCGACGTCCATTTCCGCCGTGGTAACAATATTTCTTTCCGGAATATCGAGTTTCACAGCGGCTTCGTGGCTTCGAGTGGTAAAGAGGACAGAACCCTTCCGGCTGAATGGGAGGCAATCGGAGAGGGGCATGTCACTGAAGAGCAGATCTGGATCATCCGCGTTGTCGACGATCAAGAGCCAGTGGCCACTGCTCTCCCGACTCAGAGCTTTGCTAACAAGTGCTTTGACGTCCGCCGTGTCTTCATCGATGCCTCCGACGCCAAATTGGCGTCCTATTTCTCGATAGGCATTCTCAAAACTTGAGGCATTCACTGCTGGGACCCAAAAGATGGAGCAACGGGGGTGTGCGTCACGGACCCGGAAGGCAACCTCGAGCGCAATTTGCGTCTTTCCGACTCCTCCGAGGCCTACGATGGCTGTCCTTTGGCAATCGTCCACTTCTGCGGTAGGCGGAATGATCGTGAGAAGCCGGTTTAGGATTGATTCACGTCCGACGAAATCTCTGTTTCTTCCAAATGGTACACAGAAGTGAGGTTCTCTGGTAACTAACCCGAGTGTTAGAACGGTTTCAGGCGTTTCCACACAGTTTGATTGACGCTTGGCTTACGATTCTTCCGACGTTCCATCAAGTCTTTCGAGGTAATAACCATTTTGCTAATCTCCTCCGAGACGCTTATGAATGATCGGTCCTGAGGGCCGGAGAATTTGTTCAACTTCAGGTGGTCGCTTTGCAGAGCGAACCTATTGCAGCCGGGAATGCAAGCGGAAGCCTCGTGGACAACCTGTCGTCAGGGTTTAGTTAGACGCTGTTCATCCACTCATGCGATATACGTGCCATTCCCTTGATTAACCCGGGGATTCGGATTTTCCTTCCGTAGTCCGTCGCGTAGAGTTCGAAGAAACATGACGTCGGTATCAACATCCTCTCCCGGAGACGGCAAAAGCTGTGCAACTTGTCTGTCATGGTCGGGCTGTCGTATTCGAGATCGTTGATGATTCCTGCATGCGATTGAGCGAGGGACAGGACCCGTGCTGCGAAGGAGGCCACGGGTTGCAGGGCAGATCCCCTGAAAGGGGAGCCCAAGAAGACAAGACCGACAATGAGTTTCGGCAGGTATGAGAATTCTGCCTCCGAATCGGCGTATAACAGAGCCTGTCTCGGCAGATTGAGCATCAATCAATCAAGCCATATCACCAGTGCAGACTCACATGTTGGATGACATTCCCGCCCAGGCTGTGACCGATCAAAAGAATTGGGCGGCCCGTCATGCCATTATGATTACGGAAGTTGTGCACGCTTCGTATTAAATCTTCGCCGCAGATCTGTAGACGGGTCTGTGGAGCGTTCGAATGCCATTTCGAGTCATAGTTGTATACCATGATTCTTGACTTTGGCACAACGTTCGGAAGCATGTCCCTGTCTCTTAACCAGTGGATATCTCGGGTTTTGCTCTTCCAAGTCCAAGACCAATCCACATTAGACCCGAGACCATGTACAGCAATGATGCTACAACCTTTCGTCAGATGCAGAATTCCAAAGAATTCTGGTGGGAGAGAGAGAAGAGACTTACTCAACCTCGGCCTCACCGTTGACCTTATCGCTGGGGTCAGGGTACAGAACCTCTAGAGGTTGCCGAGTGGTTGATGGCTATAGCTATTCGCATCAATAATGGCTCTAACTAATTGGCAGAAGCTCCTCACACACCTGTTTCGCTCCTAGCTGCTCGTCCCTTCTCTTCGGATATTCCCGTTGTAAGGCATGATTTGTACCGAGAAGCCATAAACAGGCAATAATGGCAATTCCAGCAAGGAGGAAAAGCTGGCCACTATCGACCGGAGCCATCACAGTTGCTGCCGGTAGTGACCTAGGCTTGAGACAGCGAGTCTGACAGCCAGCGGCGTTTGGTGTGCGGCTGCAGTATTTGGCTGCACTCTAGAAAGTCCTGCGTCCGCGATGACAGGGCTTATGCAAAGTCTATCGAGGCTCTCCAGTAGAAGACCACAGAAATATAAGAGATTACACTACAACAGAGGGGAGTGGATATTCAGACGGTTTCTTGGAGTAAGTTCACTCCATCAGAGAGAGGGGTTGTGATGAGACTCAGCTGGCCACATGCATATCGTGGCTTAGTATCAGCCAATAACTTCACTTGCGGAAGCAAAAGCATGGTGTTTGAGCACTGTCTGGTGGGGAGTAGTGATAATGTCAAGCCGACCTGTGCAGGACACTTCAGACCTGAAAATTATCTGTTGCTCAATAATGGCAAGAATATAACACGCGTCGAAAGCGAGGCAAAATGGAACAACAACAACAACACGAACAGGTACCTTAACTGTACCTACAGTCAGGCCAGCGGATCTAACGCCTTTGTCTTCTTTTATGCAGCCTCCTGACTCTCCTCCGTTCTCGGTTCGACTTCTGAATGCCAACGACGACAACGGCTGCGCGTCTCAGCCCGGAACTAAGGAGCTCCTGTCAGCCTTCCCCGCGTCTTATCGCACCGAAGCCGATCATCTAGTTTCCCCGAGCAATAATGTCGTGGGCTGCGTCGAAAAAGAGCTTGACCTGCAAAGATTGGTTAAGGTGGTCGACTGGCTCTGGATCGTGGGTCGGCCCATGCCGCCTCGCCCGCTCCACCACCAGCTCCTTCTAGGCCGGGAGATCTTCATCACAGAACGAATGGACATGCATCTTGTCTGGACACGGAACCGGATCTTCCTTAAACCAATCCCACGCTTCCTGCTTGAGCCAAGCTTTTGGACCACGTATCTTAGCCACAGCAAGGATTGCGAGTGCTTGCACAGCGGGGAACACGCACATTCCCCCGGAAGCGCCCAGCAGTGCACTCGTCAGAAGTTGTGGAGATCCGCGCTCGGCTTTCTCTTCTCATACGCCGCTCTAGTCACCCACGAGAGTGACTTTTATATCGCAAAGGACAAGCATCTGCTCCCACCCGATGAGGAGTTCTCATGGCAGGGTTGGAGGACGCTCGTTGAACAACTACGTACAGATTCCATCTACCATAGAATCAACCCCCGTTTCATCTACGGAGAGCTGCGTCTGAGCCGACTCAATAAGATATATCGTCTCTCCCAACGGCCCTTTCTGCGCAGCTACATGTCCCACTGGCACCAGTATGGCACCTTTTTCCAGGAAAACTTCCAATGGCTTGCGTCAGGGATAGTGTACATCGCTATCATCCTTAGCCCCATGCAAGTCGGGCTGGCGACAAAGGCTCTCTCTGGTAACGATGAATTCCACTCGGCCTCGTACGGGTTCGCTGTGTTTTCCATTCTGGGTCCTCTGGCAGCCACGGGCTTTATCACCCTTGTGTTTTGCTATATGTTTGTTAACAACTTGATTGTGGCGATAGCTTACAAGGAGAGAAGGTTCCACGAGATCCGAGTCAGCTCTGGGGGTCATGAAGTCCCCAGTGAAGTGTTTCCTGCCATGGGGCCCAGAGATTCGAAAAGCTAGATAGCACTGCTGGGTTAAAACTCGCAATCTAGGCAATACATTTCCGGATATGTATGTATTTTCATTTTCCGGATCTATAACAAAGAATCCATTTCTGGAAACCACAAGTCCATTATTAATGAGTCCCTTGTACGTATTTATCTGGGATCCTTGGTCGATAATTAATGGCTAGACATTGTATTGACACATCAATACTGAGCAGCATCAGGAATGGGAGACAGAATATAATTTTGATGCAATGAACTAGTCCCGCCCTACAGCCATTATACACTGTGCTAGAGTACAACTAGGCAACTAAACCCCAAACATCCGAGACGTCAATGATACGTAATCTTCATCTCAGTCGACATGATAATCCCCTCCTGGCTGTCGCTCTTCCCATTCGGCCGTACAGTGAGACTCTCCACGTCCTCGTCCCGAGGACTTTGCGTCCCCATTGTCGTCAGGTAATCCCAGTTCCGGATGCCCTTCTTCTTCTTCTTGGACCCCGTGTCCTGCATGTTATAGCTCTCGTCGGTGTGCTTATCCCCCCCGCTGGAATTCTTCGTTCCAGCCAACCGAGGGAACACCCGCAGCAGCAGCGGCCGCAGGACAGGCAGACAGGCGCAGATGATGCCCACGTTGATCTCGACCATTCTGTTATTGTTAGCATAGCCCTTGGAACAAAAGGGAGGGAGACGTACGCCCACTTGGCCAGCGTGACCTTGTACCATGTGAAATCCATCGAATGCACAAACGGCATCATGGTCACAATCCGCACAATGGCAATCACGCACGCGAAGGAACCCATCGCCAGCACCAAGCACAACAAAACCTTCTGCTTCAGCGTCGTCTGTAGCGACCAGCACAGCTTGATTGGCAGGATGAGCGTCATCAGATCAGACAGCAGATTGAACGCCGCGTTGGCGTACACGAACGCCAGCTGGTCGACGCACTTGGCTGTGGCCATTTCTGTAATGTCCCACATGGCAGTAACCGGGATGCAGCCGCAGGTGAAGACGAGGATGCTGATGAGCGAGTAGATGAAGACAAAGGCCATGATGCCGTAGGTCCATTGGCGGAAGCGGCGTTCTGGGTTCAGGCGGAGGTAGAAGAGGAGGATGGAGGTTTTGACGAACCAGATGCCGAGGGCGAAGATGTCTTCTGCTGCGAGGTCGTTCTATTATTGTCAGTTGGGGTCTGTAGAGTGTGGAGTAATTGAGCAAGGTACCTGTTTAAAAGGCTTGAGTTTGACGAGGTACAGGTCCCAGATGTGCACGCCGTAGCCGTTTTGGATGTCTACTTCGTTAGTTTTGATCATGTCAATGGAGGGAAAGACGTACTGGCAAACCCGAGGATGGCAAAGATCCATGCGCAGACCTGCGCGGCGATACAGAACCCTACTCAGTCAGCATCATTAACCATCAGTCGAAGGCATGACATACAGTCATCGATAGCAACCGTCCGCAGGATCACGCCCCGCGTGTACATCCGAAGCGCCAGCACAAATGTGCCTGTCAGGCACATCGCAATGTTGATCGAGTAGATGTCATAGTCGGACCGCTCGGGGTTCTCGAAGTTGGGCGTCACGCCCGGTGGGGGAGGGAAGGCGGGCGTCTTGCTTGGATCCATGGTGGCTGCAGTCAACGAATTGAGGAGACTGAATGGATAAAGCTGAAGTTGTGTAGGTTTGATGGAGGAGCTTGATTCGGGAGGCTTTTTCGGTTTATATGTTGGAGTTGACCCCTTTGTCTCCTGTTGTGCTCAAAAAGTACGATCGACCGGAAAGTGATATATCTCATGTTTTTCGATCTCTGTTTAATTATTGACAGAACTATGCAGCTATGTACAGTCCATGTAGTGCGACATGTCAGATGCATCGACCACTGTTAATATCTCCAATGCACCTAGCTAGTAGTTCCTGCGAACCGATCCTACCTGTAACGTATACAGCGGAGAGCTGTCAAAAAACGCCATCTTCGTATCCTGAGACGCCTTGTTTTTGCTTCTTCAAGCGCGTGACGATCCAATTCCCGGTCTAACTGTAGCATATGAGGTATCAGGCGTTGGCGATCACTATCAGTGCAGCAACACTATTCAAGCCCTTGCAGACGAAGCATAACAGAGTACCCATCCAAGCGAGGCAAATCGCTCGAAAGGAAGCATTGATCAATCGGACGCCATCCGCAAGACAATGCTTGCTTCTCCGATCTTGCCTGCATTATCTACGTATCTACTTTTTAGAGACAAGGTTGCACGACAGATCCGGTGCAGGGGGTTGGATAATATGCAGATAGGAACCCAGTACGGAACAGTCTAAGCTGCAATGACCTGTAGAATTGTCTAAGTGGCGACCATTATCTATTGTCTTTTGCCTACGGAAGCAGTGGGAATCAACAGCGGATTAGGCATTCAATCTGCAAGCTCCTGGACCTGTTTTTGGGTAGGGCGCAGACAAGTACTACGACTAGGCGTTGTGGCCGTTTCACAATAGCATTGCTTTTTAGACATACTCTGTAATACTGCCATATTGTCGCTCAGTCGTTATCTATCAGTTACCAAGTAAATGTCAGTTCCCTCTGCAGGTCATCATCGACGGCCTTATTACTTAAACAGGAATATTAGTGTATGTGACGACTCACATAGACCGTTCCGGCCATAAAGCAATAACTGGAAAGCAATATATGACAGGGTGAAAACTCGCTTGGGCCAGCCGATCTTTGACTATCCTCCTATTAGAACATGGACATGGTTAAAGAGACTCTCGGGGAGTCCCAAGCAAGTGTCCCAAGCGGAGAATAAACTCATCTAGTTATGCAGCCGGGTGCGCGGCGCAATTCCCGGCCAATGAAGCCCTTCGTAGAGACAAGCACAGACAGAACGGCGGGGAGAAGGAGGAGACGATTGTGATGCATCACATTAGCGACGGCAGCATCCGTGATGATTGGCGGAGGGAGAACTGAAGCCATTCCCCGCTTATACTCGTCAATATTATAAGAAGTACCGCTGCACCGGGTGTCGCAGATGATATGTATCAAATATTTGCAGAAAAAGCAGACAGGGATTGATCTTGAAAATGGGCAGCACCGAGAACAACATCGACGCCATCCAGAAGGATCTGGAAGAGGTCGTCAATGCCACCAATACATACAGGACCTCAGACAATGATTACAATGCCCGCTATGACTTGATGGTCAAGGCCACGCGCCTGCTGCAGACCATCCGTGGTCCGGTCGATATGCTCTTTACCAATTTTGAGAATGTGCGTACCTGCATCTTTGTATGCGAACCAACTGATGAAAATAGATGGCTAGCATGGGCGCCCTCCGTACCCTTCTCGAAGCCGGCGTATTCCATGCCATTCCCACGGGCGGACAAAGCATCTCGGCCAAAGAGATATCCGCCAAGACCGGAGTCGACAAGGAGATGATTGGTACTATCCCTTAAGCCACAGAAAGAAGCAAGCTGACGAGAAAGTCCGACTGATGCGCGCCCTGACGCCCCTCGGCCCCTTCCGCGAAACCGGCGAGGAGGAGTACGCCCACACCCCATTCTCCGAGATCTACATGGCGCCACAGATGAACGCCATCTTCAAGGTGTTGTACGTCTTCAAGCGCTCTTATTATTTATTCCACTCAGCGTAGATGCTTAGTGATTGACAGGATTGACGAGTACTTCCCGCCCATGCTCCGCAACCACGAATTCCTGGCCAAGCACAACTGGAAGAACACCATGACGCTGACCGACAACCCCTACACGCACGTGCACAACTGCACCGGGCAGACCATGTTCGACTACATCTCCCAGTTCCCCGATCGCCTGAGCCGGCTCAACGACGCCATGATGGCGCAGGACTCGGCGCTTGTCGTGCACGGTCTGTACCCGTTCACGCAGGAGCTGGGGGCTCTGGCGCGCGACGACGGCGTGACAATTGTTGATGTCGGCGGTGGACGCGGCCATATCCTGCGACAGATTCGCGAGACTGAGCCGGATCTCAAGGGCCGGTTTATCCTGCAGGATCGGCCTATTGTGATTGAGGAGAATGGGCGAGAGCTGGAAGCTCATGGCATTGAGCCCATGGCGCATGATTTCTTCCAGGCGCAGCCTGTCAAGGGTTCGTCACGCTTATTCCTGTCTTTTTAATACCTGGGGAACTGACAGATTATTTAGGTGCCTTGGTTTACTACGTCCGCCGGGTGTTCCACGACTGGCCCGATGATGAGGTCCGACAGATCCTGGTGAATCTGGCGGCGGCAATGGGGCAGCACTCGCGCATCTTGATTGTCGAGTTCATCGTGCCTGAAGTCGGAGCGACCATGTCTAATGCTTACATGGACCATACGATGATGACCTTTGCGGGTGTCGAGCGGACGGAGAAGAACTTTGCTACCCTGTTGGACCAGGCTGGGTTGAAACTGGTCAAGACGTGGAGGGCGCCTGGGGTTCCTGTGGGAGTTGTCGAGGCCAGATTGAAGTAACTGTGTCTATGAGTAGTTTATATAATCTATTAGCCTTTTCAGAATACTACGATGTGAACGATTGCATGCAGTTACGTACAGAGCACAGACTGCAGAGGACTTAAATTGTTGCACATGGCCCGGGGAATGTTACATGCAAGGGGTATCCTGCCCCTGTCAGCTATGCACATGGCTCGAAGTCGTATCATCGCATGCAATTTCCGATTGAAGCCCAAGCTAACGTAAGCGAGATGGCTTTGATGGTTACCTAGATATTCTGTCTGATGTATGTAAGAGCGGTGGAAATTATGTGGCGCATGATCGGTGCAGATGGTCAGGCACAAAACGCACATGCCGGCATTGGTCTCGGTTGATAACCGCTGTAAACTTCCATTGATCCGATGAAGAGTAGCTAATTTATTACGAGTCAGTTGCTAGTCTGCTGCTAGTGCTTTGTGACTGCTACAGTAGCAGCACTACTGGGTAGATAAAGAGGGGAACAATATAAGTTTATTAGATCAAGGTTATATTGCTGGATCCGAGACACGCCGCTAGTCTATCCATCCTTCATGCTTATCTTTCTGCAGGTACATTTAATTCGTCACCCCTGACAATATCACACTCCACACTCCTACTGTTGCAACTGATGCTATCAAGAGGTTGCTTACTCTCAGCATCCTCTATCTCATATCATGCGACATCAATATCTGCAAATCAAGCATTATAGTCTCCTGTCAGGAATGGGGCTGGCATTCCCGGGGATGGCTGACACCTTGAGGCCACCAATATGCCACAGTCACATTCCTCACTCTCAGTCATGGTTTCATACCGTAGGATGCATGCAGTCTTAGAGGCAGTTGTCAAGATATAAGAATCAGAGCCCAGAGCACTCTGGATCTGCCTTTACATCATCCGATCATCTTCCCTGTTTTGTGCTCGATCTGGTATTCTGTAAACATCATCATGGCTCTGTACAAACTCGGTCTCTGGACAAGCCTTTTGGCTACATTCCACACTGCCTCTGCCAAGTTGAACCTGAACAGCCAGTCCAACATTGCCATCTACTGGGGTATGCTCTTTCCTACACACTCTGCCCTCCGTGTCTGATAGAATAGGCCAAAATTCCCATGGAGCATCCACCGGTCTCGCTGCACAGCAAAGACTGTCCTACTATTGCCAGAGTAAGTCACCACAACCTATGGCCGTCACACTCACTAACCGCCTAGACGCCGATTTTGATGTTTGACTCCTCTATCCACCTCAGCCCTACGCCCCACCTAACTGTCAACAGGTCTACCAACTCGCGTTTGTCACCAGAATCAGCGGCACCGGCGGTGTCCCCGAAGTCAACTTTGCCAACGCAGGCGACAACTGCACCACGTTTGCCGGCACAAACCTGCTCAGTTGTCCTCAGATAGAGTATTCTCCCATCATCCTTCTCTCACAATTGCAACAACTAACAACCAACAGAGAAGATATCCCAATCTGCCAATCCCTCGGCAAAACCATCCTTCTCTCCATCGGCGGCGCAACCTACACAGAAGGCGGCTTCACCAGCGACTCGGCCGCCATCGCAGGAGCCAACAGTCTCTGGCAGACGTTCGGCCCTGCTACCAACGCCTCCACCCTGCGCCCCTTCGGCAAAGCCGTCATCGACGGCTTCGACTTTGACTTTGAGTCCACCGTCTCCAACATGCCCACCTTCGCCAACCAGCTCCGCTCCCTCTTCCAGTCCGACACCTCAAAGCAATACTACATCACCGCCGCCCCTCAATGCCCCTACCCCGACGCCGCCGACGGCCCCATGCTCAACGGCGCCGTCTCCTTCGACGCCATCTGGGTCCAGTTCTACAATAACTACTGCGGCCTGCAGGCCTACGTCCCCGGCTCATCATCCCAGAATAACTTCAACTTCGCCACCTGGGATACCTGGGCCAAGACCGTCTCGCTCAATAAGAACGTCAAGGTCTTCCTCGGTGTGCCGGGTAGCTCTACCGCCGCAGGCAGCGGGTATGTTTCTGTCGATACGCTGGCGGGGATCATCTCGTACGTCAAGGGCTTCTCGTCCTTTGGCGGTGTCATGTCCTGGGACGCGAGCCAGGTTATGGCCAATAGTGGGTTCTTGCAAGGGGTGCGAGCAGCGCTAGGTTCGGGGTCGGGATCGAGTACGAGTTCGACTGTGAGTTCTACTTCTTCGACTACGTCTACTTCCACCACCCCTACTACAACTACGTCCAGCACGACGAGTGTCCCAACGACCTTGACGACTGCGACCTCGACCACGACCACGACGAGCACGACGGCAACTCCGACCGGTAGCTGTCCCACGGCTGGCGGGGCATGTTCGGCGGGAGCGTCTGGGTGCAACGGGGCGAATTTCGCGCTTTGTGATAATGGCAAGTGGGTGATGCAGTCATGTGCCGCCGGGCTGGTTTGTATCCAGGGTGGAGGGAGTGTGTACTGCGGGCATCCGGCGGATAAGGCTGCGGGGGCTTGTTGAGTTGCAGATGTTTATGCTTGTCTTGCCTTGCACATATTTGATTGGTTGTCTATACGTAACAATGCACTCTATTTCAGGGATAAGGCTCGTGCCATCCGTGTGGTATGCTGCGGATGGGGGCGTATTATGTCGTTTCTGGTAAACCCTAGTGGTAGGATATGAGAGCTGGACTGGCACATTCCCTCAGTAGTAGCCGATGCGCTTTGGATCATGTGCGTCCATCATCCGACGGCTGACGGCGGTACTGGGGCCAAGTAATCGAGGCTTGATTGCTAGGCTCGATGCAGCAAATGTGAAGTGGCTGTCTTACTAAATCTGTTTCTCTGTATGAGAAGACTAAGTGTTATAAAGTAGAGTCAGTATATTATATGTCTCTTTGGTCTTTGAGACATAGAATATTATATCTCTGTTACTGCATTATCGTCTCTACTAGCTAGAAATAGCTGTCTGGACACCACTTTAACTCAGTGTATAAGTATATATATGACTAAGAATATAGGTAGACTGCCGGCGGGCTCGCTAAGGTCTGGTGATTTACCAGGAGGACATCGGGAAACGGGCCATAAGTATAACTTAACCAGTTACTTATAAAGCTTAGTCTTAGCCTATTTCCGAGCCGTAGAAGATCTGGAACCCTTCGATAGCTTATAAAGTGGAGCTTACAGACTATTGCAATACGCCCCAGAAAGTCTACTTCTGGTTGGTTGACATACGTATATACATAGTACTCGACTACTGCCAGACATCATGCCATTAGACGTGCAGCAACACAACGCCGATCGAGAGTCTTTGATCAGGGACTATAACTGAGGCAGTACCACTAGGCAGTCTACAGTCATTGGCCAACTTCAGTCAGGATCACATTGGCCTTGCAAATAAGGGATTAGCGGCTGCTGCGTTGGCCTTGTCAGTAGTATCCCCGCCCAGAAAGCTTGATCGGGTTTGATTGGAGCCATGTAGAACTTTATGCCTCAGCAATTACTATCTGAGTTGATATTGGCTGTCCCAGTCGGGGATGACGTACAAGGATCTCTCCTACAGTGCTTGCTAGTCCAAGTCCAATAGACAGTCCTATTAGCTGCGGCACTAATTTACTGTCGCTGTTAGGAGGGGTAACTCATGATTCCCGTGATTACTGAGACACTATAAAGCAGGAAAAGTTCATACGATGAACACTTGTACATAGGTCTTTTCTCTATTTAAACCAGGCCCTTGGGAAACAGCCTATTATCAACCAAGTTAGCTTTTCTTGCTTATTTTTAGCAAAAATGAGGTCGATACAGGAAGAAGCGCTACAGCGAGAAGCAAATGATGCCGCTCGTAGTGGCAATGCATCCGAACTCCGTGACTGTCTGACCCGTGGCGCGACTGTTTGGGAAGATGCTGTGGTCTTGCTAGCGCTGGAGAGTGGTGATATCCCGACATTCCAGACTCTGCTTGATTTCGGCGTGAGCATCAATGAAGACATGCATTATATGGGCACCCCCTTAATCTCGGCCTTGCGACATCATCATCACGCACTCTTGGAATTCCTCTTTTCAAAGGGTGTTGATCCCAACAAAGGCAACTGGGGGCACTGGCTACCTCCCCTGTCAGTGGCTGTGCGGTTCACAAAGGATATCAAATGGGTGCAGCGTCTGTTGGATGCTGGTGCTAAGATTGAAGGAACTGGCGCCCTGCATATTGCTGCATTTCGAGGTGACCTGGCAAGAATGAAGCTCCTTTTGGATCATGGGGCGGATGTCAATGAGATTACATACTTTCGGGTTATTGCATTTCTCGACTATAAGAGAAAAGGAACACCTGTCCATTGGGCAGTTGCAGGCGGCCATCTTGGGGCGGTGCGACTTCTATGTCGGTACGACCCTGACCTCTATATCCAGGATGAAGATGGCGTTACAGTCATGGACCGATTGGATTCTTTCTTTGCTGAACTGGCCGCTGCCTGAGAGAACCGTGCTAGCTGCTGGGAAATACATGTGTTTGGTACAAGTTTGGTGGAGAGACCGGATGTGCTAGCGATGAAGGTTGCCTTGAGAACTATATCTACCCTACACGGTGCCCTTCCTGGCTCATTTGTGTTACCATTTGAGTATACTATCATCTACTCCTAACTTGCTTCTCATCCAAAAGCTCATTCTTATATCCTTAACTCTATGATGGCGCAAAGCAATCGGCAAATGGTCTACAGCTTTCTGCTATATTTTATCTTCACCCTTTGGATAATATCAAATACCAGTCTAGACCGCTGTCTCCTGTTGTTGCCAGGAAACCCATGCAGTCGAAGTGATACACCATAATGCAAAATTTGCATGGATGCTGCAAAATGTGCATGGCTGGCAAAGGTAGCAGTGGAAGAGAGTTCACGCTGATAAGCTCTTATAGGAGCGGACAGGGAAATCACTACGGTATTCCCTGGATATCAACGGACTGGCGGGGCAATGGCCCAGTCCATCATGTGCCGTCGTTGCTGCAGGATTTGACTGATTTTAGGAGGGAAAGTACGCCTGCGGCGTCTCGTGCAATTCGATCTGAAATTAGGAAATCATCAGGGGTTCTGCCGCCGAGACACTTCTAGGCAACATTCATACTACTCTGTATGAAACACGTGCATGGAAAGGTTTGGAATCATAATTCGTCTGCAGGTTTGTGGTGATCATCCGGAACGGGCCGTATCCACAGTTGCCATGATGCCCGCCTTGCTGACACCGTTGTTGGATAGTTTTCTAACGCCGACTCAGCATGATTCGCTCGTTACCCGTTGTGTCGAATAACGCAATGGACTTGTCGGAGCCATCGTCCTACTGCTCAGACTGGCAGCATCCTCCGGTGTGTTCAGCAGAGGTTTCAAGTGAGAAGACTTCTTGAAATGAGAAACATCTCGCCCACCTCATCATAACTCCCCATCGAGGAACGGAGAGGTCCGTAGGAAGCCTGTCTCAACTACCCACGCAAAATTCATGGGTTGCAGATTTACTGTTTCTCGCGATGTGGGATACTTCCGCTGGCTCTCCTACTGGCTAACTAAACGCCGCTGGCTAGCTCTTTCATTGGTCATCTGATGTTGGGAACTTGGGCGTCTATAAAGGTCGCTCAGCCGCACGATTTCCTCCCAAAAGTCATGAATGTTGAGCTCACCTGATGACCGCGCCATCCCTCTCCCAAAAGGAAAAGAAAGAGGAGCAACTAAAAATAATTTAAATTAATAATGGGCCTCTTTTCCAAGATAAGAGAGGTGCGACAGAAGAAAAAGACCAGCGGATTGAAGGGAAGCGCCGGGCTTCCCTCTCCGACCGCAGGGCCACCAGCGTCTGGGCCTGCTAAAACTTCCTTAATCCCTACGTCCACTGTACAGCCTCCCCGGCAGGTCGAGTTGTCTGCTCCACTGCCTCCGAATGCCACTCCCGCCTCACCGGAACCCTCTACTCAGCCAACCGCTTCTGACGCGACCCCTCTCCCCCGGAGCGACTTCGAACCGTGGACTCGGGCTTACGAGATATTGCAGACCCGAGAGCCCGAGTTGATAGAAGACTACAAGAAGCACTTGGGCTCCCTGCAACGTGATGGTGCAACTGACGCAGACCTCTCAACTCCCCGGTCGGTTGAATCAATCGTGAAGCAGCTGTTAGACGATCGGGAGAAGAAGCAGTGGCGAGTATCATTACTGGTGAAGGAGGTAAAGATACGAGAGCAAGCCGAGAGGTTGGTGAAGTTCCTCCTCTGGTCTGACCCGGTAGTCAAGAACGCTCTCAGTGCTCAGCCATACGCTGCGTTGGCATGGTCCGGTGTTTCATTGGTTCTCCCCGTAGGTCAATGAATGTCCGACTACCAGGCTAATACTGACTTTACCAGCTACTCATGAGCGGCGTTACAAAAAATGAGGCTATGTTGAGAGGTTTCAATCTGATTGGCGATGTCCAAGTCTACTGGGATATCTGCGAAAAGACGTATCTCAGGTCCTCACATCAACAAAATTACCAAGACCTCATAGAACCCTTAGCCAAGGTCTATTCGCACATCATTGAATATCAGGCGCTCGTCATATGCCATCTCTCTAGAGCTCAACTCTCCCGTGCATGGCAGAACGTGGCTGGTTGGAATGATTGGGATGGAAAAGCAGCAAAGATTGATGAATTGAGCAAACAATGCAGTAGCTACATTTCTCCTCTCGAAGCAAAGGAACTCCGCCAGAATAGGGACAGTCAACTGCGACAGATGCAGGAGTCGCGGACCATCCTTGATGAAATTCGGATGGTTCTGGAAGCGGATAGTAAACTGACGCGGAGGAACTATGAAGACCAGAAGGAGCGAGATCTTCTTCAAGATCTCGCAGCGGACTATGAAGGCTACAAAGACTTCAACCCAACGAGGGTCCAGGGCACATGCGAGTGGTTCTTCAAGGACGACAGATTCCGCAAATGGCGGGACAGCAACACTTCTGGTCTCCTCTGGGTCTCTGCTGACCCTGGTTGTGGAAAGTCGGTCTTGTCGCGGGCTCTGATCGACGAGCGGCGACTGTCTACGAATGTCACAACATCGACTGTCTGTTATTTCTTTTTTAAGGACGGAGATGAACGCCGAATGTACGCTACTAATGCTTTGTGTGCAATACTCCACCAGCTTTTCACGCATGATCCCGCTAGTGGCCTGATAGGACATGCACTTCCTAGCCATAGGAACTATGGCAAAGGTTTAGCCCAAAACTTTTCCGAGCTGTGGCGAATCCTCATGGACTGCGCCGACTCACCAGATACTGGAGAAATTGTTTGCGTCCTTGATGCCTTGGACGAATGCAGTGAGCATAGCAGGCGGCAATTAATTAAAAAGCTGAAGGAGTTCTATTGCCAGCCCTCACGTCCAGCCAATCCACTCTCAAAGCTCAAGTTCCTGATCACCAGTCGCCCATATGACGACCTGGAGAGATCTTTCAAAGGATTCTCTGACACCACCGCGTATCTGCGTTTTGACGGCGATGAAAAGTCTGCGCAAATCAGCAAAGAGATCAATCTAGTCATTGATGCCAAGGTGGATGAAATTGCTCGTGATTTCGAGGAGGGTGACCGTCGAAAGATTTCTGAACAACTAAAGAGCATGGAAAACCGTACATACCTCTGGTTAAAACTCACATTCGACATCATTGAGCAGAGTCCGACTGAATATGGCAGGCGATGTGATGTGGAAACACTCCTCTCTGATCTGCCGTCCGAGGTATCTCAAGCATACGAAAAGATCCTGGGCCGAAGCAAAAACAAGATTAAAACAGAGACTCTCCTTCAGATCGTTCTGGCTGCGGCACGGCCTCTGACACTTGATGAAGCTAACGCAGCCTTAACGCAAGCTTTGCAGAAGCTACGGTTTATTTCTTATACTGAGCTGGAGTCAAGTCTATGGTCCCCAAAGGTCTTCAAGAGCATTGTGAAAAATCTATGCGGTCTCTTCATCAGCGTCTATGACTCGAAGTTTTCCTTTATCCACCAGACAGCGAGGGAGTTCCTCATCCATCCTGAACGAAAAGGCAAATGGCAAGGGCGGCTGAATATGTCAAAGTCGCACGGTAAAATGTCACTGGTCTGCCTCGCATATTTGTCATATCTGGACGGGCAGAGCCCAGTCACGGAAATCAAGGAGCAATTTCCGCTGGCGCAGTATTCCGCGCGGTACTGGATGGATCACGCAAGGCATGCCGAGACTCAGAAGGACGTCCAAGAAAGCATCTTGAACTTCTTCCAGCAAAGGGAAGCGTATGATGTCTGGGGAGATCTTTTTGACCCGGATCGTCTTGGGGATGAAGAACCGCGGCGATGTGTCAAGATGGCCACTCCATTATACTACGCATCCTTAGCAGGTCTCCAACGTACGGTAGAACTACTGATAGAGAAAGGCGCCGATGTGAATGCGCAGGAGGGCCGTTATGGCTATGCTCTGCAGGCTGCTTCTCAGGGGGGCTATAAGGAGGTGGTGCAGCTACTGCTGGAGAAAGGTGCTGAGTATGGTAATGCTCTATAGGCTGCTTCTAGTCAAGGCCATAAGGAGGTTGTGCAGCTACTGCTAGAGAAGGGTGCTGACATGAGTGCGCTGGGCAGCCATTACTTAGAAAGACCAATCCTATGATCGGTATGGAAATCAGACTGCCCATTAGTCACTTATATTTTCTAGTCTATATCCAAAACGTAGGTTTAGGAGGAGTGATAAATTTATAGTTTTCATTTTATCAACTGGATTCTCGAGATTTCCGGCATTTTTAACTCCCAAAAACATGTTGGTCCCAACTAGTCACCAGGTAAGTGAGGTTCACTGGGGCACTGAGCACATCCCCTAAGGCCTATCTCTTGCTGCGACTTTGTATCTCCGGCATTACACTCGGGATCTCTGTCACCTGACTGCCATGAAATTCCTGCTGTAGGACCACTGTGAATCACGTCTCCGTGGAGTAACTAACAGATTGGACTAGTGGCCTTATACTCACATTTATTGAGCGCGAGGAACTACTAAGAGTTGGATGTGAGAGCATGATGATCTATAGCAGCTTCGTCGAGTTTACAGTATATATGACATTTTCTGGGTTGTACGCTTGCTTTGGTAGAGATGCTAAGAGCAGGACAGGTCAATCTCGAGTATTTTTTAGCTAGTATATATGTGACGCCCAACGGCGCTCGGAGAAAAGGTACGGGGAAAGGCACAATGGCATCTCAATTCCTTGACTCTGCAGCGGAGAAGGGTCAGTCCAGTATTGCGAATCATGAAGCACTTTGGAGACCCGGGAGAAGCAGGGGATCATCATAACAAGAAAGGGACGAACATATAACCTTAATAGTAAAAAGGTTCTAAGTGCCAGCCATCATATCTTAGGATCTTGAACCAATCAAGTTGTAGAGTCTCAGGTATTGGGAGGAGCAAGGCTGAGGCTATGCTCCTAGTCATCCCTCACAGCCACTTAATACCACTCTTTTTGACTCCATCTCTTTCTTCATGTCTTCATCTGTCTATCTAAACAAAGCCTAATAATCACCAAATATGAATAATATACTTTGAATTCATTTGGACTGCAAAACAACTCATGGTTGACGTTTGGTAGCAAGGTCCCCTCCTGAGCCGCCATGTCGGATCCGCTGTCGGTGGTAGGAAGCGCTGCTGGAATCATCTCTCTCGGTATCCAGGTCATCGACAACATCATCATTTACTGCGACTCATGGAAGAGCTACGACAAGGATATCAGAGATCTTGCCCACAAAGCCAGTGGCCTATCAAAAACCTTGAAACACCTCGAGGATGTCCTTCAAGGTCGGCAGAATTTTGACTCGTTGTCTCAGAAGCAGATTGAAGACTTGATGACTGCGAGTAAAGTCACGATTGAGAAACTCAAAGAGATGACAGGCAAAATACCTTTTCCATCTGGTGGTTCGAAATCGGCCTTCGCGAAACGTGCACTCTATCCACTGCGGAAGCACACGTTGGTCGATGCTGCGAGGATGCTGGATAGCTTGCAGGCCAACATCAATACAGCACTGAGTGTGTGAGTCGCAGTATCACTTCCATTCTGATAGTATTAGTCTAATGGAATATGAAGGCTGCTATTACACCAAGGATCGGTGGCACAAAACGCTTTGACGCAAGACCTTCATATACGACATTCCATTCTTCAACATAAGCTTGCGGAGCAAAATGCTCGGCTCGAGAGAATGGTAGTCCCTTTACCTTTCGTGCTGTACTGAGCTAATATCAGGTGCAGGAATCTATGATCAGGCATTTGGTTGATAACAGACTTCAAGTGGCGCCAAGTCTGCTACGAGCGGTGCAAGATGAGAATTGCTATGCAGAGGCAGCGCTAAAAGGAGACCGCACAATGTGTCAGTCGACCTTTGCCCAGAATGTCCAAAGGTCTCCCGCAACAGCTGCGAACCATTCACCTGTTTGCGTCTGCCAAAATCTCAGGAACCAGTCCCAAGTCCTTAAAAAGAAGTTGCAGCTATGTAGCAGATTTTTGAGTTTCTCAATAACACTGACATTGTCAATAACCAAGGGAGCTGGTGGCTGTTCAATCAGTCCTACGCTGACCTACCAAGGAATCACCCCATATGGATTCAAGGAACTGATGTATGCCTACTTTCGCGACACAAGAAAAGGCGAAGGAACATACTCCGAGTGTTGCCACTACCTCATTCAGAACAAACTTGTTCGGCCGTCGGACATCGAAGCAGATGGGAGCACGATGTTGGATGTGAGGTTCTCCCACGGTACATAGACGGAGATTCTTGCTGATAATAAAGGATGAAGACTACTTTTCTTCAGATACTTACTGACTTGACCCTTACCGGCTGGAATTCGAAACTCGACGCTTTTCAAGAACCCATGAGATACTTGATTGGTGCGGGAGTGCCTGTAAGCATGGGAAGATATGGTACCTTCCTCGACTTCTTCGTAGGAAAAGCGGGAACGACTCAATCCTCTTACGGTCTGATATCAGAGCTCATTGATGCCGGAGGCTATATCACGGACAACGCTGTGACCCCTATCAATCAAGGCGCTATCCGTTTTATAATATCCCACCACCCTGAGGGTAAGCATCGTCACCTTCCAAGTACGTCAGGCCCTCGCTGATGTCAAAGCTGTCTTTCTTTCTCCTCTGGCGCGTCTCCTTATTCAGGGAGACGAAGACGGACTTGCAAACCTGGTAGCGCGCAGGCAGCTGACTGGGACTCACCTCATTGGAAACTGGTCCGCACTGGAGCTCGCTATCGACTGGCCCGCAGGGGTAAAGATCCTTCTTGGGATAACAGATGTCATCCCTAGAGATGTGATCTATTCGGCCATTGGAGCCAACTGCCTCGGCTCGTTAAGTCTTTTACTCGAGGCAGGCGTACCTTTTCACGCGGACCATATTGCATATAGTGTTCGTTATGCGAGTGACAAAGTGACAGACCTCCTGGTTGACGAGTTGATCGTTAGACGAAAGCGACTACGTGACTTTGCGATGAGTACTCTTCCCGAACATGTATGCCGTGATCTGGGATTGACAAACCACTCTCTACCCGATCTGAATGCGTTCAAAGTCTACGAAACACTTCAAAGAAAAGGCATAATTAGAGAAAGAAGACTGGATCCGTGGAGGGCCCGACCTTATATTCGAGGACCCGACTCTCAGCCAAAACTCGAGGATCATTATGACTCCGTCTTCCATCAAGTTGGGCTGTCCTGTCAGGTTATGCAAAAGCTGTATGATGCTGGCTTGACCGATATCGACACGCCTGACACGGATGGACGGACACCGTTGATGTGCACAACCGAAGCATTGTCGCTAGGTCCATTTCTGGATAGAGCCAGATGGCTGATTTCGAAAGGTGCGAATCCTAACCGGCTTCTGCCGGGCACAGCTACTCCCACAATGCACAAAATCGTCAGCACCAGCATGGTTCTGATTCAGGATCTCGCTTTTGTCGCTTCGAAAGGAGTGATACCCCAGTATGTGGATATCCAACTCGCATGCATAGATCGGGAAAATCGAGCATTTCTGATAAAGGCAATCACGGAGAACAAGCACGATGGCTGCAGGTGCGCTTGCTCAAAGGATGGATGCACGCCACTCTCAGTCACTTTACGAAACCTAGCGAGAACCTCCTTGGGGAACTCAGCGGAACTGGCACTTCACATTGCATTGAATCTGCTCCAGCTCGTACCCCCATCCTCTGATGTAGCCGAAACATTTATTCGACTGATGACCTTTGAGGATCTGGACCTCGCTCACACCTGCTGTGATTGGGATGATGAAGCCGAATCTGTCCAATTTCGTCAAGATCCAGATGTCATAGAAAAAGAGCAAGAAGAGGCGATTCATGCATTCGAAGAATTAGTTCAAGGATTCATGGACCAGTACAACAGGCTCGGTCTGCCTCTGGTGGAATTTCTGCGACAACATTGGTGCGTACGGATGCAGGATTATCTCCAAGGGCAGACTCCCTCCGACGAAGAGTTAGGCCAGATAAAAGAGCTCGGTGTCGAAATTCTCCCCGGTTTACCATTCACATCGAACTCGTGGTGCGTTTTGATGCAGCCGAAGATCACGGAGATTGTCAATACCTAGACTCCTCTAGTCGTACCGGAAGAGACCGAGAATTCCGTATGGCGTTTCTAACCGCCAGCAGGTCCCAGTTATGGAATGGCCTACATAAGCACCTCACAATACACTTCATCATAAGTCATAAGACGATGGCATTCGTAGCTAGCAATCCCATTGCCCCAGTCGTCACCATCTCATCACCATCACCATTCATAGCCAACCCCAGTATGCAAAGCATCTCAGCAAGGACACAGCCAATCCACCGCCAAAAACAAAGTATCCAGCTCGAAGACCGCATCGCTGACTGCCACATTGCATCGTTACATCTGGCGAGGAGGCTGGCAGTCGTCCATCTGCGAGAGCTATTAGCATCAAATTCGTCTCGAGTATCGCCGAGGGAGGCATACGTGGTAAGGAAGGCAGTAGCACCAGCCGTTTCTGCAACCGAAGTAGCGAGGACAGTCGCCGTTGGCATCGCATCGAGGATGTTTGGTGAGAGAGCCGTCGTTGTCGAGGTCGGTGTCTATGACTCGGTCAGCAGGTTTAAAGGCGTTGTGGGCTGAGGGTGGGAGTTAAGTACTGTCGCCACGAGCAGTGAGGTTTCCATCGACGGTGACGGGAGTAGCGAGGCCGAGGCCGAAGAGGGAGAAGAGGAGGATAGCGTTGAGCTTCATTTTGAGATGGTTGTTGTTGATTGTGGTTGTGGTGTGTTTTGTGTGAAGGTGTGAGGTTGAACGAAAGATGGAGGTTGGAGGATAGAAGGATGGTGAGTGACCAAGAAGAGAGAAGAGATCGATGGGGGAGAAGGGGGTTTATATAGACAGTGCAAGACAGTGATAGTGAATATACAAATGAGAGTAGAAGTGGCTGGAAACGGCATATTCCGTCTACAGATGTTGAAGTGTGAATGATCTTACGGCTTTGCCAAAGTATATCTGCTGGATGCCATTCACCTTTACAGTATAATAATCCTTGTTACCCCTTAAGGCAGCAAAGTATCACCATCTAAGTGGTATCTAATACTAGCTCCTCTGTATCTAACTCTAAACTTCTCAGTTCCACCCATTATACCATCAAGTCCAACATCCCAATCCCCCTCTACACTCTCTCCGCTCAGTTTGTTAGAACCTTATGAATCTGCGCAAGTCGTAGGTCTGTAAAGCCTGTGAGCCAAATCAATACAGTCCAGTGTACTCATCCTCTGGCACGGGACTGCCACTATCAGAGCATACGCGCACTCCCTGACCATCTGACTTTCTAGCCCACCCTTCCCCAATCCCAACGGCAGGATCGTTTGGATCCATTTCCGACGGCAGTGTTTTACGCAGGGGCGATTCTAGTAATAAGCGCATATAATCAGTTACTCTACTAGTCAATTATCAATTAATAGCACAGTGCTTTGTCCCCTAATTTTACGACATTTCCCAATCAGGCAATATAAGAAGTCCATTCAATGAAGTCCATTCAATGATTTAGCGAAAGTGAGACAAGAAACTCCAATATGATCAATCAAACCATAATGAAAAGCAGCATCCATCTCCTTCATCAACCAACACTTACCCAACGTAACTACCTAGTTGCAGGTGCAAACTTTCTTGTCGGAGCACTGTCCACCAGGCTTTCCGATGTAGCTGCAGTGATCCTCACAGCAGAGTCCTCCCCAAGGGTCGGGGAAGCTGCAGCAGATACTGCGCTTATCCAAGGTAACATCTCTGGTATCCACCTTCTTCACAACATCCTCGACACCCATGTTGTTCAGGACCTCACGCAGGGGCTCGTCTCCGTCGATCACCTCGTCGCTGCGCTTGTTGTTGGGGTAGCAGGCGCAGATGTCGTAGCCGGGGCAGCCGTCGCGGGGGAGGCAGCGGCCGCCGTGGGGGTTACCCTGGCGCACGCAGACGTTGTTGCAGGTGGAGTCGCCGCCGAGGAGACAGGAGATGGAGTTATGGCAGAGGGCGGAGGCCAGGGTGGCGCTCGCCAGGAGGGGAGTAATAATGTTGGTGAAACGCATTGTGTTCTTTGTGCTGTTAGTTTGGTAGGAGATTGGACTTGAAGATGCCCGTACCTTGATTGCTTTGGAGAGTGTAGACTTGATAGAGTAGACTTAATAGATTGGGTTGTTCCTTGTCATGAGAAGGCGAGAATGCCCTCGTCGAGGTGCTGCCTTTATACCTCTCTGCCAGCAATCATTACTCCATCCGGTATGTGTAGACTCTCGTATTTACCCTCATGAATTGCCTTGATTCAGTATCCAAGTCTGCTAGATTCCTTGCTGAATGCGTGATGCCTTGACAAAGAGTTTCATCGATGTGACGTTGGGTAGCGCAACCCTCGTATTCAGCCAAAAGCAGTATATCGAAGCCATTCACCTCCTTGCAGACTGCAGCTGAATGACTTTTTGACTCCAAGTATAGAAACATGAGTTTGGGGGCAACATGTCCGATTTTCTTCCCTTGGCCCATGACCGATCAGCAAACCAAGAAGGGATACGAGGTGCGAGACGACGATATTCATAGATTGCCCCATTCACGTGGTGGGATTTTGTCATATCATTGTAGGGTTCTCCACAGTATCTCCAGATCCGAGACGTTGATTCAAGGGGAAATACGAGGATGTGGCTTGATGAGGTGGCGATCATCCGTGAGGCGTAAAGCCTATTGTAACAATGGCCTGTTCGTTCATCGAATCATTCGCATAGCTGGATGCACAGAGAATTCTGCTGACTCGTGCATTTATTGTACCAATGCTTGGCGCTAGTTGGGGTCCAAAAATGGCTCATTCTCATTGATGCATTATCGCTCGTTGAGGATGCCTAAAGGAGTCAGCATGAGACGATAGATGTCATGTAGACACTGTCTTGACGATCGTCTCGTACTTGAGGAACAGGAAGGCTGCCGTCACCGTGATGTCCTGGTGAATTTGTTGTTGTGAGGCATTCTAAGGCACGAGACTGTTGCCTCCTCGGTGCACTGGGTGACTTGGCCCACAATCAGTTTGACAGTCGTCTCCAGCGTCGAAATTCTCTTTATCGTATCTTATAGATCAGCTTAGCGTACGGAGGGTAGGGTAGATTCCTGCAATCCTTGAAGAACATCTTTGTATTAAGTAATCCCTAACTAAAGACAAAACTACAAGACATCCTCTCTGACTTCCTCGCTCGCAAGATCAACCTTTGTCTGCGGAAACTTTCTCGCAGAAACCTTGTTCTTGAACAAGATATCCACCTCTGCAAATGTCCGGTTCTTCGTCTCCGGGACCCGGAAGTACGCCCAGACAAGACCGAGCCCCATGATCCCACCAAAGAAAAACCCGCACTTGGCTCCCCAGTCCCATGCCGCCTGCTGCATCATACGCGGCGCCAGCTGGCCGTATATCAAGACAGCGACGTTATAAACCGCTCGCGCGAGACCGACGCTCTTTGTCCGCAGAGCGTTCGACGGGATTTCGGTGACGATAGTGTAGATGATGGGACCAATAGTAATGAAAAAGACGAAGTACTCGATCAGCAAGATGGTACCGATCCCGTATCCGATCTTGGGATGCGCCTTGCGGCTGACTATCCCCAGGAAGCCGATAAGGATAGTTGTCGCCGCCATGAAGAAGGTTCCAGACAGGAGTAGCGTGCGGCGTCCCACGCGCGGGACCAGACACCACGCAACACAAACCCCTACGATGGCTAGTGCATACTCGCCGATACCAAAGTCGAAAGATGAGGAAGCAGGCAGGCCGGACTGTTCAAGAAAATAGACAATGTACGCCACCAGCGGGGCGCAGAGTTCCTGGATGAGGTAGGTGAAGACGGTGATTTCCGTGCGGCGGCGATCGACCCCCTTGAACATATCCCAGTAGGAGCTGGACGCGTTCATCTCATCCTCGATCTTGACCGTGTGCAGCATCATGGCTAGCGTGTCGGCTATTTCCTCTTCGCTTGCGTCCTTGGTACGCAGCCGGCGGAGTGACTTGGTAGCGTCCTCGGTGCGGCCCTTGCGGATCAGCCACCATGGCGATTCTGGGGCGAGGTAGATGCCGATGGCAAGGGGGATGGGTAGAGCCCACTGCAGCGCAAAGGGTATCCGGTACGCCCATTCGCCAGACATGCTCAGGAACCCACGCAGGACACAAGTCCCCGTAAGGTAACCGATACTCCAGGCCAGCGAGACCAGCATGGTCAGGTAGGGACGCAGCACGTTAGGGCATACCTCGGCTGCGTAGGTGGTGGTGATGGTCTGAAAGACACCCCAGGGCAGACCCAGGAGGACTTCGGCGCCGATGTACATGTAGATGTCGGTTGCAAAGAATTGCAAGAAAATAAAACACGCCATGAGGAAGAGCGAGCCCATCATCAGCCAGCGGTAGCCGAACCAATCGCACAGCAGACCATTAAGCAGGAGACCGACAATCTCTCCAGCATTGACTCCATTGCTAACGGCGGCTTGGAGGTTTGCTGGGACCTGGTAGGAGCCGTTTTTGGTGAGCACGCCGTATCTCCTCTGAAAGGCCGGGAAAGCCATAAAGCCGCTGACGAAGGAATGGTCGAAGCCTTCCATGATGAGCGCAGAGGAGAACCAGATGGACCAGAAGACCGCCTTGGGGTACTTGCGCAGACCCTCCATCAGGCCCATGGCGTGCTCATCGTCGGCGGCTTTTTGCGCGCCCTTGATAACGTCTTCGGCTACGACATAGTGTTCCTCGTCTTTCTCCCGGATCACCGTAACGGTGGTGGGATCTGTCACGTCTTCTTGGTGGGCAGCCATTTTGTACGCGCGAAAATGTCAATCAAGCATGATCTTTGTCCACGAAGCCAAGGGAGACCTATCTTTATAAGCCTCGCCAAGTAGAAGCTTGTGGCCCTTCTCGTGCCCATTCCTTGTGGCTTTCGCCCCTTCTCTGTGGTGGAAAATCCGGGGTAGTGGAGCCACTCGCTGATAGACTTTGCGGGGAAACGCCCTTCGGCACAGTAAACACCGAAAAGAATAAGCCACAAACCTAATATGGCATCATCCCATATGAACGAGAGGGACCGCGGAGACTTGTTCCTTTCCTCGGGAGGAGATAGGCCGATCGGGAAGACTACAAGTGAGTGGCGCACCTATTTGTCTCGCCCAGATGACCACCACATAGTAACGGAGTCAAAAGTATCCATCATCCACCGAAGGTTAATCAACAATGACTGGCAATCTGCGGTGGCTGACTGACTATGGCCATGATTCACTGGGGGCTGGGATCTCCTTTGGTATGCCATGGCCAAAAGGTCTGTATCAGCCTGGTCAGTCTTTTGTTATTGAGGAGAATGGTCGGGAATACGCTATAGATTCGAGAGAAATTGCCTACTGGGCAGACGGGTCGCTCAAATGGACGGCACACTCAGTCAGTGGGCAGGTTGGGTACAGCGAGGAGTACACAGTCAAAGGCTCCTCCAATTCTAAGGACAACGATGCTGGTGTTGTCATCGAGGAAGGCGATAGTATCACAGTCACTACGCGCCTTGGGCTGCAGGTCAAATTTGCACGCTCGGGAAATTCGTCCTTGTTCGAAAGCCTTTCGCTGCATGGCCGCTGTCTGTGTTCTGGCGCCACTCTTGTCGCGTCCATCAATGGCAAAGAGTATTCGGCCATTGTCAGCAAGGTTGGAGTGGAGAATGCTACGAAGTCCAGAGCAGTCATCAAAGTCTCTGGGACGATGGCCTCGCCTGACGCGGAGCACCTCCCATTCGATGTGCGTGTCTATGTATACTCCGACGCGTTACCTATCAAAATTCTGCACTCTTTCGTCCACGATCTGGACGCAGATGAACCTCTGACCTCACTGGGAATTCGTTTCTCAGTCCCTTTGGAGAATACGGAGCTTTATAACCGGCACGTTCGTTTCGCAGGTTCCAATGGAGGCATCCTCAAGGAAGAAGTCCAAGGACTGTCTGGATTACGACACGGCCCAACAGTCACCAACAGGATTGATCAAACAGCAGGACGAGCCGTCACTCTCAAGCAAGAAAAGTGGTCCAGAACTGATCTCCAACAAGGTCTCTCATACATTCCGTCATTTGACTCCTACACTCTCTCACAGCTGTCCTCCGACGGCTTCACCATCAAGAAACGAACAAAAAAGGGCTGCTCCTGGGTCAAGGTAACCGGCGGTGGTCGCGCAGACGGAACCGTGTATCTAGGCTCCGCCAGACACGGCGGCATGGCTGTTGGCATGTCCGACTTCTGGGAACGGTACCCGACTCAGCTTGACCTGAGCGAGCTCACTCAGCGCGAGGGTGCGATCACCGTGTGGGTGTATTCTCCCCTTGCAGAACCGCTCGATACTTCCCCATACCATGATGGACTCGGGCTGGACTCGTACGAGAAACAGCTGCATGCACTCGACGTCACATACGAAGACTACGAACCGGGCTTTGCCACTGCCAACGGTATCGGAAGGACGAACCAATTCTTCCTCAGGCCGTACACATCCACCCCTTCCAACCAGGAACTCGGCTCTTTCTCGGCTCTTGTGAGGAACCCTCCCCGTCTAGTCCCAACAGCCGAGTACATGCACTCCACTGGCGTCTTCCACGGGTGCTGGTCACCCGCCCACAAACAGCCCGCGCCACCGCAAGAAACGGCCATCGAGCACAACCTCGAACTTCTATTCAACCACTACCAGAAGCAGATAGAGCAGCACCGCTGGTACGGCTTCTGGGACCACGGCGATGTGCAGCACACGTACGACCCCTACCGGCACGCCTGGCGCTACGACGTAGGCGGCTTCGCATGGGACAACTCGGAGCTCTCGACCGATCTCTGGCTATGGCTGTACTTCCTCCATACCGGGCGCGCGGATGTCTTCAAGATGGCCGAGGCAATGACCCGACACACCAGCGAGGTGGACGTCTACCATGCAGGCCAGTTCAAAGGTTTCGGCACGCGACATGGCGTCCAGCATTTCAGCGATAGTTCGAAGCAGCTACGGATCTCGAACGTGCTCTATAGACGGGTATACTATTACCTGACTGGCGATGAGCGCACAGGCGATCTGATCTCCGAGCTGCGGGATTGTCAATTCACCCTGCTGACTCTGGACTCGCACCGTAAGGTGCAAGCGCACGCCGATGTCCCTGAGGGCTTCGCCATGACGAACATCGGTCTTGACTGTGGCGCACTCGCGGCATCATGGTTGACTGCCTGGGAACGACGGACTGAAGGCTGGAAGCATTGCCGCGATCTCTTGATCAAGTTGCTAGACGGCATCGCTGGCCTCAAACACGGCATCGGCAATAATGCCATCCTACTGAACCCAACCACGGGAGAGATCCGAGAATGCCCCCCGCCAACGCCCGAGTACGCCATCTCCCACCTCTCCATGCTCTTCGGGTTCCCCGAGACAGTTGCGGAGCTTCTTGACTACGCGCGTGATGCGCACCCCGCCACAGTAGACAGGTTTATGGCCGTATGGCTCTCCTATTGCAAAGCGTATAATGGGGACGCTGAAGTCCAGCGTAGAGAATTCGGGTTCGAGTTCCCGGATCATGCAACTTGGCGACAGAGTCATTCTACGCTTACGGCGTTTGCGGCTGTTCAGCTGAAGAGCGAGGAGCTGGCTCGCGCGGCTTGGGACCAGTTCTTCCATACAGACGGGTATACGGAGGATCATGACTGGAAGGTTGTTGAGATTGCGCCGCCGGAGTACTTTACGCATGGAGAGGAGGCTGCTTGGATTACGACGAATGAGGCAGCGAGGTACGGCGTGTCTGCTATTTTCAATCTGGCGAATATCAGGGAGTATTTGTCGTAACCCGCTTTCTTAGATGACCTCAGGTCTTCAAATAATTCATCAGTAAAACTACATCCTCAGGTCAAACAAGCCCAAACTATTCCTCTAAATCCTCCTTCTCTTCCGATTCCTCACCTCCTCCTCATGCCAACCAACTGTACACTCTTTCTCCCCATAGTGCCTCCCACAACACCCATACACAAACCCCTGAGGATGATCATGCCGATTCTCCTCCGTGTCAACCTCCTCATCCCAGAGATCAATATTCTCCCAGTACTTCTCATCCTCTACTGCCTCCTCTGTAGCAACATTAGCATCGCAAACACACAGGAAAATACAATATACATACCAGGATGAAAACGACAACTCTCCCTAGAGTTCTTCGTAACGTCATACTCCACCTCGCAGTTCACACACACCGCGTACCGTGGCCGGACCTTAGCCCCAGCCCCAGCCCTGGCTCTCTTCTTCGACTTGAGCTGAGCGGGTCCGGGCTCGCCTGGGGCTGGTTGAGCTGTGTCTGCGTCTACCTTGGCGTTCGCTTCGCAGTCAGACCCGCAGTTACAGTTAGAGTCAGAGTCAGAGTCACCCTGCCTGGGGACCTGCTCCTCGCTCACGAGAAGGCAATCGGAGACGATTGGGAGAGCAGCTGGGAGAAGCCGGCATACGTCGCGGATGATATGCCGTAGTCGCGACGAGGGAGCGGCGTTGAGGGCTTGGTTGAATTGCTCGAGGAATTCGTCGGGGTTTGTGACGTTGAGAGTGGACATTTTGCGGATTCTGGCAATTTCTATCCTGGGTATGGTTGCGGGTTCTCGTATTGGACAGATGGTTTATGTTTTTGAGACGCGTATATTGGTGTTGTGGTGCGTGAGACGGTCTGGTCTTGGCGCTATTTACCTTACTTGTACGGAGTCCGTGAACTACGCATGGGAGGTCCTACAGGATTGGGTGATTGTGATAGAGATCTACGGTGCGGTAGCGTGGACTGAAGATGATTGCCAACGCGCTCATGACGCGAAGGGCGGAGTATCATTTTTGTAGGCATTATACTAGCTGGGCCCATTCCAGCATGCAGGCATAGTTCTATCTCTTTCCCATACATATGATCCACGTTATTCTTTAGTCTGCCAAACGCCAGAAACAAACATTGAAATAACCAACCCAACATCTAGCTGATGCCTTTTACCGGTATCAGCTCCCCCAGCACAATCTAATGGAGGGGGATTTTAATCTCTCTGTGGCTCAGATCGTGGCGATCCTTGAACACCTCGGTGATCTCCTCAAGGCAGCCGGCAGAGGCAGCGAAGAAGCCCAGGAAGGTCTTGCTGGGAGCCAGGACTCGGCTGAGATACTCGGGGTGGAATTGCACACCGACGAACCACCTGTGGTCCTTGAGTTCGACAATCTCCATACGCTTGCCGCTGTCGTCCTTGCCGACAAAGGTCAGACCAGCCTGTTCGAGCTGGTCGACGAGGTCGGGGTTAACCTCGTAACGGTGACGGTGTCTCTCCCAGATCTCCTGCTTGTCTCCGTACAGCTTCCGCAGACGGGACCACTCGGTGCCGGGCTGGAAGTGGGTGGCCCGCTTGCCGAGTCGCATGGTGCCTCCCATCTTGGTCTTGTCGATCTCAGGCATGTAGACGATCGCAGAAGGCTCGCAGTTCTCATGGAACTCCTCACTACCAGCCCCAGTCAACCCGCACACATTGCGAGCGTACTCAATCACGGCCACTTGCATACCCAGGCAAACACCCAGGTAGGGAACATTGTTCGTACGGGCCCATTGGGCACTCTTGATCATACCCTCGGTACCACGCTCGCCGAAACCGCCCTGAACATAACATTAGAGTCATTCGTAAAGTGTATACGGAGAAAACTTACAGGAACAAGAATTCCGTTGGCGGTTGAAACCGAGTGCCACGCCTTGTAGTACTCGGCCGGGTTTGTGTCCTTGTGCTCGTCCTCCAGGTGAGAGGACTCGACCCAGATCAGATCGAGCTTCTTCTTGCAATGCATGGCAGAGTGCTCGAGCGCCTTGCTCACGCTCATATAAGAATCATGCAAAGTGGTGTACTTGCCGACAAGGGCGATAGAGACAGTCTCAAAGACACGGTCCTGGCTAATGGCAAGACCTTGCCATTCCTGCCAGATCACCTTGCCATGCTCGATGAGCTTGGGATCCTTCGGAACCGAGTCAATGTGCAACAGCTCTTTGATGGTGTTGAGGAAGCCCTGCTTCTCTAGGAGAATTGGCACCTGATAAGTGGTCGACACGTTGTGAACTCCGACAACCTGATCCCGCTCCACCTGGCAGGCATTGGCGATTTTCTGGATAGTTGCCTCTTCAAGAGGGGTTTCGCAGCGGCAGGCGATCAGATCCGGCCTGAGACCAGCACTGCGAACATCGCTGATGGCTCTCTGAGTAGGCTTGGTCTTTTGCTCCGAGCCGATCAGAGGGACGTAGCTGACGTGAATCTCCAAGAAGTTGTTCCTGCCGGCCCGTCGTTGGAGCTGGCTCATAGCCTCAACAAAAGGTGCACTTTCAATGTCTCCAACAGTACCACCCAACTCGATGATGCAAACGTCGGGTTCCCGCCCGGACTCATCCACGGGAACCCTGGCAACCCGTTCTACCCAGTTTTGAATCTCATTGGTGAGGTGCGGCACGATCTGAACTGTCTTTCCCAGATAGTCGCCGCGACGCTCCTTCTCGATGACGTGTTGGTAGATCTTTCCAGTGGTAATGTTGTTATCCCGGCCGAGAGTGACTCCGAGGTAGCGCTCGTAGTTTCCGAGGTCGAGGTCGGCCTCACCTCCGTCGTCGAGAACGAAACATTCTCCGTGTCTTTGATGCGTCAACGTCAATTCCAAAGAGATCAGGTGAGCATAGTAGGTGAGACCAACTCTAGAGGGTTCATAAGACCGGCATCCGGATTGAGGTATGGATCAATCTTGATACTCGAGACGGCAAGACCGGCAGTCTTGAGCAGCAACCCGCAACTGCTTGCGATGATGCCTTTACCGACACCAGAAATGACACCTGCCAAGAATCAGAGAAAGCGTCATAGGAAAAAGACACGGAAAGATAATTACCTCCAGAGACCAGAACGTACTTCATCTTGGCTAATTGAGATCAGACAGTGTTATTTCAATGGTAGCCCTCCTGGTAAAGACCAGGGAAGGGGGGGAAGAGAAAAAGAGAGGAAGAAAGGTTACGGCGGGTCCACTGCAGTCTATGAAAAAAAAAAAAAAGTGGATATATCACGTGCTCCGATCTCAGCAACTTATCTTATCGCCAATAATCTGGGGAACTCAACAGGCAACCATCGACGATCTTGCAGGCAACAGGACGAATATGACTCATGATAGAACACTAAAATTCCAGAGAGGGTAAGGTCAAGTGTTCTGCAATACTCTATCGGAATATGGCCTTATTCAAAGCGGATTGTGACTTATACGTCACGTGGCGAAGCTCTCTCTGGATACAAGTAGGCAAGATCTCATGCTTTGATATTGAATACACTTGCATTCTAGGAATGATATGACCTTCTTTCAAGTCTATCTGCTTTTGGTACATGTGCAATGTAATCTGGTTCCTGTATGAACAAAAGAGAAGAAAAATTATGCGTGATCTTCGCCCGGCCAAACCAAATCAAACCCACGTGAAACAAGAAAGACAGTTTGTGAAAATACAGAAACATAATATATTTTCAAGTCAACGCAGGAGACAAAAGAGAGCCAAATGTTCGCTATGAAAACAAGACAATGCAAATCATTGCGTCGACGGCTGAAGGAATTTGGGCCATTTATCGGCCTGAGGGATATAGACGCGACCAATGTTCTCGTCGAGGTCGAGCAACAGCTTCAGAGCGTTTCTTGACCTCAGATAAGGGAGAGGCGCTTTGGCACCCTGTAACCCAACGCCGGGCTCAACATGCCCCGAAGGAGTGACCTCAACTTCAGTGCCGGGCATGGGAAGCCATTTCTGGAGGAGTTCATAGGCAGCCAGGGTGAAACCGAACTGCGGTGACGAACGAACGATACGAGCAGGACCACCCTTGAAGAAGGCCTTGAAACCTTCGTCCCTCCAGATCGTGGCCGCACAATGGCGCAAGCCATTGTAACGAACGTCTCCTTTGCGAGCTTCGACTTGCAGACGGGTCTTGATCACATCGCAGGGTGTGGTAAGATAAGCGGCCGGCATACCGGCAATGGCACCGGCAGTGAGCAGCTGCACAATGCCAAGTCTGTGGGTTTTAGACTCGCCGAAAACGTCGCTCTTCAGATGGGCATAGGTCGGGAAGTAGATGGCAGAGAAGGGAACTAGAGTCCAAAAACGTCAGAAAGCATATTCACAAAAGTAGAAGGAGCGCGTCGGTTCGTTCTTACCATCACGGAGCAAGCAAGCGCTGGCACCCTTGTACAATCCCATCAGGCCCAGATTCTTCACAATCCACATGGCCGAGCGACGGGGAGCTCCCTCGACAGTCTTGGCAATCTCACCCTGAACCTGCAGGCGGATCTTGACAATCTCGAGGGGATTTGTGAAGATCTAATAAAGAGCGAATTAGAACAAGCTTCCAAAGTAGGCGGAAATCTCAGTAAAACTTACAACTTGGCAACCACCAGCAGTACCACCGGCGAGAATCTCATAGGGATACCAGATCTTGCCGTTTTCCTTGTTKGTGAAGTGGCCACGGACGAGATCGTTCACGGTCAGCTTGATGGCCTTTTCCGGAGCAACACCGATCAATTGAGGCAGGACACCGGAATACAGGCCTAGGAAGCCCTCATTACGAATGACTTTTCTGAAACAATCAAGCGAGTTGTTGTACAGTCTTTCGCCAACACGCGTCGAACGTTGGTTCTGCATGCGTGTCTTGACGAGATCGATGGGGTAAACCATAAAGGCGCCGAAAGCGCCTGCAATACTGCCAAGCGCGAAATGGTGGACCGATTCCAAAACGCTGTGCAACACCGACCGAGTCTTTTCAGCTGCGATCTGAGCAGTTGTTGTCGCAGTGGAGACGGCCTGTCCAGCCAGAGCCAAAGGCATACGCCAGGAGGCATCAACGACCTTGGCGAAATCCTTCTGAGAGAGTCGGCCGGAAGGCGCATCGAGGCCAGCAAAATGGAATAGGATATCCGCTTCCATTGGTGTGAACAGCGAGAATCGCGTAATGCGAGCAGCTTCGTTGAGGAAGTCGGCGCGCGTGATCTTGCCGTCGTCGCTCTTCTGGGTGGCTTCGCGGACAATAACGTCGATCATATCCATTTCACGCATGATATTCTGGAAAGCACGAACGGTAGCGTACGAGATCTTGGTGCCCGCTGAGATGTTGCACAGACTGGGAAGGTTTTCCAGGACATAGTCTGACAGCTTGTGTTTCGAGGTCTCGAGGATGATACGCTGGAAATCTTCGGGCTCGATGTAACCGTCACCATCCTTGTCGAAGATGTGGAAAGCTTGCCGAATGCGCTCGCCCTGCAATCCTCGGAGCATCTGGGCGAACTGGGGGTAAGTCATGTCGTGCCGGGCCTTGCTCCGTCCGGAGTAGAGGGAAGCCCATTCCGAATTCCAATCGAAAGGTATACTGTCACTGCTCTTGTTCATATTGTACAGGTTCTTGAATGTGTCCCACTTCACTGTGCCTGTTCCATCCAGGTCGAAGAGTCGAAAAGCGATCTCATATTCGGCGTCGGGTTTGGTCAGGAGGTTTTCGAAGGTCGCCCAGTCACTGAGGCTGAGTTTACCGGCTCTTCGCTTGTCGGCGACCCTGAAGAGGAGTCCATAGTGTTCGCGCTTGATTTTGTGCTATCAATTGCAAAACGCAAGGATGTTAGTCATATTTTGGAGTTCAATCGCGGATGACCAGCGCGATGACACATCGCATAATAGGCAAAGAATCAGAGGGAAAACAGGCCGCGAAACTCACATAATCCTCATGCTTTGGCGCAATAGCATTGATAAAGTCATCCTCAGTCATATAAAACTCGCCAGTACTCTCATCTTTCCGTGCATGATGGAAGAAATGATGCTTCACCTGTTGCGACAGCCGGGGCTCTTCTGAGCTGCCGAGCAACGACTCCTTGACGGCTTCTTTGACGTTCATTGTATCATGCAAATATCACACAGAGATCACTGAGCCAATGCAACCAATTCGCTCGACGATCCAAAATCCAAGAAGAAGCGAAAGGGAAGGGAGGTCTGAGAGACTCCAATGTGGGTAAGAACGGGGTTATGAAGGGGTTGGGACCAGACAAATTGTGTGGAGAAACAGAATTACTAGGACAAAGAGGGAGAAGAGAAGGGCAAAAAAAATGGGGAGCCAGATGACAACAGATTGATCCGCCACTTATGCAGTTGAAATAATAAATTATACAATGCAGATCCGAAGTGGTTCTAAATTCTTCTATCTTGTCTACGAAGAGATCTTCTTTTTTCTATCTTGGCTTTCTCTCATAAGCCGGCTAAAAAGTTTTCCTTGGAGGATATGAGTGATTATGTGCCTTGAGAATGAGGCGCGAATAGGAAAAAGCAAAAGAAAAAAATAGAAAAAAAGGAACAAGCGCTTCACCGCCTCTGGAACGGGTAAATTACCCGGTGAGTGGTCGGACTTGGGACCGAATACTTTATTGCCTCAGGCCACGAAGCCAGTCGCTTCTCCGCAGTATGATCGTTGACCAACTCCCGTCTGCTTGGAATGTCTAGAGTGTTCTTTTATCTTCTACAGCATGTCACACAGATCTATATCGGACCTTTTATAGCAGCAAGGCATGTCTTCATCCTAAGCAGCCATTCGCATGCCACAAGGCAGGGGCAGAAATACTCCTGATGGGAAACCACGGTAAACTCCGGAACGCACGATATCCACTGATTCGATAACCACCCTAGAGAAAAACCCGCCAGAAGATCTCGCAGGCCGAGGGTGTAGCAATAACCGTGACTATACTTAGGCCTGTATATATGATCATTTGAATTATAGGGAAATATGCAAAGAATTATGATGTCTCGTAGACTACCTTACGGAGTAAAAACCATTCCAAGAGTCAGGTTATCCCTTGTATCTTCTACCTGGTTTCTGGAAGAAAAGCACGGGGTCGGAGGTCTATCACATGACACACTTGTCAGAGTGGCACATTTGATATTCCTGCCCACAAACTCGGCCCGATGTGGGAGTCGCGTTCTTGGTCTCGTCTGTCGTCTCCGTCTTCGGTGCGGAGTAAGTTAGCGCAGCGGGTCCAGAATTGGAGAACTTCCAATTCCAGCTCATTACTGACTCTGGCTGTACAAAGAAGATACAATACGTCGTCTGATTGCTGAAAAGCACTTCGTACGAGCTGCGGAGTACGAAGCAAAAGCAAATGCATTGTACATTTTATGTACCGACAATTTCTTAAACGAATAAGTGTTCGACAAGTCATCCAACCCCTGCTTCCGGTAGGTGGTCACCAAGGTGTAGGACTATGCCCGCGGGATTTACCCCAATGCAGCTCACCGGCAGGGAGCGCTCAGTCGATTCGGTGCATGAGGTTTGCTAGGATCAATGATGTGTAGTGCATTAAAAGACAGGGTGATTCATTAGTTTGCATTAGCTTATCGATAACGTTGTACTATCAACACCTTATTCAACTGTCTGCTGGAGTTCAGATCCTGCAGATTCTGCGAGTAAGTGTACACAGGCATCCTTGGTCTGGATATTGGGCCAAGTAGCTACTTTGATTGTAACTCTGTATGACTGATTATACCTGAAACGTCCCATGTCATTGTCGATGGTGTCAGCTGGGTCCTTCAGTATGTATGTCCAATATATATTCTACCTTCCTGAATTTCCAAACTGAAGGTCAGACTATGGACTTTTGAGGCTTTAGTTTGACATTCTTTCAGGGGGCGGCGTATGCCTCTGGACTGAGCTCATAATAATGTTGCCTAAGATATAAAGAAAGAATATAATCGACTGGCTCTGAATCACTATTGCTCCGGTTTCTCAATGCGAAGCAACTTGAACAGTACCCGCTCCACCGGCAGCAAAATCAACATGGCATGATTGAATCTATATGCCGTCAAGGCCACCCAGACACCGACGAGGGCATCCAAAAGGAAATGGTTAGCCGTTGCGATAATTGTCACGCCCATCATCAGGGGCCAGAGAGGCGCAAGCACGCGAATGATCCCGTGCGGGCTGTATCGCAACAAGCATAGAGCAACGAAAACAGAGTTACCAAAGTGCAGCGAAGGCATTGCCGCAATTGTGAGCTGGAACTTGTTTTGTGTCCAAGGGGATCCGGCACTGTTGTCATGCAGCATATCGACGAAGCCGTACTCCTCCGGCAGTAGTCGCGGCGGAGTACATCGCCAAAGCGTGAGGGTCGTAAACGCTATCACATTTTCGAGAGCCAGAGTGCGGCGGACTCCTTGGTACTTTTCCCTTGGGAAAGAGGTATATCCATAGACGAGGAAGATGACGCCTAATACAATGTGCGAGTAGTATACTCGAGCGAGAACAGCCGTTAGCCACGGCGCGCGATTGAGGACGAACCGTTGAACTCGTAGCTCGACGTCTAAATGGAAGAAATGTTCTAGACTGAGGATCTGATGTGCATGGTGCCTGGCCCTCTCAAAAACGGGTTCGTTGTCGCTGATCGCTCGGGCAGAGATCGCGCGCAATCCTTGGTAGACCTGGGCTACTGTCAGATCGTTCTCATCTCACAGGTCATGGAAGAGAACGAACGATGCCGTACCCAATATGTAAGTAACCAATACCATATCTCTATAAGAAACGGAAAACGGGCGAGAATTCGTGTTTGGACGTTGTTGCGACCCTTGGATGACCTCTTTGGTTTTAAGTCCTCGCAGTCTTCGTCCTCAAGCACCGGTGTTTCAGCGCAAGGCGTCTCTGAGAACTTGGTATCTTTGCGACGATTGATTAGGGTGCCAGCGGTAAAAATAACCACAATCGCTGTGGTCAGAAATAGTCAGTCAATCCTGTCTGCCGTGATTGTCGGAGGTCGTAACGGTCTATTTACCAGCGGGCTCAAGAAGAATTCCCAATGCGCCCATGATGATGCAGTCAACTGTGACCACGGTGGCTCATTCAAGGATCATTAAGAGTGATCAATCCTAGTAAGTATTTAAGTTGTAGATCCGTCGGCTCAGTGCGGATCGGGCAGTCTTGCACACGACAGTTTTGTGCTACCAATTGACGTCACGTCCTGACCCGCTGCAAACAATGAAATGAGAAAACCAACGATAAGGCTGGACGGCTGGACAAGCATTAGGTAAAACTTTGTTCTGAACAGAATATAGGGCATAAATGAATGTGACGGCTGGCCTGAGCTCAAGAGGCCGGGTACTCAGCTGCTGTTGATATGGACGTCTTCCACCATCCGCATTAAGCAAGAGCCTACCTTTCTACAATAATGCACCTTCAACTTTGTGTAATACGTGAGAATGTTTACTAATTGCCCAAGGGGTGACTTGTACGTCTCAAACCCGAAGTCCTCTTAACATCGTCGTCGGACATCTACATCTTAGCCATCTTGTCAGCATGCTCAGGATCTCTCACCGGTTCCAGTGGCAGATTTGGTCCACTATCTGGTCCTTGATATTATCCTTCTCTAGGCGCGTCAGCTCAGTCCTACCCCTGCGCACCCAGCCAGTTGCAGCAGCTCCTGTTGAGGTGAGGCATATTCTGAATCCACCCCTTCAGCGGAGCTTCTACTGAGAAATTGAACAGAAAGTGTTGTCCCTAGATCTCGAGGAAAATGATTATCTCTATCGAATAAGGAGAAATTCACGGATCGTATATGTTTCTGTCCTTGATGGGGATATCATTCCCCGTGATTGCAGGACAGACGGAGACAGAGTTCTTCCAAAGTTGCGAGAAATTCCGAAGTGGGAGGAGGAATGGAAGACACTCACTGTCCGGAGGGGCTTCCACGGTATTGACAGCACTGCAGACGAATTTATGCCTCATGGGCTAGACCTCAGACATTTTAATGTTCCTGGTGCTGTCTTTCTCAACCTTTTAGACCTCGCAACGGTCTCTCGGATCAGCGATCGTATCTCTCGAGTAAAGTATGACGGTGAAACGTGGATACTAAAGGTCGCACGATTCAGACATGAAATTCCGGCCCTGCAACAAGAGGTTTCGATATATTCTACTCTAACATCAACCGGTTTTCCTCTCGCTCCGAAATTTATTGGCTTCGTCTATGAGGAAACAGAAGCTCGAATTGTTGGCTTTCTACTGGAGGAAATTTTTGGGGAAACCCCAGACATACATAATCTCAAAGATTGCGTGGAAACTGTTCGTCTGCTGCATGCATTTGGAATTGTGCATGGGGACCTCAATAAATACAACTTCCTATTGACGGAACAAGGTGCGAAAATCTTTGATTTTGAGGCTTCCGCTGCTCAGGGAGACGTGGACCCAGCAGCAGCTGAGGAGGAACTAAAAGCTCTTGAAAGCAAGTTGGCAGATGAATCAGGCATTGGCAAACGTTAAGTCACTGGCCTGAGTACTTATTGAGGCGCCCTTATGTGTAAGAGACAACCCACTTGTCTGCCTCCCTAGCCTCTCAGGCGCTGTGCAGGCACGCCCTGCATCTAGGATTGCTATACCAGTCTTGCGCAGTACGCAGCACATGTGTGCAACCAATTGGCTATAACGAGACATAACCTCCAGACCCGCTGCAAAAAGGAGGAGATACATGCATACAAGGCAAGGCTGGATGTTTCTACAGAAATTCAGCACTAGCTAAGATATTGCTCTGGACAGAATGCAAGGAACTAGGACCATAAATCAAATTGATACAAGTCTGAGCTCAGAGGCTGCTACTTTGCTGCTATTGATATGGATGTCTTCCTCTATCTGCATTAAGAATTACCTATAATGCACCTTTGACCTTGGTGATAATGGGACAATGATCCATGTGCTGCACATTCTTCACTTACCTACAAAGGCACTCATATCACGAGCTTTCCAACGACTGCCTCTTCTGCTCAGTAGTAAGTAGGAGCGGTCAACCCAGAAGATGGATGGAAGCGAAAAGTCGACCAATGGACGGAGTAAGAATATTGGTTGGTCAATTGGTCATTCTTCTTTTTCTAAGATTGTGATTGCTGTCTCTCTTACTTTCATGAGATGGGTCAAACAAGAACCATGGACTCCTATCAAGTACTTTCTTGTCCTTCGTGCCTTTCTCCTTGGGCATGCAGGATACTGCCAAATCTACGATGCGTTCAGATTAGACATTATTTGTACGATTTGTTCCGTGAAGGGTACTTGGGATGGCTCCGAAGAAACCCATGATTGCCAATCCAGTCGTACATTCTTCAAACCTACCGAGATGTCGGCCACCCGGGTTGAGCTCACAACTCTAGGTTCACACTGCAGTATGATTGTGCTGGAGATCTGAGGGTGATGAGCACAGAGGGAAGTCTCTGAGTGAAGAGAACATCATGGCTGCAGACAGATTGTGACTGTGGTGCAGGACCTCCCGATTTCTGCGATCATTGGTAACTTTACCATCAGACTTTCCAATAGCCTTCCAGTAGCCCAAAAGGTGTATCCCAGCGACGACCAATAGATTGGCTAGGTAGTATGTCGAGCCTGACGAAGGATGATCCAACCGAGTCAGGTCAGTGATCATCATGACCGAGAGGAGCATTCTGAGAATACCCTAGCTGCTATTCTGCTGGGGGGAGGAGCTTGTACTGTCGAGTCCCTGGAGATAAGTGTCATGTCTCATGGTTGGCCAAACAACAACATGGTCATTCCTTGACTCAATTTCTGCAGAGATCTGAATCAACATCACTAAGCAAGGGTTGATCAAGCATTTGGCTTTACTCGTACCTGGAATCTCGCTCTATACTTACCTCTGCCGGAGTGCTGAGCTGGGGTCGATGGGATAGACCTCCCATTCGTTAATGTAAAAACCTTCAGAGCACTTCCAGCGCCGCGATCAGCCCATGATTCGTTACTTACAATGCCACTAATCCCAACTCAAGTGTGATGGGTTTTTGGTGTGCGTTGGCTGCAGGTGTCTGGCGCTTAGGACGATGAGGTGGTGGTGATCATTGGCTGCCGGCAGTCAACATCCCAACCCCCTCGACAACTTTTTCGCTCTTCTCTTTTCCCCTCTTTTCTTCTCTGTCCCAATCTCATGTTATTGCTGGGCACTGGGCGACTATATAGCCGCGCAGTACCCCTGGGTTGCTGCGAATATCTCTCTTCCTCAGACACTTTCCGTCTCAGTTTGTCCTTTTTGTCCTTTCTGTTCTATTTTCGTCCCAGACGGGGTTTGTTTGGCTGGTCCAAACATTATTTWYTWWMTKWTRCSKTCTYSWYYKRGATCTACACTTCGTCAATAATAGTCACTTTCTACATACTTGCATCTTGCGAAGACTCTGTTGATCAAAGTCTTCAGCTCAAGTTGCTCGTGTCTCTCTCTCAACGTTCAACCATACTCCGTGAAGGCTCAACAGTCACCTTCTGTTAATCTTTAACCAAACACTACCGTCAATATGAGACCCAAGCTGTCCGTCGTCACTTCGACCGCGCAGAGTCTTACTCGTCCTTCATTATCGCTCAAGTCTCCTGGTCCTTTCCCCCGCACGCCAATCTCGCCGGTTCCCCCAAGCCCGGGCGGAAAGCGTTTCTCGAGTATTCAAGCGCAATCGTACAATTACACCAATTCGTGTAAATCAAAGAGCATCCTCAAGAAGCAGCCCATGGCCAGTGCAACCAGCCACGCAGAGAAGCGAATCCAATTCCAGGGTACTCCTACCGTACACTGCGTAACGCCAATCGAGAACCCCGAGGAGTACTACGGCACCTACAAGAAACTGTCAAAGGAAGAGCGACGCTGGATGGTGCGTGAATGAGCGGTTCTAATGACGTGGTACGGTGTCAATTTCAACACCAGATCTGCCAAAACCCGGACCTTAAGGTCGACAGTTGGGTTCCCGGAGACGGCATGCTTTCTGGCGTCTGCGCCCGGCTCCGACATTGGGATCGTCGCAAGAATCCAAAATTTTGCATTGTTGGTGCAACGTTTGGATTCGATGATTGTTACTCAGATGAGATCTCAGCGAGAGAGATAACCCGTGAATCGGTGTGTACATAGATACTATTATGGCTTATGACGTGATGATATGATCCAAAGGCATTTTTTTATGACCGAAGTGTTTGTTGTAATCAAACTATGGTGAAGTGTAGATTGTAGGACGTAGACCGAGGTAGGTGGACATCATTACTCTATCTCCTACAGCCCAGAGCATGTTAGCAACACCTAACCTGACTGCAGCACATTGTATTATGTAGATATCCTCTCTCTACTCCGTATGTTGAGTATACCTTAGACCTTATACCTGTTTAGGGCTGTGTTCCAGGGCTTCGATGGTCCGTGCGGGTTCCGGGGAATGTTTTTCGCAGCGCAACTTCTAACGCCATGCTGCCAAAGAACCAGTTTCGATCATCTCTCAATGCTGATTTCGAGATCTGCATCTGCTCTCCTCCGTGGGAGAATATGCAGTGCTTCAAAAGTTATTCAGACAGCCCGGAATCGAGGACTTCTTACCCTCGCCATTGAAACGTCATGGTAAGTCTTCTTGCTACCGTCGGACTACACCACCCGTCCGGATTTCGCTCATTTCCGTCCTCCTTCTAGCGACGACACATCAGTTGCGATTGTTGAGAAAAATGATCGATCCAGAGATGTTTCCGCGAGAATTCATTTCCTCGAGAATGTCACGGCAGATACCAGGGAATATCGAGGCATTCACCCTATTTTAGCACTTGAATCGCATCAAGAGAACCTGGCCAAACTCGTCCATAAGGCGCTCCAGCACTTACCATCAGTATCAGAAGACGGCGAGGATAGATCGAAATTGATAAAACTGTCAGATGGTTCTCAACGGCGCAAGCCGGATTTCGTCTCGGCCACCCGCGGGCCTGGGATGCGTGCGAACCTCTTCACTGGACTCGATACAGGCAAAGGGCTGGCTGTCGCATGGCAGATCCCATTTATCGGCGTCCATCATATGCAAGCTCATCTCCTGACCCCTCGACTTGTTTCCGCCTTGAGCCGAGCGCAACATGACAGCGATGTCGCCTCTACCAACCAACCCCTAACCCCCGAGTTTCCCTTCCTGTCTATACTTGTCTCCGGTGGCCATTCAATGCTCGTCGAGTCTACCTCTATCACAGACCATACGATCATGGCCACGACTGCGGATATCGCGATCGGCGAATCTCTCGATAAAGCAGCACGAGAGATTCTCCCAAGCTCGGTCCTCAAGGAAGCCAAAACTACAATGTACGGCAAACTGCTGGAACAATTTGCCTTCCCCGGCGGCAGTGCTGATTGGAGCAGCTACTGTGCTCCCAAGACCCGAGGGGAGGAGCTGATCAAGCAGCCAAGTCCGTGGGGCTGGACCCTCACGTCTCCATTCGCTAATACCCGTCAGTTGCAGTTCAGCTTCTCTTTTTTACCGAGCATGATAACAAAACTGATGGGGGCGAAGAAGACCGCAGGCGAGGACGTCTCGGATGAGGAGCGAGTTACTCTGGCCCGTGAGGCGATGCGCGTCTGCTTTGAACATCTTGGTTCGCGTACGATCATCGCTCTTGAGGAGCTGCAGCAGAAAGCGCGGAACAAAGGTGTCCCAGAGATCAAAACTCTTGTTATTAGCGGTGGAGTCGCGGCTAATAGGTTTCTGATGGCTGTGCTGCGGTCGTTCCTTGATGTCCGCGGGTTCGGACATGTTGAGATTGTTGCGCCGCCGCCGTACTTGTGTACGGACAATGCGGCCATGATTGGGTGGGCTGGGATTGAGATGTTCGAGGCAGGCTTCAGCACGGATCTCAGTGGCAGAGCTCTTAGGAAGTGGGCTCTTGATCCCCGTGCTGAGGATGGCGGTCTTTTGGGCGCTGACGGGTGGATGATAAAGTAAGGCGATGATACTGTATACTAGACTGCTCTCTACTGTACCATACGTTGCATTGTTTTCTGTACAGTGAATTTAAAGACGAATGTGTGGATTATGGAGATTCTTTCGATATCCTTGTCTTGAATGTACTTTTCTCAAATATGTTCATGTCGTAGCCATCCAGCAGTACAACAGGAGAAGATGCCACAGGAAGTAGCGGCACTACCCAATTCCTGACGCATACCCCGAGTTCGCTTACCACACTGACCAGGGCGCTCGGTCTGGTAACAACCAGCAAAAGCCACCAGCAGCCAGCATATCCTCGATTCTTCCTCATGGACCGAGGCCCTTGAAGCTTTGCTTCAGACTCGGCTTGACAACGGTACCATCCCCGTATGTTGTTTCCTCACCTTAGAGCTAAATCGCTCCTTTTAAATCAACCTCCAGGAACAGTAGCTCCCTCGCGCAACGCCGTTACCTGCTTGCGAAGCTCGAGAAAGAAGTCTTTGCCGTTTGCCATCGTGTTGGCTGCCCGTGTGTTAACAGCGTTGAACTAAGCGAAAGTGACGGATCGGTGGGAGGATAACGTACGCTTTGCACCCCAGGGTCCGCTGGCACGGTTGCTGTTTGCATCTTTTCCATTTGGTCTGTAGAAGAAAGGCTTGGGCTCTGGTGAGGATGGTCAGCGACTCTTCTGCTCGTGGCGGACATGTAGGTTCCGGCTGGATGGACAGATATTACCTCCAGGGCCTAAAGATACACCAGAGAGTGTTAGTAGATCGTAAAGAATGGAGTAGACGATCAGGGATGCCCACCTCTCCGTAGAGCAGCCTTCAACTCTGCGGAATTGAGCCCGCGCACAGGAACGTGCGCCTGAGACGGCCCGGTGGCGAGTTGCTCGCGGGAATCCGTCCAGGGAGCTGAGTTCTGTCCGGCACGATTCCCGCTTTGAGCGCCCATGTTCCTCGAGTTAGAGTGTCTTTGTCCCGACTGGCGGTTTTGATCGTACGGACGACCTCCGCGCCATCTAGAGGTACAACGGTCAGTGAGAAGATCTGGCTTGTTTAACTCGAAATAGAATTTTATATGGGGATCCACACCGTTCTTCACCGGGACCACTCATGCTGGAACAAGCTGATTGCTCCGTTGTAGAGGTAAGTGAGAATGATGGATAAGCTCCGCGTTGCTTGGGAATATCTGATCCGGGGTGGAGTCTCCGCTCTGGGTGGCCCAGGGCGGTTTAGCGCCAAGACATTGACAGTAGTGGATTGCGGACGTCCAGCTGCCGTCGCGTCGCCCCTCGCCGTCGCCCGTCATGGCCGTGGAGCCTTCTATTTACTGCTATTGCTATTCATTCCGTGCACTCGTCAAGTCATGAGTTGCGCTCCTATGTTGTTTGATTTGTTTTCTCTGCAAAGCACGGCGCGGTCTGGAAACTTTACATCTGAATTTTGAAGCTCAGCGGCGAACTCAACGAACCGCCATTCAGGGACGCTTTATTAAGCTACCTTCAATCGGTTTCTGCCATTTCATGAACTTTCTCCAGGATGGCGCCGTATTCTTCATCGAAATATCGCTTGTCGGCCGGCAGGGCCTCGCGAAAGGGCCCGAAAGTTGCCCTCAAGGGGCCAGACCCTGAAGCCAACGAAGGCCCGCCTCTCAAGAAACGACGATACATTCCCGGAGGACCTGGAGGTGGAGGGAGATATGTCGAAATCGACGTGGACGAACCTCCCAAGATCAAACGAACCCCAATCAGACGGAGCTCGTCCTCGCGAGGTCGACCTGCACCCGAACCTGCGCCCGAACATGCACCCGAACCTGAACCTGAATCCGAGCCAGAGCCTGAGCCTGAACCTGAACCCATAGCCGAACCTGAACTTGAACCTGAACCGCAACCAGTCCTTCTCCCTCCGCCGCCGCCGCCCCCCCTTGTCCCGACGACTCCCCCCTCTGCTCGTCTGAGAAGGGATAAGTCGCAGAGTCGTGGTCGCTATGGCTCGTCGACCGCCGCCGCTTTGGCCCTACAGCAGGGAGACGGGTACAAACCACGTGAAGAGCGCGGTTGGGAGGAGTTCCACCCGGACTTGGATATCGATGCCAAAATTGCAGTTTTGGACGCAGAGGAAGTAGATCGTCCGGCTCCGTCGACACCCATTACGGAGATATTGCAGTTGAACGGTATCGATATTAATGGGAGCAAGGATCCGTTAGCTGAGCTTATCAAGCTGCATACCAGTGGCGCATCTCCTTCACCTATCAAGCGCAAACCAGGTCGTCCTCCCCGTCGTCCTGAGGCTATCCTGAATGCCCTTGGTATCACTCCCCAGCCGAAAGCTATACCGCCACCAGGTCCAAACCCACGTGAGAGGCTCACTCTCCCAAAGCCGTCGTTCCGGTTGCGGGATCCGTTTGTCTTCTATGATCAGCCAGGGATTGGCCAGCAGAACTACGTGGACCGGACGATGGCGAGTGTGGGCTACCAAGAAAGCGATCTTTTCGTCCGTCATGAGCGGCAGATGATCCGTATGACAGAGGGGGCGCAAGAGGATGATCTGGATATTATCAACCCACCCACCACCGAGGGGGAAGTCAATACGTCGGTTGGCAGAGTTGAATATGACATGGATGAGCAAGACGAGAAATGGCTGGAAGACTACAATACGAAGCGAAGGGAAGAGCAGTTGGAACCTATCAAACCAGCTGTCTTCGAGATTACCATGACGAAAATCGAGAAAGAGTGGCATACTCTGGAAAAGCGTATACCGAAGCCGAACCCGAAGCCTCCACAGACACAACGCCCCCGGTCAAGCTCCGCGGCAGCCGTGAATGGAGAAACGACTGCTCCGGGCGAGGAACAAGACAGTAAATGCGCTATCTGTGACGATGGCGATTGCGAAAACGCCAACGCCATTGTGTTCTGCGATGGTTGTGATCTCGCGGTACATCAAGAGTGTTACGGTGTTCCCTTTATCCCCGAGGGGCAATGGCTGTGTCGGAAGTGCCAGCTGATCGGACGGGGATCCGTCAACTGTATCTTCTGCCCGAATACGGAGGGTGCTTTCAAGCAGACTACGAGCTCAAAGTGGTCTCATCTACTCTGTGCCATTTGGATCCCAGAGGTCTCCCTTGGCAATCCTTCCCTCATGGAGCCGGTGACTGATGTTGAGAAAGTTCCCCGGAGCCGTTGGAAGCTAACTTGCTACATCTGCAAGCAGCGAATGGGAGCGTCAATTCAGTGCAGCAACAAAAACTGCTTCGTTGCCTTCCATCCTACCTGTGCACGCCGGGCTCAGCTTTACCTCAAGATGAAATCCGGCCATGGAGCTCCTGCCATCATGGACTCTCATCTTCTCAAGGCGTTCTGTGATAAGCATGTCCCTGACGATTGGCGCTTGGAGCATGGCACCGATGCTGCTACGGCGGATGCTATAGAATATTACCGCAACACAATGCAAGGCAGGCAATGGGGTGATAGTCAGGCGGCCGCTCTGTCGCTGGAGCCATCCCATCCTTTGGGAGCTGAGCCTGGCGAACTCGATAGACAAAGGACACATACCCCGCGCATCACGCTTACTGTTGGTGGTAACAAAAGGAAGCGCATTGGTCCACCCAAGACGATATGGAAGCTCCCGTCTGGTGCTCCGGTTATTCCTCAGGTTGTCCTTAATTCTGTAGTGGCGTCCCTTCAACGCTTTGGCGTTCGGCAGAGGAAACAATATGCCGAAGATGCTTGCAAGTACTGGACACTCAAACGCGAAGCCAGGCGAGGAGCAGCTCTTTTGAAACGACTGCAGTTGTCATTAGAAACTTTCTCGTCAATGGAGATGACACGAAGAGATTATGTCGCCATGGGGGTCAGTGGTGGCAAGCGACTGCAGAGGCGCATCGAATTCGGTGAAAGATTGTCGTACGACCTGGATCGGCTCAGGATGCTGTGCGACGAAGTAAAGAAACGCGAGCGGGAAAAGTTGAAGGATGCGGAACTTTTAAGGTCCATTGTGGATACCGTATACTTCCCTATTTTCCCTTTGCTCTGGCCTATCTATGACAAAGCTCAAGGGTGAGTATTCTATCTCTGGCTTCGAAGGGTTAGAAGTTTCTCGCTAATAGCATCTTAGACTTGACGGAAAGGGCGTCTTCAAACAAGGCCTGCTTTCTCTACGCATGAAACTTCAGCAGCGGTACTACACATCGGTTGCAGCCTTCTCGGCCGACCTAGCTTCCATATTCACGTCGGAGATCGGGGTGCAACCTGCCGGGGACACTGCTGAGTTACAGATGCAGATCAGCGGGCGCGCTCCTGAACTTCCTCTTGAACAGCGTGAAAAGAGGAAATTGGCTAAGCGTATCATCAAGGCCATCCAGCCCGCTCTCGAGGATGCGATCAAGAAAGAAAGCGAGCTCAACCGCAAGCCTTTCGAGAAGGAACTAAAAGAGCTGGATCTTATGTTTGAGAACAGCGTCCTCTCCCGAAGAGGGTCCGTGGAAGAAGGATCTGCAGAGCCGGCTGAAGGCGAGACACATACCGATAATCTTGTCCCGAGTGAAGTACCGGATGGTATGCAACAGAACGTTAGCGGTAAAGCAGAAATTTCTGCTAAATTCGAGCCTCAAGAGGAATCATCCTCCTCGGCCCTAGCTGAGAAGTCGGAGGACACTTCCATGCCTGATGCTGGGAGTGAGCAGTCTATCCCAGATGCTCAAGTACAGGATACTCCCATGACTGATTCTGCTGAACTTACTGCCCCTGCGGCGGTGACTGAGCTGGAAAATCAGATCGCTCCTGCAGCATCGGCAACAATTCCCACCAGTGCTGAAGCACAGCAGGAAGCCGAGCCAAGCAAGGAGGAACTTAATAGCCCGCCACCACTCGCACAGCCGGCTGAATCCCAGAAAGGGCTTATTACGCCTCCACCAAGCTTTCAGGGTGATCCGCAGCATCCCTTGTCGCAGGGTGGTATTCTATGGTACATGCAACCATTCGATCCCGTCGGAACGACTATCCACGAAGAACGCTGGACCGGCCGCGACGTCATGCGGGGGATGAGTGAGGAGCTTAGTGAGTTGGATGAGGACGAATTGAAAGACTTGGTAGACGATGAGATGGAGGGGGACTCAGCGCCCACTGATACTGCTGCTGCTGCGTCAGAGGCTCCAACCAGCGAGACGGCTGTGAAAGTTCATCGAACTCGGAGGCGATGGCGTGGATTCAAGTGATTCTTCGACGTACTTGCGAGCATGATTTTAGCAAACTTGCTTCCTTCTCTACGATTCTGCTTGAAATCCTTTTCTATTCCCCTTGTGAGTTTTATTTCGAACCTTTAGAGATGGGAACAAAGGCGTTATGAGTGTCACAACCGCGTCGATGAAGCATTGTTTTGCGCTTGTTTGCGCATTGTGCTCTTTACTAAGAATGAGAATTAATTGATTGCGGACGAATTGACCCCTGAGTTTACTGCAAAAAAAGAAAAAGTATTTCCCTCATCTGTAGAAAGTAGAATCTTTCCCAGCTTGTACTGATCTGTCGACAGAAGATACTTGTTGACAGGTATCTACATGTTGCCACAGGCAAACACCAGGCGGCCTGAGGCTTGGCGCCATCCACACGAGAACCGCGCCCAGTCTGGAATTGCTCGCCTCGCTTTTTCCTGCTCCATCTCCCCCTTCCTTTTCACCATACCATCATCATCTCCCATCATCCTTCATCTCCCATCTCTTTCATCCCTCCTTCCTTTTCTACTTCTCTTTCTTCTTACGGGAATCTGATAACTTCAGGTTTTCAGCATTCCTAACGCAGACTAGTCTAATCCGCGACCGTTGCTGATCGGATTTTTCCGCTTTCCTTTTTTTCCCCTTCATCCAACCGCAGCCTGTTGCAGGACGTGCATCTCGCGCGCTCTTTCGAGTAACAAGCTTCGTTCATCTTTTTACCTCCCTTATCACCTATCCACTTTCTTCGCTTCATCCTCTATCCCAAAATCAACATCATGTCTGCTGAATACGATAACGAGAACGGTCGCTACGACGGTATGTATTTGCCTAAAGACATCCCGATCGACAACTGCCTTAGTCGTCAACACAGCGGTCGCAGTACTAATTTGTTTTGCTTCTCTCGACTTCAGACGAGCCTCGCTTCGCTCGCGACCGCAGCGCTTCTCCTCGCGATGAGCCTCGGGGCGATCGTGCTCGCAGCCGTTCGCCCAATGGACGTGCCGATGAGCGGTAATTTCGCCCTTTCTTAGATTATCACTTCCTTTGTATCGCATGAACCAGCACGCTGATATCTCTTGTTCAGCGCCCCTGTCGATTCCCGCAAGCCCGACGATGATGAAGAAGGTGCCATCAACCCGGGCTCGAACCTTTTCGTCACTGGTATCCACCCTCGTCTGACCGAGTCCGATATCTCCCGTCTGTTCGAGAAGTACGGCGATGTCGAGAACTGCTCGATCATGCTGGACCCTCACACCAAGGAGTCTCGTGGCTTCGGCTTCGTCAAGATGGTCACTGCCGAGCAGGCTGATGCTGCCAAGGAGGGTCTCCAGGGTGAGGTTATCGAGGGCCGTACTCTGAGCATTGAGAAGGCCCGTCGTAGCCGCCCCAGAACTCCTACTCCTGGCAAATACTTCGGACCTCCCAAGCGTGGTAAGTCCTCATTATTGTKGTTCAAGGATACAATTCAACTGCTAACTCGTTCCTTCCGCAGACTTCCGTGGACCTGGTGGTGGCCGCGGTGGCCGTGGTGACCGTTACGATGACAGACGCGGACCTCACGGTGGCGGCTGGCGTCGCGGCGGCGGCGGCGGTGGTGACGACTACCGTTATGGTCGTTATGATTCCTACAGTGAACGTCGTGACTATGGAGGTGGCCGCGAAGGCCGCGAAGGCCGCGAATACCGCGACTATCCTCGTCGTGAATACCGTGACGACTACAGCTACCGTGGTGGTGGTGGTGGTGGCATTGATCGCTACGCCTCTGGTAGTGGTGGTGGCCGTGAAGAGCGGTACAGTCGCGAGCCTCGCCGTGACGATCGTCGTGGCTATTATGATCGTGATGCTAACCCTCCCAGCTACGGCGACGCCCCTCCTGCCCGTGAACCCTACGCTGGCCGCTCTTATGAACCCCGTGGTGGTGAAGACAGATACAGTGGCCGGTAGGTGAATTGACGACATGGGAAGCCAACACTCGAGCCGAGTTCATGCAACGTAATTATTCCCCGTGTTAGTCTTTTCCTCTTTTCGCTGGCTTTTCTCCATCTTCCTATCCTCGTGCCCCTTTCTCGTGTGACGTGCCATTACTCTTCCATTTTCCTTGAAACGCTTTTATTTCGAGAATTTCCCCTACGATGGGTCTCGATTCGACTGCCGACCCTAGGGCGTGATAGTTTGTTTTCTTGTCTTCGAAGGAAAAGTCGTCTTCACATTCACATGTTTTTCCGATCGGAAGACCACCAGTTTTGCGACCTATCTCTCAACCACTTCAAAACAAACCAAGCAAGAAAGAAAGGCCAGGACAGAACGGTGTCGACTCTCTTCGGTCACAGGCTGATATTTTTCATTTGTTCATCGCTTCGATACACCCGGGAAATATGGCGGCAGGAAAAGAGAAACAAATTTTCACAATAACGTTGTAATTCTTCGGATTATCTCATGGGTCAGCACTGCTACATTTGCAACTCTTCCGGAAAACTTGGTCGTTGTCTCGCTAGTCAACTTTTCGCCTTATTGCGTCTTATACAGCTTTCTCTACGTAACGACTCGATTGTATTCGGCCTGAACATAAACAAACCAAATGACTTCAGCCCATCCACCCACACAAGAACTCTGTTCTTACGCCTTGTTTGAAAGAAACTGACTGAACGGGATCCGGCTTTTCCTCGCCAATTCTGCCACAGCCGGTGTTATTTTGTGCCTGTAGTATCGCCAACCCGAGAACAGCCTTCTCCAAGTGGCATCTTTTGTTGCGCCGGGCCAGATCAAATTAGTCCAAAGTAATACCCTGGGTTGATTCGCTATCTACAGGCCTGCCGCCGCATCCTCAAGTGGCTGGTTGACACATGTCGCGGGCACTGATTGATGGCAATAGCCCGAGAGGTAAGGATAAACATTAGGAAAAAGAATACTAACGTCAGATACAGTAATAACTTCTATTCAACCACTTGCCATGATCGGAGTTTTCGGGCAGAGCCCTCCTTTCTCATTCTACTCCAACCTTCTGCTAGCCTTGTGGTGACGGTTCTTTCATCTGGCTCTCCTGCGACACTAACAATCAGGGTTATTGTTATCACAAATCTACGTTGCCTAGTGTTTTTCTTCTAATATGAGAAATCTGCTCCTAGCGACATTCTTCTTATGCATCAGTGGAGTAGTCATCATATGGTAAAGCCTTGTTTTGGAGACCCTAGTCTTTCTGATGTCAGGCCCTGTGTTAGAACCAACTCCGATTACAATACTATGTCGACTGTCATCATAAGTCGTTATTTTATAACCTTTATTATCCAGTTGATCTTGTTTCACCAGCCGTGCTCAGCATTCTGTTTGTTAAGGGCATGTGATTTCAAGGTTAATGCTGAATGACTTCGAAATATATATATATATTACAGTAACCGCCAGGCCGCATGCACGCGAGAACTACAAGATTATTACTGTGATTCATATAACTGAGATATTTTATGTCGTCGCCTCTAGAGAGGCAATATCAACCTTAAGATTAAGACTCTCGCTATATCCACAATATGCAGGTAAAAGGCGTGCACCTTCGCTGAAATCTAGCTTGCAACACAGACTGGAAATCTTGCCCGTGATGGGATGTTCTCCCGCAAGACTGAATAATTCAAGTCGAGTATTCAATGTCAGCACAGCGATAATCTGTGGAACAGACAGATATTGACGAGAGTCCATGTCCCTTCTCATCAGGATCGCAGCTGCTCTGAGTCAAGGGCTGGTGTGCTGCTCACGCTCATGCAGACGTAAGCATTCAGTTGCCTTTCTGAGATTCGCTCCACGAGGCACAGTAGATATGAGGTAACCGATCCTCGGTGGAATTCACAGCGCTCGCTAGCGCCATCGTCCGAAATCCCCAGCCTATTCAGGCGACTTCTTTGTAGGCACCGCTCCGCCCTCAATTTCGTTGCTCTTCTGAATCAGAAACTCGCCTAGCATGCGTAGGGGATCTGAAGGTCTATCGCAAAGGTGATATTAGTACTAGTCGCGTGAATGATCCTTGTTCCGTGCAACGCCCTGCGCTGAGCTGTTACGCGGCAGGCGCATTTCACGAGCAATAAGAAGCCACTCACTGTTCCTTGACGATGGATTTCATCCCCTCAAGCAAGTACGGCACTATCTTTTCGTTCATGTATACTCGTGCGGGCGCGCCGCCTGGACGGACCTGCGCTGCGGGGGTATTCGACTCTGCTCGGGGGGTGTTTGCTGCGCCGGTATTGCTGCCAGGTGTTGCTCCGTTGCCCATGTTGAATAGATGTGATGCGCTTGGTCCGGAGGTCGGATCACTGTGTTGGATTGAATTGTTCGGAGGCGCAGAGGTAGAGACTTCTTTCTTGATTGAGGCGGCCGAGCCGGGTGACTAAAGACTAGGAGTCAGATGGAGGCGTAGCAATCTCAGCGTATGACTGATTGAAGCAAGGGAGGAATGAAGCGACAGGCAAGATTAGACAGAAAGTTAAAAGTGATGTCGCAGTTGGATCGAAGAAAGTCTCCCAGGGCGGAGCTTGCGGGCGGAGCTTCTTCGAGCTCTCCACTGTGGGGATGGTCATGAAGGGAGGTATGTCTCACAGGAACGTCCGCCATGGCTACTATTATGTCAAAAGATGATATATATACAGACTGCGAGGGTAGAAGACATAATTCATGCGCTTACTTTAGATGCGTACAATTGCGCCTTCATCTAGCGCTGCTTATCTTCCTGCCCCCTGCCAGTTGGTCAGGCTGCAAACATATCAAACAGGTACAAAATTCAATTAAAATCATGTGACTTCGCGTCTTTGCGTGACACGTTTGGGCGCCAAGTAACGGGGGTGGTCTCTTTCAGACTTCAATAACGGTTGTGTCAGCGCGTCGTTGGCAATCTAAAATTAATGTTACGGATGCTGTCCATAGAGATTCCCTAAAATCTGGTCTCGAATGATCAGATCAAATCTCCCGAGGCAGCATGTCCCTTCTGGACTTCTGGGACACATCGCGCCCTCAAGTGAAGCGCAGGAAGACTACCCCGAACGAGGGTCAAGAAAGTCCCAGAACAGTCGCACTTCGGAAAGAGAATTCCAGCATCAACGAAATTGAAATCGATAGCTCTGATAGTCCGTTAGATACATGGGATGCCCTGCCCTCGGCTCAAGTCGCCGGCGATTTCGCGCTCGAGGACGAGAACCCAATCCCAAACAGCCAGACAGAACTAGAGTCTTCGCTACCAGATATTCCAACAGATAAACAAGCTATCGAAGAGTATGAGATTTCGCATTCAGTAGAACAGGATGACGAGCCTGATCTGCGCCAGAGGCTTCAAGACGGCAAATGGCGGAAGGGAAAGAGCTCAATCTATGTGGATGCGTTCAATCTGGCACTGGAAACTGTGCTGGACGAAGAAGCCCATCTTTTCAATGAGGCGGAATTAGAGATTTTCAAACAATGGAAGGAGCTGTCGTATGAGTCCCAATACTTGTGAGTGGAGACATCAGATTCTTGTCAGCTGAAACAAGCTGATCGTTCATCATCAGATATGTACGGCTCTTCCTTCGTAAGACCTCGGCTTGGCATCGCATCAATCGCCTGGGTTATTACTCCGACATTAGCGACATGTCCCAGGCGGTGGCTGATCTTCGGTCTAGCCGTAAACTGCCTGTCCCTCTAGTATCTTCGTATGATAACTCTGAAGATATGAGTTCCGGCAGTGGTGCGGACCTCGCTCATTTCAGGTTCGCCGATGACACTGATGAGATAACGACTTTGGAGGAAGCATCCTCTCTGCTACTTCTTGAAGAACTCAAAGTCCTCGCAAAGGACGCAAAGGTTCAAGGAAAGAGTAAGAAGGAGCTGCTTGAAGCCTTTCGCGCGTCCAGCCAGAGACAAACAGGTCTCAACTGGAACGACAAAGAGCAAGACTCAGCCCCTGCTCCCAATCGAGATGACCATTATATTCAGAAAATCCTTGAGTATACCGGCGACTGCATCAGACTTGCGCCGGGGCCTTATGCTCTCTTCGAGAGAGTCCATCTTGTCTTTTACAGGTCCACAGAGTGGACGGAGAAATCCCTCACCACTATAATTCTTGCGAAGATCTCCCGCAGGAATTTTCCCGAGTATGTTGTATGCCGCTCTAGCTCGATCTTTCCGTCCAGAGAATTTCTGCTAGAATTCGAATCAGCACTTCGGAAACAGCATCAAATAGACAATCTTCTAGAGTTCAACGGTACACCCACTCAGGAAAGGCTGGAGCATGTGAAACGCGTTTGTACAGACGTCTATCCCCGATGGAAAATTCTACTCGAACAGGAACAGCGCAAGGAAGACACGATCTACGAAGCGGGTGAAGGTGCCTACTTACGTCGCTTTTCTCCAGCCTGGGTCTATACCAGGATCATTCATAAAGGCCTTCATCCGCTTGGGCGCTTCAAAGAACACAGACGGGAACACGAAATCCTGTGTGAATTGCTAGGCCAGCGCTTGTTCCACGCTGCCCGACGTGGCGCATGGTATCAGCGAAAAGCACTGTTGGAGGAACACTATATGTGGGCTCTTACACCTTCTGATGGACGGTGCGAGGACCTCCAGAAGAAACACTGGAAACGAATTGCTCTGCGGACATGCGAAGAAGGGCTGGAAGACCCGGACTGCCATCTCATATACCACTATGATCTTCAAAAGCGGATCACAAAGCTGGAAAGGGCTTTGAAAATAGTCAAGCGTGAGCAACACGACTTTGGCCATGTCATGTTGGCCAAACCAGAAGTACGGACGATTGAGGGTATACGAATCGAAAGAGAGGACTCACCAGCTCGCGCTTCAGGAAAAAGCGAGGAAGCCTCGACCAGGCGAGGACGCCCAACTGTCTGGATTGACGAGAGAGAAGGCGGAAGCGAATGCAGAGTCGAAAACATGTGTTTGAGCTGGTATAGGGATCATGGCTGGAAGGGCTACCATGCTGAAGGAGGGATCGTCAGAACCTTGGTATGCCTCATTCCATCTCGCATAATATCAAAGCTAACATACAAACCCTAGTTCGGCTACCTCTTCTACGACATCCTATTCACCTACGTCCCTAATGTCTTCCAGACACCCTTTCAAACCTGTCCGCTAGATCTCCACACTGATGCATTCTACCCCTCTCGCGCATCAGAGATCAATCACCGTCTGGTAGAAATAACGAACGGCGCTGCGGAGAGAATCATCCGCGATGTCCATGAGCGCGAATCAGCGAAGCAGACCTGCGCCATCGGCATAGACTGGTCCTTTGAGCTGGACGACTTGGTTGAGATTGTGCAGTGCTTTCGAGGCGAAGCTCTCGCCACTATCTGCAAGGTTATGGCCCAGGAGTATCAGCAGCGCGGTGGAGGAATACCTGATCTCTTTCTGTGGAGTGTGGAGAAGAAAGAAGTCATGTTTGCGGAGGTCAAGTCTGAAAATGATCGTTTGAGTGATACCCAGAGGTTGTGGATTCATGTGCTTACTGGAGCGGGCGTGAGAGTCGAGCTTTGCAACGCGGTTGCGAAGGAGGTTAGACGAGCGAGTTGATTTCGCATATACTTGGTGTAATGTATAGAAGAATCATGTTGTACAGCTGTTTATACCCTGCGGGCAGTCATATTTACCGATATCTCAAGTGAAGTACTTTCGAAGCTACAGTTGACAAATCTCAGGTAGTTAAAATTTTGTTTTGATTTTTTGACTATTCGCGACCAGAGGTATCTAGGATCGTTCATGCATTAACACTAGGAGAGTCCTAGTCGATCACCCGGCAACCATCTCAGGTTGCCAGAGCGAAATTCCTCATCGACGACGAAATGTCAGAACCAACAACCACACACCAAGACCAGAGAGATGGCGAGCCGCTTAAGCGACAAGGGTGCTGGCAGTGGCGGACTCGTAACGCCAGGTGGGGGGCAGGACACCGACGGACTTGTAGTAGCGGGACAGACGGTGGATACGAGACTCGATGAGAATGAGGCGGAACTTGCTGTCCTTGTCCTTGCGGTTGCGCTCAAGGTGCTTGCGGACGGCGACGGCCTACAACAGTCAGTAAGACGCAAATATGGCGCAAGAGAGAATGCAACGCTACCTTCTTGATCAGGAAGTAAAGGTCCTCGGGGAGTTCGGGAGCGAGGCCTGTTTTACGAAAATCTCTCTGTCAGCCTGTGGATTGACCAAGCAGAGGCATAGAGAAAACTTTTGCATTTCTGCGAAAAGATATTCTCACTTCCAGTGATAGAGTCGGAATCGAGGCGGGGGATCAAGACGGGCAACAGCGGTTTCATGCAGAGGTATTTCTACGCTCGTGCATCTCATTCTCAGAGCAACCGCCGTACATCCTTGTCCATAATCCCTCGCCTTGATATCCTCGTCTATACTGGTGCGATTGGAGTGATAATGGACGGTACCGTACCATTGGACTTCAAGATACGGAGGATCTTGTTACCTGTTGCAAAATGCGATGTTAGCGCACGGTAGACGCGGAAAGGACGAATATTGAGTAAACGTACCAGTGACAACCTTGACCTGGGCAACGCCGTGGCTGTCACGGAGGACAACACCGATCTGGGAAGGGGTAGCACCCTTTCTGGCGAGCTTGCAGATCTGGTCAACGACCTGGTCGGGGGTGGTCTTCAACCAGGCAGGAGCAGAACGGCTGTAGGGAATAGCAGAGGCGCTAATACCCTTTCCCTTGCTGTGCATACGACTGTAGCGAGATCGTTAGTTCGAATGTTCGGGATAGCGACTATGGTGATACGTTGCGAGTCGCATCGATCGCGAAGAGCGATAACTTACCCCATCTTGAATTATTGTCGGGGGTGAACTGGTCGGGTGTGTCGACGGAGTTGGACTGGCGATGGATGAAATCGTAAAAAATTGAAGCCGATGTGTAGTTGAATGAGATAAAGGACGGGTGGGTGGTGGAGTGTGGGTCACGTGAGGGTGGGGTTCGCTTAGCTTTTCCTACCTTTTCTGCGATTCCATCGTCTGCAAAAAGTCTCTCCTCCCTCCTCATTATCCTTTGTCGGAAATACTCAACGTTTTGATCTTGATGTTGATCAATTGAATTGGTTGCCAGCTTTAGAGCTGTATATATGACTGACTGACGTTTCTACAATTGCTCTCAGCTAGTTCGCAAGGTATGTTCTGAACTTCTTGCAATTCCATTGTTCCTCGTGATTTATCTATGTGATGAGACAACACCTTTTTACTTTATTTTCTGGTACCTCTTATGTCAGAAGCAGATCCTTGTGGTCTGCTTCGATGATCTTAATGGACTTCTGACACCGATGCTTCTTTCATCTTTTGAGCCCTCAAACGATTTTACCGCATCCTTGCTAACTTCGATTTGATGGTAGACGTTTTGGGCATTGCCTTTACTTGAATTGACTCCCTTTACCGCGAGCTGCCGATTATCAAGTCGTGATTCGCATATAGATTAGTTAATAGGGAATGAGAAACATGATAAAAAAATTGCACCTCCCGTGGATGACTACAACCCGGTTCTCAACAGGCAACACTTAATGATATCCGCCCATTTGCGGAGGATGCTATAGGGCTTCTATACCATAAGATCTACTATTTCCTATCTTAGGTTATATGTACGTAGGTGGTAACCGTACCTAACGGTACCCTCACCTCCGAGAAGCTCGAATGGAAACCAGCGACGACTAGTGTCATCTCCGTACTCTGTAAGTGCTGAATACAGCTTGCAATCCCTCATTCACCAAGCAGGTCCAAAAACGGAATGGACGCCGCGTTATCACAGGCTTCATCAACCTGCTGGCAATTGTCGAAAAGTTGTTTGATTTTGAAGCTGCGCACATCGTTCTCCTCCGAGCTTTCACAATTTCATCACACATAATGTTCCGCAGGTTAATTCCCCGTAGAGTCCGGTATTTCTGCGTTGTGATATCCATCAGTTTCGGAATAGCTAGTCACTTTCAGTCAACCCAAATGCAGGTTACGAGGTCCTGAGCTTTCTGGAGATCGGACGGTATTATCACGGAATGTTCAGATCCTGTATGCCAGCAGCCTGAGGATCCGAGAATGTCATTAATCCACTACTCCTCTGGCACTCTGAGCAAGCCGTGTCATGCAAAGTGCATGTCGCAGGAGACGTTAGTGTTGAGTTGTCTTCTCCACTTGGATGTGATATCATATGCAATATTCAACAAGACGAACAGGGATGCAGACAATGGAGGCCGAGTTATTCAACCGCTTGTGGGGTCATTATGAGTCCCCGGACTCTCTCAACGGCCAAACCTGATCTTTTGAGTTTGCTGGTGTACTGCCCTTGTCGCCGCGCAAATGAACTGTATTGTATTTCTTCTCTTGTTATTGAAATTGCGGAGAGAGAGGGACCACACCGCTATTTGAATAGCATCACCTCTGCGGAAGCATGCTCAAGAGAACTGCAAGCATACATTTCGAATGACGACGTCATTTCGAACAAGACTGCGCTCCTCTAGTCCAGTTAGTGCAGATATACCAGGATGCGACCTGGAGCGAAAATTTTGAGCATCCTGTTGTGTTGTTAGACCGGCGTCCCCGCAAGTTGCTTGAACCCTGCGCGCTGTTCCGAGTTCTTCCCAGCTGCAAACTCCTGCAGGCTCGCGATGAGTGGGTTTAACACAAAGCTTACTCCGGTTGCCTTCCGGGACTCCTTTGCTTCTGTCGATATACTGGCGGACATATCAGGAAATCAGTGTCGAAGGAGATGATTTGAAGACCTCAAACAGGGCTTGGTTTGACCTACTTTCGACAAAACCAATGCAGGATATCGACAGGGACAACAGCTCTGGTCTCGTGCGCTTCCCAGTCATCAGACATCCAAGCGATGAAGCATAGCCAGACAAACATCCAGAGAAACACGTAAGAATCTTCGACGTGACGCAACTCTTGAAGGTCGACAAACATAGACTTGCCAGCCAATTCGCTCGTATGGTGCGGACGCACAACGATTTCAAATCCTGAGAACAGCCTTTTCTGGAAGCGGGATTGGAGCAGACAAACGACATCACATCATGTGGCCAGGTTCAGGGAAGAGCCGAGAACGAAAGAACGCTCCCCGATTCGACCGCTGCAGAAAAATGAGAGGATATGAGTACGAAGCACTGTCGAATCAGGTCTATATGACAGCGTCTGCAGAACGGGTGGCGATCAATGCAGGAAGCGCTTTCGGACTGCTGCAGTAGACGTCGATTAATTGGAATAGACGGTGATTTCTTGCGGGCATTGACCACAGCGTACTGCGTATTGACTATCGAGTCCGTGCAATGTGATCAGTAGAGATGAAGATCGATGATCGAGAAGCGTCTGTGATAATTGTAGATTGGCTTGCGAGAGAACCAATTCTCGTCCAGATCACCGCAAGGATGAAGGAAGGGAGGCCGATTGGTTCGATGGCTGGAGGAGTTCGATGTGACTCGCTTGTCAATCAACCAAGGAGAAGGCAGCATCGACGCTGGAGGTCAACAAACCCATCGAGTCTTGATACTTTCTACTTCTGTTTATTCAAAGGAAGCCGGCCAGGATCGGGAAAGTTCAATAATGGTCGTATAGATGTTAAGAAGTCAGTTATCATGTTTCTCCTTTCCAGCAAATCCCGCTGCGCCTTACGCCGCTAAAGTTTGCCTCGAGCGATGCATGCTATATTGCGGTTAATTGCTGCTGATCGTTCCGCAAATCACCGCCGATTCCACCGGTTCCCCATAATCCAGAGCTGATGCCATGCCAATGCTCAGCTTGGTTCTATTGTCTCATATCTACGGAGAAATTAGCACCATTGCAATATCGACGAGGTCTGGGCTCAGCCTGCCTCTTCCAAAGACTGTATGGAGCATAAGTGCGCGTGTGCGACAGTCTTCAGCACCAAACAGACGGCCAATTGACGAGATTCGTGCAATACTGTGGCAAAACTAAATACAGTCTTTCTGTGCACCGTTGTGTCTTCTGTTGATGGCAAAATCGCAACCTCGCCTCGAGGATTGGACCCCTCTAGGCTGCCGTGTAATCTCCCCTCGTGCACATCGGAATAATAATTCTCGTGCTATGACTAGACTCAGGGTTATGATAATTAGCCTGATAGTAGAGCCTGTTTGCTGTTTGTCCGCGGCATAACATGAGGCTGACTATGTCTCTGGTCTATCTCTGTAATTGTTTATTTTCTGATATTGCCACTATTGCCATTGCGCTGATCGCCAGAAAGTGCGGCGTAGCTGCAGTAGTCGTTCGACATTTGCCTCACAGAGGTCGGGGATCAGCTTTGCTATGACATTCTGCATCAGACCTACAATGGTTGCAACGAATCAGAGATGGAGTCTCCTGCCGCTATTGGTTTATTTACGTATATATACAACATCTGAATACTCAATCACCAATCTAGCTCTTACGACTAAGTAGAACCCGTTTGAGTATAGAGTGCGCAGCTAGAATTTATACTAATCATCACACATCGTGAGACGGGCCGTGTCAATCTTATAGACCATTATTCCAGAGGACTTCGGTGGTGCCCAACTCGGGGAGAGCCCGAGCCGCAGAAACCAGGGGGAAAAACCCAACGGAGAAACCTACGAAGTACCTTAATGCTAGAAAGAAGAGGCCGTTCCCAAAGTAGAAGACTCCACGTGGGTGGCTGACGCCAGATGAAATTAGAAAAAGCAACCACATTCGGCACTCAGCAAGGGGTGTTGTGCAGACACTCCATACTACGTTTATTATTGTGATGTTGAGGATATGTACATAGACCGCCGAGAATTGCCATTATTCAGGCTCAATTTGCAGGAGAACCCAGCATATTTATCAATTTTAGCCTTTAGGTATTCGGCCTGGTACTTAAATTCAGAGTACAAGGCCTCAAGCTCTTCACAGAGTACTATCTGATCGTCAGTTCAGATGATTCGACTAGATATACGTAAATACGGAGTGATATCAAGCAAATTATGCGTCGAAGTCACTGTCTGCTGCGAAGATCATTTCTTAACCAGACAAGAGAAGACACCCGCCTTGCGAGTCAGAGACTATCGAGCTTCTCTGAGGCGAAGATAGCCCGTAAACTGTTGGGGAAACTTCATCCCTAGTCTATCCCGTATTGCCGTCACCCATGCCGCGTGCCTTGTCCGCGAACGCTGCCGATCAATAAGCAGCATATTGTGCCGTCGAGGAACACCTGCTCACCTAGGTATGGTCTGGAAACCCGCTTCCTTGAATGGTAAAAAGACCAGTGTTTGCTATTATGCGGTTCCTGGCGCTGCTACAACCTACTGCGTACTAGACCACTAGTTATCGATCTGAAACCGATGGGCGTGAGAACTTGGTGTACGTGCGGCTCCAAGGGGATGGTCCTAGATGGTGCGGATAACGGAGCAAGACCTCCGAAGGATTTAGTCTGAGACTCAAACTTTGGAAATCTTCATGAGAGTGGGACGGGTCTGGTTGCAATGAGGTTTGGGGTTGTGGAGATTTGTATTCTGTCAAAGTGCCTGACATTCGACAGTGGTACGAAGTAAGTATTTATGTATCTTGCATTATTCAATATCATTGTTATTCTGGTCATTGTGGAGAAGTTGGGAACGGATACGAAATCGCTGCCTAGGTAAGATCTAGATCCTATTTCTAAATTAGCGATTACTTTTTAAAAGGACGTGTTTCTTCTGTGTCCAGAATGAATGCTGATGTCTCAGCTCGTAATCTAAGGCACAGCCGGTATTGGTTTCTCTGTCTAATGATTTTCATACTTTAGGATTGCTTCGAGAACAAAACTTTCGGTAGGTAGGGAGGAAGAGAAAGTTAAATCTCTGTATGACATCCTCTGTGGTTATGCACCTGGTTCAGACGCCGCAGGTACCAGGGGCAAATGGCAGCAGTAAGCAGTTGAGTGACTACCGTATTGCCACTTGCGGAAGAGGAGACAGTCAAAGGGACAAAGCAAGTGCGAGTCTAATGAGTCGGGGATCTTCCCCTCTTTCATAAATTCAATGCAGAATTTAGTTCGTTTAGTAGCCATTAGCGTCTGGCAGGACTGCTTACTTGGGCCTAGCGGACAGAAAGTTCCATCTTGAATGCATGGCTATTCGCCTAATTACCACAGAGGCTTGGACACCCCTGGTTGATATAAAAGCTCCTACGGGCCAGCCTTCTGTAGGCATACGAAGCCTTCATGGGGCAACACTACAATAATAAGCCAGCAGCACCTGTAAGGTACCAGGAATTGGTCATACCTACGGTACCTACCTTGCAATAATTGCATTGATCCTGGACCCTGGAACACCATGGAGTATTAAATGAATTACTACCTACTGTAATAAATGAGTTTGGGAAGAAGATTGCCTGGAACAAAGAGGATGGTCCCTGTCTTATCTTTATGATGAGGACATCCGCTGCCTAAGCGGTTTGTGAACAGTTCATAATTTAGGCGAGGAATGTCTAGTCCGCAAAGGTGTCTGAATTTGGGTAACGGGTGAGGATGGGATGAAGATGGGGCTTACCGAAAGACGGGTAACCTCGTGCGTTCCTTATCATGAGGGAGCCTACCTAATACTCCGTGGTACCATGGGACTGACACAAAGGACGTCCCAGACTTTTCCCAACAAAGAAAAAGCAGAGAAATGCTAATCCAAAGAATCAGATTGTCAGTCAATGTCCAGAACAGATCGACATCCAGGGCACTCATTTTTCATCACGTAACTGAAGCTTGATGCTACAAACCTTAAGGAGGGGTTTGCATCTCTGCTGACACATAATAATAATAGACAGATAGTTAACTTAGCAAGTTTACCAACTTTGTATCAATGATACTCCGTACCTTCTACGGAGTAATGAATTTTCCAATCTGATGCTGTCCCGCCTATAATGATACAACCAGCCATAGGCGAACTCCACCTTTACTACTCTTGGTAACTGGAAACCCAATGAGGTTTCGCGGCGAACACCAGAATTGTTGCATTTCCTCTTATTAGATAGTCTAGACTGTGGCAGTTTCTGTCTGACTTCCTTTCCATCTTCTAGTGGAATTCACAGCCGTTTGTTGCCCCCGCCCAGACCGATCCTTTCCTTTCCAAGTTAAGGTAAGTCCAGTAACCAATCTTAGACTTCTAACAGTACTACAGTTACAGTCCCAAATCATCCTAAGTTCAGAATGGTCGCCAGCTCCGTCCCCGGTCGATTGGATACCCGACAAACTCTGTGCTTCTTCATTGGTGCTTTCCTCCTGCATGCTCGTTCGCTTCGTTTCCACCATCCACACCAGTGCCCCTGGTGCCAAGCTCAAGTCTCACGTTGCTCGAAGGAAACTGGTCGGGCTACCCACTGATCCCAGATCCAATCATCGTCTCATGGTGGTTGACGGAACGATGGACTCGTGCCCTGGGTGAACGGGCCTCCTGTCCCCTTACTAGAGGTAGAGACTAGGTATGGGCCTGCATGGATGGCACTACCACTTTGCAGACTAGTCTAGCAGGATTATTTTAGCTACTCGCCCCCAACAATTGGAGATCCTGGCTTGTTACCCTTGGTATCTTCTGTGGGTTCGGGGAAGTAGACATATTATTCCAATCCATGTATATCTTACTACCTTGCCCCTCGATCTAGCTTTCTGTCACTTTTTCCCCTCCTTCACCTCTGGACAGTATACCTCAACTCAACAACGTTTAATTATATTCGTCGCAGTTGTTGCTCGGCTKCGAGCCTTTCGCGCGGGGTGTGCACGCCCTTGAGCCTCTAGAAACAACTCGCAGAATATACGGTATTTACGACCATTGCATGAACGGGATATGAACTTCGGGCAACCGCAATCGCATTTCGCAGAAGTCACACGAACAAGTCTGCCATTATGACGAATCGTACAGTATTGAACGGGCTGTGTCCGGTACCGTTTCTTCAGGAAGATCTCTTCCCCTCCTCCGGTGGATGTACGCTCCCCTGAATATTGCTGGCTTGCTGTTGTCGACATTAGCTGATCGTGTTGGTTTTTGCTTGCTAGTCATCGGAGGTCGTTATTGCCAACCTGTGGGCGATATCTCTTGCTGTTTGCCCTGTCCAGTAGCAGCATGGACGTACGGTGATGGTAAGCTCACACTGTGTTGCAGCGTAGCCGTCTCACTTTAACATGTTCTAACAATTTTTCAGGGTTGTTCGAGAAAGCGAGCTCTGCGAGTTGGATCAGTGTCGCTATATTGCCGCTCTGTATCTTCCTGCTTGTGTCGTACGCAGTCCTTCCGGTGAAATTTACGCATCGCCACTACCTCAGCATCTGCTTCACATTGGGCATCTGTTTCATGGAGGTAAGTAAAGTGGCGCATTGGAGGGTCACAGGACGTGTTATTGACCGACATGCAGATTGCGTTCATTATCCCTCTAGGGGTAAAACCGGATCAATGCTACAACCAGATCACTCCCAACGATATGCATTCTAGTCTCTCGTGCGCTTTCACAGGTGCCCTTCTTCTTTTCGGAGGCTGGATGGTGGTAGTATGGAGTATGTTGGGAACGATTCTGAGCTAGTGTGGATTGACTCGTACTAATGATCTCTAGGTTTTCTCCGTACGGTGGCCTTCCATCTTCAGGTGTGCTGGGAAGTGATCCTGGGTCCGAAATTCATGTGGGGAGCGTTGATCTTCGGTTGGGTCGTCCCGGCGATAGGGCTCACGGTGATGCTGCTCTTGACGGGCGTATCTTTTCGATTCGGCACCGTTTGCCATATCAACATCGATCGTGGCCTGCAGGATTACTGGATTCCCATCATCTCATTCTCCGTGGCCGCACTGATCCTCCAACTGGCGACAATGGGGTACTGCATCCACGTCTACGTCAAGTCTCTCTTCGACACAGATTCAACCACAAATAGCTCGGGATTGCCGTCCTACTCCGCCAGCGTCCGCACCGTGTCCGCTCGTCAAGCATACCGTCGCATCCGAAGAGTTCTCCAACTACAATGGCGAGGCGTAGCTCTAGTCTTGATCATCATCGCGAATGTGATTTTCTTCGCCGTGACCTTCATCGACCTCGACAGCGCCCTCAAACCGACTCGAGCGAATATGGAAAAGGCGACTCCATGGGTTGCGTGTCTGGCAGCTACCGAGGGTGACCGGGAAAAATGCGACCACGAGGCGGCAAAGGTCCGGCCCGACGAAGGACTACTGCTCGCCGTCCTGATCCTCCTCGCCCTGGTCGGATTCTGGAACTTCATCCTCTTTGCTCGCCCCTCGATATTCCGCGGCTGGGCCGACTTCTTCAAGAACAAGTTCGGCATGGGCGAGGGCCGTCTCGAGTTCGTTTCCGCCGATGCGCGCGGGCGGCTGGCCGACACGCGGTCCTACGAGATGCTCAACAGCACAGGACTCCCCTCCTACAAGTCGCCATCGCCCATGGTTCGATCGCCAAGTCCTGCGCGCATGGCGGGTACGAAGAGTCCCGAGAATGGCCAGTTCGGGCGAGATGCCAGGTACGTGCGGCCGTCCATGAGCTTCTCCAGCCCGCGGCCGCCCAGCGCATCACAAGGGCGCGACTGGGATCCCAAGGCATCGTTCGCTCCGGCTGTCCATCGGGAAGATGATGACTAGACTGGTGTCTTTTTCTACCTTTGGTTTTAATGTAATGCTATGTCATGCTGTTCAGGAGTTAAAAGTTCCTTGTATATTGGATTTGGATGATGCAATGTATACCCTAGCAATGTTACTACTGGCCCTCTTGTTTCCTTCTCTTCATATCAAAAGATAATACCATGCATATTACTTTCCCAGGCGTCAGCATCTCTGATTACAATGTATTTCATACGCATACACATCAGAGTATCCAGAATACAAGGATGTGGGAAAGCAACCCACACCATGAATTTAGGATCTTGATTCCCCGCATTCCAGCGTCCTTGTGGGCGAGATGAAGAAACGACTTCTCTCCTTGTGATAGAAAGCCTATTCATCATCTCAAAATTGTGGCTGTCAGTCCAACCCCGCGACAAGTATCCACTGTCCACACCACGAGCCCTGGACTGTAACATCAACAGTAACAGTATGAGACGATCTGACACTGAAACTCGGCACTTGCATCAGCTGCCTTAGACTACCTTCACTCGGTGAAACCAACCACCAATAATCTCTCCTGTAAGCTGCAACTTGCTTTTAGCCGACTCTTCTAGAAGAATGGGTTACTGGATCCGGGGAAGATAGACTTTGGCTACGGAGTAAGAGGTAAGACTGTAATTATAAGACACTTTGTGCGAGACTGTGTCCGACCAAGGTTGGTGACTCGGTAGCTAGCTAGAGTTTCAGGCGTGTGAACTGTAAACCGTCACTGCAGACCATGGTAAACTAAATTTTGAGTTTTGCCATATGGTGATGTCAACGTGAATCAGTTATATTTCGCATTACTCGGCACTCACCGTAGATGAGTAATGCAGTATCCAGACCATGGAAATCGAGTATCAGGGGTCACGGTCACCATCCAGAAGATCCATGTTAGGTATGTGATGCAATGCAACCACACCCAAACAGGGAACAGTACGGTTCCTGCATTAAGGACAAGGATTTGTATAGTCGGACGAGAGAGACTATTAATCAATAATCAGTAGACTAATCTACGAGTCATCTCGTGCATGTACGGGGCAGCATTGGCACCTGCCCTTGTACCTTGTCATAAAGCAGAGACTAGAGTTACTCCGTATTACTGTGGAGAGTGCTGCGTAGACAAATATAACTATCGAATCGAGATCAGACAGGATCTTCTCCACTAGGTCGTCCGTACTCCGTACGCCGTCAGAAGTCCCAAGCGATAACGCAGCGGGATATGGTAACTACACAAGGCGATACCCATAAAAATCCCTCATTCCGCGGGGAAATKGAGACTACTTTACCTCCTCTAAACCTCACTACAAGAATCATGACTACAAAGTACCTTCCTTACAGCCGACAGGCGGGTCCAACTCCTCATTCTCCTCTTGTGGCGGCAATGGCAATGGCAATGGCAATGGCAGTGGCAATTCTGGGACATGTGAAAATCTGAAAATCCTTCAACAAGTGTAAGCCGCCACCCTAGGCTGATCTGAGCTGAGTACCTGCACCTGCCTCAACTGTCAGACTCAGCACCATAAGCTCAATATGACCTTGACTGCTAGGCGTCAAACTCGCTGATCTACAAGTAGATAGTTTACTAGTGCGTCGAGTGTCGACCCCGCAACCACGGATAAGCGGAAGCTGGAATGGTTGACTATCGATTAATCGGTGCGGGTACGGATATGGATATGGATCTCCCTTTCACTACCCCATGGGGTAGACGACTCAAGTTTGGGACTCATATTCAATAGTACCAGGTAGACTAGTTTGAGTTTTGATGTGCGTGGTGCACTGGATGTGTTCGTGGGTCGACACTACCGGCCTCGGCAGTGGAGCGGAGAGATCGTAGCTTGGCTTGGGCGGTTTTCATGTGATTGTGGATTTGGGTCAAGGCTTGAAGTAAGGATTGAACCTCTTATGTTCGTATTCATGCATAGTAGCACTGTTGGGTGGAGCCTCGTCTAAGTCGATATCATGGAGTACGAATACATGCAATCCTTCCAAGTGCACGTCACTACAACTTAGAAGATGATCGGACTTCACGAGTTTAGTCACTTCTGCTATGATACATGGTCAAACTAGTTGTTGCATCGTCCGATGCAAGCACGATTGATTTGCTCCTTTGAGGGATACTTTGCAAACGCCGGTCAAGCAAGGTTCAAATGGAAAGGGAATAGATTTTGAGTTGCAAATTATTTCCGTGAGCACCGGGGATAATACCACAATCGATGAGTCCTAGCCCTCCGGGTATCGACTACCAGGCGTTCACCTCGAAATTTTCCTGCAAGATACCGTCAGAATAAAACAACAAGAAGTGGCCTAGGGAAAACTCACCTCGGAGAAGTAAGTCGTCACCACTGTCCGATCAGAGAACTTTCTGCCCGCAAGCGCTTTCAAGGCATTGGTGGCCGATTCTACCGTGTCAAACTTGACAAAGATCTTGCCCACTCCGGGAGACTGCCTGCTGCCGCCAGAAGGACGTGGCACCTTCAAGTCCACGACCTTGCCATACTTGGAGCACTCCTCGCGTACATCATCGCAAATTTCTGTACCGGAGTTAGTAAAATTTGAAAATTGCCCCGTCAATGGTAAGAACTCACCATCGTAATCATCGCTATCCAAAAGCTCCTCCGGGGTCACCATGTTCAACAACTGCAAGACACGGCTGCTCTCCAAATCCTGGGATGTAGTCTTGGCGAACATCGACATCGCATTGACTCCCATGTCAAGCCCGGCGGCCTGCGTCATTCCGATACTGGCACGCACAACCTTGAGATGCCGGTCGCCCAATTCCATACCGTTGAGACCCTCCACAGCGATAGGAGTCGCAGAAGGGTCCGCGTACTCGCAGAAAGCGATACCCTTGGCAAGTCAGTAAAACCATTACCACGCTCGGATAGACACCACTTACCCTTGACTCTTCCGTCGAGCTATCTTTCACAAGTACAAACGATTTGAGTTCGCCAAACGATTTGAGCAACATGGTGACGGGCTCTTCTGGAATATATTGCGGGATATTGGACACGCAAATCTTGTTGGGTGAGTCAGGAACCTCATTCAGCAGCACACCCTCCTGGTATTCTTGATCCGCACTGCCGTTCGGGACAATGTAGTCCTTGGGTCGGCGCACTTCGAGCCCCTTGGGGGCACCGTTCTCAGTTCCACTGACGGTTTCGTGCTCTTCCATCGTGATGCCATCAAAGGCAAGAGCAACCGTGGCATCGTTGGGTGTCTTGAACTCTAGAAGTGCAAAGCTATGGTCTTCGGATATTTGGGCCGAGATACAAGGGTCCACACTGTGAATGACATTGAGGCCGTTGAGTTGCAGGTTGAAGAAGGACACGAGATGCTCGCTAGAAATGCCGGGAGGCAGGTTGTATACGAACAGACGCCTGGCCTGACGCGAGTTGGAGGGCTTGAGGGCTGAATTGTCCGCAGATCCACCACCAGGCTGGTTCATAAACGCTTGAAGGCGGCTGGGATCCATTGGCTGCTGGCGAGGTGCTCCGGGAAGGGGGAACATGCCTAGAAACGTTAGCCACAACTTACATATAGATAGATACACAACACGTAGTCGCAACTTACCCGACAGCTTGGCTTGTTCAGCAGTAACATTCTCATAACCAGGAGGCTTAATGTCCCACTGCGTCAAACGACGTTTCCTAGTCAGAACAGATGGAACATCTGTCAGATCGGGTGTGGGCTCCCTCTTGCGTGGAGGGCTTGCGCTTCTTTTCCGTTCTTTCCTCTCCCGGTCGCGCTCGTGCTCGCGATCTCCTCCTCGTTCTCTCCGGGGCTTCTCGTCGAATAAGTCTCTATCCCGCTCACGTCGAGACGATCTGTCATCAAAATCTCTGCGCCGGCGGTCGCCACGGTCGCCACGGTCGCCGCGGTCCCGGTCCCATTCGCGGTCGTCTCTCCGGCTAGAGTAGCGGTCCTCTCGTTCTCTGGCGCGGTAGTCGCGACTCGACGAGTATGAGTCTGCCTCGAATTCACGTCGGGAACCCCTGGAGCCGTAATGGGGGGATCTCGACCGTCTCCTCTCTCCTCTGTTCCCTCTCTCACCGCGTTCGCCTCCACGTTCACCGCCGCGTTCGCGTCTTTCGTCGCGCTGTCAATAGTTGAAGCCTCATTAGCAATTGTTTAGAAGAGCTTTATCATTGCGGCTGTAGCGACTTACGTAGTGCTCTCTTGAGCGGCCAGGTTCTCCTGTTCTCATGGTCAGTTACAGTTAAACTGCAGGAGATAGAAAGATCTCTCACCTCGCGAAGAAGAGTAAGTGTCGCCGTTCATGTTGGACGAGCTATCTTATCCTTTCTTGCTCTTTTTTACTCAACGTGGCGAGAAGCAAGTCAACAAAATATAAGGGTTGACCTTTCAGAGCGATAGATAATATCACAGGGCGATCCTGATGATATAATCAAGATGATCAAAGGGGTCTTGGACAAAGGAAGGAGTTGCGCCGAGCGTCTGGCTGGAAAACTCGCAGGTCGTGAAATCGGCGGCGAAGAGCAACCGCCGGCGTCTAGAGTTGAAGCGGTTAGCGCGCCCTGTACATGAGCTACCGCCTGCCTCTTATGAGGGAAACACGGCAGAATTTCGAGATACATTATCTCCTATCAGTGCCTCTAAGAGCTGCAAGCTGTTCCTATTTCTATATGACGTTCCGTTCTTTGCCATCATGACAGTTGGAGTCTTCACAGAATGGCGCAAGTTGCCCATGAGTTTGAGTGAATTATGTATCAACACAACGTTGCGCTGCGGTCAGTCCTTTCGGTAAGCTACATCACTTGATCCTCGAATGGAAACGATATTCCTGACTATTTCGAGTCTCTAGATGGCACAATGTTCCTGAAAGTGACGAATGGCGATGTGTCCTCCGTGGCCGACTTTTATCTCTAAAACAAGACCCGCAATACCTCTATTATAGAACATATCGCTCGCATATCTCTCAATCAACACCAAATCCCCGAATAAAGCCCTCCTCTTCTCCACTCCGCGCGGAGTCAATTGGCGCTGTGAATGGCTCGAATGGAAATGTAACGCAGAACGTATCATCAGATGACGCCCATGAGGACGAGACCCTAGAGCTTCTGAAGCATTACCTCAATCTCTCCTCAAATCTCACGGATCTCTATACCCAGTGGTCCTCGCAAGACCCGAACTTCAAGAAAAAGGCACCCCAGTTCACAGGAATCAGGATTCTGCGCCAGGATGCTTGGGAAGCGCTTGTGTCTTTCATCTGCAGCAGCAATAATAATATCGCGCGCATATCGCAGATGGTCGAGAAGTTATGCGTCAACTATGGTCCCCTGGTGGCCACCGTCGGCGACCGCGCGTACCATGACTTCCCTCCTCCTGAGGCTTTGACCGCTGACGACGTTGAGGGTCGTCTGCGAAGTCTAGGATTCGGTTACCGGGCCAAATATATCCACCAGACAGCTTTGATTGTAGCGAAAGAGAGAGAGCAAGGCTGGCTTGATTCACTACGAAATCCGGAGTCTCCCGTTCTCGGAGTCGAGCCTGCGCCCGGCGGTGAGATGAGTCCGGAGGGTAGACAGGGGTACCGTCACGCTCATGAACAGCTACTGGGGCTACAGGGGGTTGGGCCAAAGGTTGCGGATTGTGTCTGTCTGATGGGGTTGGGGTGGGGAGAGGCGGTGCCTGTAGATACCCATGGTGAGTGGCTCTTAACAGGTCTTCTACCGATTAATGATATTGACAATTTTTAGTCCGGCAGATTGCGCAAAGAGACTACAAATTTGGCCGAGGCGCTCACAAGTCGCTAACGAAAGCAACCTACGATGCAGTCGGCAACCACTTTCGGAAACTCTGGGGCAAGGAGGCTGGCTGGGCTCATAGTGTTCTGTTCACGGCAGACTTGAGGACATTCTCGGACAGATTAGCTGCTACGTCTGGCAAGATAGATGTCAAAGTTGCCGTGAAGGAAGAAGGCGATGATAAAGAGTCAGTCAAGGTCGAGACAGAAGTCACGACCTCCACTGCTTATGCCTTGAAAAGACCTGCGAGCGAGGACGGGCTGGAATCAGAGGATATGAAAAAGGAGAGTAAAGAAAACGTGAAGGCCGTCATTCAAGCCTCACAGACCACGACGACAAGGAGAATGTCAAAGCGGCTTCGGAACCGCTGACATAGATTCAGCAGGAATTATAAGCAATATGCACCTGGTAACTAGACATCCATAAGTGTATACTTCCTATTAGAACTTTCCCTATAGTCCACTCAGGCCGTTCCGAGCGTTAAGAGACATTCTCGGACTTGAATCTGCGGCACTTTCAATTCCCAGCGTACCTATCTTCTACCAGGGCTCAGAATCATTCCTGCAGGAGCCACAAACAACTACGATACGGCAAAGACGCTAAACGATCAAGTAATCTAATAATCATCCGCAACACTTACTTCGTATATCGCCAACGCCCCGGACATCAAAACAGGAAACCCGAAGTTGAGACAAATCACCATGAACAATGTCGATCCATAAGGCTTCTGGGTATCTACAGCACCGTAGAACGACCACCTCGATAAGCGTGGATTAAATGTGGGGAAAAATTGACATAACACTACCGTAACCGTGCTGCCTTTTCCTGCCACTGAGATCGGCAAACCTGCTCTTGGGAGACTCCGGTCCCTCAGTGAAGATCGCGATATCCCTAATCTCCATCACCATCTACTTATCTAGGGAATGAGTCGACGGGATTTTCGGGCGTTCGTGGGTCGGATCTGTTGATCATCATGGAGCCCTAACTAATGGATACGTACTGCGCACGCCAGGATAGTCAGTATGACGTTGATAGGTTTGGTTCCGTCTTCTCCTGTATGGATGACATATGAGAAGAGACAAGTGAAATCGGCAGTCCTCCTTATACTAACCCCTCTAGCTTGTTCCAGCAGGGTGCATTGCTAGTATGCAGTAGTTCTGCAGTATTTTGTCCGATTGACGCCGGGAGACTTTCAGCAAACAAGAAATGCAAACCTGATGTGGGGATAACCACACCGAGCGACAGGCAACTCAGCCGAGTTGATAAGGATTAAAACAAACTCAAACCCCAGTCTATATTGTGAAGTCATCACTGAAATGGCTGTGCTGTGCTTGAATGCAAAAGAGGAATCTTCCAGATTATAATGTCATTATTAAATCACCGTATATCGTTATCATATGCGCCAACGCTAATGCTTACAGATCGCTGATGAGCCTGCCTAGGCGTCTAACAGGGAAAAAGGACAATATATGACAGAACGAGGCAAAACTGAAACCGAGTCGCTGCAAGCTGCCCATTGAAGGCACAATTCCCATAAGCGGGGTTGAAGAGTCACAGAAATTCGCCGGACATCACTAGACTCGTTATAACATAGCGTCTGTCAATTGGGTCGATGTGCAGGGTGTGGTTCTCATGCGGCACGGACAAAAGATGGTTGCGGCCAAGCATGCTGGACTGATATTGCTCGTGTGCTACTTCAGCGCTTTTTTGGTCAGAGCTGAAGCCCTTTCTGAGGGCAGTGGGGGAGCCGGGATGACAAGCGTAGCACTTTTGAGTGCTAAGCCAGGAAGCTTCCGAAGCCGAACTGAAATCTCGCTGTGGACGGGAGGGGGAACGTGAATGTGATATCGGAATGACTGGAATACGGCAGTTTAAGAGGCCCCAGTCGAGTTTGATGCTCCATCCCATCCCCACTCCCTGAGCAACTGCTTCACGCGATACTCGGTTGCCCAACCGAGATCAGCTTCTATTCCCCGCAGCAAACGCAAAACTACCCGTCGTTCACGAGGCTCAGTGAGACATTGACCACTCACAAACAAAGGCTGGAGAGAGTTAATACGAACGGAGCCATGAGGACGAGCCAAAGAGATGCCGACAATCTCGCGGCTATGGAAGCGAATCTCATTCTCAATAGAGCGGTACGAGTTGAGACGGTTTGTCACGCCACTTCTCCTATTGATTGAATCATGAGGCTTGTTGATAAGTAGAAGAATGCGAGCCATGTGATAATGCTGTATAGCCGACGAGCACATCGGGATGCTGAACCATATTTCAGACAATGAGGCTGCATCCTCATCCTCGGCCGTTCTTTGGTGAGGAACGTTGGATAAGTCGATACGCGCGCACGGTCGAAAGCTAGCCGGAAGTCTTTTGTACCATGTGTCAAGCTCGGCTTCAAGGCGATGCCAACGCTCAAGGAGAGCTTGTGGAGAAAGGCTCATTTGGCCTGCGGTAACAGCACCAGTGTGCGCCAAATGAAGGCTATCTCCGGCGCCAATAAAATTGACAATTTTGGAAGCTATCCACACGAGAGCATTCGAAATGAGATCCTCCTTCATCTCGTCGCCCTCTTCGGGATAGCCAGCCGCGTTCAAATTGATGGTACGCACGAATCCCATACTATCGAGCTGAAGACCAGCTTCAGTCCACAATACCAAGTCGTCGGTGTTCAACCTGGTTTGCGTCTCGTTGATGACTGTATGAGATTCTCATTAGTCTCCTGAATATGGGGAGGGAACTGGCGCATCCGAGCGCACTTACATGCAGCCAGGTAGTCTTGCCTGGCAAAGTTCCAGAATGTTGCCCTCCTGGCTCTCGAAAGCCCGAATTTCCTAGGCGGCTGAAGCGATCCATCCCCTGGAGAAGGGTGTTGCTCGAGTGGCAACATACCGACTTCAGCGACATCCAGCAAGGATTTCACACCACTCAGGTGTCGGTTCCACGCCGTACCAGTCGCGTCAAGGAATTCATAGATGGATAATATCGCCGTTGCAGCGAGAACTTCGTCGGAATGGACACCACTAGATGGTCGATTATGTCTTCTACGTTTGCGAGAATTGTCGTGATTCTGGCACAGTTCGGCGGCCTGCCACTGACCAAATGCCTCCGGAGTGCTCAAAGGTGGCGGACCTTCGTCAGGTTGCAGCTCATTCACCAGGAGCTGGATGGCTTTTTCATAGTACTTGGCACCACACCAGGTCCAATCTATACCTCTCCCATCAGGCCAGGTCTCGGTGAAAGCCTGCTTTCCGCTGATGCCACCAAAAGGAGATTTTGCACCCTTCACGCGACCAAGCTGTTTCGCAGCATATGCACACGCGGCGTACTTGAGAAGAGGATTCGTGAGAGCCTTGACCGGAACGAGCGATGCGAAGTAAGTCCCTAAATCGAAGAGATCCATCCTATACAGTTCCCGTTAGAAGATCTACTATCCTGCTGAGGGTGGAGAAAAAGACATACCACAACCCCGGCGCTTCGGAAAAATGTCTCAGGAGAAAGACAACCTCGTAGTCGGTCTCCACTGGCAGCTCAGGCTTCTGTTCGGCATTCCCGGCATTTCGTGGTAACACTGATCTGGAGGGAATTGAAGAGACCATCGGCTCCGAGGTATGCTGGGTACTAGGATCCATAGGTGGTGATAGAGTCTGGGAAGGATTCAAAATGAACTTGATGTCATTGTTCGTGTTGTTGCCGTTGGGGTTAGAGAAAGAAGATATTGATATCGGAGGCGATGGTTGAGGGGCCAATGCAGTATGCGGTACATTGGTTGGAGGTCCAGACGGTATTGAAGGGGCTGTAAGATCTAGGATATTGGAATGCGCATTGTGGTCCGGTGCTAGAGAATGAGATCCTTTGTCGGTAGCGAGGGGAGAAAACGAGTACCGATTAGTAGATCCCGCTGTGGACAATTGTTCCAAGCCTCGAATCTCCCCGTCGGCAGAGGAAGGCGTCTGTAAACCTTTTTGGTGAGCCTTGGAGGCTAGTACAGCGGCTTCAGATTCTCCCAGAACAGTCTCCAGCTCCTCCGCACACGGATCGGAATTGTCGACAAAGACCACTAGAGAGCAACATCGCTATATCAGCTCATCGAACCAAGAGATGCAAGACTCTCGAGCGGAATAAGAGCGCAACGGGAATCATTCGTCCATACCATCCTTAGGTATATCCAGCCAGACACTGTCTTCATCGAAAGTATTCTTATAGGAATAAAACCCTTTCAGATTACCGCGGCCATTCGACGAGTCATCGAGACTCTTATTCATCGAAGCATTTTGCTGATGCCGAAAAATAACACCCTCACTAGGGCGACACTCCCTGGATCCTTTGCGACATTGGGAACACTGCGGTTTTTGCTCATCACCTGATTCACGGGTTTTAGTCACTTTCCGACACGTTGAGGCACTGCGACGAAATCGAAGGGTGGAGGTTTACATTTCAGTTTTCGAGTTCGACACGTCAAACTGCGATGAACCACAAACGTCAGTCTCTCAGTCTCTTCTTTTGATATTGCACAGTTCGATCAGATGGTGCGATACATGCCAAGAGTCGTGAGGTAGGAAATCATGTAGGAGTGCAAGTTATAAATGAGCAAACGCTAAGTCCTCCTTCCCATGTTACATACCAGCCTGTGCGGGATCGCATACCGGATGGTAACGATAGAGATTGAGTTGCAGCATCCGAGAAACGAAGCGAGTATGCGATGCAGTGTGGATGATTGTTGGTGTAAGCTAGGCGTGGAGAAGAATGTAATCGGGAAAATTAAATGCCAGAACAGGGATGGCGTTGCTTTTATCGAATCGCAAACAATGATTAGGATTAATGGATAACACTTATATTAGAACAAGGCCGTCTCTTTGAGGACAGCAAATAATTATGATGACAGCACGAAGGAGACGAATTTGTTGGATCGCGGAAAAGAAAGAGAATGGGAGGGAGAGAAAGCGGGGGCCCAAATTGTGGCCGGGGATCGCACAGGGCAGCGAGTCCCCCCGACTGACCCCAATTCCCCCATGACCAGCCTGAGAGTCTAAGAGGCTAAATGCCGACCGACGGGAGAGCGAGAGTGTCTGGAGTGTCACCTGAGATCGGAGTACTGCGCGGATCTCTTTCCCGCCTGAGGCTCCCCTCCATTGCGGGGATTGGCTTGCCATGGCATTTTCTAATTGACCTCCCCTCTCCCCTTCAAAGTTAACACACACTGTTTTCACTTGACCAAACAAAGGAAGCATGTTTAAAACTACTAATGAGGAAAAGAAGGTTGAAATGCGAATTGATCCGCTGACGCCTAGGAAAAGAAGGGGAGTGGTGACCGCTGAGTGGGTCGCGCGATCTGTTTGACTAGTATGGCTTCCATATAAACAAAAATAGGTCATAAGCCGCCAGCAAGAATAGCTTCAAGGCATGATCAACATAATTTGTGGATTGACAGCAAGGTGGCAGATGAGAGCTTGGAAGAGAGTTCCTATTGTGTTAGCAAAGGCGTTCATTCAATCAAGATGCAATTAACATTTCAAATTGCAATTTGAGTTATATCAATCATTGGATCGACACGGGGAAACATGAGATTAAGAAATGGCAAAGTAGTAGCGATGCTGGTCCTCTTTAAAGAAGAAAAAGGCTGAGACTCGAACCACGAGCTTTCAAAAAAATTGCGTCTGTGGTACCCTTGCGCTAATCCTTGTGTCATCCAGTTCCAAAAGATCCGAGACCAGATCGCTCGGCTGCGGAAAACGAGTCTATTATATTTAGTACAAAATAATAGATTTAGATTTGTACCGTGGTGTCGATACTTTTGCTATTAGTATCCGCCATCTAGACAGTAGAGTCACCAAGATCGATTATAAAGGATGTATCAATAGTCACCGCAGGGAAGGCTACAAAAAAGATAGAAGAAATAATGTGCTAAGAAACGAGGTAAATTCCTGTATCATTTCATTACCGCGATCTCGCGCGGGATGTATTTATATTCATCTAGTGAAACATGATAAAGCGTGCTTAGGGGGACTGGGACATGCCGACCCAGGGCAACGAAGAAGTTAAAGGCTCAAGTAGAGCTCAAGATGATATAGCACCAAATAGCATAGTGATCTGAATGGATCTCCCCACCGCCAGTGCGACCTGCCTGGCCTGACCAATTGACAAGCAAGATGATAGAAGGATCGGCAGGAAAAGAAGCCGGGTATGAGATCCGATAAGACCTAGCCAGCGGAGAATTAGAAATCGACATTATCAATAGAGAAATTGAAGACACATTAATTAGGGTATAAAGCAATAGACGCTTCCCACGAACGTCGTTCTGAAGGTACCAGACAGAATCAAGAACATGATGTTTTTGAGTCGTTTTCCTGTTCAATTATGGACAAATATCATCGAGTCCGAATCTCGACTCATATCACTGGTGTACCTGGGTTCGGATGCTTGAGCGTGTTGAACAGGTATTCCGGAGGAAGCCGTCGCATCGCCGACGGCCGGTCGGTTCCATATGCTTGGGGAGCGCGCATGTAGCCCTGGCGGCGCCGCTGAATCTTATTGAAGATAACTCCGGCAATCACAATCAGGAACACGCAACCAAGAGCGCAGCAGAAAGCTACGAGGACCACTATTCCGTTCGAGTGGTAATGGCCTGTGGCAAGAGTTAGCATATGTGACTAAAGGCCTGCATAAGCCCCATGTGTACTACTGACCACCACTAGTGTAAGGATTCTTGTTCTCGTAGAACAATTGAGACATACTGCCCGACTGGCCATTCCACTTGGAAGACAGGAGGAACGGAGTCAGAGTGGTTCCATTGAATAGAGCAGCGGATGCATTGCCGAAATCGGGAATCACAAGGTGTCCTGTGATCAGCAGGGTCTGGTCATCATTGAGAACAGAAATATCACGATGCGTCTGGGACAGAGGGAGGATCTCAAGGCTGCGTATGGTCGTGCCGTCGCCGAAAATGCTTCCAGCGAAGTGGAGATTAGATCCATCGTAACTTGCGAGGAAAGAAGAGCCATTCTTCGATTCTCCAGCGAGCCAGAATCTTGAAACGTCCGTGTTTGCAGGAGTAAAAGCTGTCACAGTTCCAAGAGTGTCGGCCGTAGGGGTCCCGGCCAACGGCTCCCAGCTCTGATCTTTAGGATTGAAGGTTGCGACGACAGTCTGATTTCCCGAAATAGTAAGATTTCCAACTGCAATCAATTGCTTGTTGCTGATCCACTTCAGTGCCAAGACGTTACCATATAGAGTCACGCCTGGTCGATTCCACTGTGCCTCGGTTGTATCATAAAAACAGACGGCGGGGCAAGGCAGCGCTCCAGCAGTTTGGAAATTGCCTCCGAAATAGACTTCGGTGGTCCCAGGGCGGGCGGCTATTACATTGACTGAGACGTCTTTCCCGGTAAACGGGGGAGGAACATTCTCAACGAACGACTGGTTCTTCAAGTTGTATGCCACGAACCCATTAATCATGGAATTGCCCACGGTTCCGGTAACATTCCCACCTGCAAACAGGGTATCGTCCGAGACGGTCAAGGTCAAAAAGGTGGAATTGCTGTCAAGTCCCGAGCCAATGCCGCGGATGGTCTTGTCAGCGCCATTCAGAATAGCGAGATTTTGAACTGAAGAACCATCGGTGGCGGTAGTGGTGAAATGACCACCAAGAATAGTAAGGTTGCGGCCAGAATTTGTGTCATAAGCACCCGTGAATGTCCCAGCACTGGTATTAGTTCCGCCCACCTTTGTCAACAAGGGGTCCAGACTCATCCCGTCATTATACAACAGCGCCACAGCGCCTGCCGCTGCAATACCACCTGAAGCTAGATTGCCTGCGAGAATACTTGTGTTTTCATGTTTGGCGTAAGCGGATAATTGCCCGGCGTACTCAATTTGGCTGACGTTAAGGTTTTGAAGCCAGTTTTTGTGCGAGGGAACCCATACAGCAAACCCCGATACATCGGAAGCTGATTCATTGCCAAACGAGAGTATTCGGCTGAAATCACCGCTCACCCCAACCACAGTCTCATTGAGATCCATGGAGATGTTCAACTGTAAAGGAATTACCCGGTCGACAGGGCCGTTAACACCACCGCCCAGAGCTGACCAGGTTTTAGTATCGAACGAATAAGCTGCGACGTGTTTGAGGTTCTGGTTGACGCCGTCAGATGTATCGGTAAAGTTTCCTCCCACGTAGAGGAAGTTGTCCAGCACCGCCATCGATGTGACTTCAGAATTCAAACCACCCCCAGTCATTGCAGTCGCATTTCCATCACCGAAATACATGATATTGTGAATGGAAGAATCCGAGAAGTTTCCACCAGCATAGATTCTATTGTCATGCTTGGCCAAAGTCTTCACAGAAGCACCAGAGTCAAGTTGTAACCCCGCTTTATCAACGGCAGATTGAGTCAGATTCACACTTGTAACGTTGGAAGTGGGATCATATTCAAAAAGTCCATTCAAGTCTCCACTGGTCGAATTGCTTGACGCATTCGTGAGCACGAACTTGACCCTCGATGCTACAACCTTGATGTCTCCTTGGCCGGCCACCGGAATCAGCTTCACCTTTGGACGAAACGAACTACCACTGGCATCGACATGGCCGGTGTAGATGGTGTCGTACTTTTCGTAGAGATTCGTTTGGTGGATGACAGTCTGAATAGGCTCGTCGGAATCCGTTGTAACAGTGGCTGTCACGTTGACGATACCGCGTGAGCCACAGGTTCCATCTTGGGTACACCCAGGGGTGTAGAGAAGGATACTATAGTTTCCGGACTGCTTGATGTCGGGTTCAAAGACAACAGAAGTGCTGTCTGCAGTAGAATCGGTGACATCCGCCGTTAAGTACTCGGATGAACTCTGTCCGGACTCCGTTGTCGACCAAGAGCCCGTCCTCGTTGCTTTCGAAGGATACTGGATGCTTGCACATGTGGGCTCGTTAAATGCATCCATGGCATAGGCGAATATTTCTGTCATATTCAGTTTCAGCAAGCGCAAACGGTTGAAAGCATTTATAAACTCACCGTCCTGAAAAAGCTCGATTCCATTCAATCCGGCACCAGATCCATACCAGTCGGAAATCTCAATTTGGAATCCGCTCATACCCACGACATTCACGAATTCGAAGTCACGGTATTTCTCGTCTGTGCTATTGGACATGGCGCAAGTAGAGTCGCAATGAACGTCGTAGCCGGTGTCAGGATCTGTGTATGTGAAGTTCATGATGCCATTGTCCGGAAGCCTTCTGAACAGGAAGGTTTTGGTGCCCCTGCCCTCGAAATGGGTATTATACAGACGGAGTTTAGTTGGTCTGTACTCGAAACCCATATCTGCTCGCCAGAAGCCTGGCGAGTAATCGGCAAGCAGCCATGTCTTTCCTTCGCCGTCCTCACCACTGGTTTGGCATATAACATTCTTCGGGTCACTGTAGCCTGATCTCGAGGAAACTGCATCGGAGGTAATTGTGGCATCCTGGAGGTTGACAATCTGCTGCTTCTTCTTGGAAGATGTAGAATTGCCGACGCCATCAAATGATCCAGCGAAAATTATATGACCATTGTCATTCTTCAGGATGGATTCCACCGGCCCGTTGAGCCCATCAAAGGATAGTGTCTTCCAGCCTTCACCTCCGACCCAAGCGACGGCGTTCGATGTGTTCTCGTATTTGAAGTAACCACCCACGTAGACGCTGTTGGTCTCCTGGTCGCACAGCAGCGCCGAGACCGACCCTGAAAGACCAGGCAAAGCGGTAACTTCGTTGGAGTCAGGCTTGTATAGCGCTGCACCCTTGGTTTCAACGTCGCCTAGCTTAGTGAAGTTCCCTCCGACAAAGATACCCTCATAGGTTCCATCCTTTCGCGTGAACGCGCACATTGCACGAATCTGGGCATCGGATGAGGAAAGCGCTGTAAGTCCGCCATTTGGAAGTGGCGTCAGGATCGATTGTCCGGCATCGTGGACCGAAGCTGTCTTCGATTGTTCGATATATGAATAAAGTGACACAGCATCGAAATCTCCCGTAAAAGCGACTCGGCCTAAAGGCGACAGATCCAGCTGAGGTTCTGAAACTGAAGTAAATGATAGTCCCAAAGTAGGAACTGCTTGAAAGATTGTCAAAAAGTTCAATAGGAGGGCGTACGGAAAACCAGCCGTCGCAGGCCCAGACAGTGAGGCAGTCCTCATTGTTTAGGGGCGCGACGACAGACGAGGGGACAGTAATCGCCCTTAATTTTGTTGCAGAAATCCTGACCCAAGGTGTATGTAAAAAAAGAAAGCTGGCTAGGTGGAGAATGAAGATGACTTTCTATATAATGAGCTCAAATTCCTCCACCCAAAGCCATGCAAGAGGCTGGCAAAGGAGAGACTTGGAAAAGAGTGGAAGTGAGGAACACGAATAATGTGCTAAAAAGGGGATAGAAAAAACAACGATAGGTAATGAATGAATAGAACTCCGTGTTCTCAAGAAGGGAAAGACTCAATGCATGAATAAAAATGGGCAGGATAAGAAAGTTAACGAATGACTGAATGAAGTTGGATGATGCGAAGGAATATTATGACATGGCAGGGCAGTCTGCTCGAAGACTTGAAGTCTTGCTCATGGCGGTAGTGTTCCCGTTTACCTTAGGTTTCAGGTGCCTAAGGGTACTTGGATTCGATTATTATTACACAGTACACCCCTTACTCGAAAAAGTCTAGGTTGACTTACTGCGGCCCGTGTTGGTCGTCGTATCTCATTTAAGTGGCCCACTTCGAAACAGAGTTGAGGTGGTCCGGTATGTAAAACACGGCTCGACTATTTACCAGCCACGGCCATGTACCTAAGGCTTAGGTACAAAAAGGAGTCAAGGTACCTCAGGTACATATTTCGTAGATCCTAGGTACCGTACCGTACGAAATACACAGAATCTCGATGGGAGCCATGTAATAATAACGAGGCAGGATGCATGAATCCCTCCGGCGGGGGACAGACGCGCTGTAACTCCGTACAAATACTACTACGTAGTATATTTGGGTTGCGAAAGTTGATACTCGGTCTGCTTAATGCTCGAAGTAAGGTGGGACAATAATAACCATGAGATTAAGATTAATACATACGTGAAGTGCCTGAGGTTGGCTACCCAGAGTACAGAATACCTTACTAGTGCTACTTGATCATCTAACTTTACCAAGACTACCTAACTAGTAAGGTATCATCAAAATTACCTGAGTGCATACCTTACCTACGGTGTCGAGTTTGGGAACTAAGGTACCTTAGTAAAGTTCCTTGCTAAGTCAAAGACCTCGACACTAAATGCTATTCATAGTATCATAGTAGTATCAAGTGGCCAGACCACTGAATGTCGATAATGACGTATCTGGAATCTGCTATCTAAATACTATGCCACATTTTAACAGTTCATGTAGAATTCTAGGGGTATAAGTTGAATAATAATAATGACATGATTGTCAAAAAGGCCAACTGTCAACCTAGCAGTATCGAGCTCCTGCATTTAAGCACATAGTACAGCAAGGAATATCATCATCGTTTGATTTCCATGATATGAAACAATGAGCGACCAATATGATGATAATTCTGCGGTGATTTCTCTTCGCCTTTTTTCATCCGGGCTGTGCCAAAATCTTGCGATGTAATAGTACACGCTGGAGAACAGTACAATGATAGTTTCTGAAAGCATCATCAGTAATCACTTATTTGGTTGTTGCCAATCAAGGACATGAAATGAGCCAGAACGTTGTGCATACTGCGCATGTGTACTGGAGTAAAAGCAAAATTACGTATGTATATGCTAACTGCTCCAAACTTTACTTCTACCAAGCTGTCGTGGAACAAGCGGGTGTTGCCTTCATAGAAGGAGTGAGAGAATCATTGCTGAGTATGAATAGGTTCTTAAGCGAGAGTATGCTATCTACAGCCCTAACATTAATCTTCTCCTTTTGCAGTGGCTGGTCTACCCATGGTTATGAACCACTGTCGATCCGATTGCGCCGCTTTCACCTGGGGTTTCAAGCCTGGTCAATCTGCGGCTTCTCCGTGTCAATTCTCAGGGGTCGTTTACCCTTAGACGTGACATACTTCCACTGCTCCACTTCACATCCACCGCGAAGGATCCCAACGCGCATCGTCGATAGCAGATTATGGGCAGCGTTGGAGTGCTGATAGACCCCTCCGTTGAACATAGCAGTGGCGTCCTTTCCGATGGCCGATGAGATGAATGCCTTGCCTCCAGGATGCTCCTTGATGAAGTCGGAGACATCATGAATGATGCCACCAATGGCCACCAAGGCCTTGTTAGTTGACCTCGACTTAGTAACAAACTCATCCCAGTCTACTACAGGAAGTTGTTCGAGGGGAATGCCCCAGTCTAATGTGGCGCGTTGCTGATCCACCTTCTTCTGCAGCTGCTGCAGTCGTCCCTTTTCAATCTCGTTGTAACGAAATTGCTTGAGATCATAGGCGAGCCCAAGCTGTTTCCAGGTCCAGATCATCCACTTGGTCGGGTCGTACTGCCACCATTGAATTGCATTGCGATAGTCGGAAGGGAATTCATGATGGAAATTATGATACCCTTCACCTAAGGTCACCAGGGCTGTGATGACATGATCCCGCGGGGAATTACGGTCGTCGAATGGCTGCTCACCCAACCAATGAGCCAATGAATTGACACAGAAGGTGGCTTGTTGGATAAAGAAAACACGCAGAATCCCAGCATATACCAACCCACCCTGCCAATCACCCCATCCCAAGCCGCACAACAGAGTAGGAAGGATTAAGCTCATGAAGAGGGCGGACTTGATATAGTGCTTGTGCTGCCAGACCACCACAGGATCTGCGTCCAGATCTGTGACATCTGTGCGGCCAACCTTCTTGTAGTTTTGCTTGATAACGAGCCATCCGATGTGCGAGTATAACAATCCTTTCCGGACCGAGTATGGGTCCTTCTCTGTATCCGTGTAGCGATGGTGAGCTCGGTGGCCACGCGCCCACCAGCGGATCGAGCCCTGGCCCGCAGCGACGCCAGCGGCGGCCAGGTAAATCTTTAAGGGGAGGGTAGCTTTATACGAGCAATGCGCCCAGCATCGATGATACCCTGCAAAGTAAGCGATCTTGGCATTGACAAGGAAGTGAGAGGTGGACAAAACGTGGGAAGGAGATTACCAGCAGTAATGCCCAGGCCTGCATTAAAGTAGTATACAAGCGCAAAGAGGGCTGTGCGTGGATGTAGAGGGGTCCAGTAGGCCCCAATACAACCCAGAAGAGGGACAAAAAGAATGAAGAAGCAGTTCAACCAATTGATATGCTGATGCCAGTTTGACCATGTCATGGGTTGCTCAGTGATATGCGATGTTCTGACGGTGGTACTTTTACTCTTCTGCATGGGAGCATGATCAGTGGCGCCATCATCGGACTTGGCCTCAGGGCCCTGGACGTCATCAGAGATCATTGTGTTCGTCGTAGAAGTTGTCGATCCATCTGTTTGTTCGAGGAAGAATGTCAGAGAAAAGAAGAAAATCTTCAGGGTGGTTAATGAATAAGTAGTGGCTGGTTAGGTTTGGGTGATCGATACGATTAATGACTCGTTGGGAAGCTGAACAAAGAGGCTGCTAAGTCTTGGATTTGGACACGCCATGTTTCGCATCCCTGCGAATAGTGCTAGAAGGAATATCGACGTTGTTCTTTTCAAACCTGATATTAGTGTTGATGTTGTTGGGGAAATCTGTTGAGAGGGTGGGAACTGCGCAGCAATCAGGCGACACAAGGGGATTGACCTCAGCAGATTATGACTCGAAGATTTTAGGAATTATGATTATTTCCGGCAGCAAGTTGAATGTCGTACTAAGCATAATTCGCAGGTACCCGGCCTACATGAACTTTTCTGCGCATGGAACTCGGAGAGTTGTAGAGGGGATGGAGGGGTGGAGGTAGGCTGCTATCTCAATCTGATCACGGTACGAGAGCCAGACATAGCTCACCATGGCCACGAGAGGCATCGTGTGATAACTGTATAGGGAGCTACGTGGAAAGTTGATATGACCTTGTGTGAGAGAACTTCTTGGAGTGGTGTCTGGTGGTTGAGAATGGCGACTCATCCAAAGCCTGCCATGTATGATAGCTTTCGGCCACAGTCCAATTATTATTATCATCCTCACCTGGTCCAGTTTTATCCTCTGGCTGGGGTTGCGCCTCTACTAGGAACTTCCGGCGGGCATGTGGCTTAGATTCACGGCTATCAGAAAATCCGAGAGTTCTGTTGCACGCAAGCAGAAGCTTTGCCATATGAGCCATATGCTGGGTCTATTCGAAGCCCTGCTGCTTCGGCAACTCTTCGCCTCTAAGGTGGGACCATTGTGTAGTCTGGAACACCGGCTGCTTGATATCGTCTGCATTCACTGTACTGAGGGCTTAATTAGCGGCATGTCAAGGCATACCCTCCTTGGAGTAAAACTGAACAATGGCGCCGGGGGTCCATATCGTCGATTGAGAGGGCTGACGGACGGGAAGGTCACGTTGCCTCGTTTCTTCCCATCAGCGGCGTATGAATGCAGTTTACTGATTTCCTAGTTGTGATAGCTGTAGTCCGGGAGTTTGTGTGGCAGTAGTTTGGCTGGTTTTGCCAGCCATAACATGATGGACATGCCAATGTTCTGAGGGATGAGGCTTCTATCAGATCAGCGCCCTGATCAGAATTGACTTCGAAGAGCGCTGTACCAAGCACTAGCCGCAGCTCGAGCGCACATCTCCCCACCATGATTCCAGGAGTTGATGCGTGCCCTTGATGGCMATAGATTATTTGTCTAGATACCTCAAATCATTTGAGACAGAGTCTCTCATTCCACAGTGCTGTTGTCAGCTATCAGGTTGTACCTCAGCAGTCATATGGTTATCCTAGGTCATTGGATGAGCTGCATTTGTTAAAAAAGTGAATGATTTGGGCGTATCATATCATGGATAGGACATTTCTGGGAGAGCGAGTGGCTGAGCATTATTGGGGCCTGAGGCAGCGGCTTTGTTGTGCAAGAAGTGGCGCCAACTTAAATGAGAACCGCGTGAGTTGCCGACTGCCGCGCGCAACGCGAAAGTCCAAACTCCAAAAAAGGGCTCATCTCAGAGTGAAGCTCAGCAGCTGATAGCTATTTTGACCTCTGACTACGCTTTAATCGCCACATACAGTATCGCGATTCCGCTCACTCTTCGTTCTTGACGCCGAAATCAGGACTTGTGAATTTACATCCAAGGGCGAATTGCTCTAAATACCCTCCACAATGTGAGATGCCTTCGTCGCACTCGCTCTCTTGGACTCGTTATACTCATCTCATTCATAGGGAGGCTTTTGACAACATTTACCTCGACCTCTCCAAACAGCCCGGAAAATGCAAGCTCGCTGAGAGTGGTTTGGGATGGCGCCCTTCTGGCGGCGGTGATACGTTCACACTTGATAGCAACAATATCGGAGCAGCTCAATGGAGCCGGGCAGCGAAGGGATATGAGCTGAAAATCCTATCGCGCTCATCGGGTGTGATCCAATTAGACGGGTTTGACCAAGAGGTAGGACTGGTGGCGAAAACCAACCTTAATGGTAGAGCTGGGGACTGTTTTACTGACTTTGCGGATTTTGAATAGGACTTCGAACGATTGAGCAAGGCGTTCAAGATTTGGTACGGCATCAATGTTGAGAACCGCGAGCATGCACTACGAGGGTGGAATTGGGGTAAAGCAGAATTCACAAAGGCAGAACTCGCTTTCAACGTTCAGAATCGACCTGCATTTGAGATCCCGTATTCGGAAATCTCGAACACAAACCTGGCGGGAAAGAATGAGGTCGCAGTCGAGTTCGCTCTTACGTCAGACGGCGACGCCAATGCCCAACCTTCTGGAAGCACAAAGAATCGCGGTCGGAAAGCTGCTGCAGGTCCGGATGAGTTGGTGGAGATGCGATTCTACATCCCGGGGACGGCGGTCAAGACAGAGAAGGGCATCAAGACAGAAAATGATGAGGAGAACGGAGAAGAAGAGGAGGAAGAAGGCGAAGAACAGAATGCGGCCAATCTCTTCTATGAAACTCTTATGGAGAAGGCAGAGATTGGCGATGTCGCTGGTGACACCTTTGCTACGTTCCTTGATGTCCTTCATCTTACACCCAGGTACGTCTCTCTTTTGAACGCGCCTTTCCGTGGCTTCGTATTAAGGAACTCTGCAGAGGTCGCTTTGATATTGACATGTACGAATCGTCCTTCCGACTTCGCGGCAAAACATACGACTACAAGATTCAATACGCCTCTATCAAGAAATTCTTCCTGCTCCCTAAGAACGACGAGATGCACACACTCATTGTATTAGGTCTTGACCCTCCTCTACGGCAAGGTCAGACTCGGTATCCTTTCCTGGTCATGCAGTTGAAGCTCGATGAAGAAATCAGTCTGGAGCTCAACATGACAGAGTCAGTTCTCCCCGAAACGTCGTTTTGGTGTCGAACTTGGAACTAATTTTCTGTAGGGAGCTATTGGAATCCCGCTACAAGGATAAGCTGGAACCTCGTTACGAAGAGCCGATTCATCAGGTCGTCACCAAGATCTTCCGTGGCCTGTCTGGCAAGAAAGTCATCATGCCATCAAAGGACTTTGTCAGGTCAGTCATACTTAGCGTTTTCAATTTGCCTGACCCGTGCTGACTACGTGCAATAGCCACCACGGACACAGCGGAGTCAAATGCTCGATCAAAGCCAACGAAGGTCTTTTGTACTTCTTGGACAAGAGCTTGATTTTCGTACCCAAGCCCGCTACTTACGTGCAGATTGAGAATATTGCTGTTATCACCATGTCTCGTGTTGGTGGCGCCGTGTCCGCAAGTAGAACATTCGATATTACGGTCACATTGAAGGCTGGAATGGGTGAACACCAGTTTAGTAACATCAACCGGTATGCCATTTCCCAGAACTACATGCCACTAGTGTCACTAATACCTACCACAGTGAGGAGCAACAACCACTTGAGGAATTCTTCAAGGCCAAGAACATTCGGTTCAAGAACGAGATGTCGGATGACGTATGTGTACTCCGACAACAAACCACAACTGTCTGGTCATTAGATGCTAATATATTGCAACAGACCTCGGCGCTCATTGCCGCTGCCCTTGACAACGATGACATGATGTCTAGTGATGAGGATGGCGGGCGGGCTGATCGCGGCTCAGCAGATGAGGATGAAGAATCTGTTGACGAAGACTTCCAGGCGGAGTCTGAATCAGACGTTGCGGAAGAATTTGATTCTGAACACGAAAGCAGCGGCGGCAGCGCAAGTGATGCAGAGATGGATGACGCTTCGGACGCCGGCGATGACGAGGAAGATGTGGACATGTCAGAGGAGGAACGACCCAAAAAGAAGAGCAAGATTGGGAAGTAGTTTGGTCTGTACTGGACAAAATCGACATACTTATGACCATGGTTGTATAGTGAATACAAATTGGAAGCGAACTCTCCTTTCCTTCACAGAAAGGCTGTACCATAAATCTGCAGACTGTCATGGTAATCTACTAATGAAGTACGACTCTCGATTCTGAGCCAATAACTAGATATACAGTCTACTCTTTAATTGCAAATACAGAGATCTTTTGGTGGAGGCTCCAGTCACTATTGCTTGAGCTCACTTTGGTTCTGATCTGTCGCATAAGCATCCGTCTATCGCGGCAGCTCTCTGTTTGTGGCACAACTATTGAAAATCAACACAGAAAGGGAGGCACTTATGCAAAGCAAGATTCGGTCTATCACTTCAACAGATGCAGACTTACTGCTAGGGTTAGGCTGGAGGAAAGTTCATGAGTATGCATTGAACCGCGTCCATCTTGGTCATAATTCATCGGCGTTATTTGTCTACAATGAATAATGCAGTTATGTATGCAATATGTAGATAGATCTCTGTAAAGCTACATTAGAATCAGCAGTAAACTCTTTGGCCTTGTGATAGTTTGAAGCGCTACTTATTCTTTATCAAGCACTACCTAGTAATCTGCCCTTCTAGGTTAAGCATCCAACCTGACTTATATCGTTTAATCAAGTGCTCTCAAACCCTTGCCTGCAGATTTTGTACTACATCCTAATACTGTTTGTATGTTACCTTACTTCACAACGGTGTGTGCTGCCAATGGAAAGTTCCGTATGCCTTGAATAACCCGTAATATGAGCTGAATATATATTGACGATGGCACCATACCGGTAAATTCTTATATTCGCTAACTCTACCCGATCTCGGAGTATCCCCGAATCTGGCAAAACAATTGCATATAGGATATAGCAATCAAAATATGAATACTCACTGCCCAGATTTCCACTTTACCAAACCAATCTGATGGACCATCGATGGTGGGAATCCGATCCTGCCTCAGGCCGCTCATCAAGCTAATGATTGGTCGGTGGCTAAATTTCCGTTTGAATCTCGACGGGAAGTTCCATGGGAGGCTTGTTTTTACCCCTGACTGAACAGGTAACCGCCGTACCCTCAGTATTACGGAGAGTACCTTACAAGTACCTTCAAGGAGCCAGACGGAGATGGCTCGCTATATCGTACATACACATGATATGAATGAACTGACGGGATGTTGTCAAAATCGGGGGAAATTCTAGATGTCAGTAAATCTTATGCGCTAAGCTAATTATAAGAGCCGTGGGGCCTCTTATTGATTGTCAGACCATAGATGTATAGTTAGTGGACGGTACAGTAATGTTCTGAAAGCTGTAGCTTCAAAGCTCGAGGTTGTTTCAAATGTTCCGGAGCAACATAAAAGAAGTCCTAACTCGATGCTCTATACTCCATAGAGACGCGTCTTTTGTATAGAATCGCACTGTTCATCCTTGGGCAAGTTCTCAGTTTTTCTGAGCTTCTAAATCTTTCTCAGTAGTTAGGAAGCGTGCAATGTCCATGGGAACAATAATCAAAGCAAGGATATCTCCAGCCCTTAGGGAGGTAAGCTGTGTAGAATGGTATAAATTAATGGGTCTTTTTGCTCAATGTGCATGAGATTCATGCCTTAAAGGATTAGATAGATCAATGCTGTTTTGTTTCTCAGGACAAGTATGTGCTTGAGGCTAAGATTCTGCTTATTTGAGCGTGCCCCTTTCTTTGGCGGATTGGCAGTATCTAGTTAGTATGTAGTATGGCTCGCTCCAGCGACCACCTTTCTTCGACCTCCACCCCATCACTCTCCGCAGGCCCAGTTTCCCCTGGTTCTTCATATTATTATTGCTTCACTTCTCTCGTTCAACGACCTCTTCCTTTTATTTGTACTCAATAATTTTCCCTTCATAGTACTTTATTTTCCTACAATAGTTATTGTGTCTACCTTTTTTCACACCGCCGTTGAGCTTGATTGGGATTATTTACCGCGATCTTGGTCCTCCTCTGCTCGTGGTTGACTGATTTCACCCTTTGCCAGTGAAACAGTGGTGAGTTAAGATAGCACTTCCGGGGCTGGAACTCCTCCCTACTCCTGCAAACCTTTGAGACCGAGGCATCGATTTATTTATTGCCCTTGCTTCCTTCTGTGCCCCTCCTTCCCCTAGCTGCGTGCAGTAGGAACCTCTGTTTGCTAATTCAGAAGCCGCTATTCAGGGGAACTTCCTTCTTGACGCTCGCTATCTTGATTGCATCCCACGCTCGCTTCTAGAATCAACGGATAATTTTTACAATGGGTAAGCCCACTTTCGATATCCTTTTGCATCGAGCTACATTCTTGTGTCAATCTGTCCGCCATCTACCCGTCAAATCTCACTTGTCATCCTCCTAAATTCTACGTGCTACAATACAACAATGTCTGTGGCCTTGGAGAATCCCACTGTGGAGGAGAACCTATCAATAGGATCCTCGAGTCCGACCCTCAGTTCGCTGCAACAGAAGCCGGGACCGAAGACACTTTCACTGTCCTCTCTCCTGCCAGGGGCCTATCTGTCTGGAAGTGAAAGCCGAATCACATATAACTTTGCTGACTCTTCTTCGGATGATGTAGCTTCACCATCCTCTCCTGCCAATGGCACTCCCGCGTCTGTCAAGGAATCACCTGCGCCTAGCAGCCCAGGATCTCCTTACGTTGAGCGTAGCAACCCCATGGGTGCCGGCAACGCTCAAACAGTCAGCTCCAAAGATCCAAAAGCTGCGGCTCAAGCCGCCACGGACATGAAGAATGTCGTTCGCCGCAAACTGACTGGCTACGTTGGTTTCGCCAATTTGCCGAACCAATGGCACCGCAAGAGTGTGCGCAAAGGATTCAACTTCAACGTGATGGTTGTTGGTAAGTTTTCTCCGGATCAGTTCGAAAGCGACCCCAATTCTGAAGAAGGGGAGTCCACCACGGAATGCTGACTTCATTCGATAGGTGAATCGGGTCTTGGAAAGTCGACTCTCGTCAACACTTTGTTCAACACCTCCCTCTACCCGCCCAAGGAGCGTACCGGCCCCAGTCACGACATCATCCCGAAGACAGTCTCGATCCAGTCCATCAGTGCAGATATCGAGGAAAACGGTGTCCGTCTTCGCTTGACTGTGGTTGACACTCCCGGCTTTGGTGATTTTGTCAACAACGATGACTCGTGGCGCCCTATCGTCGAAAACATCGAGCAGAGATACGATGCCTACTTGGAGGCGGAGAACAAGGTTAACCGCACAAACATTGTCGATAACCGTATTCACGCCTGTGTATATTTCATCCAGCCCACCGGCCACTCGCTGAAGCCCCTCGACATTGAGGTCATGCGTAGACTGCACACCAAGGTCAACCTCATTCCTGTCATTGCCAAGGCCGACACATTGACCGACGAGGAGATTTCCCTCTTCAAGCAAAGAGTAAGTAGCCCGCGCTTCTCACCGATCATGAATTGGTAACTAATCCTGTCAACCCCTTTAGATTCTCGCAGATATCCAGCACCATTCGATTCAGATCTTCGAGGGACCACGCTACGAGCTTGACGACGAGGAGACCATCGCCGAAAACCAAGAAATTATGTCTAAAGTTCCTTTTGCCGTTGTTGGTGCGAACACCGAGGTCACCACAGCTGATGGCCGTAAAGTGCGTGGTCGTAGCTATCCTTGGGGTGTCATTGAGGTCGACAACGAGGAACACTGCGACTTTGTCAAACTGCGTCAGATGCTGATCCGCACTCACATGGAAGAGCTCAAGGAACACACCAACAACTGGCTCTACGAGAACTACCGGTCCGACAAGCTTACCCAAATGGGTGTCGCCCAAGACCCAAGCGTGTTCAAGGAGGTCAACCCAGCAGTCAAGCAGGAGGAGGAGCGTGCTTTGCACGAGCAGAAACTCGCCAAGATGGAGGCAGAGATGAAGATGGTCTTCCAGCAGAAGGTTGCAGAGAAGGAAAGCAAGCTGAAACAGAGCGAGGACGAATTATACGCGCGACATCGCGAGATGAAGGACCAACTGGAACGCCAACGCCAGGAGTTGGAAGAGAAGAAAGCCCGGCTCGAGAGTGGAAGGCCAATCGAAGAGAAAGGGAAGAGGAAGGGCTTTTCTCTCCGTTAAGGTCTTACTACCTAGTCACTGGAACTCTGATGCTTCCCATCAAAGAGCACTACCTTGGGAGCACCAAAGTTATGCAACGCTGCCGGAGACCTACAGGTGTCTCTACGTTTGATCCTGCACGACTGTTGATTAATCGAGCGCTCATTTCGACTTCCCTCCATTCTCGTGTGTTTATTTGTTTCACCACGCTCCTTGAGACTCTTCTTCCTCGTATCTGCTTCTCTCGGTAACGACTCCCATTTAATTGCGCGGACCAAGAAAAAGAACTGCCCACCCTTTCTTTTGCTTTTCCAGCAAGAATCGATGCTCCATCAATTGAGACTTGACTGGGAGATGGGTTGGAACTTGCGAACCGCGAGCGGACGAGTAACGCGTCTGCTTGCTCGAGTTGTCCTTTGCTTCACTTGCAGGATTATGAATGAGCAAGGGCGGTGGCCCGCTCAGGTCGAAATCAGCTGTCTTACGCCCACTTTCCACTTCGCCGTCATGTACTTTTTCGCCTACGTTATACCAGGGTGTCTGCATCTTTCCTATTCCCCAATCTGGCCAATCACTCTTCGTGACATTCTATTCTCCTGCCCTCTTCTGCTGCCCTTTTCGTTACACATTTTAGTGAAATACCTCACCCTCGACCATCCTTCTCGATGTCCTATTTCCTTTACAGTCTGCTCTGTTCTAGTTGTCAATTTTAAGTTGTTGTCAAAAGTAATCTCGGTTCTCTCGCTAGATTTCTTGTGTCGTACATGTCGGGGATATGATGTAGTGGAGGACAGAGAAGCGACCAACACGTAAGGAAAACCAAGAAGAAGAGAAGCAGACGAAAAACATGAGGGACGACGACAATCAGACTTGCACGGTCGTTCAAAAACTTGTATAGCAGAAGTTGAGGTTTGCATTGAACAACTGCCAGAAGTTGCATCATCCCGAGGTAGCACTCGACGTCATTGCGAACAATGACGAGGCGGAGTAGAGCCGCGAGAGCTTCCCGCCCGTTCTCCAGCTAAACCACTTCCAACAATATAGACTAAACGCACACCCCAAGTCGCAACGTCTCCCCGCCCAGCCTCCCCTCACAGTTTGCCGACGGATTATCGAGCCTGCCAGCCTCAATTAACTGAATTTTGCCCTAATACCCCAAAAAATTGTCTCTGCTATTCCATAGCCACTCTTCTTCCCAGTACCTTTTCGTCCTTCCTGCTTCCTCCGGCTACGCAACACTTTAGATAACAACTATCCACACAGCACTCATGGCTCCTCCACCTCCCTCAAACTTGCCACTTCCTGAGAGGCTAAAGGCTCTCGTTCAAACATTACAGTATGTGGACTGCATTGCACATTGATCTCATGGTTTGGGTACTGACGAAGATGGCGTGAACCCTTTAGATTTGCTTGGTTTGTTGGGTAGGTCACCGTTCATATTGCAACAGCACTCGATCCGCCCCGTCAGTGACTCGGATTATAAATTTATTTCATTCTCAATTTGCTTGGCGCCGTCAACGCATATAAGCCTTGTTATTCTACCATCAGGGCCCTTTGGAAGCAGGCAGTAGCATTAGCTGGCAGGTTCACTGACTATCTACAGGCACGTGACGCTTCTCATCTCGGTTTTCCGTTATCTGTTGTCCTATGTCACCTTCAACTACTACTCCTCTGCTGCACAGGTGACTTATCGCCTGGCGTTTATTGCGGCTGCCGGAACATATGGAATTGTTGTGTACAAGGCACACATCGCCCGAGGCCGCCTCCAGGGCAGCGTTCCCAATATTGTGCTGAAGCTCGCTGGAGACGAAAATGTCCAGTACCTTGGTGAGTGGTTGCTCGGCAGTTCACTACTACAATGACTTCTCGGACAGCCTTGGCTTACGAAGTTACATCAGGAATGGCTTTGGTGTGGCTCTACTCTCGCCAGATCCCTCTGGCTCTGCTTCCCTTCAGCGTGTACTCCGTTTTCCACGTTGCGACCTATACCCGTGCCCACTTGATTCCTACTTTGCAGCCTCCTAGCCAGGGCGCGACTGGCGTGGCCTCTCCATCCTCCCCTGGCTCTCCCAAGCCTGCTGCGAAGCAGTCTCCTTTGGCCGATACCATTGGAAGATTTGTCAAACAATATTACGATACCAGCATGGATCTTGTTGCCGGGCTCGAGATGGCGCTCCTCTTCCGATTGGTGGTATCCCTACTCTCCTTCTCCAAGGGCAGCATCGTTCTCTTTACCCTCTATCTGGCTTTCTTCCGCGCCAGATATTCCCAGAGCTCATTTGTCCAGCAAGCTGTCCGTCATTTCACCGCCAGAGTCGATGCCTCAGTCTCTCACCAGAGCACTCCTCCCGCAGTTCGCCAGGGTTGGGAACAGTTCAAGAACGTTGTACGCCAGGGATACGATGCCACGGATCTGAGCCGCTACACCTCCGGCGCTACTGCCAAGAAGCCTCAGTAGTCCGGATTGCTGAAAATGCTGGCAATGTCTGTAATGAAGAGCGATCCTACGGGGATCCTGTCAAGTTTCTCCTTCCTGGGAGTTTCTTGGGGTCGCTTTCAGATATGTTGCGTTCGCTGATGATGTCTTACGAATACAAGACCATTGGTCTGACGATGATCAGGCCTGGCTCGTGGTTTTGAAGATAGGAGCTGGTGGTGAAAACTATGCGAGAGAATGGCAGAAGTGTGCATGGGGAAGCGGGCTTATGACGTAGCCTCCTTTTTGCTCTAGTGTTTCTTGCAGAGATACTGCAACTCTTGGATGTGCGAGATGCAATGAGATCTTCAATGCATCTTATACCCTCATTCACGGTGCGATTATATTGTCGATTGTCGTTGGTCCTCTATTAGCCATTTGCACTGTCTTGGTTGTATCGTTCTTAAATAAGCATATCACATCTGTCAAGTGGCTTTCGGAATTTCAATAGTGATATTAAGATTTCCTGATATTCTTGCCGAACGTGTGCAATCCCGAGTAGTTGCCGTCCTCAGTAGGATCAATATTCTCCTGGGTTGACCGGAATGGTGCCTGAGGCTGTCACAGGGCTCGGGCTCGGGCGGCGGAGGAAGCGGAAAAACCGGCCGAAATTTTGGGAACTTTTTGCGGTGTTTGCAGAGGCCTATAGGAAGAAACAACCACCCTTCTCTTCTTGTTCGGCATATTGAGAGGTGCGATGTCACCGATCCTCGCCTCTCCATTCCCTTCAAACCTTGTATAATATTGAACTGTATTCTTTTGCGCTTGACTCTCACTTTCGCTGTCATCTTCCCGTCATCTTCGCTCGAGGTGGCGTGCAGTCTTACATCTACGCCGCCGCAAGTCAACCACCGTGGTCTGGCCCGCACCACGATCTGGTGGATTGCGGTGTCCTTGCAATGAGCTTGACCTCGCGTGTATTCGGCCTGTTTTCGACGACAGAGACATCTACACCTGATTCGACTACGTCGTCATCATTCTTGCAGAATGCCAAGAGCGGCGGCAATAATGCTTCTCAGAATGCCAGTCCGATGAAGAGGGAAAACGGTGCTCTTGCAAGACAAGATGCTTCGATGGATGAAGAGGAGGAGCCCCGTCCTCCATATCTGCATGTATGTCAATATAGTCGCAATCACCTGGCTCGTGATGAATTGGGGTAGTCTGCGTTAGCGCATCTGAGTGGAAGACCCTTGCGACGGGCCCTTTTATCTTTATGTGCTGATGAATGGATTTTCTTTGAATACAGGCAATGCTTGCCGGAGGTACCGGAGGCACTTGCGGCGACATGCTTATGCATTCGCTAGATACGGTCAAGACTCGACAACAAGGCGACCCTACCTTTCCTCCGAAGTACACCTCCATGACCTCATCGTATGCGACCATCTACCGACAAGAAGGATTTTTCCGCGGTCTTTATGGTGGTGTCACCCCCGCCCTCCTTGGTTCTTTCCCAGGAACTGTCATTTTCTTCGGGACATATGAATTCACCAAGCGATGGATGTTGGATGCGGGGATCAACGCGAATGTGGCATATTTATCTGGAGGTATGTCGGAGATGATCCGCTGGGAAAGTTCGACGTGCAATCGTGCTGACATCCTATTTTTTCCTCGCTAGGGTTCATCGCGGACTTGGCCGCTTCTGTTGTATATGTTCCCTCTGAGGTGTTGAAGACACGGCTGCAACTCCAGGGGCGCTATAACAATCCTTACTTCAATTCTGGATATAATTACCGCTCGACCTCGGACGCGCTGCGAACGATCATTCGACAAGAAGGGTTTTCTGCGCTCTTCCATGGGTACAAGGCTACCATTTTCCGTGATCTACCTTTCTCTGCTCTTCAGTTTGCTTTCTACGAACAGGAACACCGCCTCGCGAAAGAGTGGGTGGGGTCTAGAGATATCGGTCTTGGGCTAGAGGTCTTGACTGCTGCCACGGCTGGTGGAATGGCAGGCGTGATTACTTGCCCAATGGACGTCGTAAAGACTCGAATTCAGACACAGCAGAACCCAGATGCTGTCAAGCCTTCTTCTGCTTCGTCGAAGGGCCCCGCTGAGCACGCTTCTACCAAGGAGACTCCTCGGCAGCATACTTCAAGCCAAACCACTTCGAGCCTCCGGACTCACTCCCGGCCGATATCCACCGGAGGAGCTTCTACTTCTGTACGGGCCCCTGGAACGCCTCGCCTGGACACCTCGTCATTCTTCACTGGTTTGAAGATTATCTACCAGACTGAAGGATTTTCCGGCTGGTTTCGCGGGGTTGGCCCACGGGGCGTTTGGACCAGCATACAAAGCGGGACCATGCTGGTCATGTACCAGTATCTGCTGAAGCAGCTCGAGGCCTGGCAGACTACTGGGGAGACGGGACCTCTTTAGTCGAGCTCCTTATTTTCCATTAAATAGAGGGACACCCCCTTGTAGATATATTCGCATCGCAGCCTGAGCATATGTGTGTGCGCCTTGGCAGGCTACGTTTTGCAGGGCGTTCTGGCGGGGTTGTGGCATATTGATTTTCTTCCCCTTCTGCATCGGACCAACCTCTCCTCGCTATTGCGCATCATGACAAGATGACAGAAATCGTCACTGTCATTCGTTGATATGTATATGTACCATTTTTGGAGAGGTCTTGGTACGGCATTTGTTTGTTTCTTTCCTCTCTCGCATAGACTCTTAGACGATGCCTAATATGCGATGTGTACCATAGATCAATACTCTCTTTCTCTTCGGGTATCGAAACAAGATAAAGAACCCCAGTAGAAATAGAATGAATGAACCGTGTTCTCGAGAATATATCAATGAGAAGAAAGAACAAAGAAACGTAAAAGAGAGGATTGAATGTTGATCGCTTCCGGGCCAATGACGGCGAGGCTGTTCAACCGCGCGAAGCAACGGCGATGGGGCGACCACAACAACCCAAATGTAAACAAAGCGCCCCCAGCCCCACGAGTCACCCCCTCAGGCAGTCAAGCCTTCTGTTGTCTCCAGCGGTGATGCAACCATCTCTGTCTCTCTCCATCCCCATCTACCTTGGTTATTTATTAGATTGACTCCCTCGATTTCCCCTGGTTTCACTTTTGTTTAACTTGTTTGCTCCGTGCACTCGGTATCGATCTCGATAAGCGCTCCAGTATATATAAACAACCCATCCCTTACTCTGTGTTCTGCGCCCGTCGCATGGTCCCCACACTCTTGGTCTACCCGTCTACCCGCGCGTATCACCATGTCAAACGGATTGAATTGGCTGAAGAAGCTACGCAGGTCTGAGGTCAACGACCTCGCGCACGCTGCCGGACTTGATGAGTACGCTCCCGGAATGGCAGAATAATAAAATAGAGCGCTTCTAATCTGTGCGCAGCTATGCGGATTACAGCAACAAGGACGCACTGGCCGTCGCGCTCAACAAGTTCCTTCAAGATAACCAAACTATCCTGATCAATGTTCCCGAGTTGAAGGAATACTGGACACGCGCGTCTTCGTCATCGCCCGGGCGCGTTACTTCCCCGGTCAAGAAAGCTGTTGGGGTCGACCTCACGCCTGCCCCGAAGAAAGCTACGCCTGGCCCACGGAAAGCCACGCCTGGAACGACGCGTCGGAGGCAGACACAGCCAAAGAAGGAGGTTGAAGTGACGTAGGTCTTTACCATCTCCATTTCCTTTCTATCTCCCTGTTTGTCGCGTTGTCGCGTGGCGGCTTTCGTGATAGCTTGGATATGCGCGTGTAGGTTTAGCGACAGTTTTATTGACTTTGCTGCGTAGGGACGACTCGGAAGCTTCGGAGGCCTCAACACCGAAGCAGGCTGCCACTGCTGTAACTAAGACTCCTGTGCGCTCTCAAATCACTGTCGAGCCTCCACTATCGCCTGCTTTGGTCACAGATGCGATTGATCGGCAGACCGCCGAATGGCGCGAGCGCATCAACGACGCGTGGGTCCGTTCGGGCGTACAGGAATCCTCCAACTGGGTGCGCTCGAAAATGAGCAGTGTACGAGCTGTGGAGACCATCGTGATGGCTGTTGAAGGCGTTTTTCTTATGAAAGATCTCATCCCCATCCGTTATCTGACCACTATCCCTGCTGTGCCGGCGATCAATAGCCCCGAGTTCGCGCTTAGGGTGCCCGATCTCTTCATGCTTGTGGATGGGGCCTTTTGGGCCCCGTTCTCCCTGTGKCTGCTTACGAGCTACCTCCTACCATTGCTCTTTGCTTACTTTGTCAACATCAGCTTGCACGCAAGCGGCAGTCCTGTGCCTGAGACGCGCAAGGGCCACAAGGCGCGTCCTGAGTTCGATCCCCTCAGTTTCAATATCACCAAAGCCGTCATCGCCTACGTGGTTTACGCGCATCATTTTAACTTCATGGGTCTATACAGCAACTTCTCCATTGAGAGGGTGAATGTATCTGTCCCCTTCCACTGGCCAGGCATGCTTACCACTGCGGCAATTGGGACTGTTGGCACTCTCTATGAGGCTATTCTTCGCAAGTAGATATAGATATATGTGCTTCGATGTCGGCTTGTCATTGCCTTGCGGCGGGGTTGCGTTGGACGATGCGTTGTTGCGCGGTTGGTGCTCAGGCTCATGAGAAGCAATATATGGGCTCATGAGAAGCAATATACCAGCAAATCAGCGGTAAGAAAAAGGGTGGAAGGGCGAAGAGAGTTGGACAGTTGAACAAGGAGGCTTCTCGCTCCACTCACGTGTCAGGATGAGTTGAAGCTCATTTCTTGGATATCTTCTTCTCGGGGTTTAATACGGCGTGATGTCTGTTTGGGTCTTGTTTGCTGCAGTTTTTGGTCCTTTCTGTACTCGCTTCAGAGGGAGGCGCCTTGGTTGTATCTCTGGACTGTCGTCTTATTGTCACTATACTCAGTATATTCGATCCACTTGGTTGGTTTTGGTGTCACGGAATCAATTGATCAATCTATTATTTTACGGGCTTCCAAAACATATGGAAATCTCGCCGCTCTAGTCCACAGCTTCAGGATAACCGACGTCTTCGTATCATACTTCTATATACTGTATCTTGGGTATATGTACATGTGCCAACCACCATCCCAGCGTGAGTCTATCTGACCAAGCAGAAAAAAGAAAACAACGCAACTTGGGAACTGAGACTCCATCACCGCATCCTCTTAAATCTTTGCGCCAGCTCCAACGTAAATAGAACAGGAACCCCCGTGTCCACAGTCACCTCATCAGCTCGGATATGATTACTCGTACTTATTTGGCCTCCAATCTCGGTCAGCCAGTCCTTCACATCCCACTCTAAACCACGTGTCGTGATCCTCGCCGGTCCGGACAGAGGAATTATCCCGACATTCTCCTCGAGCAAATAATAATCACCCTCTTTCTGCTCAGGACACACACCAGGCCTTTTCGTTCTCGGCGTGAGAATAGTGTGCCTTCCCGATTGCAGAATAAAGGTGATACTCTCCTCGGAGATCAGGTACAGATCCCCCGCGGCCGGCTCTCCAGCTACCTCCCTCGTCATCATATACAGATGATGGATCTGCGAGAACGCCTGGTCCACCCTCCCGCCGAGGCCGCCCATGATGAGAATCTCCAGGCGCGCGGACAGCGACGGAGTTGAAATCTGGCGCTTGGTGATGATCTCCGCTGCGTGCGCACGGAGGTACTTGAGACACTTGGTGAAATCCGTCGAGTATTGATCCGGATCCTCAAGGACGGGGACGCCCAGGCCCTCGTAGTGCGAGCGCACGGAGGGGCGGATGGAGTCCAGATCGCCGATTATTATGTTGGGTAACTGGATTCCGGTTTGTTAGGTATGCGGTGATTCTGTCTTGGTGGTAGGACAGGGGGTTTTTTACCTCTTGGGATTCCCTTCTCTGCTTGCGCATCATGTCGTAGAAGCGGTTTGCGCCGCCGTCGGCGCATACGGTGATGCATGCTTGGAACGAGTTAGCTAGTTCGGTTTTGATTATGGCGGGATATTGCATCGAGGGGTTGCACTGTGCGCAGGCACATATACCATGTTTCTTCAGGACTTCGAAGGCTCTTTCGTTGATTGGCTGGTTGAGGACGAGCAGCGCAAATGGAGCAATGGCTTCGCTGGAGTCGCAGAAGAATTGAGTTGGATCCCACACGGTTGACATTATCGCTTGATAAGTTGGATTTCCAGATGATTTGGTCAGTTTCTCGTCTGAGGAGACTCGAGCTCAATCTGTGTCCGGTTAGACTGGTATGCGGGCTGGAATGGGGATACGATGATGTTCTTACTGCGGTGATGTCACGCACTGGCATTCAAGGGTATCTCAGTATCTCTGGCTAGACAGGCGATCACTTTCCCAACTTGAGACCCATAAGTGGTGAATTGTCTTTGGAGGGAGCGATGGTGTTGAAGAAACGATGCTCTGCCGCATTTGGGAAAAGTCTACCTCTACCGAAAAACCGTATGGAGGGGCTTAAGCTGGTTGTAGTAGATTTCAAAAGGGACTGGTGATGGTTGACCTGGCAAGCAGAATGGCTCTTCACACGAGAGAATCTAGCAAAGAAGCCTTGACCTTGATATCTTCACTTCTCGTCTACTACTACACAAGATTAGTCTTCGATCTTGATGTTCTCATTCACGTCATATATATATCGTTATGGCATCCCAAATTTCAGTAGCACTAAACATCTCTCTTTAGTTCAGAGATCAATTTTACATAACAGCCTGATCAGCATAAAGCCAGTCATCGAGGCCATGAACTGAAGACTGGATTTATCAGCGCAGCTCTTATAATGGTAAGCACCTGCAAAAAGAAGACGATGGAAGTAGATGCGGACGTCATCTGATTGGCCAGATCAAAACGTGACCACCCACCTTACTCTCAATGTGGAAATTCACGAGCCTCAGGCTGGCAGGACATCACCAATTCGTTCACATCCTCTCTCTCCGCTTCGCACCGGTCTGGCCGGCCATATCCTCCTCAATTCGATTTTGCATACCGATTGAATGCCTGCATAGTCGGTTTCGTATTTACCTTTCATATTTCCTGCTTCCTTCTTCCGCATCATGTTCCGTCCCGCGACCAGAGTTCTCCTCCGCGCGCCGGGTGTCGCAACCCGTGGCCCGGCCAGCAGACGATTGATAAGCACTGCTCCCCCAAACACCAAGTCGAGGAGTTGGAAGAATACCGCCGTCCGTCTGGGGTTGGCCGCCGGAGCTGTATACTACTATAACACGAGCAATGTCTTTGCCGAGCAGCCGTCATGTATGTGCGAGATCCCGGTTTTGGTCATTACCTTTGATTCGGTCATAGCTTTTTTCCCTTCCCACATAATTGGAAGTCTGCGTTTGAAAGAGCAAGATTCGGATAATAGCAAGCTGTTTTACATATAAAAGATGAATCCCGCACTAATTGAACTTGGTCAACGATACAGTCTCCCTCCTCTCCAAGCAGAGCACACCGGATTCTTCCGATGAAAACCGCCTCCCAACCCTCGACTCCATCAAGCCCAGAATCCGCGAAGAAAGACAAGCAGAATCGAAGGCCGTCTCGAAACCGGATGCGCAGCCCACACAGCAAGAGGCCCTACCCGCCTCAGAAGCCGCTCTGAAGTCGCCCCAAGAACTCGAAGACGAAGCCGGCCAGGAAGCGGCCTTCAACCCCGAGACTGGCGAGATCAACTGGGACTGCCCATGCCTAGGTGGCATGGCTCATGGTCCTTGCGGTGAGGAGTTCAAGGCTGCGTTCAGCTGCTTTGTGTACTCCACTGAAGAACCCAAGGGCATGGACTGCATTGACAAATTCAAGTTCGTTCTATCCTGACCTTTCTGGATATCGCTCGGGATCAAGTCATGTACTAATCAACGCTTCTAATGTGACAGGGGCATGCAAGAGTGCTTCCGGAGGTACCCCGATGTCTATGGTGCCGAGCTCGAAGATGACGAGGAGGCCGACGCCGCAGCCGCCACCGCAGCCGGCGTCTCAGAACCCGGCGAGCAGGCCGTTTCCCCCGCCGTCAGCGCCCCCGCCGCTGAGATCGATGCCGCCTCTCACCCGGAAGAAAAGCGGGCCCGCGCAAAAGACGTTCACGCCMAGGTGAAGTCGGAAGTTGCCGAGAAGGCCGAGCAGGCTGAGAGCGAAGACCTCATTCCCAAGGCCTGGCACGATACCGAAGGCAAGAACGGCGATGTCACCAAGGCTCAGCAGACAGAGAAATGAGCAGTCCCATCTTGATAGATCAATACATATGACGAGCAGAACAAAACTTCCCTCGTATCAGTTGAACGGCCCAGAAAGGGTGGGAAGTGTGGGATTCAGGCCGTGTACTACTATATCTTGATCGCTCTCTTTCCTGCACTATTTCCTAACGGAATGACCGATCTTTTCCTTTTCATCCGTCTGGGTGGTTTTCATCATCTCCATTCTGATCTGCATCTGCTTCATTCTCCTGATTACCCTACTCCATCATGTAACTTATTGTACTTTATGTTCTGGCCATTCAGCAAGAGGAGCGATAGAAAATAGAGCCTTCTGTGGAGTTACCATAGCACTTTATCATGTGTCACTGATCTATCTTTAGGGGTTCGATAATATAGGTCCGGATAAATCAATGCTTCGTTGGACTATTGCAATCTAGTGTTCAAGACACGCAAAATGGATTGATGCTTCAGCTGAAGACGGTGACCCGGCTAAAGCCCTATGACCTCTCCATGTCCGCGCTTGTTAAGCAGCGGCACCCATATCTTGCTTCCAGCTTCCACGGACTCAAAAGACTTTCATTTTGAAGACATTGCCATTTGAGTTGTGGCAATTCGACCTCAGAAGACAAGACTGTAGAGCATAGTAGCCCGGTAACGGCCACAACTATCCCCGCCGGAATCCAATCCATGACATCGACCATACCATACGAAGGCTGTATCATGCTCCTCACAAAGTCTTCTCGATAGTCGAGCAGCATGGGCATGGAATGTCTCCAGTAGTGTACGCTGCGTACATGCGGAGGCAAATCAACACTTCGAGATGTCCAAGGTCAAAATCACACGATGTAGTGATGCTTAATGGCCACTCGTTAGAAGTTCGCTGGCGGTAAACGAAGTTGATGCGCAGAAGCGCACTCAACCGCCTCAAACATCGACCGATGAGGGTACACTCTCAATATAATGGAGCAAGTGCAGCTGAACAAGTTCAACTGTAGAACAGAGGATCACTACCAATTGACATCGCTGAGCTGGAGCTTTCTAGACCGGAAAGCTGAGCGGTTCGAGCCAGGCTTGTCGAGCTTCGGAGGGGTACGCTTTTCAGGCACTAAACGCAAGTCAGATAACGAACAATGGCTCGAATAGAGCGATGCTCACCTTCAGTATTGTTTTCAGCCTCGGTAGTCATTTCGTAATTGAGCACCAAGTTCTTAATGCGTTGCTGCTCTTCACGGTCCGCTTGCTGCTGACTCTTCATGGCAATTGCAAAGCTGGAGTCGGATGGGAGATCGATTGTACGAGTCTATGGCTTGTTAGCAACATGAAACGCATATAGTTAAGAAGTTGTGTAACAAACCTGCTGCTTATTTCCCTTCTTTGTCATCAAAGAGAAGGCCATTGTATTGGTTCGCTCGAGAGGCGCTTCAGTCACTGCATCACCCGCTGAAGCCTCACGGCCGGCACGCCTCATGGGCAGAGGAATATCGAACACACCCTTGCGTTCGAACCGTCTAGACTCCATACTCTCCGCCATCATTTTCTCGAACTCACGGTCAAACTCAGCCTCAACTTCAGGATCACGCTCCTCCTCCTGACGAGTGACAAAGATCTGCTCGTCCTCGGATTCACTGTCAGTATCTTGCTCGGCATTGGGGCCAGAGACCTGCATTTACTAGCGTCAGTGACGATTCTTAAGGCAACCTTGCCCTGATGGACGTGGAACTCACTTCAGCTTCATCGCTCGACTCTTGTTCTTCTTCAGCCTCGGGAATTGCATCATCCTCAAGACCGTCATCAGACGAGCTGCTTTCTGCATCATCTTCATCCGGCTCCATCGGCCTCTCGGAATCCTGAGTCTTGTAGTTCTGAGCGACTGCTTCACTGAACAACTGCGTGGCTTCCTGCAAATCAGTCATCAACTTCCATTGAGGACGGGCCATGGCGAAGGTGTCCTGGATCAAAAATTCGACGTCCATAGGCAAAGGGTCCTTTGTAAGATAATAGTACTGCGAAAATATTAGACCACTACTCCTTTCGAAGACCGAGCGGGAAAAAGCAGTACCTGGAAGAAGATCAAGAAGAAATCCAACTTCTTCTTAGCAGATCCACGATCAAAACAGTGACCACAAGTGTCCAGCAGAGTGCAGACCAGGCGAATCCGGAAGAAATCATCTGGTAGATCCAATGGGTTGAGTTTTCCAGGAATCGGAGTGCCACCTTCTACATAATATGTGAGTAATAGAAAACAATGGATCCAATGACGCTTACCGTAGCCAAAAGTGACAATCCGGTACAATGTATCAAAGACAACGGGTGAGTCGATCATTTTGTAGTTGTACAACTCCCCCAGGTATTTCACTTCAGCTACACGCTTCTGGTTGAACTTGAAATCGTTCTGTTCGAGTCCCAGCGTGATCTGCTCAAGAATGTTGTCTACAACACTAATCACGAAGTCCTGGTGATACCTATAAAGTGCACTGACAAGGATAGCGAGAAGGTGGATATTGCCGTATTTGACCTTGACCGGTTTACTGAAGACGCGCTCCAAGATATCGACCACCTGATGAAAGAGATTAGCGATTTGTGTTGCTCGCACACGGAGAAGGAGCGTAGGTGTGCTTACATCTTGTTCTTCCCAGTGGAGCTTCCGAATCGACTTCAGGATTTTGGTATAATTACGCTTGTTCATGTCGAGATAAATCAGCTTGCGGATGTAGGATTCCATAGGCGTGCGCTCCTTCTGTTGAATAGCAGGTCGCGGCGGCGGGTCGACATAGTACATTGCGTTCTCAATGATCATTCTTTCTTGCTGTCCCAGATGCTGGACTGTCTTCTTCCTCCCAAGCTTCTCCAAAAACGAGGCCATCCGCGGGGATGTTTCTGGATTCCGAAGCAGGTAGCGACCGCAGTTTTCGAGAAGATGGCCAATAATCTCAATGTTCATGCGTGAAAAGTCATCGAGGGAAACCTTGAAACAGTGAAAGATAATATGCTCCGGAACAACACCGAATTTGGTCAACTCTGCGAAATAACGGATATTGGTCATCCGAACCTGGCCGAGAAATTCTTTGGACTTCCGGCGTTGAAGACTGCGAAACTCTTCGTCGAGGTACGTTATTAAACCTTGAGGGATATCCTGAAGATACTGCCCGAGGGTTGCAACCAGTCGAGAATACAATGGCAAAAGATCGACTCGACCCTTTGGCACATCTGACACAGCCTTGATGAGCCTGTTCCTCGAGGCCTTGGAGTTGAGAAAGCAAAATTCGAGTGCCAGCTGATCAACTTGGTCTTTTGTTTGGAGCTCAGGGAGCCTAGCCAGGAGAGCGTCTACCTGAGCTCCAACGGTCTTGCTGGCGATGGCGGTAGACTGATCTTCCGCCTCAGCAGCAGACTTCTCTTCCGATGTTGGTGTTTGACTTGCGTTCTCAGGCTTCTCTGCACTCGAATCGGGTGTGGATTCGCCGTCCGTCTTCTTCTTCGCAGCATCGTCGGAGTCGGACTTTTTCTTCTTACCATCTTCAAGCAGAACCGACGGTACCTTTCCTTTCAGATCAACCAAGTTTTCATAGAAGCGCCGTTCCTCTTCATCCTCCCAAATACCGGGACCTTCGCCCTGGCCACGCAGGTATTCCGAAGTCTTCACAAGCCCGATCCCACCACTCGAGGCAGAATCAGCCGCTTCTTGCTCAGCCAAGGCTGGCATTTCCACCCCTAGAACCTCGCACAACACCTGAGTGTTTGCAACCAGTTTCTCCAATGACTTGCTCTGCTTGTCAAAATTTGCTTGACGGTCCTCGAATATCTCACCACTCTTGACGTAGGCTTCCGCATTTCGGCGACTCTGCGCTGCCAATGCTCTCTGGTCGCGAACGACGTGCGCCTTGACATCTTCCAGATACCGATTCAGAATACTCCTGAAGCGAAGCTGCGTCTTCTCCGACACAAGCGGCGGGTCATTCTCGGCGGCCGTCGCATCGTCTCCACCATTCACTGTCTCTGAAGGAGCAACAGAGGTCGTGGTCCCATCCGCATCAACCGTCTTCCGGCTCTCGTCGACCATATTCGCTCCGAGAATATCCCAACTAAAGCTCTTGGCGAATAAGACGGCAAGTGGCAGATTGGCATGATCACGGTCATGACCAAGGAGATCTTTCAAGACCTCCAGGGGGAACGGCTCGGCTTCTTTGTCTTGATCTTTGGCTGCAGACGGCGTCGCCTTAGGCTTAGACACGGCGTCTGTCGCTTTTCCACCGATACTGACCACACCATCCTTGCCCTTGGCACCCAGGTCTTCCGGTCTCTCGATGTCATCCAGGGTCCTCAGAACTCCGACAAGCCATAGCTCCGTGACCACCCTAAGTAGCACCCGATGTCTGGAGAGCCTTTCTTTCTCTTCGCGCTCGCGCAACTCCTGGCTGAGGGTTCTGAGCTGCGACTTGTCAGGTGTGCTGAGACCGCGACCTAGCAGCCAACCGATCTGCCTCGTGAACTCGTCCGGTCCGAATCGCTGATGCAATGCGCTTGTGACTTCCACGCCCGCGGCGATCTCCCCCGGGGATTTGAGTTTGCAGAGACCCTCATAGCATGCGGAGATGATCTCGGAAAGGTACTTGTGGAGCGACAAAGTGCGGATATCAGTCAAGAAGGTTTGCAGGACTGAAGCATTGATTCCTGTTCGGAGACGCTTGATAAAGGCCGTATTCTTCTTCAGCGACGAGTCAAGCGAACTGCTGACCGAAAAGAGATCTGTAAATAGTTCGATACGTAGTTAGATAACTGAGAGACGACAGCGTTCAGCGGAGTTTGTCGTTGAACGGGAAGGTAATTACCACTCTCTCCAGCCCAGGCTCGTTCATTCAGGTCGCGGAGATCCCCTAGATATGCCAAAATTGTCAGTTATCAAATAAAGTTTGGTTTAGCTTCAAGTAATATGCAAAGAAAATGCGTACGCTTTCTCTGCCGTTCCATCTCTTATTGCCAGCTGCTGTCCGCAGCGATTTTAACTGTCGTGGGGTCCTTTCTCAGAGTCCGAAAGGAAAGCGCACAAGTGACTTGAATGCCACATTGGTGAAGCACGGCGAAAATGGCGCACAGCGTATGGTACAGGTAGACGCCCTTAGTGCGTCAAGTAATAAAGTGTTTGTTGAAGAAGATGATTCTCTTATTTGGCTGACCCCGGCGGCGAAGTGGGATCCGAAGGCGGTCCTGGCCGTGAAACTGGACCCTTGGGATGTTGCGGAGTTCGCCCGTCCACTTACTATAAATTCCAGCAAAGCGCTCTCTTGATGCCCTAGCTCAGTGGTTTTCTTTCATTTAGTTTTATCTCCTGCAACTTCATGCAACTATTGGAGAAATACTAGAATTATAATTCCAGCATAGCGAAGAAGCTGTACTTTTCTGGTCATGCTCTTGCTTGATGAGGGACTGATATGAACATCGCCTTTACTGTCTCTTTTAGTGAACAAACGCACGCTTTCATGTACATAGAAATCGAGCCCTTAGCAGATGCCTACTGAGTTTCATCCTAACAAACTATGTTGTCCAACATCAATCACCAAGAACAAGGCTCAAAAGATAGATTCACTGCTACATATTACATATCCTGCAATATCTCCGTGAACCCTGTCTCTTTCCCTCGCTCTGTTGCTAGCAGCCTAGACTGAAGCTCATGTTTCTGATCCTGCTCACTCCAGCTCTGTTGACGGTTGATCGTCGGCTTCCACGGCTTCTCCGAGGAGCGGCCTTGAGAATTGGCACTTGGTGGATTAGGAACAGGCTCACTGCTTCGGCTCACGGACGGGTTTGCAGGGAGCAGGACTGTCTGAGCTTCAGAGGTGGGTTCAGCGAACGGTCCTTGATGGCCTGTGGACGACATTGTTCTGTTGGTAGGCGATGCCGTAGATGGAACTGGACTATACTACTGATGCGGGGCTTCTTTCTGCCTTTGCTGTAACGTGATGGTTTAGGCATTAGTTCAGTAACTGTCAAGGGAAATGACTTACTCAATTGAGCATAACAATGACGGAGTTCCAGACACACAGTAAAGTAGACTTAGATTATCCAGACACGAAGAATATCAGACATCTATATGACAGTTTAGAGGGATTAATATAGGTGCCACAAGCCCATTGTGACACGGGAATGTCATGCTATGTCATCGGTTGTGGCGACCGTGTGAAAGTTACATTGGCTGGATATCAGACTTTTTGGGGTACCGGATAGTGACAAGTTCTTTATTTCTACCACAGCACCACCGAGAGGTACCTCTCTAGGGCCAACATCCAATGATATCAGAGCGAGCAGGGATGATGTGTTATTCGACAACAATTCCTTGTATGGCAGCTGTCACGTGATACGAGTGACGAATAGCTGATTCAAGTGATCGGATAAAAAATGGTCCGAAAGTGTAACCAGTACCTCTATAAGGAAAGCAAATGGTTCGAACGTGAGGACAGCAGGCAATGTAGTGATGAATACTTTTATTCTCTTGGACGAGTCCTCATACCATACAGTCATCGAAGAGCCGAGCTCATCTGGCACATGGAAAGAGACACCTTTGCTGACAAGAAGATTTGCAAAGGCGCTCGATCCACGCAATACTTTCAGTATTTCCATATGAACGACCATGCTGGAACCATCAGCGTGCATCATAGCCCCGATCTTCAGCAAAGGGACGTGGTAAGAAATCGCACGGGTACAAAAGAACGCACCTCAACTGTTTGAGGCGCAGATTAAACAAATAAGGCATCGTACCTAGATGAGAAGAACGATCCACCGTACATCATACACCTTCATACAACATGGAAAAATCAAACAGGGTATGCCCACGCCACGCTATGCGAGTCCTCGAACTTAAAAAACAAGTAAAAACAGGGGTAATGGAACTATGTACTAAGAACGGTTACCGCAAATCTTTTAATCAATATGTCGGCGAATACGACGCCATCTTGGACTCCACAGAGTTGATTCATTTTGGCTTACGCCAGAAGTATTGCTGTACAGAAATTAGTATATTAATAACTAACGATCAATCAGGACCTGAAGCATACCTTGTGTTGCTTTCGGCAGTTGCGAAGACCTGGCTTTCTGAGGTCATTCACAACTGCTTCACGTCGCATATCATCGTCGTCGAAGTCAGGTATATAGTAGTATTCGCTTTCAAGCGGTTTGCCGGCGGCATCTTTTCCTTCACGTGCAACCTTGCCAATACATTTGGTGGACTCTATGATGGCGCGAATCTCCTCGCTCGAAGGTCCCTGTTTGGATCGGTCATCCCGCTTCCTCAGAGCCGGAGGAAGATTATTTAGTATAATTGAGAATGGAGTCGAAGACAGGCGCGAGAAGGCAAGTTGATTCGCCGCATGGTTCTGGATTCTCTCATAAGTCTCGTCAGTCAGTCCTGACTTGCGTTCCGAGCTGTCTTTCTCGGAAGGCCGTTGTGGCTGTTTGGGAGATTGAGTAGGCTGAAGAGGGCGAGAAGGGCGTGGGCCTCGCAGTGGTGATTCATCTGCGGAGAAAGATGCCATGCGGGGAAGGAGGTTATCGCCGAAAGGACCGAAGGAGTGAATGATTGGGTCGTTCTCCTCGTCGTGATCCGAGAATTCATCGGGTCTGCTAAGGTCGCTCAGATCGCTGGACTGCGAGCTTTGGAGAACATCCGCCAGGCGTGCGGATTCCTGGGCGGCTCGAGGCGATGACACATCCCGAGAAACGTTACGACGAACAGGAGATGCTTCATCTTCATACACAACCACTGCGTTTCGGGAGCGGGTAGGAGTAAACAAAGGCGAGGATGGGGGAACTAGTGACTGCACCGCAGGTGACGGAGAGACGGGGGAAGCCAGACGCTGTCGTTCGGCAAGGGGACTGCCTTGTAGGCTCCTACGAGACTGATTGGGCCCCTTTGGTGTTGTCTCCTCCCAGGTTTGCTCTGAGTCCGTTGAAGCATAGTCCTTCCTTTCGTTCCGTGGCCATTGCACGAGCACACGAGTGTCGTGGACATCCACCATGATGTCCGCATCTTTGATATCGGATGTGAACGTCTTGCCTTTGGCCAACTCATATGTCTTGCCTTGGCAGAGAAGTTTAACCCCGTTCCACCCCATGCACATTATCTCCACCCTATCACGGTCAAATGGATTAGGTGCCGGTTTATAGGTGGCCTTGACGTGAACCCTCGATATCATCCGATTGGCGGACAATTGGTGGTGACAAGATGCACTAGACCTCCCCATCAAAATAGGCTCTCCACTCTCAGGAAGCATCAGTGTCGGGACGGTCGACAATGGAGTTCGTTCGGAGCCTGACTGGGCAATAGTACGACGTGATGCAGACCGTGACAATGCCATCCGAGGCGGCGACGACGACATGATATGGGTCGACGAGGTCGGAACAGGAGTAGGATAGGTCGACACTATGCCATGGCTATCGCGAGCCACACGCTTCTGTGGCCGAGGAAGGGAGGGAGAAGAGCTCAATGGCTCGAAAGCAGGCAACAAGGACGCAGGACGCTTCACACCTACCACAGAAGCAGTGGCACTGCTCCTTGGAGGAGAAGACTCCATGATGCTATGGACTCTGTCCAGATCAATTGAAAGATTAAAGCCAAAAACAAAAAAGGCCTCTAGCAAAGTCCTAATGAGAGAAGATATTAAGTGAGGTTCGCGTCGAGGCCGCGTAGGGGCCTATTTCTATGGCACAATAATCACAGGACAGCAATATAAAGGAAAGAGAGAAGCTTGTCCTAGACAAAAGGAAAGAACTGAAGCTTCCCCCCAGGATGACGACCAGGAGGTTGGGAAGCACAAGAAAATTGGCCTGCGAGAAAGAACAAGTACGAGGCATAGAAGAAAAGGGTGAAAGTTGGTGTGTGGTGCAGGAATGCCTGCCGGAGCGGAACGTCTCGTCCTTCCAGCGCGGATTTGCACGCTTACAGACTGAGACGCGTTCGATAGGCGCCGACAAGGGCTCAGAAGCTCCACCGCTAACCTCGCGCAGCCTCACTGAAAGGTCATTTCAAACGATGTGTCACACTGCATGATTCTCCTTTAGATTCTCAAGCCAAGCAAAACATAGAAAGGGTGAAGCATGAGCTGATAGAAACCATGCCTCAATGGCTCATGCCTGCATACAAGATCTGTGTTGTGTATGCAAAAGGCGCGTCCGCCGCGTCTAGCCTCATGTGCTCCCGCGTTCTATGGTTCGAGTCCCCGTGACTCGCGCATGATCACGTGATCGAGGGTCAGCCGTCGGTCATTGCCTGCGCCGCTTTTGCTGGAATGCCGTCCTGACATGCAGCTTAACTAGCTTGGTCGCGCTCCATTGGATGATACTATGCATTTTTTTTGGTGCCTTGCTTAGTCTACCTACTGATGACAGGACTGAAAGAAGTGAGGCCAGCAGCTTGGGCCCATCGAGTTGAAAAGCAAATTTGACAGGAGAGATAGTCCCTGTCGTTCGGACTCCCTCCAAGTCTAAGGGCAGCAGCGGTATCTCAATATCTACCAAAAAAAGCTCTTTGGCATAGGAATGACTTAGTTCCGTGCGGCATATCATAGAACATGCCTGGTACTGTGGTACTTCAAGCCAACAAGAAGCATTTCCAGGATTCTAAGTTTTCGTCTATTCCCATTTACACAATGCGTAGGTACTATCAGCACGCTGCAGCAGCCATCGGAACCATACTCCCAGCCTTCCACCCCCAACTGATTATTTTCTACTCGACTCAAAAGGATACAGTGTATTACCATCAAGGTTGCCAACTGCTAACTTTGCCATATGTCTTGCGTATCGTAATTCAAACTGTACTGTGGAATATTCCTCAGATATATACAGTAGGGTTTATTGGCTAAGCCGGGGGATACGCAAGATGCACATTACTCATGTCTAAAATTTGCTCCAATCTCAGTGCAAAGGAGAGGGTTACATTCTAAGTATTCGGAAAATCTGAACATTTCGCACAACGTAAGACAAGAGGGGGACAGTCACTGACAAGACCTCTGAAAGATGACAAAACATGCAGGAAGCGACACTGTGCAATTGAGATGGATGAGGGCAAATAAACCGGGATACTTGGCTCTGAAGTTGGAGAATAAAATTTAACCACAATGTCTCTAACAAAAGGTCGAAGACATGACAAGATGTGACAAGAACTAGAGTCCACGCCACATAAGGTAATATAGTAAGATACACAGAAGAAAGCAAGCACACTGGGTAATTGTTCATGAGGCGGATGAGGGGCGCTGAACGGTCTTATCTCACAGAGGATTGGCGGGATATGTGAGGTGGCTGTTACCATCTACGCACAACGGCGGCACGCACTACCATTGGAGCTGGACGAATCATCCTCTAGTAGAAGACAAAGGTGGCATCACCAGACATGACCTCGACCTGTTGGGAGACGGTATGTAAGTCAACTATTCTCAACATGACGGGGCGACTCGAACTTACAGTGCACCCGGAGGTGCTGGTACCGGTCTCAGAGTAGAAGACTCCATTTTCGTACTTGCAGGAGCCGCTGAGGTTGTCGCCCTTGATCTTAATGTTAAAGTCAAGCTTTGCGTTCGTCGTGGGGCTGTTCTGGAAGATGGAGAGCCATTTGCCGTTGTTCTGGCCGACACCGAGGTTGACGGGAGCCCAGTTACCGATAGGCTGGCTGCCATCGCCCCATTGGCAACCCTTCTCAGGGGACACGCCCTTAGGGTTAACGTAATACTGGGCGGAGGTTGCCTTTTTGTTCCACTTGTAGTAGGTCTCACCATCGGGGCAGGTCAAGGGCTGGAGCTCATTGTCACCAAGGCCAAGGGGAATGGTCTCAGATTCGGTACCTTAAAAAGTTCTCGTTAGACAGGATAAAGTGTCGTGAAAAGGTCAAACTAACCAGGGTAGTCGGTACGGCAAACGGAGACGATTTCGCCCACGGTGTTCTGGACGTGGACACCTCCAACACCGGGAATGCAGAGCTTCTTTGAGAGAGAAGGGTTTGTAAGGTAGAGCTTTCCGTTACGGCACTCAATACCACCAATAGACTGGCCAGTGGAGCCCTGGGTAGAAGGCCACTGAGACTTCTGGTAACCGGCTGGGCAAGCATAGGAGCACATGGCGCCAGAGGTGCAGCGATCACCGGTGACGGCCGTCACAATTTCGCTGATAACCTTGTCGGCAAAGGAGACATATTGGATACCAGACCATCCGCCGATACCGAGGTAGTCAAGAGGAACAGCGCCGTACGCGGATGGGAAGGTAGAACAGTCAAGTTCTCCATCAGGGAAGTCGGCATCCAAACCAGTGGCGGTGGAAGAGCTGGAAGTAGAGCTGCTAGAGGCGGTAGAGCTGCTAGAGGCGGCAGGGGTCTGGACTGAGTTCGAGCTTGGAGCTGAGGTCGCGGAGGCCGGGGTGACAACGGAAGACAGCTCGATGAATTTGGCCGGGGCCAAGGTGGGGGTGACCTCAGGCGTGGAGACAGGAGCAACGGAGCTGCTCAGGTTGTCGCAGACGCCGGTAGGATGGGCATTGTCGGCAAACTTGAGAGTGCCATCAGCCAGACCGGCACACACCTCTTGAAGAGGAATCGGCTTTCCGTCCAGCTCGTACTGCACGACGGTGGCACCGGATTCGACAACATTCTCCCGCTTGTGCTGGTGGTGACGATGCTGGTGGTGATGTTGAGCGGCCACCAGGGAACCCGCCGTGGCGAGAGTAAGAGCAACGGTATTGAACCTCATTGTGTTCACCTTCCTAATATTGCGCCGAAGATGTCGGTAATCTTATAGCCATGCCAATTAGCGTACGCTCCAACGAGAAAATGAGTTCGGAGTCATTAATTGTAAGGCATCCAATCCATTGCATCACTGATATTCTCTTACACTCAATGCAACAAGCACCATTGGCACAGATACATAAGAGTCCATTGCTGCTCTGATGCCTCGCCGCTCAGAGTCAGGTCTTTCAGAGATGAACACGGATGTGCCACAATTTAATGTTCTGTAAATCTAGAAAGCAGACAAGGATGCGAGAGGGTCAATTGCACATACCTCAGTGTCGCAAAGTGCCCAGGGGCGCTGGTGTGGTAAGACTCGGTATAGAAACTAGAAATCGCCAGAGCTCAGTTTGCTCGCTGAAGTTGTTGTCGCAACAAAAGGCCGAAACCTAGAAATGAATACGAGAGTTTCAAAGAGTGAAGACGAGGTTCCCAAAAGAGCGTGCGAGAGAGAAGACGAGTCCCTCTGGTCGGATAGGAATCTCACAAACAAGCACAGGAGGCGAAAGAGCCGGAGAAGACAAGATTCTCTGGAGGAACGGAAGATCGCAAAAGAGAAAAATAAGGGAGGGGATCAAAGGGACTGAAGAGGAGTAAGTAGAGTTAGAGAAAAGACTGTTAGTCAACAATAATGGCGGTCCAGGGGAAGCTACGGGACAAGGCGTAAGTGCAGACTGCAGACCCTTCCAGGGGGCTGAGAGTGCGAAAGTGTGTGGGTGGCACTGCTGCTGGAAACGGTGGACAGAGACAGAAAGGCTGATAGTCAATAATACTACTACTACTGTAAGTGTTAAATTAATCATAATAATAATCATGCTAATGGAAATAGGGGGCCCCACTCCGCGAGAAAGACTGAAGGTTAATGGGGTCGAAGGCTCCAGGCATACAGACTAGATGTATGGACCTCCATAGTACGAAGTCAATAAAAACTCGGTTGGCGCCCTCCCGTTTGTTCTTGTTACTGTTGTTGTTGTCGTCGTTGTTGTTGTTGTTGTTTTCTTAGCGCCCTGGAGATAATTGGTACCTGGCTGTAGGAAGATTCAATCAATGGTTGACGGAAATGAGCCTGATGTAAGACTGGTGTGGTACGTCTTATTACTGGTCATTCCATCATCAGGGGTACGCTCGCCGAGGAAAAGGTCGGTAATCCAAAGTTAGAAACCCGCTTCTGAAATCATCCATGGACAACGTGAGATACTCTTGGATTAGCAGCCACAGTGGGGACGCCGACGTGTCTACAACAGTTTGTGGTGCGTATCCTGACTACTACGGCAGTCTAAGTAGTATCCAAATTCTACCTAGGTACAGTAGCTAGAGCTGAGTTACCCCCACTTAAACACGAGAATCCCGACCTCGAATCTCCAGAATTCAAAAGACTGGAACATCTCCACTAGACACTGGGCAAGGGGTTGCTGCTGGGGATGGCCATATCCTTTTACTTTTGACCTGTACGAAGTAGCGAATTACCTAGTTATCTAGCCTCCGTGTGTGATGTTTGTACGTTTCCTGTTCCTGTCGGCTTGAGCTTGGCGTTTGCCGAAATTACCATGGTCAGGTCTGGCCAATCACGCTGCAACCCTTGGCAGAGGCCGTGCAAAATCTGGCACACCCCCGAGCCAGGCACACCAATCACAAATCAGATGGCTTCTCAAACCATCCCATCGCCGTAAGGTTTCACTCCCAGCAGCAGTCCAAAGCGTTGTTGTCTCATGTCTGATTCTGATGTGCATGAATGCATATGCAAGGTACCTGGTCCTGGCTGGCATTGATGATATAGCAAGGCAAATATGTTGGCATTATTGCAGGAGGAAGAGTGATGTCAAGTTAGCAGCAAGTTGTCAGCTGAGTTCTTTTGTAATAATGAGACAAATCAACCACGGCGACGAAAAAAAGGGTCATTCCAGCTCGGTCCATGACGCGGAGTGTACTTGCGCTTTTCAGTAAAAGCAGCAAACCATACGCAGCGACTGAGGAAACGCGGTTTGTGGAAACAAATCCACTTTCGATCTGCGTTGGATCCAAACTTCTTCACGCTCCCGCAAAATAGGGGATGGTTCTTCCAGTAGTATCTATCTAACTTTCGGCATAAATAAAGAAAACATGAAGTTCAAGCACTGGTTTTCAAGAAGTCGAAACTGGGTGGCAGATTGAATAACTAACAATATGATTGGTGAATAAAATCTAGACTCCTCCTATCTTGGGATTGAGTCATATAAACTCAATAGTTCCCTTGGTAAATACTTTACTGGAGCAAATCGGACGTTGCAGGTCGCAAGACCACGACTCAACTTTTGATAGTCGAGAGGCATTCTATGACCTGAATTGCTGAACATGTCTTACTTTTCCCATCCGCAATCTCTGCTGGTCCTGGCAAGTCGATACCTCCTGTACCTTACCTCGAGAACCTACTACGGAGTATTTGATTAGACGATTTTCTAGATGATTAGTCAAGACCTTAGTGATCCTGCCCGCTCTTTGAGCTAGCGAGCTGTTTACGGGGAGATATTCGTTATTTTTCAAAATATAGGGACTGATTCATGCAGCTTCCTGCGTGCCTGTTATCTACATATGGCCTGTGAAGCACTGTAGGTGAGCACCCAAAATCGCCAATGGCGTTCGGTACAAGGACCAGCCTACCTTAGGCAACACCGTTAATACTAGAATTACGAAGGTGATTTAGAAACCTAACCAGCAATTGGTTAATATATGAGCATCCATTTTCTCCTAAAATATGAGGTCGCAGACAGGCTTGCTCTCATTTCCGGAGGCAATATTTTAAATCTCCCTTGTTCGTGTTGCTACTGATGACTTGACCAAGGCCGTTGTCATAGCTGGCTACCGAATACGTGGGGGACTCTCTGACACGGGTAGTGGGCGGTATTGTAAGATAGGTAACCTACCTTGGTCATCTTCCCCGTTGCCCACGTTTCGGAACATCTTGCTTCTAGTGCGGGGCCATTCTGAGAGCATTACTCCGTACAGTGCAGATATTATTTACTTGACTTCTAGACTCTTTTGGAATTTGCCAGGAATATGTTGACCTGTAAAGGCTGTAAGTATGAATATCAAGATCGAGAATTACGAAAGTTCGAAGCCCAGTTTCCCGCACTTGGACTCCCTTACTTGCTTCAATAACATCAACGTACTGAAGAGCCAGGTTACAATATGTATAGCAAGCCGTTAAATATGTATATAAGATAAGTTTTCGAAGCCTGTCTTTCCCCCCTGCAGCCTCTTTATCTTCTAGAATTTGTATTGGTGAAGCAAATGCCACTCCATGACCATTGCTAGTACATTCGAGGCCTTCGCTTACATGTGGATAGGGTAGACTAAGGGGGGGGATCTGCAGAGTTACTCAATCAAGTAACTAGATGAGTCTTTTACCCCTGTCGACTCTCGTCGATACTCCTTTAGATCTGCCATGCGAGTCGTCGTAAACAAATCGTCAATCGTAATGTTATTATGGTTTTAAGTTTCATTAGCTCGTCAGAACTCCTCCAAGCGCCAGTAGATATATTTTGCTAGCAATAGTATGCTCAAGGCTAAACCGAGGCTACTGTGCTACGGCAATATGTTCCGAATGTTCTGATGAGGAATAGGAGTGATACCGTGATTACTGATTGAAGGACCAGGTCTTCTGATCCATGCAGGAAACACCTTATTCATCGCCCAAGGCCCTACCACAAATATGTTTCATCTTCATTTGCCCCACAGTAGCTGTCATGAAAGCGAACTATGTGGTGACAAAAAGGCTAATGTCGCTGATAAGGTACTTATAGCGCTCACATCTATCTGTATAGCCAATCTCCCTGATGATTTGTCACATTTTCAGTCAGCTTGCCTGTCGGTGGCAGGCACAGTCGTAGGATGGACTCAGACAGCCGCTGATGTTGGACCCAGGACACCCGTACTTGGATCATTCGTGAGCACAAAACGACGGAAGATGAACTAGGATATGCCAAACACTGAATAACATGACTTACACTGGGACAAAGTCGATCCTGATATCTGACCTGTAAACCACATAAACTATGTCTGATTGTCCAAAGGGTGGTTGACCTGCCGGCTCAGTTGTATATATATATGTTCATTCTTGCGACGTATATATGCGAATCAGACGCTCTTTGCTGGAATAATAGAGAGAGAAGCATTCTCTGAAGAACATGCACAAAGTAACCATACCGTGAATAGGGTGGCTCTTGCTTGCATAATCTGCAGAAGATCTCAAGTATGTCGACTGAAGCATACCTTGGGGCATAAGACCAGCACCCAGATTATCTCTTATCCTAGTCACAACTCGGATATTCCAAAGGAGGACAGGCTCCAACTGGTCTATTCGACCTCCATTTCTCGCTGAATATAAGAGCGTCATCATCTAGAGATGAATTCATGATTCAAGAAATTAGAAACCATGAGTTTTGCTGGTGAACCGATGTCGTCTGGTGCTATTTTGATGAGGGACATGACTAAGCAGATACCTCCATGCCAAGACCGGACAAATTTGCCTACCGCCTTCCCGTGAATTTTTTTGATTTCCTTTATCGCAGAAATTGAGATATTCGAATTCTGCAACAGCAGTCGATTAGATTGAAAAAATGGTGTCCTCGACAGCGCTCACCACGAAAGTGGAATCTGGGTCTCCCTATCAGCTCGAAAAGAGCCAAGTATGTCACTGCGTCTACCACCTCATAACCCTCACAGCCCAGTTCTTTGCTAATCACGAATCATTTAGGTCGCCAGAGCTTCTTCCGCGCTCTTGAAACATATCAAGTCCAAACAGGAAGAGCAGGAAAAGACAGCGACAAAGAAGACACTTATTGGCGACGATGAAGATTCAGAAGAAGACACTGCGCTGAAAAACGAAGCGGTCTGGCTTGTGCTCACCACGAAGAAGCATGTTGTCGACAAGAACCGTTTGAAGCCCGGAAAAATCAGCATTCCACACTCCCTCAATGCCTCGCCATCGTTAAGTATCTGTCTTATCACCGCCGATCCTCAGCGCTCAGTGAAGAACATTGTCGCCGATCCTTCCTTCCCTCAGCACCTTTCCTCTCGCATTGACCGGATTATTGGTTATTCGAAACTCAAGGCTAGATATCAGAGTTTCGAAAGTCGTCGTCAGCTACTCTCTGAGCATGATGTTTTCCTCGCAGATGACCGGATTATCATGCGACTGGTAAATACTCTCGGAAAGGTGTTCTACAAGTCGAGCAAGCGGCCAATTCCCATTCGTATTGCCGAAATTGAGAAAGTGGATGGCAAGAAGGTCAAGAAAGACCCGAAGAAGAAGTCAAAGGACGATGACAGTGCTTTCGCGTCCCCGGCCATTGTCGCCAAGGAAATTGAGAAGACGCTCAACTGCGCCGCCGTACAACTTGCGCCTGCTACCACGGCCGCAATTCGTGTGGGCTCATCTAAATTTACTGCCGAGCAGCTCGCCGAGAATGTTGAAGCTGTTGTCAAGGGGCTGACGGATAAATTCATTACGAAGGGTTGGAGGAACATCAAGGCTCTTCACATCAAGGGAGCTAATACTATGGCCATGCCAATTTGGCTGGCAAGCGAATTGTGGGTGGACGAGGGTGACGTTGTGGAAGACGCTGAGGAAGATGTCAAGGCTATCGAGGGTACGAAGAATGGCAAGAAGCGCAAGCAAACTGGCGATGACGAGAAGTTACTCGAGGAAAATAAGAAGGCCAAGAAGCCAAAGGCTGATGAGGATGACGATGCGTCGTCCATGGCCGCAAGAAAAGAGAAGCTCCAGCGGCAGAAGGCTAAGGCGTTGGAGGATGGGAACGAGTCTGGTAACAAGAAGGTTGCAGCAGCAGAGAAAGTGGCATCAGGGCTTTCAAAGAAGAAGAGAAAGTCGATTTCATAATTGCTTCTACACTGGTGTTCTACGGATGTTGTATTTGTCCAAGATACGGGTTTTGCCGCGGCGTACTTTAATGTCACGTGTGTCAGTTTGTGATATAGACACAGGGCGTGTTCTCAATACCCCCTCGAAGAACAAAAAGTTTCTTTCCTGAAATGGTCTTTTATGCTTTCTAGGTTACTCTAAAAGCTCCCTTTGGAGAGCAATGTATTCCCAGAAGCGAGTACAAGTCGTAGACACTCGATTGTAAACTTGTAGAGGCCTCATGAGCTCGGCCATCATAGCCGAGGACACTCCGGGATCGGCGATGCTTGGCGCTCCGACGATAGCCAGCCCGTCGGAATTATCGTCAGCGTCTTCGATTCTTGTTACCCGCATTCAAAACTCATCGTTGTTGCCAACCCAACAAGAGATCTGAGCAGGTCTCGTTACTCTCTGAATACAGCACGATGATTCCGATTGCAAGACACTCCGCCCTGCGGGCCGTCCGGTCGCAATTCCAGCCATCGCGGGCCTTCAATCAACCAACAGCCTCAGCACTTGCCCGCCTTCTCTCCACTTTAGCCGTGCTCGAACAGCGTGATGGCAAAATCCAGAACTCCTCCCTCTCAGCAATCGCCGCGGCGCAGAAGCTTGGAGGATCAGTCACAGCGTTCGTGGCTGGCGCTGGCGTGAAGGGAACTGCTGCTGCCGAGGCAGCTAAGATCAAGGGCCTGGACAAAGTAGTGGCGGTGGAGAACGACGCTTATGAAAAGGTTAGAGTGACCCGGTGTCATAAAGCGACCTATATGCTGTTCTACAGGTACTGATGTTCCTTTAAATCCAGGGGCTGCCCGAGAACTACGCTCCTCTTCTTGTGGAGAACATCAAGAAGGGCGAATATACCCACGTCATCGCTGGGCATTCTGCCTTTGGAAAGAGTCTTTTGCCTCGTGTTGCGGCTCTGCTCGATGTGCAACAGATTTCCGATATCACAGCGATTGAGAGTGAGGACAGTACGTAGCCCTATGATTGGATTGAGTCTCGCCGGGACTACGTGATGAGTCATTCGCATATTAACCAGTTAATGCAGCTTTTGTCCGCCCCATCTACGCCGGAAACGCCATCCTCACCGTTCAATCGACCGATCCCATCAAGGTGATCACAGTCAGGGGCACTGCGTTCCAGGGCACTGAGACCGAGGGCGGCTCTGCAGAGATCGTCGAGGGAGCTGACCCCAAGGCTCCCGCTCAGACCGAGTGGGTATCTGAAGAGCTTACCAAATCCGAGCGCCCTGATCTGGGCACTGCATCTCGTGTTGTCTCCGGTGGTCGTGGCCTGAAATCGAAAGAGGAGTTCGACCGCATTATGGTGCCTCTTGCCGACGCCTTGGGAGCTGCAATTGGTGCTTCCCGCGCTGCGGTTGACAGTGGATTCGCCGACAACAGTCTCCAGGTTGGACAGACTGGCAAGAACGTTGCGCCTCAGCTCTACTTGTGTGCTGGTATTTCTGGTGCCATCCAGCACCTTGCTGGTATGAAGGACAGCAAGGTCATTGCTGCTATCAACAAGGATCCCGATGCTCCTATCTTCCAGGTTGCTGATGTCGGCCTTGTCGGCGATCTTTTCGAGAAAGTGCCAGAGCTTACTGAAAAGCTCAAGAGTCAGGCGTAAATACTAAATCACTGAATCTCACTGCGGAGGTACCTTTTTATGATTTTCATTGAGCCTTGTCATGTTGTTCATTTCCTTATGCAAATCTCTACAAGTGGGGTGTTTATATAACTGTATACCACGCAACGCCAACGCTAGGAAATAGATTTGGAGCCTATTATCAACAATCTATCCTATCCTTTTAAATCAACGTGCGCCCGAATCCCACAAGGTCTGTACAAATCAGGCCAAAACCTTCCCGCTACTCTGTACAGTTACTGAATTGGTGGATGGAACGTAGCAAAGGCTAAGAGGGGGTTCTCCATCCAACAAGTTATCTAAAGCTGTGGCAGAGCCTTATTTATCGACGAGAAACGTGATCACCATTCAATTGAGTTGAATCGATCGTGATTTAGAATTCAGGTGTGTTGAGGAGTCTATCAGAGTGCTATGGAGTAGATGCGGAGTAGCTGCAATCTGATGTAGCAACGATAAGCGTCCAAGCGCGTCCTCCGCCAGCGCGTCTCGAACGCGTCGTCTTATCCCACTTCTCATCGACCTATGGTGAGTGAGCTTAGATGCTAGCTACCCTCTCTGCTGTTTTGTTATCATAGTGCCATTGAATTGATATGCTCTTAATTGACCTTAATGACGACCTCTCCATTGATTCCCCCTTCATTTGATCCCGCTATCCACCTTCACTCCGAAGAACAGAACCATCTTTCAGAAACCTTCTCCGACGATCTCGAAGCCTTAGACCTCTACCGACTAGAGAACGTCCGTAACAAGATTGTTATACAACACCGGGCTTGGAACCTATCTGACGTCTTTCGGAGTGATGAGGACGTGAGACCCGGTATGCAGCGCTGACGCGAGGGTGGAGGAGAGCTGAGAATCTGACATTCAAACAGATACTCCAACGAGAGCGCGAAGGACACTACACGAACCGAATGAGATACCCGAAATAAACTCAAGCATTTACTTACCCTCTTCTCCTCCCGTCACCAAGATGCCATTCATCTCGTCCCCCGTTGCTTTTCCATCGCGCTGTGCTTCTCCAAATGAGGCGCAAAAGCGGAAAAATGATGAGCAGTCACAGTCAATGGAGCCTAAGCGGCAGAAAATGATGGGGGGCTTCCTGGACGAAGAAGATGAAGACGAGGATGAGCTGGCGGCGTTCCAGGATGCTCAAATGAAGAGCCAATTTGAGATGGAGGAGCAATTAATTGAGCATCAGCCAGTGGACCTGCCACAAATCGTCTCAAGATCTATACAAACAGAGCCTCCTACTACGAGCGTGAGCGATTCGATCCCATTGTCCTACGACTTGCCACGACGGACAACGCAAATGGTTAAAATAAAGACTTGCTCGGGGAAGACACACACAATCCCTCAGAGAACTTCTAAACCCCCAGTTTCATACGAGAGGCTTGTTGCAAGTCGCTCGACTACGGGGCCAGGGCGAGCGCAGAAAAGCTACTATGGCATTGATATCCATCAAATATTGGATGAGGCTGCAAGAGAAAATGAACAGGCTAAAGCTTCCACAAAAGTGCCGGACCGCACGATACAACAATCAGTCGAGGCTCCTCTTGAGAGCCAGAGGAATAAGAAAACGACAGCGGCGATGTGGACAGAGAAATATCGCGCGCGCAAGTTCACTGAACTCATTGGAGACGAGCGAATCCATCGATCGGTTTTGCGATGGTTGAAGGGCTGGGAGCCGATTGTCTTCCCAAATCTCGCCAAGTCGAGAACCAAAAAGCCGGGCAACAACAACGATGATGGCGAACGGCTGCACCGTAAGGTTCTACTGTTGTGCGGTCCTCCAGGGCTCGGAAAAACCACATTGGCACATGTGTGCGCCAAACAAGCAGGATACGAGGTACTAGAGATCAATGCCAGTGATGACCGCAGCAAAGATGTCGTCAAGGGGCGGATTCGAGATGCTCTTGGCACTGAGAACGTGAAAGGGGTGAACGTGGAGGTGGGAGATCGCAAAGTGCGAAAGGCTGGGCGACCAGTGTGCGTCGTCGTTGACGAAGTCGATGGAGTTGTTAGCGGGTCTGGGAGCGGTGGAGAAGGAGGCTTCATGAAGGCCCTAATTGACCTCGTTTTACTCGATCAGAAGAATATGGCACGTTCAGCCGATCAGAATGCAAAGAACGGGAAAAGACGTAAAGGCGACACTTTCCGGTTTCTGCGCCCACTGATCTTGGTTTGCAACGATGTGTATCACCCTAGCTTACGGCCCCTGAGAGCTTCCTCTGTTGCCGAGATCATTCATGTCCGCCAAGCACCTTTTGAAAATGTCGTCTCACGCTTGAAGAACATCTTAGCTCTGGAGGGTATTCCATCAGACAACGACGGTGTGCGGCGGCTATGCGAGGCATCATGGGGTTTGGCGAGGAAGAAAAGTGGTGGCCTCAAAAGTAGTGGGACGGCTGAAGGTGATATCCGAAGTGTGCTTGTGGCTGCGGAATGGGTGGCCCATAAGCTGAGAAACGAAAATCTGTCGTCTCTCAGACTGACAAGGAGCTGGCTCGAACAACGAGTTCTCAGTGGCACGGCCGAAGCCTCATTCTTTAAAGGGCTAAATCGCGGAGGTGTACGAGACATTGTGGATCGTGTCTTTTTGGAAGGTGGAGGTTTCCCTGACGCTCCCATTAATGCTGAATCATTCCATGACCCGTTCGCCATTTCTAGCGGGAACGTACCTCTCGGCGTTGCGGACCTCAGAAAACGGCATGCCATCAATAAGCTGCGCGAAATGGTCGATGCTAGTGGCGATCATGACCGCTGTGTATCTGAATGTTTCGCTACATATCCCCTTCAATCATATCAGGACGACACATTTCTTTCCAAGCCTAACGCCGCATATGACTGGCTCCACTTCCATGATACCATCTCCTCGAAAGTCTTTACTTCCCAAGATTGGGAACTCACACCCTATCTGAGTCAGTCAGTTATAGCGTTCCACCACCTATTTTCATCCGTCGGAGGCAAGAGGATATTTAAGAATCCCGATGAGGATGAAGAGGATGAGCACCCATTTTCGGGTCCAAGAGCAGATTTTGCGGCCTTCGAAGCTCAAAAGCAGAGCCGCGCGATCCTTACGGGGTTCCAATCTTCTTTCTCGGCACCTCTATTACGATTATTCCGCTCAACGGATTGCTTGACCACGGAACTTATCCCAAATCTCATACGCATGCTGTCGCCTGATGTGAAACCAGTTGTGGTGCGTGGAAGCGGGGACCAGAAGAGTGTGGCCAGTGTTCGCAAAGAAAGCGAACGGGCACTTGTTCAGGCCGCGGTTCGAGTCATGGCAGGCTTAGGGGTGGTATTTGAAAAAGTCCGAATTGAGGGTGAAGGTGGTGGGCATGGGGGTTGGGCTTATCGTATGGAACCGTAAGTACTTCCTGTTGCCTATGTGTTTCTGCTGTGCGGCCAAACTGAACAAGTTTTTTCACAGGCCATTGGATTCGCTTGTGACATTCCACAAGACCAAAGGCACCTCGGCAGATACAGGCGGCTCTGCTCCTGTTCGATATGCCGTTCGTCAAGTGTTAGACCAGGAATACCGCAAGGAGACCATGCGGAAACAATCCGAAGCCCTGAGTTCCTCCAAGGCCGGGAAGACCTCGAACGGCAAGAGTGGGAAGGATGATGATGACCAATCAGCGAAGAAAACTGCAATGAGAAACGCTCCAGGCATCAAGCGTGACTTCTTCGGGAGAATCCTCAAGGAGCCGGAACCGCTGCCGCAAAGCTCGGATGATAGTCCAGTGCAGAATGAAGCATCCAAAGCAGGAAGGAAAGTCTGGATCACGTACCACGATGGGTTTTCAAATGCTGTGCGCAAACCAATTTCCATGAACGAGCTGATGGCCGGACTGTAGCGAGAGTTCCGGTCTGTGTATATACTAGCCTTCTTATGATTATGCATATTACTTAGCGTTCCATGTCTAAGGAAACGAACTTTATCGAAGAGGACAGAGAAAGCACTAGTCGTTGTTTCAAGATGCAATCGCTCTAGATATTATATATTTCAGGCAAGCATTAATGTATTAGGGCAATGATTAAGTATAGTAGGCAAACTTGACAGCAACATGCAAATCGAACAGAATGAAATAACGAAGCCGCATACGAAAGTCCTCAAACAAGGTATCGATCATTGATTTAATGGTTTTTTTTCTTGGAAACCCTGACGCCAATTCGCCTCAAATCACAAATTCTATAAGCCCCCAGGAAAAAAGATAAAAAAAGGCGCAGCATATTTGTCGTGTCTGGTCGTCGTGTCAAATGCAATGAGAGGGTATCATTTCGGAAGCCCCATCCAGTCATCAGGATGGACGGCGCAGAAGCGAGTTCCGAGCAGTGAAATCACCGTAGAGCTAGGTAGCTGGCGACGGCGGCGTTGTGATCAGCAGCAACGGAGCATGGCGAAGGGCTGGCGTTGGTGTAGGCCTTGTGCTTCGTCGCGAGCCACTTCTTGTGCATGTTTTGAACGCCCTTTAGGGTTGATGCTTTGGAGGCGGCGGAGCGTGTAGAAGCGGCGTCGCTGGAGGAGGACTTGGAGGACATGGAGGTTCTGAAAGGCATTTTGGCTTAGAGAGTTGATTTGTGGTTTGGAGATGTCTTTGATGTGATTTTGATTTGGTCTTCAGCGAGGCTTTCAGAGACTGGTGTTCGAAAGATGTTTTGTTTGGTATGTGGTGGTCTTTATAGTTCTGGTATGTTGTTGTGATGGTGTTGTGAGGATTGTTTGTTTGTGATCTCCGTCAAGGAACTGATTGTATTCAAGTGAGCTTGGTCTGGATGAGTGATGAATTCCAGACTGAAGGGCGATACTCGACATTCCTTATATACTTGCTGGACGGCGTGAAGATGTATACCAACATTTTTACTCCGGAATCAAATGCTCTATTCCGATGACATCGGAGTAAAGGAAAAAAATAGTCGGGGCCCACCCACATGCATCGAGCCTAGAATCAGAGGCAAAGACATCATCGGATTTTCTGCCCTACAGCCACCTAATAATTATGGAATTGCCCAATCATCTACGGAGTATGACGGTCGTGATCTGTCGCCCATGTCAGCCACCATTGAGGCTTTGCTTGAGGGACCTGCAAAGAAAGATCACAAGCATTCCGACTTTTACTCCGTACTTTGGAAATACGCACATCGCCAAGGACTTCCATGCCTTTTCACTCAGATTCTATGGCGACCATTAGGGTGGAAATCCTACGATGAATTGTCAATATGCGTAACCTTGTCTATCTTTTTGTTTTAGCCTCAGGCAGCTATGGAAATATGTGGGATCGCGACTTGCGAATGCAACATCTGACAGCATCACCCGATATCCAAAGACGGACTGAACGGATCCACCTGTGACCTGTCGATCGAGCTTAAGTCCTGAGTTTGGTTGACATGTACGGAGTACTCATTGCGGTCTACTCGGAAAAATAAGCGCATGAGTCAAAGTTGATAACACGGAGTACCCGTGACGGAGTAAAGAAGGCTGAGGCCGTTCATTCGCGACAGCCCGTGAAAGCCTCAATTGTCACCGACCTCGTTTAGTAAGACATCAAGGGTTGCTGAACAGTTTTCATCTGCTCAGTTAGCCCAGTCTAGGCCATTTGTTGCCTGTTCAGGGTCTGTTTAGCCTTGAGCTTGGGTATTCCGATGATTCTGGATCCACTCCGAGCTCCGAAGCATACTCCGAAAAATGACGCAGTTCATCACAAGAATAGAACATCATGTATTTCGCTCATATGAAAACGACTAGACGCCACTAGAACATTGAATGGCTTCAATATCCTTGTAAAATTTTTTTCTCGACGACTGGAAAAAGCCTTCCGTTCTCATGATTCGAAGGTCTGTATGCATCTATCCCTATTCCAAAGACAGTAGAGCCTTGTTTTGATATTATTATTCGTGTTCTGAGTCATTTAGTTGCTAATCATTTTGTCTTTTTCCTTCAGGAGTCATCGATCGTCGTCTGTCTGCCGGGCTAGCGGTCAGAATTTGCGCTAGAAAGCATGATGATTCATGCTGTGTGGTCAAAGTCTACAAGAATGTTCAAATAGATATTCTTGCTTCATCGAGCGGAGAAGTCCAATATCAATGGCATGTCCCATTTAGCAACATGCGGATACCCCACAACGGGGTCAAGCGATCTGCCAAGAACAAACCAGCAGCATGATTCCTCTAGGTGCACGATCATCGCCTCAACATTGAGTTCCAAGATCTTCGAGATTCATTACCGTTGCTCGCTCGCAATATCATAGCCTTAGATGGGACTACGGTCTTCAAGCATACCCTTGTGCTCGAATGAGGAAGTGCAATTCAATGTAATGCGATCTCCGACAAGGATTATGATTGGCAATCCTTGATAATCCATATTGAGCATTCTTCCATCACATCGGGGAAGTGAATATCGGCCTCTCAAGATTGAACGAGTGCCGACGAAATTGATTCAAGGCGAACAATCCAACCTACAGTGAGGATGGTCAATTTGTCAGCATGCAACATACTCACTCCGCTTGGGCTTGAGAGCTTAATAATTTACTCTACAAGGAGCTGATGTTCAACGGATGGCTTCGTACCTCAATCAAACAGTGAGCCGTCGCAGCCAAGGACTGCCTTCTCCTTGCGCAAATTCAAGGCGTCTCTGAAGCCTAATGTCCCTTGGAGCCATGTCATCGGCCCTAACCCTTTGAAGGTTGTTTTCATTTTGGAACAACTAGGTTTCCTATACGAGCAGAAATACCTCCCAATGGACGAGATGAAGAAGGAGCCATTTGTGAACATCAATCCGAATGGCCGGATCCCCGCGATCGAAGACCCCAATGCTGCAATCACCTTATGGGAATCGGGCGCCATCCTCGAATGCTTGGTCGAAGCGTACAATAAACAGAACGCCATCAGTTTTCCCGCCGGCACTCCAGAGTACTTGCATGCTAAGCAGTGGCTCCATTTCCAAATGTCCGGCCAGGGGCCATACTTTGGCCAAGCAGTGTGATTCGCCAATTACCACCCAGAAAAGGTGGACAGCGCGAAGGAGCGCTACCACAACGAAGTCTGCCGTGTACGTGGCAACCTTCGAATTCGCGAGTACTTGTTCGGGGATAAATGCAGCTATGCCGACGCCGCATTCGTTCCTTGGTTCCAGATTATTCTGGCAATTACTGGGGACGCCATCGATCTTGAGGACTTCCCAAAGCTCGACGCGTGGTTGAAGAGACTTCTTGCCCTGCCTGCTATCTCCAAGGCTTTCAAAATCMAAGACGCAGCTAGAAAAGTAAGGAATATGATTATGTTCAGGACCCGGGTGCATGGGTTTAAAGCCCATTTAAAGCATGACATTTGAAGTACTTGAAGTGATTTCGCAGTATTTGGATACGTAAGTTAAACTACGTCCAACAAGCAACCGAGTCTGAAGATTATCATAATCGCACCACCGTATCCGCGTTTTAAAGCCCAGTTTTGCAGCATTGCTGCTCTCTAATATGAAGTTATAACACTGTGGAAGTAGACATGGTAAAGTGGAGGTTGTAGCGTTTGTACGGAATTCGAGATATGCGCTAGTCCGGAAAAGGCGAATTCACGTGAGGCTCTTGGCGCGAGTTTTCTAGCCGTGTCGCGACTTGAGGTAACTACGCTGCGATCCTAGATGCAGTTATCCCATTCATCATCAATCCCACTGACATCCTTCGCTTGACGTCTCTTTCCATTCCTTTTTCTTTTACCCGGAAGATTTGTCGCTCTGTCCTTTGAAGCATTAATCCATATCAAGGGTTGCAGCTGCGCCCTGTCTTCCCCAGTGAAGTGACCTCTGAAGACCGGCAACGAGCCTTGTTCGACATCATTTGCGGCCCCCAATTTTGAGCGGCCATCCCAGTCAAATAGAAAATGGAGGAGCACTCTGCTACTACTGGCGGCGCTGCCGACAATGTTAACACGGCAGTTGCGCCTCAAGATACCCCGGCCGAACTGGCCAATGCATCCGGTAGGTTTCGCCTCCACTTCTCCCCTGAGAAAAAGGACATCACATTCGCCAACTGCTGCAACCGCCTAGGGTCGCAATCACGCAGCGAATCTCCTGTGAAGAAAAGCGAAGACGTTCCGGGCACTGATAATCCACTAGATGCTCCCGCCTCTCCCAAGCCCCAGAATGAAGGTGAGCCTGAAGATGAAGAGATGGGCGGCACTGAGACAGAGACGAAGAAGGAGACTGAGGGAGGCGACGGAGCCGGAGATGTGAGCGCTCAGCCATCTGCTGAGGGCGCATCTGAAGAGCAAACAGTGCAGGGAAAGTCAGCGCTTGAAACTTCGGCACGCTCACATCTCGTCTCCCAAACGCACGCCATCATCCTTCCCAGCTATTCGACATGGTTCGACATGCATACAATTCACCCGATCGAAAAGAAGGCGTTAGCCGAGTTCTTCAACGGTCGTAACCGGAGTAAGACGCCGGCGGTCTACAAAGACTATCGTGATTTTATGATCAATACATATCGATTGAACCCCATCGAGTATCTCACAGTCACTGCTTGCCGTCGCAACTTGGCAGGAGATGTCTGCGCTATCATGCGAGTTCATTCATTCCTCGAGCAATGGGGCTTGATCAACTATCAGGTAGGATTACACGTATTGTCTATAACTTTATCTCCGAAGCTAACGTGATCTCCTGTAAGGTTGACCCTCAAACACGGCCATCGAACATTGGACCTCCCTTCACTGGACATTTCCGCCTGATCGCCGATACACCCCGAGGGCTTCAGCCTTTCCAGCCTGGTCCCCAGCATGTTGTCAAACCCGGAAAGCCCCACCCTGCCACTGACCGGGCTGCCTCCGCTACTCCCGCCTCCAAAGCCGATCTCAATCTAGAAATTCGCCGCAATATTTACGATGATAAGGGCAAGGAAATTACACCAGCTGCTGAAGATAAGGAAAAGCAGACCAATGGAGAGGGCTCGGCCGCCAATGGTACAGCTGCGGACGCATCCAAGGCTATGGAAAKCGCGGTCCGAGAGCCTAGAAAGAAGTTCCATTGCTTCTCTTGTGGCATAGACTGCACTCGACTCAGATTTCACTATGCCAAGTCAGCGCCAACAACCACGAACGCGAATGCGCCAGACTCCAAGTACGATCTGTGCCCGAACTGCTTCTTGCAAGGCAGAATGCCTGCTAGTCATAACGCCTCGGACTTCGTCAAGCTCGAAGATAACGAATACACAATTGCTCCGGATAAGGATGCTCCTTGGTCCGATTCGGAGCTGATACTGCTTCTCGAAGGCCTGGAAAGTTTCGACGACAACTGGGAGCAGATTGCCAATCATGTCGGTACAAGAACCAAGGAAGAATGTGTGGTGAAGTTCTTGCAACTGGAGATTGAGGATAAATATATCGAAGACATGCCGGAGGTGCGTGCGGCGAGTGGCCGAGACCCCATCAACCATGTCGAGAACCCTGTCTTGTCTGTGGTCGCTTTCCTGGCGCAAATGGCCGAACCAGCTGTGGCCGCTGCAGCAGCTGGACGTTCAGTGGAAGAGATTCGCAAAGAACTAAGGAAGCAGCTGGACAAGGACACGGGCTCCGGCAAACCGTCGGATAAGGGCAAAGAGAAGGAGGGCGCAGGCGTCAAGAGCGAAGATTCGATGGACGTAGATACCTCTCGCGAAGACGCGACTGCTGAAATTGCAGAGTCAGGAGAAGCCGAGAAGCAGCCCAAGGCGTCTCTCGCAACCGTTGCGCTCGGAACCTCCGCAGCACGTGCTGCGGCCCTCGCCTCGCATGAGGAACGGGAGATGACTCGCCTCGTCTCTGCTGCTGTCAACGTGACGCTTCAGAAATTCGAAATTAAGCTGCAACAATTCAACGAGATGGAAGAGATCATCGAAGCTGAACGCCGGGAGTTGGAACTCGCTCGCCAGCAGCTCTTCCTGGACCGCATGGCCTTCAAGCGGAGAGTCAAGGAAGTTCAAGACTCTCTCCAAGCTATCAGCCTGAAGGGACCCACTGAGGAGACGGCTAATCTCATTGGAGATGCTGCCACAGCAGGCATAGGCAATCGCTACAACTTTCAACCGGCAGGTGGCGATGCGAGGGACGGTGTACAGCCCTTGAGTGCAGAGACGGGCGCCGACTACAAAACTCTTGACCTGTGATCGTATGACACAAAACCCAGAAAAAAATTCACTCGCATGAAATTGGACGTGTCGAAACAGCGAGTAAACGCAATACCACATATTCTTCTGATGATATGGGATATTGAGTGGGTTACTCATTTATAATTTGCAAGTATTGTACAATATCATCAAGCCGGATTAAGAGGAAAGCAGGACATACTAGGGATGTTCAAACGATTCCTCCATCTCTGGATGCGGATTCGGTAGAGGATGTTTCAGTTGGTGGATGGGTTTTTGAAACGATTTGCCATGTTTACAGTTTGTTTTCATCCAGCTAGGAAAAGGCGCACGATGTTTTGGAGTTTGAGAGTTATACTGTCCGCGTCAATTAATCCGATATAGTAAACAGTCTCTTGTTTCTTTCTCCTACGCTAGGATAAAATCTTGGCGGTTGACACCTGCCACCTCTTATGCGGTCATTGGTCGAATAGTTCTTCCTGGTATTTCGTTTGAATTTTCTATATAGTGACAGCATAGTTGCTGTATATCTCTGGGGTATCAGATCAATGGATAAGCCAATATCGTAACTCCATAGTGACGTGTCGATGCCAACCTATATATTCTGCTCGTCAAACAACCGGGCTCATGGGCTGCGAATGAAGAGGCAGATTATTCTTCTCATCCTCATCTTCCGATGACGAGTATGAGTCCCCTCGCTTCTGGTGTCGACCGTACGGGAGATCGTCATCCGAGCCGGAAGACAGATCGTCTTCACTTTTATTCTTGAGCTCGGTCTTGGGCCGTTCGTTCTTATATCGTTCATCTTTGTCTATCGTATCAACATCGAAACTCGAGCCCGACTCCGAATCTAAATCTGGCTCTGATGCAGACTGCTTGTGCGCCATGTCAGGCTGGCTGCTTTCTCTGCTGGCTTCGAGCTTGACTCCTCGCTGGGGACGGGTTGACGAGTCCTCGTCACTATCGGAGTCATCGGAGTCGAGGTATGAATCCGAATCAGTGCCTCTCAGTTGAGGTTCAGATTTGATCGCTGGCTGCGAGGGAGCCCGAAGATGTGGGCTTGGTTTCCCTTCCTCGTCTGATTCGACTCGAGAGTCGGTCTCATACTCCGACTCGGAATCTTCGCTCTGGCTGACTTTGTTCTCCTCTTTGACAATGGGCTCTGTGTCCTGGCTAACATGTATTCTTTCGTTTCTAGTTTCGGGTTGAGAGTGTATGGAATGTTTCTGATCGAGGTCGCTATCCCGGTCGGATTCGAGATTAGACACAGGCGCGGGCTCAGGGTTTGAGTTACCGTCATGATCAAAGTGTAAGTTCTCATGTTTGATACTCGGACCTTCAATTTCAATCACACGCACACCCCCTTGGTTTCGTGTGGGGCCATGTTGCTTTTGATCTGAGCTGCTCTCTGCGCCAGAGATGGCATCGGAGTCAGAGTCGTACGCAGCTTCAATATCGGACTGTTCGCCTGTATCAACAGCAACAGCCTCCCGCTTGATGGCCGAAACTGAGTCTTGTTGGTCGGACGCAACGGCCTCGACTTCAGGTTTCCGAGATGAAAGGGGATGATTTTGTTCCCCGTCGCTCAACTCAGGAGCTGGTTCTTCTTTTGAACCGTACTCAACTCCCTCCTGGCTGAAATCCTGACTTGGACCTTGATCGAGGCGATCTGTCTCGATATCCATCTTCGAGTCTCCGCTGTCTGCAGAACCCGACTCGTAAACAGAGCCTTCAATTTCCATTGCATCATTGATCTCTTCGGTTTGTATTGCGCCGTCGCTGTCTCGGTCACTATCGGCCCTCAGCTCGTTCTTAACGCCGTGGTGACTCAGACCCTGCGAATCATCGTTGCCACCCATTTCATGATCTCTGTCGCTGGCTACTGAGACGGGTGATTCTCGCCTGACAATGCGTCTTTCAATACGTCTCCGTTTCCGTCTATTCTCTGACAAGTCTTCGTAGAGGTCATGTACCTCGTGTCCGTATTCCTCCCAATCGCTTCGATACAACGTCCGGTCGCGCCAATTGACTAAGTCTTCTTTCGTCTTGCGCTCGCCAATCGGCTTGCGCAACTTGGAGCCTTGCTCAGTGTTGGAGGCCAACGACGAAATTCCAGTTGGGGCTGGCTGCCCCATCAAGTTCCAAAGCCGCATTTCTTCTGAGGCATTGTTCAGCTGGTCGATCTCTTCTGCGTGTTCCTCTTCGAGATTAACTGACGGCTCATCGTGAGGTGTCGTCTCAGGCGATGACAATATGGATGAAGCATCGGAATATACGTCAGATTCGTCATCATCACCATCTTCAATTGTGCCGTGCGGAGCGCGACTCTCAGATCTCCGCCTAGAAGCGCTTCTTGCATCAAGAGATTCGTCGACCGGAACCTTTCCAGAAAGAATATCTTCCACTTCGTCGTAAGCCATAAGCTCCGACTGCCATCCTTTCTTGTGGCGGAGGTCTGCAACTTGCAGGCTGCACCTCCGGGCTAACCCAACCCAAAAGTCGAAGCGATCCTGAGGCATGTTAAGCACATTCAGTGCAGTCTTCACATCACGCGATCTCACTATTCGTGCTTTGCGGTTTCCGGTTTCCCTCATATTCCGTAGTCGTGACATGGCGAAGAACAGGGTGGAATGTACCAGACGGCGAGTCACGCTTATGGCCAGAGCGTAGAAATCCGCAAGAGCGTCGGCCGTTATGGAAGGAGTCTCATCCGCACAGGCGACGTTGAGCCAATTATCCTCTAGCCTTGGACCACCGGCGTTCATGAAGAACCTTTCAGATAGTCTGATCCACTTATTGATGTTGAAAAGCTGGGCAGTGACATAGACGCTTGAACCAGGAAGAGGAGTCTCATCTCGTTCCTCCAACTGTTCCTCTACCATTTCTGCGATTTCTCGATCGACAATCCACACGTTCTGATGTAGCTTCCTTCCAACAACATCTTCAGCCCGCTGTTCCTCAAGAGATAGTAGTTCGGCATAATTATCGAGTGCCTTGGAACATTCTTGACTGATCTCCAGTGCTGCCGGAACTTCGCCGAGAACGATGGTCCTGCTGTGGGAATCTCGGATGTGTTGCCGTTCCAGTCCTCTGTGTAGGAGCTTCAAATGCTCCTGTACTTCCAACTCCGATTTTGAGCCAATCGCTTGCGCAATTTCTGCGAGGCCGTTTTCCCCTTTTCTGTCGAGCATGCTGAACAGAATCTCCTTCTCTTGTGAAGTCCAGATCGCCACGCCATTCTGAGTGGGATTGTAATTTTCGCTGCCGACGATGGAAGGCACAGTATTGTTCGCTGCTTCTGCAAATTCAGAGGAGTATGCATCCACACATTCTATTCCGAGTGATGTTCGTAGAGCATCTAGTGTCTGAGCCCGAGTGCCTCTTGTCGCCCTGGGTATTACCTCCGGAGCGTCTTGGTCTTCGGAATCTATCGAATCGAGGCGTTCATAGTCGTCGACTGGAGGGGACGAGGCTGAGAATTTTGCGCCTGAGTAGCTGGATTCGATATCGGAATCAGACGGTTCTTCGTCTTCATCTGGCTCGTAAACGCTTGAACTGCTCATTGTCGGGTCTTGAGAGATTCAAGCACACAAGCCAAAGACATTGAGTTCGGGCGGATGATGGGCGCATCCCATCGGTCTAAGGTGCCTGAAGAAGCTATAACTGCATAGTTAAATGATTAAATATAATATATAGCAACAAGATCCAGAAATCCAAAAAATCTTAGGTCGAGGTACTTATCGGCTGGTAAGATTTCTGATAAGAGAAGCTCATGTTTGCACTGTTTGTCTCGTAGATAGCATAATACAGATACTGTATGAGGCGAGGAACGACAGGGCCGTCTTTCATATTATTGACATGCTTTTGCTTCATGGCAACTAGATGAACGTTTTCCGACGGAGATTGGGGCATATTCCCATTCTGAATATCACCACTCGAGCTAACCGATCTCACTGGCGACTTCTGGCATTTCACCGACATGGCCGTTTCCTCTCTATCAGCCCAGGGCCGACCACAGAGCCTTCTACAGAGCCTCCACGCTCGTTTGAACTTCCTAAGTTAGTTCTTCGAGACTATCAGGAGGAATGCATTCAGTCTGTACTAAAGTACTTGAACGAGGGCCACAAACGCCTGGGTATCTCGCTTGCGACTGGTGCTGGCAAAACGGTTCGTATAACTGTTTCGCATCTTGCAGACACTGGCTGATCTTTCTCTCAACGCTGGCAGGTCATCTTCACCGAGCTAATTGGTCGCATCCCATCACGCAATGAGATAGGCGACAAGACTTTGATTATTGTGCATCGAAAAGAGCTTGTGGAACAAGCAGCCCAACATTGCCGCCGCGCATACCCTGACCGAACCGTCGAGATTGAAATGGGCAATAGTCATGCCTCGGGAGCTGGGGACATCATTGTCGCATCTGTGCAGACTCTGACGCGAGGAAATAGACTAGCAAAGTTCGATCCGAAACGGTTTAAACTGGTGCTGGTGGATGAGGCCCACCACATCGTCGCGTCCTCCTACCGAGAAGCTCTCAAGCATTTCGGAGTGGACGAAGCCTCTACGGATTCTCCAGTTCTTGTTGGCGTCTCGGCTACATTTTCTCGGAGCGACGGACTGAAACTGGGTGCTGCAATCGATCACATTGTATACCATAAAGATTACATTGATATGATTGATGACAACTGGCTTGCCAATGCGGTCTTTACTACGGTCCGCTCCGAGGCAAACCTGTCCAAGGTGAAAAAGGATAGCTTTGGTGATTTTGCAATCGGCTCTCTTTCCAAGGCAGTCAACACAGAAAATGTTAATAATATCACCGTGCGTGCATGGCTTGCTAACGCGCAAGACCGCAAATCCACGCTGGTGTTCTGCGTGGATGTCGCACACGCAAAAGCGCTTACGGAGACCTTCCGCAACTACGGCATCGATGCACGGTATATCACTGCAAAGACCTCAAAAGACGTACGGATGGAGCAGCTGCGTGCATTCAGAAACCAAGAGTATCCCGTGCTGCTGAACTGCGGTCTCTTCACAGAAGGGACTGACATCCCGAACATCGACTGCGTCCTACTTGCCAGACCGACTCGATCGCGGAACCTCCTCATCCAGATGATCGGCCGAGGACTCAGATTGTACCCCGGCAAGGAAGACTGCCATGTAATCGACATGGTGGCAACCCTCAACACCGGCGTCCTCTCCACACCAACCCTATTCGGCCTACATCCGGACGAAGTCCTGCAAAATGCCAAAGCCAAAGACCTGCGAGACATGCCGCTCGAAGACACCGCATCCGGGACGGGGACCCCAGCCGATGAAACGGAGGATCCGCCCCCCTCCCCGGACGACTCAGACGTCAACCTAACGTTCACAAAATACGACACAATCTACGACCTGATCGCCGACCTCAAATCCGAAAAACACATCCGTTCTCTGAGCCCACACGCCTGGGTCCGCGTCGGTGACGACCGCTACGTCCTCTCCGACGCCTCAGGCTGGCTCACAATCGACAAGGAAGAAGACACAGGTCGAGCGTACAAACCTAATCCCAAACCCGGCCATACAACCGCCAACCCTTACATCTTCACCGTCCGCCACGTCGCCAAATTCAAGAACTCCGATGATACCGTCACACATACCCGTCCGCGACTCATCGCCACAGCCTCCGACTTCGAGACCGCCCTCCATGCCGCAGACACATTCGCAGCCAGCGAGTTCGAGGAGAGATACATCTCGGTATGGCAGACGTGGAGGCAGCTCCCCGCGTCGGATGCGCAGGTTCGCTTCCTGAATAAATCGAAGGTCCGGCACGGGTTGATCGACAGGAAACATCTTACCAAGGGCCAGGCGGCGGATCTGATCACGAAGTTGAAGTTTGGTGGGAAGAAGCGGTTCGAGGCTCGCAAGGCCGAGCGGCTTGCTGAGTTGCGGAGGCAAGAGGAGGTTGAGGAGCTGAGAAGACAGGGTGATGTGCGGGTTGGGCCGGTTGAGACCTAGCTTTTCTACGCTGGGAATACTGTATATTATAATGATACCTCAAGTGAAATGTTGAATGATTATGTATGATTCCTGTTCCTTGGATCGCCTTCACTGATAGTCTATCGATCATGGTCGTGACTTGTGTACATGCGCTTCCTCAGACAAACCGCTCTATATCCAGATTCCAACAAAACAACCATTGAAAATAGCCATACATACAGCACCTTGTATATCAGTGACCAGTGACCAGTCAACGGCAACAGACACAAAGGCAGAGAGGGATAGGGGTGTCGAGGTCAAGCCGTCTGAGAAAAATCCCAAACTCGAGGTAGACTCGATGAGAGGATCAAAATACTGTCTCTGTACAGTCAATTCCCATCACGCAATGGGACACAGCAACAAAAGGAGAACTTCGCTCCAGAAACGACAAACGACACGCATGAAATCAACTCCGGTATGCGTAATGATCCCTCAGCCAAATGAAGATGACAAAGGTGAAACAGGAGAAGGAAAGATTAGATAAGGGGACATAAATTATGACGTTCAATATCGGGCCATGGCTCCGTCATGGCTTCTTTTTCTGATGGCTTCCGCCTGGCTCGGACATGCCGTGTGTGGCATCGTCGCCTTCGAGAATGCACCAAAGTCGTCGGAGAGAGAAGCCGCTGCTGAAGAAGTAGAGGATGACAAACCAGGCAGCGAGGATATTAGCAAGGTGATGGAGAAGGTAGCCGTATGACACGCCGTAGACTGCCGAGTAGACGGCAATGGCAAAGAGTATCATAGATGTGACATGTTTTAACCTACGTTGATTAGTCGACTGACACAGAGCAAGAAAATGACGGCGCATACCTTGTGGTGACTCGGGGGATCATGGCCCCGCTTGTCATGGTCTCCACAAGGAGGATGAAAGGCATGATGGATAAGACATTATGATGTGACGAGAACGGCATGAACCAGTGGACAACAAGATTGTGAGCCCAGACCAAGAGGACGAGAATGTTGATCGGTAAGATCCAGAGCATGAGAATGAAGATTGAGTGGGCATAATTAGAGAAGTTGTAATGGGCATTGGACCTCTGTGCATATTGTAAGTTACCTTATCAATGAAGACATGGATGGTGCGTACCGTTTCCTTGGCATGCCATTGTGCCCGCACACACGTTGCGAGCTGAACAATGCACGCCACCATGTAGGCGAACTGATAGGGAATCAAGGTTGACACGAGAATCAACAGAATGGCGGTGTTGATCATCCGGCGTCTTGCAGTTGGAGCGCTGAAGATCGGGGTTCTAATCATGTCAGTTAGATTCGTAAGAAGCATGGGTGCCATGACCTACCCCTTCTCGTTGCGTTTAATGTAGCCTGATTTGCTTTTCAGGTACCCATAGATGAAAGAAAGCACAGACAAAAGGATGAGTGCGACGTAGTTGATAATAACGCAGACACCGATACTGATCAAGCCAAAGACAGGCACCAAAAACCAGAAGAATGCATCCTGCGATCCCAAGAGCAGATCGTTTTTCGTAAAGTCAATCGGAGTCTCGGTGGCATTAACTCGCCACTGGAACGGTTCGTCGCTGGGTGGCAGTCGCGTCGATGTGGCCAAAGAAGATGCCAGCAGGGACATGGCAAGCAGTAGAATCGGGAACGATGACCGCAGAGCACTGTCCAGACCTTCGGCGAATGTGATGAAATAGCCAGTCTCGTCATACATCTGAAACTGTTTGCGGAGGACAAGAGCGACAACAAGCACAGGAAACGCAGCAAAGACGGTCCGATAGCGCATCACAAGCTCTCCCAAACTGCCGGCAATGTCCACTTTGAGCGAAACGTCGACAGTGGAACCGCAGCTTGGATCCGTCCACAACTGGAAGGAGACACCGCCCAGAGTTGCTTGTTCGCGGAGAGGTGGAGGCATGAAAGGTGCTACTCCGTGGAGGTTCACATGGACCTTGTCCACGTTGACGAAGAATTTCGACTCGTGCGGGTCGGATATCGACTGTCGCAGTAGAGGAGCGAAGAGCTCCTGTCGCTTGTCATGATTGTGTCTCACAATGTGGAGCTTGTAATCCAGCAAACTGGAATGCAGAGCCGGAATTTTAATTTCGGTGAGCATTGGACGATTTGCGGGCAGTCTCATCTTCAGTCCGGCACTTAGCAGACCACCAAGGCCGCCGCGGACCCTGATCACAGCATCAGAACTGTCGGAAAATTCTGCCAGAACCCATCCTTTGGTGGGACTATCGGCTTTGTCCACCACAGCAACAAATTGGTGCTCTGACAGATCCTCCAAATCATACTGCAGATATGAGAAAGGCTGGACCCGGTCAAAGGGATACTTGGAAGCTGGTGTCGATGCCGGCAGGTGAATACCATCCTCAGCCGCATTCTTGCAAGCGAGACGCGTCGAACCCGTGTTGCCCCCCGAAAAGTCCATATTCATAGAGAAAACAGTTGCGAATTTGCCATTCTGAAGAGGGAAAACGCTGCAGAAGAGAACTTCCAGATTGCCATGCTCTCCAGTCTTATCGAATTTTTGGTCGGACAGGAGAGTGAATTTTTTGCCTGATACTCCTTGCGGAGGTATGGGCAAGAGATAAACCTTTGGGCCCGAGCGATGGCCCAATTCGCGCAGGATGAGTCTTTGGCCTTGCGGGAGGATCGAATTGCTTTGGTCTTCTAGAGTCAGAAGTGTGTTTGGTTCTAGAAATGTTAGTCAAGGATAGGCCAACAGAAAAGTTTAACCAGGGGACCAACCCTTCTGAGGTAGAGTTCTCTCGGCGACCGACTCTAAGCCTGTGAGGTACCATTTCTTGAAGATCCGCATTCTCTCAGCTCTTGGTTTAGTCTGGCTTGCACGCCGAACATCTATAATATCAAAAAGTGACTTGATAATCGCCTTGCGGAACTGGTCGCACCACGTAATAGATAGATGGTCGACACCGATCCAAACATCCGGAATGCTAGAGGTAAAGACCGTGAAGCCGTGAGTCTCGGGGACCAGCGACGAGATACTAGCGTAGTCGGACGGCACAACGGTGTCGCGCGAGCCACCAGCGATGGAGATAAGAGTGACATGCCATAGAGGGTTGTTGTTGGCCCACGTCTGCGAGTATGCTTCCCGCCAGTAGTCGTTGATTTGCTTGTAGGTTTGAACGATGTCCGAATCGAAGGAGACGGGAGGTTTGGCGTGGGGCGCGGACATGGTGACGATGGTATTGACCGAGTTGGCCTGGTAGTTGGACATGGTCAACGCGGTACGGGCGACGATGCCACCCATCGAGTGTCCGATGAGAATCACCGAGCTGGGATCGGGGAGTTCGGGGTCCCTTCGCGATCGCTTGGGGTCATGGTAGAGGGAGAGAATGTATGCGACAGCCTCGTTCACGTATTCCGCCTGGTCAAGGAGTGTTTGGCCGTGKAACGCAGCCATATCCTCGTTGAAGTCGATCATGAAGAAATCCAAGCTCCGGGTACCGGCTTTGATGCGCTCCTGGTCGTGGCGGACGACATCGTGAAAGTGCCTCGATGCTTCAGCGGCCAGTGATCGGACTTGTCTATAGCTCCCGGCATTTCCGGGTAAGAACAGGACGGGAGCCCCGTTCAACTTTAGGCTCGTTAGCAGTGCAGCTGAGGGATCAGAGTCGGAAAACATACTCCTAGGTTTTCTTGGTTGTAAAAATCGACACCCTCCTCCCGGTAAAGATACAGATTGTATTTGCTCGCGAAGCGCGTATGCTCGGTATCGAAGCCCACCATGTGGAGAAACGTCGGGCTCATCACAGGTATCCCACAACCATCTTCGCCGGCCTGACGGGCAGAGAACGAGCGGACGATAAAGAAGAGGAAGACGGATGCGACAAGCGTCGTCAGAGCCGTCAATATCGAGCAAGACCACGGGCTGCGAAGCCGGGAGGATCGAAACCGAGAACTCTCAGGAGAAGCCTCCATGGGAAGTCGCTGGGAGGCCAATGGCATCAGGAAAGATGTCGACGAGGATTTTGGATCCGTAGACGCGGCGGCCATGGTCGTTGTCGACGAGGAGGAAGGCGTCCTCCACAGACCCGAGTTCCGGGAGCGAGGGGTTGAGGCGCCGTTGTCTCGTCGGAGATCGAAACTTGTACCACTTTTCGCTATCTGCGAGCGCGACTTTTCGGCCGTCTCGAAGGCATTATTATTAGGGGCATGTGCTGTTGATTCTGTAGGGGATCGCGAAACCAGAGGCGAGTCTTCAGCGTCGTCCTCGACAGGAGAGCCGGACGAGCGTCTGTGCATTGGAGGAGGTGGAGATATTCGTACTCATCCAGCACGCGGGAACCGATCGAAGTTTTCTGGGGCAGATAGGCGGATCTCAGTCTAAGACCTTGGGTTGGGTGGGTTTATCGCGACAGCGGTAAGGGATGAGCCCCCAGGAATGCGAAAGGAGCAATTGGGACGAGCTGATTGGAAGGGGGAAGCAGCTGCAAAATTGAACGAGTGTAAGGGTGATGATGAGTTGGTGGCTGGTCTCGCAGCCTCGGAATTATTTCGCTGCTGTTCTTGGATTAATCTTAACTTCCCCCTTTGATACAGGACGAAAAGAGCGAGACCCTTGACCGGGAGGCGGGGAGCAGCCGGACTGGAGATAAGGAGGAAATGAGAGGGAGAGAGGCAGACGACGGAGACAGGGTCTGCGAGAGATGTTGGGGTAATACAGAACGAAGCTGCAGAAGAGTAAGTAGTTACCTCCTGACTACCTTAGCAGCCTTGAGGTAGATGAGTGGTGCTCCGTCGACGCCGAGTGAGATCCAATCATCCACTCAAACGAGGCCTTGTTTCCTGGTTCGTTACTTTTTTTTTTTCCTGCGGGCGCTGGAGACGGAACGGGCTTGGCGGATGCTCTCGGCACACTTCTTATCTCCAGGATGGCAGGAAGACAGACAGTGAATAAAGCCTGAATTGTGCCAGGTATACGCAGGGATCAAAACAGCGAGCTATTAATAAATAATTCAGCAGCGTCTTTTGACTACCTAGTAATTACTATCGACGCGCTATCTTGTGTTTTTAGCCATCAATGCCAACCCTTCCGAATTGGGGCGGGCGACGTCATCCTTCTTGTCAGTTTGCAATACAAAGAGCTCCACCAACACGAAGGAACAGCGGCAAGGTCAGTTTAGAGAATAACCAGGGATGGGCTACAGACAAACTGAAATTATGAAGCTTCACTGTCATTGCATCTCGAGGCCCCAGAGAATATAACCGTTCTCATAAGGTACCACAGAAAGCTGGAGGTCGTACAGGCTTACAGCACGCCATCTTAAGCCTCCTCTAATAATCAAAAACCAATCAGGATGACCCTACATCTAAGCAAACTCGCCTGCCTACAGGGTACATTACCACCCTAAAATAGCCTACAAGTACGCCTTAGAAAATGTACAATGTAAACATTCTCCGCGCTGGTTCGAACCATCGTAGTGTACCTGGTTCTATTACCTCAGTGTGACCACTAGCTATCTGCTCTCAATATCATCATGCATAGTCATGCATGTACCTAAGCAAATTAAGAGATGTCCAGACACGAACACACAGTGCGGAGGTACGAACACCTTCAACACTCTCACTCCATCTTGTCGATAAGTCTCTCCACAACAACTCGTTCGATCTCAAGCCAAACATAGGAAAGGTATGTCTTCTGGTATCCTTGATATCCTAGAACCAAGAACAAAGCATGAAGAAAATTTCAAAGTGTGAATTCGGTCAATACTCTGGCCGGCCGGTATGATCTGAAGTTGTATATTAAGCAGATTCTGATGAGCTTTTGTCTCCTTACGTCCTGTCTGTGTCTATTACTACCGAGACTTCTGTTGACTATGGTTATAGGCCCTCAGATCTTCCAGTGTGATGAAACTATTACTGTGAGATTGGAAGGTTGTCCAGACTGACCCCTTCATCAAAGATAAACGCGGGACGAGGGATGCCTTGACTGGCCTGGCAAGGATGGAAGCATATTTACTGTAGTGGTGACTGAGATCTGTATGTATCAGTGAGCTCGCTCTAAAATCAATTGGAACTAAACGTCTGGGCCCGCGAGTTTGTGTTTAGCGATGCTGACGAGATGGTAGAAAGTAGTTGAGGGAGTCTCGACACCCGGCTTTTACTCAGACCAAGAAGTGTCAATGTTGGCAACAGTTGGCCTCTAAGAGTCCAAGCAGACATTAGAAGTCATTATAACCAAGCTCATCCTGCATCTCACTCAAAAGCCTGACCGTTTCGCCGTATTGTGACCGTTTTATACTCGAGCATACTAAAGGCAGCTCAACAGCGCCAGACTACGAGTCCTTGATGCTCCATTGCTTATCGGAGTTCAAGACGCGATTCGCAGTGGAACGTTGATCTTGATCAAAGGTGTCAGCAACCGTCTTCTGATGATTCGGGAGTAACCTTTGACGACCAAAACACTCCGCAGATATCGGTCTCCGAACATCACCAACCTGAATCTTCCCAGTCAGGGTTATAAGCAAGCGGACAGCCTCTGTCAACAAGCGACCATGGCATGGGATGCTTTGCTTTCAGCGCCATGCTTCGTGTTCATCAGGAGCTGCAGGAAGCATTCGGGACCCGAACCTATGTCCGACCACCTCGATTGCATGAGTTAGCCGGCGATGGAACACGAATGAACTTCAGGTATGCGACCAACGAATGCCGCGGATGAAGGCCTGACCAATTGACCTTCCGTTGGCAGTATGCATTCGAAGAAGGCTACAACAGCTTATCTGTAACGGAACGTACAGATTTCGTGACATTCCCCGTTCCTTGTCCTTCGCATCTCAACAGAAGAGTCAGACTTCGACAGCATGATGTAATTTCTCAGCAACGCCGGTGTAGTAACTGACTGAGTACCCTCGACGATTGCCTGAGATCGATGGATACTTCCTGGGTCTTTGGCGAACACGTCAGAGTCAGCCTTGGGTTCAAACGATTTCAAGTGGCGAGCTTTGGGTAGAATGAAGAAACTGAGATAACCAGTTGCTCCGGACATCGGCGGCATGGCGCTGAACGTGCACCAGAAGTTCCTTAGGAGAATACTACTATTATATTACTTAAGCAGGAAAAGTATTCGTTGTTGTACCTACCACGAACTTCGGATATTATGGCCTTCTGAAATTAGAGTTCCCGATCCACGGAGAAACCGAGTACATGAGAGGCACTAACAGCGTTTGGAGTCTGGGCCTTGACGGAAAGTGCCCGAAGAATGCGGATACGGAGCTCTATTCGAGACCGAGTCCAACACGTCTACTTGAGAGCGCGGCCCAAGCGGTCGCTCACTGGGAAGTGATATTGAAAGTAAAACTAACGCTGATGGAGTCGCAAAGACCTGTAGCCGTTTGGTTTCACACGTTTCTCATTTTCTCAACCGGAGTTGCTGAATGGGGCAGGAGCCAAGAGTGTCCAGAGTCCAAGAATACTAAGAATTGTCTGGGCGAGCTTGTTCGACTGCATGCCACTGCAACATGATACCCGGCGTCATTATCCTGCGCCACAAACCATTGTTGGCATTGAGTTTGATCTTGACGAAAATAAATCGTATCTTTTGAGTATGTGCTCACCTGTCGAGCGAGAAATTCCGATTACAATATGGGGATCTCCAGATTAACTCGCGAGAGAAGAGAAGCCTAGACATCTCCACGCTAGCACCCCGCACCGCACAATGCGGGATTAATTAGAATTCAAAGGAACCTGAAGTGAACCGCCCACGTTGCCCCAAAGGACGAGCGAATCAAAATCATTCGCCGCTCTCGGCCCATGTCCGACACCCAAAGTACGGCTCAGCCGCTCAGACCAGGACAGGAACCTCGAGGGAAAATGTAAAGCGTCATCTTTTCAGTCCGGAGGTACAGTGGCAAATTCTTCCAAGCAAAAGGATTGCAAAAGGGGTCAGAAAAGAAGATTTCGCACTTTCGCCGCTTCGGATGACTGAGACAAAGCTGGCAGATGGCCCGGGGAAATTCGGCAAAGCGAATCAGTCTGCAAGAGCAGGATACGGAACGATAATAATATAGCAAATCATGGTCTAGATACGTGTCATCTGTCTTTGATTCTTAAGTTCGGTGGAACAGAGACAGCAATGGAATCATAAACTAAATCGTGATGAGGGCGTCATTTCAAGTTCGTATCCCCAGATTGCGGAGATTCTTGGCCCCTTAGTAAAGCTTGGCACTATTTCTGTGTGATGGCCCCGTAGCCCTTATCTATCGACCTGATAAAATTTTCCAATCGTTTCGACGGTAAATCGTAAAGAAGTGCAAAGGAGTGTCATTGTCGGAGATTTTCTTCTCGGGATTTGGATGGCAGCATTCAGGCAAGGAGTCGAGAGTCGAGACGATATCGGCTTCCCCCAGGACTGTCACCAAAGGCTTCCCTTTGGCCCATCCGGGGTTTAACCCTTTGGTCCCACGGTTTCTCATCTCCTCCGACGCTTAAACTTCCCTAGCGCGTGGCTAGACTGGAGCATGCTCCCACGAGGGCCACGAGGTTGTGTAAATGTCTAAGAGCTAAGCAAAGTAGTGTTCCCCAGACGGAATAACCACCGGGGTGAGGGGTCATTCGGCCTGACTTTTCTGTCTTTTCAGCCGAGTCGTTCCTTCGGTGATTTAAAGCCGGCCCAACTCCCTCTCTGCTGCTTCTGCGATATCTCCTCTTCTTCATCCAATCCACACCACTTGTCCTACGTCTCGTCCTTTCGCTGCCTATTCTGATTTCGGTCAGCTATCCTTTCCCTCAACATGGCTGAACAGTATGAGGGAAAGCCTCAACATACTGAGGCGCCCCTCTCAGCCGCAGACGAGGGCGGCCCTCGCATGAGTATCGGCAGATACCTCGCCACTCGCATCTCGACTTTGAAGCCTCCCATGAACCCTGCTCCCAATCCTTTCAAGGCGCTTATGCTCCTGAACAAACAACAATGGTTATTTTTCCTGGTGAGTTAGTTCGTGATCGCATCCTCACTGAATAACCCTAACTAACCTATCCAGGTCGCCTTCTTCGGTTGGACATGGGACGCTTTCGATTTTTTCACCGTCTCCTTGACCACCTCCCAACTGGCCGCGACATTCAATAAATCCATCTCCGATATCACCTGGGGTATCACCCTCGTTCTCATGCTCCGATCCGTCGGCGCCATCACATTCGGTATCGCATCCGATCGCTGGGGTCGCAAGTGGCCTTTCGTGGTCAACAACATCCTCTTCATCGTTCTGGAACTCGGAACCGCTTTCTCCCAGACATACAAACAGTTCCTGTAAGTCTCTTTGCATTTGTCCAGTCGAGCCGTCACTGACCTCGCATAGTGCCTGCCGTGCTCTCTTCGGAATCGCCATGGGCGGATTGTACGGTAATGTAGCGGCCACCGCCCTCGAGGATTGTCCCATGGAGGCGCGCGGTATCGTGTCGGGTCTCCTGCAGCAGGGCTACGCCTTCGGATACCTCCTCGCAACGGCTTTTGCGCGCGCCCTCGTCGACACCACCCCGCACGGCTGGAGACCCTTCTACTGGTTCGCTGCTTGCCCTCCCGTCCTCATCATCGCCTTCCGTCTGTGTCTGCCTGAGACCGAGGCCTTCCGACAGCGCCAGGCCATCCGTGCCGAGGTCCGCGGCGGCGTCACCTCGACCTTCTTCGAGGAGGGCAAAGTCGCCCTCAAGCGCCACTGGCTACTCCTGATCTATCTCGTCCTGCTCATGGCCGGTTTCAACTTCATGGTATGTATATAGCCTCGCGCACAACAGCGATACAAGCTAACACAGTCAAATAGTCCCACGGCTCCCAGGATCTCTACCCCACCATGTTAACAAACCAATTCCGCTTCTCCTCCAACGCCGTCACCGTCACCCAGGTCGTCGCCAATCTCGGCGCCATCTCCGGCGGTACCCTCTGCGGCTGGGCGAGTCAGGTCTTCGGCCGCCGGTTCTCCATCATCTTCATCTCTATCGTCGGCGGTGCCCTGCTGTACCCCTATACCTTTGTCCAAACCAAATCCGTCATGGCGGCTGCCTTCTTCGAGCAGTTCTGCGTGCAGGGCGCTTGGGGTGTCATCCCGATCCATCTGATGGAGCTTGCGCCGGGCTCGATCCGTACCTTTGCTGTTGGTACCGCGTACCAGCTGGGTAACCTTGTCTCATCCGCCAGCTCTACCATCGAATCGACGATTGGGGAGCGGTTCCCCCTGCCGCCTACGGCGAAGGTCAAGCACCGCTACGACTATGGCAAGGTCATTTGCATTTTCATGGGATGCGTCTACGCCTATGTCATTATTATTACCTTCTTTGGGCCGGAGAAACTGGGCCGTCAGTTTGATGTCGCGCATGACCGCGATATGGAGATTGTGGCTGCTCACCGCGGAGTCATCGAGGAGGACCCTGAGAAGGCTACGGCTGTTCACAAGGATTAAGTGTTTAAATTGCTTGAAGGAGTTTATGTTGGCATATATACCCTTTTTCTGGCTATAATGATGGATCTTGAATGTGCACAATGAATGAATGTGTTTGCTATAGCAGAGGATCGGCATATGCTATTGTGGCTGCTGTAATGCTTGTATTGCTTCAAGAATGATATCCACGAGTTTCTAGACCCGTCTGTAAACTCCGTCAGTATTAATGCATCATTCGCAAAGGCTTTGTGAGACTCACCATGAATTGTCATAAGATGGCTCAGTTGTATACCCGCCCCTGACCCCTCTCAGTCGTGATGAGAGAATTGCCATAGTGATGGCCTTTTTGTGTGATGTGTTCGAATTCGACGATTCTGGTATGTTGTTCTTCTCGTGAAGTTGGTGAAAGCCGTTCATCCGGTACATCCTTCTTCCATATCCTCCATCGTCGTTCCTAGCCCGTCGAAGTCCCTGTTGACGTCGAATGTCTCCATCCATGCCCTGTCATGTCCTAGTCCCTGCCGAACCCTGTCGAAGCACGCTGTCGATCCCCGCTGCCAGTGCCCCGTATCAAAGTCCCTGTCGATGTCCCCTATCCATGTTCCTTAGTCGAAATCCTGTTGAAGTCCTGGTCAATGTCCTGGCGATGTTCCTGTCGAAGTCCCCGTGAATGTCGACTAGCCAAAGTTCACTATCGATATCCCCCGCCAAAGTCCAAGTTGATGTCCCCGTTGGTGTCCGTGTCGAAGTCCCTAGTCAATATCTCTGTCCGAGTCCCTGGCAATGTCCATGCCAATGCCCCGTATCGGAGTCCCTGGTCGTCGAAGTCCACCCTCGATGTCCCTGTCGATGTCCCTGTCGATGTCCCTGTCGATGTCCCTG